>NC_091859.1:5116216-6395271 GCF_037783145.1 Equus przewalskii
CACTGGGTCATCCACCTGTCACATTTCGGTCAGGCAATGAAGGCACCAAGCTGCTGTAATCCATGTGGGGAAACCTTGGTACACGAGCTGTAGGCACAAAGGTAATCTGATCCACAGCTTCTTCATTTCTTCCAGTCCATGTAGAGAACTCTCTTGCTTTTCCTGATTTCTTAGGAAGCGGGATTTCTTTCCTTCATTGTTTCTCTAGGTTAACTTTTGAGTTCAGAATGAAGTGTATTTTATGACAGTTTGAAAGCTCCTGTATGTGTCTTTCCTTTTAGTCTCTCACCCGCTGAAGCTTCTCTTAACCAGTCTCTCTTATTCCTGGGCATGTAGGCTCTGGACAATTCCCTTGATTGTTTTCCTTTTTAAAAAGAATTTCCCAGTTGTTGGATTCTCCAGGCCGCACAGCTCGTAGATGAGGAAGCAGGAACTCAAAGCCAGACAGTCTGTCTCTAGAGCCTGGAATCTCAGTCTCTGTAGTCTATCCACTGAAGGACCGGTGGGGACGAGGCACAGGACTGAGGGTGGGAGAGGGGCTCCCGGGCAGCTGCTCAAACACCAGCTCAAGGCTCCTCCTGAGAGTGGTGGGGTAATATAGTCAGGCTGGCTTTTTGAAAAAACCATGGGCTGGGGATAGAGTTTTTGCTTCATCACTGCTTCTGGTGAGTATTAGTCACGGTGTACTAGGAACTTTAAGATCAATTTCAAATCTTCTTCATACTTTCTTCCTGTGCAACTTGGGTTCCTCATGAAAACAGAATTCCCAAGTGGTAGCTCTTATTATTATCTTCTCTGTGGTACCCCAAAGTGTTTGAAGATGGGCTTTTTTTCTATCTCCACAGCAAATCATTGGGGAAATGTTTCCTAACTTGTGGACTTTTGTCTTCGTTATTAATGATTAACATTCATATAACTTAATGTTCTTAAATGGCCTGACAATAATTTATCTGTAACTTTAATACCACTCCTGACAGAAGATAGGTGATACAGCCAAACAGAAATAAGGAGAGCATGGTTAAAAGAGCATATTGGCGAGATTAGTAATGTGAGCTACTCAGATGATGGATCTGAACACTGAACTAAAACCTGGGCTGATGGTGGAGTGGGCTAACCTTCCACTCCACTACTTCCTCTATGGTGCAGGGACTGTCCCTTCAGAGGAAAGCCTGAAATCAATTTTTTTCCACATAAGAATTTTACAATATTCAACTGGTGTCCTAAAATCTTTGCTAGGTGTTAGGTCCTATTCCAAAGATTTATAAGTGCTACAGACTGAACATACGCGTCCCCATCAAAACTCGTATGTTGAAGCCCTAATCCCCAGTGTGACGATATTTGGAGATGGGACCTCTGGGAGGTACTTAGGTTTAGATGGGGTCTTGAGGTGGGGTTCGTATGATGAATGGTGCCCTTATAAGAAGAGACCAGAGAGATGGGGCCGGCCCCACGGCCAAGTGATTAAGTGCATGCGCTCCCGCTTTGGTGGCCCAGGGTTTCACTGGTTTGGATCCTGGGTATGGACCTAGCACCGCTCATCAGGCCATGCTACGCGGCATCCCACACAGCACAACCAGAAGGACCTACAACTAGAATATACAACTATGTATGGGAAGGATTTGGGGAGGAGGATGAGAAGGAGAGGAGGAGGAAGAGGAGAAAGAGAAGAGGAAGAAGAGAAAATTGGAAACAGATGTTAGCTCAGGTGCCAACCTTAAAAAAAAGAAACCAGAGAACTGCCCTCCCCAACCCGGTGCCCCCATACGAGGACACAGCAAAGAGGCGGCCATCTGCAAATGTCACCAGACACGAATCTGAATCCTCCAGCCCCTTGATCTTGGACTTCAAAGCCTCTCAACTGTGAAAAATGAACACGTGTTGCTGAAGCCCCCCAGGCGATGGCATTTTAATGGCCCCAATGACCAAGATGACAAGGAAGTTGACTATCTGGATTTAGAAATGCATTTTCGCATAGAAAACTTGATTTAAATAATAATTCATTTCTGAAGGGAGGCCATTAACTGAATTCGTAATGTAGTTGAAATATCAAATATTTTAAAAAGAAAGACAGTATTTAAAAACCGTTGCAATATTGCTTTTTAAACAAAACAGGAAAAATAAAGCATTAGCTTATAAAGCAGAAGCCCTGGTCTAGCCTGCTCGCCCCTCTCCGGCTGTGTGCATCCGGCCTCATCAGCTTACCTCTCCCGCCCTCGGCTTCTTCCCTTGTGAAACGAAAGGTTAGAAAAGGTTGCAGTAAAAGTACATTTAAAAAAGTTTCCTTCCCATTCCTCTACCCACTAAAGCCAATTGCAAGAAGTTAATTAGAGAAGGCAACTCTATCCACAATGAACCTGAGAAAGGCCCTGACCCTACACCACAAACTCTGAAGAACATTAGCCACAAAGGACACCCCTTGAGTGAGCTGGCGCAGAAGCCAGATTCCGATGCAGGGTTCTCCTGCTCCTGGACACAAGCAAACGATGGAGACGAGACTGAGGCACCTCTACGTCTATCCAGCTTAGAGCAAAGAGAGCTTCAAACGGCGGGTCGGCTTTAGGAAAGACCGCAACCCCCACTCTGACTCATCCCCTGCTAAAGGTCTCCAGGAAGCAACGGCACGTCCAGAGGCACTGTCTGGGATGGATTAGAGGCTGCCGACTGGTTGGAAGAGCATCCTTAAAGCTGATTTTACAAAGTACTTCACATCAGACTGAGAGAATGTCAAAGGTCAATATCAAAGAATTGGGGAGGGGACACTGATGAAATTATGGGGCCAGCAATCCCCGGGTACCCTCAGCTCTGCCACTGCCAAATATCATGGGACAGGAGGAGGAAGCCTCCATTAAAGGAGAAATTTATTTATTTTTTTCTTCTTTAGAAATTACTTGGAGGGCAATGGTGGTAGACACTGAAAGGCCTTGGAAGCGCGACTGAAGCCCCACGTCCAGAGCAGTGCACAGCTGTGCCATCATTTGTATACCACTTGGTGTCCCTGGAATGACAGTGGAGAGGGGAACTGGGGCCACAGAAGCCGAGCAGTTAACCCATCTCAGGGTTAACTCCTGTCACGCGGCTGGACAGGAGAGTTCGCAGGTTTTGGCATGGCCCACAAAATGGTTACTACTGGTACCAGCAAAGGGTGAAGCTGGAGTTCCAGCCCTGTTAGCGTTACCTCTTTGGCAACTGCTACGAGCATGTGCAAGGCTGTGGCTCTCTTTCTGGCTACAGCTGCGGCTGTGCAGCTTGTGGAAATGGACACCACCTTCCTTCTGCCCGTGAGGCCAGGGGACACCCAGCTGCAACACTGGTTACACCTGAGGAAACCACAGTTCTGGCCAGAAGTCAAGACGAAGCCCCTCTGGAAGATCCAAATCTTCATTTGAATCTTGATCAATGAAACAAAGAGCTTACAGTGAAAAGTGAAGAACTCTATGGCTGCCTCATGAATTGCCACTGGCAGCTCTGGACACAGTTCACTCTCAAATCCCAGATGAGACCCCAAAGAAGCAAGATAAGATGTTCATTAAGCTACCCAACTATCACTCTAATTGTATCCTGTTTTGTTTTTGTTTCTGCAAAATATGTGTATATATGTATGTATATTCTCCCAGGAATGTACTGGATTCTGTATGTAAATATAAACTTCCAGGACTTAAAGTGATCGACGTGATAGGATGTAACGCAAATAAACTGACCAGCACAACAACACAGGAGACCTGCCAGAGGGAATGGAAATGTGGCACGCCCAGTCGTGGAGGGAGCCCACCCCAGCTACCAACACAGATCTTCCTTTATGAATGAGAGCAGGGAAAATCTCTCAGCTGTGGAGAAAGGGAAGAATGAGAAGGAAGTCCAGCCAGGCGGTCAGCAGAGGGCTCCCTGTGAAACAGATTTTAGGTGCCAAACAGGGGAGAACCTTAGACCAAAGGGTGGACCTCCAACTGATCTAAATGACCTCTAAGTCTCCTTCTAACTGGAACATCCTGAGAGCCCGGGGACAAGAAATCTTTATCTTGAATTTTGGTGCTTGGAGAAGTACTTAAGTGAAAACGAGTGCAGTGGTCAATGAGGATTTCTGGTGATTCTGAGAGGGGCTTTGAGCAACCTTCAAACCCGTTCAATTCAGGTTTTTAATTTTCATTTATTTTACCCCCAGTATCGAGACTCTCCTGCAGGTAGGTCAGGAGTGTGATCCTCAAGGTGATACGCACTTCTGAATCGCAAACGGGGTAAAGAAAGAGGGAGTCGAATTTTTCTGAGAATGAGCCAAGATTTGGAAACAGGAAGAAAGATCAATTAAACATGGGGTGTAGGCCGCGGTCTCCCCTCTCCCCAGAAGGGTCCTCTGCTAACGCCGGAAGCGGATCACCCGGCCGCGCAGCCGCGGCGGCTCTAGAGGCCGCTCGGCCCCCTCTGTGCTCCCTCCCGGGCGCCTCGCCCTCGCTCGCCGGGCACGCAGCCCGCCCGCCGGCCGGGAGGGGACCGGGCGAGCCCGGGACGGGCGGCCGAGCGCAGCGCTGACGCGGCCCCTGCAGGAAGGCGCTGGTGGAGGCCGCACCGAGCGGTCCCACGAGAGCGCGGCCGGCCCCGGGCGGCCTGTAAGAACGAAGTCAGGGCCGCAGGGCCGTCGGCAGGGTCCTCGCGAGCACCATCGAGCGGAAAACCAGCACCCTCGCAAGAAGTTGCGGCTGATCAAGAACCATCGGGAGAGAGTGAGTCTGAACTGAGATCCTTCTGCACCACTGTCCTGCGATTGCTGGTGAAGTACTTAACAGCCAATGCACCTGATCCAGAAAGTCTTTTATCTGAAAACGGAGATTACTTCCAGTACCTTTGTGGCACGTGGTGATGATCAAAAACAAACTCTCGATAATTCCCAAGGAGCTTCCCAAAAGGCTTTTGATATTAAACAAGAAAGAGATGCAACTCGCACACCCGATCGACCCGGGGCTGGCTCTTAACTCTTCTATACTTTACCATGAGGTCCGTCATAACCCAGAGCTGGCCTGCGCGCTGGCTGAAATCCCTTCTGATGAAGCCATCACAGAACTTGATGCGCTGAATGAAGACTCATACAGAGACACACCCTCATCGTGCGGTAGCTGAGAGACAGCCTAACATGACAGACATCAGACAATGCGGGGGAAGACCGTGAGGAGCAGAGGGACAGAAAACTGGGTGCCCGCAGAGGGTGCTCCTTCTTCCTGCAGGTCGTCTTTGAACACATCTCCGTTCCTCATCCCACTTGGATTCTGGGTAGCAAAGAAACCCATTCGTGTGTGGAGTCAACCGCGGGAAATTTCACCAGGTATGGGCTGCATGTCTTAGAGTGGTTTACCTAGGTCAGTCTCATAAACCATCTCTTTTCAAGTGCAAACGATATGTGCTAAGCATTATATGGAGTAAAGTGGGAATTTTAAAACTAGAAAAAAATGGGGTGTAGGACAGAATCCCACTAGAAGAAGAAATAAGATTATAGGGGAGGTACTGAGTCAGACAGTTCCCTGTGCTGGTCAAGAGGTGGCATTGGAGCAACTTGCATGCCAACTGGCACAAAGGGCAGACATAGATACTCAGGATTAGGGAGCCTCTGCACTAACGTGGGGCGGGGAGGGGCGGTGGGACTGGTTGTTTAAATGTGAATGTGTCTGCTCTCTCTTTCTAAATCATTCGTTGCTTGACACAAGGGCACTTCCAGGTACAATTCCAAGTTGCACTGCACCTTTCTGTGCCTCGGTTTCCTCCCTGTAAAATGAATACAATAGTGATGCTTACCTCATAGGGTTATTGTGAGCAATGAGTTAACGTGGGTAAATGCAACAGTACCAATTACAGAGTAAATGCTCAGTAGACACCAGGCATTCTGACTCTGCACAACGACCGTGAGGCACATAGTGGGCACGTGTAATATCAGCACGTACTAGTGGGTGCATAATTGGACAGGATGCTCACAAACCTGATATTTATAAGTCAGAGACCACCTGGCATTAAAATATCCACAGACTAGATTGGTGAGGGAATGATATTTGCATCGGTAACGTGACTCTTTACTTTGGAAAATATATAGCCTCACTGAGATGGTATCTCTCTGAGTCTCACATAGAGTTTATGTACGCTTTGTTGAATCTTTCCAGAGAAGTGTTGTATCAATATTGCAAAGCTAGGCAAACCTTATTTGGGTTTATTCCCTAGGTGGAAAGTGTCAGTGCCTACCTTGTTTGGCTCTGCCCAGACATGGGTAATAAGCAAGACCTTCAGCTTTATGAACTCAGTTCTATCATCATCAGAAGGCCACTCAAAGAAAGAGGCTGGAATTAGTCTTGCTGTTCTAAGCTTGGCATTCAGTGGACCAGAGGGGGCTTCCGGAGTACTTGCTCAGCCACCAAAATGCATTTTCCCTTCCTAACTTTTGACTCTGCAAGTTCAGTTCTTAGAGTGTGGCTTTTCTCAGCTTCCTGGTTTTCATGTCAATTTTTCCTGAGCATGTAGCTCAGTTCTGGACCCCAGCTAGGGCCTTGACAGCCTGTCTATCCATTTTCCACCATCTTATCCTGATACCCAAACTATGCCTCTGTCACTCGGATACTGGATGAGAGTCTGCTTCAAACTCCATGGATCCCTTGGAACAACTACCACTGCCCCCTGACAAGTACTTCTATAGTCAAGGACATAGAATAATTATCGCACCGCCGCTTGAATGTGGACCCCAGCCCACGTTTACCCTGTGTTCCCCACATCACTTCAGATCCTATTATAAGGATACTGACCAGACCAGAAAAGAATGAGTTTTCCTTCCCTTTCTTGTCCATTTCCACCTTCCTTTCCTTCTTTCTCTGCTGGCTCAGAAAGCCTCATTCATGGCTGACAGGAAGGGGAGATTGGAATGGAATAAGAGAAAAGCAGATATTATAAAGAAGAAGAGTGATAAGAATACTTTTAGCTCCAGAGATGTGAATGCTATACTTAGGAAATGGAGAATAAACAAAGTGATTCTGAAATTTCAGTGTGAGGGGGGAAGTATAATTTCACAGAGTCAATATGGAAATAAAATGGGATTCGGCTCTCAGTCCTGCCTCTTCCCCTTACAGGTTATATGACTTTTTGCAAGCTTACACTCTCTGAGGCTGAGTTTCCTCGTGTATAAAGTGGGGTTATAAATATGTTTATTTTGCAGGGTTGTTGTGAGGATTAAATGAGATAAGGCATGAAAAATGCTTTGTTTTGGGGTGGTACCTGCACTGCCCATGAGCCTTCTTAGATTAGAGGTTGAAAAGTAATACCTTGTGGGCTGGATTTGGCTCAAAGAGAAGTTTTGTTGTCTTGTGTCAGGGGTCCTCAAGACCACCTCCAGTTGGATGATTCACTAGGAGGAACTATAGGACTAAGCTTGTCGTCATGCTCACGCCTCTGATTTATTATGGCAAAGGAGGCGAAGCCAATCAGCAAAGGAAAAGCATCTGGGGGCACAGTGCAGGTAAACCAGGCCAAGCTTCCAGGGGTCCTGTCCCGTGGGGTCACACGGGATGTTCTCCATTGCCCCAGAAATAAGCTGTGAAGCACCTGTGAGATGCTGCCAACCAAGAAGCTTGTTAGAGACTCAGTGCCCAGGGTTTTATTGCGACCGAGTCATGTAGGCAGCCTCTGCCAGGCACGTCCCAATATTCTAGACTCTGGAAGGAGAGCAGGTGCTCGGCGTAAACCATATTGTTTGTACAAACAGGTTGGGCTCAGTGAGCCGCTCTTATCAGTTCCAGGAATGGTGGGAACCTCCCAAAATCCAGGTTCCCAGATGCCAGCCAAGAGGCAACCTTGCAAGTAGGCTTTTCTAAGAATAAGCAGTTAGACTGTCATGTTAACCCTTTTTTGGCACAGGGCTGGGGTTTGCCCATGTAGTTATTTTTTCTTTTCTTTTCTTTTCTTTTTCTTTTACTTAGTGGCCATCCTGCAAAAATTAAGAAATTTCACTCAGGATTTTCAGCTTCCTGTGATAAGTCAGATATTGTGGTAACAATAGATCCATATGTCCACACGGCAATGATTGGTAGTCCCCTTTAAATAAGACTTGAATTCCCTTAAATGCACCCCAGTCTCCACCGTTGTCAGCAGTCTTTCCCACAGTGAGTGCCAATTGCCATTTAATAGCATACTTTTGTGCCTCTGGCCGTGGGCTGCTTGAACCAGCAGTGTCCAGTTGACCAGAGAATAAGAGAAAGAATCAGGCATGTGGCATACCACTGAGTCACCATAATTAACAATAATGCAAAAGGGTCATGTTCATAAATTCCTGCTGCTAAGGTCCCCAGAAACGCCTTGAATCCAGAACTCCTCTCCGGCACTTCCTATTCCAGCAATTACTCGTGGATATCCTTGAATTGATACGACAACACTTATTGCCGTATGCAATAAGCCCCTTTTATTTAAAGTTAACTTGAATCAGTCTTTGTTCGCATCCACCTAAAGACTGCTGACTGGAATAGTGATAATATAAATAAAACATTGCATGTATTGTCAGTTAGTACTCTGCAAATCGACGTCTTGTGTTATCATCATCACTGCCAAGACTTGTTAGAGTGGACTAAACTATGCCATCAGAAAGGTTCATCTTGTTCAAAGGAAATAGATGCAATGAATATTCAAGTAGTTCTACATATCAATGTGTCCACTTATACTAACTCAACAAATGTTTACTGAACACCCACTATGTGACAAGAGAATGCCAGATAGCAAAATGAAATTTCATCTTTATATTCCCAGCATCTAGAATAGTACCAGGCATGGAGTTTGGATTCAACAAATGTTTCCTGATTTCATAAATAAAGTTCACCTGTAAGGAGAACTAGAAAGCCAAGGATAGAGATAGTGAAAATAATTTTGTTCCGTATAAAAAGGGGAAATGCAAGTGGCATTACTGCAGGAATGTGCTGGGTGCCACCTAGCAAGGCAGATGTTCTAGACGCTGCTTTTCTAATTCCAGGTGCAGAGGCCAGTTACAGAGCAGGGACTGCAGCCATCCCCATGTCTGTTGAAGGTTCCTTTCTACCAAAAGCAGAGAATTTGAAAAATTCTTTCTTGCCTCTCTGATCATTTTACTCCTCAGAAGACTGAGGGAGCAGTTGTACTCTAGACTTGACTTTTACTAATAAGGAAAAACTGGTTAGTGAAGTATGTAGAAGCTACAAGAATATCGAGAAAAAGAGACTGTCATATTGGCGTTGGACCCTGGGAGTAGCTCTGAATTTGTTAGTATTCTTTTACTTGTAAGTGGCAGGAATCCAATTGAAATTGACTCAGGTCCAGTTGGATCCAAGTTTTCAAACGAAGTCATCAGGAATCAGTACCTCTCTGTTGGTATTATTTGCTTTCCTGTGGGCTGGCTTCATTCTCAAGACAGGGTCACCTCTCATAGTGGCAAGATGACCTCCAACAGCTCTGGGCTTCTGTCCTGCAAGGTTAGCAACCGCATGAGAAAGAGAGCCTCTCCTTCCCAAGTTTGCACAAAAGTCTGAGATTTGAGCGTTATTTGACACCTTTGTGTTGTAGGCCCATCCGTAAACCAATTGTGCGGCCTGTGAGGGGATGGGAGTAGGACTATAACATACTAGGTCTGCAGCTGAGGAAGGAAAGTCAGCGCTAGCAGACTGAAAGGAACAGTTCCAGGAAGGAAAGTTAAGGTGCCACTACAAGAATTATAGGTGCTGTGGATTCATTCATTCATTCATTCAACAAACATTTACTGAGTGCCCACTATATGTAGGGCTATTTTAGATTCCAGGTGTATAACAGTGAACAATATAGACAAAAATCCTTGCTCTGTTGGACCTTGCATTCTAGTTGAGGTGAGAGAGAGACAATAAAGAGCTATGTTAATAAAATATGTGCTATTTCAGGTGGTGATAGGTGCTGTGAAGGAAAACATCAGGGAAGGGGACTAGAGATTGCTGGGGAGGAGGGGGTTGCAATTTTATGTGTGGCTATCAGAAAAGGCTTTACTGTGAAGGGAACATGTGAGCCAAAGCAGGTGAGAGAATGAGCTCTGTAGGTATCTGGGTGAAGACGGTGAGGGAAGAGCGGTGCGCATGTGGGTTCGTACCTTGCACAGTGAGCCGGCGAGAGTAGGAGATGAGGTCAAAGACTGTAAACTGTCTTGTGGGCTATGGACTTTGATTTTATTCAAAACTGGGAAAGCACTGGAGAGCCTGAGCAGGGTGGCGACATGATCTAGCTGACATTTAAAATGTAGACCGAAGGGAGGAGGGAGGGTTAGGTAAGAGATTAATGCATAATCCAGATTAGAGTTATTAATGGTTTACACAAAACTGATCACAGTGGAGTTGGTTAAAAATGGTCAGATTCTGGATATATTTTGAAGGTAGTGAATTGGGGGAGGCAAGTGAGAAGGATAATGCTGAGGTTTTTGGCAAGAGTGATTGGAAGGCTGGAATTCTCATTAACTGAGATGGAGAAAACTGCGGGAGGAACATGTTGGTAGGAGGAGAATAGGAGTTCTGTTGGAAACACGTTAAATTTGAGACACTTATTATGTTTCAAAGTGAAGATGTTGATAGGCAATTGAATATGTGAGTCGGGATTCAGGTGAGCTCTTGGCTGCAGAGTTATTGGTAAATAGATGGTATTTAACACCATGAATAAGACCACTGGAGGAGAGAGAGCAGAGAACACAGAGTTCCAAGAATGAGGTGCTTTGATGTTTAGATGTCAGGCTGATGATAAGGGAGCAGCAAAGGAGACTGGAAGCTGAGGAGACAGGAGGCAGTCTAAGAGGGTGAGACATCCTGGAGGCAAAGGGAATGCAATGCTTCGAGGAGGGAGAGATCATTCCATCAAATGAAGAGAGAGCAAGTGAAAATAAGGACTGACCTCTGGATTTACCTGCCTGGAGGTCTTGACAGGAGCAGTTTAAATGGTACGAACGTGAAAAACCGTATTGGAGTCTGTTCAAGACAGAATGAGGAGAAAGGAATTTGGAGACCACAAATATTAACAACAACAACAGCACAACAGTTTATTTCTATCTGTTTTTGCAATAAAAGGGAGCAGAGAAATAGGGCAGTAGCTAGAAAAGGGATGTCAAGAGAAGTTTTTTTCTTTTTTTAATGAGAGAAGGTTATATGTTGATAGAAGGATCTGGTGGAGAGAGGAAACTGATGATGTAAGGGAGTGAAGGCAGAATTGGGGAGCAATGTTCTTTTTTTTTTTTTTTTTTTTTTAAGATTTTATTTTTTCCTTTTTCTCCCCAAAGCCCCCCGGTACATAGTTGTGCATTCTTCGTTGTGGGTTCTTCTAGTTGTGGCATGTGGGACGCTGCCTCAGCGTGGTCTGATGAGCAGTGCCATGTCCGCGCCCAGGATTCGAACTAACGAAACACTGGGCCGCCTGCAGCGGAGCGCGCGAACTTAACCACTCGGCCACGGGGCCAGCCCCTGGGGAGCAATGTTCTTGAGGAGACACGCAAAAACAACAGATGTCCAGCAACATATGGGAGGTTTTGGAAAACATATTTCTAAAAGCCTAGAGTAAAGATAACTATGGTTTTATGGTCAACATCATTAAAAATGGACAAGAGATTAAAAAGAATGAGAGAGAGTGAGAAGTGGAATTCTGATGGAGTGGAGGATTCTGGCTTGAACCTAAGTTTGGTCACCATTGGTATTCAGTATGCCTGCCTGTGTAGTGTCAGAAGATGCGTCCTCCATGATTGTGCATGCGGGGAAAAGGAGCCTCCCGGGAAAAAATTCATTCTAAAGGAAGAGAAAGCAGGGCTCTTGCATTTGCACCAAGAACTGGCCAGACAAGAGGGACAGTTAGTACTGCATGGTGCCTATCTCTCAGATTTAGCCCTGGCTCAGCCTCTATAAACCCATGTTAGAGTTCTGGGGAGAGGGTAATACAAGAAATGAAAGCCCTATTTCAATAAACTATGTGAAATACTAGGATCACAAGATAGTTACTCATCTGTTGATGCTAACACACGCAAGAGAAAAGCCTTGAGTGCACTTTGGTGCAGCAGGGGCTCAGTGCGTGGAAGACTCCTCCCACCTTTAACAGTGAGCGAGTCTGCAGTGCAGACCAGCCCTGGCAGGTGTGGCAGCGGTGGGGGCCAGCGCTCATCACCCTGCAGCAGTGGGAACCACTTCCAAGAGTGGGAGGGATTTTAAAGGTTGTAGCTTTAGGAGACAGTACCCTTAGGTGTCACCTGCTAGAGTGGCAATGGTCATGCACTAACAAGTCATTTCATGGGAAGCAGAGGCTTTGGCAGCAAATATCACCAAAGGGGGCCCGGGTAGGAGAGAATCACGGCAGACACAGGTGATGGCTGACATGACTCCTTTATGAGCACATGGGTCCTGCCGCCTATGATCTTCCTAGAGACAACTGGATGACACCTTGATAGCGGCCAGAAGTCCCACAATAGAGGGTTGGAATGAAAATCAGAAAAAATACTTTTGTTACTGTTAATATGGTTTCATTTTATCATTAGGTTGGTGTGGCTAGGGAACCATGGGCCATAAGAAATTACAATCACATGTAAAGCTGATGAGGGAGATACTACAGAAACACACGTGCTGAAGAGGATGGGCGCTGTGGAGCTGTGTGCGGATGACAGAAAGAGGCTGCGCCCCCAGGACACGTGGGGAGGACAGAGCTCAGGAAGGAGCAGGCGCAGGCCAGCGAAGGTGAGGAGAACAGCAACAACTCGGTTTAAAAAAGCGAAACTCTGTTTGGAGCAAGAAAGTGACGTAACGCTGACAGACGGCAGAGAAAGTCTAGCTACTTAGCTATTGCTTTACTTCTTTTTTTTTTTTTAAAAAAAGAAAATGGCCCTCAAAGTGGGGAGGTAGAAAACATAACTAAGTAGGAACTGATGTGCATAGTATGATTGTGAGGGATCCTAGTCATTATTTCTACTTTTCTCTATTTTCTGAATGTTTTACAGTATTACTAAAGTATGTAGAGTATTACCTTTTGTTTTACTTAAAAGAAAATTCTTTTTTTAAATTTAATTTTATTATTATTTTCTTTTTTTTGAGAGGAAGACTAGCCCTGAGCTAACATCTGCCAATCCTCCTCTTTTTGATGAGGAAGACTGGCCCTGAGCTAATATCTGTGCCCATCTTCCTCTACTTTGTATGTGGGACGCCTACCACAGCATGGTGTGCCAAGCGGTGCCATGTCCGCACCCGGGATCTGAACCGGCGAACCCTGGGCCGCCGGAAAGCGGAACGGGCGCATTTAACCGCTGCGCCGCCTGTCCGGCCCCTTAAAAGAAAATTCTTAATATTTTATTGAAAAACAAGGAATTAAAATATGACGTATGTAAAAGATTTGGTGAGAGTTCAAATCAATGCTTAGATGATGCCGAGCCCACAATTCCAGATGCGTTACGTCCTAAGGTATCAAGAGAGGACAGATGTGACAATGAGACAACAGCTCATAGTCGTTAAGGCACGAGGGAGAACAAGAAAGTTGCCAACAGGGGCTGGCCCCGTGGCCGAGTGGTTAAGTTTGCGCGCTCCGCTGCAGGCGGCCCAGTGTTTCGTTGGTTCGAATCCTGGGCGTGCACATGGCACTGCTGAGCAAACCACGCTGAGGCAGCATCCCACATGCCACAACTAGAAGGATCCACAACGAAGAATATACAACTATGTACCGGAGGGACTTTGGGGAGAAAAAGGAAAAAATAAAAAAATCTAAAAAAAAAAAAAAAGAAAGTTGCCAACAGATTGTATCTAATGATTTTTACAGTTTATAAAGCAACTTTATATGCCTAATATTAGCTACTGTTATCTGCCACATGCTAGGCATTGTGCTAGACCAGAGGTCAACAAACGATGGCCCGCAGGCCAGTTTCAACCTGCTGCCTGTTTTTGTGCTAAAAATGGAAACTTAAATGGTTTGAAAAAAATCAAAAGAAGAGTATTTCATGTCAGGTGAAATTTATATGAAAATCAAACTTCAGTATCAATAAATAAAGCTTTATTAGAACACGGCCATGCCCATTTGTTTACGTATTGTCTGTGGTTGCATTTGCACAACAATGGTGGGTTTGGGTTGTTGTGACAGAGGGGCGTGGCCTGCAAAGTCTAATGATCTATTTAGTCATTGCTTAAAAAAAAAAAGTTCACTGATTCCTGGGCTAGATACACATCTGATATTATCTGTAACCCGTGGCGACTCTGAAAGTTGGTATTTCATTAGGTCCTCTCCAGGTCCTGCCCAGGGAGGCGAGTTGGGCAGCCACTGTTATCCCTGTGATAAAACCAAAGCTCAGAGAACTTGAGTGACTTGTGTGAGGCCACACAGCTCACATGGGACTCACATTGGTCTGTTCTCAAAGCTCACACTCTTTATACCACATGACACAGCTGGAGGACTAGTGCTGGCCAGATGTTTCACCTTTTTCTTTTTAATGGGGAAAAGGGTGCTCTGGAAATTTTATTCTAGTGAGTTTGATTTTAAATCTCAGAAAAATATTTAAAATAAATTGCTGAATGAGTGGCTATAAAACGTAAGAAAAGAAAGCGTTCACTAAGAATACTTTCCTGCTTTGACCCTGTTTCTATACTATAAAACATTTCATATAGTAGAAATGCACTAAGATATAAGAGAAATAAAACTGTAAAGAAGGACTCATGTTTGTATAGTGCTTTACGGTTTGTCAGGGCAGGTTTACATGTACTATTTAATTTGAGATCACAGCTCTGTCAGCTTGGCAAGGCGGGGACTGTGAGCCCCATCTTGCAGAGAGAGCTCAGAAAGGTTAAATAGCTTGTCTAAAGTCATAAAACTGATTAGCGACAGAGCCAAGACTCGAATCCAGCTCTTCCGATTTCCAGTTCAGTGTTCACGGCATAATAAAATAGTTAATGTTTACTGCATTCTTAATTTGTGCCAGGAACTGTTCTAAATGCTTTACTCATATTAACTTATTTGAGTTTCACAATGACACTGTGAAATATGTCCTGTTATTATCCCCATGTACAGATGAGGAAACTGAGGCACAGAGTGATCCAGTCACTTGTGTAAGACCACAGAGCTTACCGTGCGTAGTGGAGCCAGGATCTAAAGCAGACTGTCTGGCTCCGAAGCCAGGACGCTTCTCTTCCGCCGGCTCTGCCTCCTCCTGGGGCATCTGACACAGCGTCCCGTGATGCGCTCTGGACCAGTAGCACACCTGTGTGCCGGATGAAGATGCGGTTCTGTACTACACTGTCTACTGAATGACAACACGAAGAGTAGTGATTACAGGGTTGCCGTGTCCTGAGGGGAGCTCCTCAGAGGGAGAGGGTTTGCAGTGAAGCCCAAGTTGTTTGTTCGTTATTTGCCTATTGTGTTGTATTGCAGGTTACAAATTCAGGAAGCGCATCGACAGGTTGTATGAACTGGTTTTAACCAAGTCATCCCCTCAGAATGAGAGGGCTCCCGGAAAAGACCTATACAAACAAACTGTGTGGGATGAGCAGTTCATACTAATGTGTGTGTATATGTTAGCATATTCTAATGATGCCGGCACAAGTAGCCAACAAGAAGATGGCAGAGCCACCACTTATAAAGTGAGGGGAATCCTCTGTGAGCCGCAAAGTGAGAAAGAATTGGTGATCTAAGCAGATCTAATAGATGTGGTCTCATTGCTCTCTCTAGAAATATAACTAATAATATACAAATTACAGAAAATCATTAGTAAAAGTAATTTTGCAATCACAATGGTTGGAGACTACTGACGTACATGTACAAGTAAAACTGAACCTTGGGAAGTGAGCTGGATCATTGAGTTCAGTAAATAACAGGAACATTCAAATACATAGTTAAATGTTTGGAGCTTGTTCATACGATCTGTACAATTTCTGTTTTCCCCTTTGTTTTGCAGGTGTTACAAGCAGAATGTATAATTTGGGTATTGTGAGCAACTCCCTGGAAGTTATTTGCAATCATTCTAAACCAATGGTTCATAGAGTGTGGTCTGCAGACCAGCAGCCTTAGCATCACCTGGGAACTAATTAGAAAGGCCAGTGTTTGGACCTCACCCCAGATCTACCAAGAGAGAAACTCTGGGGGTGGGGCCCAGCAACTTACATTTAAACAAGCCCTCCAGGTGATTTTGTTTATAATCTGAGACCCATGTATTGTACAGTCAGAACAGCTAAATTAGAAAGAGCTGGAAGAATAGGGAGCGTTTCTCAATACTCAAAGGTAATTCATATTGATAAAGGCCATTCAAAGTGAATTTACTTAAACCACAATTTTACAGTCTTGTTATTTAAAGTAAGGCCCAGGGGCCGGCCCAGTGGCATAGTGGTTAAGTTCACACGTTCTGCTGCGGTGGCTGGGGTTCATGGGTTCGGATCCTGGGTGTGGACATGGCACCACTTGGCAAGCCATGCTGTGGTAGGCATCCCACATATAAAGTAGAGGAAGATGGCATAGATCTTAGCTCAGGGCCAGTCTTCCTCAGCAAAAAAAAAGAGGAGGATTGGCAGCAGATATTAGCTCAGGACTAATCTTCCTAAAAAAAAATAAATAAATAAAAAAAATAAAGTAAGGCCCAGAGACTGCCAGCATCAGCACTGCTGGGAGAATCTAGGGCTCCTCTTTCTACCTAATTGAATCACAATCTGCGTTTTTTCTGTGTGTGAGGAAGAATGTTGCTGAGCTAACATGTGTGCCAATCTCCCTCTATTTTATGTGAGATGTCACCACAGCATGGCTTGACGAGCAGTGCTAGGTCTGCGCCTGGGATCCGAACCCACAAACCGTGGGCCAAAGCAGAGCACGTGAACTTAACCACTATACCACAGGGCCAGCCCCCATAAGCTGCATTTTAACAAGATTTCCAGGTGATTCTTATGTACATTAATATTTGAGAAGCTTTGTTATAGAAAATAGTTGTTAAAATGTTTGAGTGGGAATTAACATTTAAAATGTTGATATTTTAGCTTTTCTTTTGGACAAAATTGTGTGACAGTGTGACACAACATTCTTCGCCACTTTGTGTTTGACTTTGTAGTACCATCATGAATTTTGTAACAAAGGTAATTTGAGGGCTTTTCTGTGAGCTGGCAGTTTCCCAACATTATGTGAACTGATTTTATGGAACACATCTTGTTTTTAAAAAATTCACAATCCACTTGAGAGTCGAATTCCATTACATTTGTGGATGTTCGCATCCAACATTCGTGGACCAGCTTCCTGACAAGCACCCTGACAGGATGGGTGGGGTGGAAGCCAGCGTCAAGCTGGAGGATGTTGGGTGGGGAGTAATTTTAGAAGTGGTCAGGTCGTTAGTTGAATATGCCCGTATCATAATAGCTATTGCTTTCTTGGGTGACCTAACCACCGGGATGGTGAGATAATGGAGCCCTAGATCACAACAGCTCTGACGTTAAGGGTGATTATCTCTGGGCAGTAAAAGTCCAGGTGATTTTTAGTTCGGTTGTTTTGCTCATCTGTATTTTCTAAACTTTCTGGAGTGAATGTGTGCTAGTTTTGCAGTCAGAAAGATCTCTTACCTAATTTTTTAAATTGAGGTATAATTTACATGCAATAAAATGCACAGAAATCTTAGGTGTTCAATTTGAAGAGTTTCAGCAATTGTATACACCCATGTAACCACCACTCCAAACAAGATATGAAATATTTCCATCACCCAGAAAGTTCTTTTGTGCCCTTTTAAGCCAGAAACTACTGTAACACAGCACTCCTCCTGTAATACGCACACTGCTTCCAAGGCTTTCTAACCTCAGTGTGGTTTCAACGTGCTGCTCTGGAAGGGCACACATATCCAGATTTTAGCAAATATACGTATTTGTTGGCCTTGGGCATAGACATTAGGAATACAGAGTCAACGCTGCGTTCCTTTCCATGTACTTCCTTTTGTGTATTTCTAACTCATACTTCAAGTAGAAAATGAGAAAAATGTTTTCCTTCCGTAATTTCCCCTCCCCCACAGCGGTTCCTTTTTCTCTTTTTTCCTTCCTGCTTTGAAACAGCTACTTACTGCACTGCCAGCAGAAGATTCTATTAAGATGAAAGCTTTGTCCTTGCCAAGGCAGACAAAGGGCTCTAAATAGAGCCTGTTTGTCAGTGTCTAGGAGAGGAATGGGTGTGTGGTGCCCTCTCTCCCATTCCACGCCCCCACTAACATCCACACTTGCCTCTCAGACATCTCTTCTCGTTGCTCTGGTTTATGGTAACAATAAAAATCATGCAGATTAAAAGATAATAAAGTTTAAATCACACAAAGCACTTTCATAAAGCTTTTCTCATTTTGTTAGGCTCCCCTGAAATACCCTTTGAGTTCTCTAGGGAGATAAATACCAGTGTTCATTAATTCATCCCTTTGTTCATTCACTTAGCACAGGCGGATATCTGTAGATACTATGTGCCAGGGAAAATACTAGGCACTAAGTAACAATGTCAAAAAGAAACAGTCCCTCACAAAGCTTGTTGTCCAGTGGGGGGGGGGGGGGTGGTGGAACAGATAAGTCAATAGGCAATCATGTCTCAGGTTGTAACAATTTGTGTGGGAGCATATTGAACCCAGCTTAGTTATAATACGGAAGAGTTGGAAGCAATTGCACTCTCTTAACAATAGGAAGATGTTAAATTAATGCACAGCTGCTTAATGGAATGTTTTGTGGCCATTAAAAGTTATTTTTGGGAGATACATTTGAGGATATATCAATAGGAATGTGTTACTTTTATAAGCAGATAAAAAATTGTAAGGTGAAAAATGCAAGATTGTTTTAAGTATGTCAAGGTACTAGCCAAGCCCTAGTGGTGGTAATATTTATCTTCAAATACACATTAAGTTAAAATGAATTTTCTAATGAAATTTTAATTTTAGAATGTTCCCTTACTATTCCTCCAAGAACAGGAACCAGACAAGGATGCCCACTTTCACCACTCTTATTTAACACAGTATTGCAAGTCCTAGCCAGAGCAATCAGGCAAGAAAAAGAAATAGCAGAGATCCAAATTGAAAAGGAAGAAGTGAAACTGTTTCTATTTGCAGATGACATGATTTTATATATAGAAAACCCTAAAGAATCCACCAAAACACTTTTAGAAATAATAAACTAATACAGTAAAGTTTCAGGATACAAAATCAACATGCAAAAATCAGTTGCATTTCTATACGCTAACAATGAAATAGCAGAAAGAGAAATCAAGGATACAATCCCATTTATAATTGCAACAAAGAGGATAAAATACCTTGGAACAAATTTAACCAAAGAGGTGAAAGACCTGTACACTGAAAACTATAAAACATTGTTGAAAGAAATTGAAGAAGAGACAAAGAAATTGAAAGATAGTCCATGCTCTTGGATTGGAAGAATTAACATCATTAAAATGTCTATACTTCCTGAGCAATCTACAGATTCAATGCAATCCCTATCGAAGTTCCAACAACATTTTTCACAGAAATAGAACAAAAAATCCTAAAATTTATTATGGAACAGCAAAAGACCCCCAATAGCCAAAGGATTCCTGAGAAAAAAGAACAAAGCTGGAGGTATCACACTCCCTGATTTCAAAATATACTACAAAGCCATAGTAACCAAAACAGCATGGTACTGGCACAAAAAGAGACACAGATCCATGGGACAGAACGGAGAGCCCAGAAATAAACCCACACATCTACAGATAGCTAATTTTCGACAAGGAGGCCAAGAACGAACAATGAAGAAAGGAAAGTCTCTTAAGTAAACAGTGTTGGGAAAACTGGACAGCCACATGCAGAAGAATGAAACTAGACCATTATCTTGCCCCATACACAAAAATTAACTCAAAATGGATTAAAGACTTGAATGAAAGACCTGAAACCATAAAAATTCTAGAAGGAAATATAGGCAGTACTCTCTTCGACATGAGTCTTAGCATATTTTCAAATACTATGTCTGACTGGGCAAAGGAAACAACAGAAAAAATAAACATATGGGACTACATCAAACTAAAAAGCTTTTGCACAGTAAAGGAAACCATCAACAAAACAAAAAGACAGCCTAACAAATGGGAGAAGATACTTACAAACCATATATCCAATAAGGAGTTAATATCCAAAATATATAAAGAACTCATATATCTCAACAACACAAAAACTAACAACTCAATTTAAAAAATGGGCAAAAGATCTGAATAGACATTTTTCCAAAGAAGATATACAGATGGCCAACAGGCACATCAAAAGATGTTCAGGATCATTAATATTAGGGAAATGCAAATGAAAACTATAATGAGATATCAACTCATGTCCATCAGAATGGCTATAATTGATAAGACAAGAAATAACAAGTATTGGGGATGATGTGGAGAGAAGGGAACCCTCATACACTGCTTGTGCGAATATAAACTGGTGCAGCCACTATGGAAAACAGTATGGAGATTCCTCAGAAAATTAAGGATAGAACTACCATATGATCTAGCTATTCCACTGCTGGGTACTTATCAAAAAAATTTTTTTTCATGTTGAAAATATGATTGCATAGAGATATATGCACCCCTGTGTTCATTGAGGCATTATTCACAATAGCCAAGACTTGGAAACAACCTAAGTGCCCATCAAGGGACAAATGGATAAAGATGATGTGGTATTTAAACACAATGGAATACTACTCAACCATTAAAAACAGATGAAATCTTGCCATTTGTGACAACATGGATGGACCTTGAGAGTATTATACTAAGCAAAGTAAGTCAGAGGGAGAAAGTCAAATACCATATGATCTCACTCATAAATAGAAGATAAGAACAACAGCAACAACAAACAAACACAAAGAGACGAGATTAGATTGGTGGTTACCAGAGGGGAAGGGGGGAGAGAGGGTCAGAGGGGTGACTAGGCACATGTGTGTGGTGATGGATGGTAATTAGGCTTTGGGTGGTGAACATGATGTAATCTACACATATTTACATATAATGAAATACACCTGAAATTTATGTAATGTCGTAAACCAACATTACCTCAATAAAAAAAATGTTCCCTTATAACTTTTCTTTTAATAGGTTATCTATAATTAGATTTGGGCTTTAAAATCTAATATTTGAAGGAGAGTTTTCAAATATTTACCTATGGTTCTATAGCTGTTTACAGTGTTCTCATACATTATTTCACTTCATCTCGGCAATAATCCTGCCAGTTCAGTGTTCCTCTCTCCTTTCTGCAGAGGGAAAGCAAGGCTCAGCGATGCTGGAGAACTCCACCACCGTCGCAGAGTTAGTGGGTGGCAGAGCCAGACCTCCAGTTTCGTTTGTTTGACTCCAAATCCAGAGGCTCTTGCATTTCACATTGGTGTCTTGCTAGTAGTATTTATATCCTATGGGCTCCAGACATCTCAACCAAGCAGGAGTGTTTGAACCAGCATAGTATAACTACTCATGTTCTTAAATTTATTTGCACTGTTGCTTCTTATATTACCGAGATAACATCAGATAAGGGCCTAGCATGTAGAAGCAACATCAGCGAGCCAACTCAGCTCTGCTTTTTTTTAAAGCTTAGCACCTGAGCTCACATCTGTTGCCAATCTTTTCTTTTTATTCTTCTCCCCAAAGCCCCCCAGTACATAGTTGTGTATCCTGGTTGCAGGTCCTTCTAGTTGTGGCATGTGGGACGCCACCTCAGCATGGCCTGATGAGCGGTGCCATGTCTGCGCCCAGGATCTGAACCAGTGAAACTCTGGGCTGCTGAAGCAGAGAGCACAAACCCAACCACTCAGCCATGGGGCCGGCCCCTTGTCTTCACTTTATTTATTTTTTTAAGTATTTTTAGTATGTATTTGTATTTTCCTGATTATAAAAGTAAAAAGTATTCATAGAATTTTTTAAATGAGGATTATTCTGTCATATGGGTTTAAAAAACATTTTCCCCCTTGATGCAGTGGGTCTGCTTAATAGTTTTTTTCAAATTTAATATTTAAATTTTTATCAAAATAATACATGTATGGAGACTAAAATAGTCCAATTGTCTGATGAAGCTTATAGTGACAAAGAGCAGCGCCTCTTCTATTCCTCCGGGTGCTGATTCCCTTTCCCTGATAGAGAGCTTTTTTGGCGAGGTTTGTACCTTGAGAATCTGCTATAACACACGAATACCACTATATTCTTTTTTTTTTTAAATTTCCGTATTAGCCTTTATGTGCTGATTTCTGTTGGGGCCCTCCATTTTCCTGCCCTCGTGTCTCCACGTGGACCGAGGTCAGTTAACCCTGACCTTCAGGGGCTCCCTCCTCCAGGGAGGAGTGGCTTACCTGGCAAGCAAGCAGGTCCACTCAGCCCCCTCCTCTCTCTCCTGGAAGCACCTGCCTGAGGCAAGGTGCCTTCTGTTCCGCTCTCCCATTCCGTGAGCTACTGGGGCAGGGTCTGCCCTGGGCGCGAGGCCAATGATGGAGCTGCTAAGTCGGCCTAGCTCACACTTGATACAGTGGAAAGCTCACCCTCCACGCTTCAATCCAGCTTCTGTTGGACAGAAGCCGTGAACCCCCGCTGCGTATCCCTCACCTGCTGCGGCTGGAGTGACAGCTTCCATCCTGCTGACAGTTCCTGCTTCTCTTTGCTCCTCTGAGAGAGGGCCTAGACTCCCATTCTCTCGTGGGACAGTTCTAAGGTGGGTTCCACACGGTTTCCCAGAAGCTCGGCTGCAGGATTGACCTCACTGACACATTTGACACATCCTTTACTGGCTTTTCTCCCTTCCCTGTCTCTCATTCCCATGTCCTCACTTACTTCCTAGGGTCACTTCCCCCCAAATCTTCCTGGACCCACTTCTCGTCTCTCGGTAGGAAATTGATATTTTGATTTTCATCTGTCTGTCTCTTATGTCCCTCTCTCAGTTGATTCCGAACAACCTCCTGTTATGAAAGGTGAGGATTTGATCCTCTCTCACCACCCTCCCCTGCCCACTCACACATTGATGCTTTTCCAAATCTCATGCCTCAAATATAGTTACATAACCTGTACTGGGTTAGATGATTATTTATTAGTAATAGTGTAATTAATGTCAGATCATTACATTATTATCACCATAAATATAAATCTTATCTGATCCACATAGGTATTAAATTACATTTCCTTCCTGGCACAGCTTTTGTCTGTAAAGCCCCTCTGACATGACCAAACTCATCTGCCAGTCTGCTGGTCCCAGTTTTCCTTGGTAACGTTGCTCCTGCTCCAGCCTGGACTGGTTGCTGTCCGGCCTGCTGCCTGGTTCCTGCCTTCGCTGCCCTCGAGGGACTGCCCCTGGCCTCTTTCCTGTGCACGCCCCTTCTTCCTCTTTCTTAGTTTCTCCCTTATTCTACTGGAGCCCCGTCACTCCTAGGAGCTTTCTGAAAAGGGAGATGGAAGGGAAATCATTTCATTCCTTGCTCATCTGGAAACATCTTTATTTTATTTTTGCAATGGGTTTAGAATTTGCAGAAGTATAAAATTCTAATTAGAAATCATCTTCCCTTAGAATTTAAAGTTTTCATCAACTGCCTTCTAGTTTCTAGTGGTTGCTCCCGGGAATTCTGATCCCATTCTGATTCCCAATCCTTTGTGAGCTAGTTTTCCTCTTAAGGAACTTTTCGTACGTATGTACTTTAAATCCCCAGTTTTCTGAAATTTCATGATGCTGTTCTTTGGTTTTGTTTTTTTGTGGGACTCTAAGTGAGATCTTTCCATCAGAAAACTCCTGTCCTTCAGTTCTGGAAAACTGCCTTGTGCTTCTCCTTTAATTTTCTTTCTCCCGTGTTTCATCTTTTCGTTCTGTCTAGGAAATTTGCTTAACCATATCTTCAAGCTTTCTTTTCTTTTTTTTTTTTTTAAAGAATGGCACCTGCGCTACCCTCTGTTGCCAATCTTATCCTTTTTTTCCTTCATTTTCCTGAATCCCCCCAGTACATAGTTGTATATTTTAGTTGTGGGTCCTTCTAGTTGTGGCATGTGGGACGCCACCTCAACGTGGCCTAACGAGTGGTGCCGTGTCTGTGCCCAGGATCTGAACCTGCGAAACCCTTGGGCCGCCAAAGCGGAGCATGTGAACTTAACCACTCGGCCACAGGGCCGGCCCCTGTTCAAGCTTGCTTTTGATTTTTCATTTCTACCGTCTTATTGTTTATTGCCCAAGTCCTTTTACTGCTTTCTGAATATTCCTTTTAAAAATATCTTGGTTTTGTCTCAAGGATACTTTACTTTTTATCTTTTGGAGGATATGATTATAATCTTTCTGTTTTAAGTTTACTTGTGTTCTCTGAAAACTGCCTCTGTGTTGTCTTGGAAGGTGCTTGGTCTTTGTATTTCATGTTAAAAGTTTTCCTCAAAAATTTAGTGAACCTAGGGGCCAGCCTGGTGGCACAGTGGTAAAGTCTGCACGTTCCGCTTCGGCGGCCCGGGGTTTGCTGGTTTGGATCCCGGGTGCAGATATGGCAGCACTTGGCACGCCATGCTGTGGCAGGGGTCCCACATATAAAGTAGAGGAAGATCGGCATGGATGTTAGCTCAGGGCCAGTCTTCTTCAGCAAAAAGAGGAGGATTGGTGGCAGATGTTAGCTCAGGACTAATCTTCCTCAGAAAGAAAAAGAAAAGAAAAAACTAGTGAACCTTAAGTGGTTCTTACTTGTGTAAGGTACAGAATGTGCTGGAAGCCCTGTTTGTGCGATTGGGGCTTGTCTGTGTGTTTGCACATGTGGGCTTCACTGGGGGGCAGTTGGGCAGGAACTGGGCAGTTTGTTGAGAGACTCCCAAGTCTTGGCTTATGAAGGCGGTCACCATCCTATAGGCCCAATTGTATCCCGACATCCAGTGAGGTCCTCGGAGCCTCTGATTCCTGGGCCCTTCTGTGGCTCAGTTTGCTTCTTATTGGCCGGCTGCATGCTCTCCTCCTCCATCCCAACTCTTTCTCCCTCCTATGCAGACTTAGGTTCCAATTTTTTGTAGCCTGCTAAGTCACTTACCGCTCACCCATTTCTACCAGGGAAAGGTGTTTTCCATACAGTTGTGAGATTATTGACATTCACTTCCAACTACGGCAGTGATAATGACGTGACATCGCATGGGGTGTTGTAGTTTATGGAATGCTTTCACTATATCGTCCCGTGTAATCCCTCCATCCTTGGTGAACAAGGGGTTATTATCTTCATCGTGCAGATTTATTTCAAACTTAGTGCGACATAGTGCTTGCTGGGTACCAAGCACTGACAAACCAGCTTTACAGATGGTAACTCATTTAGTCCTCAAAACAGCTCTATATCGTAGGAACTATTCCTATCTTCCTTTCACAGAGGGAAAAATTGAGGCACGGAGGTTTGCTACTTACTCAAGTTCAACTGGCTAATAGATATGGACGGGGATTCGAGTCTGCCTCCAAAGTCCGCCATCTTAAAGAGTATTTTATGCTGCAGACAAAAATGTTAAACAGCAGACTCAAAAAAGTAATTTTCTAGAGTCACTTGGTAAATAAGAGTCAAACAAAAACTTGACCCCTGAGTTTTTCTAACTCCATGCCTAAAATGTTCTTCGGATTACTATGCAAGACGGCTGTCAGCACTGAAGTTTATAGCGACCAGTTAGACGTCTCAGCAACACGAGCGGCCTCTTCTGATGATGTTGTGACCAGTGCATTTGTTTTGCAAATCATTGATTCTATCTGCAACTTTCTTTTTCTTTTTTTTTAAAGATTGTCACCTGAGCTAACATCTGTTGCCAATTTTCTTGGGTTTTTTCCTTCTTCTTCTCCCAAAGCCCCCAAGTACATAGTTGTATATTCTAGTTGTGAGTGCCTCTGATTGTGGCATGTGGGACGCCACCTCAGCGTGGCCTGATGAGCGGTGCCAGGTCCACACCCAGGATCTGAACCTGTGAAACCCTGGGCCACTGAAGTGGAGTGCATGAACTTAACCACTCGGCCACAGGGCTGGCCTCTGCTAATGTTTTCTTAGAATGGATTTTTAGAAGCTACATTACTGGATTAAAACAATATGAGGATATAAGCTTTTTAAGGATTTTATAACATTTGCTAAAGAATTTGTCAGAAAGTTTCCATTTAAACTCACCAATTGTGTAAGAACCACACCATTGTAACCACTGATGCTCTCTTTTTTAATTCACAGGTGGAAAATTGAAGTTGATTTTTTGAAAATCTTGCAATAATTAGATTGAACACTTTTTTTGTGTGTTTATCAGCCATTAGCACTTCTTGTTTCAGAAAATATCTTTCATTGTTTTATAGGAAAGGAATTAAAAATAAACCAGAACAAATACTAAAATGCTTCTCTGGCTCACAGAAAAACTTTCTTCTTAATTGTATTTATCTAAAGACTTCTCAGGCTTTGTAAACTGAAGTCAAGATGATGCTGTGAAATACAAAAACAAAATCTTCCAACTCAGCCAACCTGACTTCCCCTTTTCCTTCTAGAAGATTCCAACATTTATAGTCTATCTTTCTTTTAAAGAAGGAGAGTATAAATTCCAATGAAATGCTTCTTACTACAGCAATTACTACCAAGTGTCCTATAAAATTTCTGGACTTCTGCACTGCAAATAGAATTATTAGGTAAAGCCTAGTGTTTCTTGATGAAACAATCCTTTAGCAAAGCAGCCACAGGCAGCTTAAGTAATAGGGAGTAAGTGCTTGACTTGAACTAACAAAAATTACGTGAGTAACTTCTGGCAGTTCCATAAATGGTTATTTTTGAAATGTGAAGACCTGGCCAGAAAGTCAAGAAATAGCCAGAGGCACTAAAAAGATTTTCCTCAAAGGAGAGTCCCTTAGGAGAATGTTGTCCAGGGGTGAATGCCACCTTCCAGAAACAGTGAGCATCTGAATCTGGTTATTGAGGTCCAAATTGTCCCCCCTGTGACTTGGCCTGGTGGTCGCGCTCCTCTCAGGAGATCCTGAGAGTGGAGATTGTGGAGTGTGTCTTAGATGTCACTGAGCTTCATGCTTAGATTTTCAGCTTCTCATCCCAGTGGCTTCAGCCAGACTCAGCTGGATCCCACTGATGGGGAGCATTTATGAAACTGACCCCCAGAAAAGACTGTTTTCTTATTGCTAAAAATAATTTTTCTTGCACTGACCAGCATGTGGAGGTGCTCACTAGGTATTAACAGCATTTCCTGAAAAGCTTTTAGGAAAAGTAGCTTGTGGTACATTTTTATAAGGGGATAGAGGACCCCAATGCATAGCTATAACCCAATACTTCAGCGTTACTTGCCAGCAGCCTACCTGGGTTGTTGAGAAAGTTCCCTCATCACTGAAAATAGAGGGTTAAGAGCTCGAGCTCTGGCATCTGACAGATGTGGGTTGAATTCGGGTTCTACCACTTTCCAAGGGTGGGCCCTTGGTGAACGGCTCAGTCACCTTGTGTCTGTTCATTCATGTAAGATGGGAACCACGTCAACTACTTGCCACATAGAGCTTTCGTAAGGACCAGACGAGAGAGTGTCTGCATGTTTAACACACTGCCTTGCAAGTAGTGGGCTAGTAGGTGTTTGGTGCAATTATCTTGACCAAATCTACCTCATTATATCTACCAGCCTATATTCATTTCCGAAAATTGTCATAATATTACCCAAAGTTATAGCCATTTAAGTACTGAGAGAGATGTGAGGGACTCAGTGACTTCTTGAGAGAAATGACAGAAATAAATATTTTACTAGTCTCTTTGAACATAGCAAGTCATAAATAGCTTGTGAATCACCATCCCGGAGCCCACCGTGGGACAGAGAAGTCCAGCTTAGCAAAAATAGAAGCAACAAATTATGAAGCTTCCCTGAGAGTGGGTGGTTCTTGTTTCTTCCTTGCAGTGAACTGTCGGTGACCCACTATGAAGAAGATGTCTTCCGAGATTAAAAATAATATCAACGATTAAAAGAAAGAAAGCAAGAGAGGCAGGACAGCCAGTTCTGAGTCGAACAGGGATGGACACTGAAAAGTCTTGTTTTTTATTTCACTACTTTGAAATTTTCACATTTCCTTTTGTCCTTGCTGTGCCCCTCAGATGGAGGTGAGGTGACAAGGAAGATATGGCAGGAGGGCGAAAGGGCCTAGATCGACAAGTGAGATTATAAGGTCCTTTTTTTTTTTTAAAGATTTTATTTTTTTCCTTTTTTCTCCCCAAAGCCCCCCGGTACATAGTTGTATATTCTTCGTTGTTGGTCCTTCTAGTTGTGGCATGTGGGACGCTGCCTCAGCGTGGTTTGATGAGCAGTGCCATGTCCACGCCCAGGATTCGAACCAATGAAACACTGGGCTGCCTGCAGCGGAGCGCGCGAACTTAACCACTCGGCCACGGGGCCAGCCCCGAGATTATAAGGTCCTTTTAAGTGATCAGTGTTTGTTTTGCAGAAGGATGTAGGTAAATGTTGCTGACCTCCCTCAAAGACAGTCAGGTAGAAGGAGAAGAGCTGCCTGGATCTCTCTGCTTTGGCTCAGGGTCATTTGTTTTTGGCTCATCCAACAGCCTGGACAGATAGAAGGAATAAGAATGAAGAGGCGAGAAACTCTCTGTCTTCCTTGCTTAGAGACTAGCACGTGCAGTAAATGTAGGTTAGGAAGATGGTCAGAGATCTTCAATGCAGAGTGTTTATGGGCTGTGCAGCGATGTACAAAACCGTGGGCCTCGTTTGAATTTATGCACCCCAAACAACCCTAGTTTTGCTAAGGCAGTTCCACTTTTTACCCTTGAACAATAACTGTCTGGTTGGGGAGGTCAATCTCTCGCACACATAAATTGTTGGTACCACATCTGGGTGCAGCATAGCATAGCACGGACTCTCAAGTCAGACAGCCTGGGTTCAAATCCAGTTACCAGCTGTACAACTTTTGGCGAGCTATCTTAGTGCCTCTCTTGCCTCATCTGTAAAATGGAAATGATAATATCATTGACCTCATAGAGCTGCTGTGAGGACGAAATGAGTTAATGCACGTAAAGCACTTAGAATATTATTATCCTCGATAATCTGACGTGTGCACTTGGCATATATTATTTATTGAAGTCTTCATAGTGACCCTATAAGTAGTTGTCATTAACTCCATTTTACAGATGGAAACTACTAAGCTTTGGGGTCTGAAAGACCTTGGTTTGAATTCTACGTCTTAGATGCTTGGTGTGGCCAAGATATTTAAAAATAACTGAGCTAAGATTTAGGAGATAATGTCTAGCTCCTGGCATTCTGTCAGAATTCAGTGAGTTGATGCTGCTGCAGGCCTCTGCATTGCACATCTCCAGAAAGCATCGTTCACATTATATTTTATAGAAATGGAACCCCAACTTTCATTTCTAATACAGAAATCCTTACTTGATCATATTTGACCTCTTTTGAATAGTTTTTAGTGATGAAAAACTTATGGCTTCGCTAAGTGGCCTGTTATTTTCGAGGATTTTTAATTGTTAGGAGGTTCTTCAGCGTGATGAACTAAAATCCGTCTTCGTGTGATGTGAGCCCACTGGGCCGCGTCCTGCTCTTTGGAATGGCACAGAACGAGCCCAGCGTAGGGTCCTCGCCGTCCTCACACAGGGTGCGTGCGGGCAAGGCCCGGGCCAAGGATGTTCACGCGTGGATTTCAGGGGTCTGTGAACTTCGATGGGAAAAAAATGACACCTTTATTTTCACTTATCTCCAACAGAATTTAGATGTCCTTCAATTATGAATGGAGGCAAAAAACCACAATAGTCTTCATAGTCCCTATGACTTTGTCAACAATAGAAATCACACATATTTTCGTATCACATTCCAGTGGTTCCAGAAATCTTGACGTATCATTGACAGCGTCGCTTTGCAATTTCGGAGGCTGTGAGGCCTGCTGCTACAACTTGCTATTTATTGTGTTAATAAAAATATCATATACGTTGCTATATCGCAAACTTGTTTTTAAAAATATTCTGATAACTGTATTTCTTTTTTTTTTTTTATTAATGTTATGATAGATTACAACCTTGTGAGATTTCAGTTGTACATTTTTGTTAGTCATGTTGTGGGTACACCACTTCCCCCTCCGTACCCTCCCCCCACCCCCCCTTTTCCCTGGTAACCACCGATCAGATCTCCTTATCAATATGCTAATTTCCACCTATGAGTGGAGTCATATAGAGTTCGTCTTTCTCTGACTGACTTATTTCGCTTAACATAATGCCCTCGAGGTCCATCCACATTGTTGTGAATGGGCCAATTTCGTCTTTTTTTATGGCTGAGTAGTATTCCATTGTGTATATATACCACATCTTCTTTATCCAATCATCAGTTTCTGGGCATGTAGGCTGGTTCCACGTCTTGGCTATTGTAAATAATGCTGCAATGAACATAGGGGTGCAACGGACTCTTGAGATATCTGATATCAGGTTCTTAGGATAGATACCCAGTAATGGGATGGCTGGGTCATAGGGTATTTCTATTTTTAACTTTTTGAGAAATCTCCATACTGTTTTCCATAGTGGCTGTACCAGTTTGCATTCCCACCAACAGTGTATGAGGGTTCCTCTTTCTCCACAACCTCTCCAACATTTGTCGTTCTTGGTTTTGGATGTTTTTGCCAATCTAACGGGGGTAAGGTGATATCTTAGTGTAGTTTTGATTTGCATTTCCCTGATGATTAGCGATGATGAACATCTTTTCATGTGTCTATTGGCCATATTCATATCTTCTTTTGAGAAATGTCTGTTCATGTCCTCTGCCCATTTTTTGATCGGGTTGTTTGTTTTTTTGCTGTTAAGCAGTGTGAGTTCTTTGTATATTATGGAGATTAACCCTTTGTCGGATAAGTGGCTTGTAAATATTTTTTCCCAATTAGTGAGCTGTTTTTTTGTTTCAATCCTGTTTTCCCTTGCCTTGAAGAAGCTCTTTAGTCTGATGAAGTCCCATTTGTTTATTCTTTCTATTGTTTCCCTCAACTGAGGAGTTACAGTGTCCGAAAAGATTCTTTTGAAACTGATGTCAAAGAGTGTACTGCCTATATTCTCTTCCAAAAGACTTATTGTCTCAGGCCTAATCTTTAGGTCTTTGATCCATTTTGAGTTTATTTTGGTGTGTGGTGAAAAAGACTGGTCAATTTTCAATCTTTTGCATGTGGCTGTCCAGTTTTCCCAGCACCATTTGTTGAAGAGACTTTCTTTTCTCCATTGTAGGCCCTCTGCTCCTTTGTCGAAGATTAGCTGTCCATAGATGTGTGGTTTTATCTCTGGGCTTTCAATTCTGTTCCATTGATCTGTGGACCTGTTTTTGTACCAGTACCATGCTGTTTTGATCACTGTAGCTTTGTAGTATGTTTTGAAATCGGGGATTGTGATTCCGCCGGCTTTGTTTTTCTTGCTCAGGATTGCTTTAGCAATTCGCGGTCTTTTGTTGCCCCATATGAATTTTAGGATTGTTTGTTCAATTTCTGTGAAGAATGTTCTTGGGATTCTGATTGGGATAGCATTGAACCTGTATATTGCTTTAGGTAGTATGGACATTTTAACTATGTTTATTCTTCTAATCCATGTGCAAGGAATGTTTTTCCATCTCTTTATGTCATCGCCTATTTCTTTCAAGAAAGTCTTGTAGTTTTCATTGTATAGATCCTTCACTTCCTTGGTTAAGTTTATCCCAAGGTATTTTATTCTTTTCGTTGCGATTGTGAATGGGATAGAGTTCTTGAGTTCTTTTTCTGTTAGTTCATTGTTAGTGTATAGAAATGCTACTGATTTATGCACGTTAATTTTATACCCTGCTACTTTGCTGTAGTTGTTGATTATTTCTAATAGTTTTTCTGTGGATTCTTTGGGGTTTTCTATGTATAAGATCATGTCGTCTGCAAACAACGAGAGTTTTACTTCTTCGTTACCTATTTGGATTCCTTTTATTTCTTTTTCCTGCCGAATTGCTCTGGCCAGCACCTCCAGAACTATGTTGAATAGGAGTGGTGAAAGTGGGCACCCTTGTCTTGTTCCTGTCCTCAGAGGGATGGCTTTCAGCTTTTGTCCATTGAGTATGATTGATAACTGTATTTCAATACAGTTGGTTTCCTTGTAACACTACGTGTTACAGATTGTGCGTTTAAATACATTACTCTAAGAAAGCTTCCATAAGGTTCCCTGGACCCCCAAAGGGTATAAAATGTTTAGAAACCCTGTTCTAATTCCTTGCTTGTGAGTGAGGTCTTCAAATATTAGAAAACAGCTCTGTTTCCCCGAGCTTTCTCTTTTCCCCGCTACAGGTTCCTAGCATCCTATTTCAGGACATAACTTGTCATCAGGAAGCTGCAGCCTGGGAGGAGCCCGCACCAGAGATGAGGTCTCCCGCTGGAGAGGCGTGGCCGGCTGCTGGCACAGGGAGCACAGCCAGGAGAGAAGGCCAACAGAAAATGGGGGTATGTCAGCAAAGTAGTCCATGTGCCTGGGTGTGTGTGGAGGGTGAAGGTGATAGCAACGCATAATAGCAGGGATGTCCCAGCTGGTAGACAGAGCTCAGAAGGGAATGCACATACCCTGTGTCAGGCATCATACTAGGCAGTTTACAGACATTACTGCTTTATCCTCACAGCAAACCAGTATCATGGATATTATTTCTCCTATTTTACTTGTAAGCAAATCAAAGTTCAGAAAAGATTAAGTCACTTACTCAAGTTCACCCAGAGCCCAGACAACCAGGCAGAGGCGGCCAGCGCTTGGGAAGTTAGTCATGTGGTGAGCACGTTCTGGGGTGAGGTGGGAGGGTTCAGCTATTTGGGGGTGAGGGTGGGGCTGGCAAGAGCCAAGCAAGACATTAGTGCTAAAGAGACTTGGGGGATAAGGCAAGACACCAAGAAGCCCTCGGGCACAGCAAACAAAACAGAAACCACTGTCAGCTGGTACCCACAGTGGCACCCAGGTCTCCAGCACAAGGGAAGTGGACCCTGAGCCTTCACCTCTGTGCCTTTCCTCCAACTCTTCCTTCTGGCCGATTCCTCCTAGGCCGTCCTCCACGACAGCCTAACCTCACCCTTGTCTCCATTAGACGGACCAAATGTCTGTCCACTGATCATGTGTCTTCAGGGGCCTCATCCCGTTTATAAACCCTTCCTTGCCTTTAACTCAGCTATCCCCCCTCTCAACCTGCTGTAACTTAGTAAAGGCATGCAGAGCCAAAGCATCCATCTTTGACTGAGATTGCCTGCTTACCTACAGAATCACAATTAAACGACTAGCAAGAATGTCAATGAGTGTGTTTCTACATCGGTTACTATTCACTTCAAAAAAAATCATACAGATATTTAATCTAAAATATTCAACGAGGATTTTAAAAAGATGAATGTTTTTATAGACAAAGAGAACTGATTGGAGGTTACCGGGGGGGGGGGGGGAAGGGTGAAGTGGAGCACCTACAACATGACTGACAATAATGTACAACTGAAACTTCACAAGGTTGTGAACTATCATAAGCTTAATAAAAAGAAAAAAAACAGATGAATGTTTTCATCATGTACTTTTCCCTCAAGTATTTTAAACCCACTTGTGCCAACTGTTGTTTAAAAAACATAATATGCTTTATGCAAAACTTTATTGGATGTACATTAATGAGTCTGAAATGGTGTATGAAAGACAGGATTGATCCTATTATTGGCGTTTAGATGCACCATAATAGTGACGGAATTCATTTCAATCCAGAAAGCATTTACTGAGCACATGCTGTTGACAGAAGGCCCTCCCTCTGGGAGATAAATCAGTGAGCAAGGTGCACTCCCTGCCCTCCAAGTGCTTTCCATGTAATGGCAGAGACAGACACAGTACAGAATGCTTATGAAGGCTTGGACAAGTTTTCAATAGCAATACCTTTTTTTTGGCTGGAAGTAAGTTTCTGGAGGGTGGGCATTGTCTTCTTTCTTTGTCCCTCCCTTCTCTGCTCCTTCTTTTCATTAACTTTTAAAATGACTCATGGCATCTAATCCACATGCTTCCTATAAGAGATTTCTAATAAACTGTGGGTGACACGTTGGACTCAGTCTTCATTAAACATTTCGCGATTGTAGGCCTTAATAATCAGATACTACACGGTGTGTGTCTACATGAACACTGTAAGGGTAATTCTTTTTGCAAGCTACTAACTGATTTGTTTATTCAAACAAAAGACTTTCCTTTTAATAATCCCTTGGATGATGATGATGTCAGGTTTTACCTTTAGAGACAGTCTGAGTGTTACAAGTCAGGTGGACTCAGGATTGCAAATGGTGATAATGGGCTAAAGGATCTCCAAGGTCTCAAGCAGCTCTGACATTTCTGCCCTTCATCAGCACCTGTCAAGAGAGGCCCATTTTCTTTATGTCGCCCATCACTTAGTTTCACAATGGTCACTTGGTTCTATAATGGTCACAAGACCAGTGCAACGGAAGTGTCAAGATGTCTTAAGTGGAACCTTATTATAACATGATTTAGCATTAAGAAAAGTGTGTGTGTGTCTATGTTATTGGTCAAACCAAAGTCTGAAAATGAGCACAGAAAATAGAAGCCCACTATAATTTATTAACTTATTCTGCTGGTAAGCATCTTTTTATATAATACCAAGAAGACTTTTATTGAATTAAGATTAATTCTCCCGCCTATATGAGCACACATAACTTTAACCACATAGATGAAAATTACTTCTATGTGCATTTGGAAATGGAAAGAGAGCCTTAATATGGCTTTCATCTTCAGAATATTTAAAAGTATATTGTTAAAATGTAAATTATGAATAGCTTGAAAACTGAAGGTGATTCCCTAAAAGTCAGTTTCTCTGAATTGAAATATTGAGTGCTTTGGAGTAAAATGGAATATACACTGGACACCTGCAAAGATTTCTTCCTGAGTTTCACAGAGCTTTACGAGTGTGAAATAATGTACAAAAGTATTAACCCATTATTTAGGACAATTCTATAAGGGAAGGTAAAATAATAGTCTTCAGGACATTTTCTTTTAAAAAAATTAAAGTTCTTGGGGCCAGCCCGCTGGCGTAGTGGTTGAGTTCCTGTGCTCTGCTTGGCAGCCTGGGGTTCGACGATTCAGATTCCCGCGTGGACCTGCACACTGCTCATCAAGCCATGCTGTGGCAGGCGTCCACATACAAAGTGGAGGAAGATGGGCACAGATGTTAGCTCAGGGACAATCTTCCTCAAGCAAAAAGAGGAATATTGGCAACAGATGTTAGCTCAGGGCCCATCTTCCTCACACACAAAAAATTAAATTTCTTCAGTTATTGATATTATGAGCTTTAGTTAAGTGCCATATGTTTAAGTCTTTAACCTCTCTTGTAAAGCAAGTAAATCCTAGAGGAACCATAGGCAAAGGCGCGGTAGCCCAGCAGAGACGTGTAATTGTGACGAGGGAGCAGTAAGACACGAGGCTCCCTAGAGAGGAAACACCCAGGCAACTGAAGGCTTCCTGCTGCCACCCCCAGGTTCCTCCCAGACTTACCACCTCGTCTCCAGGACAATCCTGATCCCTGTGAGAACATACAACTACCAATTACTTAAAGACTAACTCCTGTGCCTCTTAAAGAGAGGTGTTGGAAGCTAGAACATACATAAATGGAAGGATGGCAAGTGTAATTTACTGAGGTGTGAATATGCCCTAGCCATTATGAAAATTTAGTGAGCAATAACTCTCCAGAGAACAGTTCTTTAAGACTTGCACACTTTTGTACCATTTCACCCCTTGTCATTTTCCCACCAGGCGCCCACCAGAGGAAAGAAGCAAAACATTGAAGTGTTACTCAAATAATATTAATGTTCAGTAATCGTTAGCCGAAATAATAGGTCTAAGATATTGGTATAATGCTAGATATTCCAAAGGTCCTTTCAAAAGCAGTATGAATATCAAACTTTCTCAAAATTTGGAGTCCTAGCAATAACCATATCTATTGTCAATTGAAGTAGATAAAAACTCACAGCAGAAACGCCCCTCTGGTGGGTCAGTCCTCACTGAGGAGAGCGCTGGGATCGTGCCCCCTCAATGAGCTACGGCTGGGGCTCACGACACCACACCGAGCACTGGAAAGCTGTAATTATACAACAGCATAATGTGTGCTTGGCAAAGTTTTCAGTTTGGGGGAAACTACCGTGAAATAACATCTGGCAGAGTTTTAAAAGTCCAACTTGGGGGTTAGAATAATTGGTCTAGACTGAACTAATTCAAGGCATACAGCTCAGGCAGAATAAGATGTATGCCTATTAGACAGACAAACCCAATGATAATGAACACATCTAGAAATAGGGCAAAGTTTTAAGTCATATAACTTCATTATGTTAAAACACAAAGCATTTCCAAGGTTGTGAACGCCTGTCACATACCTATGCACTGTGCTGGGTGCATGAGATTAAGAAACAAAATGCGAGAGGAACACAGAATTCCTGACTGCCAATTGCTCATAGTTATGACATAGGGTGAATCTGTGTTTTCACAGAGATATGCCTGAAGGATAATGAATTAGCAATACCACTGGCAGCGCTGCTGTCTTTAATGATGACCTATTTTAAATCACTACTTGAATGTTTTGTTAGAAAATGTTTCCCTTAAACCTCACGTTTTTCTCATATTTTCTGAAAGAATTACACAGGATCGCCTTCATAAAGATGTTTCTGTTAAGATTTTCTCCCTCCTCGCTAAGCCATTGTATTTTGCTTTGTGCCCTGCCTACTCAGCGGAGGGCAGCTGAGAGGATCCCATTGTTACAAATTTGCCTTTCCATCTGTCCCACATAGTGGACAGAGAAGTCTGTTCTCTTTAATCAGGGTTAGTCTTAGTGTTTCTTCTGTGTGTCTTAGCTCTGAATTCCATTTAGCTTTAAAAAGCTTTATGCAGAATCTATTTGGTGGTGTTTAAAGTACATCTGCTTAAATTTTGCCAAGTGCCATGCTTTTATTCTGGTAGAAACCACTTGTTGGCCAAGTGATTTCTTGGACTTTTTAGGTGGTAAAAAAATTTTCTGTCCAATTAATTTGATCATTTTCAGGAACTTGTTTCTAAAGGTACCTAGATTTCTTGTGCATATTTTGGGAAATTCCCAGCTTCTATAGTCATGTGTTTGTGTGGAAACCTTGTCCAAGTACATTATGATGGAGCATAATTTTATTTTGTATGTATTGTTCGATTCAGGGAATGGTGTGTATATTCTCCAAGCAATCAATCTCTTGAAGCTCTTATTAAGCAATAAATTTGAATCAACTGGCAAAAATGATCACTTTGACTTAGTCATTTTTGATGTGTCATCCTTTAGGAAACTATTTGAGAGATTCTTTTCCTCCTCTAATACACATGCTTAAATTTTCTTCTCACTGTGAGCACCGTTGAGAATGTTCAGAGGTCATTAAGTGTGGCTGTTCAAAGAAGGCCATGGAGTATTGATTATCGCTCTGCTCACTGAGGCAAGGCAGTACAAGCGCTTCTACCCTTTTGTAACATAACACGTTCCTGAAATTCATAATTATGTGGCAAAAAAAAGGACTGAGCATTACAAAGGTAATTATAGGTATTTATTAGGCAGAACTGAATAAGCTGATCATTGAAATGCAAAGCAGAAATTACCTCTGCCATTAAACTAGACTGGCTGATTATTATAATATGCTCCACAGGGTTCAACTCACTGTTCCGCTTGCGATTTGTAGGTCACTGGATGGTTGGTTTCTCCTTACCTACTTCAGAGAAAGGACGCAACTTTTTCTTTTTTATTTCTCTTTCTCCCTTCCTTCCTTTTCTTTCTTTCTTTTCTTTTTTCTTTTTCTTTCTTTCTTTCTTTCTTTCTTTCTTTCTTTCTTTCTTTCTTTCTTTCTTTCTTTCTCCCTCTCTCTCTGCTCTCTCTCTCCCTCTCTCTCTCTCTTCCTTCCTTCCTTTCTTTTTTCTTCCTTCCTTCCTTTCTTTCTCCTCTCTCTTTTCTTTCATTCTTTTTTTCCAGATGAGATAACCCCGAGTCAACAGAAAGATTATAGATCTAATAAAACATTTCACAAGAATGCCAAACACAAGATCCAGTCACAAAAATCAGGAGTGTTTCTCTGCATCAGCAATAGTCAACTAAAAATATAACAGAGTCTATGATGCCCTTCTTAATAGCAATCACAACTATAAACTATGAATTTAACCAAATAAACAATGAATAAGATCTTTCTGGAGAAAAAGTTTTAAATTTATTTAAGGGCATAAAGGCCTAGATAAATGGAGTGCTGCACCATGCTCATGGAATGGATGGCAACAGTGCAAAAAAGTCAGTTCTCCAAAATTAACCTGTAAAATCAATTTAATTCCAATGAAAATTCCAGTGGGACTTTAAACAAATGAATTCAATCTACTTATTCCGACATGTCTAAGAAGAGTAAATATATTATGACTAATTAAAGCCATTTTGAAAAAGGGCAATGAGAGAGGCCAGTTCACTGGAGGCATCAGACAGCTGATCTGCGCATGTGGAGAAAGGATGGATAAAGTGTTTAATAGATAATATGAGGGAAACGTCACTTTACGGAGAAAAGTAATGCAGGATTCTTAGCTTGTATCAGTGTTCCTCAACCTCTTCTTCACTATTGTCCTCTTAAGAAACATTTTTAGACTCCCCCCCCAATTTCCTCCTTTCCCAATGAAATTTTAATATCACAAATATAGTACATATGTGTTTATGGCCCTTCGAGGGGTGACATCCAGTTGGATTAAAGTCTTAAGTGGAAAAGATAAATCTGAAAAGCTAATGGAAAAGATTATTTTTCTGGCTTTAGGGCGTGGAAGAACTCTTAAACCAACTCCCCAAAGTACAAACTCTAAGATAAAAAAGAAATGGATGGAAAATACATTAAAATTAAGGACTTCCATTTATCAAAAGATATAATAGGCAAAGTTCATATGCAGATCTCAGATTGGGAAAGGATATTTGAAACAACTAAAGTCAACAAGGGATAAATATCTACAATAGAGAAGATATTTTGTTTATTAAACAAGAAAATGATAAACCTGAGAGAAAAACTGGTAAAAGATATGAACATGGTATTTAGATAAGGGGAAACCCAAACACGTGACACATGAAGTGATGTTCAACTTCACAAGTAATCAGAAAACAGAGTAGAGGTTAAGATCATTGGAGGAGAAGCACTCATGGAACCAAAAGGCTACTGTATTAAAAGGATAATCAATACACTGATTTCTTCAGAAATCTTCAGAAAATGAGAGGGAGTAACATAAGATTTATAGACCATTGCAACAAAAAAGGGTTATCAGATGTTATAAGTTTCACAGAGGGGTGCTTAGGGAGGGGAGAAGGAAAATTACATACAAGGAGGTTTGGGAGACAATCTCAAGCGTGTCTTATGTTTGTTTCTGCATGTCTTGTGAACAGACTGCCCATTCTGGAATATCTTTTCAAGGATGTTTGTATAGCAAACAGTTTTGGAAGATAGTGATAACAAAGGGCAGGTTTGCTTACTGTCCATTATAAAAAAAATAATGTCTCCCTATACGGCAAAGACAGGCAGGCTTATTACCTATTTTAAAAGATTTGTGTCCCCTAAGGTCAGGGTTTCTCTCCTGTAATGCAGCCCCACGTGTGCATGTGTTGCCTGACCCTCTTTGTGTCACTCCGCAGGAATCACGCTTTAAGGAATTGGTACAAGAAAAAGGATGATACTCTGGCCACTGCTATTGCTGTGAATAATAACCTGTCCTTTGTCTCCGACCCAGGGGTCTTGTGTCTTCTGCCAACATCCATGAAACCGTGGCAGGGTAACTTTTAGCTTGCAAGTAGGCTAAAATCTCAGCCCTCTCACAATTCTTGACGTGAAGATTCCTGGGCACCTCCAAGCCCAGTGGTACAAGGATTGTGGGACAGAAAAAACACACAGGGTATATGGAATTAGCTCTTTTAGTCTGTCAACAGGCAGATTGTGGTAAACGAGTGTGGTGAGGTAAGGAGTGGGAATCTTTTGAGAAGCCTACAGGGCTCTGGGAGCTCCCCTGCATTCCTAGCACAGGGCGCTCTCTTCACTTTGACATAGTCACTATTGACAACGAAGCTGCAGAAGGTCACGGGGATAGGGTCCTCCCTAAATCACATGGAACTCCAGGCCCTCTCTATTTAGTTCTTTCACATAATTACTTTACATAATTTGGAATTTACATATTACAAATACAGACACAAAATAATACCACATCTTTTACAAGAGTATAGACATATGCAAGGATGTATAGTATATATACACTATAGTGGGTCCTTATGATGGAGAGAGGAATAAGGGTAGGAATCAAAGAATAAGGGGGAACATCAAACAAAACCACATAAGAGGGAGCCCTTGCCCAGACTGACGATGGCAGTACGCCATGAGTAAACTAGTTCTCTCTACCTTCAGTTCAAACCCAAAAACGACAAAATATAGATTTGATCACATTCCAGCAAGGAAGCTGAAATGGTCTGAGATGTGGGAACCCTGATTCCAACTCCAATTTGAGTTTTCATTCTTTTTTTTGATTTTTGAGCTCTGTTGCCTATTTATGATGTCAGCTCAAACGCCCTAGGCATTTGACTTTCTGCTCTCTCTAAAGGACTTTCTAGCAAACTTGTCCTTCATCTTTACACATTTCTTATCACCTCAGGATAGGGTCATTCTGGTTCTTCAGGGCCCAACCACTGTGCCTCAGCCCCCTTGCTGGCACTGTGGTCAGGCCGTACAGGACCTCCAAGTGGGACCGCTCGGCACACGGAGAGTGTGTCGGGTAAGCAGCAGTCTCAGAAGTGGCTGGGGATACAAAAGCCTCCCCGGGATACTATGAGCACTTCCCTCTGGCACAAGGCAGTAGTACTGGTGGGCGGGGGGAAGTAACTGGCATGTGGGGGATAGAAAATGAAGTGAGGGGAGGAGGATAAAATAACGAGAAAGAAGAGAAGGAGGTGACTACGAGAGAAACTGAAGCTTGTTTCTCATTACACTTTATCAGAGGTCAGCATGTGATCTGTGAGTTTCAGAGCAAGCGAGTTGGGGCAGGAAGGCAGCATGCTCTAGTGATCTGCAGGCATCAGAAAGACAGGAAATAGAAAATTTGACCTCAGTACTCCTGGAGTCGGACCAATGGATAGCTAAGCAGTAGACAGTGGGCTGTGGAAGTGATGAATGCTGAAAGGGAAAAGTCTTTCCTCATTTCACAATTATGAACAAATAAAAAGACAAAATATTAGAAATTCTATAGCTTATAAAAGGGATCCTGCTAATTTCACATACCAGCTACTGACTTAATGTGGTTATTTATTGTTTGATATTAAACTTCTTCCTATTATTTTGTGGCAAGAGCATTTGCAAGGTATGCTAAATAAGAACACTGGCTTGTTTCATGGAATAAATGTTTTTATGTACACCACACACCAAACAAAGTAGTTATCCTCAGATATTCAATGATCTGAATGAGATAGAAGTTTATTTCTCCCTCACATTATAGTTCGGGGGTGAGCAGTCCAGGGCAGATAATGACTGTGTTGTCAGGTCCTAAGCTCCTTTTCACTGGTTTTCCCACCACATCTAGAGGGGGACCTTTGTCTTTAAGGGCAGAGATGGTTCATCCCCAGATCCCTGATCCAGGCAGCAAGCCCCAGGATGTGGAGGAAGGAAGGTACTCTCTTCCCCTTTCCTGGCGCAAACTGGGAGCGATATGCTACACTTTGCTCACATCCCAAAGGCCAAATCTTTGTCACATGACCACACCTAGCTGCAAAGGGATCTGGGAAATGTAGTATTTACTGGGTTGCCCTATGCCCACCTCAGGTTTTTATTACTTTTGAAGAAGAGGAAAATATACGTTGGGTGATAACTACCAGTCTCAGCCATGGTAGGATATTCACAAAAAATTTGAACTGACGTTTTTGGGGGACAGTGATATGAGCTTACTCTGACAATGAGGAAGGCTATAAAGAGTTTAGTTCAAATAATTTACGTGTCTGACATGATCCCTGTCTATATGTTCCATGAGGAATTTATAGCCTCACTAAGGGAGACAGGAATATAAGCCAATTATTGCAATAAAAAAACAAGATTTTAAATTAAGTGCACAAAATGCCGTGGAAGATAAGCACGGAGAATTGACCCAGATGGGCGCTCTTTGAAGATGCTGTCTCTGAACACCGAGGATGAACCAAGTCTCAAAGGAATAAATGTATAAAGAGCTACAGAAATTAAATGTTAGAACAATTTTCCGACAATATCCCAGAACTAATAACAGGAGTTTAATTCCTTCAGTGGAGCGATAAAATGGTCAGTAGTCCTAGCGATGTTCTCAATGACACCGTCAGCTGGTTGGCAGCTCCCTAAAGCGGCAGCGTGTTCCAGTTGTGCCACTCCTGGGCCAAAGCCTTTCAGGCGCTGGTCCTGGGGAGCACGGTCTCCTTCCGTCCTTGGAAGGGGAGCTGCACAGAGCCTGCTCTCCCGGTTACGCCCTGCCCTCCGTAAGGGCGACTGCATGCAGGAAAGATGGGCGTCCGCTGGTCCCGCTGGCTCTGGCTCGGCCTGCTAACGCAGGATCTCAGAGCTCTGCAAAGGTCGCCCCCAACCCAGGTGTTCATGAAGGTCCCGGGGTGTCTCCCCAACGAGTTCCCCAAACAAGGCTGGTCAGTCGGCCAACAGCAACCGTCGCTTGTTTCCATCCTCTGTCCCGGTCCTTCTCTCCTGAGCATGTCAGCCCCCTTCTCTGGGTAGAGCAGGTCTGAGGACCCTGCTGTCCCTTCACTGGCTGGGCCTGCAGGCAGTGCTGACTCCTGGCACTTGATGATATCCACCCTGATATCAGTTTCCCCACACTAAACCCAGCATATATGGGGTTAAAACCAAAACACTCATTCCCTGCTTACTCTCTGGCTTCCTGGCTCCAGAATCCACCCTCCTCCATGGAGACAGACACCACCAAGGACAAGCACCTGGACTATCTCCTCCCCACAAAGAGATACAGACTGGTGGGAAAGCTTCTGACCAGCAAGGTCATGAGCTCCCTCCTCTCTGCAATGTCTCAAGGCCAAAGACAGGCTGGTGGGAAAGCTCCGACCAGCAAAGCCATATGCTCCCCCTCCCCTACCTAAAGCCCCAAATAAAAACCCTTCCTTTTAGCTTTTCGGGGAGTTTGGGATTTCAGCGTTAGCTGCCCTCTCTTCTTGCTCAGCACTGTGCAAAAATAAAGTTCCTACTTCTTCCACCACCCCCCGTGTCAGAGATTGGCTTGCTGCGCAACGGGTGAGCGAACTCACTTCAGGTTCGGTAACATTGATGCTGCCGAGACAGCAAAGCCCTGGATGTGCCACCGCATGTGGGAATTGTCCCTTTCTCCTTCTAGAAACTTACCAGTACAGTGCTGCTGTCTCACCGAATTTTTGTGAATGAACATTTTTTACTCACAGTTTTTCTCTACTAGCTGTCCTGTCACCCTGTGGAATATGAGTCTGCTGGGCCTGATCTGAGGGCATATCTGAGTTAAGGAGACCACATATCCTCAGAACTGCCCCTCCGCTCTTACAGCTGCAATGTCCGGGAGGGTCTCTGTCTCTCCATGGGGCTCCTCCTTCCCTCTTGCAGATTCTTACAGCCTCACCCCTGTGGCTCACCAGAAGAGCCTGAAATGTCTGAATTCCACTTGCATTCAGAGTGGGATGCCTGCCAACACTGAGTTAAGGAAGGAGGTGGGCGTGTTAAATTACACTCCCCACTGCCCAACATTGCCTCCAGGCCACAACTCCTCCCCCCGACCTGGCTGTAGATAGCAAGTTTCAGTGGAAACGCTGAAGCCCATCTCTTTGCTTTTGGGGTCACAGAACAGTCATCCAGAGGAGGAGCGCTTCTCAGTACAATGAGTATTTTAGAAACAGCTCCTGGTGTGTTCTCCCTTTTCCATAATCTGGTTGCCTTCCCTGCAGACAGCCCCTTTGCTGTTCTAACCCTAGGAACGCGTGCATTTGTGTGTGTGTGTGAGTATGGCATCTAAATGCCATTTGGCAAAAGAGAAGGATGTGATATGTCGACAGTCCCTGTTGGGCAAAAAAGGGAAATGGAAAGCCTCTCCTTTATCGGGTGAGAGGAAAAAGCAAGCAAAGGTTACACCATCGCACAGGAAGGTCCAGGCACAATCACAGAAAAGAAATAGTTCACTAAGGTCAGCTAAGCAAGGCCAGGAGGTATGAAACTAGTGGATTTCCAAAGCCTTTTTTCTCATGTTAATGGGTCCTTTGGGCGGGAGGCACTGACTTAGGCAGCCCTCTGCTGAGATGATGACCTGTCCTCTTTGCTTCTAGTCAAAGCTGTTGGTATCTGGCTCTTGACAGCAGCAGCCCTTTAATCGCTGGTCCTAATCTGAGTGATGCAGAAGTTATAGTAAATCCACATTGCTTTAACAACGTGGACCCATGACTTTCACCAGTGGCATCATTCATGCTGGCAAATAAAAGTCACTCCACTTGCTTAGGTGATTTTAGAAGTGAGTTATCAGGAGAGCATCCAGTCTGACTCCCAAGGGTAGTCCATTAGCATTGTGCCAAATGGCAACAGATGCCAGCAGCAGATCGCAAACAGTGACCATGCAATCAGCTGGAGCTCTCAGAGCCCAGCGTCTGTGGGCATTTAACTACTATGCTTCTGCCGCACATTCTTTCCGAGGAGATAGTCCACGGTCCATAGCTGATCAGGACAACAGGGAACCTCAGCTGGAAAGGAAATAAATAATTATTTAAATCGTTTGTCTTATTTCTGGTGAGAAAGAAAAGCACTGTATTAGTGAATTCAGCATTTGGAGCTGAACACATAATTCCCTTCATGGCAACAAAGAACGATAAAAGCAATTTGACCTATGCTGAAGCTTTGCTTCCTCCTGCCGCCCCCCCACCCCCAGATCCCCGGGGGATGATTATAAAGGACTGTGCTGGCTGCTTCACCAGATGGAGAAATCTGAATCCCTTAAACAGGCAGAAGAGAGAATGGTCTCCGAACTTCGTCAACATTCTACGTTTCTCAAATAGAATTAGAACTGCTTCTTATATAGAAAAATGTTTACTGAATGGCAATTTTATTACCTGCATATTGAACTCAGTGATACCAAGGACATTTCTTTGCAGACAAAGAGCCTTCTGCCCAGGTTTGATTTTCATCCTTTTACTAACTTAAATGCAATTAAATAATGCCTTTGAAGTACTGTTCAGTTTTTTCGGCGGGTTTGATATCTTAGTCTTTTTTTTAAAGCTAGTTGAACATTGCTTTGGGATGTCAGTTCTTTCTTAGACACTTTCCCTTCATCCCGCTGGTGAGCAGAGAGACTAAGGGTCGCTCAGCAGAGGGAGCAGGGCTCGCACAGATGCTGGCGGTGGAGGTGGGGCGAGCACGACGAAGAAGCCGCCTCCCCTGGACTCTTTTCTTTACTGATGTGGACACTGCTTCCTCCCACATTTTTCATCACCATTTGATAAACAGTGATTTTTGACACCTTAAAAACTGGTGAAAGGAAGTCACTTTTGTAGAATGCGCTCAGGAGACGCAAGAGCAGTTCCGGCATCACCTCTGATGCCTTCTGCCCTCTTCCCTCCACGCCCTCAGGGCCAGCAAAGCCCTATGTCCCTCGTCTGCCCTTGTCTTCGCTTTGGTTTAGTGACTAGATGGCTGTGTGACTCACCCTGACTCACGTTTGGTTTTGTTTTGATAACATCGTTTTTCCCTGAAGATTTTGAACTGCTGGTGGGAGGGGGAAAGAGTGCTCATGGAGACATTAATACTGAATGTGCACGCTGTGGATAAAATTACATCTCGATTCACAAAACATTTGAATTCATATTCAACTAACAGATTTCTGATATTCCTTTAACTGCCCGTGACTTCTGCCCTTTGTGTCTTGAGAAGCCATGTTTGAAATCCACTTCTTTCATGCCTCTCCTCGCCTTTGCCGGCTCACCTAAGAGATTTCCTCTTACTGAGTCCTTATTATGCCCAGTTCCCGGATTTTTCAAAATTCCCTCCGAAGAGTTTGGAATCCAGCCATTTGCACACTCCCAAGGCTTTGTTGGTCTTGAGAAACTTCCTCTGTTTCCTACTTTGTCTTCTTTCTCTTTCTTCATTTTTTCCTGCTTCCTTTTCCCTTCTGGTCCCTCCCTCTGCCCTCCACTCTGATCTCTGGGGACTGTAGCCTGATGCTCCTCCCACTGCTTCCGCCCTGCACTCCACTGTCCCCGCAGGTGCACTGCTGCCTTGGGCACCATTCTTCCAGCTGTGTGGGATTTCTCCACCATCTCAGGTGGAGGGGCAGGGGGGCTGTGCACCTTGCCTCAACATGGCGCCCTGTGATTTGGATAGGAAATGATGGAAGTTCAAGCTGTGTTTCCCCAAACCAGATCCATTACTCTTGTCAGAAAAAGCCTTCCATCTCTGTAGTTTGCTTGGGCAAAATATAATGTTCAAAAATTTAAATGTCTCTCCTACATAGAAAGGACATGTGTCAAAGATTTATTCAAATTGTTAATGAAGGAATCAGTAAAATAGATGATCAACCCGGCTCAAAGAGCATTTGAGTAAATGGGTATTTAAGGACATGAGAAAAAAAGAACGTTAGAATTAAGATTGTTAGGTTAGATATAAAACTGGCTAATATTCTACCAGGCAATAAAACCACAAATTTCAGATAGTCCTTGCATTAGACAGAAATCATTTACGTCTCTTCCAGAGGAAAAAAAACCTACCAGTTACGATGCAGCTTAACAGAATCTGGGTTTTTAATCAATGCTAGATGGTGAGTGAAACAAAGGTGTATTCCCTTAAATGCTTGAATAATCCTTTGGGTGACCCTGTTAAAATGTTTAACGTTGAAAGGACGTGCTCCCTTTCCTTTGCCTGATTTCTAAGTTTTGGATATTTTTTCTTACCACCTCTTTCCTTCATTTTAAAGCAGCACAGTGCAGGGAGGAGACACCCTAGGCAGTGCGACTCGGCTGCGTGACTTGGCTGCGTGTGGCCAAGGTGGTGTTGCAGGTGGAGGGGGGGTGGCGCATGAATGACACAGAAGTGACCCCTTCGTCACGTCAACATTTTACCTTTAACATTTTGTTGCGCAGGAGCTACTTTTGGAGATTACGCTCGGGCAGAGCAGGAGCGCGCTTCAGTGCTGCGTGCACGGGAGGGAGAAGCAGGGGCTCATTTCTAGTGGTGAAAATGTGGAGGACCGTTCGCTAACCACGAAAAAGTAAATTTCAAAACAATTTCTAGAAACTATTAGTTCTTATTTAGAATTTTTACTATATTAAAAACTGCAAATATCTCAGAAACAAAATAAAACAATTTCCGAGCTGGGCTTCCGTGTCTTTCAATGACAGCTTCTCTTTTGGCAGCCTCCACCGACTGCACGGTACAGGACCATGAGCAAGGCCGGTGTGCTGGCACCTTCCCCCAAACTTCTGAAGGTGACAGATAACAAGAAAGTCTTGTTTTTATAGGATCTGAAAAATCCAGTTGGTACAAAAGCATAAGTGAGCCACACCCAGCAGAGTGCCGGACTCACAGTGGGAACTCAACCAATACTGATGTCCTTGAACCACAGGTACCTGAGGGCGCTTAACTGTGACTTCCAGACACCTAAAGCCACCTGTGCCTCCGGCAGTGGGAGAGACTGAGCACAGACAGGAGCCCGGGGCGGTGAACGCTGCTGTGGGTTCTGGGGTAGAGGAAAGAGACAGGCCAAGATGGGGTCTCTTCTGGTTTTGGCGCTGGAACTTAGGAGCCAAAATGCATGCACCATAGAGCTGAGGTCTGGTCCCAGAACTGGGAGCGCCTGTGAGAAGCAGTTATCTGGCACCAGGCTTTAACAGGTTTGTGCCTAAAGAGGGCTCCTCTCTGTAAGGCTCTGCAAGACCCCAGGAGTGGGGTTGGCCTGGCTCCAAATAAGGCAATGAAGCAAAGAGAGTTGTGAAACTCTGGTCTTCACAGCACAGCAGAGAGGTTAAGATTATGGTCTCTGGAGCCAGACAGCCCGAGTTCAAATTCCAGTTCCTTTGTTAGGATCTGGAGCCAGAATGTTCAGATTGAAATCCTGGCTCTGTTACTTATTATTAACCCTGTAAGCTTGGGCAAGCTTCTCTGAGCCTCTTTATCTCCCTCTGTAGGATGGGGATAATCAGTGACCCTCTCATTGGCTTGTTTGCAGGAATTGAATGAGTCAATATATGTAAGGCACTTTGATGATGCGAGCGATGAAGTTAGCGCTGGATAAATGGCCTCTCCTTTCTGCCAGCTTACCTTAAGTGCCTTGTGTAGGTGGTAGAAACCACATGCAGCTAGCTGAAGCAAAAATGAATGAAAGAGGTAGTGGGATTTATTATAAGAATACAGGGATGACTCGTGAAAACCTAAGGACAGGAACGCCAATGGGCCTCCGTTGAAGAGACAGGAGCTAAGACGCCAGCAGAATTTTTATCCAACGCCTTAGACACTCTAAGAGTTTGCCCTTCACCCTCCAAGTTTTTAATCTCTAATAGACTTGTATGTGTGCAATGATCCAGTGACATTTTTCCATTTGGATTACCAAATGTCTGAGCACTCTTCAGTGAATGCCTTGTCCTTTTACCACCAAACTACAACACCACCCTGTAATATGTCAAGAACATACACACATGTGGGTCCACTTCTAGGTTCTTCATTTTAGTCCGTCAGTTGTCTTTTAATAAAAATTTCCTCAGTTTATTATTTTTTTGAGAGTCTTTAATCTATTCTCACATCCTTCTTCCTCGGGGTATTTTTGTTGTTGCTGTTGTTTCTCAGAATAGCATCAGTTTAATTTATTATCACATTTTTTCGTCATTAAATGTTAAGGGATGTCAATTGTAAATAAATATAATTTTTAAGTGTAAGTTTTGTGAAACCCAAAACATAATCTATTTGGGCTCTTTCCTTGGGGTAGTTTTAAAATATGGCTGTATGTTCTTCAATACGTCCTGTGGAGAGGTGGCATCTGCATTCCTCCCCATCGTCCCACAGCATCACCCTTGCTGTTCTGCACTGGTTGAAGCAATAGCAAGTCCACTCATGCCGTGTGTGATCCTGGACTAGAAAAAGTACATTAGTGGGAGAATAGGTGAAAATTGAATAAAGTCTACAAATTAGTTGATAGTACTGTATCAGTGTTAATTCCCTGGCTTTGATCATTGTACTATGATTATGTAAAATGTTAACGTTTGGGGAAATGTAAGAAGCTTAGAACATAGCAACTCTGGTCACCTCACTCCTGACTTCCATGATCTTTTGTCCATTATTTTTCCCTTTAAAAAAAAATTCTACAAATTAGACAATATTTGTTTTTTATGAACAATATTTAGATTTATCTAGATGTTTACCAGTTCCTTGCCTGCCATTCATCTTGCATCTCAAACTTCCCTTCTGGGATCATTTTCTTCCTTCTAAAGAACATCCTTTAAAAATTCCTTTGCTATAGGTCTGTTGGGAAAAAAATCTCTCCCAGTTTTTATTATCTTGGTCTTTATTTTATCTTCATTTTTTTTTTTTAAAGATTTTATTTTTCCTTTTTCTCCCCAAAGCCCCCCGGTACATAGTTGTATATTCTTCGTTGTGGGTCCTTCTAGTTGTGGCATGTGGGATGCTGCCTCAGCGTGGTCTGATAAGCAGTGCCATGTCTGCGCCCAGGATTCGAACCAACGAAACACTGGGCCGCATGCAGCGGAGCGCGCGAACTTAACCACTCGGCCACGGGGCCAGCCCCTATTTTATCTTCATTTTTGAAAGATAGTTTTTCTGGGTGCACATTTCTAAGTTACTGGTCACTTTCTCACATTTTAGAGATCTTATTCTATGTGTTCTGGCTTTCTTTTTATAGTTATATAGTTTTATAGTTCGTTATAGTTTCGTTTATAGTTTTATAGTTGCTGTCAGTTTCTCATTTATTTGTAGGTTATCTATCTTTTGTCTCTGACTGTTTTAAAGATGTTTTTGTCCTTGATGTTCTGTGGTTTCGTTACATATGGATTTTTCATTTACCCTGTTTAATTTACACTGTGCATTCTGTATCTGTGCAATTATATCTCTCATTTTTTGGAAAATTCACAGCCATTGTCTATTTAAATATCACCTTTCTTTTTTCTTTTTATTCTCCTCTTCTGAAATTTCTGTCAGACCTTTTATTCTATGTTGCATACTTCTTACCCGCTCTTTCATTTTTTCCATTTCCTATGCTGCATTTTTTTTTTTTTAATGTTATGATAGATTACAACCTGGTGAGATTTCAGTTGTACATTTTTGTTAGTCATGTTGTGGGTACACCACTTCCCCCTCTGTGCCCTCCCCCCACCCCCCCTTTTCCCTGGTAACCACCAATCAGATCTCCATATCAATATACTAAATTCCACCTATGAGTGGAGTCATATAGAGTTCGTCTTTCTCTGACTGACTTATTTCGCTTAACATAATGCCCTCGAGGTCCATCCACGTTGTTGTGAATGGGCCAATTTTGTCTTTTTTTATGGCTGAGTAGTATTCCATTGTGTATATATACCACATCTTCTTTATCCAATCATCAGTTTCTGGGCATGTAGGCTGGTTCCACGTCTTGGCTATTGTAAATAATGCTGCGATGAACATAGGGGTGCAACGGACTCTTGAGATTTCTGATATCAGGTTCTTAGGATAGATACCCAGTAATGGGATGGCTGGGTCATAGGGTATTTCTATTTTCAACTTTTTGAGAAATCTCCATACTGTTTTCCATAGTGGTTGTACCAGTTTGCATTCCCACCAACAGTGTATGAGGGTTCCTCTTTCTCCACAACCTCTCCAACATTTGTTGTTCTTGGTTTTGGATGTTTTTGCCAATCTAACGGGGGTAAGGTGATATCTTAGTGTAGTTTTGATTTGCATTTCCCTGATGATTAGCGATGATGAACATCTTTTCATGTGTCTATTGGCCATATTCATATCTTCTTTTGAGAAATGTCTGTTCATGTCCTCTGCCCATTTTTTGATCGGGTTGTTTGTTTTTTTGCTGTTAAGCCGTGTGAGTTCTTTGTATATTATGGAGATTAACCCTTTGTCGGATAAGTGGCTTGTGAATATTTTTTCCCAATTAGTGAGCTGTTTTTTTGTTTCAATCCTGTTTTCCCTTGCCTTGAAGAAGTTCTTTAGTCTGATGAAGTCCCATTTGTTTATTCTTTCTATTGTTTCCCTCAACTGAGGAGTTACAGTGTATGAAAAGATTCTTTTGAAACTGATGTCAAAGAGTGTACTGCCTATATTCTCTTCCAAAAGACTTATTGTCTCAGGCCTAATCTTTAGGTCTTTGATCCATTTTGAGTTTATTTTGGTGTGTGGTGAAAAAGACTGGTCAATTTTCAATCTTTTGCATGTGGCTGTCCAGTTTTCCCAGCACCATTTGTTGAAGAGACTTTCTTTTCTCCATTGTAGGCCCTCTGCTCCTTTGTCGAAGATTAGCTGTCCATAGATGTGTGGTTTTATCTCTGGGCTTTCAATTCTGTTCCATTGATCTGTGGACCTGTTTTTGTACCAATACCATGCTGTTTTGATCACTGTAGCTTTGTAGTATGTTTTGAAATTGGGGATTGTGATTCCGCCGGCTTTGTTTTTCTTGCTCAGGATTGCTTTAGCAATTCGTGGTCTTTTGTTGCCCCATATGAATTTTAGGATTGTTTGTTCAATATCTGTGAAGAATGTTCTTGGGATTCTGATTGGGATAGCATTGAATCTGTATATTGCTTTAGGTAGTATGGACATTTTAACTATGTTTATTCTTCCAATCCATGTGCAAGGAATGTCTTTCCATCTCTTTATGTCATCGTCAATTTCTTTCAAGAAAGTCTTGTAGTTTTCATTGTATAGATCCTTCACTTCCTTGGTTAAGTTTATCCCAAGGTATTTTATTCTTTTCGTTGTGATTGTGAATGGGATTGAGTTCTTGAGTTCTTTTTCTGTTAGTTCATTGTTAGTGTATAGAAATGCTACTGATTTATGCACGTTAATTTTATACCCTGCTACTTTGCTGTAGTTGTTGATTATTTCTAATAGTTTTTCTGTGGATTCTTTGGGGTTTTCTATATATAAGATCATGTCGTCTGCAAACAACGAGAGTTTGACTTCTTCGTTACCTATTTGGATTCCTTTTATTTCTTTTTCCTGCCAAATTGCTCTGGCCAGCACCTCCAGTACTATGTTGAATAGGAGTGGTGAAAGTGGGCACCCTTGTCTTGTTCCTGTCCTCAGAGGGATGGCTTTCAGTTTTTGTCCATTGAGTATGATGTTGGCTGTGGGTCTATCATATATGGCCTTTATTATGTTGAGGTACTTTCCTTCTATACCCATTTTACTGAGGGTTTTTATCATAAATGGGTGTTGGATCTTGTCGAATGCTTTCTCTGCATCTATTGAGATGATCATGTGGTTTTTGTTTTTCATTTTGTGGATGTAGTGTATCACGTTGATTGACTTGCGGATGTTGAACCATCCCTGTGTCCCTGGTATAAATCCCACTTGATCATGGTGTATAATCTTTTTGATGTATTGCTGTAATCGGTTTGCCAAAATTTTGTTGAGGATTTTTGCATCTATGTTCATCAGTGATATCGGCCTGTAGTTCTCCTTCTTTGTGTTGTCCTTGTCAGGTTTGGGGATCAGGGTGATGTTGGCTTCATAGAATGTGTTAGGGAGTTCTCCATCTTTCTCAGTTTTCTGGAACAGTTTGAGGAGAATAGGTATTAAGTCTTCTTTGAATGTTTGGTAGAATTCTCCAGAGAAGCCGTCTGGTCCTGGACTCTTATTTTTGGGGAGGTTTTTGATTACCGTTTCTATTTCCTTACTTGTGATTGGCCTATTCAGATTCTCCATTTCTTCCTGATTCAGTTTGGGGAGATTGTAGGAGTCTAGGAATTTGTCCATTTCTTCCAGGTTGTTCAATTTGTTGGCATATAGTTTTTCATAGTATTCTCTTATGATCTCTTGTATTTCATTGGTATCTGTTGTGATTTCTCCTCTGTCATTCCTAATTTTATTAATTTGCGATTTCTCTCTTCTTTTCTTGGTGAGTCTGGCTAGGCGTTTGTCAATTTTGTTAATTCTTTCGAAGAACCAACTCTTTGTTTCATTGATCCTTTCTATTGTCTTTTTTGTTTCAATATCGTTTATTTCTGCTCTTATTTTTATTATTTCCCTCCTTCTACTGACTCTGGGCTTTGTTTGTTCTTCTTTTTCTAGTTCTGTTAGGTGTTGTTTGAGGTTGCTTATGTGAGCTTTTTCTTGTTTAGTGAGGTGGGCCTGTATTGCAATGAATTTCCCTCTTAGGACTGCTTTTGCTGCATCCCAAATGTTTTGGTATGTCGTGTTCTCATTTTCATTAGTCTCCAGATAAAATTTGATTTCTTCTTTAATTTCTTCAATGATCCATTGTTTGTTGAGAAGCGTGTTGTTTAGTCTCCACATTTTTGCACCTTTCTCTGCTTTTTTCTTGTAGTTGATTTCTAGTTTAATAGCATTATGATCAGAAAAGATGCTTGATATTATTTCAACTCTCTTGTATTTATTGATGTTTGCTTTGGTTCCCAAAATATGGTCAATCCTTGAGAATGTTCCATGTGCACTTGAGAAGAATGTGTAACCTGCTGTTTTTGGATGAAGTGTTCTATATATATATCTATTAAGTCCATCTGGTCTAATTTTTCATTTAATTCTATTATTTCCTTGTTGATTTTCTGTCTGGATGTTCTGTCCATTGGTGTTAATGGTGTGTTGAGGTCCCCTACTATTATTGTATTGTTGTTGATGTCTTCTTTTAGTTCTATTAAGAGTTGCTTTACAAATTTTGGTGCTCCTGTGTTGGGTGCGTATATATTTATAAGTGTTATGTCTTCTTGGTGGAGAGTCCCTTTTATCATTATATACTGTCCCTCTTTATCTTTCTTTATCTGTTTTGCTTTGAAATCTACCTTGTCTGATATTAGTATAGCGACACCTGCTTTCTTTTGTTCATTATTAGCTTGGAGTATTGTTCTCCATCCCTTCACTCTGAGTCTGTGTTTGTCTTTGGGGCTGAGGTGTGTTTCCTGGAGGCAGCATATTGTTGGATCTTGTTCTTTGATCCATCCTGCCACTCTGTGTCTTTTGATTGGGGAGTTCAATCCATTTACATTTAGAGTGATTATTGAGATGTGGGGGCCTACCACTACCATTTTGTGTCTTGTTTTCCGGTTTTCTTCAGTTTCCTTTGTTTCTCGTCCCATGGTTTAATCTGTTCTGATGTAGAGCTGCTACTCTCTGTTGTTGTCCTTCTACTTATCTCCTCTGCTCTTGGTTTTGTAGCCCCTTTCCTTTTTTGGATTTTTCAGGAATGAGGGTTTTCCTGAGGATTTCCTGAAGAGGAGGTTTTGTGGCAATGAACTCCCTTAATTTTTGTTTATCTGGGAAAGTTTTTATTTCTCCATCATATTTGAAGGATATTTTCGCTGGGTAGAGAATTCTCGGCTGTAGATTTTTGTCCTTCAGATTTTTGAATATATCATTCCACTCTCTTCTAGCCTGTAAAGTTTCTGCTGAGAAATCTGCTGATAGCCTGATGGGGGTTCCTTTGTAGGTTAGTTTCTTTTGCCTGGCTGTCCTTAGTATTTTCTCCTTGTTGTTGACTTTTGCTAGCTTCACTACTATATGCTGTGGAGTTGGTCTTCTTGCATTGATAAAGTTTGGAGATCTACTGGCTTCTGTCACCTGAAGATCCATCTCCCTCACCAGATTTGGGAAGTTCTTAGCCATTATTTCTTTGAATAGGCTTTCTGCCCCTTTCTGCTTCTCTTCTCCCTCTGGTACACCTATAATCCTTACGTTGCATCTCCTAATTGTGTCTGATAATTCTCGGAGAGTTTCTTCATTTCTTTTTAGTCTTGCTTCTCTCTCCTCCTCTGCCTGCAGCAATTCTATATTGCCATCTTCCAAATTGCTAATTCTTTCCTCCATATTATCGGCCCTACTGTTCAGAGCATCTAGATTTTTCTTAATCTCCTCTATTGTGTTCTTCATTTCCAATATTTCTGTTTGGTTCTTCTTTATCGTATCAAACTCTTTTGTGACATAGCTCCTGAACTCGTTGAGTTGACGGTCAGAACTCTCTCTTAACTCATTGAGAATTTTAATGATGGCTGTTTTGAAGTCATCATCATTTAGGTTATATATCTCATTTTCTTTGGGATTGTTTTCTGTGTATTTGTTACTTTCTTTCTGTTCTGGAGATTTAATGTATTTTTTCATATTGCTTGATGTTGTTGATTTGTGCCTCCGCATGGAGATAGAGTTTAGTTGCTCCTTTCACTTGTTTCAGCTGCTGCGGTGGGGGAGCAGCTGTTTATACTGTACCAACCAGGAACCCTGTCCACAGTTGCTAACTGGGCCTGGGCCCCTCCTTGTAGCCACAGTGGCCCTTTGGATTCCCTCCTCTGCTGTGGGGGCCATCACAGGGGGGCTTCAGGCTGCTGGTGCCTACTGTTGCAGCCCACCTAGATGTGCTCTCTCCTTGGGGTCTGCTACTGTGTTATGGGCTTTTCCAGCGGCCAGGGGTGGGATCACTTCTATTTGTCGCTCCGTTGCTGTCGGCACCCACAAAATCTCACTTGTCCTCTATGGGTCGTAGGAGAGCTATTGGCATCTTCTACAGTCTGTGGTTAGTTCACCTAGCTATGCTGCTTTTGCCCTGGGGTCTTCCAGCCTTGTGGCTGGTGGCTGGGTGCCTTCTACTGGTGCTGTGCAGAGGCTTTCCCTAAGGCTGCTGTGAGCCTGTAGGGTTTCCCCCTAGGCTACAAAGCTGGGTCTCTGGAACTCCCCCCAGCCCCAGTCCTCTCCGAGATCTCCGGCTATCCCTAGACCCACGGGGCGGGCAACGGCAGCTGGGGGTTGCCCCGCCCTCTGGGATTCTCTCCAGGCCTCTCCCGGAGCCATGAATGCTCGGCGTGGCCCCTCTGCTAATGGCAGACAGAGAGTTTTGTCTGCTGCCCGGGCGGAACTCCGGCGCTTCCCGTCCGGGTCGCAGAGCCGGCCTTTGAAACTTCCCCCAGCCCCGGTCCTCCCCAAGATCTCCGGCAATCCCTAGTTCCACGGGGTGGGCAACGGCAGCTGGGGGTCGCCCCGCCCTCTGGGATTCTCTCCGGGCCTCTCCCGGAGCCGTGAATGCTCGGCGTGGCCCCTCTGCTAATGGCAGACAGAGAGTTTTGTCTGCTGCCCGGGTGGAACTTTGGCGCTTCCCGTCCGGGTCGCAGAGCCGGCCTTTGAAACTTCCCCAAGCCCCGGTCCTCTCCGAGATCTCCGGCAATCCCTAGTCCCACGGGGTGGGCAACAGCAGCTGGGAGACCTCCGTACCCTCAGTGACTCTCTCTGGGACCCTCCAGGCGCCGCGAACCCCCGGCGGGGACTCCCCGCCAATGGCAGGGAGAGACTCTCCCCGCGGGCCCAGGTGTGCAACTCCAAAGTTTCCCTCTGCATTTAGGAGTAATTGCGGGGGGTTTAGGTAGGGTTCTGGTCACCTGTTTCCACCATCGCTCCTCTGTTGTGTGCTCGCTCCTGCCCTAGATGTGTGTAGATCCTCTGGGGGCGTCCGTTGGAAGAAAGCCGCTTGCGGGTACTAGGCTGCTCGTCGGGGTCAGAGAGTTTTCACCTATTTCCACATCCTCCCGGAGGAAAGTCCATCCGCCTTCCGATGTATAGTTGTGTGGGTCTCTCAGACGTCCTGAGATGCTGTCTGGATATCCTTTGTCAAGCGATAAGTGTCCAAATAATTGTAGACTCGAAGGGGGAGAGACAAAGAGGACTATTCACGGCGCCATCTTGGATCTTCCCTCCTATGCTGCATTTTTGAAATTGATCTTCCAGTTTACTAAATTTTTTTCTGCTATGTATAGTTAGCTAGTTAACTCATCCATTGAGTTTTTATTACAACAGTTAAGTATTTCATGTGTACTTGGTTCTTTTTCAAGTAACTTTTGTAGTCTTACTTCTTCCTCAATTTTGTGATTCCTTTCTTATTTCTTCAAATATTTTATATATGGCTTTTATGTTCTATGTCTGGTATTCAACATATATAGTCCTTGGGTCCCATGCGTTTGTCGTTTCTGCGGACTCTGACTCATGGTGTGTGAATCTGGAGCTTGAACTTCACTGTGAGCTAATGTTGAGGGCACACGCTGGGAGTTCTTTCCTGCAGAGAGCATTTGTGATGTTTTGCTGGGATCCAGGGCTGTCACTGACCTGGCACCACACAAGTTCCCTTCCGCGGTCTCAGTTTAGCCTGAAGTCTCAGCCTCCCTCCCCAACGTTGCTGCTGGTCCCGGGCTCTTCGCAGCAGGGCTGTGCTTGGCGCCTGCTTGCAGGTCATCTATCTATGCTTCCTGTATTGGGGCCTGCCAGGCTTATTTCAGCCCGCATTTTTCCCCCCCATTGCGTGTAAGCCCAGCAAGGTCCATTTCTCATGCAGGATCTAGTTGTTTTGTAAAGGAAAATTCCCTCAGAGTAATTCAATGTCTTCATTTTATCCAAGGCCCTTAGCACCACCCAATATTTGACTATATAATCACATGTTTATTGTTTTATGGCCGATCTCCCTCCCAGAAAGTCAGCTTCCTGAGAACAGGGGCTGTGGTTCATGGCTTCCTCTCCCAGGACCAGAACATAGTGCTCAGCTCATAGTGGAGCCTGGAGCTTAACAACTATTTCTTGAATGTGGAACTGGATTAACGAGTGAATGAGTGGCTTCCATCAGTAAGCTCATGAATATCTGGTATTCCACTGAGTTCTCTAGACATACACACGAGTCTGACAGTTTCTTCCCTTCAGGTACTTAGTAGACTAGTGGAGGTAAAAGGATATGAAGGTACATAAATTTAATAAAGTACTCTGGTCCACACACACAGACACACGTATAATACCGGATCAGAGCTCTCTGTCTCCCAAAGCACATTCAGTCGTTTCTACCTCATTATTTAAGTTGCTACGAGCCATGCGTAGGGGAAGCAATATGATCAGTTTTACACTTTAGAAAGGCATTGGTGGAGTACAGTGGATGGATCGGGGCAAGGAAGCTTGAAGAAAGGGAAAGAATATGAGAGATTACTTCATCTAATCAAAATTATTTTTGAGTGCATATCGTGAGCCAGAGACCACTCCAAACTTCAAGGAAATATTTGTGAACAAGAAAATTAAGGTCCTGCCATCACAGAGTGTATATTTGAGTTGACCAAAACAAAGAAATTAAGTAAACAAATTAACACATAAAATAATTTCGCCTAGTGGTAGGTGCTACCCAGTAAGTAGAACACGATTATCGGAAATGGGGCTCTCGGTGGGGCTGTGGTGCCGGCGCCCTCGGAGAGACCTCTCAGAAGAGGGGGCATATGAGCAGAGACTGAATGGCGGGAAGGAGGCAACCGCAGCAAGCCAGAGGGACAGAACTTTCAGTGAGAGGGAACGGCACAGGCAGCCCTTGTTTTGTGCTTCAGGGATCAGGATGCGGACCCCTGAGCCTGGCACTGAGTAAGGGATGAGAGGATTCGCTGGCTCTGGAGGAGGAGGCAGGGGCCTTCTAGCCATGGTACCCAGTTTGGATGTTGTGCAAAGTGCAGTTGGAAACTGCGGTGGAGTTCAAGGCAGGAGGGGGAGCGTAATCTGACTGAAGTTTTAAAAAGTTCATTCATGTGGTTGCTCTTTGAAAAAACGGGCAGTGGAAGTCCAGGAAAGAGGTGGTACAAACTGCTGGATTGGACAAGATGTGCAAAGGGCCCAAACTCAGAGAGAGGAGGGCATCCGTGCTGCCGTCTCCCCTTCCCCGGCTTTAACTCCTTCTGCATCTTGCTCATCGCGGAGTCCCTACTGCAGCCTGGGGCCTGGTGTGCGAAGGGGATGAAAAGCACATTCAAACAACGCTCAAGGGACCAACGGTTGCAGGGGACCCTGTTCTTAGACGGCGTCGGCCGGTAACTCAATCGCTTAGAGGATAATGTTAAGCTGTAGGCTCAGTCTCAATGTAGGTTAATTAAATTTTGGGCTCTTTCGTGGTCACAAATCACGGTTACACTGTAATCATGGCAGTTGTGGCAACATCACCTACTTGCTTTACAAATGTCTTTCGCCATAGTGGGGTCTGGATAATTCTGTGTCTACAGTTCAGTATGAACCTGTCACCACCAGTAGAAATTAATTGCAAAGAAATATGTATTGTGTTTGGTTTGTCAGTAACATTATCATCACGTACAGGAAGATCATAATAACAATAATAGTAAGTAATGAGGCTTTAGAAATGATTACACTTAGGATTAGAGTGGAATATTCTGTTTATACAAAGTGAACTAATCTCATTTGTTTGTTTAGGTCCATGTCCAGGAAATCACTCTTCCTCCAGAGAAATGGGAGGAGAGAATTCTAGTTAAGAATACGGTTTTGGAGGCAAACATACCTGGTTTGAGTCCCAACGTTGCCGCCATTAACTGTGTGATCTTGGATAAGGCATTTCCTCGACTTTGATCTTTGGAGAAGAGCACCCATGTCCAGAGTTGTGAGGATTGAATGAAATGCTATCGTTCTTTTAGGCTTCTCGGCATCTAAACTCTCTCTGTTTTCAAAGTTCCCGTTTATGATTTTGGGGCAGACAAAGGCTGTCTCACCCTCTCAGAATTGAAAGTGCCTAATGTATTAAAACCATTATCTGTATCTGTACCATTATCTGCAATGATATATTCATTTTTGACATAAGCTATGCAAATTGCATGACAGTAATGATCTTGTCTGTTTTGTTCACTATTTATATAGCAAACCCTATCAGTATTGAAACCCTATTGGTATTGAAAATGCTTCGTCTCGTGGATTTCCTTGCAGCGAGGACATAAGCACGTGACCGGGGGCACCTCCTTCTGCTGTAATCTGGTTTCGCTGCAGGAGCTAAGCACAGGAGGGAAGGGACTGGGAGCTCTCCAGGGCCACAGCAGCAGTGGCGGTGGTTGCTGCGGTGGCTCAGTGTTCTGATACAGAAGTGACAGTGGCCTGGGCAGTGCTGGCTGCAGTAATCGAGTTCCGGTGCAGCAGTGGCATCAGTGCAAACTGCACCGTCTGGTGGTCTGTGACCGTGACCACCGTTTCCTCAGCAGCCCGGTTCTGTGGCATTACTCCTGGAAATTCAGCCGAAAGTCTGTTTCTCCAGGTTTCCAGGCAATTCTATGAGTAATGAATAGCCTCTGATTAAACTCATTTACAGTGGAATCAGCCAGGGTTAGCTTTGGTGGCTGGCGACCAGGAACTCTGCTTGGTTTCAATTCTGTACCTACACTCACAGCACAGTGACCAGCAGAGAGGACTCAACAAGTGTGGCTGTTGGTAGCCACATTTTAACATTTTAACAACATGTTCCTCATGTCATCTGAGTATTAAATTTTGTAACAAGGCTTTAGTGATTTCGCTTCCCATTCAAGAGCTATATTTAATGTTGCCTTTATTGATCCATCTTTTGAAATGGTCTGTTTACATTCTGAGCTACATCTTGATTAATCTGGCTCTTCACTAGACTGTAGCCTCCTTGAAGGCAGAGCGTTTTCTTCATAATCAGGTTGACTTCTGGCATAGTGCTTGACGTGGGTGGATCCTTAGTCAATATCTGTGGGGAATGTACGTCCTGAGCCCATTGATGAGGCAGAGGTGCCAGCTCAGGGATGTGGCTGAGGGTTTCTCCAGACTTATAGACTGGCATTATCTCAGTGAGGATATTTGGTCCAGGCTTGGTCTTCGGCTCTATAGGCCTAGGAACGCGATATTAGACCTTAGCCAAAGTTGATCACTCTCTTGGAGGTGGCCTCAGACTAAACAAACTTATAAGAGACTGGTGTATAAACTATATTTATTTCCACCAAGAAACTTAACTATTTAGTAGTCTGGAATTCTGCTTATTCATTTAATAAATTGTAAGTATTTACTACAGGTCAGGTTTTGCTATATCTTCATGTAAACAGTGAACAAAACAGACAAGATCATTCCTGTCATGCAATTTGCATAACTATGTCAAAAAATAAATATATCATTGCGGATAATGGTAACTGTTATGAAGAAAAATACAGCAGGATAAAAGGATGACAATTGTTAGGAAGGAGTGTGTGCTATTTTAAATTGGACGATTGAGAAATAAAAAGTCAGCCAGTGTGGGAGGCAGGCTCAAAGACAGCTCTCTATGGTCCCTGGGTGCTGGCATTCACGCCCTGATGAAATTCCCTCCCTGGAGTGTGGCTGGATGTAGTAACCAGCTTCTAACGGATAGAATGTGGCAGAGGTGATGGAAGGTCACTGGCAATATTAGGTTGCAGAAAGATGGCTTCTGTCTCGGGCCTTTTTTTCTGCTTTCTTGATTTCTCACTGTGCGAACAAGAGTTAACATAGCAGGCTCGAGACGGCTACCCTTGGAATCTGGAACTCCGCTGGTGAACAGTTCCCTACACTGATATAAAACTTGGCCTCAGAGAAGAGGGTGCCTCACTGTGCCTAGACTTCTTGTGCAAATATGTGCTTATGCTGACACCTGCTCTCTCCTCGGAGTCTGGAATTTTAGGACGCACTAGGCAGAGGGAGCCTGGGTGACCAGCTCCCAGTAAAATCTTTGGGTGCTGTGTCTTTAATGGGCTTCCCTGCGCAGAAACACTGCACACACGTTACTGCATTTCCTTTGCTGGGAGAAGAGTGGGATCTATGTGAGCCCTTATGGGAGAGTGAGAGCGTAAGGGAGGCTGCAAATGGATTCTTCCAGACTCTGCCTGTGCCTTTGTCCTTTATGATCCCACTGTGTATCCTTACTACATTGATTTGATAATGTTAATGTGAGCACAACTACATGGTGAGTCCTGTCAGAGCTTCCAGCTCATCTCTGAGTGTGGGGGCATCTTGGGGACCCCCAGCACACTTGTTCTGATGAAGCAAGCTGCCATGAGCTGCCCTGTGGAGTGATCCATGTGGCAAGGAACTGAGGAACTGCAGCCAGCAAGGGGGAACTGAGGTTTTCAGTGGAAAAGCCGGTCAGGAGCAGAGGTCCCGGTGAGCGAGCTTGGAAACCAGTCCTCCTGAGCTGAGCCTTCAGAGGAAGCTGCCATCAGGTGTCACGGCCGATACCTTGCACGCAGCCTGGGAGAGACCTTGAACCACAGGGGCCACCTCTGCTTGTATTCTTGGCCCACCAAAACTCTCAGATAATGAATGTGTTGTTTTTAGCCTGGAAGTTTGGGGTGATTTGACATGCAGCAACAGACAACTAACACAGTGAGAACGGCCAGAATACAGGGAGCGAGGAGAACGTTGGAGGCGATAGGCTCAGAGAGGTAGAGAGGACTCAGCCATGCAGGGTCTTGTCGTCCAAGGTAAGGCTTTGGGATTTTGTTCCATTAGAGGGTTTGGAGCAGGGAAATCTGATCAGCACGTTGTCTCTTGCAGGCCAGTGGTTTTCTATCTTGGCTGCATTTTAGAATCACCAGGGAGCTTCTTAAAAACACCTCCGCTGGGCCCCACTCTCAGAGATTCTGGTTCAATTGGCCTCAGGGGATGCTCCAGTATCTTATTTTTTTAAAGCTCCACAGGTAATTCTGATGGGCAGCTCGGCTGAGAACCGGATGCTTTAGGACAGCAAACCTGTGTGGGAAGCCAGAGAGGGTAGTTCACTGACTTGGGAATCACAACAGTGAGAGTGAGTTGCATATTTCTAGTGATGGATCACTATATCAAAGAAAGCAGGATCTTTGTATCTGGGATGTGTATCTAGGATGGTACTCTCCCTTCTGATCAGCGCTGGAGAAACAATTGCTCAACCTGTTACGATGCCAGGTTCATTTTTGCCTGCTGAGATGACAAGATTGCAGCAGAGAGAGAGTTTAATCACAAGGCAGCCATGTGAGGAAGCGAGAGCATGAGCCTCAAATCCGCTTCCCTGAAAATGAGGACTCAGGGCTATTTATGGGGTACGGGACAAGGTGGTCCGAAATGTGGAGATAGATGATTAGAGATGGGGAGAGGTGAGGGAACTGATGATGTACGCAAGCATAGTCAGACTCCATGCCTCTTCAGGGGACTCATGCTCACAAAGTGGCGACGTGAGCAGGGTCTGAAGCTGGAGCCTCTTGATGTCAAACGGTCACCTATGGGACATCTGTGCAGACCCAGTTGATGGGTTAGTGGTCTCAACTGGCCTGGAGTGGACAAGGGTTCTAATCCCTGAAAAACAGCTCACACACCCATTACTGTGGTGACCCAGGCTCCAGGGAGCTGTTGTCTATAGGAGCCTAGTGGGAGTCAGACAGCATATTGCCTAAGCAGCACAGTTAACAATGGGTGGGTTAAACAGCTAAAAGCTGCGATTGGTAACTGCAAAAACAAAAAAACTTTAGGTCTCAGCTACTTAGTCATCAATGGCTAACTGTTTTCCAGTTTCAATCCCCCCTGTTCTCTACTATTCCTCCTTCTTGAGGGATTTGGGGCAACGACCAATCCAGCTACTTCCTGCTGAATTGGGGCGTAGATCTGGTTAGAGGAATGAAACTGTTTAGCACTCATTTGAAAACATTCTTTTGTTCCCAGCTTCAGGTTGACAATTTACATGATTAGAATTTTGTACCTTGCTCAACAGTTTTGGAACAATATCTAAAGGCACATTTTATAATCCAGTATCAGACCAGAAGGATAAGGAGTATAGACAACCCAAATTTTAACAGTCCCTGAGAAATAGACCTAATTCAGTGGGGCCTCCATCTGATCTCCAGGTGGGGCAGACATCTGGTCCCAGTTCCTGATGGTCCTTTATTTTACTGGATGTGCATCAGAGACCAGAGCAATGCCCTCTACCCTGATCTTTCAGTTGTCATTGATGATGGCCATCAGCACAGACTCTCTGCCTGGGGGTCATCACATTCCTAAGGAACTCAGAAGAACAAAGTTATCAACTTATAGCAGCTGAGAGGGGCCATAAAATCTACAGAGCATGTCTGGGTTAGTTAATCAGAGGTCATTCAAAGTTACAGTATGGTTTCTTTTCCACAGCATGGCTTCCTTTATGTCAACCCTGTGTTGAGCTAGTATTAAACACTTGGATTGTCCCTTCCTATGGCAGCATCATCCATCTGTTCTGTTCACACAAGATACAATACTGTGAATTAGGCTTCATTTTTAAAGAGACCAATACACGTATGGCAAATTTAAATCTTTGGCCTTAAAACTCGTTTGGTAAGTTTCAACCAGTGGCAATAGAAAGAGTCTTTTGTCTTACCTTCCAGATGGAAAGACAAAATGGACTCCTCAGCCTACCTGGCTCTGTTCTAAAGAGACAGGATCTAATAATTTATGTTATGTGTCTCTGTAATCAACGTATGCATCTAAGAGAGCAAATTAGGAGACTTGTCAAGATCTTTCATCAAACTTCAGCTTCTTGAACCTTCATCCGCTATAATGAGCAGCACAGACATTGATACACTGAAACAAAACAAAAAACCACTTTCGACTTTCAAGGGACTACAATAATTTTGGATTTTTATGTTTATTGTATTTTCTGTCAGTTATCTTTTATGTTTTTGCCTAAAGATATTCATCCAAATCTTAGATTCTGATCAACATACAACATTGTTAATTGAAATCTAATGAAAAGTTTAAGTGAAATTTAATTCAATTGACATGTAAATTTTAAAATCTTGGTTTATGATGTTTCATATTAAAAACCTTATGGCTTTTTGAGGTGGAGATGAAGGTAATATGTTTGCTTCTCCTCCCTTGTCAGTGTGTGACCTGAATAAGAGGGAGGTTCACGTGGGGAAAGTGTGACAGTGTTCCTAGGACCAGTGGGAATATCCTACACTCATTGAGAAGAAACAACAATGGCAAGTTCAAAAGCATGAAATTCCAAACTTTCATTCATTCACTCAACAGACCTACCGAGTGTACTGCGTGCCGGGCGCTCTTCTCGGGACTGGGACGCAGCATGAACAATTACACGAGGTTCTTCCTTGTGGAGCTCTCCTTCCATGGGATGTGTGTGTCAGATAATAAACAAATGTCAGGGGCCGGCCCGGTGGCGCAATGGTTAAATGCGAATGTTACGCTTCTGTGGCCTGGGGTTCGCCAGTTTGGATCCCGGGTGCAGACATGGCACCGCTCATCAAGCCATGCTCTGGTGGGCGTCCCACATATAAAGCAGAGGAAGATGGGCATGGATGTCAGCTCAGGGCCAGTCTTCCTCAGCAAAAAGAGGATTGGCAATAGTTAGCTCAGGGCTAATCTTCCTCAAAAAACAAACAAAAAGAAACCAAGTCGCAGCACACCAGTAAGCATGCATGTGTCAATCAGTGATAAATTTAACTCTTTCTTTGTGTGATCAACTCCTCTTAATTAGAGTATCACACCTCCAAGAGTCTTATTTCTTCCTTTTTTGAGTTACTGCTTTTGTTATACTCTGAAAAAAATTTTGTTATCATTTGCCTCTCAACGTCAGAACAATTCCCATTAATTTTGCTGTTCTTCCTTATCCCTGGTCATCTGGTCTTTAACAATTTGTGACTTCTATTTGGTTGAAAGAGTCAGGGAGTCGGGGGTTAAAGAAACAGATATTTACACATGAGTGTAACTAAAGGCCCAGGGACCTGGGAATATGCGCCTTTAATTTTAACCCATATATGCTGGGTTCACTGTAGGGTAACCAATGTCAGGGCTGATATTAACTAAGAGCAGGGAACACCCTGATCAGCTCTCACCAGCACTCTGTGGGGCAGAGTTCCAGCAAGTTCCATCAGGGGTGTCACTGCCACTTCTCTGCCTTTCAGGGAGTCACAGCCTCACAACATCTGTGCTCAGTCCTGCCGGGGTGAGGGGTCTGGGTGCTCTGTCTCACTCCCCAAGGCAGGGGCTGCATTTCTATATTCTACATTCCTTTTAGTTTATTCTCCTTGTGTCTTTTGATTAAACTTTTTCTATTGAGTCACTGTGTGGTTTTCTCTTCTGATTGGACCCAGACTGATACAGCATGAAATACTGATATCTTTGAAAATAACACAAAACTCATTTCACACAACCAAGGCGAGAAGGTGAATACCAGACTGGTTAACAGCTGCCATCAACGTAAAGAGCACTTAAAATGAGTCATTTCTCGAGAAAACTTACATGACCCGACAAGCCTACGGCTCACACACGAAAGAAACTCAGAGGTTTTCCCGAGTTTGACAACAGTCCTAAAAATTAACACAATCTTACTAAAAAGGATTATAAAACGGAAAGAAAGTTTCCTAAACTATAGTAAAAAACAAGCTTTGCCCAACCATATTGGAGGAAAGATCAAATTGCTTTTCAATTCTCTCCAGTTGGAAAATATGAAATTATCTTATGAAGAGGTGGCTAAAGAACACGCAGTCAAAAAGAGGTAGAAAGAATAACAGAGGTGTGTCAACCAGAGGATTGATGAGAATATTAAGATTTTTCTTGATTTTGTAATATTTGTGGTATTTATCAGCTTTTAAGGTTTGTGATGTGTTGTGATTTCTTTTCCCTTTGTAAGTAGATATTTGCTCATGTAGCTAATGTTTCATTCATAATTGTGTATTCTTTTTCTTAAAGAGGATCCCCCAGTTGTGTAAGGTTGTCCGCAGTCTGCATCTGGTCCCAGCACCCCTCTGCTCCCGTCTGTGTACTGAGAGGTCTGTTTGCCTCAGTCTCCGCTGAGGAAGCTCGTCCCTACTCCCTGGAGAGACTGTATCCTGAGGTGGTTGGGCCTAGGAAGCGTCTGGGGCAGGAGAAACAAGCTGCCTCCAGTGTGGATGAATTTCACTTCCTACTTTCTAAGATCCTAATGACTTGTTCTCTGCAGAAATGTCCTCACCAAACATGCAGGAGGGAATAAAAGTAAACTCTGCCCAGATGTGGGGCCATCGAGCCTCTGCTCCCAGGTTTAGCACCGGAGGGGCTGGGCTGTGCTGGGCTGTGTCAAGATGATGACCCATCTCCTCCCATACACAAAGGTCAGAAGAAAATTTTAAACGATTCACCGTACAAACCTTCCTGATGCCTGGAATTTGAGAAGAGGTCATCACCACAAAGGCAAAGTTTTCATTTCTGCAAGGAATAATGAAGCTAAGATAATAAGATACAGACACTCAGGAAATGTAGCCTATTAAGTTCACACCAAAGCGTCAAACGACTGCAATTATATTCTTGCCTCTGCAGGGTTTTTAACTTTATTGAGAAGTAATTGACACATATAATTGTATACTTTTAAAGCAAACAACGTGATGATTTGATGTACATATACATTGTAGAATGGTTACCAAGAGCAAGATAATTAACACATTGGTCGCCTCACATAGTTAAAGCAGCTAATTCTTTGTGTGTGTGTGTGGCAAGAATGCTAAGATCTACTCTCAGCAATTTCAAGGATACGATGCCATATTACTAACTGTAGTCTCCAGGCTATATAATAGATCCACAGAACTTATTCTTCCTCAACTGAAAATTTGTTCCTTTGACCTACGTCACCTCATTTCCCGTCCCTGCAGCCCCAGGCAGCCCCCATTCTGTTCTGTTTCTATGAAATCAGCTTTGGGTCGAGGAAGGAAGGAGGCCAGGGCTGGAGGGTGACCCAGGTGGAGCCTCGTTTCCTGTACAAAGGGCGGTCAGGAGCTCGAGAGCCATTCCACCCAAGTTCTGCCCGAAGCTGGTCAGAGGAGCTGGCTAACAGACAGGACCATTTTAAAAAAGAAAAATGTGCATAAACATATTCATTGTGGATCGAAATAGCCATAAACATGCAAAGGGAGAAAGAAACCCAGCAGGAAATACTCGTTGCCAGCCCTCTAAGGAGCGACATGGCGACTACCATGAGCTTACCACACAGCGTCCCTGACCTGAAGCAGCGACTTTTCTGAGCTCTTCCATATTTCCTTGTGTCTTTGGTAAGGCTTCAGGAGGTCTCGTTACTCTTTACTCATTATTTCTGCTTATAGGGAGGTAAATTGGCTGCATTTTCTTTTGGGAGAATGCAGTGTTCCGTTTTTCGTCAGTTTTGAGAAAAGGCATGTAACACTTGTCCCTTTTATATTTGGCAAGTGTTTTTACATGGCCAACAGATCTTTATGGGAAAAACATCTACTGCTGGAGTACCAAATCAGTATCTCATATTTCGGTCACTACGGAAAGATTCCAAGGTATGCCATGTGTGTCTTCTATTGCAACTGCACTTTCTGGGAGGAAGTCGCCTGTGAGTGATAAAGACAGAGGCTCAGGACGTCAATAATGAAGTTGTACCTGACTGTGGGCATCATTTTACTGCTGAAAAGAGCTGCTGCAAGCATCTAGTTTAAGCTAAGGAAGTTGAGGCCCACAAAACTGTAACCATTGGTGGCAAAGCTGAAACTAGAATTTACATTAATTGATCCCCAGCCCAGGGATTTTTCACCAAATTACTTCCTGTGTTTGCCTCATTGTTTAAATGAGACCAATAATCAATTATACACGATTCATACTATATGAGCAAACATTCTCCTCAACATTGACCAATATTCTAATTTGTGGAATAGTCAGCCAACGTAGACAAAATAGCACTAGTAATAATAGCTACCCTTAAGTGCGTGCTCGTAAATAGAATGGTAAGTTCACTGAGTTTTTTGACTCATACGATCGTTTCTCTTGGACGCCTCCTTTACAAAGTAAGTTAGGTCATGTCACTGCTCTGTGGTAAGAAAAGCCAAAGAATTTACTATCATGTGTAAGGCCCTCATCATCTTGCCCCCTCACTCCTCTCAGGCCACACTGGCCTCAGGACCTTTGCATTTTCTGTTTTCTCAATCTGGATTATTCTTCTGTCAGATATACACGTGGCTGGTCTCTCACTTCTTCCAGGTTTCTGCTCAAATGACGTCACATCAGAGAGGTTTCCTGACCACCCTATCTAAAATAGCAGTGTTCCCTCTCTCTCAGCCCTTTGCCTTCGTATCCTACCATATTTGTGTACATGGAACTAACTTCACACCATGTGTTCTGTATCCTGGTTGTATGGTTATTTACTTATTTGTTATTGCTTGCTCCCCCTACCATTAGAATGTAAACTCAGTGAGGACACAAATGTTTCTTGAATGAATGACCAATAAGGAAATGTCCAGACTAGGTTGCTAGGCAGCTTTTATCTGGTGGTTCTCATGGTCTGTCTCTATTAGAATCACCAGGGAACATCTTAAAAATAACAGATTCCTGGGCCTCACCCTACACGTTCCCTAGGTCTAGAAGCAAGTATCCAAGAATCTATAGTAATCCTTTATGGACTATTTGCTAATGGTTTGTATTTTTCAATTGATTCCTTTACCAGAAAATTCCTTTGTACTTAGTTTTATATGCAGGGCAACCCAAGGTCCCGTGCAGTTGTGTGTGTGATTTGATGAGCCTGGAAAACTGGATCAGGTAGTTCTTCTAAGATAAAAACTCCCCCTGGAGATGGTGCCCTATAATCAGAGATATGCCAAGAAGGCATCAGGACTAGACATTACTCTTTCAAGTTTGCACAGAAGCATAAGCTATCAGCAGGGAGAAAAAGCCGCCAGCGCGGCCTGTGCGCTAAATTCCTTCCTGCTGGCGAGTCTTAAACAGTGCGGCCTTCAGCAGAGGGCGCCCTAAGGAGTAACGTGGCCCGCACATATTGGCCCATCGCAGGAAGGTCAGAAGCTTGAGTTTTGTGTCCTAGGTCAGTGCAGCAGAGTCCAAAAAAGATGATATTGACTATCTAATGTTCCATTTTCTTTTATTCAGACACCTAATGTGCCAAAATTACTTTTGAGGTCTTCATTATCTTCAGTCAACTCCCAGATGTCTTTTTTTTTTTAAGTCCTATACCCTAGAATCTAGAAAGCAGGACTAGTGTGGAAGACCAGAATATTACAGGGACAATAGAAACTGTGGGCTGAAAACACTTATTTTAGAATATCACTGGATGATAGTTTCTGTCTGTGTTGGCATCAGCAATGTCCATCGATTTTTAATTAACTTAGGAGAGGTTGAGTTTTGAAAAGTCCTTCTTCTTGAGCATATTCAGTGCTGATTTCGTGGACTTTTTAGTAAGTGGACGCAGATGATGCTCAAAGGCCTCCTTCCCCAGACACTTTCAAGGACGTGGTGGGTGGAGGCACAGGATCGTGCCTTGCATAAGGGCACCAGAACTGGCTGGATGCAAGTGGAGGCTGACAGCAAACCTGTGCTCTGGTCATCAAGCTCTAAGCCATGGAAGGGACCACAATGGCTGAGAGAAAGAGACATCAAAGCCTCTCCACAAACTGTATTGGACTTCAGTTTAGTACCATCGTGATTTTTGCAGGTTCCTGGGCGAGAGTGACTAGTGCAAGGACCAGAGCACCACAGTGAACAAACAGGACATCGAAGGAACCAAGAAACCCTGAGTCACAGTAAGTCTCCCCAGCAAACATAACCCCCGCAATGCCTCTTTTCATATTCATTCTTTGTTGGTTCAAATTATATACCAAGGAGTCATACTGGGCAGTAACCACATTCATATAATGAGAGTGGAAAACTCTTTCAGTCAAAAATCAGGTCTTAAGTGTGGAAACCATACAGGAGTGAAATATTATGAGTGTAATGAGTGTGGGAAAACCTTCGATTTTAGTTCACACTTTATGTGACACCAGAGAATTCATGCTGGAAAGAAGAGAGAAGGAATGCTCTAGATGTGGGAAGTCCTTCAGCTGCTGGTCAAATATCTTTCTTCACCAGAGAACGCATACTCAATTAAATATATGAGTAAGCAATAAATATGGAAACATGAGGGTTTAGTGGAATGGAAGATTCCCATTTGAATTCAAGAGTTTTTAGTAGATTTTTAGCTTCTCGAGAATAAACCCATGCTTTTCTAATTGTATCTTGATTTTACCCAACAAAATGCCACTCAATGGTTATTGGTTGAAGTGTTGAAGACAAATGAGAAGGCTCTTACCACTCTGAGGTTTTCGTTTTTCCTAAATGTCTGTTGCCCAAGACACAATTCGTTGCATTTTCTTATGCTGTTTTCTATGCCCAGAAATCTTTCCCCATCTCTTCAACTTAAAATCTTAAATGTCAGTTCCTTTGTCCAGCTGTCTTTGAATTTTCCAAGATGAGCTAGTCACTCTCTCTAGTCCTACATTCATACATTACTTCATAAACATAGTTCGGTGCTTGGCACTGCAATGGTTTATTTATGATTTGCTACCCCAGTGGATTATGAATTTTCATTGTTATTGGAAGAATGGATATTTTGGCAGTTTAAGAGAATATGTTTTCATGTAGTTTGATATTTTCAGAAACATTTGTAGCTAAAATAAAAGAGTTTGAATCAGTATTTTTTACTGTGCTCATATTATTTGGAAAGCACTAGAGAGAAAGAACGAGACATGGTCCTTTTCCTTAAAAGAAGTAACAACAGTATAGGATGAGAGATAAGGCATGTAAATAAATAACTACAGGATGAGGCAAGAAGAGTGTATGAAGTATGTCAAGAGAAATACAGGCAGGGTGCTACAAAAGAGCAGAAGAGGCAGTTGGGAGCCGGAGGATTAAAGAGAAGATATTGACTTTTTGTCGTTTGTCCATTTTTCAATCTTTCATTGATTTGCTGTTGTTGTTGTTTTTCTGCTTTTTCTCCCCTAATCCCCCCAATGCATAGTTGTATATCTTAGTTGCAGGTCCTTCTAGTTGTGGCATGTGGGACGCTGCCTCAACGTGGCCTGACCAGCAGTGCCGTGTCTGCGCCCAGGATCCGAACCAGCAAAACCCTGGGCCACCGAAGCAGAGCACGTGAACTCAGCCATGTGGCCATGGGGCCGGCCCCTCAATCTTTTATTGTAATTAGTTTAATGGGTGAACGTGATATTATGATTTATAATACAAAATATATATTTGGTCTTTGTCCCCATTTCCATTAGCAGCATAGTGCTCCTAAAACTCTTGGAATTTGCTAAATGACAAGATAAAGGTGCCTTTTGCCATGTTAATGAGGAGACTTTTGGAAAGCCCCTAAGTAAGGGAAGGAGGGGGGCTGGCTTCCAGCGGAGCCACCAAGTGATTTAGAGGGTTGGAACTTTCAGTCGCATTGCCACCGACCTCCTGGGAGGGGAGAGGAGCTGGAGATTGAGTTCAGTCACCAGTGATCAATGATTTAATCAATCATGCCTGTGTAATGAAGCCTCCATAAAAAAACCAAAAGGAGAGGGTTCGGAGAGCTTCTAGGGTTGGTGAACATGTGGAGATTCAGGGAGAGTGGCGTGCTCAGAGGACGTGGAAGCTCTGAGTCCTTTCCCCATACCTTGCCCTACGCGTCTCTTCCATCTGGCTGTTCCTGAGTTACATTCTTTTATAATAAACTGGTAATCTAGTAAGTAAAATGTTTCTCTGAGTTCTGTTAACCGCTCTAGCAAATTAATCGAACTTAAGGAGAGGGTCATTGCAACCTCCAATCTATAGCACAGAAGCTCAGGTGACAACCTGGGCTTGCGATTGGCAACTGGAGCCGGGGCAGGGGCAGTTTTGTAGGACTGAGCACTTAGCCTGTGGTCCGATGCCATCTCCAGTTGGAGAGGACACCCTGCCGGTGTTGGAGGATCGCTCAGTGATGTTGGGAAAACCCCCACACACTGGAATTGGAGGTGGAATCGTTAGTGAAAAACAAAGTTAAAATGTGTGTTACAACAGGGGAATTCTTGGAATCTGGAGAAGATAAAAGGATATTCTTAAAGATGTAAGGAAAACCTAATGAGTTTTCTATAAGGATACCATCACTGTGACCTTTGTTAGTACTAATCTTCTTCATTAATATGTAAATAGCTGACAGTGGCGTTGTTATATATTTGCCCACATCAAGGCCTAAAATGTTAAGCACCAATAAATTAGACAAGCATAATAAGATTGTAAATGTTTTTTCAATTAAGGTTTAAAGGAGTCTTTACAAAAGTGAAAGCTTTACAACTTGCTGCAAGATGTAATGCCCTATTAAAGTAGTGGAAAAGGAAGGAATGGAAAAAGTTATGGGCATTATCAGAGAGGAGCTATTTACTTTAAAAGCTTCAAGAACTGAGTGCAGAACTTCTCTGTATGCAAACTGAACATGAAAGGAAAAGAGTCACACAATCCATTTGACCTAAATGTAAATTTTACATGGAAAAGAAAGCAAGACTAAAGTCCTGGTTTCCTTTTGACAGTAAAATTGAGAGAAATCATGTCATGAATGAGATCAAGGGTGGTGGACAGCCTAGCTGGGCATGTAGCTAGTCAACATTTCCCAGTTCCCCTTGCAGTTTGATGCAGGTGGGTGACTGAGTTCTAGTCAATAGAATGTGAGTTGAAGTGATGTATGCCGCCTCCAGGACTGGTCCATGAGACCCTCCCATGCTCTTTTCCCTTCCTCTGGTTTGATGGAGATGAACACAGCAGGCTTGGAACTCATATATTGAAGATGAAGGAGCCACAAGACAGGCTGGCTCTTAGAGGACAGCCATCTGCCATCAAGAACACTCATTTTGGTCTTCACACATGAGTGAAATAAATGTCTATCATGTTTGAGCTATTGTACATTTTGAGGTTTGTTTGTTACAGCAGCTAGTGTTACCTTAACCAGTATAATAGGGGCCTGTAGGTCATTTCTTAGTGATAGTGGCTCACTTCAAGCTAGGTTAACCTAAAGTCTGCCCCACAAAAACCATGGCTACCTCTCACCTTTATCCAGCCCTCCAATATTGATTCAACCCAACCCCAATATTGATTCAGGTCTAGCTAAGGGTATAATTGGCTAGGAGATATTTAATACCAGGAAGTCTTGAATCAATTAGCTGGAGTTGAATCCCATCTTTGGAATTTACTAACTGCATGGCCTTGGGCTCTTAGGAGAGCCCATCCTCTCTTGCTGGTCCATGGGAAAGAAGACATCGCCCAAGCTATCTAGGCCTCCCTCCAATCCAGGCCAAAGGACTAATCTTGATTTAGCCTAAGCACCAAGTTCCATTGGAGCTTGGATCCACAGCTCCAAAAAGGAATATGGAATGATTTTGCAACCTAACAATGGTTGCAATGTCTTTAGTAAATAGCCAGTTCAGGATACCAGATTTTGGGTGTCCTGCTGTCTCTTTCTACCTGGAAGACATAACTACCATTCAGAAATATCCAGTTTCAACCTTGGTGACTTCAACATTAGGGAGTTAGACAAAAATGTTATTTTCGTTAAAAAGAATAGCTAGTACCAATTGAATACCTACTGTGTGCCAGGTACTGCTCTGAGAACTGTGAGGTCTCCTTTATTGCTTGAGATAAATGGAAGTGTTTTCTCCCCACGATCCACATCTTTCCCAGTGTTCTCTGTACAAATGCCTGCTATCGATCCAGGTGTTCAGGTCGAAATCCTGAAGACACCCTAGATTCCTTACCTTTATTGCACCTTATATCTGTCAACAAGATCCTATAGGCTCTATCTACAAAATATATAATTTCACCATTTCTTACTTTTTTTCACTCTAGTCTAAGACTCTCTCTATATCTCTTACCTAAGCTCCTGCTGAGGCCCTTTAACTATCACTGTCAACTGTTTAACTTCTTTTGTTGACCTAGAGTGTGTTCTTTACATAGCAATGAGAGTGGTCCTGCTAAATGTAAGACAAATCATAACCCTGCTCCCTTCCTCCTTGCCCTCCTAGTGGCCTTCAGCATCTATTCCAGTCCTCCAATGGGCTTTCTCCTCCTGCAGGGACTGGAAAATTAGAAATGGCGTTACTTAGCCCCTGTTGCAGTTATGGCTTGGACACATCCGAGAGATTAGGAGGGTGGGAGTGGGCTGGAGGCCATTTGCTGGCTCCTCCGACTATTTTAGCAGGTCAGTGTGGTCCAGAGACCACGCTTGGGTTGGTGTAGGTGTTAAGAGACAGTTGTGGTGGCAGTGATGGGGGCTTTGTGTTCCCTCAGTCACAGCCATGACATCTATTCTTGAAATCACTGGTCCATTTGCAGCCTCTTGCCTGCCCCTCTTCCTGACTGTGGCAGAGGTAGCAGCTCTTCTGGCAGGCTGGTTTGGCAGTGTGTTCTGGGTCCTGAGGCCCAGCTCAGAGCTAGCTCCTGTAGCCTTTTCAACGGTTTTATAAGCACCCAAATCTCTTTCTAATTAAATAATGAGTCTTTTCGGTCTCCTGTGGCTGAATCTTAACTGATACACTCCTAATCACTCTAAGAATCAATCTGAAGTCCTCGCCAAGGCCTACAAGCCGGGCTGGTCTGGCTCTTAGCTGCTCCTATCTCCCCGACTCTGCTCAGCCGTGCTGCACTTCTGCACTCTTGAACAGTGCTCTTCCTGAACACACTAAGCTTGCCCCTGCCTAGGGCTTTTGCACCTGCTGTTCTTACTTGCTTAGATCTACAGCAGGACCCTTTTTTTGTGTTTTTTTTTGGTGAGGAAGATTCACCCTGAGCTAACATCTGTGCCAGTCTTCCTCTATTTTGTATGTGAGTCACTACCACCACATGCCTTGATGAGTTGTATAGGTCTGTGCCTGGGAACTGAACCTGCGAACCCCAGGCCACCAAAGTGGAGCACGTGAACTTAACCACTATACCACGGGGCTGCCCCCTATGGCAAGACTCTTGCTTTTTTTCATGTCCCTGCTCAAATAGCACTTCTTCAGAGGTCTTCTCTGACCACCTATCTACAATATCACTTCCTGTCACTCTTGTCCCTTTATCTTCCTTTACTCTTCTTCTTTATACTTAATATCTATCATAATAGTATATATTTGGTTAAAGTGTGCCTGCCCCATTGGAAAATAAGCTCTCTGTTTTGTTAGTTGCTTATCCTCAGAGGGTCAGGCAATTCTTGGCACACAGTAGGTGCCCATAAATATTTTTTAATAGATTCCCATTTTACAGGTGGGAAGACTTGAGGCAAAAAATGATTAAAGGCCTTGTCCAAGCTCACAGAGGAGTGGCAGCCTGATGTGGGCACACTTGCTCATAAGCAGGACACCACGTTGCCTCCCCAGCGTAGCTTGCCTCCAGTCAAGCACCTGAGGACTCACTCAGAAGAAAGACTGATAATACTGTTGAGGGTAGGGGGTGGGTGCAGCAGGAAGGTTGAAAAAGAAAAGGAACAAACAGCTTAAGCATTGCCTGTCCAGGAGAGGGATGTCCTGACCCACAAACACAATGGCCTGTGTGTGAGGCAGGCGCATCCCTGTGGTGGGGCCAGGTGGCAAAACGGAAGAAGAGAGATGGCCCAGTGCCCCGCCTGTGAGGCCATCCAACTACCTCCTCTGCTCAGCCCAGCCTATTCTGGAACCACCCGACCGGCTGCTTCCCAATCTCCAAATATGCTGAAGTGCCCTCGAAATTACCCTCTCCCTACTCAGCACCTGGACATTCTCTCTATGGTTGTGGATTTTTTTAATCCTACAGGGGCTGGTTTTTACTCTTCTTTATTCATTTCTCCTTTTTTCACTTTTCTCTTTTTCTTCTCTGTTCTGTCCTTACAGTTTAATAAACAAAAGCAGCCCAATGTTAACTTTATAACACATTAATTTAAATTCAGAAGTAACAAAAAGTGTGAACTTATTCACATTTCTACTTCAGGCCACCAGAGAGGGAGGTTATAGTTTTGTATCATCGGCCCTTTTTGTCACTGGCCAGGGTCAGGGTCTCCCTCATTTTCTCTCACACAGAACCTTATTGTATCTTTCGGGGAGTCCTCGGGCCTGTGGAATGATTCAGTTCTGAACTCAGACAAACCTTGGCTCCAATACCCGCCTATGAGTTTCTCACTTCTCTCAGCCTGATTCCTAATCTGTAAAATCAGAACCAAAAAATCTTCCTTGCTGAGGTTTGTGAGTATTAGAGAGAATGTATAAAAGAACTTGGCACAAGTAATACAACATAATCCAACCACCAAAGGAAAGCAAGAATTTCTCTTTTTCCCTTACGTTAAAGCATAATAACATGAAATGATTATTCTCTGATTGCACATGGAATTAATTTGCACAATTTGTTTCCCAAACATACATGCTTCCTACTGGAGAGTGCACATACTTTTTAAAAAACTTTGGTTCAAGTGCTTGTTGCAAGATATTTTCTTTTAAATATGATTTAAATTGATGCTCCATTTTCTTCTGTACTGTACCTGAATTTCCTAAAAGCTTAGACTTTCATAAACGTAAGATAGATTTTTTTGGTCTGAATTTAAATTTAATAGTGTCACCCTGTGCTAGTGTAGCCATTTCTACTTAAACTGAACGGCTTTGCTATTGTCTTCTCCCATAACGAAGGCAGATCAACCCAAATAAGACAGTACCGAGAACTATACAATCCTGATGCTCTGTGCTGACTTCAGTGTCTTCCATAAATAACCTCTAATTGTTAATACATGATACTTACTAGGATGCAGGGCAGTGGGCTCTCAAACATTCTGATTGAAGCAACCTCCTCGAGAGCTGCTTGGCTTAACAGAGTTCTTTACAAGTTCATACCCTTGACTCCACTGACTCCAGTTACAGGAATCTATTCTAAGGAAATAGTCAAAGTTTGATCAAATATTTTTGAATAAGGACAGTGATCAAAGCATCACTTTAAAATAGAGAAGGATTGTAAACATCCTAATTGCTCAATAATAGAAGAATAATTAAATAACATATTATATGTCCATTAAAAATCATTTTGGCAGCTGGCCCAGTAGTGTAGTGGCTAATTCCCTGTGCTCTGCTTCAGCAGCTGGGGGTTCATAGGTTCAGATCCCGGGTGCAGACATGGCAGCACTTGGCAAGCCATGCTGTGGCAGGCGTCCCACATATAAAGTAAACGAAGACGGGCACAGATGTTAGCTCAGGGCCAGTCTTCCTCAGCAAAAAGAGGAGGATTATCAGAGGATGGTAGCTCAGGGCTAATCTCCCTCAAAAAAAAAGAAAAGAAAAGAAAAGAAAAAAGATTCAAAAAAGAAAAAAATCTTTCTGGAAAATATGATTTAATGGCACTGGAACACTTTGTAATATAATTATAAGTTAAAAATGCAGAACAATATGTAATAATATACCTATAATATATATAACAGTATAATAGATCATATATATATGATACAATCCCAATTTTGTAAAGGAAAGACCATACATATAATGCATAGAAAAATAAATGACAAAAAATATGGGAAAATGTTAACAGTACTTATACCTGGGTGGTAAGAACTTTATTTTCTTTTTGTAATTTTCTGTATTTTGCCAATTACCTACAATAAAAACCATTATTTTGATGGTCAGGAAACAAGTAATAAAACAGAACAAAAAATAAATGTAAGGGATTTGAGGTAACTTTTACCCCTCGAATTGAAGCCTCACGCGGCAGGTTGGAGTGGTGGTCCCCGAGCCTCGTGCAAGCCTGCTCTCACGGCAGCTGTGCTGCAGGAGCCACTGCTTCCTGCCGGCCTCGTGGCCCAGACAAGATGAGAGGGCAGGAGCGCCGAGGACTGACCATGGGCCTCTTCTGGGCTTGCTGCCCCAGAGAGAGCCATTCCTTACCCCGTACACCCAGGCAAACGGTCTGTGTTCCTATCTTCTACCTTAGACTGAATGTTCGTGTCCCCCCCAAAATTCATATGTTGAAAAATCACCTCCAATGCGATGGTAATAGGAGGTGGGACCTCTGGGAGGTGATTAGGTCACGAGGGTGGAGCCCTCATGCATGGGTTTAGTGCCCTGGTAAACAGGACTTCAGAGAGCTCCCCGGCTCCTTCCACCATGTGGGGACACAGCAAGAAGTGAGCATCTATGAACCAGAAAGCAGTCTCTCACCAGACACCAAATCTGCCAGGATCTTGACCTTGGACCTCCCAGCCTTTATGACTGTTAATATAAATAAACATCTGTGGTTTATAAGCTACCCAGTCTGTTGTATTCTTTTATATCAGCCAAAATGATAGACTAAGACGTCTTCACTCACTCCTTCCAGATGCTTTCAATTTCCTGGGATCCACTAGTGTCAGGCGACTGTCCCAGCTCTGGAAATACAAGGTCAGCTGTTGCCTTCCTGGAGCTCTGGAGAGAGAAACAGAGAACAGATAGTAAAACAAGGTGCTGACTGCCACAGGAAGGTGGAACCGGGATGTGTGAAGGCTAAGAGGCACCTTAGCCCAGCCTATAATCACCGGGGGAGCCTTCCTGGAGGCTGTATTTCTATATTTCACATTTATTAGATCTATATTTCACATTTATTCCAAATGCACGCTATGTCTCTAAGCCCTGCAGTCCCGCAACATAGCTTAAACATTCTTTTACTTGTCCGTACTCAATTTCATCTCCCATTCTGCTTACAGACTTCCAAACCTTCCCCTTCTTTCTTCATATAGCTCACAACCTCCTCACTCTCAGCCATCCAACCCATCTTTCCAGAAAAAGTTACATTCCTCTTTTTTTGTACCAATCAGAATTACCTAATTACCAGCTTTCCATTTTTGCCTTCCCTACCAGGAAACTCAGAGTTAAAATTAAGAGTTCAATTGCTGTTTTATACCAGATTCTCTGCCTTCTAAATTATTTGTGATTTTTTTTTTTTTGAGGAAGATTAGCCCTGAGCTAACATCTGCTGCCAATCCTCCTCTTTTTTACTGAGGAAGACTGGCCCTGAGCTAACATCCATGCCCATCTTCTACTCTACATGCGGGACACCTGCCACAGCATGGCTTGCTGAGCAGTGCATAGGACCCAGGATCTGAACTGGCAAACTCCAGGCCACCCGGCTGGCACTATCTGATGGGGTTTCTTGATGTAGCTTCCAGCCTCTCTATAAGCTTGCTATGTGACTATCTCTTGTCTATAGATATGCAAATAATTCCTGTCTGGTGGACAGGTCACCCTTCTCTTCCCACTACACCACCCCCTACCCTCCAATCCCCGTGGAAAAAGCCAGTTTTACAGTCATTTGTTAAACTGATTTCAATATTCTTTTACTCCATATAAATTTGTGCTTCTTTGACTTCAAATCAGTTGTAACATCTTTACAATTTCCTCATTAAAAAATATAATAAGAATCTTTGACATGTCTTCACTTTATATCTATCTTAGAGTCTTGATTTTTACTTTTTTTGAAAATTATTCTTAACACTTAGCTTTTGAAAGATACAGTCCATCTTTCCTAGTTCCACTTTCCCAATCACCCGTTTAAATCTCTCTGCTGTACCCCACCCCACACCATTAAAAAAATATCTCTTGCTCTCATTGACCCTACACTGCAGCCATTCTGAAAGGAATCACGACACTTTGCAGTCTCATCTGGCTGTGACTTGCTGCCAGGATAGTGTCAGGTCCGAGGGATATGTCCTGGTGGAAAGACAGAGACTCTATCTCATGGTCTCATTGGTGCAACCAGAACTGTCCCCATCACAGATGTTGCTGACCTTGCTTTCAGTATTTTGTGTAGATCCTTTCTTTCTTCTTCTTTTTTTAAAGCCTGGAGGAGGAAGCCGGAATGCAGCAGTACTGATGTCCACGCAACCACAGCTGTCCCTCCTTCTGTGCTTATCAAAGTGCCTCGCCCTGGTGGGGAGAGCTGCCAGCTATGCCCCTGACCAGCCCTCTGTCAGATGAGTACCCAGAACTCAGCTCTCCGCTCTCTTCTTTCTCTAGAGTGCTCACTCTCAGGTGCTTTCATCTAGTCTCAAGGCTTTATAGAGAGCCCGTTCACCGAAGCCTCCCAAATGTATTTCTCCAGCCCAGACTGCTCCCTTGAAATCTAGATTTGCATATCTAACCACCTCCTCCATATCGCCCCTTGGAAATCGAAATGACACATCCAACTTAACACGTTCGAAACGGAGCTCCTGGTCTTGTCTCCCCACCTCCTAAACCTGCTCCTCCCTCAGGCCTGCCCATCTCAGCACAAGGCAGCTTCCTCTCTCCAGGTGCTGGGTCAGAAACGGACCCATCCTTCGTCCCCACCCCCACCCCTGTCTCTTACATTCAGTCCATTTGCACGTCCTGTTGGCTCTCCTTTCAGGCTGTGTCCAGACTCCCAGCCCTTCCCACCACTGCCCCTGCTACCACCCCATCTCAAGCTGCCATTGTCTCAAGCTGCCATTGTCTCTTGCTCGGATTATGGCCTCCGAACTGATGTCTTTACTTTTGCCCTTGCCCCTACAGTCCTTTTTTTGTTTTTTTTTTTGTGAGGAAGATTGGCCCTGAGCTGACATCTGTTACCAATCTTCCTCTTTTTGCTTGAGGAAGATTGTTGCTGAGCTAACACCTGTGCCAGTCTTCCTCTATGTGGGATGCTGCCATGATTAGTGGTGCTATGTCCACACCCTGGATCCAAACCCATGAACCCTGGGCCCCCAAAGCAGAGTGCGCGAACTTAACCATGACGCCGTCTGGCCGGAGTCCCTACAGTCTATTCTTAACACGGCAGCCAGGACAATTTCTAGAAATGCAAGTCAGATCATGTCACTCCTTTGCTCAAAACCCTGCGATGACACTCCATCCCTTTCAGAGGTAAAGCCAGAGTCCTGAGGGTGGCTGTCAGGCCCTACGTGATCTGCCCCTGAGCGCCCCCAGAACCTGGACCTCTCTCCCACCTCCGCTTGCTCGAAGCTCCTGCCTCCTTGCTCATCCTTGAGTATCCTGAGCACACTCGCCTGGAGGCCTCAGCACTCTCCATCTCTGCCTGGAAGGCTCTTTGCCGGGACATCTGCAGGGCCTGCCCTCTCCTTTCCGTCAGACGATTGATCAAATATCACTTTTTCAGTGAAGCCTTCCCCAACTCCTTATGTAACATTACCACTGCCCCAGCCCTGCCCTCCGGCCCTCCGGTGCCACCGTGTGCCTTCATTTCCCCCCAGCACTGCATCCTCACCTGACGCTCCGGGTTCTTCGCTTTGTTCGTTGTCTGCCTCCACAGGGAAGGCTGCCCGTAATGCAAAGTTGACCACAGTTCTCCTTATTGAAAGGCAGGGTAACGTCACATTTACGACCCCAGGTCATAAAGTCAGACTGCTGGGTTCGAGTCCTGGTTCTCTCACTCAACCTTTCTGTGCCTCAGTTTTCTTAATCTATAAAATAAGGATAATAAAAGTACTTTGCTCATAGCCTAGAAGTAAGGACTAAATAGGATAACGTACTTGCAGTGCTTAGAACAGCGCCTGACACAGGGAAAATGTACAAACGAGGATTTACTGCCTTGGTTCCAGGGCTGCCGATCAGGCAGGTATTTGGTCGTGTTCCCTTCTCATTTCCTTTTTTCCCTCTTTTCTTTTTTATTCTCGCTAAGTGTCCGGCATTAATTTGGTACTTCGGGTGGATAAGTGAGGATTGGCTTGAATAGCTTCTCCTGCTCTTAATACCCAGAGACACTGCAGAATATCCAAGCAAAACTCTGGCTTCCTTCGCTCCTTGGGGCGAGCGGCAGAAAAGAGCTAATAGCAACCCCTGAGTTTTACACATTTATAATCCAGGCACTGAGAGGCTGACTTAACTCTCTCGGTCCCCAGGCCATTGGCCCATTGGCCAAATAAAGGCCAGGTGTCCACCTCTGGTCCAATCAACCACGGCGAGGGCATAGCGTCCTGGAGGCATGGAGTCGTTATGGGGAAGCTCCCACTGTCACAATAGGGACGAAGTCAGCAGAGACAATTTCTGAAATAAAGGGGTGAGGAGAAGAGTATGCCATAGGCATCCACTGCATTGGTGCAATTTTATTACAGAAAATGTTTGAGATTTTCCACAATGTTTATCAGATTTGAGTCAAAATGGGAAGATGGGCCCATAACAAAATTGTATATTTCAGCTTCTTCAAAGAAACTTTATATCTTGAGTATTTGAAGAGACTCTAATTTCTTGAATATTTTGCATGGCGAATCCTGCCCTTTGAGAAGGACATGTAGTTGACTTGGTGAGCTGGGGTTGGTTGGTTTGTCTTTGTTTTTGTTCCTTTCTTCTATATTTAGATTAGGAGAAAACTGCAGCTACATTAGGAATTGTATGGTCTGGCAGTTGAGGTTTCTATATCTTTCTGCTGATTGATGAACTTCCACTATCTAAATTTTTGTTAACCGTAAACTAACATTTACTAATATCTTTATGAATACACGCACTGGGTGCCTGAGCCAGCCTGGCAATGCATCACAACCACGACCAAGGACGGAACAGACTGCTCTCTCCCTGCTAGGGAGTTTGTAGATTAAAAAAAAATTATTTCATCTTGCTCAACATGGCTTGTGCATCCTTCCATAAAGAGTGCCAGACTAGGAGCTCTAAGTCTTGTGACTGAGTAGCTGCTACTCTCTGTGACACTAGACAGGTCACAGTTGCTGTGGCTACAGTTTTCCCCATTTGTACAATAAATTGATTAGAATAGATGTCTAAGGGCCCTCCCATCTTCAGAAATCTCACTTTGCTTGTTGTGAGTCTCAGAGCAGATGAGTGAGCAGCTATTTACAGGACTAACACTTATGGTAAGGGCAGGAGAGCAAATACAGTAAAGAGTCTTGAGCCCCTGAAAATACACCTGGACAAACTGTTAACAAAACAAACCTCAGTTTATTCAAAGTTGCTGCAGTCGGAGAGAATAGCACCTTCACGGCCTCAAGAGGGGAGGGCAGAGAGGACGAGCCAGGGTTTGGGCAGTCTGGGCTCACAACTGGGCAAATCTGTGAAATAACACTTTAGGGTTGGCGGATATAGTGAGGTGAGAATCCTGAAGTGGGTCTTGATAAGTAAACCGTGGTTTGATTTGCAGGGATTTCCTGAAGCAAACAGTGAAGTTCTTTATCGGCTGATGGTTTTATCTTCTCTGGGCAAAGTTTCCTGGAACAAGTAACTAAGTCATGTTGCCACAAGTGTCTCGGTTCTCAGCCCTTCTAACCATATCGTGTGGATGCAGGTGCCACCGTTCTCATGAACTTCAAGCTGATACAGAACAGAATAGCCTGCAGCAGAGAGATGTTTGGCGGAAGCTCTCCTCCTCTCTCTTCAGCTCCACACTCATATAGTGAACTTCCTACTCGACATCTCTTCCTGGATGCGTTATCTATTTCTCAAATGCCAAAGAGAACTCTCCTCGATATGCTCCATTTCAGTAAATGGCACCATCATCTATCCAGTTATTTAAGCCAAAAACCTAGGTGCCTTTCTTTTCCTCATTCCCCCCACATACGAAACAAGTCTTTTGGTTAGACTTCCAAAATGTACACTAAAGTCAACCACTTAACATATCCAATGTGAACACTCTAGTTCAAGCCATCATTATCTCCTGCCCAGGAGCAGTCATTACATAAAATGTCGCAGTGGTCTCTTGTCTTCCTAGAATATGCGTGTTCATTCTCGTGTCGAGGTTTTTGTACTGTCTCGTCTGTCTAGAGCACTGTTCCGCCAGGCCTTCCAGCAGCCCCTTACCCCTGCTGAGACCTCGTCACTGAGAGTCTTTATTTCCTCAGAAAGGACTTTCCCGAGTCACCCTAACTAAAGCTGGCCTCTCTCGCCTATCATTCTATCCCACTGCCATATTTGCTTTATTTTATAGTACTTAGCAATTTCTGGAACTACGTTATTCTATGCTGTGCTTCCTGTCTGTACCCAGTGAATGTGAACTCTATCAGGGTAGAGATCCCACACGGTATGTGCCAGGCTCTGCATCCCCCCGCCTTAAACAGAACCTGGCACACAGCAGATTCGCAAGAAGTAATTGTGGAATTATTTGAGAAGGAATTTTCAAAGAATAATAGATGAATGGATGAATGAAATTATGGATTAATATATTAAATATTTTAAAAGTAGTAACCGTTCAGTGGTAATGCAGTCAAAGACGCTAAGTCTGTAATCTCTCTATCCTCATGAATGGCTGAACATGCTCATCTCAGCACTTCGGTTAATTAAATTAATTAACATCCAGTGAATCCCAATGTTAAGTAATAAAATTCTTTTCATGATGGAATTGAGTATTATCAGATTCATAATAGGTACTTTCATTGGACTATGTAAAGAGGCAAGAAAGGGAGAGCGGTTAGTGAGGGGAGGTTCAGGGAGCCTCGGAAAGGCCGACTAAGGAGCTCAGAGCTAAAACAAAATCACTAGGAAAGTTTGGCTTAAAACTTAAGAACCTCCCTGATTTAATAGTATCTATTTGTTTATTTATGCAGAAGCTAAATGTTAAAATAACTTTCTGGGGTTTTGCAAATACACTTAAAATGCTATTTCTTTATCTCACAATAGCAAAATTGAACTTTAATGATTAAAATGAAATATACTGATTTTTACATACGCCTTCCTCATGCAACTTAAAGGGAGCTGGGTTTTGGTTGATGCTGGGGAGGGGCTCCCCCAGGCAGTGCTCCGGGAAGGACCCCTGGCCATGGTCTAATGTCGTCGAGTTATGTGAGTCAAGAAAGCATAGTGCCATCGTGCGAGGAAGCAAATGCTAGTGAAGGTCTGGGAAACAAGCATAGAGATGAGTCTCGAAAGAGCTGATGGAGAATTCAGGAAGCTGGTCTACTTCGTACAGGCTTCAATAGACGGAGAGCATATTTTTAAAACTACAGAACTAGGCCAGAAACTCCTTAACAAATATTTGTTGAGCGTCTCCTGTCTTCCAGGCACTGAGCTGGCAACAAGACTATCAAGATTAATAATAATAATAATAATAATAATAATAATAATAATAATTAAAGTTTAAAAAGCTGCCGTCCTTGCCCTTCAGGTTCTTGTTGTTAAGTGACTATACAGACAGAGACCTAAACGGGGTCCAATCACCCAAGGCCTCATGTCCCAGTGTTTGTGGTTTGAACTTTATTCTGGAACAATGAGAAGCTGTTGGAGGACTGAAGCAGCAGATGGCATGATTAGATTTTCATGTTACGGAGAATGATTGGTCCGTGGGAATGTTAAGGATGATGTGGGTGTGAAGTTGGTAGTGGAAGTTGGAGGCTGAGAAATTGAGAACCCATTTAGAAGGCTTCCGCAGTAAACCGAGCAAAGAGACGGTGGCGTCCGGAACCAGAGAGCTGCCCTGGAGATGAGAGACACAGAGGGAAACAGTAAGGAGGCAGAATTGACAGGACCCAGGGAATGGTTTGATAACAGGAAGTGCATAACTAGGGAAAAGGAGGGGTCAAGGCTGAACACTGGTTTGGCAGAGAGAAGATGTAAAGTTCATCAAAAGGATTTTGGCTTTTACTTATTTATTTTTTGAAGTTTTACACCCTGTAGGTTTTTGATGAAACATTTATTCCAAACAGGCATTTAAGAGAAATCTCTACTGTGTTAATTTCTTTCAAAACATGTGCTACTGTAGGGGCCTGCCCGGTGGCACAGTGGTTAAATTCACACATTCCAATTCAGCAGCCTGGGGTTCACCAGTTGGGGATCTAGGTGATTGCGGACCTACGCACAGCTTATCAAGCCATGCTGTGGCAGGCGTCCCACGTATAAAGTAGAGGAAGATGGGCACAGATGTTAGCTCAGGGCTAATCTTCCTTAAAAGAAAAAAAAAAGTGCTACTGTAGGGGCTGGCCCAATGGCATAGTGGTTAATTTGCACTCTGCTGCAGCAGCCTGGGGTTCACAGGTTTGGATCCCAGGCACAGTCCTACACACTGCTCATCAAGCCATGCTGTGGCAGTGTCCCACATACAAAATAGAGGAAGATTGGCACAGATGTTAGCTCAGCAACAATCTACCTCAAGCAGAAAGAGAAAGATTGGGAACAGATGTTAGCTCGGGGCCAATCTTCCTCACTAAAAAAAAAAAAAAGTACTACTGTAAATTGTTTGTGATTAGAAATCAGCAAATAGCAAGAAGGGAACTTTTCTTAATTACAAACTTCCTTATCATTCTACTTAAGATTTTGAAGTAAATCAATTAATGTATTTACAAAAAGACTTGTAAAGATACCTGTATTTTATGTGTGTCCACTAAGCAAACTCTTTGTGTGGTTGGCAAATGTATAGTTCTCAAGTTTCGAAAGAAAACTCTGAGTGTGAAGTCCTGGGTAGTAGTGATGAGACCATGCATTATTTGTTTTATATGGACAAACTCTAAGTTATCCAGACCAGAAATGGTCTAACCACAATCTTCTCTAATCTCATGTTCCAAAAAAGTACCCTTCAATTAGACAAATAATTATATTCAGTCAATTCTTTCATACGTCAGCCAATCAAATAATATTAACAGTCTCTAATATTAAAAAAAATTAAATTTTGAGTTTTTTTAAAAAACAAAAGCAAAGAAAGGAAACAGGCCTTTCAGTTGTATCCAAAAGTATAGAAAAGTGATCATTATTATTGTGTTAAATATTTCCCAGTGAATTTTTTATACCAAGACATGAAAACTCAAAATAAACCTGTGATTACACATGTTTATACATTTTTAGCAGAGTTTTTAGAGTTTACAAATTATTTCGATTGGTATTTTATAATGCAAAGACTTTATAAGTCTTTATTCATTAAAAAGATTTTCTAAATAAATGTAATTAGTGTGTAGGCAATACATTGGGCAAAGATGAGGTCAAGCTCATAAACTTGAAAATAGAGTTTAAGTTAATTATAAATCTATAAAATCTAGGGGCCGCCCCAGTGGCATAGTGGTTAAGTGTGCACTTTCTGCTTCTCCGTGGCCTGGGGGTCGTTGGTTCGGATCCCGGGTTCAGACATGGCACCGTTTGGCAAAAGCCATGCTGTGGTAGGCATCCCATGTATAACGTAGAGGAAGATGGGCATGGATGTGAGCTCAGGGCCAGTCTTCCTCAGCAAAAAGAGGAGGATTGGCAGTAGTTAGCTGAGGGCTAATCTTCCTCAAAAAAAAAAAAAGAATAAATTTATAAAATCTATAAGAAATGATGCCCTTGCAGATAGGCAAAATCATCGTAAAAGATAAGCTCATTGCCTGGGGAAACCCTGGTTAGGGTCTAATAGATTGCATTAATATTTTCAAAAGATAGGAAGTAATAAACATGCAAAAATATGACAATAAAGGCAAGCCGGGTGCGCAGGATTTGGCTCTCCTCCGTCCATGGAGAGTGGGAGCCTCGCACGGGACTCGGTCTGCGGACAGACTATCGGCAGCTCCAGAGCTTCCTACGGGAGGGACTTGTGGAGGCAACCCTCCACCGTGAGAAGCTACAAGCTGGGCTCGAAACTTCATTTGCGAATAAGCACACTGTTTTCACTGCAATTTCACTGTTATTTAAGTCAGTTTACGGATCCTGAAGGAGACGGGAACACTAAAGGGCCCTCACGCTGTCCTTTGGTGCTCTGTTGCAGAGCTGCCCGTCTCAGCCTGTCTTGGGGACACGAAGATTTAGACACATGGGCCCCGATTTCAAATACCTATTATATCAGCTATGGTTATGGTACTTTCATAAAATTATTCAATCTTTCTACGTTTTGGTTTGCTTATCTATAACGAATATAATAATATCTTCATCTTGGTTTGGTTATTTGAATGAAGACTGAATTTGTAAAAATGCCGAGCAGCAATGATTAAATGTTATTTACTATTATAATAGCTCAATAAACTCAATACTGAAGTCATTTTGTCGCCCCCGCCCCAAAATTTCCTTACCACTGTGTTAATGTTCTATTGCTGCTGCAACAAATAAGCACAAACTCACTGACTGAAAACAGCATAAATGGATTATCTTACAGCTATGGAAGTCGGAAGACCAGAATGGGTCTGCCTGGGCTAAAATCAAGGTGTCGACAGGGCTGTGTTTCTTCTGAACTGCTAGGGGAGGATCGCTTTCTTTTTTCCAGCTCCTAGACGGCATCCTTGATTTGTGGCCCCTAGCTGGCACTCACATCCTTCGGCCCTCTGCTTCTGTCATTACATCTTCTTCTCTGACTCTGACACTTCTGCCTCTCTCTTATAAGGACCCTTGTGATTACGTCGGGCCTAGTGGATAATCCCAGATAATTTTATAATCCTCCCATCTCAAGAGCCTTAATTTAACCACAGCTGCAAACTCCCTCTCACCATGTAAGGTAAAATATTCACAGGTGTATTAGGGTTCTCCAGAAAAAGGGAACCAATAGTAGATAGATAGATAGATAGATAGATAGATAGATAGATAGATAGATAGATATACACACACAATTTATTATAAGGAATTGGCTGTCGTGATTATGGAGGCTGACACATCCAAAATGTGCAGCGTGGGCCAGCAGCCTCAAGACCCAGGAGTGCAGATGGTGCAGAAAAAGTGCAAAGGCACTCTGCTGGCGACTTCCCTCTCGCTCAGGGAGGCTAGTCTTTTGTTCTATTCAGGCCTTCGACTGATTGCACAAAGCCCACACACATTATGGAGGGTAAGCTGTGTTCAACTGTTTAAACGTTAGTCTCAACCACAAACAGTCTCCAATTTGACACATAAAATTAACTGTGACGTCAGGTTTCAGAGATTAGGATTTAGACATCTTTGGGGAGCGTGATTATTCTGCCTACCGCAAATCCCTCTCTCTCGATATCCACATATTGAGCTCTCTGCTAACCAATAAACCTATTCAAACAACTTAGCCCAGTTTCTGCTCCTAAGGAGCTCGCATTTGGTGGCGAGGACACATAAATTGATAAGTACCATGCAACGGAGTAGGTGTAATGATATGGTTACGCGCAGTGCGCCAGGGTAACACAGAAGAGGGGCAAGTAGCTCAGCCTGGGGGTGGGAACTGCAGGTGGAGAAGTGGGGGTGACAGAGAAGGCTTTCCAGAGGGGCAACGCTGCTGCTGGATTTAAAGGATTTGTGGGAGTTAACAAAGGGAAAGGCACTGCAGGCAGAGGAGTCAGCGTGAGCAAAGAGAAATACCCGCTCCTCCCGTCGGCTCCTGCCTCACCTAGCAGCTTCCTCGTTATAGTTTAACTTCCCTTGAAGGTTTTCTTCTATGAGAAAAGAGTATGTTGGCCAGAGAACTTAATGCCCAGTTCTCTTGGCAATGATGTTTCTCAGTGTAAATGAGTGAGTCACATTCAGGTGTAGTAGCTATCAGTCTTTGCAGTACGGTAGGCACTACTGGCTACTGCCAACCAACCATCCGGCCCTTATTCCTTTATAACAGAAATCCCATTTTGTTCAGAGATTTTAGTAGCAATGTATGTACTCAGGGAAAGTGGGTCTCTTCTTAGCCCCAAGGGACAAATTGTGAGTGTTCTAATTCAACGGAAATATCCATTCCTTTTTGTTGTGATTAGTTTAAGGGAGACAGGTGACACAGTTGTGGCCATTGAGACAAAAGAGAAAAGAGAATTTGGTTTGGGAGCTTCTAGAAAATATTCCCCTTCCGATAAAAAGAGAGATACATGAGGAGAGGCTTTCAGCCCTTCTGTCTTTGTTTTTTAACTTTTGAGAATGAGATGTGTGGAGTTTAGGTAGCTATTTTGTTACCATGAGGTAAATATTCTGACACATCAAGCATGAGAGTGGAAAGATGAAAAGAGCCTGGAGCTGTAGAGACATCATCGAGCAGCTGAACCAAAGGTGCTGGGCAGAAACCAAGGAAGACTTCACGTTGCGTGCCTTTAGAGTTTATCTGCAAAATAATCAAGGCTGTGTTACCTAGATTAGCCCCTTCTACATTATTTATAAAAGAGCATTTGTTGTTTATCTTTTTATAGTCTAATATGCCACACTCCAGCAGGATGTAGGGAGAAGAAAGAAAAGCCTACCCTGGGAAAAAGTGTAGTTATTTTAAACATTTTCTAAACCTTTTCTATAAACTACTAAGGTTTGGACTTAAAAATCAAGAAAAATTACCTCGTCTAACACTCTCTCTTTCTCCTCCAATCTTTGGAACTTTCCTCTTCTACTTAGGTCTTAGATATTAAGGAAACTGTTTTACTTGTAGTATTTTTGCACCTAAGCATTATATTAGAAAGATTCTAACTGTGCACAAAATTGTTATTTTTAAAGACATGCAGAGATGTTTAAATTTAGAAACAGTATGGTTTAGTCTTCCTTTAGATTTTGACTCATATTTCGACATATGAAATTATATGTAATATATATTACATATATGCATATGAAATTAGAGATTTGACTCATATTTCTACATATGAAATTATATATATATGAGATTCTCTAAAAAATGTGAAGTTTGTACACACACAACTTTAAAATCATGACTTTCACTGTTTTGAGTGTCACATTAACAAATAGTTAATGAATAAAGAAGTAGAGAATATACTGAAAGCGAGTATTCCACTCAGCACCTTCTTGGTGTTTTTAGACGTTGTTTTGTTATTACTGAAGCTCAGTGCTGCGCTGAGCCGTATGACGCAGCCTTGCATTATATATTGATTTATAGCACATTTAAGTAGCAATTATTCTCACTGCTGCAAAGTGCTTGTGCTCTGCTCACTCAACATGCAAACATTCCAAATTACAGTACATTAAGATGTCAATGACAAAAGGGAACATTCTAAAAATAAAGTGGTTTTAAAGCATTTTATAAAATGGCTAACTCCTCCTTTACCAGTGAGCACAAACTCTATGTTCCTCCAAATGCTTCTTAGAAGCCCTTCTGAGACAAAGAGATGCCCTTCTAATTATTCTACGTGGTGGGTTAGCTTTAAGAAATAGTGTCTCCCTGGCTCTTGAGCATTTGTTACCATAGAATTAGACTTGCTTTTCTAGCAAGGACGACCCTTGCTATGAACACGGTAGATTAACGCACACTTGGTTCATCTTCTTGATGCCCTTTTCATTTCCGTTTTTGGCTACAGCAGTGCGTCCATCTGATGTCTGTAGGCACAGCTCACAGTAAGCGACTCTCAGTTCTCATTCATGGCATGAAGGAAATATTCAAAAAGTACTGCTTCTATGTGCCCATAAAACTAATTGGCCACTTCTTTGCCCCTAAGATAGCTTTGAAAAATTTCTCTGAAGTGGCTATGTAAGAGCCAGGAATTTCACTACCATTTGCACAGTCTTCTGAAGGCTAATGGATTTGATAAAACACCCTCTTTTCTGGACAGTGTATGAAATATTGTTTAAGGCAAGCCTGATCCCTGATGAGCCCGATCTTTTGGATTGCCTCCCTCAGAGAAGAGCTTTATTAATTTATTCTTCCAACAAATATTTATTGAGCACCTGTGATGGGGTGGATGCTAGACATGCATCAGGGACCAGGACAGAGCTGGTTCTCTGTCCTTCTGCCTCTCACTGTGGAGGGAGGGGGATGGGGATGAGGCAGGAGTAAGGGAAAGAAAACAGCTCGCAGGAACTGAGGGCCCCCCTGCTAGTTATTATACCGACTACTGTCCATGTAGATCGCAGTTAAACCTCACAGAAACCCTGGGCAGAAGGTATTGCTATAATTATCCACATTTTACAGATGAGGAAATGGGACTTGGAGGAATATCTAACTTGATCAAGATGGGAGAGCTTATAAGCAGCAGAGCCAGGAATTCAACCCCAGTTCGCCTGAATTCAAACTCGATCCACTTAAACACTATACCAAAATGGCTCTCTATTATTTCATGGAGGTAACTACAAATAAAATAAAAAAGACTTTGAGTTGAAACACTTCATGTACGTGGCCAACCAATTGGATGTCTTTGGGCTTAAGTGTCAGTGTTTCTCACTGATAGCAAGTGGGTTGTCATCTTAAAGCAAGCCAACCAGAGAGGCCTCTGGAACACAGAATACATACAGACATACAAGATAAAGATATATATATTGTGTGTGTGTAATCAGGTATATAATGGGAAAAGTTGACAACGTGTGTGAACAAATGAAGAATTTCAACAAAGAGATAGAAACTTAAGAAATCAAAGCAAATGCTAGAAATGAAAAATATGTTATCAACTACAAAAAATTCACTTCAACGGCTTAAAAGAAGTCTGGACATAGCAGAGAAAATGGTCATTGAACTTGAAGACATTTGGGTCAACAGACATTACCCAAACTGAAACACAAAGAGAAAAGAGAGGTTAAAATAAAAAGAGATCGCAACATCTAAGACCTTTGGAACAATACCAATGATCTACAACGTGTAATTGGAGCCCCAGAAGGAGAGATGGTTGGGGGAAGGAGTTTCCAGTAATTTTCCAAAATTCTTTAACGACATCAACTCACAGAACCTAGAAGCTCAGCAAACTACGAGCAAGATAAACACAGAGAAACACACACGTACATCAGAACCAAACTACGAGCAAGATAAACACAGAGAAACACACACGAACATCACAACCAAACTGCAGCATTTCTAAAGTGCTCAAAGAAAACAAGCCAGCCCACAATATACCCAGATGATTCCTTAAAAAGAAATACAAAATAAAGACATTTCCAAAAGGTGAAAGTTGAGAGAATCTGTTGAAGGCTGACCTAAACTACAAGAAATGCTAAAAGAAATTCTTTGATCTAAAGGAAAATGGTATCAGATAAAAGCCAGATCAGCAAGAAGGAATAAAAAGCACCTAAAGGCCTAATATATGTTTTTTTTATTTTTTGTTTCACATATATGTTACATATATTTCATATATGCCTAGATAGATAGATAGACAGATAGGGACAGATAGATTCCTGTAACCTGCAAAAACTAGCAGGAAAATATTACGGAAAATAGAGTCCCATTTATAAGGACAAGAAAAAAACCACAAAGTAATTTACAGAATGCTCCTAAGAGTGGTATAGAGTCACTATAAACGTGATTCAGGTGTCAGCAGCAGTGCCCTCACCCTGGAATCCTGTGTTCCAGATCTGATTGGCTCAAACCCTCTATTTCCATGCCCTGAATTCTTGTTCTGTTCCTTCCACGTTTGTATCTATTCCTGTATCTCTGCTGTGACATTGACACAAGTTGGGGCATAGCCCAGGCTCTCTGTTTCCTTTCCCATCCCTGAGGTAATCTTGAAGAAAAAGAATGTATCCAGTAGCAGAAATCGTACTGAAGATAGGAGCCTGCTTATCCCACCTCAGGCAACTGAAGATTGTTTGTAGAGCATTCCTGTTCTAAAATGTTCCTCGTTCATCCCACTGCCAAGATTTTCTCACTGGCTGCTTCACCCATGTACCACTCTTCCTTCCACATCACAGAAGCGTCTCTCTTTGTCCTGCCACCTTTCTGATCCTTTTTCCTCTTTTCCGTCATTTCTCAAGAGCTAAATCAAGTTCTCTCCAATTCTCGTACAGAGAAGCTTAGCCGTCCTCTCGTTGCTCTGCCTCCTGTCAGCAGTCGCATCTTCTTCCGGGAGCTGCTTCATTGCATAACTCCAGGGGCCTCACTCACATTGCAGTCCATGTAAATGGGGCTCCCTGGAGTTGTACAGTGCACAGATAGAGCAGCAGTATGTGGCAGCCCCACCTCTACTTTATTAAGGAATTTTCCTAATCAAAGAATGTTCTGGTGTCAGCTATTAGGCTAATAATATCCTGACTATATTACATAAAAGACCCACAAAATTTTTTTAGAAGATTAAAAACTGATTAAATAAGTGGAAAGCTATGCCATGTACTTGGATAGGAAGTCTAATGTTGTAAAAATGTCCATTCTTTTCAAATTACTCCTAGGTGTCATCAATTCTAATTAGGATATCAGCATGTTTTTCTTTTTTCGGTGTATGACAATAGTTTTATAATACGTTGGATAATTGAACACGAGAAAATAACAAAAATAGATTTCTGGGAAAAAATAATGAGAATAAATATTAGACCCTATAATGATCACTAACCCATGCCACTGTCATCTATATAGTCATCTAATTAGCTGGTTTCCCATCCAGTTAGCTAGCCAGCTAGCTATCTTTGATCTCTCTTTTGTGGACATCTGAAGCCTCTCTTTTCTCTTCTTTCAATAATATCTTCCCCTTTTTCAGGAGCAGGGCATCACTCCCACTATGCATCCTATAGGGTTTTTACGGAGCTGCCAATCATAGGACCCCACTCCTGGCCTAAGGTAGATAAGCAATGTAGGCAGGATCAATCACTGTAAGCTCCTCTTGACCACAATGATTGGCCCAGGGATGGTTAAATGACTCAGGTCACTCAGAGTTTTCCCTGGAAGTATTCAAAATGAAGCAGAGAAAATCTATCATCTTCTGGGAAAGATAACTGGGATGATATAAGCCTAGGACTGCTGGCAGATATGTTTTCTCCCGGTAAAAAAGCCCATCTGTTCTAGGAGAGAATGACGCCAAGCAGAAGTAAGTAAATATGAGAGATGGAGTGAGCAAGAGAGAAATCCTGGAGGTCTTGAGTCCCAGTTTGAATTTCTGAAGCTCCAGAACCTATCTGGTTCCTGAAGTTCTCTGGATTCTCAAAGTTTTCCTGGTATGTGTCTAGCAACATAGACAGAGAGATAAAGATAAAGCCACAGGGAATACTTCATCTTTCTCTGCCCGCTTCTCTCCGTACCCCACCCTAAGGAGGAAAGGAGGAGCTGCCACCCTGATTGGTCAGGGTCCCCGATGTGTTTTAGGGTTAGGATTTACTATCGGATGATTTCACTCTTAGCCAACGACGGCGGCTGTGGTGGTGATAAGAGGATTCATGTTTGTAATAGCAGCAGTGGCGGCTCCGCTCCTGAGTGTGCCAGAAGGTGCCTGCTGTGTTGAAGTCTCTCCAGGTATTATTTGCCTCTGGGGTTGAAGCAGAGCTCAGTAGCTTGGGAAAGCTGATGGTATGGAAACCTTCATTGGCATGGAATAATAGAATCTGAGCAGACAAATGGCATAAGTTACTCTACGCAAACTCTGAGCGAGTTTTACCAAGGGTGGAACTCTCCAAAGTTCTCCTTTCCTAGGAACACTGGGATTCCCCCTTATTTGGGGAAATTCTGGACACACTCTATGTTAGCTTTAAGCTATTTGAGTTCAGCTGTGTATTTCTCTGGGTTATCTGAGGTTACTCAAGGGTAATAAGGCCTCCCAAGTGGCTCCCCACCATTGCGACAGCTCAAGATTCCCGTTCTAACTCTTCCTGGCATTCGTCTCTGCTATTCCCTCTCGTTCGTGTCACCTGGATGTTTTTTTTCTCCCTCTCATTTAGGGAGTTAGTGCAACTCTCTAGTGAGTCTTTCTTCTGTCCTGGACATTCATTCATTGATCCATCCATTTACTCAAATCTATATTTAATGAGTACCTACTATGTGCCAGTCATTGTGCCAGTTGCACCCCAGGAGCTTTCAGCCTGGTAGGAAGACAGACATGGAAACACTTCAGTAAATAATTGCTAAATCCCGCTTCATTTAGCAAGGCCTTGATATGGTTCGTCTAGCAACTGTTCCTCAGTGTCTCAATGTTTTCTGCCCTTTCTTTCCTGTGTTACATACCCAGTCCCCGCCAGCGGTCTAGCTGGGGACACTTAGTTCAACCTGCTAATCATGGGCAAATCCTAGAAGCTCCTAACCTCCTTATTACTTGTTTACAAAGCAGTGGAAGAACGACTGCCCCCGCTGTAACACGTGATGCTTCTTGTATAGCAGCCACAGTGCCACAGACCCCGGCCACAAAGCCAAAGAAACTGCCTGTTTCTAGGGTACAGAAGGAAGTAGGGAAAATTCCATATCCCCGATCCTGCACAACAGTTCCCACTGCCCTACCAAGGATGGCGATGGAAGGGCCGTAGGAGGACGTAGGGTCTTGAAGACAAGGGAGCGAAGTGGCTTCACTGTTGGCTATTGAACATATAATTCCAAACAATAAACTTGCTCTCATAACACAAAACAGAATTCAGTAGTTCATTTACATTAGTTCTTGTATTATCAATGTCGATTGAAAAGTGAGTAACCTTTAAATTTCACTTTTATTCACTTTTGTTTACATTGCCCTCATACTTGAGTTAATTATCATCTTAAAATACCACCTGCTATGACAGTGGCACGCAAGCTTTAATTACTGTTTAATTTTATAGCAGAGGGTAATTGTGTTTTCTATTGTTTTATGGATTACGTAGTAATCAAAATTGTGATTGACTTCAAAATACCTTTTATTATAATAGTAGTAGAGTGTGCTGTACAAATAGAAATAGTTGAGAAATAAAAATAATTATCCCATTCTTTCCTCTCAGATTCCACTTCCCAGAAGTCACGTCGTTTCATGTAAGCATGTGCAATTTCTTCCTACAAATCCCTCAAATGAGCTTATACTTACACACACACACACACACACACACACACACACACACAATCTTGCACTCAGCTTTCTCCACTTAACAATCTGTTCATGTCATGTAAATACTTCATAGTATGGATGGACTGTACATATATAACTGCTTATCTATTGAGGTACAATTAGAATGATTTTTAGATTTTTCACTATTGCAAACACTGCTACAATAAATAACTTTGTAATAAATATTCTTGCATGCTTATGTGATGTATCTGTAGGGCAAATTTCTAGAAATGAAATTGCTGGGTCAAAGAGTTGATGTAATTGAAATTTAGAGAAAGACTCTGAAAATGCCGCCCAAGACGGCTGTCCCAGCCCCTGCCCTCACAGCAGGCATCCTCGAGCATCTGTCCTTAACCTTTGCCAGCGTGGGACAGCATTGTTAGTACAGCACGCATTTCTTTAACCTTCAATGAGATCTAACACCTTACTATACATTTATTAACCATTTGTATTTCTTTTTCTCTAACTGTATTCTTTTTGTGGCTGGATTATTTTATATTGCAGATAATTTCCAAGAAAGGGTATACATGTTTTTGAGTTTCACATTAAATGACTAAAATTTTTAAAGCACACAATTAAAATTAAAATGAGATTGGTGGCAGGGTCATAGATAAGGAGGTAATGACTTTTGATATGAGGAAAAGATACCTGGTCGCGCGCCCACTCCCGCAGTGCAAAGCTGCAGTCTGCTTGCATTTGCCGCGTCGTTCTTAACACCCAGCAACGAAAGTCTCAGACACTCATATCCTCTTTAAAAAGCTCACAACATGGCTTATGGCAGCCTCAAACATTGTAGCTTAAAAATGTAAAAATCATACAGGATGGGTTGGCTCAGTGCCAAGAGCACGGAAAGCAGCTTTTCAGAGGTTATATAAGAAAGAGGTAAGGAACAAAGTCATTATGCCATGTGTAAAACGAGCAAGCTGGGATCGGCCCACATCTCAAGAGCAGCAGTGACGGAAACACGAGGCAGCCGCCAAATACAAAGGAGAAAGTCACTAGCACGGGGGCAGTCTGAATACTGGAACGCGGATCAAAGATTAAGCAAGGACCTGATTATCTTCCTTTAAGTTCAACTGAAGTAGCTCTCCAACACAGGGAGGTCCCTGAGCAGGACAAACCAACTGTTTTAGTTTTCGTTAGTTTGTTTGGCAGTGGTCGTGGTGGGTTTTGGCTGCAAGGGCAGGAGCCTGACTCAAATTAGTTCAGGCTGAAAAAAGACGTCGCGCGCTTCTGTACCAGGAAGCTGAGGAGTCGGGGCGTCAGCGAGCTCAGGGCCGGCTCCCCGGGGTGCGCCTCATCCCGCCTCTGCCTGCTGTCCTCTGCGGGGCCTCCTTCTCAGGCGGCCTCTCCCTCTGGTCCCAGCAGCATCAAGGCTTTACTATGGAGCCCCGAACAGACGCCCGGTGACTGCCTAAGTGCTGGGAATATAAGCAATAGCAAGACAGCATGCCTGTTCTTTTGTTCATTTAATAAAAATTTATTATTAAGTCCATTTTCAGAGAGTTCATCTCTATTCCCTTTATGTAAATAACGAATTCCTTCTTTTCTTGGACTATTTTTGATCTCTTTCCACATATAACCATTTTAGTAAATTCCAGAGTATACACAATTTTTTTATTTGATATTTCATCTGCACTCGCCCAAGAATGTAATCTTTGTATTTTTGTTAATAGCTAATTGTCCATTGAGTCAATGTACATTTTTTCATATTTAAAGACTAATTTTTTTAGAGCAGTTTTGGGTTCACAGCAAAATCGCAGAGAAAGTACAGAGATTTCCGGTATACCCCCTGCCCCCACACATGCACAGCCTCCCCCATTTTCAACATCCCTGGCTACAGTGGTACATTTGTTAGGATTGATGAGCCTATTGATGAGAGTATTTTCTTTCTTTCTTTTTTAAAGATTGGCACCTGAGCTAACATCTGTTGCCAATCTTTTCTTTTTCTTCTTCTTCTCCCCAAAGCCACCTCCGGGAACCCGCGCCCGGCCTCCCCCCTCCCCCCGCCGCAAGGATATTGTTATATATTCTAGTTGCAGGTCCTTCCGGCTCTGCTACATGGGACGCAGCCTCAGCATGGCCTGATGAGCGATGCTAGGTCTGCACCCAGTATCCAAACCAGCGAAAGCCTGGGCCGCAGAAGTGGAGCGCACAAATTTAACCACTCCTCCAAGGGCTGGCCCAGATGAGAGCATTTTCAATGTCCTAAAAATCCTCTGTGCTTTGCTCATTCATCCTTCACCCATATGCCCCTGCCTCAGTCCGCCCCCCTGTAACTCCTGGCAGCCACTGATCTTTTTACTGTCTCCATAATTTGGCCTTTCCCTGAATGTTACACAGTTGGAAGCATGCAGTATTTTAGCCTTTTCAGATTGGCTTCTTAGTAACATGTCTTTAAGCTTCTTCCATGTCTTTTCATGGCTTGATAGGTCACTTCTTTTTAGCCCTGAATAATATTGCATTGTCTGGATGTATCACAGTTTATTTATCCATTCACCTACTGAAGGACATCTTGGCTGCTTCCAAGCTTTGGCAATTATGAATAAAGCTGCTATAAACATCTGTGTGCAGGTTTTTGTGTGGACATGTATTTTCAGTTCCTTTGGGTAAATACCAAGAAGCACAACAACTGGATCATATGGCAAGAGTATGTTTTGTTGCAGTTTTAGTTTTATGAGAACCCAACAAACTGTGTTCCAAAGGAGCTGTACCATTTTGCGTGCCCACCAGCAGTGAATGAGAGTTCCTGCTGCTCCACACCCTTGTCAGCATTTGCTGTTGTCAGTGTTCATTTTTGAACATTCTAATACGCACGTAGTGGGGTCTCCTTATTTTTGAATTTGCATTTCCCTGATGAACATGACGTGGAGCATCATATGCTTATTTGCCATCTGTATATCTTCTTTGGTGAGTGGCTTATGTTTTCGTCAGGTTGTTTGTTTTCTTATTGACTTGAGTTTTAAGAGTTCTTCACATATTTTGGATAAGCCTTTTAAGAGATGTGTCTTTTGCAAATATTTTCTCTTAGTCTGTGGCTTTTTTTTATTCTCTTGAATTGTTTTCTTTTTTAAGATTTTATTTTTCCTTTTTCTCCCAAAGCCCCCTGGTACATAGTTAATATTTTTAGTTGTGGGTCCTTCTAGTTGTGGCATGTAGGGTTCCACCTCAGCATGGCTTGACAAGCGGTGCCATGTCTGCCCCCAGGATTCGAACCAGTGAAACCCTGGGCCACCGAAGCAGAGTCCGCCAACTTAACCACTGGGCCACGGAACCAGCCCCTGAATTGCTTTTTGAAGAGCACAAGTTTTTAATTTTAATGAAGCCCAGCTTATCTATTATTTCTTTCATGGATTGTGCCTTTTGTGTTGTATCTGAAAAGCCATCACCATACTCAAGGTCAGCTAAGCTTTCTCCTGTGTTATCTTCCAGGAGCTTTGTAGTTTTGCATTTTACATTTAGATCTGTGATCCACTTTGATTTGATTTTTGTGAAGGGTGTGAGGTCTGTGTCTAGATTCGCTTTTTTGCCTGTGGATGTCCAATTGTTCCTTTGCTTCGTTGTGTTGCCTTTGCTTCTTTGTCAAGGGCCAGTTGACTATGTAGATCTGGGTCTTTTTGCATTCCCTCTTTTGTCCCATGGATGTATTTGTCTAGTCTTTCACCAGTACCACACTGTCTTGATTACTATAGCTTTATGGCAAGTCTTGAATTTGGGTAGTATCAGTCTTCCAACTTTGTTCTTTTCTTTCAATATTGTGTTGGCTATTCTGAGTCTTTTGTCTCTTTCTGTAAACTTTAGAATCAGTTTGTCAATATCCACAAAATAACATGCTGGGATTTTTATTGGGATTGCATTGGACTTATATATCAAGTTAGGAAGAATTGAGATCTTGACAATATTGAGTTTACCTACCTATGAACAAGAAATAGCTCTCCATTCATTTAGTTCTTCTTTGATTTGTTCTTCGGAGTTTTGTAGTTTTCCTCCTATAGATTTTGTACATGTTTTCTTGGATTTATTTAAAGTATTTCATTTTGGGGGGGTGATTATGTAAATGGTATTGTGTTTTTCATTTCAAATTCCACTTGTTCATTGCTGGTATGTGTGAAAGTGATGAACTTATGTATATTAATCTTGTATCCTGGAAACTTGCTATAATTAATTATTAGTTCCAGGAGGTTTTTTTTGTTGACTCTTTTGGATTTTCTACATAGATGATCAGGTCATCTGTAAACAAAGACAGTTTCTTTTTTCCTTCCCCATCTATATACCTTTTGTTTCTTTTTCCTGTCTTATGGCGTTAGCTAGTACTTTCAGTACAATGTTGGAAAGGAGGAGTGAGAGGAAATGTTCTTGCCTTATTCCTGATCATAGGCGGAAAACGTCTAGTTTCTCACCATTAAGTATGATATTAGCTATAGATTTCTTGTAGATTTTTCGTATCAAGTTGAAGAAATTCCCCTTTGCTCCTACTTTACTCAGAGTTTTTATCATGAATGGGTGTTGGATTTTGTCAAATATTTTTTCTGAATCTATTGATATGATCATGTGATTTTTCTTTTTTAGCCTGTTGATGTGATGGATTACATTAATTGATTTTCGAATGTTGAACCAGCCTTCATGACTGGGATAAATCCCACTTGGTTGTGGTGTATAACTCTTTTTTATACGTTGTTGGATTTGATTTGCTGATATTTTCTTGAAGATTGTTGTATCTATGTTCATGAGAGATATTGGCTTATAGTTTTCTTTTCTTGTAATATCTTTGTCTCCTTTTGATATTAAGGTAATGCTGGCTTCATCAAATGAGTTTGATCAAGGTACATTTTTAAAGGATGGTCTTCATTTGGAAATTATATGGCAGCTTAGGGTGAAAGCACTCAAATCCTAAGCGGGGTCTCCTAAATTATCATCACAGGAAAGGAAGTGCTAGATCACCTAGAAACCTGTCCTTGGTTTGTTTCAGAGCACTCCTTTCCTGATTTCTAGAACATTTACTGAAAATCTACTATATGACGGCAGACATCGTGCTAGGTGCTTGATAAACAAACACACACACATACATGCATATATATGGATAAATAAATACATATCCATTTCTTTTGTTTAAAATTAAAATTTTTATTTCGACATAGTTTCAAACTTTTGTTGCAGTAACTGTACAAAGAATTACTATATATCCTTCACCCAGATTACTCAAACATTAACATTTGATTATCATTTTCTCTTTGAGACTTTCAGATATGATGTTTCATTATCCTCACATACTTTAGCATGTATTTCCTAAAAACAGGGACATTCTTTTATACAACCATAGTACAATGATTAAAATCAGGAGATTAACGTTGATGTGAAAGTGTTGTCTAATAATTGGATCATATTTGAATTTTGCCCTTTGTCCCAATAAAGTCTACTACAGCAAAATAAAATTCTGGGTCCTGTGTTACATTTAGTTTTTATTTAATTTGGAATAATTCTGCAGTCTTTCCTTGTTTTTCACAACACTGACTTTTTTTAGGAGTATAGTTTATAAATTTTGTAGAATATCCCTCAATTTGGGTTCCTAGATGTTTCTTCGTGATTAGACTCAGGATATGGCTTTTGGTAGGAATATAATAGGAGTGATGTTGTCTTCTTCTCAATGCATCATTTCAGGAGGCACATAATACTACTTTATCCCATGTCCCTCTTTTCAAAGTACTTAGCATCTAGGATTGTTGACAGGCACACAGAGAAATAACTGATACAGTCTGATTAGCTCAATAGGAGAGGCGTACGTGTGTGTGTGAGAGACATTTTTTATTCCTTCCTCATATTCTCTTGGCTCACTCTTTTGCTTCAGCCATTGCCGCCATAACCAGCTCTGCTCTGCCCTTGCCTCAAGTGCATGGAACATTTCTTGCTTTTTACAGTAGGCCTTCTCTGCTGCCATGACAAGGGACACCTGCAGAAGCCCATCCAGATGTCTTAGCACTGGCACAGACTGGGGAGTCTGAAGGAGCTGACATTCACTGGGGCAACCTTTTACCACTGAGGAGTAGAGCCAGTGGAGCAATTGTCTCCTCTTCTGTGTCAGAGAATTCTGAAGCACAGTTCACACAGCTCTCAAAGGGCCCTCAGCAGGACCAAGCTCCAGGTGCCCACAGTGGTGACCAACTCCATAATGCACACTTGGATTGGCTTTCTTTCTTTCCATTTGCCATTTTTCTCCAGACCCCCACTCCTGCCCCCTGGAATCACTTGCCAAAGTAATCCAGCTTCATCCAAGTCCCTGTCACAGACTCTGCCTTTTGGGTTTTTTTTTTTTTGAGGAAGATGAGCCCTGAGCTAACATCCGCTGTCAACCCTTCTCTTTTTTTTTTTTTTTTTTTTTGCTGAGGAAGATTGGCCCTGAGCTAACATCTGTGACTATCTTCCTCTACTTTACATGTGGGACGCCTACCACAGCAAGACTTGCCAAGCAGTGCCATGCCTGCACCTGGGATCGGAACCAGTGAACCCCGGGCCACCGAAGCAGAATGTGTACACTTAACCACTGTGCCACCGGGCCAGCCCCACAGACTCTGCCTTTTGAGGGAACCCAAGATAAGACATTTAATATCAGGAGTAGACCTAGAAAGCAGACCCACAGGAAGGGATTCCTGAACTGAATCCCTCAACAGTCGGACACTTCCACTGTTGGTAGGAAGTGTAGGAAGGAAGTGGTAGGAAGGCCTCAATCAGCATCACTAAGACTTTCACTGGTAGATGACTGGGATGAGGGATAGACAGAAAGTCAAGCATTTGCTTATGGACCAGGGATGGCCCTTGGACAGTTCGAAGGCAATGGTATTTATAAGACCTGTGAATTGGTTCACTTTTGTTAAGGGCTCTTGGAGAATTTAAAAAAAGAAACTGCTGGGCTCAAGTTACCAACTTTCAATTCAAGGCGGGCTGTGAAAGTCTAAGGCCTCCAGGGCAGCATTTAAAGAGATGCTTATCTTTTGCATGCACAGAGCAAACTGTGCTGATAATCAGACCCAGGGTGAATTGGAAGGCAGGAGATCCACAAAGGAGACTGAGTACACTGCCTTGGCAAGTCTTCTATGCCAGAGGCAGGGCCTGGGTAGGGAAAGAACAGGACCCTGAGATCCGGAACGGTAGCATTTAGATGGACAAGCCTGAGAAATGTGAACCCCCAGATTCTTCTGATCTCTGTGTTGGCACAAGCAGCCCTCTCTGCTTTGCTTGAGGAGAAGAGCCTCTCATTGTCTGGAGACCCTGCAAGAACCTCAGATGAGGCAATAGCACATAAAGAAGCAAAGAATTGTAAGACACGCCTAATATTTACTGGAAGGACCTGAGGATGCAGATATGGGAGTGAATCTTGACAGTGTTGGGCCAGGGAGGCAAGAATATAAAGGTGGGCAGGAGAGAATTTATCGACTTTGAAAACCGCTTGGAGTTTCATGACGTAGCAAGGACACATGGAGCTGGTCCTAACATACTGCTAGGATGGCTCCTTAAAGCTTGGATAGAACGAAGGCCTATAACAAATGAAGCAGAGTCTAGAAGTGCCTTGACCGCCTTGAGGAAGGTGTCAGAAGGCTCAGGGAGGTTACAGTGTTAGAATAAATTTATAATGAGACCTGAGAACCCACCATCTGTCTCTGTTCCTTACAAGGGCCCAGAGGACATACCCATCTCCAAGGCAATAAGAAACACAGTGGTGATGGTACCATTGGCATCTCTGAGAAGCTCAGTGGTAGCTATGCACTGTAGTTGACGGTAAGAGATGCTGCTCTGGGACTTGGCTTGCTAATATCAATTGGATTGATAAGAATCCAAAATAGCAGAGGCCAGATGGTAGCACTTGACTGACGGAAGGAAAGTGCACATAACTGCGATAATGGGCTGCAAGGCCAGAGTGGCAACCAGAATGTCTTCACCCACAGGACCCTGTAATGATTAACAGACCAGTGTTCCTCAGGGCAAGCGAAATGAGCATTTAATACCCTCCACTAGGGTGTTCCTTGCTCTATATGTGTAACCAAAAAGAATCAACAGCTGGTGAACAGGAGGCTGATGCCAGCTGTCTCAATGGAATATTGCAACCTCTCACCCAATTTTCAGATTTAAGTGAGTTCTCAGACCCAAAGACCCTCCCATCATTTAAAGGCAGGCTGAGTAAAGACCCAGCAATTCCCACACAAGTATATACACTACATTCCTCAACTGTTCTCCCAAAGGACATCTGCCTATTCATGGAGAAACCGTACGCTGAGAAAAGGGAAACACACAGGCATTTCAAAACTTGTTGGATACAGAGTCTGAGCTCTCACTCCTACCAGGAAGCTAGAAGTGCTCCCAGAGTCTCCAGGTAGAGTGGGAGTCCATGGAAACCAGATGGCCCAGCTTCCTCTCACAGAGGTCCCTGGAGTCACTGACCTGTTTGCTTGTTTCCCTGGTTTCCATGTGAAGGAATGTAATGAAGATACTTAGCAACGGGCAGAACCCTCCCTTTGATTTGCTGACCAGTATAGTCAGAATTGTTATGACAGGAAGGAGCAGTGAAACTGCGCATTCCCACTGGCTGAGACAATGATCACCCTGAGAAGAGACATACAGACAAGTGCCACCACCAAAGACTTAAAGGATGGAGAGGGGTTGGTGCCATCACATCCCTGTTCAACTCCCCTATTCAGCCCGCTGGGCCACTGGAAGCCCAGACCCATCAGACAAAATGACGGTGCACTACTGTAAACTTACTGTAAGAACAGCCCAAGTCACAGCTGCTGTGCCAGGTAGGGCACATTTACGAGAACATGGCGCACAGACTTTGGAACCTAGTACCTAGTTATTGCTCCAGTGAATAGGTTCTTCTCAATTCCTGTTAAAAAGTAGCAAAAGCAGTTACCATTTATGGGGGAAGGAGAGCAGCACATGCTCACTGCCTTGACCCAGGGCTGCCTTAACTTCCCTTTCTCTGCAACAATATGCGAAGTCCACGAGGACATCAACCGACTCAATAGCCTACAGAAATCCATGCTGTGGTGATGACATCACGCCAGTTGACCTGCTCGGCAGTGAGTAGCAAGGTGCTTCTGCGCCCAGCTTCAGTGCTTCCACATCCAATGACAAAACACAAATGGACAGATGCAACAGCCCCTACCTGGCCAGGGGAAAGCAACCGAGAGCTCCAGCCCCTCCTAGATGAACTGGGTAGCCCACCAGGCAGACGCCCTAGATCAAGTAGGGTGGTGAAGAGAGAGAGGATGAATGTCAGTTACGGCCTTGAGACCCAGCACAGCTTCAGGGAATGGTGCATTCCTCTAGCACCCCTGTATCCAATCTTGTGTTGCACTGCTGTCAGCGACCACCTCGAAGGCTCTGTGATAGACTGCGTGTACTGCAGGCTGATGGCAGGTCCGAGGAACACACAGTGCGGAGTGGATCACACACCTCTTAGGCCCATTTCACATCCACAGCTGCCAGCCAAGCCAAGGAGACCCCTGACAGCAGCAGAAGTGTCCTACTTTCTACTCTGGGGCTTCTCTGCTCTGGAATCATGGAAGTATGAGACGACAAACACTCCGGGGGCAGCCATATAGCAACAGAGGCTGAGATGCTCCCTTCTGCTGTGTCACAGCCAGCAGTTCTGACTTCTGGCCCCTCAGACGCTCTCCTGCAGGGCAGAGCCCCCACTGCCTACAGAGGTAACCAGACTGATAATGCACTTCCAGAATGCTTTACTTCTTGTCCTGCTTTACTCCTAGTCCTCTACCCCCAACTCTTATTCCCTAGGATCATGTCCCCAAATAAATGAATGTGAGGAAGCCCTTGTCTCAGGGTCTTCTTTTCAGGGAGGCCAAGCAAAGACAACAAAGTAAGATAGAGCCCCACATGTGGTACTATAGAGTTTCTCAGAGGAAATAACGATTATGTCTTAAAGTCTCACCTTAGAAGTTTTCCCGGGGCTGGCCCCGTGACTGAGTGGTTAAGTTCGCGCACTCCACTCTGGGGGCCCAGGGTTCGCAGGTTCTGATCCTGGGTGTGGATCTAGCACTGCTCATCAGGCTATGCTGTGGCAGTGTCCCACATAGAAGAACTAGAATGACTTACAACGAGGATATACAACTATGTACTGGGGCTTTGGGGAGAAAAAAAGAAAAAGAGTAAGATTGGCAACACATGTTAGCTCAGGGCCAATCTTCTTCACCAAAAAAAAAAAAACAGGAAGAAGAAGAAAAGAAAGAATGAAAAACATGGGCTCTGGAGCAAAAAAAAAAAAAAAAAAAAAAAACCTGAAATTTTCCATGTGGACAAGAGGGAAGAATGTTCCGTGTGGAGGTATCAGCATGGACAAAAGCAAAGAGTCAGGAAAAGGCTTGGTAAATTCAGGACATGTTACGTGTTTCACGATGGCAGGAGCAATAGAGTCATGTGCGGGAGGAGGCCGGAGAGGTGAGCAGGAGTCAGACACTTTTGTGTGCCCTGCTAGTTGGAACTTCTCTTTGTAAAAAATGAGGAACAATTGCGTTCCTCCTTATGCCCACCCTTCCGTGTAGCCCGAGGCAGTGTGGGAACCATCAGGCTCCAGCACTGAGACAGCTGCCGTGCCTCTGCACATGAAGGAAGAATCCGCTCTGAGCGCTCACAGAAACTTCTAGAGAAATGTGTGGTAACATAAAACAGACATGGCGGGCTTCCTGTCCAAACTCACTTCTTCCGCTCCTTCCTTGCCGAGAGGAGCCCGGTTTTGCTTGTGCTAAACTGACCGAGTAGTCTGTGCGCAGGGGAGGCGCCGGCCTCGGAGGAGAGTTGGAGCCGGACGTGGGCCAGCTTTTCCTGCAAAGGCCGGGAGAGTAAGTATGTCACGCTTTGTGAGCCAGATGGTCTCTGATCCAGCTGCTCCACTCTGCTGCTGTAGTCTGAAGGGCAGTATTTAAGAATATCTAAATTTTATTTCTGGACATTGAACTTTGAATTTCACATCATTTTCCTATGTCACAAAATATTATTTTTCTTTTGATTTTTTGGCAACCATTTAAGAATGTAAAACCTATAGCTCACAGGCTGTACAAAAACAGGCAATGGGCCAGATTTGCCCATAAGCCATTGTTTGTGAACCCCTTGTATCAGCTAATCGGGGTGGTCTCATTTCTTTTGCCAAAGATTGGCCTTTGCATGGACAGGTAGTTAAATCCTGACCAATGTGACCTGAGGGGTGGTACTCTGCAAGCTTTCCTTAATTTAAAAAAGAAGCACAATAGAAGGAACAGTCCTTTTATTGCTTATAGATACTGCTATGTGTGCTAGGGCTACTGCAGCCACATTGAGACCATGAGGTTTCTCACCATTTTACTGAGAATAGCAGAGTAGAAGGAAAGAATCTGACCGATTCTTTGTAATATTACTGAGCTGTTGAATTAATTTAGAAAATATTTGAATTTTCATAAAATTACTGAAGTGTTGAATCAAGTTGACTCTAGACTTCTTGTTGTAAGAAATAATAAAGGTCTTTATCATATAAGCCACTTTTAGTCAAGTTTTCTGGTACTTAAAGCCAAAAACATTCTAACTGATATACAAGGACCTGGGAGAATACTACATAAGCCATTAAATAGAATAAAATAGGGCTATAAATGCTGCAATGGAAAGATATTCAAGACAAATTCTTCAGTGAAAAAAAGCAAAGTGTGGGACAGTTTGCACAGTTAAGATGTCATCGTTTAAGGATATGTGTGTAAATACCGTAAACTTTGGGGAAATTGCGATTAACCATGATTAACTCTGGGAAGTCTTATTGGGATGAGTGGGAAGCAAAAAGACTTAAAACTTAATTTTAGTTGTAGGTCTTACCCTATTATTTAAATTTTTAAAAAGATGTGCAATGAATACTTTTAAAATTGAAAAGCTGATTAAAAAAACAACAAAAAAAGAGGAAAATTGGTAATTCCTAGATAAGCAGGTATTTTGAATAGAATTCTGCAGGGGTCTGGGGATGCAGCAACTCAGTGCTGATGTGTAAGATGGAGTAAGGCCCTAGGTTCAGATAAATGATCTCACTTCTATTCTATTCTCTTATGTGGGATCTTTAGGTCTGGCACCTTCTCTCTGAGTGAAGCTTGGAAGGGTATAAACTAGAAGAGAGGAGCAGGGAACATTGGGTACCACAACCACAACAGTTCAGCTTCTCTCACCTTCCTGAGAAACAGACTATCTGATGGACTGCCTTTGGGTGTTAGGACCGTGTCTCGTCTCCTTTATGTGCATTAATGATTTGCAAGTGGGGAAAAGGGTACTTCGTGATAGAAGTCCTTCCTTAGATTTCACTAGTAAGACTTTACCTGTCTAGGAATGATTTAGTTAAGGAAGATAAAAGGGAATATTAAGACAATCGAGAGGCAAATAAAATCAAAGAAGACCCACAGCGTGAGAGATTTAGAACAGAAATCAGGAAGAAATTTCTGTTCAGAAAAACTATTACAGACAAAACAGAACAGAGGTTAATTAAGGACATGTGGGCTTTTCATTATGAGAGTTTAAAAGGAAATTGTCATCTGGTGGGATGGTATTATTATAATTAGAGTCATACAGATGAGGAGACTTTAGAGAGCACCTGTTCCCAGCCCTTTCATTTTCCAGGTGACAAAACTGAGGCTGAGAAATTAAAATTACAAAGATGATACAATTAATTAGCTGTGAAGCCAGAACCAGTGTTCAGTTTCTTATAATAGTCTTTCTTCTATACCACATTTACGGAGAATTATTTTATCTGAAGGCACTAGGATAAACTAGATGACTTCTCAAAGTCCTCGATAGGTTAAAAACATTAGTTAGGAACTAGAGCTATGACTTGTCACACAGGGACTTTTCACCTGGGGTCCATGGATTATGCTCGGGGATTCCTGAACCCTCTGATATTTATGCAAAATTTTGTGTGTGTATGCTTGGAAATCTGTAGTTCTTAGGGCTTTCTCATGATGGAATAATCTAACAGCGAGTATCCCAAAAGCCGAATTTGAGAGTAATCTCAGAGAATGAAATGAGGAGAAATCATGCAGTGAATGAAGTGACCAGTTATAGAAAGAACCCACCCTCAGCAATGAGGGCTGGAGGGGTCAGGGGCCTCTGGGTCAGTGATGCGGGAATGTTCTCTGGAGCTTCCGATTCTATCAACAAGTCACAGGCTTAGTGGGGGGGTAGAGGAAAATGCTCATGTGTTAGGGATTTTTGAAATGTCCAGGTGGCCAACTAAACTGCACCACAGGCTTTCTCCTCCTTAATACTTGTTCAAAAAAAAACGGTCTAGAAAATTCACCAATTCAGCAATCCAAAAATGAAAAAGGGCATACCTTAAGTTAAGAAAAGAAAAATGAAAAGACTGGCAAGCACACAGAGAAACATTCTGAAACAGAGCAGAAAAGAATGAACAGGCTTACTTCTTAATTTGTCCCTTCAAACACCTACCCATCTTAAGCTATACAGACAAATATACTAAATTCTGAGATTCACACTAATATCCCCAAATTTGTAGAGAAACAAACAAATGCATCTCCTTATATTTTTCCTTTTCTCACTGTACATTCCTAGAAAGAGCTGCAAGAAAGGCAGGTGCTGTGGGGAACGTGACCTACGGGGCTGACTCTTCCCGTGAAAGGGAAGGCCGCAGGGCTGCTCCCTGAGATGGGGGACTGGCTGAGGGCTGACGGTATTTCCTGCGGGAACGAGATCTAACTCTCGGCTGGAACAAAGTCTCAGCAAAGATAGCATGACCCAGGCTTTCTGACGCAGGCTGTGCCTTTGCTCAGGAGAACTTATCTCCCCCCCTATCTTTTCCTTGAGGGACTGAAAAGTAAACAGAAGGTGAAATACTCTGTCCTCAAACAGAAACTAAGAGTGGAAACCAAACTGGACTCAGGTATGGAGGAGAGAAAGTAAAAACGTCATCCACACTGCATCACAACAAATGGAAAGCCTGTCAGAGCTACCCCAGCCTGAGCAAGAGGAAAAGAAAGGGCACGGCAACCACACAAGCATGTTGCAGCCAGAGAACGTATGTAACCTTCCTCAGGCCACGGAATTAAGATGATGGAATTGGGGTTCAAACCCAGGTGGTCTGACCAGCCTGGGAAATCTGGATAGAAGAATGTTTCAATTTACTAAACTGTTTCCTAAGTAAGATAAAGCAGTTGAGCCAATCATAGTTAGATTTCCAACTTTCAGTTTGATTCTTAGGTGTAAATAAGCCGCTGAGAGAAAAGCCCCTGGTTCCTGGTCCAACAGCTTAGGGGACACAAACCAATCAGGATATATCTCTCTCTAAGGATGGACTGGGGCCTGGGAGAAGAGGTCAGAGACAGCAGTGCTGGCGAACATTATGGAAGGGGCCTGGTCACAGTCTTGGCCTGCAACAGTTACCATACATCCATACTGTCCTAATGAAGCTCTGATATAAAACATCCTCCTGAACAGGCCCTTGGTAGGCGTCCAGCAGAGTGAGTGAAGGCGCTGTTAGCTCCACTGCTGCCCTTCCCAGCCCTAAGTCGAGCATGCCCCAAACACAAGAGTATCATTCCCTAGAACCAGGGTGACAGGCGAGCAGATAGCCTTCATGTGTCACAACAGCCAAATCAAAGCCCTCTTCTGTTTTCTGAAGACAAAGTGTAAAGAACACCCGATTTGTTCCCATTGTGAGTGTGGGTCAGTGAAGATGTGCGAATTCAGTCCTGCAGTCCAGCAGTCATTCTGAAAACATAAATGACACCAAGTATATAGCACACACAGGGGGCAAGCAGAGGATGGGCTGAGATGTGGAAAAGGTGTGGGAGATCATTGAAAATGTGCTTTGATTTTTCCATATTTCCCCCTAATTCATAGAGGGAATTAAGCTTCTCTCAACTACTTTCATTGCCTAGTGGTAGCAACGTAAAAGACGTATTTTCAATAAGAATTAACTCCTCATAAAACTGTAATTAATTTTAAGTACTATGTAGATAGTCAAAAACAGTTTTCTGGGACTGTCGAATTGTCATAGAACAGCTAATAAATAGTGTATTGGATCAAACAGGTAATTTTATGGCAACAAAAGTGTCTATTTCTATCCAGTCATGATACATAATCAACTAGCATACAACAACCTAATGGCTTATTAGCTGTTGTCTACATATTTGATTTCAGAAGTTGTTGGTACATCATTAGTCGTTTGCAAACTACCTACTGTGTAGATGTCTACAGACACCCTGGTACAATCCCATGTAGCCATCATGTTAACTCACTGTAAACGGCTCACTCCCCTGTAAAAAGGCGATATTAACAGTATTTACCTCTTAGACTTCATATGGGAATTAAATGAAATAATCCGCAGGAAGCATTTAGAACAGTGACTGGCACATAGAATATGTACCAGTTAGGGCCCCTCCAGGAAACAGAATTCCCTCCACGTGACCCACAGGAAGAAGTGTTAGTGAAAGTACGACTTACAGCGCTGTGGATAGGGTTAAGGGGATGAGCAAGGGCTGAGAGGCACCCAGAGACCAGGAATACCCCTCAGGCTGAAGGGACATGGGGAGGAGAGCCAGCTGACAGCAGGAGCTGTGGAAGAGGGACCACCAGGTAGGCACTGTCGTCTAAGAGGGATGAGGCTGCTGACAGTCTTTGTCAAAGTAGAGGAGAAACAGGAAGAAATACTCTGACCTACTTCTTTGGCCAGTGCTTCCTATCAGCCAAACTCAAACAGCAGCCAATTTGGCCAGGTAGCCCAGGAGATGCAGTCCTTGGTGATCTATTTGCTAGAGCATAAGGCAGAAAACAGCGAAGAATGGATTTGAGGGATGGGGAAGAAGAGGAAATGCAGATTAACCAGCATACTTTCATTCGTTTTCTATTTTAAACTAAAACATACTGTCTGAATCCTAACAAAGTTGGTTTAACTTTATCTTTTTCCCCATAGGGGAAATAAATTATGTGGAATGTTGTTCATGCTTTCCTTTTTTCTTATCTTCTTCATTCGTTATTCATTCATTTAACAAATAATTATAGAATAACTACAATGAGGATGCAGTATGCTAAGTATTATGTATAGGATTGGTATTCTTGTCCTCATGGAGACTATCATTTACAAACCACTCATATAAATTAATCTCATGTAAATAATGTAATAATATAGTAAAAAGTCCCTAGTATGAATGTTCATTTATGTAAAAGGAAGTAATACTTCTAAAAATGTGGCTTTTACATTTTAAACGTTCCTAGATTTGAGCAGCCGTTTTTGGATCATATACCCACTTGAAAATCTGAGGAAAGCTGTAGACTCTCTCCCCAGAAAAACGGGCATCCACATATGAGAAGGGCTTCCTTCGATCGCTGTCGTAGTTGAGAGGAGGGTCTCAAGCTTCTTTAGTTGTGCCTTCCTCAGATCCTCTCCCACGTCTCCACTTGCAGGTGTTCATGGGGTCTCTTTGGGCAGAGGTGCCCTACAACACTGCAGAGGGTCAAAAGGCAAAGAATCCAACTTAGTGGCACTGCCGGGCATAACTTGGGTTCTTCCCAAACAGTAATAAAATGATGGCGTCCTGGTGCTTAACAAGAGAAGCAGGCTTCCACATCCAGCATGAGAGGAGGCCTTGGGTGTTGCAAGTGCTCTGACCCACGAGGCTCCTGAGCACTTTACACGTCCTCCTAGAGGAATCTTCTCCTCTTCTCTGAGTCCAATCACTCCACATCTCCTGGCAGCAGGACTTTCTTAGGCAAGTTTAGATCCAGCAATCCATACCCTTGCCATTTGGACAATCCTCTCTGCCTGCCCACTTCAATATATACATTGTCATTTCAAATCTTCATTATTTCTCAACACAAAGTTCCATTCTCTTCTTTTCTTTTACTAGAGACGTTGATGGCCCCTGCAGGCTGACCCCAAGTTATCAGTGCTGATCTACTCTCTTTAGGGATGTAATCAGCTCAGTCTTCAAACAGTTCCTGGAAAGGAAGAATCTGCATACCACACCTCTCCCTCCCCCGCCAAAAATAACAACAAAATCAGTTGTACATTCCTTTAAAGGGAGAAAGCTTAGGGAAAAAAATAAACAGTTCTATTAAATCAAGTTGAATGTTTTGGTTCTGCCATATTCTCGTAGACATACAACTTTGTAAATGATTTCAGGGGTCCAGGCTTTACACTCAGTATTACCTATCGCTGCAGAACAAATTATCTCACAATTCAGCAGCTCAGAAAATTAAACACTTAGAGTTCACACAGTTCTAGTGAATCAGGAATCCAGGTGCAATTTAGGTGAGTGGCTCTGGCTCAGGGTCTCTCATGAGCTTGTGGTCAAGATGTCAGCTGGGGTTGCAATCATCTGAAGGTTTGACTGGGGCTGTGGGATCTGCTTTTAAAGTGGCTCATTCTCATGCCTGGCAAGGCAGGAGCCTTCAGTTCCTTGCCATGTGACCTCTCCATAGGGCTGCATGAGTGTCTTCATGATATGGCAGCTGGCTTCTCCCAGGGCTGGTAATCCAAGAGAGAACATGGCAAAGCCACAACACCTTCTATGAGCTGGCCTCAAAAGTCACACATATTTTTCTGCAATATCTCATTGATTATACAGGTCAGTGTGGGAGGGCAATACACAAAGGTGTCAGGACCTGGTGATAAGAATGTTTAGGGGCCCTCTTAGAAGCTGGTATCACACATGCCAAATTCTACATATTTCCTTTAATTCTCTAGTTTTTTTTTTTTTTTTTTGAGGAAGATTAGCCATGAACTAACTACTGCCAATCTTCCTCTTTTTGCTGAGGAAGACTGGCCCTGAGCTAACATCCATGCCCACCTTCCTCTACTTTATATGTGGGATGCCTACCACAGCATGGCTTGCCAAGCGGTGCCATGTCCCAACCCAGGATCTGAACCAGGGAACCCCAGGCCGCTGAGAAACGGAACATGCGAACTTAACTGCTGCACCATGGGGCCGGCCCCCGCTAGTTTTATTTTATCCATATCAATGATTCAGACAGAATATGAGTGCAAAAATATTGTCGTCATTTCACTTAAAATCAGATTATAGACTATTGCTATATGCGCTTGCTTTCTTTTGTTGAAATAGCAGACCCTTTGCCCCATTCCAGTTCTAAGTAGTCAGTATTTTATTTGGTTTTTAAAGTCTACAATTCTAATGAGACATAGACATTTATGAAATGGCTTATAGGAAAACTGTACAATTAACAGATTTAATTAGATTTCAAAGGACTATGATTACTGAACAGCATTTGGCTAGGTCAAATAATCTGAATGGTATCTCAAAGATGATCTCTGACTATGTTATGGTTACTAATTCTAACATTTACACAGAACAAATGCTTAATAAATAATTATTAAATGAACCAAATAATAATTCACTGAGGATCACTGCAACAGAAAAAATGTGGGGTAGAGGCAAGAGCAGCAGACGAGGAAAAGTGAGGAGGCCTCTAGACATGGTTCTGTTCCTACCTAGTTTTGTGACTTTAAGCAGCTTTCTTAAATTCCCCGACCATCATCTCCCCATTTGTGAAATGTTGGAGTTGGACTAGAACTGGATGATCTCTAATGCTGTCTTTAGCTCCAGCAGTCTAGCTTTAGACTAGCTTCAGTAGTCTCTGAAGTTACGTATGAAGCCACATCCATACAATAATTCCCCATTGCTTTCAATCCGTCTGCTTCTAAATCCATTTCACAATTCTTCTCTAACTAGGTCCATTTTGTCTTTGTATTTTATTCTCTTTCAGCAACTATTCTTCATTCCTCCCTAATCTAAGCAATTCTTTCGCCATTCTATCCATTGACATGCCCGCTTTCTCAGCTGTCCTTTACAGTACCCTGAATATATTGTTTCAAATCTGGGTGTAGATAAGAACTCTATAGTTACCAACACAGACTCTGACTGTATCTCTAGGGTTCATTTTAGTCCATACTGAACACAGCCCAAAGCTCAGTTTCAACATATTTTCCTGAGAATGGCTGCTCTTATTCCTGGTTTCTTTCTTTCTTCATTTAATAATGATTTAATTACTATCTTACAGTAGTGAACAAGGCAGACATGGACTCTAGTTGAATTGTTCAACTTCTTTTCACCTACTTTTAGTATTTTCTCTGTTTAAGTTGTAGAATTCTCAGAAGTCACAAAAAAACTTCTATAGCAGCCAGGCAGGTAATGAAAATGAGTGAAGCACGCCATAGGCCCAATAGAGACCCAGTAAAGAGGCCCAGATCTCGTGTTTTCCAGATAAACTAGAAATCTAGATTTTAAAGTGAAATGTCCTGATTTATTGAATTTTAGTATGTACTTAAAATATATTTAGAAAACTACCATGTGGGCCAAGTGAAACATTTTTGCTGGCTGAATTTGGCCCTTGATCTTTCCATTTGGGATCTCTGTGAGCCTAGGATCACTGAGAAAGGTTAAACATTCTCCAATTTTTGAAAATGCCTCCTCATACTCCTGCCCCAGTGTTCCTAAAACAAGGGCAGCCATGAAACATCCTTTTATGTTCCCCAGGACTAGTTTCTTCACTCTTCTACAATTCAATACCTTCTTTACCCCATCTCCTAACTTCTTGACTGTTTCCTTTCTTTATTCCCATCTTTTCTCTATTCCCAGTAAACGCATGACGTTAGAATAAGGAGAGGCAAGATGAAAACTGAACTGCTGAAGTGAAAATTACTTCTTTCCATGTTAGAATGGGACTGAAAGCAGCTTGGAGCTACAAAGGCAGAACCCTAATTCTGCCTAGTTCTGCACGCTTGGTCAAAGAGTGAAAATTCTTGGTTTTAAAGAATTTAAAAGCAAAAGAATAAAATCCAGCTCAGGCTGAAATGAGAAAAAACAGCAGTGCTGGGAGGACGGACACAAAGCCGGCTGCAAAGTTAACAGAGAATCGTGTTTTTCCTGCTGCCAAGCGGCAGCTGGAAAATGCCAGATCACCTCTCTTCGCTTTCTCACCAAGGAGGCTCAGGCCCACTTTGCTATTTTCATTTATTACCGGGCGTACCCAGTTCCTAAACGGTCTTCTCCTCAGACAGCATCCAATCCCTGGTTAACCTCCGCTTTTCCTAATCCTGCCTCAGAAACAGCGTCCAGTCCAGAGCGGATCCCCGCACTCCTAGACCCTCCTGACTCGTTTGGTGGGAGCCTAAACCTTACGAAACAGCTTCATGCTCCCTTTTCCAGCGGGATGCTCGCTTCCCCGGGAGTGCCCCTCCTTCCCACTTCCACAGCCGCCTGACGTCCGCGCATCGCAGGCTTCCTCCCGGTGTCCTTGGCTGGTCTGGCTTTAACACGAGGCAGGTTAGTATCAGGATCTCCAATGGATCGGGTTCCATCATCTCCGCTCAATCTTCCTCTGAGCGGTTTAGATTTACAGCTTTTAATAGCTAAAAACAAAGACCAATGCTTTCTATAGTTGTCCCATCAGCACATTTCCAGGAAGCAATTCTCCCCCCGCTCACGCAGCCCTAATAGCCGTTTTAAAAAGCCGTTAGTCGTTTTATTTGCTTGGCATTTCAGCGAATTCAGTTTAAATGACTTCAGGTCTGAAATCCCGGGTTCCGTTAGAATGTAGCAGACGGGGCGTGCAGGCTTTGAGCGCGTTCACTTTTCCGGGGCAGCTGTGAACTCCAGACCGACGAGGACGTGCTGGGAGCAGTGCAAGAGGCTTCTCCAGGCGGCGCCCCCGGAGGCCTCCAGCGCGGACGGCCCCTTCGAGCGTGCAGGCCGCGCCGCGTCTCGGTCCGCAGGAGCGACGCCGTCTGCCTCCGAGCCCGAGAGTCCCAGCCTCGGCCCCCGAGCCGGAGGCGGGTCCCGGGTCCCGGGCGGGGCCTCTCGCCGCCGCGGCCCGCGCTCTCCGCTGCGCGCTCAGGCGCTCTGCACTCGCGTGCACGCCTCCGCCAGCGGCCGGCGGCCAGCGGCGCACAGCTGCCCGGCCGGGCCCGCCCCGCGCGGCGCCCACGCCCACGCCCACAGCCTGCCGCCCGCTGCCCGCGCCGTGCCGCAGAGCGCGGCCCCGCTCCGGCCGCCCCGCTCGCGCGCACGCGCGCAGGGCCCGCGCCCTCGGAGCGGGGAGGGGGCCGAGGGGGCGTCACGCCGCGAGGGGAAGGAGGCGGCGGCCGCGTCGCCTCCGGCGGGGCTCGCGCTCGCCCTCCGCCTCGCCCGCGCCCCGCGAGGGTGAAACGCTTTCTCCCGGCATGCAGCGGGAGGAGGGATTTAACACCAAGATGGCGGACGGCCCGGACGAGTACGAGCCCGAGGCGGGCTGCGTGCCCCTTCTCCATCCTGAGGTGAGGCGCCGCGCCGAGCGCTTTCCTCGCCCTGCGGCCCCCCGACCTCCCTCCCCCGGACTCGCGGAGGGCCGTGGCCTCCGCGTGTGGGGCAGTGGAGCGGGCCGAAGTTGGGGAGGGCGGGGAGGCAAATCCAGGCCCGGCGAGCGGATAACGGGGAGGAGATAGCGGGGCGGGCCCGGCCCGGGCCCAGCCGAGCCGGGAGGCGGAGGTGCGGTGGGCTGCTCGCGGGGCTCCGGCGGCGGGGCCTGGCGCTGGGGTGGGCCCGCCGCTTGAGCCCCGGGTCCTGCCCCGAGCCTCTCGGGCGAGGAGGAGGCGCGTGTGGTTTTGATTTCATCTCTTTCCTCCGCCCGGGTGAATGACGGTCTCTTCCTCCCGTTTAGCTCCCTGTGGGGGAGTGTAGGGTACGAGCACAGTTTCTTGGACAAAGTGATGTGCTTCCAGGTTATGCCCTAGGCAGCACCTCGGGGCACCTTGTGTCGGATGTCCTTATTTGAGCGTTTGTCCTTAACCGACTGAAAAGACAGGTCAGAACTTTTGGGACCAGACCGACTCACACATTAGCTTGTCAGAGTACCGTTTTTGTCTTTTTTGGAGCCTGGGGAGGACAGTGCAACACGTTTCGCATCACAACATGAGTATATTCCCATCTCAGTAAACAGTGCCCCGCTCCACGCTCAGTCACACTCTGTACTTGTTTACCTTAGTTTATAGCTGAGCTGGTGCTGGAAGCAGTTCTTGATGCATTCCGGCTTTTAAGGATCCACAGAGATGTGCGGATGGGGCAGCGGCGGAGCTTCCTGAAGAACTCCGGTAGTTTTTGCGACGTTAAGGGATGAAGAATCTTTGTGTTGTAGTAGGATGAGCAAACATGGAAGTCTCTCCCCGGTTACTCTGCATTAGGATGGTTCTCTTTATTTCTGGATTTTGGCTTGTAGCATGCTTATATTATTTTGTAAAATGTGAATAAAGACAAACACTTAACCAGTATTATATATTAATACTCAGCCACCCTCTCATTCATCACTTTGACTTATCAAAAACAGATGAGAGTGTTCCTTAGGAATATGCCATATTTTTCTCAATAGAAAAAGCTCCCCTGGATTTGTGACAAACAGAACTGTACAGTATAATCATATTATTTTTTTCCCCTCACTTTTATAGGGTTTATTTTGTTTTGTTTTTTTTGCTAAAGTGAGATCATGCTATATTGATCTGTGAGCCTTTCTGTTCATATGTTAAGTAAGTAAGTATTGAACACCTGACTTGGGCAAGGTGCTGTCTTAGGAGCTGAACCAGAGCGATGAGCAATACTGACAGGCCTCCTGCCCTCCAGGGATGTGTGTTCCAGGCAGCACCTGCTTGAACATTTTTTTTACCAAAGCGGTAACATTTTCAGGACTGGCGTTGGAGACATCTCTCTTTTAGAGCACACTTAGGCCCTAAAAATATGTCAAGAGACAAAGTAGTTTGCAGATGATACATTGAAACGTTGCTAAGGAATGTGTCTATTCATCTGTTACTGTGAAAGTGTTTCAGATACTTAAATGTTGCTTCTATGTGTTTTAACATAGTGTTCTCTTTTCGTAAAGCTTTACTTTGCGAAGTAGTTTATTGTTTGATACTTTAAGAATAATTTTCTCTGGTAACAAATCCAGAGCTTGCTTGGTATAACGGAATGGCCTGCAGGCTTGAAGTTCAGAGACCAGTCTCTAGGTTACCATATGATAGAATATGACTAGAAAATCGGCTTCCTCATCATTGAAAGTGCAAGTTGAAATAAATGATATCTTCCATTCCTTTTTACCTAACAAACACAAGATCTGATGAGTTTCGATGCTTGGAGTCTTATGCTCGTGACTCTGAGGGCTAAGGACTTTCTGTGTGGTTCCTCTGGTGAGGGCTGCGTTCTCACCTGGTGCAGACGTGGTAGAGTACTGCTGCTTCCTTGCAGTGCGTTCTTGGATAAACTGCTTCTCTGAGTTCCAGCTTCTTCTTTTATAATAATGGGATGAAATAATACTAATAGGTTATTGTGAGGATTAAATGAGAAATATATTCTTTTTGTTGTTCTTAAGCAGTATTTTCAGTCTCCCTTGGAAAGAAACCCATACTCTGCCTTGGTGAACAAATAAAATAATAGTACTTTAAACCCCTTTTTGGAGAGAACATAGACTTTTGGTCAGACAGACTTGAGTTTGCATTCTGGATGTGTAGTCCTTAGCTAAGTGACCTGAGACGAGTACTTAAGCCTCAGTTTGTTCATTAGAAAATGGGGATGTTGCCAGTTCACTTGACTGTAAGGGGTTAGGCAAGACTCTGTGTTGAGGTTCAAGAACTGGCATATTGTTGCTGCTCAGTTACTGTTGTTTCTTTTTCCTTTACCAGAACAAGGAGGGAGGTGTTACACATTTATTTTGGTTTTGGTGTATGGTTTAGAAACTTGTGGGGTTTTTAATTTAGTGGAATAGGATCTTGCAGAAGAAAGTTTTATTTTACTTCTTTCTTCAAATTTAATATTGTGTCACAAAAATAGTGTCTCATTAAATATTTGTTGAATAAATGAATTATTTGTAGGATAAAGAAATTAGTCATTCCTTAAATCTCCTCTTAGTATGCAAACTGCTCTCTGCTAAAATCTTTCTTAGGGGGATTATGTAATTATGTGAGCAATGAACCCACCTTTTTAGAGGTATTTGCTATGAGAGAACCTTATTTTTTAATTAAGTAATTCATTCGTGTAGTCAGTCATTTAAACGTTTGTTGATCTTGTTTGGGTCAGGCACTGTACTGGACTCTTGAGACTTCGGATTTTTGTGGTAAATTCAGTGAGAGGCAGTATGGGGTACTGGTTAGGAGCCAGGCTCTGATGACAAACTGAGAAGCTAGGTTCTACTGCTTAATATCATCATGGTCACGTTATGCTTTTGTATTCATAAAATGGATGAACCGATTATCAGGGGATTAGGGTGCCAGTCCTGCCTCTGTGACTTGAGGCTGGTGGACATTTAACTACTCTTAGTTTCTTTGCCTTTAGAATAAAATTAGGACTAGACTAGATAATCTCTTAAGATTTCTTCAAACTCTAATGTTCTGATTGTGTGTTGTGATTTTTCAAGATCCATAGGCTTGAGCATCTGTCTATCAGAAGTATAGCACTGTGCTAGGTTATATGGGTGAAAATAAAATACATAGGATGGCTTCTGCTCTCTAGAAGTTAATGATCTAGTTGGGAAGATATATACACTTGAAACACGTAGAATCCAAATAAGTGCTGAATTGGTAGTGTAGCCTATAAGCAGTGTCAGATTCCTGTCATCTACAGTGCTTAGAAGAAAGACTTCAGCAGAACGATAGAGACCATGTGTTTGTCTACAGGTCCATCTGACTTGCTGTCAGCAGTCTTCCGTTTCACCCACTAGTACATCCTCAGTAAGCCGTCTCAGCTCTTTCCAGAATGAGGCCACCGTACTCCCTTCTGCTGGAGTGTCATTATAGGGGCTCTCTGTTTCAGCAAGATCTGACTCAGAGCTTTGGACTGGATTGCCTAGATTATCTAGGCCTTTCATCTCTTGCTTCCTTTTTGTCTCAGTTTCAAAACTTGTATTACTGCCTTTTCTCTCGTTTCTCATTTTCTTTTTAATGGTAACATTTTTTTCCGCATTAATTTTGTCCGTATTCATGTCTAATTTTTTTGTTTAGAATATTAAACTGAAGTATTACTGCGTCTCCTGTCTTCACAGATTTTATTAAATATTTTTTGAAGCTTTTCTTTAGTGAAAGTGATTTTGCCTTTTCCATTACTATTTTTTGACGTATTTTGTAGTTAGAGATATGTATGTGTACACATGTGTAAGTTAACTCATTTGCTTTCAGAACTCAGAAAATTACTTTGAAAATTGTTTTTCTTCTTCTGATAGTTACTGGTACACCCTACCTTCAAAGCATGTTTTTCCAGCAGTCTTTGGCATCTGATGCCTTTTTTTAATTCAGCAAAAATGCTATAGGTCATATAATTGTAATTTACATTTAAAAATACTATACCTCGAGCACAGTAACCACTAAGTCAATATACATAAAATTAAAATGAAACTAGTTAGTAACCGCGTGGATGAGAGCAAAGCCAAAGTTGAAAATTACTGACCTGTAGAACCAAAAATTATATTTTGTTGTGAGAAATGCCATTTAACTGTTTTGATTTCTTTGTTTTATTTTGCTGTTTTTATATAATTTGAGAGAATTATTCCAAAAGTGTTTATTAAGGGTGGACTGCGTGTGGGTGGATACAAGAGGGATATAGGTTAAAAGTGTGAGCGCTGGTGTTTGGCTGCTTGAGTTCAAATCCTAGTTTTGCCACTTATTAGCTGTGTGGCCCTGGGCAAGTTATTGAACTGTGTCCCAGTTTTCCAGACTAAAATGGGATTATAATAGCAGCTACCTCGTGAGGTTGTTGTGCAGATTGAATGAGGTAATACATATAAAGTTCTCTGTCTGGCACTTAGTGACACAATACATGTCAGCTATTAATGTTGTGGTAAGAAGTTAGTAATGTCTTAAGCAGTGGTGGTATACGTAAGTTAGATGGGGAGGCATTGACTAAGGAAGATCATTAAAATTGGTGGCAATTGAAGAGAAGACAGGCAGAGGACTCTTTATTGTGAGGCTTTTTTGCACTATTTAGTTTCCTTAAAGATGTGTGCTTTGATATGAGGAGTGTTTATTGAGCATCTAAGTATGATCTTGACGCTTTGCTAGGCCGCAAAGTAATGAGGAATACAAAATAAGGCATTGCAAAATAACAAAAGATTAACAGTAGGCCTCCAGATCCCTCAAGATAAGTGAAGGTGAGTGTGTGTGCGCATTTTCTTAAAAATTAAAAACGCACTGCAGACCTCCTCTCCTCTACAGAGTATCCTGTGGGTGTGGTAGGGTAGTTGAGTGAGTCAGCTAAGGTGTCTTGACATAGTATGCTCTTAACAGAACCCCCAAATGCTACATAATCCAAAAAGGTGTTACTTCAGTATCAGGGTTATGTGAAATTCTACTTCTAAGCATCAGCTAATTCTAGTATTATGATTAGATTTTATGACAGATGGGTAATTCAAGAATAAACTACCAGATATTTTAAACTTTGGAGTTTGAAAAATTGATTCAAGGCAATATCATATTATAAAATATGCAAGTGAAATTCCCTCTCAAGGTAATAATTATCCAGTTGTAGGATAATATCTTCTATTAAAATCTCATTAAAATCGAGCTACAGGTGGCTAATTTGAAAGTACAGTGAAACTTCAGCCTTCTGTAAAGGAGATACTGTGAATAACTTGATTTCCTGAGTTATAGAGGGTTAAACAGAATATTTTTGGTTTTTCTTTCAACTGTTGTTGAAAATTTGCAAAATGACTTATTCTGTTTCCTAAGGTTAATACATACTAAATATGATAGTCTTTCTTTGATAAATCAGAATATTATAGTGTCTTAGGCTCATCTTTCTGATCATCGGTGGTTAGTGTTGAAGAGACGGAGATGATAGCGCTAAAGGTACCTGAAGGTTTTTTTGTATATATGTCAGATAGCTTGTGTTTTTTATCAATTGTTTTATACTATGAAAAATCAAGTGAAAAATGCTAACTACTGATTCTGATGTTACTATACTATACCCTTGTTCAGTTTTTAAAAATAACTTTCTGATTATGAACATTTGTTTAATTTAAATTTATGAACATTTAATGAGAGATGACCAAAACTGGTAACCAAAACTATTCTCATTCTCATGAAAAATAAAAGATAAGTAAATAAACCCTTCTATGAGCTGAAGACAGGAGTTGCTTGTTGTGTTAGTTAGAATCCTTGGGTTGCAAATATCACCAACTCTTTCAAAACTTACTTGGGCAAAAAAAGGGAATTTGCTGGCTCACATAACCCACACTCAGGAGGGCAGGGGTGCAGTTGGACTCAAAGATAACTGGAACCCGAGCTGAGAATGTTTTCTCTCTCTCCTCTTCTCTGCCTTTTGGCTTCATTTTGTCTTAACGTAGAACAGTATCTTTCTTCTGTGTAGCGGGGACCTGGATGCCAGCACTTTTTGCCATACATCTCAAATCTCAGCTATCTAGAGGGACTGCCTGTCTTCCGTTATTCCACATTGGAAAGGGGCATCAGGTTATCGTGATTTAGGTTATATGCCCCCTCCTGTGACCGTGGGATAGGGCCTGTAATTGGCCAGGATCTCTTGGAATTGGGGGAGGAACAAGTCCTTAAAAAAGGAATGCTAGCAGGCAAAACTGTTTCTGTCCCCTGTACTCTTAATATAAAGAACTGCTTATTTGCTTTGTTCCCAGTCTTCTCCGCACTTTAAGAGATGTTGTTGGGAATGTAAATTGGTGCAGCCACTATGGAAAACAGTATGGAGATTCATCAGAAAATTAAAAATAGAACTACCATATGTTCCAGCTTTTCCACTTCTGGATATTTATCCAAGGAACATGAAAACACTAATTTGAAAAGATATATGCACCCCTATGTTCGTTGCAGCGTTATTCACAATAGCTGAGACTTGGAAGCAACTTAAGTGCCCATCAGTGGATGAATGGATAAAAAAGATGTGTTAGATCTCTCTCTCTCTCTCTCCCCCCCCACCCCCCCATGGTGGAATACTACTCAGCCATTAAAAAAGATGAAATCTTGTCATTTGTGACAACATGGATGAACCTCACGGGTGTTAAGCTAAGTGAAATAAGTCAGATGGAGAAAGCCAGAAAGCCGAATACCATACGATTTCAATTCATTTGTGGAAGATAAAAAAATGACAACAAACACACAGATACAGAAAATAGATTGGTGGTTCCTAGAGGGTGGGAGAAGGGTGAAAGGGGTAAAGAGGAGGGCACATTTTTGCAGTGATGGATGGCCACTAGACTTTTGGTAGTGAACACGATGTACTCTCTACAGAAGTTGAAATATTTTGTACACCTGAAATTTATATGATGTTATAAACCAATGTTACCACAATAAAAACATAAATTAAAAAAAGAGATGCTGTAATTACATTTAACTCATTCTTAACACTAAGAGTTCTAGTTGAGCTACTGAATAGCATTCTATCTGAATATCTAGACCAGGGGTTAGGAAACTTTTTCTGTAAAGGCCAGATAGTAAATATTTTCAAGTTTGTGGCCCATATAGTCTCTGTAGCAGCTGCTCAGCTCCGTTGGTGGTTGTATGAAAGCAACATGGAAATGATTGCCTCTGCTGTGTTCCAGTAAAACTTTTTATGTAAAATCAGGTGGTGGGCCAGGTTTGACCTGTGGGCTATGTTCACCAGCCCCTGATCTAGACAATGCATAGAAACTCCAAGAAATTTATGGTTAAATATATGATATTTCTGTGCACTGAATACAGTTAATTGCTGGTGTGCAGTAACTTCATCAGAACTGGATTTGTGTGGGAGATGGGTTGGGTGAAGTCAGAATGTGTGTGTGTATTAGAATCTTATAGAGAACTTTGTTAGAATACACATGCTTCTATACACACCTCTCAAAGTTTCTAATTTAGTATGTGGGTTTGTGGTATGTAGATTTTGAAAAAGCTCTGAGGTGATTCTGATAAGCACTCCTGTACTTTATCCCCCACTCTCTGATACGCCCTTGATGTGTGGGAAAAGTTTTATTAAGGAGGAGGAGGGAAACTAATTTGACATTTAATATGTAAGGCATTGTACTGTGTGCTTTTCATGTTCTCTCTTCAATCTGTTAGATAATAATAGTAATTGTTAACACTTAGCAAATTATAACTTTGAGCTAGCCTCTATCCTAAACAGTTTTGCATATATATTCATTTAATTCTCACACCTTTTTCACAAATAAGGAAATTGAGGCATAGAGGGGGTAAGTAACTTGCTGGTAAGTGGTGGAACTGAATTTGAATCCAGGTTCAAACTGCTTGAATCCAGTTGCTCCTTTTTTCTAGCAGCACAGTGTGATAGTGATGATATAGTTACAGTTGATTGAACATTATTTGCCAGGCACTGGTGAGCTGTTACTGCAAATGTCCTCATTTACTTTTTAAAGAAAATTTTTATTTTTTTAATGGACTTTATTTTTTAGAGTAGTTTTAGGTTTACAGAAAAATTGAGCCGAAATTACAGAGGATTCCCATATACCCGTTCCCCTCCCCCCCATCAACATCCTGCACCAAAGTGGTAAATATGTTACAGTTAGATGAACCTACATCGACACATCGTTGTCACCCAAGGTCCATAGTTTACATTAGGTTTCACTTTTGGTGTACATTCTCGGAGTTTTGCCAAATGTATAATGACATATATCCACTAATATAGTATCATACAGAATATTTTCACTGCCCTAAAAATCCTCTGCGCTCCACCTGTTTATCCATGCCATTTATCCCTCCCTCCCTGCCAGCTCCGGCAACCGCTGATCTTTTTACTGTCTCCATAGCTTTGTCTTTACCGTAATGTCATGTAGTTAGAATCACACAGTGTGAAGCCTTTTCAGATTGGTTTCTTTCACTTAGTAATGTGCATTTAAGGTTTCTCCATGTCTTTTCATGACTTGATAGCTTTTTTTAGTGCTAAATAATATTCCATTGTCTGAGTGTACCACAGTTTGTTTATCCATTCACCCACTGAAGGACATTTTGATTATTTCCATGTTTTGCTCATTTACTGTTGACAGTTGTTCTGCAAGTAGATATTATTGAACGGTTTACAGATTAAGAAATAGACTGTGAGGGGTGAGATAATTTATCTAAATTCACATCATTAGCAGTTGGCAGAGTTTGTGTTAGAACCTAAACTCTCTGACTCCAAACCCATAATTGTCATACATACTCTGCCATATAAATTAATAGGTCAAAACACAAATTATTGTTTACTAGGTAATAGAAAATCTCCATCAGAGTTACTATCAGCTCTTGTTAATAAAGGTGTTAGCAGAGGACTCAGTTTTGGCAGTTGCTGTAAGACCACTTCTTTGAGCTACCCTTTGACTTGAAATAATAAAACTAAATTCCCTTAAAAACCCTCACTTTCAAATTTTCTTTTATTCCATCTATTCTTTTTCTTTCTTTCTCCTGCTTAGTCTGAATTCGTAAGGTAAAATCAATCCCTTGCAAGGAAGTGAGAGAAGCCTCGGTGTGGTGGGGGCTGTAGGTGCACGCTCTCACGTTGCGGCGGTGGCGGTGGTTGACGGGAGGGCAGGCGCTGCTGCCTTAACTACAGGCGCCTCAGGCTCAAGCCTTTTTGAAGAGGCCCACTGTCTTGTGTATTATTTTTTAATCTCTTCTAAAGATTGGTTGCTAGACCACATTCTCTTAGTTAATAGAGCTGTTTGGTTTTTTCAGGGAGAATAATGTAGTTCAAATGTCACATCCAGCTGTTAGTAGCTGTATGATCTTGAGCAAATGACTTAACCTCTTGGTGCTTCAGTTTTCTTATGTGGAAAATGGGGGAAATAATAGCACCTACCTCTTAGGTTTCTTATGAGGTTAAATGCGTTAATATGCCATATTTTGTAGGTTTTAACGTGTGTATATTTTACATTTTAATCTCTCTGAAGTTGGAGTTTGTCTCACGGTGAGTGGGGCCTGGTGGTGGTAGTGATTAGTTGTTCCTGCTGGCGCGTGTGCAGTCTTTGTGATGATTCCTGATGGTGTGATTGTATACTTGCAGCCCCCGTTTCGGTCACCTGTCCGTTTCAGGAACATTTGAGGAAAGAATGAGAATCTTGGTTGCTTTCTGAAAAATGTTGATAGCTCTGGTAAGATCAAGAAAATGCCAGCATCAGACTTGAAGAATGGGTGTCAGCGGCTTGAGACAAAATCCGTGAGATAATAGTGACACCTTCTTTTAGGAAATGCTCTGTGTGTTCTTGGTGGCCCATAAAACAATACTGTAATGAAAAACAGTATATGGATATTGACAGCTCTAGGTTGAGAAGTGATTCAGAAGAGTCTGATCTTGAACATGTTTTAGCAATACCATAACCAATTTATTTGTCTTATCTATCTCCTTTTAATATATCCCAAGAGTAGTATATGACGAAAGTCTGTCACAATAAGTCTGTAAGAGATCTTTCAATTAGTATAAATAAAAATCCTAGGTAAGAAGAAAGCTCTGTGTTGTATGTAGCTCAGTTGGCAGTGTTTCTTTGTAGTGGTACATAAAGGAGTGGTGCATCTTAGAGTCAGCAGTAGCTTTCATTCTGTGGATTTGTCTCTAGTTTGGAACAGTACTTAGCACACAATTAGAGTTAGCTTTTATTTGTTTTATAATCTTTCTTTCTGCAATTTAAGATTATGGGAGAGCGTGTACAGCATTGTTAAACCCGTATCTACCTTGGAGATTTTATCTCCCTTCACTGTAATTAAAAATATCCATTAATCTCGATTTATAATTCTGTAACTATCATCATGAATAAACTGCAGGCATTATTTTCTAAGGAAATCTTGCTTTCTAATTGAACACTCAATATAAATATCTAGGATCTTCCAGCTGTTTATGTAAGAAGTTAATTAATTTGCTTTCATAAGTTCTCATTATTTAAACTTGTTTTTCCTTATTTGTCTGCTTTTTTTCCTGTGGATAACTGAAAGCAACCAAGTCCAAAAAAGGGCCACATTTGGGGAAAAAAAAACATTTGACAAACTAGAATCTAGCACTATATCGTAGCAGACCAAATAAAAATTTAAACTTTCTGAGCTGTCATCCTAACATCTGATTTATTCTATGTTGTTGAATAATCTATGAATTTTCAAGGTATCAGAAATTTAAACCCCAGCGTGGGTTTTTTGGCTTTAAAAAAAAGTGACACATGATTATTGTCAAAAATTTAAATAGTATAGAAGGGTCTATAGTAGAAAGTAAAAGCATATATAAATGTATATTTTATATACATACTACATTTATTTCTTTGTTTTTGTATGTAATGGTATCATACAAAATGTTACGAAATTTGTGTTTTTTCAGAAGAGGGCTCAGAGGAGTCTGACTGAAGTTTGGTTAATAGTGTCTTTGTCTCCATGGGGTGAACTTCACATTTCTCAGAATGCCCCACATGAGAGAGCCAGCAGTTGATATTTATTGCCACTTATTGAGGGTATTTGATAGCCGAGAGAAAACTACAAACAGTGCCCGCTTGTGTAATCTGGTTTGCCTCTACTTTTCACTTTTCCCCCTTTATTCCCATCCTATGGTAGGCAGAATTATTGCCCCCCCTACCCCCCCAAGATATCAAATCTTAATCCCTGGAACCTGTAAGTATTACCTTATGAAGGAGAAACAGTCTTTGCAGGGATGATTAAATTAAGGGTCTTGAGATGGGGAGATTGTCTGGATTACCCTAATTGCAATCACATGTATCCTTATAAGAGGAAGGCCGAGGGAGATTAGAACACACAGAGGGGAAGGCTATATATGAAGTAGACCAGAGAGATTTGAAGATGCTGGCCTCGAATATTGGAGTGAGGTTGCCACAAGCCAAGGCATGCCAGGAGCCACTAGGGCTGGAAGAGTCAAACATGGCCTCTTCCCAGAGCCTCCTGAGGGAGCGTGGCCTGCTGACAACGTGTGGTATTGGTACTTGATTTTTGACTTCTGACCTCCAGAACCGTAAGATGGTAAATTTGTGTTGTTTTAAGCCACTAAATTTGTGGTAATCTGTTACAGCAGCAGTAGGAAACTAACACATATACCATCACACAGGGCTGTTTTGCGTAATTTGTTTGCATAGCAATAGGAACACAGACAACAGGACAGTTAACTCTGCCTGAGGGAAGCAGGGAAGGCTGTGGTGACGTGTGACTTGTGAATTGAAGGATTTGTAAAAGTTTACTGACTCTGAGGCGGGTGGGGTGTGCCTTCTGAGCAAAAGAGCTCACATGAGCAAAAAGATACTGAGGTTTTTAAAGGACGTGACTTTTTGGAGATTGGTTTACGTAAACATGTAGGATGCTTAGAAGGGAATGCTGGATACTAAAACTGGAAAAAGTAAGCTCGCACCAGGTCATGTGACTTTGTAGGATTGCTGAAATGTTCTCACTTTACCATATGAGCATAATTTTAAGGATTTTAAGCAGGAGAGTGATTGGAACAGCAATGTGGACAGACCATTTTTTGAGAGAATATTGTAGAGGCAAAACAGAAAAGGACTGATAGGGATTTGTTTTGAGAAAAGTAGTAGTAAGACGTGGTAACTGATTTTGGGAGACTGAGTGAAGGTTGAGTGAGTTTTTAGCTTGGACATTTTGGTAATTGGAAGTGCCTTTTAGTAAATAGGACAGGAAGGAGGAAGAATATGTTGTGGAGGTGGTGAGAAGGAAGAAATATCATTAGATGATCCTTTAAAATGACATATCTAATCCTGTTACTTCCTTGCTCAAAATTCCTCAATTGATTCTCTATTGCCTGCTGAACTAGATGCCTAAGTGCCTTTGTTTATTCTCAATTGAAGATGGGATTTGTGCATTCCTTCTTTTAGGATGTATAAGTGTTTCTTTGCCACCCACGTTTGTATTTTGGTAATTAAATTTAAATAACTTAATTTACATGTGCACGTGACTCATACAGTGAAAAAACAAAGTAACAAAATAACTTACAACACTTAAAAGGTACTACTTCAGAATTTTCCAGAAATGGGACATTTTGTGTCTGCCCCAGCTCTCTGGGGCCTAGTTGGAAATGTGGCCAGGACTTGAGATTGGGTTGCTGGTAAGAAGAGTTGACTGTGTATGTGAAGGGCAGAAGGGAGAGTAGATGACTTCCGTAAGATTTTTAGTCCGACTAGGAGGTGTATTAAAATAATGTGAGTCAGAATCCTATAGTTGGAGGACAAAATTGAGACTTAATCTCAAGTGAAATACGAAGTCAGACATATTCTGTAATGCAAGGGTGTGATAAGTGGGCATTTATATCCACATGCAGTGCTATTCATTCTCTGGAATGTATTTGAATAAGGACAATTTAACAACTTTATATATAATGGGTAAACAATAAAGGCATTGTCTTTTTAAAATGGACAAAAATACAAGGAAATAAGGATGTATTGTTATTATTAATTTTTCCAATCTTGTATTTGAGGTGGTTGCCAATGCCATTTGCCATGGAAATGAAAGACCACACTTAATTGCAGGAGATTTGATTATATTCTTAGACTATTCAAAGAGATTGTTAAAAATCATAGTTTATATTTTTAACAATGTGGTCAGATACAAACGTAAATCTGAACATTGGTAGTACTGCCATATACTAGTTATAACCAGCTCTAAAATACAATGGAAATGGTTTACATAGATCCCCAAATGCATACCACTTACCAAATAACTCTGAGTTGTATTAGTCAGGATAAACTAGGTTTTGCTGCAGTAGCAACCCTGAAATCTTAGTGGCTTACATGTTAGTGGTTTAGTACACATGCATTGTGGGTTGAATAATGGCTGCTTTAGGACCCACACTGATTATCCGCTCTCTGGAACGTTGCCATTTTCCGTAGCAGAAGGAAAGAGAAAGTGAAGAGTTGCATACTGGCTCTTGAAACCTGTTATCTGAGAGCAACATTTCTCTTTCATTCATATTCTCTTGGTTAAAAAAAAAATCACTTGGACTCAACTTTCAAGGGGCTAAGGGCATACAATCCAACCATATGCTTGGGAAGAGAACTGGAAATGTTTGATGGGTAGCGCTAATGATTATAGTAGTTTTAAATATAAAAGTCAAGACCAAAAAAGCCCAAGAAAAAGATTAATATATGTGACTATAAAAAGTGTAATCCTGGAAATATATTAAAAGCACAGATAACTCTAAAAATGGAACAGAAGTGTTTAGATCAGTATGAAAAAGATTAATATCTAATCTTCTCTATACAGAAAAATTTGACTCAAATATATTAAACAAATTTTAGGACTCATATAGAATAAAATGGTCAAAGGATAAGAGCAAGCAGTTCTCAAAAGACGAACTAGAATAGGAACATATATTTAAAGTTGAAATTTCAAGTATTATTTAATCTATTTAAGTTAGAGGAGAATTAAAAATAACACCTAGTGCCAGTGAGTTTATGGAGAGATGGTTGGTCATATATTGCTGATGGGATTACAAATATAATCCTTTTGCAAAACAATTTAGATACTGTATCAAGAACCATAAAAACATTCATACCCTTTAAGAATCCCTCTCCAGGAAGCTTCCTCCAGTTGAAAAGAAGAAATGTTAAATGAGTTGAAGTGTTTTTAGTAGGAAAATCTATCCGTTTTTTCATTTCGTTTAATGGCACTAATGTTACCAAGCCCTGTGTGTGCCATGCACTGGGAGAACACATGGTCAAGATAGGGCTCTTGCCCTGTCGTAGCTCACAGTCTGATGGTGAAGGGAATGTTAGGGGAGGACGTATAAGAGGAATGCCTAAGAAACAATGTCTGAGTTTAGTTAGGAAATCTAAGAATAACTTGAATGTTCAGTGATTGGGAAATATTCCAGTATGTTTCAATATATCAGTTTAATATTTTGCAATGGTTAAAAACAGTACTTATAAAAACTATGTGTAATGGCATGAAGAAATGTAAAAGGGAAGAATGTAAAAAATATGAGTACTATGATTACAGACTGTGAAAATATATAAACATTTGGGCAAATAAAGATTGTATAGCAGTGTTGAAAGAGATTTTCAAAATTAAGCTAAATTAAAAAACACTTCCTCATAAAAACACAACTCCAGTTTAGTAATGAAAAAAACATCAGGCATGTCCCAGTTGAAGGTCATTCTACAAAATACCTGACTATTTCCAGAACTGTCAAGGTCATCAAAAACAAGGAAGATCCGAGAAATTGTCATAGCCAAGAGGAGCCTAGGGAGTCATGCCAACTTAAATATGATATCCTAGATGATATCCTGGAACACAAGAAGGACATTATGTAAAAACTAAGGAAATCTGAATAAAGTATAGTCTTCAGTTAATAATAATGTATCATTATTGGTTCATTAATTGTAACAAATGTACCATACTGATGTTAGATGTTAACAATGGAGGAAACTGGATTGTGAAATATGGGAACTCTGCATTGGTTTTGTAAATCTTAAACTACCCTAAATAAGAATTCTAAAATTAAAATTTATTTTTAAAAAGATAGGAGATGGAGAAAAATAGACATATTGGCATTTGTTCATCAAATGTCTGTGGAAAAAAAAGTATACCAAATTTATGTAATTGTTACAAATATGTGTATACATATGGATTAATGCTAGAAGAAAATGAAGTGAAAACCAGTTTTTAAAGAAGCTGGAAGGTGATGATTATTTTCCTAGTCTAAAATTTGTTGGAAGCAGTCAAGGTTAATTTGATAGTTTGGATTGAAGCTATGGTAGTACTACAGCGTAAAGAGAACCTGTGCCTGAAGTTGGACTATGTTTATTAGAAACAACAATCATATAATTTTAGCCAGGGATCGGGGACCACAGCAGAATACATAATGTATAAGAAACCTATTGCTGACTAAGAAAATTGATTCAAAAATCTTTCCATTATATAACCAAATCATTTTTGTCCAATTTTCCCTTACAGTGGGTGCGTCAAATAGGTTAGTAAAGGATTCTGTCTTGAGTGTAATGCCATCTGCTGGCACTGTCAACTAAATACATTTTTAAAGAAAGCTATAATTTTCTAGTGGTTTTCCTTATCATTCATTGTTCACGTGGTTATGTGTGTTTGGTGCTTATGCTGTCTTTCTTTTCATTCTGTATAATCAGTATTCCTTTTTAAAAATCCTTACGGTATCCCGAGAGTTTGGTTCATCACTATTGCAGTTTTTAAGAAGGTCTCACATTTGGCTCATCAATTTTAGCTTGGACTTAAAAATGATTCAAGTATTCATGGAGACTTTTTTCCTTTCCTGTCTTCTTCTTGTTAGCAACCCTTTATGAAAGTGCTCTAATTTCATCTTACACATTTAATGGAATTAATTTTGAGCAGGTCAAAATTATATAAGTACAGTTAGCTTTTTGATTCAGAGTCCAGCCTGTTAGAATGATACCTGACAGCAGGTATTTACATACTGCAAGTCGTAAACATATGCTTGAGCCCTGCTGTTTGCTAATTCACCTATGTATTTGGGCTATGCACCAAAGGCAGGTGGGTAACATGTGTCTTGTAGGTAACATGTGTGTGCCCTTGAATTTTATTGAATTGATTTCTCTCCCTCTTTTTTTTGTGGTTTAGAAATGCATTTGTTTAGTTAATTTAGGATTATGGCATCTTTGCATGCATATATTTGCCCTGTTGTATTTGGCCCTCTTGGAATTATCTTCATATCCTTTGCCTATTTTTCTTTCTTTCTTTTTTTTTTTAATTGCTTTTTCTCCCCAAATCCCCCCAGTACACAGTTGTATATTTTAGTTGTGGGTCCTTCTAGTTGTGGCATGTGTGATGCCGTCTCAACATGGCCTAATGAGCGGTGCCATGTCCGCGCCCAGGATCCAAACCTGCGAAACCCTGGGCCGCTGAAGCGGAGTGTGCAAACTTAACCACTCTGCCACCGGGTGGGCCTCAAGCCTATTTTTCAAATGTGGTGTTTTTTATGCTTTTCTCAGATTTTTAATTTAATTTAATTTAATTTTTTACATTAGGACTGTTATAGCCAATATTCTTATATTTGAATCTTTGGTCTGGCTGGAAGTTATCTGATATAAGAAGTGAAGTGGGAGTCTGTAGGAGGAGTCTTTAGGCAGACTGAGGCCTGGTCCTGCCAGGGGAGAGTCACATCTCTGGGAAGCCTGGGAAGTTGATCTGCAGTTTACCTTGCGTTGCAGTAAACATGTGGAAAAGTCCTGGAGCTGTTTTGAACAAGTTATTTAGAACTGGTGAGCACCAGGCATATGGCCAGAGTCTCTTGGACAGTCAGGAGAGTCCAGTGGGGCGCAAAGACTCCCCAAGAACGAGAGGGTGCGTGCTTCTCTCGCCAGGAGAATGGTATAGTCATCTTTGTGTTCTCATGGGGAGTGTGGCTGACCTGAGAAGCCTCCTGGGAGCCTGCTACCCTGAATTCTGCTTTGTGTGGCCCTATTTTTTCAGTATCATCTGCTGTTAAAGAAACTATATCTGTGGCTGTATTTGTTGACTTCTTTCCATCAAGGACACCATCCTTCTCTGTTGGAGCCCACTGAATTTTTTTTTATCGCAAATGGCTAGCCATTTGTCCATTTATATCATTTATTGAATAATATAGTTATGTGCCGCATAACAGTGCTTCATTCTGTTACGAACTGCATATACAATGGTGATCCCCTAAGATTAGTACCGTATAGCAAGGTGTGTAGTAGGCTATACCATGTGGGTTTGTGTGAGTACCCTCTGTGATGTTAGCACAATGACAGAATCGTCTAACGGCACATCTCTCAGAACATATCCCTGTTGTTAAACAATGCTGTTTATCTTTTTCTCCTGATTCTAATTCTCCTTCAAGCTCTGTTCCATGCTGTGACTGTTGATTACTGCAATGCTCTTATTTTTACATTGGTTTGCTTTCTAATATATTGTAATTGATGGTAGGGCAAGTCCCTTCTCTTACCCTTCTTTCTGAATATTCCTGAATTTACTCTTCTTGCATCTTTATTCTTTCAGTATATTCTACCGTAGAACCGATTAATGGAGGATTTTTTGATAAAGCACTTATAAAACGTCATATTTAGTTGGTAATAAACTAATAAGCTCTAGGCCATAGAGGATTCTTTGGTCAATGCTGCCTCCCTCTCTTTTTTAAAATGAATGTAAACTAAAGGTTTAATAGGTCTAGCATTTCAAAAAGGTTAACTAGATTGCACACAGACACTTGGTAACTAGTTGATTGGTTATATAATTCCACCTGGGCATGTGAATAAACATGTATTATGGCATCTATCTTCTTGACGTACAAGCCAGTGTTTGCCTATACCTGCTGTGTAAGTTTGAGTTCTGTCACATTGATGTCTCTTAGCAGCAGTGTATAGCAGCTGAGCTTCTCCCAGCTCTTCTCGTTCCTATCATTTCAACAGCAGATTTTGGAGGTGCCTTTTCTCCTTCCAGTTCTCTTTAACAACTATCAAGGCTGTAAAAACCTTTCGTTCTTTAAGGATCTTCCTAGTGGCTGTAATTTCTTTATTCCCATATATAAAATCATTGTATGTTAGCCTTAGAAGGGATCTTGGAGGACTTCTAGTAGTTTCTGAACTTTTTAAAAAAGCACCTGAATTTCTTTTATTAATTAAAGAAATCTTATGTAAAGCCCCAGTATCTAAAAACAGGATAAATAACAAAGTGTGTTGCTTAAGAAGGGAATGAATTGAGTGGGGCTGAAACCATGGAGCCATGGATGCCTTGATGTTGGTCCTTGAGACACCTCAGAGGACCTCTATGCTCATCTTAATTGTCCTCTTTTTACCAGTAAGCGACCTGAATCTTACAGTACAGTTGATTGCCTTGCTGAGTTATAGCCCAGATAAGAGAGTGGCAGACTTTCAATTCAATAGCCTCTCAGTCTGGGACTTCTTCTATTACACCAAGCTACTTCTAAAGGAATTACAGTCATGCATTGCTTAATGGTGGGGATACATTCTGAGAAATGCGTCGATAGGTGATTTTGTGGTCAGCATCCTTGAGTGTACTTACACGGACCTAGATGGTATAGCCTCCTATACACCTAGCCTATATGGTACTAATCTGATGGGACCACTGTTGTATATGCAGTCCATTGTTGACTGAAATGTTCAGTGATGCATGACTACTGCATTCTTAAAAGTTACAATGACGTATGTATATATTTTTAAATTAGTATTACTTTTCTTGGTAGAAGTATCAATTAAATTGCTTCTTGGTTCCCATTAAAATCAAGGGAAAATGATAGAATTTTAAAGAGTGTCATTAATTAAATATTTGTATGTTGAAAATGTATCTGTTATGATAGTAACTTTGTAATAAAAAATTTAATATCTATACATTTATAAGATATACTTATTTATATCAACACAGTATTTTTTACATTTTTTGTTTTTAAAGTTTACAAATTACAGTTATTATTCCTAAGCCTAGTGGTAGTGATGGTGATCTTGACAGAGACTATTGTCGTTTGTCACATTGACAGCTTACTAGTTCTAGAGATGACTCAGTTTCCAATCTGTTTAAAAGTGAGAAAAATTTTCATATTATAAATTCTTTTTCTTTTGGTAACAAGATCAGATAAAACAGATCAGCGATTTCCTTACACCGTTTCTTCTACCTTTTAGTGGGAGTAACTCCTCCTCTCTAGAATCACTCTATGTAAATCCATCTTTTAAAAGATCAGACTTCTTTTACTAAAAAGTAAAAACAAAGAAACAATCCTTGGAGATGGGATAAACTAGATACTAGTATAGGTTTAATTTTAAAATGTTACAGGAAAAAAAGGTCCAATTTCTAGTACATTTGAGAGGTCACATTTGGCAGTGTTAGTGAAACAAAATGGACTGTAGAGAAACTGAGAATACAATTTAATCATCATGTACAGTAAGTGAAGACTCTGGGGGTAAAAATAAAATTAAAGTCATATGAAAGCAGTGCAATGGTAAGCCTTAAAGAGAGACTTACTTTTTATTTTGTGAATATTCATTATTTGCCTGTAAAAGCAATGTATTTGTCCTTAGAAGAGCAATTTGCCCTAGCAGATTTTCAAATTGAAAGAGCTTATAAAGTTATGTTATTACTTTGTGGACGGTATATTATCTTTATTTAGATTTTAATGTATTATTGGAAAGCTCTCGCTTCTAATATTTGACTTCTGTTTCTTGTCTACTTTGTTCTTCTGCTCTGGTTTGTCAGGTCCTTGAGGGCAGGAGACCGTATTTGGTACATGTTTGCAGTGCTGCTCCGAGCCCCAGTGGAGCCTGGTGCAAAGGAAAAATCAGCCATACTGATGCTGTCTGTAGTTAAAATGGTGATATTTGGGATTTTTTTGTATTGGTTTTGATTTTTAGAAGATAATCCATTAAAATATTTTTTTATCTTCATTACTGAGATTTTTGGCACCTCCTTAAACTTTGCCCTGGCCTCGCTCTGGTCTGGCTTGGAGTCTCAGTACATTGTAGAGTGCTTTATGCATAGCAGGCTCTCAATACAGGTTCTGTCAGATATGTTATTCTGTTCTGCTTGTAAACCGTAACCAGGTTTTTATTTTCCTTAAGGTGTCTTATAGCCCTATAAAAGTCAGAGTCAAAGTTTAAAAAATTATTTTCCTTGTGGTAGGGGAGAATAAAATTAGAAAAGAACATTTAGAAAGAAAGAAGTGTTACTGGTCTGAGAAGTGTCTTTCTTCACTTCGCTCCACTGAGTGTAGAGCATAGAGAAGTTGAGACCTGGAATTCAGTGGACAAATTAAATAGAAACTAGGTTTTAAAAAATTAAATAGGGAAGTTTTATGTATTTTGCTTATTAGTTACTCAGAATATTGCACATATCTAAAATATTATACCTCTTGTTGAAATTTAACTGAGTATATTTTAAAGGAGTCTGGGAACAATCTCTTAGAAAGTCGCTTAGTAAAGTATATGCAGTATGTATGTTGTGAGTCTCAGCTTAAAATTGATGTCTATTTTCTTTCTTCTGCTAAGTGGATTTATAATCATTACTGTGGTATTTTAATATTGGCTGTACCATTTTCATAAGGAACTAAGCATTTATCTGCTGAAATGTTATATATACTAAGCAGAATTTGCTTTTGTGAAACTTTTTAATTCCCTTCATTGAAAATACTCAGATTGATAGTCTTCTAAATTTATAGCTCAAACAAATTAGTTTTGGAATTCTCACACAAACTGAATGGCTAATCTAAAGATAATAGCCTTTTTCCTCCATTAAAATTTGTATTATTAAATATCAGTGGCCAAGAGAGCATGGATTGTTCTAAGGATTGAATTCTTTCCAATATCTTGTTATGACGTATCCTTTTATTTATATTTACTTTTGTGTGTGCGAGTGTGTATGAGGGAAAGATAATCATAGAAATTTGAATGGATAATATCAGAACCAGACATACTCAATTTTTCTGTTTTTATATAAAAGGAACATAATTGTATCTTAGCTGACTATGCACAGCAAGTTTTGTATTTTAAATAGAAAATTGCACACAGCATGTAACCTTTGAATTGATGTAATATTTTGTAAAACTCTTGATTAAATTTTTATGTTAAAAATTCGTTTCCTTAAGGGTGACGTTTTTAGAACTTCTCAAGTGGGTTCGTATTTTATGAGAGCTGCCTCGGTGTTCTTTCTTCACCCAAGGGTAGATGCTCAGCAAGCTGTCAGCATGGAGGAGGATAAGGAACGATAACGGCTGAGAAGAATAGGACAATCATCTCTCTGGTTTCCTTTCTTTAGGATCTGAGAGTTGATTTGGCATGTGATGAATGTTTTAAAGTAGAGTATTAGAGCTAGGGATTATGCGGAATAATAGAAAAATTGGTCTGAGGAAATGAGAGTTGATTTGATGAAGAAGTAAGAGAGTTCTATGGAGCTAAAGATGAATTTCAGTTACCAGTTTTTCAATAATTTCTAGTCTTGCAGCTTTTCTGTTTTGAGAGTGTGTACTAAGGTAGAGCTATTTGAACATGCTTTTTTTCTAACAGACTTCAGAATAAGGTAAAACTTAATCATTTCAATAATGAGCGTTCTCAAAACAGCACAAAAGCAGTAGTAAAATATTGAAATGTTTCCTGCATGTCTTTTCTCAATTCTTGGCTCTGTGATTTTCTCTTTAACAGGAAGTCAAACCCCAAAGCCATTATAACCATGGATATGGTGAACCTCTTGGACGGAAAACTCATATTGATGATTACAGCACATGGGACATAGTCAAGGCTACACAGTAAGTTTTTTGTTATAGTTTTCTTCTTTGACATCTGTATTTTAAGTGAAATATGAACACAGTTTCTTTCTCTTTGTTGATATCCTCTATAACAATGTCTGTGAGATACTCTTTTCATATGTAGGTTTTTAGACATGGTTTCATTTAGTTCTTTGTACAAATTTAAAATAGCTAATTTAAAGTCTTTGTGATGTCTGGGATTCCTTAGGGACAGTTTCTATTAATTGCTTCTCCTCTACCCCCTTATGGGTTATACTTTCTTGTTCCTTTGCCTGTCTTGTAATTTTTTGTTGAAAACTGTTCAAATAATATAATGTGACAATTCTGGATACCAGGTTCTTCCAGGGTTGTTTGTTGTTTGTGACATTTCTAAACTAATTCTGTAAAGTCTGTATCTTTGTCATGTGTGGCCACTGAAATCTCTACTCGGTTAGTTAGTGGTCAGCTGATGATTGGATAGAGACTTCTTAAATCCCTGGAACCGGTGAGTCTTGATCTTTGCTAAGGGTCTCTGTGAATGTTGGGCCACTCAACACTGACAGCTTACAGCTCTGCCTTAGCCTTCACTTTCTGCTTGCACAGAACCTCGAGGTCAGTCAGGCGAGAGCTTAGGGCCTTCTCAGGTCTTTGTTGAACATGTGCCACCACCTTACACGTGTGCATGGTCTTCTAGATTCCCAAGAATATATCCAAGCTTTTCAAAACCCCTATGGATTCCTCAGCTTTTGGTTTTAAGCTTTTGGGTTTTTCTGTTGTTTGTTCCAACTGTTACCCATCCTCTGAAGCAACAGTGATGTTAAGATATTCAGCAAACACTCCCCAGGAAAGCTTTTAATTGAATTTGGGTGAGGTCAGATAGATAAGCCTTTCAAGTGAACTCTTCTGGGGAACCACCAGACAGGTCAAATAATGACTCCTCTTTGGGCATGAGGCTTTGAAAGAATTCCATCCTGGTTCTGCTCACTCTGGCACCAGTACCAGGAATACACACTTATTTTTCAAGGATACTGGATGCAGAGGATGGGGCTATGATATATTAAAACACTGCGCAGTTCAGTATTCTAACTGAAATTCAGCTGATATTTTGACTAAATGTTCCTTAGATTGCTGAAAGCCTTCTGCTAATTTCCAGAGGTCTGAAAAAGTTAATTCTGACAGTTTTTTTCAGTTTTTTCATTACTTTTGTGGAGAGGCAAACTTTCAGAGGTCCTTAGCCCACTGACGTCACCCTACCTTTTTGAATGTTATGTCGAAAATCAAAGCACATTGTGCCAACTGTATTTAGCAAACAAATTACACTGCCTGACTTTCATTTTTCCCTTTTGAGGTTTTACTCCTTTTGATATTTCCTTTCTCTCCTTTGTCATTAATCTCCCTCACCCTAATGCATCACTTCTATCAGCAAGTATACTCCAGCATCTTTCCTCTTAAGAGGAAAAAAAAAAACTTTTCTTTTTCTCCAGAGAAAGATTTGCCCTGAGCTAACATCTGTTGCTGATCTTCCTCTTTTTTTACCCCCTCGCCAAAGCCCCAAGTACATGGTTGTATATCCCAACTAGGATATGTGTTCTAGTTCTTTTATGTGAGCTGCCCCCACAGCTCCCTTGGAATATGGTGCTTGATCCCACAGCTGCCGCAGAGACACTTTTGTTTGTGGATAGATGCTGAATATTGTTGGAGGAGGACAAAATGATGGATGTCATATTCCCCCATGATGCTGATGTCACTCTGTAGTCCATTTCTAAATACTGTTTTCTCTTCAGTTTGTTTTATTTTATATAGTACCACAGCTTTTTAGTTATTTCTTAATTGTCAGCATTGTCTATGCTGTTCTTGGCCTTTTACTCTCATAAATGAATTTTAGGGTTCTACTTGGGACCAGTTCGTGAGATATTCATTTGGGATTTTAATTAGAATTTCATTGAATTTGTAGATTAACTTTTAGGTCTTTAATGCCTCTCATTAATCTTATTTACAGTGAGAGTAGTATAATTAAATGTGCTTCCTCATTATTATTTTAGATGGTTTAATATTTTATGCTGCAACCATATGGAAATCTGATCCTAAATTATTTTATTTGGATACTTTGTCTTAATGATTTGTTTGTTTTGCTGAAAAACGTTAACCTCACAAAGATACATAATTCCCTAATAGGAAAGTTACAATGTATGCTGTATTTACTAAGTCACAGTAATTACTTGAAGCAAAGATTTTACTGAATTTTACCTTGTAAATATCCATTTTCTGATGACAGTTCTTGCAAACTAATCAGGTTTTGACGTTTTAGTAATTACAACAAATGGGTTCACACATGTTAGAAAATTGTTTCAAAATTTTTTAGTGTGTCCACATGAGAAGGTTTTTATAGGTAATGTATTTAGATCTTTCAGAAACTATATTATATAATGATGGAAACATTTACAGACATATTTTTTAAAAAATACTCTCTTTAGAGCAGGTATTTTTCTGAAATAAAAGTACTTACTTTCTCACTGTGTCTGAAAAATCTCCTTTGCCTTGAAGGGGGACAGACTAAATATCTTTACCCTTCTTAAGAGCGTATAGTTGATAGCATACTACTCAGTCATTTGCCATCACTAATCCCCCTCCCCCCACCTCTCCTGAGAAGCCAGCAAATTTGAAACATCTGTGTGGTTAAAAAGATTTTCATGGTCACTTATTCAAAGTGCAAGGTAGATTCTACTCATTAAGGTAATATGCCTAGTTCACTTATTGGGCACATGTAAAGAATTTCCTGAAAAAGAAAAGAACTGAAGGTACCACTGTCATCGCCTGTCCATTGTGGAACTCTTGCCCTTCTCTTAGGTTGATTACCTTGTGCATGTGTGTGTGTACAGAGCTGGTAAGGGCAGCAGTGTGAAGGCTGTATTAAATATTAATGAAGCTTAATTTCTTTCTCTATTAGCTAACACATGAATATAGGTAGAAGTTTTAATATTTGCTTCCAGTGTCCCAATATTGTGCCACCCTTCCCCCAGCCTCACCCTGCAGTGTGCCTTCCCCATTTTGGAGACCACTCTAACAAATTACAAATATGGTCAAAGCTCATTTAAGTTTGTTTTTGTGTCTCATATTTCCAAGGACCCAATATTTTGTCTAGGATAAAATTGATGGTTCCTGAGGCTCCATGATGGATTCTTAGTGATTTATCATACTATTCTCTTTACTTTTGCTTATGCTTCAAAATTTCTGTAATAAAAAGTTTAAAAAATATTATGCTGGGGGCCAGCCTTGTGGCATAGTGGTTAAGTTCTGTGCACTCCACTTCAGTGGTCCAGGTTCGCAGGTTCTGATCTTGGGTACAGACCTACACCACTCGTCAGCCATGCTGTGACAGCAACCCACATATAAAGTGGAGGAAGATTGGCACAGATCTTAGCTCAGGGCTAATCTTCCTCAAGCAAAAAAACAAACAAAAAAAAGGAAGATTGGCAACAGATCTTAGCTCAGGGCTAATCTTCCTCAATAACAACAACAACAACAAAAGTATGCTGCCACACAAGGACCAAGGGCAGACAGAGAGGGAGGGATCGGGCTCTCCGCATGCACCTCTCCTCTTTATCAAATAGCAGCGTCTTTCCTAAATGCTCCCAGTGGGCTTGAACGCACAGGACTCCTCCCCACCCACCCCTCTTCCCAGCCCCACGCATTCTTTTTATTTGCCTTCAGGAATATCAAAGTTGAATTTGTAAATAAAGAAACCTGAGGCTTATAAAATGTCCTTTCTTGATGTTCTTCTAAATCATTGGTATGCTCTTTGTTACTGCTTTTTTACGATTTAGTATGTTTTAACATAATTAGATGTATTTTTATAAACTGCCTTAAGTGTTTTGTGGAATAAGTGGTGATACTAACAAAAATAAGCGACTGATAGACTTTTTATTTCTAGTGTCATTTTCCCTTCTACTTAATGAGATAGTGCATTCTTATACATGAGACATTTAAAACGGTAAAATGGATTAGTAAAAACTGTTGGAATATTGATATTTTAAAGTGACATTTTATGTTGAGAAATCCATTTTGATTTCCATGTATCAAAACGGAGCATTTTTTTCTTCTGGAAATGTTATTTTGAGCTTTAAATTTCTTGTCAAAAGTAGTAACAATCGCCTCTCTTTTCTTTCTTGTCAAGATATGGAATATATGAACGCTGCCGAGAATTGGTGGAAGCAGGTTATGATGTACGGCAACCAGACAAGGAAAATGTTACCCTCCTCCATTGGGCTGCCATCAATAACAGAATAGATTTAGTCAAGTATGTGTTTTCTCTGTTTTTAAGTAATTAGTTATTATTATAAAATTATTAAAAATAATTATAAAAATTAATAATTTCTAAAATTCATACCTTTTAAAATGTGTATTCTGTGTACCTTTTTTCCTGAAGAAATCTGTTTTTAGTGTATATTGAATGCTTATGTGCCAGGTACTGTACTGAGTGCTTTCCATGTATATTTCCTTTCATCTTAATTCTTGAAATAACTCTGTGTGAAAAATAACAATTACTGCTGTGCTTCTGCTGTGGAAAGTGAAGCCTGAAGACATTATGCTACCCATGACGTACAGCTAATAAAAGTTGGGCTCAGGACTTAACTCAGGTGGTCTGACTTGCAGCTCACATTCTAAACATGAGTTCTAAGGGAAAAGCTACAAAAGGGAAGAGAGGGGTTACAAAGATAATAGGTAATAATAATCTGATTTAACTATTCATGCCAGCATAAGTGATGAATACTTTACATACTAAGTGTAAATGAATTTTATTCCTTATTGTTAATTTGCTCATTTAGTATTAATAAGAGGGAGTTTGAAAAGCAAGAGTCGGGATGATAGGAAGTCTTAGTAAATCTGGTTCAGTAGTCTCTAACAATTTGGACATGAGATCTTTAGATAAAGACATGAATCTGAAATGAACTGCTTGCTGATGTGCAATTAAGGACAGCACAGAATCTAGAGACAAATAGGATATTAATGCCAGGTAAAAGAAGCTGCCCATAGAGTGCTGAAGAAAGACTACGCAAGTGGTGACTAAAGTATTGAGCCCATGGATCACTTGCTTCCACAGACATTTCCATTTTCTTTGTTCCTTTTTTTCCTTCTTGTATCTCTAACCTTCCTTCTGCCTTCAGTATGGGTCTCCTGATGTCTAATTCTGTTTTTGTTTGTTGGAAAATGTTTTAATTTCATCCTCATTTGTGAACGAAATTTTCTCATGGTATAGAAATCTAGGTTGGCAATTTTTGTTGCATTTTTGTCTTTTTTACCCATTGAAAATATCATTCTACTCTTTTCTGGCTTCCATTACTGTTGAGAAATCAGTCTAAGTATTGTGCTTTTGAAGGCCTTTTGTTTTTTCCTTTTCTGGTTGCTTTAAAAGTCTTTCTTTGTTTCTGGTTTTCTCCTGTTTCATGATGATGTATCTAGGTGTGGATTTCTTTTTATTTGCCTTGAATGAGAATGCAAGGAATTCTTGATTCTGTAGATTGATGTTTTCATCAGTTCTGGAAAAATCTCAGCCATTAGTTCTTCAAATATTGCTTGTACCCTATTCTCTTGCTCTCCTTCTGGAACTCCAGTTAAACCTATGTTTGATGTTTTTATTGTGTACTCTGTGTCTTTTATCCTCTTCTGTGTGTACTATCCTTTTGTCTGCTTCCTTCTGGAAACTTATTTTGACCTATCTTCCAGTTAATTTATTTTCTATTTATGTATAATCTGCTAATAAATCTGTTCAGTGCATTCATAATTTTATTTTTTAGTTTTAGAATTCTTATTTTTTTAAACCTGTATTACTTAAGTCACTTATTGCTGAAATTTTCAGCTTTTCTTATATATGTGACCATAGTAAATATAATTATTTTAAAATCTGTTTCTGAGAAGACAGCCTTTGGAGTCTGCGTGGGTCTGTATCTGTTATGTTGTTCCTTTGCATGGCTGATTTTCTTTGAATATGTGCTAGACATTGTATTGGAAAAATTATTCATTTTTTTAATGATTTGAAGCCTAAGATGAAAAGATTTCCATTTGTTTCTGCTCGGCCCAACTTTGATTCAATTTCATAGCTTTAGATTTTCTGGATCACTCAGCTGAAGTCCACGCTAGAGCCAGATTTACTTCTGGTTCTTCATTACTTCTATGGCGCAGCTTGTTAGGGTCTCAACCCTTATTGTACTTTTGTCTGCTTACCTCGTCTCTTGGACACTCTTCTGCATCAGCAAATAGTCTCTAGGGCAGTTGGTGCCCAAGTGGTTTTCTAACTCCTTTGGGTTTTAACCCTCTCCTGAATCTTGGCCAGGTAAATGCTCTTAATCTTCTTTGGCTTTGCTTTTTAGGAATTGTTTCTTATATTTCATTGAGCCTTTTCAGTTTTCTTTAATAGGAGGGTTCAAATTATCTAGCCTTCTGCAGCCTTTGTAATTTTTTCAGTTAATATTATTTCAATCAAAATAGTACATAAACAATTTGAAAATCAACTACAGTCATGTGTTGCTTAACGAAAGACTTACATTCTGAGAACTTGATTGTTAGGTGATTTTGTCATTGTGCAAACATCATAGAGTGTACTACACAAACCTAGATTGTATAGCCTACTACACACCTAGGCTGTATGGTATTAATCTTATGGACCACCATCATATGTGCCCTCCATATAGGCCCTCCATTGTTGACCTAAACGTCTTTATGTGGCACATGACTGTAGTGCTTAAAGGCTTACAATGGGAAATAGCAGTCCCTCCCCACCTTCTGGGTCCTATACCTCAGAAGTAACTATTTTCAATACTGGAGCTGTTTTTTTCAGTATTTACTGTTATACTTTATATATTTATACTGCTGCTTTTATCTAGAAAGTTATTTTCTTTACATAAATGATAGCAAATACCTTTCTGCTTTTTCGTTTAATTTATATGTCTTCAAGACTTTTCATGTCAGTACAAATAGAGCTGCATCATTTTTTTAAATGACTGTATAATATTTTGTGGATTTACATATTTAATGATTTCCTTTTGATGGACATGTAGATTGATTCTGGTATTTTTATTATTACAAACAGTGCTATAATTAATATCTTATGCACATACCATTTTGCTTCTGTTCGTATATTTCTGTAGAATTCTTAGAAGACAGGTGAACTTTGAATTTTAATAAATATTGCCCACTTTTATGCTGTTTTTTGATTTATCAATTATCATATTTTGACTCTCTGTTTTGGTACAACTAGCTGTCCTAGATCACCTCGCTGCTTCTTCCTCCATCCTCGGGTACAGTTTTAGTGGAATCACTATGCAAAGCTTACATCGTTACATGTAAATTCTCACTGCTAAGCCCAGAACTGTTCTGTGATTATCTGTCTGTTCTTTCCTGTAGAATTTTGACTTTTAAGTAACAGTTGCTTCATTCTTTTCATTTACTTTTCTATATATTGTACCTCATTCTTCCTGTTCTCTTAGAACTGTAAAACCCCTCTGTATGCACACAGTACCAGATAATTTATCAAGTCCTTTTTTGGAGGAGGGGGATGAACTCATTCCTGATTTCTCTACCTTTCTGCTCTTTAGAGCTACATTACAACCATTGTCTTGAGACTTTCCTTTGACGTCATTCTGGGAAATCCTTTTGCTGCGTTGTTGGTCTCAGTTTCCTGGATCTCGGTTTTTTGTCTCTGTTGGTTTGCTGCCTGGTTTTAGTAGAGCACGTTTTCTGATAGCTTTCTGAAAGAGAGTGCTTAGGAGGTACATATTTGGAAGTCAGTCTCTCTTCTGCCCTTGTTCCTTATTGGTTGTTTGGCTGAGCATAGGCTTATAGGTTAAAAACAGTTTTCTCAGAATTTTGAAGTATTACTTTATTATTTTCTTGCTTCCAGTGTCACAGTTGAGATATGTTTGATCTCATTCTGTTGATCAAAAAATTCACATTTGTCTTGTGTTTAAAAATAAACAAGAAAGGGGCCAGCCCAGTGGTGTAGTGGTTGAGTTTGCATGCTCTGCACTGGTGGCCTGGGGTTCGCTGGTTCGGGTCTCAGGTGTGTACATACACACTGCTCATCAAGCCATGCTGTGGTGGCATCCCACATACAAAATAGAGGAAGATTGGCACAGATGTTAGCTCAGGGAGAATCTTCCTCAAGCAAAACGAGGAAGATTGGCAGTGGATGTTAGCTCAGGACCAGTCTTCCTCGCCAAAAAAAGATAAAAAAAATAAACAAGGAAGTCTGAAGTGGGAAATACAGGCAAAAAGTCTTGATGCTGCCTGCCTTCAAATTGTTCCAAGCCACTTATGAACTAGTAAGGTTATAGAATAAAGTCAACAATTAGAGAGTGGGTTAATATTCAAAGTATCTGTGTGTATATTATATCCTCAGATGGGTAAACTTAATTTCTTACAATACATAGTCTAGCAAATTACTTTCCTAAAAAACATGGTGAGTAAATGCAGTTTTCAATAAGAAATGGTATTCATAGCCTCAAGATTAATTTTTACTCAGGTCTGGAATTACACCCTACTAAAAGCTACAGTGTGTTACTATTTCATGGACACTGGCAGAAGATGACTCAGGAAGAGACAAAGCTTTTATTATTCATAGCACAGCAAATAGCATGGGTATCATTTATACAGGACCCTCTTGCTTCCTAGATCCTGTGGCAGTGGCATGATATGGTCTAGATGGATGCAGCACACACTGTGGGTTTGTGCTGCAGCTTGGGGAATTTGGTGCTTTGACAGTAAGTGGTAAGCAAGCCTGCTGTTTGTCTCCGAGGGAGACATTGCCTCATCGCTCAGGGTAGCTTGAGAGAAACACAGCTCTGAGAAACGGCCCGCGTAAAGAGTGGTCAGGGCCTTGCACTCTTCTCACAGACCCAGCAAGATGCGTGAGGGCGTGAGCGATCCATGGAGAAGTGTCTCTTCTGACACTTAGGTTCCATCAGGACGTATTAAGGGAACTTACTGCAAATGCAGTAGGTGGGTCACTTTTGTGATGACAATAAGATATAAAGTAAAGTGTAACTTGGAAAAAAGGAGACTTTTACCCTAGCCTGGGATAAGTTTATATTCATAGTGTTTTCAAGGAAAGTGTTTCAACTAGTATTTCACAGCTTTTACTTTAATATAATAAAATAGAAAGGATTCGCTCAGGCTCTTGTCTTCGACAGTCTCCTGTTACCATAAGAGTCTGCATTAACCACAGCTGACAGCGCTTGTAGTCTCTGATTTCAGTTTGATTTCAGGTCAAGGCTCCATTAAAGAGTAGGCGTCTTTATCAAAAATATGGAGCTTCGAATTTTCTGAGAACACACTGTGTATGTGGCTTATTCTTTTTCCCCGGGATCATGTAAGTTTTTTTCTTTATCCCTGACTTTGTGAAAGTTTACATTATTGTGCGTTGATGTGGTTTTTAAAATTTATTTTTTTATTTTACATCCAGTTTAAGGCCATTAAGTGGCCACTTTTAATCTGGAAACTGGCCTTTTTAGCTCAAGAAAGTATTCTTCATTGTACCTTCAGGAGTGCCTCACTTCCCTTCTCTCTCTTTTTTCTTTCAGGAACTCTTATTTGTCAGATACTGGAACCAACCAGATTGATTCTTTTTCTTATCTTTATTCCAAGTACCTTTTATCTCTGAGTATACCTATTGTATTTTTGGGAAATTTTCTTGATTTATCTTCTAATTCTTCTTTTGCATTTGTAATTGTATTTCTTGCATTTTCAGTTTTCATGCATTCTTTCTTGATCTCTGTCCCCACCCCCACCTTTTTAAAATATTTTGTTCTTATTGCGTGGGTATATTATCTTCTCTTATTTTTGGAAGATAGCAATTATAGTTTTTGTTTTGGGGTGTTTTTTGTTTGTGTTTTGGTTTTTTGGGGAGGAAGATTGGCCCTGAGCTAACATCTGTTGCCCTTCTTCCTCTTTTTTTTTGCTTGAGGAAGATTTGCTCTGAACTAACACCTGTGCCAATCTTCCTCTATTCTTTGTATGTGGGATACTGCTACAGCATGGCTTGACGAGTGGTGTGTAGGCCCCTGCCCAGGATCTGAACCCATGAACCCCGGGCTGCCAAAGTGGAGTGCGCAAACCCAACCATTATGCCACTGGGTCAGCCCCTTTGTTTTGTTTTTTAAATTTGTCTTCTCTGTATATGGTCTGTTCATTTTGGGCTGCTTCTGTTTATTTTGGTTTCCTTCCGTATTTGAAGCTTGCCTCAATTATCTGGTCTTATTTGACTATTTATATTTAGGAGAGACATAACAAAGCCGATTGGAAGTTGTGGGACTTGGAACGTTCGCAAAAGGAACCTCTCAAATGTCTTCTAATCTCTTTGTGAGGAGGGGTTGAGCATCTGTCTGGCTGCCAGCTGATCTGGGCAAGGAGAGGGCCTGGGCTTCTTGTTGTTGAGCATGTGAACTTTCATTGAATTGGATGTTTTCAGTACAGTGTCTCTCATGGTTCTCTGGTTTAGCTTCCAGAGTCTTGGACTTGTCTGGTAGAGGTGCCTGAGCACACCTTTGGAAGATGCTGAATGGTTGAGTGTGAAAATCAACGTGAGCCTGAGGCTGAAGCCGGGAATTACCACCATTCAGTTTGAAGTTTAGGAACGAAGAATGATCCTGAACTTTAAGAGTTTGAATTATTACTGCAATAATATTACAAATTTGAGTAGTCACATTTTAAGATTTAACATTACAGTGCACGAAGAATGCTTTGTCTAGTACTGTCTGCTGCTTGATTGCTTCCGTGTCATGAAAATGCCTATTTGTGATGCTAAATAAATACTCACTGTCAGTGAGAATAGAAGTTAGAAAACAATAATTCTTTGGCCACTTATATTGACTTTCAACCAATGTTTCTGTTTACAATTCAGCTTCTTATTACTTTCTTTGGAGGTGACAGTTGCCTTTAATTCCTTAGCCTTTCCACGGTTTATGGTGTATTCTGGTTTGCTTCACATTGGTGTCCTCTTGGAGACATTGCTTCTCATCTTTCAAATACTTGTTGGTGTTTCCTGTTCACTGATGGTCCCTGCTGAAAACCTAGGGGTCCTTAGTACCCACAAGAACATTCCTCGATGATAACTTTCTTGTAGTGCTGCAAGGAGGCGTGAGTTCACAGAGAAGTAGTATACGATCTTCTCACAAGGGTCTTAAGCTACAAAGAATAACATGTTATAAAAGTACAATCCAGGAGTTTACAATAAAAAGATGATAGAAGTTATTCTTTTTTAGCATGAAGCAAAGAGTTTCCCTATCCTTGTTAAAAAAACAGTTATACTTTAGAACTAGTTTGGAAATCACTTATTGCCATAGCCCTGGCAAGGATTTGAAATCTGAGTGAAAATAACTCTCAGGAATAGATAGATTGACTATAGAGAAGTTAATAACATTGCTTTAAAAAACATCCCAGTTGGAATTTTTAAGAAAATATTTTCTATCAAAGCTGTTCTTTGGCTGAGCTATACTTAACTTTGGTCTCAAAAAACCACTTTCAATTATTATATAATGTCTACTAGGTACCTTAAGAAACAATTTAGGAATAGTTAAATCTTTGTGTTCAGACTATTGTCTGATATTTTAGACTGGAAATATTTTGTTTAGTTACTTCAAACTATTTTACATGATACAGTGGGCCTTTCATTACATAATGCTTTAAAAGCACCAATTTAACAAATATTTATATAAAGCAGAAAACTTCTGAGTCAAGCATTACAGTATAAATATATTAAATGTTTAGAACTATGTACATTAAAGAGTGAATGCATTGGTGATCTAAAGCACTGACCACTTGCAGCAGTTTAAGAGCCTCAGTGGAATACGTGCGTTAAGCATTTGACGTCACATACCTTGAAATCCTTTATGTTCAAGACTCATTGCACTGATCAGTCCCAGAGCACACGTTATAATGTGCAGCTAGATCCTGTTCATTTCAGAGAGTATCAAGCTGTTGTGACATCAATATATTAAGCAATGAGGTTGCTCTTTTTAGAGCAAGACAACTTTAAAGGCATAATAAATAAGCATCATAAAGAACCTGTATGTTATACTTAACTATTTATAAAATTCTTTCACGTATATTGTTTGATTTAATCTACAGTAATCTTCTGAGGAAAGTAAAGCTTAAAAAGCTGAACTTTTACCCATGGTAGACTAACTTTCTGGCCTATTCTACAACTATTCTAATTCCAAGATGCCATTTGCTGCTGCTCTCTGATCCACATTTTAGTGGTTTTCTAACTGCCTTCTTCTTTATATGGTTGCTATTTGGCATTGCTATTCTTTTTTGTAACTTAAAAAAATTATTTTCCTTTTACTTCTGAAAGAGAGTGTGATGTGTTTGATTATAAAATTCTGCTAAATATATTTTTAAAACTATCACAAGAGATTGTTTATCATCAAAGGCATAAACTAGCATGAGATCTAAAATGGAAAACATTTTTTCTTTATTTTTCACATAATTTCTTAAAACTGAAAACAGAAGTTGTCTAAATTATTTAAAATTTTGTCTTATAGATACTATATTTCGAAAGGTGCTATTGTGGATCAACTTGGAGGAGACCTAAATTCGACTCCATTGCACTGGGCCACAAGGTTTAAATTGCTTCTGAATTATTTTTCCTTTGGTTCCTTTATTAGTCTATAACTAAGCAACTTTTTTTTAATAATATGCTAAAATGAATGAGAACTTATTATGTCAATAGTTAATATCAATAATGTACTAATGTATTGCTGATCAGTGTTACCTTGTTACCTGCATTGGAAGCAAACCTATTGTCCAAAGTGTTCTTAGGAAATTAACCATGCTGATATTAATCCAGTTAGTTATAAGATTGGGTTAAACTTTAGATTTGTAAATGTAATCCTTTTGCACATGTATATATTTACAATTAAAGAAGTTTCCCCATTCATGGGACAATTAAGATCATATTGGAATAGGATTAATAGAATAAAGTAACTATTTATTACATATTTAAAGAAACTATAATTTTCAAAGACTGTTATGCCAGTCAAGACTTATGAACCATAAAATCCTAAATGTATTGACATATACTTATATTAAAACAACTTTAAAAATATTTGTGTAATCTTTTCCACCATTACCCTATCTAAAAAAGATCTTTCCAGAGGATCCTGTTTCAAATAACTTTATATATTTAAGTGTTTATTCTTTTATGTTTTAGACAAGGCCATCTATCTATGGTTGTGCAACTAATGAAATATGGTGCAGATCCTTCATTAATTGATGGAGAAGGATGTAGCTGTATTCATCTGGCTGCTCAGTTTGGACATACCTCAATTGTTGCTTATCTCATAGCAAAAGGACAGGTAAAAAAATCACAATGATGTGGATTTTAATCACATGTTCTTCATAGTTTAAATGCCTAATATCATTGGTGTTACAACTGTAACAACCTGGTGAAATTTAAATAGTGCTTTCTGATGGATGAAGAGAATAAGTAAATATATAGTTAGTTTGATATTTAATGTAGTTAACATAAAAATAAGAAAGACAATGATGAACCAGGTAATGATCCATTAAGTTGGGTTTTTTATTTCCAAGAGTGGTAGAGATGAATCTCAGAAAGGGAGAAAATTTAAAATGGTATCTATTTTTTTCCTTAAGTATGTCTTTTGAATATATCATCTGAATTCATTTAAACTTTTTAAAAGATATTGCTGGTTATTTTATGTATTAAGTGCCTCTCTAAGGGGATAAATTCTTTAAGATTGGTTTCTCAGTTTCTGCTGTATAAAATAATGCTACTGCCTACATGTCAGAAACTTCTCATGATTTAAGTGGTTCTTTCTGATTTTCCTTGAGTATGTAGTGACTGTAATCACATCAGTATTATCACTTTATGTCTAGCATGGTTTGCAATAAATGTATTTGTTAAAAGTAACGTCACAGCTTTACTTCCATGTGTTTTCTCTGTTTATACTTAGACAGTGCTTTTATAGCTAATGATCTCATCGTAAGAGTAAGACAAATGATTTTAATTCCTTGCTATTAACAATTGTTATTTTAATTTAAAATTCTGTGCTGATTTATAATTTGAATAGTACTTATTTTATGAATCCTTTAAGGTATTTATTGTTGGCGGTGCCAGGCAATCACAGTTGTGTATTGCACGTTATGACTTAGGAAAAGAGGCATAAACTAGTTAAGTTAATTTCTGGAAGGGGGAGTTTATTATCTATTACTCTGTTAACAGACTACTAAAATCTAATGGCTTTGGAACAACACCAGCCATTTATTAGATATCGCAACTCTGGGCTTGGCTGGGTGGTTCTTATCCTTGTGATACTATCTGGGGGCTGTAGTCAGCTGGGGGCTCGACTGAGCTGGAGAATGGCTCACTCACGTACCTTGTACCTGGATAGGAATGGCTAAAAGTTTGGGCTCAACGGGGATACTAGGACAGCTTGGCCTCTCTTTTTCTCCAGGCAGTCCCAGAACTTCTTCTCAACAGTACGCCTCCACGTGGTCTCTCCAGCAAGGGAACTAGCCTTCTCACATGGTGGCTCAGAGCTCCCCAAAAGAACCAAAGCAGAGGCTGTCTGCCTTTTTTTGTCTTAGACCTTGATCTGGCACAGCAACATTTCTGCTCCATTCTGTCAGTTAAAGCAAGTAACAGGGCCAGCCCATGTTCACTGCGGGAAACCAAGGATGGGAATACCAGGAGGTGAGGTTTATTGGGGGCCATCTTTAGAGACCAAGTGCCACGGGGGATTATCTTTTTCTTCCACAGTTTCTTCTAGACTGGGGTTGGAAGCATTCGATGGTGCTGTAGCACATGACAGTGTCTTTAGTGGCCTTCTCTATTGCAGATATGAATTTACGCACACTCACTTGTCTTCTTAGAGTTTTTAACGAGGTAGGAAAAGTACTGTAAATTTTTGAATCTTTTTGTTAGCTTATTCACTTTGGAGTTTGGGTGTTTTAGTAATCTTTTTACCCTGGTATAGTATGTAGGCTATAAAATTCTGAAAGGGTAGTGCTTTCTGTCTGTCACAGTATCTTTTGTACAATAAATGCATGATGATGGTAATGTCTGACAAATAATTTTCTTTTTCATGAGTAAATTTTTTTGTTTATAAAAGTAACACGTGCTTATTGTAGAATATTCAAACATAATAGAAGAATATGACTTAGAAATGAAATCCCACCTCCCCCTTTCCCCTTGCCCCCAATTGAGATCACTTCCTTTAGCACTTTAGTATGTGTTTTTCCAGAACTTTTTCCACGTATACACTAATATATTGTAAAAGAAAACCTCTCTAATGTACATTACATCATCCTTCAAATGGGGTCCAGAGTCCTTCTCTGGCCATGTGTGGTAGTCCAGGTACCACTCGAGCTCATCCTCTATTGTCTACCCTCCCTCCCTCCGCTGTAGTCACACCAGTCTTCTTGCTGTTCATTGAACAGCTCTGCTAGACTGTTGTCTTAGGTAGGGCCTTTGTGCTTCTCTTCTCTTCTGCTCCGTAAATCCTTTCTTCAGACGGTCACACAGTTTTCACTCTTCCTCTCTCTTACTTCAATCAGGTGTTTGCTCAAGTTTTATTAGTTCTGATTAGTTCCCAATGATAAGCAATAATAAAATTAGTATATTTTAATTTTTTCTTTCTCTTCTCTGTCTTTCACTGACTTTAGTCAATAATATTGTTTTTCTTAGTGTTAACTTTGTTCTGATAAATATAACTGCATTTCTGTTACTTTTCAGCTTTAAATAATATCCTTTGACTCATAGCTATTACACATTAGGCGCTTATCATACTTTCTTTTCAACCTTCTTTTTCTATTTTTTCCCCATTTTTTGTTAATTGTATCAATTTTACATTCTTAGGGCATATAACATTTCCATTCAGTTTGTTGTTCTGTTCTTCACAATTGTTTCGTTTTAGTTATACTGTTAAATATATTCAGTGCTCACTACCGATTCTTTTGGATGAGTTTCAGGGGAAAATGCTAAGTTATGGAGCCCTGTTGATCATGGAGTTCCCATAAGCTTTTGATCTGGGCTTGGTTAATTCTTCCTAATAGAGAATACCCATACATCCAGGCTGAACTTCGAAAAGAAGTACCAAGTTTTAAATTCTGACCCAAAGAGAGAAAAGGTTGAATTTCATTTTTCTTTTAGTACTCTTGAGATTTGGCATAACTTTACATTTTTTATTCTATTTATTGATATTTTTAAGACTATCACTTTTTTAAAAGGATGTGAAAAGAGTCACAACTAAGAAGGAAGAAGAAACTTAAACATAAGAATTTACATCTTTGTTTTAATTGGACATTAAATTTAGTTGAGCTTTCTTGAAACCAGGACAGTGAAGAAAGTAAAATAAGTTACAGTACTTCACTCTCATTGAAGAAACAAGGAAGTTTGTCATTTCTTCAGAGAAGATTTTTTAAAAGATTTTAATTGAAAAAAAGTCAATGTGTATATTGGAAATATTGAGTGAGGTTACATATGTTGCCAACAAAACTTAAACTAAATCCAGAAATGGATTTGTAATGGCTAAGACGTAACATTGGATTACGATGTTCATGATGAAGGACTAAAACTAATGACGTCCGAGAATATGTGTTCTAGTTTGAATGATGTAGTGGTTCTCAGCTTTTTTCCTGCCTCAGTACGCTTGGATAGTGTTTGCAATTGAGACATCTTCGCCTCAGTAATAGTGGCTCGCAGAGAGCTGCTGCATAGAAATAGGAGGTGTTTTATAGTGTACGCGCTCTATCTCTGTCCTCCCTCCATTGACTGGTAAGTTAGATCACACAACTTGGATTAGAATTGCTGGCGCATTGTAATTCAGGAATGGAAGGTGGGGAAGGGAAGAAGAGGAAACTGAATATTTATTGAATATCTCTTATACCTGAACTGCTTTGCTCACATAATTCCATTTAATCATCACAAGGGTCTTATGAAGCCATTATGTGTATTCACATTTTAGATGAGGAAGCTGAGACTCAGATAATTAAAGTAATTCTGCCAGTCTTTTAGCTATTAAGGGGTGGAGATAGGAATTCCAAACCATGTCTGTCTTACTCTAAAGCCCAAGCCTTTCCCAATCCTAGAATAACAGACAGATAAACATGTCTTTTCATATAACAAATGGTTTTTGATCATCTGCTCTGCCGGCAATGAGAAAACAAAGATGAATTTAATATAATTTTGATCCTCAAAGAACTCCTCATCTAGTTAATGAGGTAGATGCCTCAGACGTATGGGGTAATCAGTCTGAATTGGAGCCGGGTAAAAGTAGGATTTTAGGGAAGTGAAACTGATAGAATCCCTGATCCATCACAGTGTCTTGAGTGGAAATTTAGATAACTAAGGAAGAGTTTTGGTTGAATAGATGGTAGTTTTAATTCTCATTTGCTAAAAAAAGCTAAGCGAAAGAGGGGAAAAGAGTACTAAGGAAAGCAGAACGTTGGGTAGGAGAGGAAAAGTAATCCTGGTTTACTATGTAATTGCTGGGAATAGTATTCATATATGTTTATAATAATGTAAATACCAAATATTTGTAGAACCAGAGTAGATGTCTTGAAAGGACAGAATAGGAAAGGTGCATATTTTGATGGGGCAGGGAGAGGAAAGAGAGAAATTCTCATTTTGCATACTGAGGAGTCTCAAAAGATAATGCCTACAACTGAAAAATCAGAAAGTAGTAATTCATCCTATTTTAAGATATGGAGGTAAATGCCAAAATAATGAGATAAAAAAGGTGAAAATGGTGGGGAGTAGGAGAATTGCTTTATCAGGTTGCTTTTTCACCACATACTTTGCAGAATCATTTAACTCTAAAAATGTGCATGCATGACGATTAAGTAAAAGGCAAACAGACTTTTTTGAGTTCATTAAAATGATAGGTCTTTTTATTCTTTATTTTGAAATGCCTAGGAATGAACAGTTTTATTATTTCTTCCTATCATGAATTAGTATAAATAAGTTTTTCAGAGACTTAAATCATTTGACCTGTCGTTTGTGGCTGAAAGATGAAGAATAGGTCAAGATCTTTAAATGCAAAACATTGAAAGGCTGTTTAAAGTATCTTAAAAGGGAAAACTATAAATATACGTTAATTAAATATATATTTACTATATATGTCAAATATTTATATACATAGTAAATAAAATATTTAGTGACAATAAATAGTTTTATTTTAAAGTTAAGAAAGAAAAACTTTCATAAATCACCCTTGATTGAGTAGTGTTATATTGACTTCTCCTGTGATGTGTAAATTAGATTTTTCCAAGTAAATTTGGTAGGAACTTAGCAATTTTTACTGCCTGACTTTTTTCTTTTTACTCTATCAGGATGTAGATATGATGGATCAGAATGGAATGACACCTTTAATGTGGGCAGCTTATAGAACACATAGGTATGTAACCATTATAAAATACTTATTCAGATCATTTTCAACATTAATCAAATGTAAAATAAGTGATGAGGAAAAGCAATTAATATTCTACTTCTAATATTTAAAATTTTTATTATGAGTATATGGTATATAACATAAATAACCTTTTTGGATGTTTGTGTCTCTTTGCTTACCTTTACCTTGGTAATTGTAGTATCTTTAATCTGTTCCTCTTTTAACAATTTCCACGAATGGGAGATGTTATCATCTCTTTAAAGAGTAATTTTTTCATGTAATTTGCATGTTTGCAAGTTTAATATATCAATAAGTTGCCTTAAATCATTTTTGGAACAATCCAGATTTAAATTAAAAAATTTAATTTGTTTAATTATATAGATGTTAAATGATATTAATCCCTAGATCAAAAATTAAAATTGTCCAGACCAAGAATGCTCCCCCTTGGAGCTATGTTACTTTATATGGCGTTGCACATTCTTAATACTTCCTATCTGAATGTTCTCTCATTACCAATTGTAAAGTTGTTGAGTATAGGTTAGAATAGAAATGTTCAAAGATGGAATGCATATGCAGCCACAATCAGTTTAGTATCTGTAATGATTTCTATAATTGAAATTAGGGTTGTTGTTGTTGTTTGTTTTTTTTTTTCCTTTTCAGTGTGGATCCAACTAGATTGCTTTTAACATTCAATGTTTCAGTTAACCTTGGTGACAAGTATCACAAAAACACTGCTCTGCATTGGGCAGTACTAGCAGGGAATACCACAGTCATTAGTCTTCTTCTGGAAGCTGGAGCTAATGTTGATGCCCAGAATATCAAGGTAAAAATAACCCAGATTGATATGCTATGTGAAATGTGGCTACTAAGATGTGAATTCCTCAATAAAACATAGATTTTTTTCATAGACTGTCAAAGATGGAAGAAATGTGTTATTTAAGCTCAGCACTTTGCTTCCATGCAAGAATTTATTTTGAAAGATTGGTTTACTTACTTCATCTTTTACTATTCAAGTAGTTTTAAGATTTTAGTGGCCTTTTCATTACTGAATTCCTATGGACTTTTGGAAATTAAATTATATAATCTGTGTTTTCGTAGCTGAAGGGAATAGTGTTTTCTGGTTTCTTTAAGAAGACCACTACAGAGAATCACAAGTTTGTAGTTAAACCACATTATGCACAATAACTTTAGTGATTCTTTGACTTGGTCATTTGTTGTCTTATTTTTTTAAAGATCAGGACCTTTAAATTTGATGAACACCTTTATGATGTTTATAGGAGAACCCCTCTCCCTCAAATGCTGGACTAATCCAGGAAAAGTATACACTGAGAGCAAAGCACAGTTAGCACTTATACTCTGAGTATTTAGAAATTTGTAGACATTTATGAATACCTGCAAGAAAATTCTGTTGGTGGTCTTAAATTTTGGTTAACTATGCTTATTTTTAAGCTTCAAGATCCACAACATCTTTCAGCAGCAGTCTCTTTCTGTGAAATGACTTTAAACTTTTAAACATCTTTTAATAATGTACATTCATAAATAAGTTTGTGCCCATTGACAAATGTTCTTTAATTTTAACTATAAATCATATTTTCTGAGTCATATTTCTTAAATTTCTAAAGGATATGTGCTAATTAAATATGAAAGGGATTTGAACCACATAGTAATCTGAAATGGCAATCAAAAAGTAGGTTATCTCCTGCTGGATCAGGGCATCTATTTATGTTCCAATGAATAGTTTATCTCTATTTGATTACTCTAAGAAGAGAAGGTTATACTACTAAAATAAGATAACTTAGACTAGTTATATGGAGCCTAATTTAGTTAGGATTTTAACCAGTTTTTAGAAATGAGTCTAATTTAAAATATTTTTTCAAAGTAAATATCAAATATCTTACTGGAAACTGTAAGAAATTGAGAAAACCGTTTCTTTTCTTTCTTTTTTTTTTTTTTAAGGAAGATTAGCCCTGAGCTAACATCTGCTGCTAATCCTCCTCTTTTTGCTGAGGAAGAGTGGCCCCGAGATAACGTCCATGCCCAGCTTCCTCTACTTTATATGTGGGATGCCTACCACAGCATGGCTTGCCAAGCGGTGCCATGTCCACACCCAGGATCCGAACTGGCGAACCCTGGGCCGCCAAAGTGGAATGTGTGCACTTAACTGCTGTGCCACCGGCCTGGCCCCTCTTTTTTTTGTTTTTTTTTTTTTTAAATTTGAAGTCTTCTTGTCCCTATCCAAAGTAATCAGAATGATCTAGTATCTGCCAGTAAACATACAGAAAGAGTAAAGTCAACGTACTATAGTACCTGACACCTAATGGGCACTCTAAATATTTGTGGACTGACTGAATGACAATTTGTGTAATCCTGAGCCTTACATCTAAGCTAGTTTTCATGACTCTGCTAGAATAACTCTCTGCCACTTCTGAAACTATAAAGGGAAATTTTTCCTTTTCCAAATGTTTTTAACTAGGAAGCTCTGAAGAGTTCATAACACTGATTAGTAAATTAGACTGACCCCAAGGATAAGAAAGGAGGAGTTTGACTAAACCTGACCAGTATCCCCATAAGAAACAATTAGTGAGATTACCTTATGTTTTGTTATCTGAATTGCTTAGGTTACTTTTCTTCTCTTTGATACCAGACAGCCGTTCCTAAAGTGTTCATGCCCCAGGAGTACATTTCAGGATAACTTAGTGTTATGTCATTGCAAAGATAGAGCCTGTTTCACTATGGCAAATGGTGAGTCTCCATGGACTCTGCCAAGAGCCATATCAGTATATTGAAATTACAGGAATACCAAAGAATTATGATAGGATGACTACACAGTTCTGGTCTTTGAAACTAGTAGTGTATATTTTTAGAGCATTTAAAAAATACTGTTTTCTATCCATATAAAATTGTGGATAACTTCTCTTTGATTATGATCTTTAAATATTTGAGTTGTGTAATTTGTAAATTTAACATCTTTTCAAATAAAAGTAGCTTCTGGAGTGACATTATTATGCTTTTTAATTAATTTTTTTAAATTGAGATGTAATTGGCATACAACATTCCACTGGCTTCAGGTGTACAACATAATGATCAACACCTATACACATCATGAAATGACCACCACAAGTCTAGTCAACATTCGTCATGCTACACAGTCACAAAATGTTCTTTTTTTCTTGTGATGAGAGCCCTCAAGATTTACTCTCTTAGCAGCTTTCAGATATGCAGTGCAGGGTTGTTAACGTAGTTGCCATGCTGTACATTACATCCCCATGACTTATGTATTTTATAAGCCCAGCCCCCAACCCCCTCCTCCCCCGGGAAACCACCAGTCTGTTCTCTGTATCTATGAGCTTGGTTTGTTTTTCTGTTTTTTTTTTTTTTTAAGATTCCACATATAAGTGAGGTCATATAGTTTTTATCTTTCTGTCTGACTTATTTGGAGAGGCATTATTTTTAAAGAAAATAAAGTGTAACAGGTTGCTTCAGTTGCTCAGGGAACATTTATACTTTCAGAGTAAAAATAGTCTTTTTATCTACACTGGTGAAAAAGTAGGTTTTTGTTTTAAAATGGTCTTTTTATGTAATTAAAAAGATGAAATAGTATCAATGCATTTTCTGCTAGAATCTGGCACTCCTAATATGCTGGAGTCCAGTCACCACCTTCTGATGGAAACCTTTTATTCATTCATTCAGCACATTTGTTCAGTTCTGGGAAGTCATGGTGTTTAAGACAGATGCAGTCCTTATTCTCTCACCGCTTAGGTTGTATTGAGGAAATAAACAATAAGTAAATTAAACACACACACAGACAGACGTGGTAGACTGAGGAGGGCTGAGGAGGCCACATCACGTGAGAGGTGAGAGTGATTTGTGAATGCCTTTGAGGAGATGACATTGCTTTGAGACTTGTTGGCTGAGAAGGGATCAGTTAATGCAAAGATTTGTGGGGAAAAAACTTCCCATGTAGAGGAACCTGCAGATGCAAGGCCCAAGGCCAGGAATAAGCTCGCCATGTTAGAGGTTCAGAAATGACAGCCTGGACCGAGTGCAGCGAGCAGGCGGTTGAAGTCACTGAGAATGGCAGTTGCCAGGTCATGCAAGGCCACAGTAAGGAGTTTTAATTGTATTTTCAGTCATGAGAAACAATTGGAAGGATTTTATGTCGCCTGGTTATATAATCTTTGTGTTTTAAATATTTTTACAAGATTGCTTTGGTTGCTGTGTGGAGAATGCTTTGAAGAATTAAGAAAATGGAAGGGGCAGATGAAGATCAGTTGGCTGTTGCAATAAATCAGACAAGTGATGATGTTAGTTTATCTGTGATTGTGGGAGTAGAGATGGAGAGGAATGAATGGATTTGGAAATGATAGAGTAGAAATGAAAAGGTAGTGTAGATGTGAGGGTGAAAGAAAACAACCTTGATCACCTAAGTTTGGATTTTAATAACTGAATGTCTTGTGATGTATATTGAGGTTATGAAGACAGAAGGAAAAAGATTTTTGGGGGGTAAACGTGATGGGAATTGGTTCTGTTTTAGTCATATGTAATTTGAGTCACATATCATTTTAGCTATGTGGAATGTCAAGCTAATTAAGTAAACTTAAATTGCTACGAATTTTGAAAGGGAAAAATTCATTAATTAAAAAAAACCCCTAGATGCTTTGTCAAATGGAAAAACATTTTTTATTTTAGGTCTTAAGAGAGTCTGATTGATAATCACAAATTATAACAAAAAGATGTAGCCTACAAATCTGGATATAGCTTTAACAGCTAGTAAAAGTTACATTCTCCAAAGAATATGAAAAATTATACTTTGTGTTATAATAGTTACATAATTATTAGTTGATCCTGTTTCTTCTAAAATAGCTATTTCCTAAATAAGATTAGGCTTAAGTTTCTTAGAAATCTATCTTTATATTAACTAGATGTTTACTCTTGTGAATTAGTTATTTGAGTAAGGAATTCAATTCTTTTAATATATAAACAAATGATTCTTTTATCAAAATAAGATAGAACTTATTTTGGAGACAAGTAATATTAAATGCTAGATAACTTTAAAATGGCTATTTTGATCCTTAGATGGATCAGGAATGGCCATATACCATAGCTTAGAGGTTCTTAATCTGGGACCCACCAGTGAAATTTGGTTAGAGGGTGGGTTCATGGACCCCTGAAATTGTTATAAAAATGTTACATGTATTACAACTTTCCTGGGGAGAGGGTCAGTGGCTTCATCAGATATGACTCAAAGAACCATGGCCCTAGATAATAGTTATATAGAATAAACTCAAATTTTGTTAAGTAAGAACAGTTGGGGAGAAAAAGTGATTTGGGATACTAAGAATTAACAAAAAAATACACATACGGTCATCCCTTTTTATGGTAGTGTCACATTTGTGAATTTTTAAAAAATAATATTTTGCCCCCTTGCACATGTTTTTGGTTATATAGATAAATTTAGGTGAATTGAGTTTTGGGGAAACAATCTCTGAGTGCTGCCCAAGCATTTATGAATTTTTCTTTCTAAAATTGTCAAATGACATAATTTTTAACTTGTGCAGAATGTAAAATTACTGAGCTTTGTTAATTAATATATTGAAAGACTCACATGGTTTCTTGAAATGAGGTAAGAAGCTGTTTTCAGAAAGTAGTTTTCATTACTTCTTAAGTACCTGACCTAGATGGTCTCCAAGGAAGAATTTTCCTTAGTTTTAATAATGAAATTCAACCTTGCTTAGGCAAAAAGTGATCTTCCACCCTCTACCTTCCATTATGTTTATCTCCCCAAACCCTTGAAGAATTTCTTTTATTCCCAGTTACATGGTCTATAACTACTCCATGATACTTGTTGTTAATGCTGCTGTTGTTATCGTTTACCATTTTGGCTGACACATGGAGTGATCCAACATAGACTTGATTCAGAACCCTGGGTTTAGTATATTTTTTCAAATTAATTGCTTGTTTATTTTACCAGCTGAATAAAAGAGCTATACAAAAGTAGTCAGATGACTAGAAGAGTAGTTGCAAGATTTCTTAAAGCTCCCTCCATCTTTTTGTCTAGGCGATCCTTAGGTGTCACTGGCCCTCTAGTGGAAGGGATGCTCAGCTGGACCGAGGCAACTGCAGGATATTCTCTGGGCGTTGTTACCCAAGGGATTGCTTTTATTCAGGTAATCTTTATAGTTTGGATTAATTAGCTGGTTCTGACAATTTAGGTAATAGAATTTTTGAATAGGTAAGGAGATATTTTAAGGTAAATATCCCTTTTTGTGGAAGACTTATTACCAAGATTAGCCCATTCCTTGTTAAATACGATTGATCTTTTTATTAAAGGATTGGTTGGGCTTTTTGTTGTTATTGTCGTGTTGTTATAGTTGTTACTATTGGTGGTTGTGGTGTGTTTATTTTGCTTCTTTTTCAGTGTGTTTTTTAAAAAATAAATTGTACTCTAGTTAAATAATCATCCCTCATAAATAAGGCACCCCAAGTCTCCTTATTACTTTATTTTCATTCAGTTTTTTAAAATACAATTTCAATGTTTTTTTTTCTTTTTTCTAAAGTGGTTTTGAATATTCATCTATACATGCTTGAAATTTTGGCAAACAAAATTTTGAATTTCACTTTTCTGTTTAAAGAAGTAATAAATAGTGGAGAATTTTAAATAGAATAGAAATGTAGGTATCTGACTAATTTACGAAAGGAGAAATAAGATTTTAAATTAATAAAGACAAAAAGAAGCATAGATCCAGAATTGGGGATGCTTATTTCTTGTTTCTTACTTCTTTTAAAACATTTTAGTTCTATTCACTTACACTATTTGGCATTCTTTTTCTTGAGGTTAAACTACAAGTCTATAACTTGAGTTTCACTATTTTTTGTTATTGCTCTTATTCTCTTTGAAAATTTCTGGATGGGTGGATGAATTTAAGACGATCAAGAATGCAGGTCTTGTAGAAGTAGAATTTGACTTTTCTTTTTCTTCTCAAGCCTCTTCTTCAGACTTGTCATCACTGAAATTAAACTGAGAGATTTCTGGCAATTTGATATTATAGCAGGATGTTTTGTGGCGATAGCTATTACTAATGAAACCCTTAAAGAATATGAAATATCTGATAAACTTAGTGATAGCCTCTGATCCAGCAGGTGCTAAAATACCTACTTTTTGATTTACTCTCTAAATCAAAACGCCAGCAGAAGTAGAATCTGTTGAAGACGTTGGGTGATACATTTTCTGATTGTACCTTGAATGGGAAAGCATAATCAGTAACATGTGATTATTTAGATTCTTTTAGTAATTGACTTTGCCCAATGTAAAAACTATGTTAATGGATGAATAGTGTAGTCAGTTTATTTTTATGGAAGTGCTTTAAAAGTTACTAACTAAAATATTCTGCTTTTTCTTCATTTTTAATGTGAATTTCTTCTGCTTATTTTATCAGGGTGAATCAGCACTTGATTTGGCAAAGCAGAGAAAAAATGTGTGGATGATCAACCATTTGCAAGAGGCAAGGCAAGCAAAAGGATATGACAATCCATCTTTCCTTAGAAAGCTGAAGGCTGATAAGGTAAATTTATGACTGAAGATTTTCAATAGATAGTCTTTTTAAGCTAGATTCATAGGCATACTTTCTTAGCATGAGTATTTACAGCCTTTAATTTTGACATTGGCCAGTGTAATTTTTAAAATACCATTTCATCTAGGATAAAATGAAAGGAGATAGCAAAGTTTCTCAGGGCTCTGCCTACATGGGTGATGGACTGTTCATATTATCTGATAAATAGGAAAGCTGTCTAAATCTCCATAGGCCACTAACATAAATGTTAGTTCGTTAATTCAGCTGGCCTTCTTTAAGTAATAGAGACATCATAAAAGTTTTTCCTGTTTAAGTGCATTTTTTAGTATGGTAATAAATTGTGAAAAGTCTTAGTCCTAATACATATCTTTTTTAACTACTCAACTCTCGCTCTAATTAATTTAAACTTTCCATTCTTATGTGATGTGTTGTAACATTTTTTAGAGATAGAAACGTATATTCTTTACTTCTCTATAGAAAGTCTGTTTTAGATCTTCCACATACCTTCAATTTTAAACTATTGGTTCAGTTGCCCGATTTTAATAATATGATACCAAAACTAAGAAAATTTCTGCCAAAGAGGAGTATATATTTCTTTCCTTATAAAAGGAAAAATTAGCTGACCCACAATTTCTTTATATAACTAATTGACAAGATATTTGCTAACTTGTCAATAATCACAACTTGAATGGCATTAAGCCTTGAGTACCATCTTATGTATGTCTTATTCAGGGTGTTCTAGTGGTAATACTGTTTGTTTAAAGTTAAGATTGATCTGTCTGTTAGAACAAAATGACAAGTTTTGGATAAAGGGAAGCACACTTGAAAGCATACCTCACTTATTTGTGGGAGTTCAGACTTCCTTAGTAAGCTGAAAAGTCCATTGGTCCATTACTTAGACATCAAAAGAGTTAGATTTATGATTTATAATCTTGCCTATTTTCAGTCTGTTAGTTGAGAATAATGAGTAGTTTTTGCATGTCGTGATAACTCTCTCATTTCACTATTAAATATAATACAAAAAATGATTTATTATTTATTTACTTTGATGTTGCTCTGTTCTCTAGGGTTTTTTTGCTCTAGTTTTGCTCAACAGAGTGGAAAATGGCTAATGTCTCATAATAATGAGCCTAGTAATAAAAGTGTCTTATATTACTTTGGAAAGTCCCATAATCTTTATGCTTTCATTTTGTTTAGTGTAAATATTCTAAAGATTTTTTAAACATATATAGTCAGGTGAAAATGACTTTGTAAATTTTAAATGTTTATTAATATATAAAGTTACTTATTATAGAAATAATGAGCTATATATGTGTTTAGATGATTTCTTTTGAAAAAGAGAGCTTCATTAAAAAGTTTAGCACAATTTTATTGACATTTGTGTATTATTGTGATCAGTTCGGAAGTTGAGTACCCCCTGCACTTTATTTCTTGGGGTTTTTTTTTTTTTGCATTAGTAACTTTAAATATAATATGTTTTTTAAAAAGGTTACTAGATAAAAATATATGATGGTTGGGGATTTTGTGACGTTAAGTATTTTTAATTATGAAGACTGTTGTTCTCTTTTCATTTCACGTTAGAAAAATTTAAATCATGTAGGTGACTTGATTTGCTAGTGTGAAGTATGTTCTTTATTTAAACCTAGGTAAGAAATCAATGATAGCTAGGTCACAATAGTATTTTACTAAAAAATAAGTCATCCCAAAATGGAAAGAATATATTTTTGGACAGTGCTAGTAGCTAATGAGATATGGAGGAAATCTTGATTTAGAAAACTGTTTTTAAAGCTCTTAGATTTTTTGAGGTTAGAAGATTTTAGACAGATTTATGGTTAAATGAGTTTACTTCTGTAATAATAAGTTAGAGGGAAATCTCTAAATTAGTATTTCTTAATATTTAACAACCCATGATCCCTTTTGTTAACAGTGGAAGTCTCACATATCTTCCTCTTTAATGTTTATTGATTATGTGAAAATAAATCTGGGAAGATGGAGTAGATGTACTTTTCCCTATTCCTCCCTGCTCAGTAAAACTGCAAAATCTGGACATTATGTACAAACAAATGTAAGAAGACTCTGGAAGATGGAGAGAAGAAAGCAGAGCAGCCAGGGAGCTCAGAATGGCATGGTGGTGGTTTCCCTGCATTCTCTTTTTTCGCCTCATGTATCCCAGAAGAGGAGCTGACAAATTCAACAAGCCAGAATCACAAATGGGTGCAGACGGAAGAGGCCCCAACGAAAGCCTGCTCTCTAGCCCAAGGACCGCAAAAGAGGCAGCTTAGCAAGATAGAAACTTTTAGAAAATAACTTTCTACTGCAGCTGAACACTACAGAAAAAACTGTGGGGGCCTCCCCTCCTGCCCCGACTCACCCTAGTAAAGGCGTAACTTTTACCGTTACCAGGCTGTAGTAAAGTGCCCCAACTTCTCTTCTGGGGTGGTGTCAGAGAAGGTCGGGTAGAGAGTTGAAAATTTCATCCTCACTGATTGTTGAGGTCCCATAGCCTGCTGTATCAGTGGAGACCACACAGGAAACAGTAATGTGGCACTCCTGACCCTCCCAGCCAGGGAGATATCAGTAGAGGTATAGTGGAGAGCTGGAAGTCCCACCTTTGCCTAACAGTATTGGGATGCCCTCCTCAGGTGTCAGTGGAGGTCAGCTTGGGATCCTGGACTACCACCCTACCTGGCAGTAATGAGAAGATGCCTCACTCCTCTCCCCTTGCCAAACTACATCAGAGGAATCCTTCTAAAATGAAAAGTTTAAATAAGATCCAGTATCTCATAATACCCCAGATGTCTAGGTTTTGAACGAAAATTGCTCATCACACCAAGAACCAAGAAGATCCAAAACGGGCCAGCCCGGTGGCACAGTGGTTAAGTGTGCACGTTCTGCTTCTCATCGGCCCGGGTTTCACCGGTTCGGATCCTGGGTGCGGACATGGCGCTGCTTGGCAAAAGCCATGCTGTGGTAGGTGTCCCATGTATAAAGTAGAGGAAGATGGGCACGGATGTTAGCTCAGGGCCAGTCTTCCTCAGCAAAAAGAGGAGGATTGGCAGCAGGTGTTAGCTCAGGGGTAATCTTCCTCAAAAAAAAATAGAATACCAACGACGTGATGACAGAGATGTTAGAATTATCTGACTGATTTTAAAGCAGCCATCATAAAAAGGCTTCAGTGAGTAGTTATGAACATGCTTGAAAAGAAATAAAGAAATAGAAATATAGAAAAAATACAAAGAAGAACCAAATGGAAATTTTAAAACTGGAAAATTACAATAACCAAAATAAAAAAGACTCAATGGATGGACTCAACAGCAGAATAGAGGGGACAGAGGAAAAAATCAGTAACCTTGAAGAGAGGACAATAAATATTACCCATTTTGAAAAACTAGAGGCAATAATCTGAAAAAAATAAAATGAACAGAGCCTCAGGGACCTGTGGTTATAACAGAATATCTAATGTTAATACAATTGGAGTCGCAGAAGAAGAAGAGAAAGAGGGTGGGGTTGAAAAAGTTCTCAAGGATACAATGGCCAAAAAAATCCCCAAATTTGGCAAAAGACAAACCTATAGATTAAGAAGTGGAAGGAAGGCTAAACAGAATAAACTCAAAGACATCTTCACTGAACATGGGGTCAAACTTCTGGAAACTAAAACCCAAAAAATAAAAATCCTGAAATCCCCTTATAAATGGGGCTAAAACGATTCAAATGATAGTGGATTTCTCATCAGAAACCAAAGAGGCCAGAAGGAACTGGCACATTTTCCAAGTGCTGGATGGAAAGAACTGTCAACCCAGAATCCTATACCCGGTGAAAGTATGTGTCAGAAGTGATGGAGAAATCAGCACATTCTTAGATAAAGGAAAACTAAGAGAATTTGTCACCAGCAGACCTACCCTAAAAGAATGTCTAAGAGAATTTCTTTAACCAGAGAGGAAATGATGAAAAACAGAATCTTGGAACATAACATCAGGGTAGGCAAAATTATGGGTAAATATGGTAAACTTTCCTTCTCATCTTATGTCTTCCAAATTATGCTTGACAGTTGAAGCAGAAATTATAGTGCTGTCTGATGTGGCTCTAAATGTATGTAGAGAACATATTTGAGACAATTTACAGTATAAACCAGGGAGGGCAGAGGGACATAAAGGGAGGTAAGGTTTCCTCACTTCACAGGAACTGGTAAAATCAATGACACGAGTACATTGTGGTAAATTATGTTTATATAATGTAATACTTAGAGTAACCACTAAAAAAGCTATAGAAATAGATATACTCAAAAACACTATAGATAAACCAAAACAGAATTCTGAAAGACTTCCCAGTAACCCACAAGAAGGCAGGAAAAAGGAAATAGAGAAACATACAGAGAACAAATAGAAAACAAAATACAAAATTATAGACTTAAACCCTAACATATCAATAATCACATCAAATGTAAACAGTCTCAATATACCAATTAAAAGATATTGGCAGTATGGATTATAAAATATAGCCCAACTATATGCTGTCTGTAAGAAACTCACTTCACATATAGGAATATCAGCAAGTTGCTTGTGGAACTAGCGAGTAGCAGAATGGAAACAGTATGTTACCCTGATACCAAAGTCAGGCAAAGACAGTACACAAGAGGAAACTGTAGACTAGTCTTCCTCATTATAGGCTCAAAGATCCTTAACCAAGTGTTAACAAGTAGAAGTCAGCAATCTATAAAAGGAATTATGCATCATGGCCAAATTGGGTTTATGCTAGGGATGCGAGGCTTGTGTAATATTAAAAAATAATTCAGTGTAACCTACCGTATTCACAAACTAAAGAAGAGTAATCTCATGGTTATATCATCAATCAATGCAGAAAAAGCATTTGATAAAGATCAATATCCATTCATGATAAAACTCTCAGGAAAATAGGAATAGAAGAGAATTTCCTGAACTTTATAAAGAACATGTATAAAACCTTCAACTAACGTGATACTTAAAAGTGAAGGACTGACTGCTTTCCCCTAAGCTCAAGAACAAGGCAGGGATGCCCTTTTACTGCTCTCACTCCACACAGTGCTGGAAGTTCCAGCTAGTGGAATAAAGCAAGAAGAGGAAGTTAAAAGGCATATAAATCAGAAAGGAAAAAATAATAAAATTGTTCCTATTTGTGGTTGACATGACTGTGTGTAGAAAATCCCAAGGAATCTACACAATAAACTCCTAGAACTCATAAATGAGTTCAGCAAGGTCACAGGATATAAGATAAATATGTAAAAAATCTTATTTTATTGGGGCTGGCCTGGTGGCATAGTGATTAGGCTTGCATGCTCCTCTTTGGTGGCCAGGGATTTGCAGGTTCAGATCCTGGATGCAGACCTACACACTGCTCATCAAGCCATGCTGTGGTGGCATCCCACATATAAAATAGAGGAAGATTGTCACAGATGTTAGCTCAGGGACAATCTTCCTCAAGCAAAAAAGAGGAAAGTTGGCAACAGATGTTAGTTCAGGGCCAATCTTCCTCACCAAAAGAAAAAAAAATCTTTTATTTCTATATATTTGCAATAAACATGTGGACATTGAAATTAAAAATACAGTACTACTTGATACAGTATCTTAGTATTGCTCACAAAAGAATTTTAAATACTTAGATGTAAATCTAACCAAATAGGTAAAGTACTTGTATACTGAAAATTTTAAAATGCCAGTGAAATAAATCAAAGAAGATTTAAATAAATGGGGAGGCATACTGTGTTCATGAATTGAAAGACTCAACATAGTAAATATGTCAGTTGTCCCCAAATTGATAGACAGATTTAATGCAATTAAGTAAAAAGTCCAGCAGGATTTTTGGTCTATATAACCAAGATTATTCTAAAATGTATATGAAAAGTCAGTAGACATGGAATAGCTAAAACAATTTTGAAAAAGAGGAATCACTCTACGCAGTTTCAAGACATGCTGTATAGCTACAGGAATCAAGATTGTGTGGTATTGCTGGAGGAATAAACTGGTAGATCAATGGAACAGAACAGACAGCCCAGAAACAGAACCACAGAGAGGTGCCCACTGACTTCTGAGAGAAGTGCAAGAGCAGTTCAGTGGTGGAAAGATATCCAAAGGCTCTAGCATCATTTGTTGAAAAGGCTGTGCGTAGGCAAAACACAAAACAAAACAAAACTCAAATGTCACACCGTGTAAAAAAATTAACTCAAAATGGTTCACAGACTTAAATGTAAAACATGAAACTATAAAACGTTTAGGAAAAAAACAGAGAAAATTACCAAAATCTAGAACTAGGCAAAGAGTTGGCTTTGACACAAAAAGCACAATCCATAAGGGTAAAAATCGATCAGTTGGACTTCATCAAAATTGGAAACTTTTATTCTACAAAAGACCATGTTATTAGGATGAAAAGACAAACTACAGACTGGGAGAAAGTATTTGTAAGCCACATATCCAACAAAGGACTAGTTTCCAGAATATAGAAAGAACTTTCCAAACTCAACAGTGAAAAATCACACAATCCAATTAGAAAATGGGCTGAAAACAAGGAGAGATATTTAACCAAGGAAGATATAAAAATGGCAGATAAGCACAGACAAGATGTTTGACATCTTTAGTCATCAGGCACAGTGGCTAGGTGACTTAAAGCCACAGTGACTTACTATCACACACCTATCAGAAGAACTGAAATAGAAAGCTGTAACAACGCCGAATGTGGTGAGGGTACAGAGAGACTGGATTACTCATGCATGCGTTGCTGGTAAGAGTGTGAAACAGTACAGTACCCTGGAGAACAGTTGGCAGTTTCTTCTTAAAAACTTAACATGCACTTACCATACAGTCTAGAAACTGCACTCTTAGGCATTTATCCCAGAGAAATGAAAGTTTATGTTCACACGCAAACCTGTATGTGAATGTTTATAGCAGCTTTAGTCATAATAGCCCCAAACTAGAAATAACCCCAAAGTCCTTCAATGGGTGAGTGGTTAAACTGTGTACATTCGTACCATGGAATATTCCTCAGCAGTAAAAGGAAATGAACTAATGGTACATGCAATAACCTGGGTGAAACTGCAGATAATTACATTGAGTGAAAAAGCCAATCTCATAAGGTTACATACATACCGTATAATTCCATTTATATAAAATTCTTGAAATGACAAGATTATAGAAATGTAGAACAGTTTAGTGGTTGCTAGAGGTTCCTATGGAAGTGAGAATAGGGTAGGGGGGAAGTTGCTATAAAAGGACATGAGGAATCCTTGCAGTGATGGAAATACTCTGTACCTTAACTATAAATGTCAGTATCCTGGTTGTGATATTGTACTACCGTTTTGCAAGGTGTTAACCATTGGGGGAACATGGGTAAAGGGTACTTGAGATCTGTCTGTATTAATCATTACAACTGCATGTGAATCTATAGTTATTTCAAACTAAAAACTTGAATTAAAAAATTGATTACTGAGGGGCTGACCTGGTGGTGTAATGGTTAAGTTTGCATGCGCCACTTCAGTGGCCTGGGGTTTGCAGGTTTGGGTCCTGGGTGCAGACCTAGCACCACTCGTCAAGCCATGCTGTGGCAGAATCCCACATAAAATAGAAGATTGGCGCAGATGTTAGCTGAGTGACAATCTTCCTCAAGCAAAAAGAGGAAGATTGGCAACAAGTGTTAGCTCAAGGCCAGTCTTCCTCACACACACACATACAAAAATTGATCACTGAATTGTAGAGTCTCGGTGGTTGATATACAGGTATTCACTATAAAATGCTTTCAAATTTACTGTGTATAGTCAGCCCTCTGTATCCGCAGGTTCCAAATCCACAGATTCAGTCATCCTTGGATCGCAAGGCCTACAATGGTTGCGTCTGTACTGAACATGTACAGTGTTTTTCTTGTCATTATTCCCTAAACAATACAGTATAACAAGTATTTACTTACCATTTACATTGTATTAGGAAGTAAACGTAATCTAGAGGTGATTTAAAGTATATGGGAGGATTCGCATAGGTTATATGCCAATACTATGCCATTTTGTATAAGGGACGTGAACATCGCTGGATTTTGGTAGCCGTGGGGGTCCTGGAACCAGTCCCGTGCAGATACCAAGGGATGACTGCATTTGAGAATTTCTGTAATAAAATATAAGTGAAAACAGATTTCTCATATCTGTAGAAGCAGTGCGTCACCATTACATCTTTATAATACTATAATATATATGTTAAATGACAGTTTGAAAAACAAATCCAGAAATCCCACACATGGGTCTTTGTCCAAGTGAAATCAACTTACATTCACACAAAAACCTGTGCACAAATGTTTATACTGGCTTTATTCACAATCATCAAAAACTGGAAACAGCTGTAATCCCTTAGCTGGGGAGTGGATAAACAAACGGATACATCCTGTGATAGAATGCTACTCAGCGTTTAAAAGGAACTCACTGCTAACACAGGCAACATGATGAATGTCGAATGTGCTCTCTAAGTGAAAGAAGCCGGGCTTAAAAGATTGCATTCAGTGTAGTTCCGTTTATATGACATTCCTGCAAAGAGAGTATAGAGGCAGAAATCAGATTAGTGTTTGCCCGGGCCTGGGACCAGGGCACACAGTGGTTCAGGGCTTGAGAGAGCTGTTCTGTGTTTTGATTTTCTTGCTGGTTACACAGCTGTGTAAGTTAACCAAAACTCAGAGAACTGTACACAAAAGAGGATGAATTTTACTATATGTAAATTGTATATTAATTTTTAATAATGAAAAAGTGTGGCCATTGCTGAGGGAGACCAGTATCTTGACTAAAAATAAGCAAAATCACAGGTAATTTTAGTAAATACTTTTTCAAATGACACATGTTCATCTTCTCTCCTATCAGTACCCACCCTTTCTCATACTCTCTTTTCCCAGTTATAAATCTTCTCTAATGTTTTGATGTAAAATTCACACATACTAGAGGTGAAAAAACAAATTGGAAGGATTAGTTATTTTACTACAGCATAAAATTAAACTCTGAAGTTGATATGTTTAATTATTAGTCTATGTTGAAAGTACAAATTGAGTTCAGAAAATGAATTACAGTGGCTATTGGGGAAGATGTGGCCATTTTTACTAAAAAGTGTTTCACTAGAAGCCAACAGGATGAAAGAGATGCTAAAAAAGTGTAATATCATCTTAGCCTCCACAAAGGTAAATATTCAATGAGGAAAGTAATGTTTACACTTTTAGCTTTATTCTATCACAGCTGGGATATCTTAGATCTGTCAACTAAAGTAACTCAGAGAGACTGGATAGCTGCCCGTGAGTTTGTGAAGGCTGTTGTGTGGAAGAGGCAATAGATGGACCTCGTGTTGCTCTGAGGATACAGTTGTGATAGATGTCACGAGGAAGTAGATAGGTTTTATACTTAGAAGTATGGACTTCGTGACAACCAGACCAGTACGAAAATGAACTGGAACTACCTCTGGAATATTAGGCACTCTGCTTTGAAATGTTCAGAGACACAGTGTCCGTTCTCTGGACTCTGGTACCCTGTAGATTGACTTTATTTTGTATCTCATTTTACGGTTTTAATATACTGTTTATATGTGTCATTCCAAATCTCTTCTCCAGGCTAAGCTTCCTCAGCTTTCCTTCTCTGATACAGTTCTTTGACCATCAGTCCTTCTGGTCCTTCCTTGTCTCTCTAGTAAGCAGTGCGCCTGGTAAAACAGGGTGGTATTTGTCGTGACCTGTCTTCTAGCCTGTCCACATGTTAGCAGGTGGTACTGCTATCTTTTATATCTGACTGTCTATAGACCCAGTCTTAAACTTTTGTTCTCATTTTCCACAATTTTAACTATGTGCTTTTAAATTTTTTATTTAGTGCCTTGAATAGTACCTGCACATAGTAGGCATACTTGAATGGATGAATTTCACCCTCTGTTGCGTGTTTTCACAAAGGTAACAATGGTTCACATTGAGGTTACTTGAAACATGCAAAACCTTCTAACTAATTGTTTTTTTCTTTCTATACAGGAATTTCGGCAGAAAGTAATGCTGGGAACTCCTTTCCTAGTTATTTGGCTGGTTGGGTTTATAGCAGACCTAAATATTGATTCTTGGCTCATTAAAGGGCTAATGTATGGTGGTGTTTGGGCTACAGTACAATTTCTTTCAAAGTAAGTATGTTGTTTTTAACTATATTTTAACTTTACATGAGGGAGTATAATTTGGACCTGCTATATAAAATTAATATTTTGTATGTTTAGAACATTGGCTTTGTGTAACATGTTTGATCTTAATTTAATCTTAAAAAATTTTGTCAAATTTGTGTGTGAAATCTTTTAAAATTTTAACATTGTTAAAATGTTCCTAAAGGTGCTTTCAGTGACAAAGTCTAGCATCTAATTTGTAAGGCTGAAATGGTTTTAAAACATTTTGGTAGACGTGTACTTGCATTTGTTGAACTCTAAATGTAATATACATGGTGCTTGTTTTTAGGTAATCATAATGCTTGAGCTTACCTTTCCATACGAGTTATATTTTCTTTCATCATAGGCAGTATGTAAGAAAGAGGTTTGATTTTTAGGAGCAAAGTAGAGTCTAAGCATGTAAAGTAGGCTCCGTTTTTTCTTTTTAATTTTCTCTCTCTTTTTTCTTTAAACATTATGATCATTCCATTTTCTTTCGGTCCGTAGATTTCCACTTAATTTCCATTCCTTTAGTACCTTGTTTTTACCTAAATTTCAAAAAAGAGTTCTGAAAATAACACACAGAAACAAAAATGACTTGTAACACACTTGTGTTAACTCTCAAAAAGGGGCTTAATTCTGGGTAATTAATCTCAATTTTAGTATTTCTAGGAGTTCCAAGGGCTATTATAAATAGGAAATCACCAAGACTTTCTATTTAGCCTACATGAATGATTGATCCTGCTTATGTTTTAATAAGATTTATTTTTCCTAAATTCTAAATACTGTAAATAGTGACCTTCAATTCCACTAAATTGTAGCCAGTTCATTCTGTTTGAAAAGAGGTGCTGAAGCTTAATGGGAGTGTGTAGGTAAAGAGAAATGAGGAAACAGAGAAAATATGAGGATTGCTTTCTACTCATGTGTCAAAATTATAGTATCTTTGGTGAATAATACGCTGAATGATACAGTTATATATGTAGTCATGTGTCATTAACTATGGGATATGTTCTGAGAAATGTGTTGTTAGGTGATTTCGTCGTTGTGCGAACATCGTACCATGTACTTACACAAACCTAGAGGGCATAGCCTACTACACACCTAGCTGTGTGGTATGAATCTTGTGGGACCGCTGTTGTGTATATGTGGTCCGTTGACCAGAACGTTGTTATGCGGCACGTGACTGTATGCTAAAGTGAATTGTTGATTTAAAAGAAGAGGAATAGCCTGAAATCCTGAAGGTGAAAAGTAAAGGGAATATAATTTTAAGTCTTGGTGAACTAAAAGGAGCTCAGAATCTTGCCGAGTCATTCAACTGTGAACTCATTTATCATTGATTACTGTGAAAACAGCCTTAGGAGTTAAGTATCCTGGACTTCTGGATTTTAGTTAAACCAGAGTTTGCTATGTAGAATGTGTGTCTAATTTTCATTTAGATAAATAAAGATTCATTTTTACAGTGAAATATAGAGCTCAAATTTTACAAAACTTGTGTTTTCCAGATCCTTTTTTGATCATTCAATGCATAGCGCATTGCCCCTTGGAATATATTTGGCAACCAAATTCTGGATGTATGTGACGTGGTTCTTTTGGTTTTGGAATGATATCCTTTGGTTATAAAGATCGTATCTAAAGCAATTTTTGTTTGTTTTTAAACAAATGTTTAATAGTAATTTAACATTGGGACCGAACTACTCACGATTTGCTGTATTAAAAAAGTATTCTTAGAAAAATAAGTGGGAACTAATGTAAATATTGTTTTTAAATGTTTTATATTGAATAGCTTGCTTTTGAAAGCTGCTTTAGATAACAACATCAGTAATAATAGCTGCCATTTACTGAGTGTTTAAGGGCATTTTCTTGAATACTTTGTACTCATTTAACATACATCCTATATTTTAGTATTGTTATCTCCATTTTATTGATGGGAAAATTTAAGTTTAAACAGGGTAAGCTGTCATCCTTGCTCAGCGCCACATGGTTGGCTTCTGGGAAAGCTGGGAAAGAAATACGTACTTGTTTGACTTTATAACACGTGTTCTAAACCTTTCTACTAAACTTCTGATTTTCATGTTTTAGTATCAAACTTTTCTCTAAATATTTTCTTAATTTCACAATTATTTTGCTGTGGTAGGTAACGGTTAATTTTCTCTTTTGCTTCATGGAAAGCATGTAATGCTGTATCTTCAAATGTTTACTAACGAGCAAATTATTTCAATGTAGTATACTTTTAAAAAGTAACGTAGTTGGAAATTATGAATGTGTGTGTGTGAACATGTGTGTGTATCAAAGAAATAAGACCAGTGTCAACTTTTGGTATTGTTGCATAGGTCAATCAGTAGGGCAGTCTGATTTATTATAATAAATAAATTATTATAATAAATAAATTTCATGTTTGTTCATCATTTTTCAAAACATAAAGTATATAAAATATGTTTTAAACAGTATGCAGCTCTCGGGGACTTGTAACTGTTCTGAATGAGTTTAATTAATACGTGGTTTCACTTCCCAGTCTTGCGTGGTATAATACTGTATTCTTTTTGTTCAGTTGTTTTGTATTTTAATTGAAAACAAAACATGCTTATTTTACTTTTGAGAGTGAGGCACAGAATTGAAGCTACACTTGTAGTTCTTTTATTCTTACAGCATTATGTGATTACTTTCAGAAAGTATACTACTTTTAAAATACTTTCTGGGCATAAGTATCTATTGAAATTTTTCCATGTGGCAGTTTTCGCTAGCTCATTCTGGGTTAGTATTATACCTTGACATAAAAATTGTTTTTCAAGGATTTATTGAGTATTAGAATTGTGGTATTGGGACATTTGATATGAGTAAAACAGATCTGCTTATTTTCATTACCTCATCTGTTTTAGATGTATAAAAAACACTGACCTCTGAAATGACTTTAGTATTCCAGACATATTTTCTAACTTTGTTTCCTAAATTGGACAGTAAATTTTATGTTCAAGGAAAAAAGTCAGATTCACATCTCAAAATAATTTTAGACTGTTGCCGTACTCTTAGTCTGTTATGCGTGTAAGTGAGAAAGGCAGAAAAATTAGTAAATTACCAAATAATGAAAACTTTACACCAGACAAAAATAACCAAAGCAAAAAGTAACACATGTTGGAGAGGTTGTGGAGAAAAAGGAACCCTCATACACTGCTGGTGGGAATGCAAACTGGTGCAGCCACTATGGAAAACAGTATGGAGATTTCTCAAAAAATTAAAAGTAGAAATACCATATGACCCAGCCGTCCCACTACTGGGTATCTATCCAAAGAACTTGAAATCAGCAATTCCAAAAGTCCCATGCACCCCTGTGTTCATTGCAGCATTGTTTACAATAGCCAAGACGTGGAAGCAACCTCAGTGCCCATCAACTGATGATTGGATAAAGAAGATACGGTGTACACACACACACATGCGCGCACATGCGCACACACACACACGATGGAATACTACTCAGCCGTAAAAAAAGGATAAAATCATCCCATTCACAACAACATGGGTGGACCTTGAGGGTATTATGTGAAGTGAAATAAGCCAGATAGAGAAAGACAGTCTCTGTATGACTCCACTCATATGTGGAAGTTACACATGTAGACAAAGAGAACAGATTAGTGGTTACCAGGGGAAAGGGGGTGGGCACAAAGGGTGAAGTGGTGCACCTACAACATGACTGACAAACAATAAGGTACGACTGAAGTTTCACAAGGTTGTAAACGTATCATAATCTTTTTTTTTTCTTAAATTTCACTTCTTTGTTTTGTTTTGACTCTTTTTTTAAGATTGGCACCTGAGCTAACAACTGTTGCCAGTCTTTTTTTTTTGCTTTTTCTCCAAAAATCCCCCCAGTACATAGTTGTATATTTTAGTTGTGGGTCCTTCTAGTTGTGGCACGTGGGACGCTGCCTCACCATGGCCTGATGAGTGGTGCCATGTCTGTGCCCAGGATCAGAAGCAGCGAAACCCTGGGCCACTGAAGCGGAGCACGCAAACTTAACCACTCGGCCACAGGGCCGGCCCCACTATCATAATCTTAATTAAAAGTAAAAAAAAAAAAAAACAATAAAACCTTTATGCCAGAGAGTTTTATATAGTATAATTTGAATCTTTTGCTTTGCTTTATTTGGAGAGAGTATAAAATAGCTTTGCAAGTTTCTGAAGCTGGGGAGTTGAGAATGTGAAAGGTAGATTTTGAAGGGAAGGCTAGAACAATCAAGTCTATTTAACTTTCCCTATTTGAATAATTCTGGCTTTAAAATAGAATGGCATATAATTCATTTTTTAAATGCATTGAGTAAATTTCACATGTTAATTTTTCGAATAAGAATTGTAGTATGAGCAGTGAGCATACTAAGTTCTATACTTGTCTGTAACGGAGGGCTGGTCCTAGTGCTCTCTCACAGAATTCTTGAAAAGTGGAATATACTATAGTGTAGGACATACCTGACATGTAAAGTGTTGCATAAGTGCATATTATTGTTTATGCATGACTCTTAAATCTAGTTAAGTTTGTGTCCAAATGGACTTTAAATGTGCATTTATAGTTTCTTTTGAGTGTATGTGTATGTGTGCGTGATATTCATGGAATGTAGAATGAAATCACAAACAAATTTAAATTCTGATTATCCAAAAAAACTTGACACTTCTCTATGTTATAAAAGAACATATATAGGGGCTGGCCCCGTGGCCGAGTGGTTAAGTTCGCGCGCTCCGCTGCAGGCGGCCCAGTGTTTCGTTGGTTCGAATCCTGGGCGCGGACATGGCACTGCTCATCGGACCACGCTGAGGCAGCGTCCCACATGCCACAACTAGAAGGACCCACAACGAAGAATACACAACTATGTACCGGGGGGCTTTGGGGAGAAAAAGGAAAAAATAAAATCTTTAAAAAAAAAAAAAAAAAAGAACATATATATATCTAGGCCCTGTATGATTTTAGAGCTACATTTTTTGTTTTTTGGTATTAAATTTTTGAGACCAGAGAGTGGAGCAGAAAGGGAACAGAAAGGAGCCTGGAATAATTTATAATGAAAGCACAAAGGCTGTTAGACAGGAAGGAGCTCTGAGGCTCATAATACGAGGCCAGGATTAAGGTGCAGCGAGAGAACGCAGCAGCTGGCAGGGTCCACCGCTCTGCTGTCCTCAACCTCTTTGTTGTTGCTTTTACCACTTGCCTCGTGCAACTCATGATTACATATCCATAATTAAAGCTGGTTAGACTAGTTTTGAAAAATAGAGTTAGAGTCAATTTTCATTATTCACAGTACTTATGTTCTGTAAAGTCTCTGTGAATACTGAATTAGCAAATACTGAACCTATTACTCCTGGGGGAAGAAGGTGGTTAGATTACTGCAACATTTTTGTCAACCAGTCACTACATAACCTTGTTTTACATGTTTCTGTTTAAACATCAAATTTAATATTTATTGTTGATCATTAACGTTCAACTCATGGCCAACAGCACTATAACCTATGCCTGAACAAAGCATATCTGACACACACATTGTAAGGCACGCATTTCTCAGTCTTCTTGCACTTACAAACATTAGACAGCATTTGAGCACTACACTTGGAGGCCATTTTAAAAAGCAGACTCATCAGGGGCTGGCCCAGGGGCGGAGCAGTGGGGTTCGCATGCTCCGCATCCGTGGCCCAGGTTCGCTGGTTTGGATCCCGGGCACAGACCTATGCACCACTTGTCAAGCCACGCTGTGCCAGGCGTCCCACATATAAAGTAGAGGAAGATGGGCATGGATATTAGCTCAGGGCCAATATTCTTCAGAAAAGAAAAAGCAAAATCATCAACAAAGAGCACAAAAACTGCAAAAAATGTGGGACTAAATAGACCGCGGAAAGGACACTTGTTTACAGCATGAGAGTTGAAACAGGAAGGCAGAGTGTCACCTTGTCGACTCAGCTGGGAATGTGTGCGAAGGAGATTCTTACATTTGCCGCTTTGTGCATGTCCACGGATGACTGAAAATCACCGTGAGTGTTGATTGTGGGGTAACAGATCAGTTGTAATGAGTTGGCCTGAGGATCACCTGTGTGAACCTTTAGTTTTCATAATATGATATCCAATAAGCATTTTGTGGTGATAATAAATTTCATGTTGATAGAAACTTTTAATAAATAAGTTCTTATTCTTTTCTACTATTCATTAATTATCACCCCATATGTACTTTACATTAATTCAGTGCTTTTTTGTTTATAGCTCTTTCAGATACATTGTTTTACTTGTTTCTCAGAATAATTCTTTGAGACTAAAAAACAAACCACACAAATCATAATGCTGTTTTCTAACTGATGGAAAAACGGAAGTTCAGAGAAGTTGTACGTCTTGCTCAAAATCACGTAGGTGATTATCAAGGGTCTGGGGTAGAACCCAGCTTTTTGCCCTGAGACAGTGTATCTTCAGATGTCTTTATGTTAGACTCTGAGCATGATTTTAAATTCATAAAGCCCCCTCAAAAGCAACTTGACAACCTGTAGAAAGAGCTTTAAATCTCTCTTAATGATTTCTTATTCGTAAGTAAATAATCAGAGATATGATCAAAGATTTATTTACCAGGATGTTTATTATTGTACTATTAGGATAGGGAAAAAATGGAAACAACCTGAATAGGGGGATAGTTCTATCAGTTACACTACATAATAGTATGGGCTAAAATAGCAATTAAAATAATTTGCTAAGATTTAGGGGCTGGCCCAGTGGCATAGTGGTTAAGTTTGCATGCTCTGCTTTAGTGGCCCGGGGTTCGCAGGTTCAGATTGTGGGAGTGGACCTACACACCACTCATCAAGCTGTGCTGTGGTGGCATCCCACTTACAAAATAGAGGAAGATTGGCTCAGATGTTAGCTCAGCGACAATCTTCCTCAAGCAAAAAGAGGAAGATTGGCAACAGATGTTAGCTCAGGGCCAATCTTCCTCACCAAAAAAGAAAAAAAAGCTTTTCTAGGATTTAATGATATGAGCTGATACTTAAAGTGTATATAATAAGCAAAAACATTATATTTATGGAGTGATTCTAATTTTGAAATGCAAAAAGGATAAGAGTGTCAAGTGAGTACATATAATTTTAGCTGTGGTTGTCTCTGGGTGTTGGATTCATGAGTAGTTTTATCTTGTTTCTTGTCCTTTTATTTATTTGAAAATTTTGTTTATTGACCATATAATATAATAATCATAATAATCAACTGTAAAATTCATTGTCATAGCCAGGACAGTCAACTGTGGTTGGCACCACTTTTGAAATATTATTTCATTATAGAAGGTTATTAGATTTCTATTTCTATTTCTATTTCATTCTATAGGTTATTAGAAATTTTATGTCTAAAAATAAATCATTTTTCAGTCATATTTTAAGTTAAATTAAGTTTTTAAACTAAAGATAGACATGAAGAGCTTTTAGAGCCTGGGATGATTACATATATAAAAATGAGGAGAGTGTAAAATTATCATTTTCCTCTATGCATTTTCCTTTTAACCATTCTTTTCTATAGTTTACTCTTAGGACTCCTTCAGTTTACTGTGTATTTTTCCTAGTTTCCTTCTAATATCCTCTAAGCTTTTTAATACCTATCTTCCAGTACCCAATCACCACCTTCTATGAATTCCAACAATATTGCTATATTCTTGTATATCTTTTTTTGTGCGCTTGTGCAAAAGTTCTCTGAAGTCACTAAAGATATTCTCTTATTTAAGATCTTATCCTGTATATTTGACACTGTGTATAATGAATGATGGGGAGGAGCAGTATCTTTCTTGCCTATTAGAGAAGCCATTGCTTCGGCGTACTCTTTCCTCGTTCAGTTGTGGTATCAGCCTTGACATTGCTGGCTCACATGGCAAGGAGAGAGCGAGAGAGATCTCTCCCTCTTCTTTCACTTATAGGGCCGTAGGCTTGTCGGCTTAGAGTCCTACCCTTATGACCAAATTTAACCTTAATTACCTCCTAAAGACCCTGTCTGCAGATCCAGTCACATTAGAGTTCAGGGCTTCAGCATGTGGATTTGGTGGGGGCCCTATTTAGTGTCAGAGGACCCGGGTGAGATTGATGCAGATTCTGACTTTGTCTTCTCATCTGCGTTTTTCAGACTGCTTCTACAGGTGGAGGCAGGATTAAGAACTACGCAGGCAGCCTGCCTCCCCAGAATCTTCTTCTTTCCTTGACTTCCAGCGTGAACTCTGTGGTATACTGTGGCTTGTCCCCTTTCCAAAGTTGTTCTGGTATTTGGCTGGGCAGTTGGTTTGTTTGATTTACTATTTTTGGTTCATTTTGTAGGGTATTATGATAAGTTAGAGCTGCATTTCACAGCAGGTATCGAAGTAACATCCAAGTAGAGTAGAGAGTTAAATGTAAAAAAATAATTCCATAAACATTTAAAAACATCGATGACAAATACTTGTTTTATCTCCAGTTGGAGGACTGTTTACAATAGAATAACACTTCTTTTGCCTCTAAAATTGGCAACACTTTTTTCTTCACTCAATGATCAGTATATGCTGCTAGTGTGGTTATAAATTGGTATATCTTTCTGGAAATAATCTGACAGTATAAAATATATATCAAGCCTTAAAAATGTTCATACCTGAAGATACTGCTCCCATAATATTTAGTGAATTAGGACATTCTGCTCAGTGCTTCGAGGAAGCAGAATAGCATTGATAATAGGAGCCTGGGTTTTAGTATCAGCTCCACCTCTAATTCTCTCTTAACCTTAGACTACTTAATTAACCTCTCTCTCAGTTTTGTCACCTGTAAAGTGGGGATAGCAGCAGAATTTATCATAGGATTCTTGTGCAGCTTAAATGGCACATAATTGGTGATTAATGTGTTATTTATTTTATTAGTGTTAATAAATACACTATGGTCCCAATTATGATAAAAAACACACTGCCAAGTAAGAGAAGATATCTCTGGGTGGAATTATTGTTTTTCTCTTTATACTTCTTAGTGTTTTTTTAATTTTCATCAGGAATAAAGGTTGTTTTAAACCTTTACCAAAAAACTCATGCTATTTATAGAGAATGCCTATTTCAGTTAAATTTTTAAAATTAACTGGTCTGAACCTGTTGCTGAAGCTAATTTCAAACCACCATTTGAAGATACCTAATCTCTTTGCCTTTAAAGAACAAGCAAAGAAATTCTTTAAGTTCATCTGATGTTTAATTCCTGAATAAATCCCTTTGAAATCTATAATCATTTATTGAGCTGGTAGTTAGCCCCTTACAAATTTAATCCTGGCTATAAGAACCTGACCTGTTATTTACTTGTCAGCAACTTTTTGAAACTTACAGTAAGTAAAGGTACTGCCCCTAAAAAATGCCAGGGTTTCAGCATTCTTCACACATACATTTACTCTTTATTCTCAAGAGATTTTTAGCTGGTGGAGCAGCTGAAAATTTGACTTCCTATTTATTCTGTGCTTATTGTATCAGTGGATTTTGTGGAATACGGATGGTGGAAGTGGGGAGAAAATAAAGGACTGGAAAAAGAGACATCGCTTTTGTATATGGCAGGTGATAGTAACTACTCATATCTTCTTCCTTTTTTTCTCCTGTATTTTAAGCGATTTTTCAGTGTTTTGGTAATTAGCGAACAAATATATGATCATTTCATTCAAGAAGCTGTTCTTTTTATCTTTGCTTCATAAGAAATATAAATAGTGAGTATACATGATAATGTCAAAAAATCTTACAAGATTCTTGTATGATGCTTGTACCTACATAAAGTATTGAAAATGATATTTGAGTAGCCCAGATATTTTTTCTCATAACTGTGTTGCTTTGGCAACATTGCTTTATTTCTCCTAGTGTTATTTAAAATAGTCTTTGACTTTTCACTTATATTTATAAATACCTAGTAGATTTCTTATGTTTTCATTAGGTAGAAAAATGTGAACATAGAAACTATTTTTATTTTAAGCAAGTTTATAAATATCTTTTCTACAATTAAAGTCAACTTGAATGTGTTCAAAAAAGGCAACAGAGTATTTAAAAGCAATCTTTAAAATAGATGGGTGTGATAACTGAAGTGTTTGTAGATATATAAAGATTTTAATGCATATAGATACAGTAATATGTTAATAACTTTGAACATGAGAAGTCCCTTCATTTTTGTCAAAAGAAATAATGATCATTTAAAAATAATGTGTTCACTGAATTTTTAATGTATTCACTGATTTTTAAAAAGTATCACATAAGCCTAACCTACATGATTTACAGTTTGTAAAGAAGTCATTATTTTTACTTTTTGTGTTAAGTAATATAATGGAAAAATGTATCTATTTTGATGTAATAGATAAACTAGGTTGTATTTTTTTGATGGTAGGTGGTTTTTTGTGTGTGGTAAAATTTTGTGGATTCTAAGTTTACCTATAATCGTAACTCATTTATCATTGCTTCTTTATATTCCTTGACTTCAGGCACATCTCAACTTTTTATTTATCCACCTTCCATTCCTTGCTAATAGTGTTGCACTTTTCTACAATTTTGGAAAATCTTGGAAATCAGATCCAGGGATTATTAAAGCTACAGAAGAACAAAAGAAAAAGGTAGCAAGATACAATCTAACTAGTCACATGTGTTTAACTGCCAAATTATCAGTGTTTATAGCAGATAGAGCACAAAGGAAGAAACTGTTTTTTAGAATATGGAGAAGTTTCAAACCAAACTGAGATCATGTGTAGTTTCTGCTCACCCTGGTGCTCTTGTGATCCTGTCCTTAACGCTTCCATGACGTTTTATAATTTCTTGTTTCTCTCCATATAGGGCTACTGTGATTGCTTTGAGGGACGAATACAATATTTTAAACATTTCTATAAACCCTCAGCAAATAATAACGCATTCACTAAATGTTTGTTGAAATACGGTATAAACTTGAAGGCCAATAAATTGGTTGATAATGCAGATATATTGTTCCAATAACTGAAATATTTGTATTTATGATCCAGGGAACCCCCTCATCTATGACCCAGGTACTTAGGAAACCAAATTTATAATCTAAAGATGGCACGTAAGTAGAGACTTGGACAAGAGGCAATTAGATTATCTTAAGAGCTCTTTTATACAGTTTCTGAAAGCAAAACAAATCCTGATGAGTTATTCCTGTCCACAGTAGATAAAAACACTGGCACGTTCTTATGGTTGGGTTCCCCTTTTTCTAGGCTGACAGAAATTGCTACCCTTATGTTAACAGCTTTCTTCAGACATTACTGCTAATTGGTTTGCCAGGTTATCTTAGTCATAATCTAGTTCTGAAGATCACTTTTTTACTGGAGTTAGGTTTATTTTCATGTCTTAATCATCAAAACCCAACCATTTCTTAGGGTAGGTAACTTAGTTTGATTGTTGGAGGAGTATTTCCGTAATTAAATTTAGGGTTGCCTCTTTACAAATCCAAGAAATAAAATTCCTGTTTTCATACTGTAATGAAATAGCAGAAGTAAATGAACATAAGATTTTATTATTTTGAGCTGACAACATTGGTTAATTGATGACAAGCATCATGTTCACTGATTCATGTTGATGGCACAGTAGTTGGTGAACATTGTTCCATTTTGAATAAAATCTCTCTGTTTTTGATTCACAGACAATAGTTGAGCTTGCAGAGACAGGAAGTCTGGACCTCAGTATATTCTGCAGTACCTGTTTGGTAGTATTTTTTCTTTATGCTTTCCCCTCTCCTCTTCCCTTGGCGGTGGCAGAGCACAGAGGTTGTGGGGAGTGAGGAGAATAGTTTCTTTCTCTGAGCACACTTCATGCCCCCAAAAGTGCCTTTTAGACTGTGGGACAAGAGGACAGGTGGCGAAACGATGTCTCCTTCCCGCTGTGCTTACTCCTGACCTAGCCCCTGACTACACTTCTGATTCAGAGCTGCCATTCATTCGTGTTCATTCTTACTCTTTTTCTCTTTTAAAATGTAACTCAAATAAAAAACTAAGTAATAACGTATTTAAAATCAAAGGTTTACTGTGATTCGCTAATATGTTCTCCTAATTACACTTTAAGAAACTTTATTCTTATATTTAAAGGTCACAGTGGGAAAATCCATTAGATATCTTCTAAGATAACATGACCTCTAAACTGGTTCAATTTGAGTAGTGTTTGCCTGTATTAGAGTGTTTATGCAACTTTGAGCACTGTTTTATCATTTCTATTAAAAGTTGTCATCTTCAGGTCATAGATAAAGATATAAATGAAATTAAATAGCATTTACTTATGGAATCAGATATAGTAATATTGACATTGTTTCTTATTATAGACATCAAATTACTATAGAATAATACTGTTTTGTGATTTTATTTTCTGCTTAATTTTTATAATTAGTTCTTGTGAAACATGTATAGACTGCCACAGTGGTTAACCCATGTTTTCTTACACAGAAACTGAAATAGCCCCAAATCATACCTGAAACTAAAGGCTCTTACAGTTATATCTTTAATTTCTACACTGCAGCTGAGCTAATATCTTAATATTGGAATAATAGTAAAATAATTGACTTAGAGTTATGGAATAAATGTTTTTGAAACTGAGCTCTAATTCTATGGATTCCTTAAGTTGTTCATTTAACATTCTTTGACGAAACAGTAGTTGTTTTGAATATTCAAAATACATGCAGGGGCCCCCTGGTGGTGTAGTGGTTAAGTTCACGTGCTCCACTTCAGCAGCCTAGGGTTTGCAGGTTTGGATCCTGGGAGCGCACCTATACACCGCCCATCAAGCCGTGCTGTGGTGGTGTCCCAAATACAAAGTAGAGGAAGATTGGCACAGATGTTAGCTCAGGGACAATCTTCCTCACCAAAAAAAAAAAAAAAAAGGGAAAAATATATATAATGTATTACTTTTGGTAGCAACTTGAGGGTGCTGACTAGATTCCTTTGCATTTTCAAGCATTCTTTTAAAAAGTTTTTGTTTCTGTGCTTTACAATGGATAATTTACAAGATTGTAATTCTTTTTTTTTTTGAGTTCATAATAGTTTACATCATTGTGAAATTTCAGTTGTACGTTATTTCTTGTCCATCATCACATAAGTGCTCCCCTTCACCCCTGTCCCCAGCTCCCATCTCCCTTCCCCTGGTAACCACTGAACTGTTGTGTTTGTGTGTTTATCTCCCACATATGAGTGAAATCATATGATGTTTGTCTTTCCACATCTGGCTTATTTCACTTAGCATAATGCCTTTCAGGTCTATCTGTGTTGTTGCAGATGGGATCAATTTGTCTTTTTTTATGGCTGAGTAGTATTCCGTGGTATATATATACCACGTCTTTATACAGTCATTGGTCACTGGGCACTTGGATTGCTTCCACGTCTTGGCTATTGTGAGTAGTGCTGCAATGAACATAGGGGTACACAGGTCACTTTGGATTGTTGATTTCAAATTGTTTGGATAGACCACCAGTAGTGGGATAGCTGGGTCATATGGTATTTCTATTTTTAGTTTTTTGAGGAGTCTCCACACTGTTTTCCATAGGGACTGCACCAGGTTGCATTCCTACCAGCAGTGTATGAGGGTTCCCTTTTGTCCACATCCTCTCCAGCATTTACTTTTAGTCTTAGTGATTATAGCCATTTTAAAAGGTATAAGATAGTATCTTAGTGTAGTTCTGATTTGCATTTCCCTGGTGATTAGTGATGTTGAACATCTTTTCATGTGTTTATTGGCCGTCTATATCTTCTTTGGAAAAATGTCGGTTCATAATATCCTCTGCCCATTTTTTAATTTTTATTTTTTTTTCTTTTTTGAGGAAGATTAGCCCTGAGTTAACATCTGTTGCCATTCCTCCTCTTTTTGCTGAGGAAGACTGGCCCTGAGCTAACATTCATGCCCTTCTTCTTCTACTTTCTATGTGGGACGCCTGCCACAGCATGGCTTGCCAAGTGGTGCCGTGTCCACATCTGGGTTCTGAACCAGCGAACCCTGGGTTGCTGAAGCAGAACATGCGAACTTAACCACTGCACCACTGGGCTGGCCCCCCCCCACCCATTTTTTGATCGGGCTGTTTGGTTTTTTGTTATTCAGCCATGTGAGTTCTTTACATATTGTGGAGATTAACCCCTTATCAGATATATGATTTGCAAATATTTGCTCCCAATTGGTGGGTTGTCTTTTTGTTTTGATCCTAGTTTTCTTTTGCCTTCCGGAAGCTCTTTAATGAAGTCCCACTTGTTTATTTTTTCTTTTGTTTCCCTTGTCTGAGAAGACAGGGTATTCGAAAAGATCCTTTTAAGTTTGATGTCACAGAGTGTACCACCTATATTATCTTCTAGGAGTTTTATGGTTTCAGGACTTATCTTCAAGTCTTTGATCCATTTTGAGTTTATTGTTGTGTATGGTGTGAGAGAATGGTCTGCTTTCCTTCTTTTGCAAGCGGTTGTCGGGATTCTCCAACACCATTTATTAAAGAGACTTCCTTTTCTCCATTGTATATTCTTGGCACCTTTGTTGAAGATTAGCTGTCTCTTGATGTGGGGTTTTATTTCTGGGCTTTCACTTCTGTTCCATTGATCTGTGTGTCTGTTTTTGTACCAGTACCATGCTGTTTTGATAACTATGGCTTTGTAGTACATTTTGAAGTCAGGGATTGTGATGCCTCCAGCTTTGTTCTTTTTTCTCAGGATTGCTTTAGCCATTTGGGGTCTTTGGTTGCCCCATATGAATTTTAGGATTCTTTGTTCTATTTCCATGAAGAATGTCATTGGGATTCTGATTGGGATTGCATTGAATCTGTGGATTGCTTTGGGTAATATGGACATTTTAACTATATTTATTCTTCTGATCCATGTGCATGGAATCTCTTTCCATTTCTTTATGTCGTTATCTTTCAATAATGTCTTATAGTTTTCATTGTATAAATCCTTCACCTCCTTGCTTAAATTTATTCTTAGATATTTTATTCTTTTTGTTGCAATTGTAAATGGAGTTGTATTCTTGGGTTCTCTTTCTTTAAGTTCATTAGTAGCGTCTAGAAATGCAACTGATTTTTGTAAGTTGATTTTGTACCCTGCAACGTTGCTGAAGCTGTTGATTATTTCTAATAGTTCTCTGATGATTTCTTTAGGGTTTTCTATATGTAAGATAATGTTGTCTGCAAACAGTAAGAGTTTCACTTCTTCATTTCCTATTTGGATTCCTTTTATTCCTTTTTCTTGCCTAATTGCTCTGGCCGAAACCTCCAGTACTATGTTGAATAAGAGTGGTGAGAGGAGGGACACCCTTGTCTTGTTCCTCCTCTCAAAGGGATGGCATTCAGGTTTTGCCCATTGAGTATGATGTTGGCTATTGGTTTGTCATACATGGCCTTTATTATGTTGAGGAAATTTCCTTCTATCACAATTTTGTTAAGAGCTTTTATCGTAAATGGCTGTTGGATCTTGTCAGATGCTTTCTCTGTGTCTATTTAGATGATCATGTGTTTTTTATTCCTCATTTTGTTAATGTGGTGTATCACACTGATTGATTTGCGGATGTTGAACTATCCCTGTGTCCCTGGTATAAATCCTACTTGATCATGCTGTATGATCTTTTTGATGTATTGCTGCATTCAGGCTGCCAGTATTTTGCTGAGGATTTTTGCATCTGTGTTCATCAGCAATATTGACCTGTAGTTTTCCTTTTTTGTGTTGTCCTTGTCAGGCTTTGGTATCAGAGTGATGTTGGCTACATAGAATGTGTTAGGAAGCATTCCATCTTCCCTAATTTTTTGGAATAGCTTCAGAAGGATAGGTATTAAATCCTCTTTGAAAGTTTGGTAGAATGCTCCAGGGAAGCCATCTGGTCCTGGGCTTTTATTTTTGGGGATGCTTTTGATTGCTGTTTCCATCTCTTTACTTGTGATTGGTCTATTCAGATTATCTATTTCTTCTTGATTCAGCTTTGGGAGGTTGTAAGAGTCCAAGAATTTATCCATTTCTTCTGGATTGTCCATTGTGTTGGCATATAGCTTTTTGTAGTATTTTCTTATAATTCTTTATATTTCTGTGGTATCCATGGTAATTTCTCCTCTTTCATTTCTAGTTTTATTTATCTGAGCTTTCGCTCTTTTTTCTTTGTAAGTCTGGCTAGGGGTTTGTCAGTTTTGTTTTATCTTCTCAAAGAACCAGCTCTTTGTTTCATTGATCCTTTCTATTGCCTTTTTTGTTTCAATTGCAGTTATTTCTGCTCTGGTTTTTATTATTTGTCGCCTTCTGCTGACTTTGGGCTGTGCTTGTTCTTCTTTTTCTGATTCAGTTAGGTGTAATTTGAGATTGAGTATTTGAGATTTTTCTTTTTTTGATGAGGTAAGCCTGTATTGCAATGAATTTCCCTCTTAGTACTGCTTTTGCTGCATGCCATATGAGTTGGTATGGTGTGTTTTCATTTTCATTTGTCTCCAGATATTTTTTGATTTCTCCTTTAATTTCTTCAGTGATCCATTGGTTGTTCAATAGCATGTTGTTTAGTCTCCACATCTTTGTCCCTTTCTAAACTTTTTTCTTGTAATTAATTTCTAGCTTCATAGCATTATGATTGGAAAAGATGCTTGTTATTATTTCAGTCTTCTTAAATTTATTGAGGCTTGCCTTGTTTCCCAACATATGGTCTATCCTTGAGAATGTTCCATGCACACTTGAGTAGAATGTGCATTTTGAAGTTTTGGGATTGAGTGTTCTGTATATCTGTTAAGTCCAACTGATCTAGCTTTTCATTTAATTCCACTGTTTCCTTGTTGACTTTCTGTCTGGATGATCTGTCCATCTATGTGAGTGGAGTGTTGAGGTCCCCTACTATTACTGTGTTATTAATAATATCTCATTTTAGGTTTGTTAATATTTGCTTTATGTACTTTGGTGCTCCTGTATTGACTGTATAGATATTTATAAAAATGTGTTATGTCTTGTTGGTGGAGTGTCCCTTTGATCATTATATACTGCCCCTCTTTGTCTCTCTTTACTTGTCTTATCTTGAAGTCTACTTTGTCTGACATAAGTATAGCAACAATTGCTTTCTTTTGTCTCCCATTAGCTTGGAGTATTGTCTTCCATCCCTTCAGTCTGAGCCTGTGTTTGTCGTTAGAGCTGAGATGTGTTTCCTGGAGGCAGCATATTGTTGGGTCTTGTTCTCTACTCCATCTCACCACTCTGTGTCTTTTCATTGGAGAATTCAATCCATTTATGTTTAGGGTGATCATCGATATATAAGGGTGTAATGCTGCCATTTTATAACTCATTTTCCAGTTCTCCTGCATTTCCTTTGTTTCTCGTCCTGTGTATTTTGGTCTGCCAATTGAGTTATGTAGTCTTTTATGTTGGGTTTCTTTGTTTTCTCCTTATTTATTATTTGTGTCTCTGTTCTGGTTTTTTGTTTAGTGGTTACCATGAGGTTTGTGTGCAAAATCTCATAGATAAGATAGTCCATTTTCTGATGGCCTCTTATTTCCTTACACTAAACCGATTCAATCCCCTTCCCCTTCCCCTCCTATGGTGTTTTTGTCACATCTTAGTCCATCTTGTGTTGTGAGTTTGTGGTTAAAATGATGAGATTATCTTTGTTTTGGGTTTTTTCTGTCCCTTTATCTTTAATGTTATACTTTAGTATTTCCTTCTTTTTTATGGCTGTTAATATTTCATTGTATGTATATATACCACATCTTCTTTATCCATTCATCTGTTGAGGGACACTTGGGTTGCTTCTATGTCTTGGCTATTCTGAACAATGGTGTAATGAACATAGAGGTGCAATACATCTTTTTGAATTATTGATTTCATGTTCTTTGGATAGATATCCGGAAGTGGAATAGCTGGATCATATAGTGTTTCTATTTTTAATTTTTTGAGAAATCTCCATACTGTTTTCCATAGTGGCTGCACCAGTTTGCATTTCCACCAGTGGAATATGGGTGTTCCCTTTTCTCCACATCTTCTCCAACATTTCTTAGTTTTTGACTTGTTAATTATAGCCATTCTGACAGGTGTGAGGTGATATTTCATTATAGTTTTGATTTGCATTTCCCTAGTAATTAGTGATGTTGAACATCTTTTCATGCTCCTGTTGGGCATCTGTATATCCTAGGATAAATGTCTGTTCATATCTTCTGCCCATTTTTTGATCAGGTTGTTCATTTTGTTATTGTTGAGTTGTATGTGTTCTGTATATGTTTTGGAAATTAACCCCTTGTTGGATATATGATTTGCAAATATTTTCTCCCAGTTTGTGCTTTTTTTTCCATTTTGTTCCTGGTTTCTTTGCCTTGCAGAGCTTTTTTGTCTGGTGTAGTCCCATTTGTTTAGTTTTTCTTTTGTTTCCCTTGTCTGAGTAGACGTGGTATTTGAAAAGTTGCTGCTAAGATCAATGTCAAAGAGTGTACAGCCTATGTTTTATTCTGGGAGTTTTATGGTTTCAGATCTTAAATTCAATTTTTTAATCCATTTTGAGTTGATTTTTGTGTATGGTGCAAGATAATGGTCTACTTTCATTCTTTTGCAAGTGTTTGTCCAGTTTTCCCACTACCATTTATTGAAGAGACTTTCCTTTCTCCACTATGTGTTCTTGGCTCCTTTGTCGAAGATTAACTGTCCATAGATGGGTGGTTTTATTTCTGGGCTTTCAGTTCTGTTCCACTGATCTGTGTGTCTGTTTTTGTACCAGTACCATGCCGTTTTGATTACTATATGGCTTTGTACTATATTTTAAGTCAGGGAGGTGATTTCTCCAGCTTTGTTCTTTTTTCTCAGGATTGCTTTGGCTATTTGGGGTCTTTTCTTGTTCCCTATAAATTTTAGGATTTTTTGTTCTTTTGCCGTGAAGAATGTCATTGGGATTCTGATTGGGATTGCATTAAATCTGTAGATTGCTTTAGGTGATGTGGACGTTTTAACTATGTTTATTCTTTGAATCGATGGGTATGGAATATCTTTTATTTTTTTATCTCTTCATTGATTTCTTTCAATAATGTCTTATAGTTTTCAGTCTATAGGTCTTTCACCTCCTTGGTTAAATTTATTCCTAAGTATTTTATTCTTTTTGTTGTGATTGTAAATGGGACTGTGTTCTTGATTTCTCTTTCTGCTGGCCTGTTGTTAGTGTATAGAAATGCAAGTGGTTTTTGTATCTTGATTTTGTACTCTGCAACTTTACTTTATTCATTGATTATTTCTGATAGTTTTTTGGTGGATTCTTTAGGCTTTTCTGTATAGAGCATCATGTCTTCTGCAAATATTACAGTTTTACTTCTTCCTTTCTCCTTTGGATCCCTTTTATTTCTTTTTCTTGCCTAATTGCCCTGCCTAAAACCTTGAGTACTATGTTGAATAAGAGTGATGAGAGTGGGCACACTTGTCTTGTTACTGTTCTCAGAGGAATGACTTTCAGTTTTTGCCCATTAAGTATGATGTTGGCTTTAGGTTTGTCATATATGGCCTTTATTATGTTGAGGTACTTTCCTTCCATACCCATTTTATTGAGAGTTTTTATCCTAAATGGATGTTGGATCTTGTCAGATGCTTTCTCTGCATCTATTGAGATGATCATGTGACTTTTATTCCTCATTTTGTTAATATGGTGCATCACGTTGATTGATTTGTGGATGTTGAACCATCCTTGCATCCCTGGAATAAATCCAACTTGATCATGGTGTCTGATCCTTTCAGTGCATTATTGTATTAGATTTGCTAATATTTCGTTGAGGATTTTTCATTTATCTTCATCAGTGATATTCACCTGTAATTTTCCTTTTTTGTGTTGTTCTTGTCTGGTTTTCATATCAGGGTAATGTTGTCCTCGTAGAATGAGCTAGGAAGCATCCAGTCCTCTTCAATATTTTGAAATAGTTTGAGAAGGATAAGTATTACATCTTCTTTGAATGTTTGGTAGGATTTGCCAGAGAAGCTATCTGGACTTGGAATTTTGTTTTTTGGGAGGTTTTTGATTACTGTTTCAATCTCTTTATTTGTGATTGGTCCTTTCAGATTCTGTGTTTCTTCTTGATTCAATGTTGGGAGGTTGTATTATTCTAAGAATTTATCCATTTCTGTAGGCCATCCAATTTGTTGGCATATTGCTTTTCATAGTATTCTCTTTAATTGTATTTCTCTGCTATCCATTATTTTTTCCCTTTCATTTCTGATTTTATTCATTTGAATCTTCTTTTTTTCTTAGTGAATCTGGCTAAGGATTTGTCAATTTTGTTTATCTTCTCAAAGAACCAGCTCTTAGTTTCATTGATCCTTTCTATTGTGGGGTTATTTTTTTGTACTCTCTATTTTATTTCTGCTCTGATTTTTATTATTTCCCTCCTTCTGCTTACTTTGGACTTTGTGTGTTCTTCTTTTTCTGATTCTGTCAGGTATAGTGTAAGATTGCTTATTTGAGATTTTTCTTGTTTGTTGAGGTAGGCCTGTATTGCTGTAAATTTCCCTCTTAGCACTGCTTATACTTTATCCCATAAGATTTAGTATGTTGTCTTTTCATTCTCATTTGTCTCAAAGTATTTTTTTATTTCTCCTTTGATTTCTTCATTGATCCAATAGTTGTTTAGTAGCATGTTGTTTAGTCTCCACATCTTTGTGATATCCCTAGCTTTTTTCTTATAGTTGACTACTAGTTTCATAGCATTGTGGTCAGAAAAGATACTTGATATGATTTCAGTCTTCTTAAATTTATTGAGGCTTGCTTTGTTTCCCAGCATATGATCTGTGTTTGGGAATGTTCCATGTGCACTTGAGAAGAATGTGTATTCTGCTGTTTTTGGATGGAATGTTCTATATATATCTAGTAAGTCCATCTGGTCTAGTGTTTCTTTTAAGTCCACTGTTTCCTTGTTGACTTTTTGTCTGGATGATCTATCCACTGATTTAAGTGGGGTGTTAAGGTCCCTTAATATTATTGTGTTGCTGTCAGTTTCTCTCTTTACATCTGTTAATAATTCCTTTATATACTTTGGTGCTGCTGTGTTATGTGCATATATATTCATAAGTGTTATGTCCTCTTGTTGGAATATCCCTTTTATCATTTTATAATGCCCCTCTTTGTCTGTTGTTATGTTTTTTATCTTGAAGTCTCGTTTGTCTGATAGAAGTACAGCTACACGTGCTTTCTTTTGCTTGCCATTTTCTGGGAGTATCATCTTCCTTCCCTTCACTCTGAGCCTGTGTTTGTCTTTAGAGCTGAGATGTGTTTCCTGGAGGCAGCATTTTTTTGGGTCTTGTTTTTTAATCCATCCAGCCACTCTGTGTCTTTTGGTGAGTTCAATCCATTTAAATTTAGAGTGATTATTGATATATGAGGGCTTAGTACTACCACTTTATCTTTCATTTTCCAATTGTCCTATATTTCCATTATTTCTTTTCCCTTGTGTTTCTGTCTGCCATTTGAGTTTGGTGGTTTTCTTTGATGTTTTTCTCAGTTTTCTCTTTATTAACGATTTGTAACTTTGCTCTGATTTTTTGTTTATTGGTTACCATGAGGTTTGTATAAAAGGTCTCATAGATGAGATAGTCCATTTTCGGGCATCCTCTTATGTCCATTAGCCTATATATTTTCCATCCCCTCCTCTTCCCCTTCTGTGTTTTTGTTGTCACAAATTATTCTTTTGTGTGTTGTGAGTTTTTGACCAAATTGAAGTGTTTATAATTATTTTTGATGCTTTCTTTCCCTTTATCCTTTATGTTAATTAAGTATTTCCTAACCTATTCTGGTACAGAGCTGCAATTTTCTGATTCTGTCTATGTGTTATCTCTTTGCTTAAGGTTTTGTTAACCTTTGCTTTTTAGTTTCTGATGGGAGGGCGCCTTTCAGCATTCTTGTTAGTCAGGTCTAGTGGTGATGAACTCCTTCAGCTTTTGTTTATCTGAGAAAGCTTTTGTTTCTTTGTCATATGTGAAGGATAATTTCACTGGATAGACTATTCTTGGCTGAAAGTTTTTGTTTTTCAATATTTCAAATATATCATTCCACACTCTTCTAGCCTGTAGGATTTCTGCTGATAAATCTGCTGAAAGCCTGATGGGGGTTCTTTTGTAGGTTATTTTCTTGTGTTTTGCTGCCCTTAATATTTTTTTTTGTCATTGACTTTTGTGCCTTGGAGAGGGTGTTTTTGTGTTGGTGGAATTAAGAGTTTTATTAGTTTCCTGTATTTGCATGACAAGTTCCTTTCCCAGGTTTGGACGTTCCCAGCTGTTATTTCTTTGAATAATAAGCTCTCTGCTCGTTTCTCTCTCCCTTTTCCCTCTGGGATCCTCCTTCCTACTTGAGTTGGATATGTCTCAAAGAATTTCTTCATTTTTTAAAAATCTTTTTTCTCTCTCCTCCTCTACCTACTCATTTCTAGATTTCTGTCCTCAAGCTCACAGCTTCCCTCCTCCATATGGTTTGCTCTGTTTTTTATGCTTTCTACATGATTTTTCATCTCAGTTATTGTGATCTTCTTCTCCAGAATTTCTCTTGGTTTTTTAATGGAGTTTCAATCTCTTTGGTAAAGTAATCCTTCAATTTATTAATTTATTCCTGAGCTCATTGAACTGTCTTTCTGACTTTTCTTGTAACTTGTTGAGCTTCTTTATGACAGCTATTTTGAATTCTCTCTCAGTCAGAGTGTAGACTTCTGTGACTTGAGTTGGTTTCTGGAGAGCTGTCGTTCTGCTTCTCTTCTGCCATGTTACTGCAGTTCTTCATGGTGTTTGGTGAATTGATCCTCTGCCAGTGCTTTTGTAGTAGTAACCACCTTTCTTATTTGTGTGAGGCTTTGGTTACTTTGGTTATTTGCTGCTTCTGGTTGTATTTGAGAGCCTGCACTTTCCACCCTTCACTGCCTTTACCAGGGTCATCTTCAGTGCCCTCCTTGTGCTGCTTCTGCCTCTTGGGTTGCTGTTGCCTTTCCTTTAGTCTCAATTGTCTCCACCAGGGTCACCAGGCTGCAAGCTCTTATACTGCTTCCAGGGTCACCTGGGTTTCATATTCCTCCACTGGCTTTGTAGTGGAGATGCTCAAATACTGCTACTCCGTGCACCACCTGTGCTGCTGCTGCAGGGTTATCTGTGGGTGCTGGTTGCACCACTGCCAAGGGTGCTGGGTTCATGGATGTCATTGTCGCTGCCAGGAGCCCAGGGACCTGGGGAATTGTATGCAGCCCTCGCTGCTGGTGGAGCTGGTATCCGGGATGCCACCAATGGGAGCTGGTTCACCAGTTCTGCTGTGGTTCTTGAAACCTCTGGTTGCAGGTTCCACCTGCCACTGCTAGGGGGAGCAGGGGCTAGGCAGGGAGAGGTTTTTGTTGTTGCTCACTGTGTAGCCTCTCATCTCTGGCACTAGCCAGTGTGTTTTAGGAATTCAGGTCATAGCACCCCACCCCAGCCAGGAAAATCCATGTTTTGTATACTATCTCCACTGTTGGAAAGACCCGGCTACTGCTGGGGGAGCAAGCGGCATGCATGCTGGATTGTCTGGGAGATAGGCAGGTAGCAAGCTTCCCCGCTTCTCGCCCCTGCCAGTACCACTCGCAGGCAAACAGGCTAAGTCCACTGGGAAACTGGCAGGTAGTAAGCTGGCCCGACTTCTCTATCCCTGCCGGGACCACTTGCAGGCATGTAGGCTTAAGTCCTCTGGGAGGTTGGCCAGAGGCACCCTGTGCCTGTTTTCTCACAGGTGTGCTGGCCAGTGTGGGGATCCTTGTGCTGGATTGCTGCTACAGGGATGGGAGGGCTGCTCCCCTAGTTCCACTGCCTCCTGGGGGTCCAGTCCACCCACCTTCAGCTGTATAGATGCCTAGATTTCTTGTGTGTCCTGTTGTGCTATGTAGGGAGTCTCTGTTCATCAGTGGCTGTCCAACTGATTGTAACTCAAGTGGGAGAGACAAAGGGAACAACTTACTCCACCATGATACTGTTGTCACTCTCTAGAATGTTTTTATGTTTTGCTATTCTGTGGAAATACTATTCTCTTCCGTAAAGTCAAGTATGTATTGCTGGTATATTTGCGGAATGGAAAACAAATTCTTCATAGAGTCACTCAATACACTTTCATTGTTAAATAAATATCTGATGGCAAGAACAAGACTGTTTTTGTCATCATAGTATTAACAGTTTTTTATATATTATGTTATTGTAAGCCCTGTAGTTCTGGATAGATAATTTGGTGTTGTAAAGTATAGAACATATCCTATTATAAAATGGTTCAGATTGCCAGAGGTATTTATCATTATATGGGTATCCTTCACTTTGATAAATAGACAAGTCCCTAAGAAGACACATATAGATCAGAAATTTCCTAAAAATGAATTATTCTGTAAGTGAACCAAGGAGACTGTTATGTTCAGGAACCTGGTGTCAGTCTTTGTTCAGAATTCGTTGTCAAATGTTGCCCAAAGGGGATATGTAGCTGAGCGTTGGAAGTGAGGGTAGAATTTGTTTGATATATCCTGCTGCTTTCTCCTAAATAAATTTAATCTCATATCTGTGGTGAGGAATAGCTTATTCTTTCTTTCGTCCACAGATGATTTTAGTACATGTCAGAACTGCACAGTCCACTTATGCTTTTTTCTTGGTACCTCAAAATAGCGTATAATCTTATGCAAACTGTTGGGGAAATGGCAGTGCTTTTGTTGAAACACCAATGAAGGCTATTATGAATTTTGTGTCTGGAGTGGGTTAATACCTGTATCTCTTGTCATGTATCCGCATTGAGACTGCTTGTGTTCGCTTGGCCAATTTAGAGCAAAATATTTTACAACACTTAAGGCCCCATAGACATGAATTCTTTATTGCCCGTCAAGAGCTGAGTAATGTATTTTCCGATCTTTGCAAGCAGTAGAGACTGCCTAAACTTCCTAAGCATGTTGTCCTTTCTTAGATCGGGGCATGCAGTTCAGCAGGGGAAGTGCTATACCTTCATCTGAGATCTCAGGACGCACTGAAAGAAAAGAGATGTGCACACTTAGTGTTTGTTGTTAGTTTTGTTAACTTTGGGAAGATGTATTTTATTGATGATTTTGAATTTTAAAAGCTGCTTTTATTAACTTCTGACTTGACTTTCCTTTTATTAAGGAACGATTTCATTTTATTAAAGCACAGCCAATATCATAACCATTAATCACAATAAATTTTCATTTAGGTGCCTGGAGGTTGATGTGTTTTTATTATTCAGAAGTTTGAGGGATGTAAATTATAGTACCATTCATTGCAACAGCAAATTGGTCTTTGATTCTTATTTGTTTTTTGTAAATTGGTGGTTCTACTCCATTCTTAAAAGTTTATATTCTAGATTACCCTTGTCTTTTTCATCTTATTCTTTTGGAAACCTTGGTGTAATCTTTTTCAAAAAATATAGTTTTCTTTTTTCATAATTGTATTTTAGAAAATAAATGTTCAGCTTTCCTGTCTTTAGTATAATGCCTTTCATAATCTTTTGACGTGCCTATTAACAGATACGGAAACCAGTGAGGTCCAAACATTGTGGTGTGTGTAATCGCTGCATAGCGAAATTTGATCATCACTGCCCATGGGTGGGCAACTGTGTAGGTAAGTTTTATTAGCAGTATCTGAATATGTTGCTCATTTAAGTTACTCTAGGTAATTAATAAAGTGCAATATTAAGGTAGATAGTGGGAAGTTCATTCCTGCACCCTACTACACCCCCCATCCCCTCAATTACCTCCTGGTTGACGAAACAGCAACTCATTTGAGAGAGAGGGAAAAGGGTTCTAAAATCAGTGCCTAGAAAAGATTGATATCATTTTTCTATCAGTTCTTTCTAGTACCTACTCTTATCTTTTCCATTGGATAATGGTGAAATTGATAAGGAAGCAGATAGTATTCCTTTTTAGTTAAACTAGAGAATGTAAGGCTTTTAACAATATTTCAAAGGATGTGATGTACAGAGGCAGAGGAGAGTGACAGATGAGAACTCTGCTTACCTCAGTGTTCAGGAATGGTGTGGTCTGATGTACTAGGTGGGCTGAGAGATGGGCCTGGGGATTTTATGAGGTGACAGCGGGAAGCCTTACGAAGATTGTGGGGATCTGTTGGGGAGAAGTCTTTGAAAAGTTGGATTATAAAATTTATAAAAGTGAGATAAAGTAGGGTTCTTTGATAGCTCACAAAGCAAGCAGTAGGGTTAAAGCTCAGAACTGAGAGTCATTTGGCTTATTGGGGCTCTCTTGCCTTCAGAATGAGCACTGTTGCAGTCATCACGTCTTTGTGTGCAATTATAAGCATTTTTATTTTAAGACTTTTATTAAAACATTTTTTTCTTGAAGAAAAATTTATAAAATACTTAATATATGTGATTATTGTCAAAGTTGTATCACACCCTTCATGGCATTTGCCTCCCATCCCCCCAAAGGATGTATTTCCAGTTGTTTTTTCTTAGCTGATAAAAATTGCTTCTGTTTTGTTTTTTAGGTGCAGGCAACCATAGATACTTTATGGGCTACCTGTTCTTCTTGCTTTTCATGATCTGCTGGATGATTTATGGTTGTATTTCTTGTAAGTACAATTAGTTTTTTACCTTCTTAAAACACAAATGTTTGCATACTCATCCTTACCATATTAACCGAAAATATAATGACAAAAGTCTTTTAACCAAAAATTGTTGCTTGGGGCTCCTCACTATAATGAAGCATAAAGAAAAAAATAGAACTATCAAACATATTCAACATGTAGGATAAGCAACAGAATTATCAATTAACCACCTCTTAATACATGTATGTGTGTCCTCTGAGAAGCTTGTTGGCTTAATAGGCTTTGAAAAGCTTCTGGGTAAAATACAGCAACATTTTTCACATCATGTGCTTGCCTTACTCTAGTAGTTGATTGGTTTTGTGATTGTGCCAGTTGCTCTTTCTTACCAAGCAGGGAAAATATAGTTGAAGTTAAGTTTGCACAGAACTTGAAATATTTTGAAAAGTAAGATATAATTATTATCTGTTAGAGAATATTAAAAGGTATTAGACGTTACTCTTTTAAGAATAAGTTATCATTTACTTGATCATATGGGTTTAGTATCTTAGAGGAAATGATGGGTTTTTGTTGCATCAAGAACATAATTTGGAAAGAGTTTAAATGAAGAGTCTAGTTACTGTGCTTCAGGGCTTGGTGGTATTTAGCATAAAGATGTATTAAATCCTAGCTTAAAAAATGTCTTGGAAGGATGATTTCCTAGTCCTTCTACTCCCAAGATATTAAGAATATTCTCTGTTATTGCCCTAATGAAAAGGGAGGCTAATTCCTCAAGTAGAGATTAATAGAAAGACTTAGTCAAAGATCTTGACCTAATTTCTGGGCCCAACACACCTAAGAGAGAGGACCCATCCAGTCTGTAACAACAGTAGTTCTTCATGGCAGCAGCTCTCGAAGAGTCAATTTTGTTTTGGAAAAAGACCCGTCACCAAGGTGATCTTGTGTTATATGCCTGCCCTCCAAAAATACCTCACTTATATATATATCATCTTAGTATAAAGAAAATGTTTGTTTAAGTATTGATGTATGCAATTGCAACCAATAAAAACTGTACGTTGTTACAGTCCAGTAGTTGGTTTTTTTAAGATTGGCTGCTGCTTTTTCCGTTTCTGTCTCTGATGTTTTTTCACTAATGTATAATGGGATTATTGAAGAGTATAAAAAGTGTACATGGAAAGTCATCAGTTAAAGCTGGGCTCTGGACCCTGTTTCCAGAGTGGTCCCTGCCACAAATGCCTACACAAGGTGCTTGGACGATTACTGAGCACATGTGGGTACTTCTCTGATTGTAGACTGGGGGCTCCACTGCGAGACCACGTACACCAAGGATGGATTTTGGACATACATTACTCAAATTGCCACGTGTTCCCCGTGGATGTTTTGGATGTTTCTGAACAGTGTTTTTCACTTCCTGTGGGTGGCCGTGTTACTCATGTGTCAGATGTACCAGGTACGTGTAGGTCCTTCATTTGTTCTTTGGTGACTCAGTCGACTCTAAACTCACTCCTCGCTTAAAAGGTAATAACCTATCTCTTTTTAACCACTGCTGCTTCTCAAGGATTACAATCTTCAGTTTACCTCTTTCCCTCCCCCCTCCCTCTTTTTATGTTGTAAACTTTGACTTTTTATCCTATCAACAAAACTTTTTATTTCTGTTGCTGGTTCACCTACATCCAGCTGGACATAAGTGTGAGCTTAGATTGATGATGCCATTAACTTTATGTTCATTTTAATAGGAATGTTGTATTACCCATAAATATCAATATTTACTCAAGAGTTCAGGGTTTTTTAAATTAAGGATTTTTTTTTTAAAGCTCATTCTTAAATGGAGAGGTGGTCTGTGTGCATAGTCTCCATCTCTCCACAAGCACAATGCCAAATTACTTGTTTTTAAATATTTTCCCCGTTTAACCAGCTACTTTTCACAGAGTCAAAACATCACGTAAACTCGCTTTATAATCTCCTGATGGAAAGCAGAAACAGACTTCATCAGTTTCTCTCCATCTTGGGCCTCTCGAGAATTAACTTATTGTATACGAAATATTCAGAGACAGTTTAATGGTTTTCTTTTTCTTGCCTCTTAGATATCGTGCTTAGGTATCACTACAAATGAGAGGATGAACGCCAGAAGATACAAGCACTTTAAAGTCACAACGACATCTATTGAAAGCCCATTCAAGTACGTAATGCTTAGAAATGTACTGTTCTCCCTTGGCATATAAATTTCCTTACTCAGCAAGTATCTAGTGAACTACATCACAGAGAAGTAGTTCTGTAGGTATGGCAATAGGTTATTAAGCAGAGAATATTTCTTATACTTAGCAAATGTAAAATAGCCTGTAAATCCTACTGAATTCTCAGATTTCTGCCACATGTAGCATTGGTTAGTTCACCATAACTCTAGAATTCATCACATTAAATATATGTTTGTGATATTCTTTTTTTTCTTTATTACACAATTCAAACTTTATTGGCCAACTAACATTTAGTATTTGTTCTTTCACCTTTCCTCAATTTACAATTTATTTTATTTTGTTTTTTTTCTGGTGAGGAAGACTGGCCCTGAGCTAACATCTGTTGCCAATCTTTCTTTTTGCTTGAGGAAGATTGTTGCTGAGCTAACATCTGTGCCCATCTTCCTCCATTTTGTTGTGGGATGCCACCACAGTGTGGCTTGATGAGCCGTGTGTAGGTCCACACCTGGGATCCAAAGCCACAGATCACGGGCCACCAAAGTGGAGTGCACAAAACTTAACCACTACGTCACTGGGCCAGCCCCTCAATTTACAAAGTTTTATTGAGAAATGAATGTATTCAGAGAATTGAAATAAGATTTTAAAAAATACAGTCAATTGAAATTCATATTTAGGGAAATTTTCCAGACTCTGGGGCAGCTGCTTTTCAGTGCGAATTATTTATTTGCCCTCTGAATGACACAAAAGTTCCTACACACATAGGTTTTCTTTTTCCTTTTTTTTAAATTCACATATAACATTATATTAGTTTCAGGTGTACAAAATATGATTCGATACATATACATTGCAGAATGATCACTACAAGTCTAGTTAACATCCATCACAACACATAATTACACAGTTTTTTTCTTGTGATGAGAACTTTTAAGATCTCTCTTAGCAACTTTCAAATTTACAATACAGTATTATTTACTGTAGTCACCATGCAGTATGTTACATCTTCATGACTTATTTATTTTATAACTGGAAGTTTTTGCCTTTTGACCCCCTTCAGCTGCTTCACCTACCTCCCACCTCTGGCAGTCACCAGTCTGTTCTCTGTATCTATGAGCTTGGTTGTCATTCCTTTGCTTGTTTCTTTTTTAGATTCCACATGTAAATGAGTTCATATGGTGTTTATCTTTCTTTGTCTGACTTATTTCACTTAGTGTAACGCCCCAGTGTCTGTTCATGTTGTCACAAATGGCAAGATTTCCTTCTTTTTTATGGCTGAATAATATTCCATTGTGTGTATGCATGTGTGTGTGTGTGTGTGTGTGTATGTGTATACACACATACATATTTTGATCCGTTCATCCATCGATGGATACTGAGGTTGTTTCCATATCTTGGCTGTTGTAAATAATGCTGCAATGAACTTAGGGGTGCATATATCTTTTTGAGTTAGTGTTTTCATTTTCTTTGGATAAATAACCATAAGTGGGATTGCTGGATCATATGGTGGTTCTATTTTTAATTTTTTGAGGAATCTCCATACTATTTTCCATAGTGACTGCACCAATTTAAATTCCCACCAACAGTGTACAAGGGTTCCCTTTTCTCCACATCCTTGCCAACACTTGTTATTTCTTGTATTTTTTATAATAGTCATTCTAACAAGTGTGAGGTGATATCTCATTGTGGTTTTGATTTGCATTTCTCGGATGATTAGTGATGTTGACTACCTTTTCATGTACCTGTTGGCCATCTGTATGTCTTTGGAAAATTGTTTATTCCATCTTCTGCCCATTTTTTAATCAGATTGTTTGTTTTTTTGATATTGAGTTGTATGAGTTCTTCGTATATTTTGGATGTTAACTCTTATCAGATAAATGATTTTCAGATAGTTTCCCCATTCAGTGGGTTGCCTTCTCATTTTGTTCATGGTTTTCTCTGCTGTGTAGAAGCTTTTTAGTCTGATGTAGTCGCACTTGCTTATTTTTGTTTTTGTTGCCTTTGCTTTTGGTGTCAGATTCAAAAAGATACTAAGACCAATGTCAAAAAGCTTACCACATGTTTTTTCTTCTAGGAGTTGTATGGTTTCAGGTCTTACATTCAAGCCTTTAATCCATTTTGAGTTAATTTTTGTGCATGGTGTAAGATAGTGGTCCAGTTTCATTCCTTTGCATGTGGCTGTCCAGTTTCCCCAACACAATTTATTGAAGAGACTGTCCTATTCTTTATATATATATATATTTAAAGTTTGCATGCAGCTTGCTGCTTAGAAACAGTAGTACTGTTTAATTATATGAAATAGTTAAAACTGGGAGTTTTACTCGAGCTCCTTGCCTAATACCTTCAAGCTTTTGCAGTGCTGTTAATAATTACATGCTTCTAGAAAGCAAGCAAACCTTTAAATAAGAGCAAAAGTAAGAGTCAACTGGGTAGTATTATTTCCCCCAGGAGGCACAATAATTACATAAGCTGGAAAACTGACTGCTTTTCCACACTTGTTCTTGAAGTCCTAAAATTCCGTGAACTTTTTCCTTGACATTTCTTGTTTTAAATTGTTACTGTTTGGTACACTGCCAAATTCATGCTATTTGTAATTATTTTGTCTTCTACTTTCTCAATTTTGGATGTAGTTTGTCTCCTTACCAAAGAGCTACCAATCAAGGAAAGGTTCTTATCAAAAATTGTCCATGACTCAGCAATGAAAGGAATGCACATTTAAATAACTTTAAATATAATTGTGTAACCCATTAAATTAGCAAAAGACAAATCAGTGTTGGCAGAGCTGTGAAGAAATATGAATGCATATGTAGTTTGTAGAGTTATAAACAAGTTCTTTCCAGCAAGTAACCTGAGTTTTTAAGTTTAGAAAATAATATATTTAACACCAAAATTATATTAAACTCATATTAAATCATTATACTAACAGACTTTTTCCTTTCCTTTCCTTTTTTGTGGGGGGTTTTTAGCCATGGATGTGTAAGGAATATTATAGACTTCTTTGAGTTTCGATGCTGTGGCCTCTTTCGTCCTGTTATCGTGGACTGGACCAGGCAGTATACAATAGAATATGACCAAATATCAGGATCTGGGTACCAGCTCGTGTAGCAGCATCTTTACCTTATGAAGCATATTGCTGAGTGGTGCCTGAAAATCGTGTCTGTCTGTGTCTCTCTCACGCTCGAATCCACATCCTTTGAATAATAGCATGCTATATGTAGGGCTAACAGTGAATTTTACAGTCTTTTTTTCAACACTTTTATTAACAAAAGTAAACATGGACAGAACACACTGCCACTTCTGGGAAGAATAAAGATCTTACAAAGAATTTTAATGGTTCTTAATGTGGGAATTATAACATACTCAACTTTTTGGTTTTCTCATAACATTTTTCACAAAAAGAAGAGTGAACTTATTCTGTTGACAGACATGGTATACTGATCAGAAATGTTCGATTCTAGTAAAACTAAATTTATGGTATACAGCTAAATTTTATGATGCAATGTACTAATAGTATTGCATTTAATTTCAGGAGAGTTGTCTTAAATTGATTCAGACTAGTATTATGTACATTTCAGAATGTACATGTAAATACTGTGGTGAAAATCATGTGGTTTTATTAGGGATCTCCTATAACATGTCTTCAAAGGTACAAGAAAATAATGTTCACAAAAAAAGTGCTAACAATATTTATTGCTATCAGCTGTTGCAATGCTGATATATTTCTAGTTCAGTGAAATAATTTATAGCAACCTTGCTCTGAGGTTTTATGGTCTGATAATAAAGCACTTGCATGAGTAAGTCATGTTATTTTGTTCAAACTTAAAGCCCTACTAAGTGCATGATACACCTCATAGAATGTATACTAGCACATACTATCCAGTAAAGCCTAAATTAGAATTTAATGTCATGTGCAGACGGTCCAATTTTTAAGAGTTGAGGCATTTTCAAGAAAAGGCAGAAGAAGTAATGCAAAATTCTCAGTAATGGAGATAAATGGATATACTTTTTAAATTCTGAGCTGCAAAATGACTTGTGGGCAAAATAATGGAGTTTAGCTAAAGATGGAGCATGATTTCTGTACATAGCACATGTGACTAAAGGAAAAGCTAATGGTATATTCTGGTTTTAAAAAAATGACCTATCAGAACTTAATCCCCAAGATTATTTCAATGTTCCCAATATTGAATGTTTTGAAATGTGTTAATGCTGTCTGAAATAATTTCAGAAAGGTTTTCTTCCTGTTCACCGTGATGCACTGATCAATTTTTGTTGCAGCATTTCCATATTCTCATGGTGAACTGTTAGTCACTGCTTCCATAAATACTGTTTACAGAGTGAGACTTGGCTTAGTCCTCTTAAGTGCTGTAGCAAACTGTGGTTCGAGCAACCTGTGGGAAACCTGAGAGGGGCTGGGCTGGGGGAGGGGGGGAAGGGGGTCAGATGGCAGATCCTAGACCCGTGTAAAGATTGTGTATCTGTATATAAATAATTTATCAAATAGTTTTCTCTTTGTGTATGTGTTAGTGTATTTAAAGCTGCTCATTTCATTTTATCCAACCAAAAAGAAAAGGGAGATAACTAATGAGCTTCTAGTGATGTTCAATATCGCTGTTAATAGGCATTATAATCTGCAAGTTCACTGCATGTCTGATGCTTGGTAAAATTAGTATTCCCTGTAAAATGCAGATTACAGGTCTTAAAGCAATCTAGTGGTGTACTCGCCCCTTGCCTTAGTGAGAGGAGCAGTGAAATGTATATAGTTGATGTTCAGTATTTCCAAGTACCATTTTTATATAGTAGTTTCTTTGACCATAAGTCACACATCAAAAAGATTACCCTTAGTGTATGTGAGTGTTTTAATATTAGAAAATTGGCATACGTACTTTATTTTTGAAAAGGGAAGAGATGGGTGTGGGATGGCAATAGCATTGTGCCATTTTGTCATAGAATGTGAAAAATTGGTTAACTTTACAAATGTCTCTGCTAGTTTTGACTACTAATTGGGGGAAATTTTAGATAATTTTTAAATTCAAAATTATTTATAAAAGGCTAGAATTTGTTTTAATTTTTTGTATTTTGAGCCACTTCACATGAAGACTCAGTTGCAATTTTTAATACTTTTTTTAACAGTCAAATACAATGGTGGTTTTCTCAGAGTCTGGATGAGAGTGTTGTTACCATGTTCTTTCTTTGTGGTACAATATTCTTTTCAGTGCAAAAGAGGTGTCTTTCAGTTAAATAGAAAAAAACTCTAGATGTATAATTACATGGAAAATATTTGCAACGTTACTGCTTTACTACTAACCGTCTCAGAGTACCAGTGAGATCTGTGATGCGAAAACGGTCGGATAGTCAGGAGCCAACTATGCAGCAGTGTACCGTCTGTGTAATTACTGTGTAGGTCTTGCGTGTGGCACCAGCTTAACCCAGTTCTAAAGTTGTGTATGAAGGTGACCCTTTGGGGAATAGTTCTGTTCAGCTTAATTGGATACTTTCAGCAAATAGGAACTTCTTTCTCAGCTCTGAACATGAATTATTTCTTTGGAGTTTTTTTCTTCATATTTTTGTTGTTCCCAGCAATTTATTTGAAATATTAATAGGCGTAAAACAGTATCATTATACTTAAGCTATGGATACTTTTATATTTTATTTATAACTGTGCCAAGTATTATTTTGCTACTTACCGTGTTACTCTGTGGAAAGAAAAACCTGTAAAGTGTTTAATAAATTAGCTCTCCTTACATAAATTAAATCTGTCAAAATTTTGTAAAATATTAATCAGAATAAATATTGACTCTTAAATGTGTGCTTGTTTGTTATTTTACTCAGTTCACTTCAAGAAATTGATGAGACACTGGTTGTGGTACCTATGATATGAAAAGATTTTTCTATATATTTCTATCTGGGTCACTAGGATTCAGGTCACAAGACGGTAGAAATTGGCAAAAGTAAAACGTGGTAGGAGTATTCTGGAAAAAACTCCAGTTCTGTATGTATGTGTGTATGTAACTAATTTTTTTTAATAAAGAGAATACATTTTTCTTTAAGAATTTTGGATTCCATGGAGTTAATTAGGATCCTCAGGGACTATGTGAATCTCCAGGTTTTAAATATATGTATGTCTAAAGGCACTGTAGTGAAATATGGCAAAAGGAAACCTACCAAGCATTGATCTCATTTACTTGAGAAGCTATGCGTGACAAAGAAAGCATCTTTATTTGGGACTTTTAAAAGCAGAAATCATGAAGGAACCCTTTTCTGTTGTTCACATGATGGTCTGTGGTTCAACTGAGAACCCAGTGGTAATGAATGTTTTCAGATTGGACTAAGACTCATTTCATTATTATAATATTGAAAGTAATCCCTCCAGAGCTATGTAGAGCTCGAGTAACAATATTTTGAACCAGTTTATAAAATCAAGGCAACTCCACAGCAGGCCATCAGTTTCCATCCCGGTAAGGTGCCTGTCTCCTCCGCCGTGTCGACTGTCTGGATCCCCTGGTCCTGCCCAGATTGGAAGACTACCTATGATGTGGGTGTCGGGGTCTAAGAGTGTCGTTACAGAGGTAACTGGAAACAAGTGGTACATACCAGGACAAGAAATCATAGCTTCTGTCAGAAAGCACACCTTTCATTTCATAAAGTTCTTCTTATGTGACTTTTAAAATAGAAAAATTTGTAATTCCAAGTGGAACACTCAGATGTCCCTTCTTCCAGGTCAGCTAAGTCACAAACTCAAGGAAACTGGATGTGTCTCTTAGAAAACCCTTGTTGCCTTTGAATTGGAGTTTGAATGTTTTGCTCAGATAAATTTTACTAGAAATCTGTCATCAGACACTTACGTGGATTGACAAATACTTGACAGACAGCAGAGTTTCCAGGGCTCAGAGAGGGACGGTTTCCAGTCAAAGCATCGGAAGGCTCACTGCTGCTGCCGCTGCTGAGATCTGCAGGTTTACCGTCTTCATCAAATTGGGGCATTTCTCAGTCATCATTTCTTCAAATACTTTTCCTGTCCCCTTTCTGGAGACTCCAGGTACACATTTATTAGGCTGCTTGAGATTGTCCTACAGCTCACTGATCAATTCATTTTTTAAGTTCTCTTTTTTCCAGTGTTTATTTTGGATAGTTTTTTTGTCAAGTTCACTTAAATTTTTTCTGTATGTCTAGTCTGTCATTAATACCATTCAGTGTATTTTTCATCTCCCACATCATAGGTTTCACCTACAGTATTTCATTTGGACAATTTTCCTATGTCCTGGATCTCTACTTAACTTTTTGAAAATATGGAGTACAATTGTAATTAATTGTTTGAATACCTACCTGCTGATTTCCACATCTGTGTCAGGTCTGGGTCAGATTTGGTAGACTTTTCTCCCTCATCATGGGTCAGATTTGCCTGCTGCTTTGCGTGCCTGGTCACTTTGGATAGGGTGCCACACTCTGAATTGAGTTCTGGCTATTTTTGTATTCCTATAAAAAATGCTCTGTTGTGGGATGCAGTTATTTGGAAACTGACCTTTTAGGCTTTGCTGTTAAACACAATTTGTTAGGACCGGAGCAGTGTTCAATTTAGAGCTAATTATTCCTCGTTACTGAAGCGAGACCTGTGTACTCCATCCAAAGCCCCAGGAATCATTTCCTACTGGTGGGAACAGGCGCTCTTCCTGGCTCTGTAGGAGCACCAGACAGCGTTCCCTTTAAGTCTGTCACATGGCTTTGTCCATGGTCTTGGGTAGTTAGCTGACACGCACGTGCTGTCAGAACTCAGCTGAAGACTCGTGAGGTAGGGGCTGAGCAGTGCTCTGTGTTTCGTTTCTTGTGCAGCTCTCTCCAGCTCCTCGAACTCTCGCGGCCTTGTCCCTCTAGATGCCTTCCAGCTCCACCCGCGTTCTCCCTCCTTGCACTGGAAACTGGAAACTCTCAAAGCAGTAAGCTGTGCTAACCCTAAGACAGATGGCATTTTCCCCGTAACTGTTCTTGGGTGCCTCCTGTCCAGTGTCCTGAAAACCATATTTTTTTAATGTAATTTGTCTGTGTTTTTGGTTGTTTGAAGTGAGAGTAAATCTGGTCCCTGTTATGTCCATTTGGCTGTAAGTGGAAGTCTGAGTTAATATATTTTTTAAAAATTTTGTTTAATTTCTAGTCTGGAAAATATTGGTAGATATAACTGTCATAAACAAAAGCTCTTTAGGGTCCTCAGTAATTTAAGAATTGGAAAGGGGTCAAAAAGTTTGAGAACCAAGTCCTGACCAACATTTCCCAGTGTTCCTTAAGATGTCACTGGGTCCGTGGACAACTGTCAGTGTAAGGCTTTCTTCAAGTTCAGACAGGCTTCTCAACAGGATCTTGAGGCCTTCCACGTGCGAGTGTGCACCGTGCACCTACAGGGACGCAGACACGCAGACCGCTGGCTGCAGCACTCCCCACGCCCAACGGATCCTGACTTTCCGCCATCAGAATTGCCGGCAGTCCTCTAGAAATATACCACCCCACCACAAGGGGCTGAAAATATCCCAGATGGGTCATTTTAAAATAACTGTTTATTTCCCATGCAGCACCTTAATATCGCATTTGGATTACTTTGAGGCCACCCCGTCAACTTACGACCACATGATGACGTGATTCCTCACCGAAAGAGCGAGTTCTGCCCAAAGCCAAGTCCCCTTGTCCCCTCTTGGAACCTCTGGAAGCTAAGGTCACAGTTTTGGAGCAGCTGTTTGCCACAGCTCCCAATTTAAGGATGATTTTAATTTTGAATGGCTGTCTAAACTGTTTATCGGGCAAAAATCTCAAATTATCACGCACCTGGCAACTTCACTGTCTTTTCCTCAGATAGGAACTAGCATTTCCAATACAATTTGGGAAATGCAGTCGGTGTGGGAAATGCTGGCTCTGTGTGGGGAAGTTTAATATCTATAGAACATTCTGGTTATCTATAGCAGCCTACCACCCCACCCCAACAGTTAGTGGCTTAAAGCAGTATTTTTGTTCACAGACCTGCCATTTGGTCAGGACTCAAGAGGAATAGCTCCCTTTGCTCCACTGGGTGTCAGCTGGGTGGTCGAGAAGCTGGGGACTGGAGGACCTGAAGGTGCGCTCACATGGCCGATGGGCGAGACCTCAGCTGGGGTATGGCTGTAACACCTACATGTGACCTCCCCATGTCGTCAGGGTTTCCTCAAAACACAGCGGCCGAGTTCCAGGAGTGAGCATGCCAAGAGAAAGAGGCAGGCAAAAGCTGTGTTGTCTTTTCTAAGCTATTCCTGTCCATCATATTCTGTTAGTTCAAAATGAGTCACCAAGGGGCCGGCCCAGTGGTTGAAACGTAGTGGTTAAGTTTGTGTGCTCCACTTCAGTGGCCCAGGGGTCACACTTGGGAGTGTGGACCTACACACTGCTGGTCAAGCCACATTGTGGCAGCGTCCCACATAGAAAACAGAGGAAGATGGGCAGAGATAGTAGCTCAGGGACATTCTTCCTCAAGCAAAAAGAGGAAGGTTGGCAACAGATGTTAGCTCAGGGCCAATCTTCCTCACCAAGGAAAAAAAAAAAAAGTCACCAAGGTTGACCTTTATTCAAAGGGAGGGGAATTACTCTTTTGATGGGACTGTCAAAGAACTTGTAGGCATGTTTTAAAACTACCACATATAGAATTAGAAGTTACTCCATAACTCTTCAATTCAACCTTTCTCCTTTATTGGTGAATAATTTCCCCAGCCTTCTTAACAAAAAGGCCCTCCCCTCTCCCACAATGGAAGCGGTATGCCTTACAGAATAGGTGAAGTGCTCAAGGCTGGGATGTCAGCAAGCATGACTTCTTTCACCTGGTATACCCTTGCTCAATCTTCCTAAGTTTCTGCTTATTTTTTTGATGTCATACATAACACACCCCCGTTAGCTTTTCAAAATAAGCAATATAGTATGTTGAAACAGGCTTTGTAAAAGATGGTTTGTTCACAGATCGATACACATGACAGGCCAATTTCACACCCTACCCCTGAAAAATAAAGGGTTGGATGAGTCTTTGGTAAAGAACTAGAAGTTTCTAGGACAATAAAGCAGATACTCCTTATCATCTAGTGCTCCTTTTCTCCCTGAGCCCACTGAATGTGCCAGGACAGCGCAATGTTCTTTGCTACTGATATAGAAGTGAGATGTGAGAAAAGCACCCGTTTCCAGATTTAGTAAATCACCGCCTATCAGATTAGAGTGGAGAGTCTAAAAAAGTCACATTCAGCCTCACGTTCCGCCGTGGTCTGTAGGTGGCTGTTGGTAATGATCTGTAGGTACAGAGAAGGAATTTTTAAGCGCTTGGGTTTACGGTGTGCCCACCCTGGGTCAGTGTGCCTTTCTGATGAGCTTGTTGAAATGGCTTCTGGGACCCTGCCCCTAGAGACTCTGCTTCTGTGGGGCTGAGTGGAGCCCAGGAATCTGCCTTTTAATGCTCCCAGGTGCTTGTAATGCACGTTGTCTAGGAGCTATGCTTTAGGAAACTGCTCCCAAAGGGAGACAAGTAACCACCAAGCGAGAGGAGCAGGCAGGAGACATGGCCCTGCTGAACGCCAGCTCTGGGAGCCTGAACGCTGCGGCCTGCGGCCCGCACTCTCGAGTCACACTTGCCAGTTTAGAGAGAGATCTTTTCCAACAGCTATACTGCAAACGTGAACCTAGTGTGGCAACTGTGCAACGGGGTGCACTCCATCTAGTAACATGCAGGTAACTGAAAGACAGTGAACACCCCAGTCAAGCTGCAGTTTTATTTAAAATGTAAAAGAAATGGTTCTCGAAAATGCTGATGAATAAAGCAGAAGGATACAGTGCTCTTCCTACGCGTCAGCCAGCCTGTCCCAGGACAGGGCGAGACACAGTACTTCAGTGCCCGCAGAGGTTCACAGTAGTTTAGTGCTGGGTTATCTGTGCCTAGAGACGTAGAGATCCTCCGTTTGGGACCCGGCTCTGGGGTCACACCTTTACTGAGCGTGAACAAGGGCTCCTGCTCCCTGGCCGTAGCCGAATCCCTTGGGCCCGAAGTTCTTTGCATAGCATCCTACAAAAGAAAAGGGAGAGTGAGTACCAGTCCATTAAGCTTTGCTAGCATTGCTTAAGACCCACACATCAGACCCCATAACGTAAAAAACTGTTGGCTATGCCCAAAAAAGTTCGCCTTGCATAAGATGTGCCAGGTAGCAAATATCTTACAGCTGCCAGGGCCAAGTGAGGCATCCTGGTTCCACAGTGGGTAGTCTCGGTCCCACTGCATGCCCGGCATAGAAGGCAGGCCGGCAAATTGCATATTTGTCTACTACCTTCTCTACTCGTACATAGAAAGCACATCCTCACAGGCTTTGCTTAAAACATGAAGTTGAAAGAAGACTGTCTGTGGTGAGGTTTTCTGTTTGCTTTTATTTGCAGGGGAGTTTTAAATGATCAGGAACTTAATTGTATCATTTAAAATTGTTCTGTGCTTCCGTCATCTGAAAGCATCTCTAGATCTTTTCTTTTCAAATAGCCAGAGACACTATCCCCCTCTTTCCCCCATCCGCAGAGTACTCTTTTGTTCTAACCAATAGCCAGTGTGGGCTATTCACATGGATAGCGATAACTGAAATTAATTTTACCTTTACAATAGATTTCACCTTCTTTCTCAGTCAGAGTTGTTGATTCAAGACTCTTCCCACACTTGGCACATCGGAAGCAGTTTTTGTGCCAGGGCTGGAACGGACAGAAGAGTAAGGTTGAGAGGCCGGTTTCCTGGAGCACAATTTAGATGCTGATGCTGATGCCGATGCTGATGCTGATGCTGTGGCAGGAAGGGGCTCAGAAAGATCCACCCAAAGCAAGCGCCTGGGTGCCATGGTCCAAAGCCCACTAGCAGGCTGGAACTGGACCTGCCCAGTGTCTACATTCTTGGTCACCCACAAAACGGCTGGGTTCGGACTTCCTTCATGGAAGACAAGGGCTGGGAGCTGTGCCTGAGGGCGTTTCTCTGGGTGCAGTCTTGGACCTGGCCGCAGGCCTGTGCGCCCATTTGAAGCCTGAGAACACTGCAGCTCAAGAGGTGATGTGCTTATGGAACATTTCCAAATCCACACACCGCATTAGCATCAGGGGTCCTGACTCTGGTTCGCTGCTTTTCTTCATTACACTGAATAAAACTGCAGGGTCCCAATTTGTTAACAGTCCGGCCTTTTTAGGTAAGAACCTTCGGGAGCACCCCCCGTGAAAACAAGTTTCTTTTAAACATAGATGTGATCTGTCAAATAAGGGCATCACCTCAAAAAATTAATGATTCAGATGGAAATTTGATTTAAAAAAGTTTAATCCAAGGCATTACTTATGAGACCGAGTGCCTGCGTGGGATGTGGCGGGTTCAGGGGAGGAGAAAGGGCGTGGAGAGTAGTCTTTCACTGTCATTAACTCACAACGGCACCGTACCTTTCCAGCTCCAATGATCTTCTCGGCAGCATACACGGAATCGCCACACCTGGAGCACTTCTCCGCGCCTCCGTATTTCTGAGCAAATTTAGAAGTGTTTGGATTTGTTGTAGGCCTGTGAGGTTGAACACTTGTGGAAAGGGGGAAAATATTAGGCAAGATTCTCCAAAAGGCCCGTCTAAGTCCACAAGGCAGCACGAGTCTCAGGTGCTGGTCAGTTATTACTTGAACCTATTTATGGGCTTATTATTAGTACAGACGGACAGACAAGGCCCCAGACTTAACATTTCTGTCCCCGAGTGTAAACTCATCGAAATTCACCTGCTCCCCAGTGCTAGCCTCTGCACTCAACAATTATTCTGTGCTTTATAAAAACCTACCGTAGCACGTATTTTTACCCCAGACTCATATATTAGTACCACTAGAATCGCATCTAGCCTTTCATGTCACGTAAGATTGAAAAATCATTAACTTAGCAGTTAAGTTTCTGCAAATGGGTCCTATAAGTAAGTAGTCTACAAGTAAGAAAGTTAAGTATGTTTTACAGATACTTAATTTCTTAGTATGTCTCAAATAGGGGAAACTGAAAAATTATTTTCTGCACGGAATATTTTAGAAAATCTGCCTATTCCTATGTGATCTATTTTTACTTTTTCTCTGGGTAGAGTGGTATTTTTGTCATTATTTACAGGTCACCCGGTAATCCATATTTTCCTTGCTCTAATTTTTTCCATTCAAGATGCAGGCGCACCTACTATGCAGAACACCATTCTGGGCTTTGGGAAGATTTAGAGACCCTTCTAGAACCTTGTAAGTTTGTAGAGCAGCTAAGATCTAACCAGTGGGCAAGCAGAAGGTGGTGCCCAGGTCAGTTCTCCTATGGGAACAAACGTTTTCTAAGTTCCATTTTATGAAGTTACAAACACACTTAAAATAAAATGTTAATTTAGAAATACTGCCGTTTCATAAAACAGTTTCTTCAAACTCTCCAATTGCGTCTTCAGTATCTTCATCTCCACTTTAGCCACTTTTGGGTCATTTAACAGTCTTCTGTGCCTCCACCCAAGCTATTTAATACAAGGCATTTCATGAACCGTGTTTGGGGTGGCCACTGGAAATTTTATTCTAAGCAACAAATACCAATTCAAGTACTAATTCACAGCATTGGTTTTTCTGTTCCTAATGTAGCATATTACAAATCATCTCCACAACCTACTGTATGTGCCTACTTCCAAAAGTGATTTTAAACGCTGTTCAGAAGGATAGCCAATACTTGCATTTATGAGTTTCCCGAGAAAAATTTCCACATCTGCCGATTATGTTAACAAGAACCTCAGAGAGATTCTCTTTCCCCTGCATTCTCACAACGTTGTAGGCTATCGCTACTGGTTACCTCGGATTACAGATAAAGAACTGGGGGCTTAGGTATTAGGTAACTGCCTGAGGGCCTAGAGGTTGCTGAATTGGTGAACAGTGCAGGCTGGCCTCAGGGGCAGTTCTGCCCACTCTGCCGCCTCTCCAGGAGATCCTCGGAAAGACGTTTGGTCCCCAAAGCTGTTACAATTACCACATGCCACCAGCATGGCCCAGACCACAGGTGTCCCCGAGTGCAGTCTTTAAGAAAGGCGTCTTGGAAAAGGAAGTCCCTCTACCTGGTCCTGAAGGAAGGCAGCCTGTGGCCAGGCTAAGAAGAGGAAGAGTTCAAGGCACAGAGCGAGTCAGGCCAGCACAGAGGGCTCGCCAATGCCTGGAGAGGGTGGGCAAGCAGGAGGAAAGAGGTTTTATTCCCAGTGAAATCTTGGGAAACAAGAATGAGTTTTAATAACTCAGAAAAGGAGAGCAGAGCAAGAACAATGAACTCTAACAAAGACAAAGGGAAGCCGGGCTCCTGCAGGTGACGGCACGCACCAGGAGTGAGCTGGCCCTGTACAACTGCTGCAAGGCGCCAGGGCTTGGAACCAGGGGGGAAACCGAGGAACAGAGAGGTGGCCCCAGTGCCATGGAGAGAGGACAGGTTTGGGAGCCAAACGGACACAAGCTCCAATCCTGGCTCTGCTGCTTACCTGTGTGACCTGACCCTGAGTGTCCCATCTACATGATAGGGGCCAAGTATCTGAACTCTAACAGTTACTGTGAGGATCATCTACGATGAGCACAGACGGTCGGCAGACAGTAGGCACTCAATAATCATTATTTCAGGCATACCTTATGCATCATGTTTTAAGAGTGCAAGCTTTGGGGTTACACTAGGTTAAGTTCCAGGCTCTACAATTAACTAGCAGTACGATTTTAGGCAAATCACTGAATTCTCATTGTCTCAATCTGCTCTTGAGTAAGACGGGAAGCCCTGCCTTCAGGGTTGTTGCAAGCAGTCCACGAGTGAACACGTGTTATTAGTCCAGCCTGGCGTCCAGCCCACAGTAAGGACACCGTTAATGGTCTTATCCAATGGCCATCTTCTTGGGGTATTACACCAATTTTGACATCTTCAATATAAAATGGATGTGAAAAATGTGAGTTCATGTGGGGGAATTACTGGACCAAAAATAGGGATTAAGAGGAAATTCCAAATGAAGAAATTACATAGCCTGAGCCTGAAATACTAAGAGAAGTTTAGCAAACTTAGCACTTTGCTACTGAAACCTTTAAAGTTTAACACTAATCTTTCAAAGAATCAAAAACAGAAAATCATTTCAATTTTTAAGTTATAGAAAAGCAATTTCTTGATGAGGAAATAGTCTTACGCGGAAGGAGTGACAGGAATTTTCATTGACCGCTCAATTGCTCATGAGACACGCATCTCGTGACTCAGATGCCACACTGCTCTATCCTTTGAGCTCCTGGCGTCTGGTCCCCAAGGTGCTGTGAAATGAAGTAAATTCAGACCTCTTTTGGGAACATCATGACCCCCTGACACACCTTAGAATGCTCTAAAAGCAGGATTAGGAACCACTGGAAAAGTCAGTAAGAACTGTGTCAGGTCCAAAACTCAGTATTTCGAGCTTAAAGAATAGTCACTAATTTACACTAGAAAATTAGTCATTTACTTAATTTAAGCTATAAATCCGGAAACTCCCAGATCCCTGTTCCCCAAGCACATGAATTGTTATAACTCATTTCTAGGGTGACACCTAGTACTCACTCACCTCTCCGGCTTGATGCCCAGCCTCTCGCCACGGTCCATGTTGAGCGTGCCCGCGCCCTGGCCGTACCCATAGCCTTTGGGCCCATACTTCTTCCCGTAGCAGGATTTGCAGTAGATCTCTTCATCATGAATTGCCACTGTGGTGCTATCTAAATTCTTCCTGCAAACCACTGAGGGGGGAAAAGCTAGACTTTAAAAGTGTGTCAAAGATGCCTTTTTCCTTAGAACAATGGCAGCGCTGACACATGGTCCACAAGTGGTAAAGGCACAGGCTCGCTAACATTCCCTGTTTATTCTGTGGCTTCCCAATAGCCAGGGGACAGCATCTGGAGGCTCAGCCACGCTGGATGGCGATTTGCCTTCCTCTATGGATATGACAGTTGTTTCAGAAATATCTCGGAACGTTAACATCCTGAAGCCTCACACGTTGAATATGGGTTGCCTCTCGGGCAGGAGGGAGCCAATTTCAGAGATGGCAATAATGACATGAATAAAAGGAACACTGTGCTCCCGACCCTCAGCACCACCTTTTCAGCATCTTCATCCAAGGACTGTTGGATCACAACCTAAGACAGAGCAAAGGGAGCCGAGTGCACCTTGGGGCAGCTGCCTCTTTAGACCCTCGTGCCCAGAAAGGACCCCCTGGGACAAAAACATTTTGCAATCCAGAAGTTGAGGTTGCATCACTAGTCTAAAAGGGAAACAGCATTTCTCTCATCTCGGCCCGCTTCCCCCGCAGCGCTGAGTGCGCTGGAAAACGGCGAGTGCTTTACAGTCTGCATGTGTTTCCTCTTCTGTCCCAAAGGAGAACACATTCATTCTTGATGGAGTTCTTGCCCCATTTCCACGTATCCCACTTCATAAAACTGCCAGATGTCCTCATGTTCTATCCAGACATTATTTCACTTTATAAAACTTCAATTAAGCTTGAGAAAAAAAGAAATTATGAGGGAGCTCACTGGTAGCACAGTGGGGCAGCTGGAAATCCAAGATGAGTGTAGTAGAAAAGGAGATTCTCCCCCTTATTCAAAAGGGGAGAAACAAAAGGAGGAAGGACAGACAGAAGGACAGGGAAAGGCTAGCCGGCTGGTTTAAAGGAGGGGGAGGTGACGAAGTTTGTATTGTCTGGTGGAATAGAATGCTGCTGAGGCTCAGAATGACGCATCTACTTCAGACAGCTACCCTAAAACCACACACTGCGGAAGAACAAACACCCTTAGCAGGCAGAATAAATATATATAAATATAAAAAGCTTTGAAAAACACATATCTACTAACCAAAGCAAGTTTAAGCATATGAAAATGTTCCTCTCGCCACTCTCGCCCCCGCGTCCTCGGCCTCCTCCGCAGTCAAAGTCGTCTAGGCCTGGAGACCCCTCAGAACCACTTCCTTACAAGGCTGTAGTGCACAGAGACAGACCTTAGGAGGAGCCCGACGTTTAGTAAACACTAACTTTTGGTCTAGCCATCATGGCTTCACCCAGATGAAACTCACAACAGTTTCTAAAGTATTTGCCTTTCCTCTTTGTTCACGTACTCTTTTGGTTAGAAACCTGCCAGAAAAATACATTCCTTAAGGGAAAAAAAGGAACTTCTAAGAGAAGAAATGGTTAAGGCAAATCTGCGAAGTGGCGGCGAGTCTGGAGGCACACAGCAAACACGCATCTGCTGTCTTTCTGCTCTCTGTAACTGACCTTCTGTGGCCTGCTCCCGGTTGTCCGTGAAGCAGTGATGCTGCAGGCAAGCCCTGACCCCTTGAAGACTGGTGCCGGGAGGGAAAACGACAACTACAATTTGAGAGACAAGTTTTTCCTGAAGATTATTTCTTAGTGTGACGTGATTTATGTTTTATTAGATGCAGTTTCTAACAGTAATTTTCACTGTACGGTACTATAGATACAGCAAGTGTCTGCACATACAGGTGAGTTCCTCATCTGACAGAGCCTGCACGAAAGAAAATTTTGTCATTTGAATCAGGTGATTAATGAAGAGCTTTCTGAAGCAGCTACTCTCCTGTTTTAAAACTGAAGACTTTGGGGCCGTCCCGTGGCCGAGCGGTTAAGTTTGTGCGCTCTGCTTTGGCGGCCCAGAGTTTCACCGGCTTGGATCCTGGGCATGGACATGGCACCACTCATCAGGCCATGTTGAGGCGGCGTCCCACATGCCACAACCAGAGGCACTCACAACTAGAATATGCAACTATGTACTGAGGGGCTTTGGGGAGAAGAGGAAGAAAAAAAAAGATTGGCGACAGATGTTAGGGCCAATCTTTAAAAAAAAAAATATTTAAAAAAAACAACAAAAACTGAACACTTCGTTGTCACAGAGGGAATGGGCAGAGCGACAGCTCATCTCTTGTTCTGTTTCTCTTGTTATCAGGCACTCTGTCTTTCGAGCATATGGGCACGTGCTGTTTTATGTCCTACTTCCTGTCTATATCAGACACTCTGATCATTTCCCATCTATAAACAAAGTAATTCCCAACTTGCTCTATGAGATTTTCATATCCTAAGTTCCTTTCCCTCCAATTTAGGATATCAATAACCAGAAATAACTCTGATTATTCACTACCAAAGAAGACAATTTGAGCCTCTAGAGAAGATGAGCTTCCAGACATCTGAATTTCAACTAACAGTGTGGTAAGAAACAGCAAGTAGATGTCAGAGAAGGAGCCCAGCCAGAAAGCAAGCTGGGGCGAGGAGGGGCCATCCAATCAGAAGCCACAGCCAGGCCCACAGGACGCGCCAGAAACTGCGGGTGCCAGGCTGTGAACGACCCGAGCTCTGAGTGAAGCGGGGACGGAGGTGAGAAGAAGTCAGTGCAGGAAAGGCCCAGTGGAGGCTGAGAGCTCTGGGGACACTGGAAGGCCAGATGTCCCGGTCACCCCTGCTGCCCTGGCTGCTGGGCTGAGCATTTACAATGTCTAGGGGGACAGACAGGCAAAAACCACTTGTGCTTCTAAAATAATCTTTGTTAACAACACCACAGCTTTTCCCTTCAAGAAGTGAACCGAAGCTTCTCAGCATCAATTCCGGGAGGTACTTACTGCACAGAAAGCAGCAGCGGTGGAAGCTTCGCCCATCACACTGCACCTCCTCCGCGTGGTACACGGTCCGCCCGCAGGCCCCACACTTGTTTCCACCTCCCCACACGGGCATCCTGAAGGAACAAAGACTTCGTCAGACTGTCCCGCACCACATGAGGTGTCTTACAGATGCCCCAGAGGCTGTTTAAACCCAGGGGCAGCTGCAGACTGTGTTTACGAACCGCTCTAACCACATCTGGAAAAGGCCTGCCCTCCTCCAAAATAATCTCATCTCCCAAATTACAGCTCTTTCATTAGGAAACTCTGGCTTGTCATAGGCGAGCTTTTTTCCCCTACAAGACAAAGGACCTGCATTCACTAGAACGTACAGGTCACCAGGCACAGAACTAACTCTGCCACTGGAACCCCTGGGCATGAAGAAAGGAGCACACTGCCCCCACTACCATCTTAACGCGTGCTATCTACACTCAGCGAGGAACTGACATGGCGTTGGGGCGTTTATTACACGTTAATTCATCGTGCCACCACCAAATTCTTAACGCAGAACACGTACAAGCTATGACTGGCTATCTAGGGAGGAAGACACTGTCGTCCTGCCCTGTAAGAGCCGGCTTTATATTTGTCGGCTGCAGTTAGGCAGGCTTACAGCCCGAGCAGTTGTGTCTGTGACTCGTACAGCTGTCACCACAGCAAACAGCCATCCAGGTGGGGGTGACCGCAGTTTCTGTGCTCCACTAGTCCCAAAGTCCCCTAGTCCGGCCGACAGTGGCTTTCCTTCTTTGACGGGCCTGTCAGTCCACACAGAACACGCTACCAAGAACCCGTGCCGGCGAACTGCAGTGCCGCTGAGTATGTCAGAATAACCTCTGGGCAACGGGCCTGCGGCGGTGGGGGGCCCGAGTGTCAGTGCCAGGCTCTCGTGCTGTGACGTGCGGCTGACATGTTCTAATCCCCCTTCTCACGAATGCGTCTGCAGGGACCCAGTTTACAATGCCTGCTTCCGAATGGCCAACACACCCAAAGGCCTCGGCCAGGACAGAAAGTTGCCCTGCAAGGACAGCATGTCATGTCTGCCTGGTGTCTAAAAGCACAGAGAAAGTGTGCCTTTCTGCCCACCTTATTTTCACTCTTCCCTTCGGCAAGTGGCGCCTGCAGCCCTGGCCTGTCAGTCTCCTGGCACGAGCCACATGCCTCTCTAGGGGACAGCCAGTTCTCCAGCAAGCTGAGACCTCCTCACTAACTCAAACCTGAAGAATCCACAATCCTTAAACTAAAAAGGGGGCTGTAAATTCTCACCCTACACCAGGAAGATGATCCAGAACCCAACCATTTCCTAACACTGAGATGAGGCCTCTCCAAATGATGGATTTACAGAATTAGTCATTGTGTTGGGCATCTCTCTGCACAGGGCATTCTCGCCCCCTTCTGGTAATAGTTTCCCCGGATTTCCTTCCAGGAAAGTGACCATCTTTCTTCGTCCATGTGGTTCAGCAATGTACTTAACAACATGTGGTCTCTTGGTGATGGTCCCAATTCCAGATGAAATTCAGGTAAGCATCTAGAAACTTTAATACAATTTTATGCCACAACAATCAAGAGCGTGATCAGCGGGCTCATTTTGTTGAACACAGCTGAGTTAGAGAATGTCTGTACTTGGAAATTAAAACAAAAATAAGAAGTAGTTTGAGAAACACTAGTTTAGACAGTACTGACACTACCCCCAACTCCAGGGCTGGGCACGTGACTCATCGTGGCACTGAGATCCCTGTGTTCCCCTCCTGCCATAGTGACTGCTAAGGAACGGGCTCATGACCCGGGGCTTTGGTCAGAACTGTGCGAAAGTAGGGCTGGAGTTGCCAGCGGCTGTGTAGCGGCTGTGAGCAAAGAACCTAAGCATGAAGCCAGCACAGAGGAAACCGGGGATGGAGAGACTAGGTTCAGACGCTGTTCAGCCGTGCCTCGTCTGATCGTGCACTCCTCTCTTACGTGAGCCAGTAAATTCCCTTTTTAAGTCATCTGGAGATGGAGCTCCTGTTCCTCGAAACAACAACACACACACACAAAGAGACCTGGCTGGTATGACCAGTTGTCACTGACTTGTCAGTCTCAACTTGCAAAACGTCCACTTCCATTATTCAGGCAGGAACAGAGTAATTCAAGGGTCCAGAAGTGTTACCAGGCCACGGTGAAGGCACCCATATGGACCGATATCCAGCGACAACGGAATACCTCTGCGGGCTCCCCTTCAGCAGTTGCATGAACCTCTCATTCCTTTCCCTGGAGACCAGCGCTCCTGTGTTTAAATCAACGGTGAACCTTCAGCCTGACGGTGAAACCTGACACAGTCTTGACCCCAGCAGCCTGCACTGGCTTGGGTTTGGAGTGCAATTAGTGGTACTGATTTTGCCCCATGGCTCCAAAGTTACGCATGTTCTGGAATGCTCACGGACGCCACAGACATCTGCTGGAAGGACCCTCGTGATTCCTGAGGAAACCAAGACCCAGATCCAGGACTGCAGGTAAAGACATGACAACTACTTAAAATTGGATCCCCAGCGTCAGTAGCCCAGCTGCCTTTTACAGTATGTTGTTACTGCTGCAGCATTTCTCATATTAGACAGTGTACTGTTTAACATCCGTCTGGCATCTTAGTTTTCACACATACTGATTTTGCAGCAATCACCTTCAGGGAGCCAGATTTCCATCAAGGCTGATGCTATCCCTGGGTTGTTTCTGAATTACATTTAAAAATAAATTTTTAAAAATGAACTCATCATTTTATGTTATTCTCTATTAAAGAGCAGCGTGGACTTTTAAAAAGGGGAGAATATCTTCCGTTGCTTCATCAAGGTTACTTAAATTCACTTCTCGTGAGTCAAGTTTAACTTCTATTGTATATGCCACACCAGCCAAATGTGAATGTGTTCTCTTTTCAGGAAATACCTATCAAAGTTCTACAGCATTCAGCTTCTTACTATGTTATGAGCTTCCTCCCCTTGAGGGTGGGGACCACATCTCTGTATTCCCCACACCACGTATCAGAGGACTTGGCATATATCAAAATATTTAATTTTTATTGTTTTAAAGAATCTTTCCATTTTCAACTTGTTTGTACAATTCCCAATTCAATCTTATGCTTATCAAGACAAGGCACTGTCCTACTTCTCTGTCACTTTTTTTTGGATTCTAAGTAAAATTTCCAAGTCATTAACTTTTTATTTCCATCCAGTTTAAACGCTTTCCTATGAATTTCTGAATAATTCTCTCTGTGGTCCAGGCAAATAGTATAATAGAAAAAGCATCCTCTGAAAGCTTCAGCTGCATTTATGTTTTATTTTTTAAGCTGAATAGTAGGTATCTGTGTGTGTCTTATATTATTTCCTATTCTGTACATCTGAAAAGGGAGAGAGGGAAGGAGGGAGGGAGGAAGGGATGGAGGGAAGGAAGGAGGGAGGGAGGGGAAGGAGGAGGGAGGAAGGAAGATTGGTTTAGAGAGATCTGGGTTAACTTCACTATTCTAACGGTTGTACAACCCTGGGCTTAGTTTCCTCATCTGTGAAATAGGGAAAGGCAGCTCTCGCCACATCACAGAGCTGTTGTGAACATAAAACAAGGTAAGCAGATGCCTTAGCAGACACCCAGGCACTGTTAGCTTGAAGACAGAGGGGGCATCGCACGCTGTCCATCCTGCTATCAGTACTCCAGGAGGAAAACCCACTTGGCCACAAACAGGGTAAAGAAAAAACTCAGCTGCTTAGTCACCATAAACCTCCTTTTTCTGGGACATTAAAACACACTGCAAGCAGAACAATAGTTCCACTTGTGAAGACTGTCTAAGAAATGAATTTCAAATGTCTACTTTTAGGGTGAAGCCCTGTGGACATTTCCCGAATTTTGCAGGAGGAAGGGTGAGGATCTTCCGTCCCTGCCGCTCTTGGCATGGCCACGCGTATAAAGAAAACCGAGGTTTCATTTTCCCTCCATGCCTCTGGCTGCATTGCTCCCACAGCTGACATTAATCACAGCACACTGGATCTGCATGGAGCAGTCCGGGCTGCGTGCCTTTCCCGATCCCATGCCTTAATTTACAAAATGTAAGAGGAGAAATAAAATCCCACTTTACACACATCTCACAAAAGAGGCCAAACACAGGTTCCTTCTGTTTCCTAGTCTTGTTCTTTAGTTTTCCATGTCTGAAAGAGTCTCAGCACTAAGATTTATCCACTGCATTAGATTAAAAAGCTTGCTTTACATCTGAACACCTATGTGCAATTTCTTTTTGCTGCTTCTCTCCAGTCTAAGACACCACCCAAAATTCATCAGACTTACCCCCAGAAGAAAATTACTGTCGTCTAAACCTGAGGCACCTTCTGTGGTAACGTTACCTCATCCTCTAGATGCCCAGCGAGAGCAGCGGATGGCCACATGGCTCATTCTCACCACCTGGGCCGCACTGTCTGCTTTTAGAATCTACATGCCTTGAATCCGTGAGTTTCGTGTCTACACGTCGCCACTTGCAGTGTATGTTATTTGCTCGGATACCAAAGGTTTGGAGTGAATCCATCTATAAACCCAGATTCTAAATGCTTCCAGAAGCTTTGACAACTTATTGCTACATACAGGGCTTTGTTCTTACTCTAGAACCTGGCTATAATCCAATTTCCTGAAAGGGGAGCGTTTATTATAAACTAGTTTCATCTTGAGCTACATCCAGAGGGGTCGCTTATTAAAAAATATGTAAGTTGGTAGCATTGTCTCCCATTACAGTAATTTTTAACAAGGCTGGAGTTTGAGAGCTGTAGTTAATTGGAAATTAAGCTTTACTCAATGTCCATTCTAAAATTTTTTCTTCTGCTACCCTGCTTATTCTCCTTCCCTATCTACCACTGAACCAAGGACAGACTCATCATGTCTTAGCAGTCAGCTGGTTTCACGTTCCATTTGGTTCTTCTATCTTCAAGCTGGCCTTTAAGACAGCTCAGCCCAAGGGTGAATTAAGAGCATGGATCGTGGAGTTAGCACAGTCTCATTTCCTTCATATGCAGAATGAAGATAACAGTACCTTATAGAGTTATTAAGAGAATGAGACCAGAAAATGCTTATAGTAGGCGCTCCATTACTGGTAGCACGTGTGTGTGTAAGACTGGCCTTGAGCTAACATCTGTTGCCAGTCTTCCTCTATTTTACGTGGGATGCCGTTAGAGCATGGCTTGACAAGCAGTGCTAGGCCCACACCTGGGATCTGAACCTGCAAGCCACAGGAGTGGAGCACACAAACTTAACATGCCCCTGGGCTGGCCCATGGTAGACTCTAACATCATGATTTCGCAATGTTCAGTCTTTGTCATCAATGCTCCTCTTCTCCTGCCCGTCTCATATATCCATCTTTTCCTTATGCCCCTAATCCCTCCACATGAGGCCAGCTCTCACCTCCCTCCCTTGTCCAGCTGCCCCTGACTTCATTTCTGAACCTCAAGCAGTTCTTCTTGGACAGGGCAGCTAACAAACGCTGTACGATGCTTTACTGTTTATGAAGCCCTCAGAGAAATGTATCCATTCAACATTTTACAAGCCATATCCTGGGCTGGGCTTATAGGAATTCCACTTTGGTGGTAGAAATATGTAAACAAACAAGAGCAATACAGTATAACCCATGACCTAGAGGCACGCAGAGAGGGCTCTGGGAAGTCTGCATCCTCTCCTTATACAGACAGGACGGCGAAATGGTATCATCTTGTAGATTCACTGATAGTGGGTTACTCAAACTATGTTGAAAACGATTCCGGAGTTCAGCTGAGGTTCTGCATTAAAGATTATTTTGATTAATAATGTCTGCCATGGAAATTGCAGTGCACGTGCCACCTATAAGACATTCCTGGTATAAGAGAAAGAGTGTGGAACTTAGAATCAGATAGGTCTAAGTCTGACAGGCAGTTACCAGATCTGTGGTGCTAACCTCTGCGCCTCCGTTTCCCCAGCTATAACTCGGAACTGGATGCGCACTCGCTCATAGGGCAGTTATAAGGATGTAATGAGGTAACTCTGTAAAGTACCTGGCAAAGAGCCTCACTCCACAAATGTTGGCTTTCTGTTCCTTCAGGAGCACTACTGGGCCTGACATTGGCTAGGAAAAGTTCAGTCGTTAGGTGACTTGCTGTCACTGACCTCCAAAGATGCAAAGCCAGGCTCAACCATTCATGTCTGACTCCAGAGCCACAAGCTAGCCCCAGAACTCCACAGCTGATTCAAAGGTTGAGGCCATTCAAATCACGCGAGAATTATCAATTCCTGAGTTACCTGCACATAGGAACACTTCCCCTGCCCAGCCTTCATCCATCCAACTAGCCCTTAGTAAGTGTCCAATGTGTGCCGATCTCACGCTCCAAGTGCTGCTTTCAACCCGAACAGCTCTCTACCACTCCTCTCCGCTAACCCCAGTCTGACCTCACAGAGAGACCTCCTTGCAGCCACTAGCTGTCCTGGGTTCACTACAATCACACCGTTAATTACTAATTCTGTACCTTGTTACCAGTGTCTTCAACTTGGAGCACAGCAAAATCCCTGCCAGATCTGGATACTACCTGCCAATCCCATGTTGTCATCAGAATCCAACTATGCTGTAAACTCGGTCACCCCGACTTTCAGCATCTGCCACAGCAATCCACAATCTGTGCAATCTACAAGACATTTATTCATTCAAACAGTTCAGCATTTATGTGATTTTTACATGGAGTCAGACCGAGATTTATATGCCAAGATTACTGTTTATTTGCCAAATGATCTTAGGGTGGAGATTTAATCTGCTAGTTTTCTCATTTTAAAAATGGAAATAACTTATTTATATCATAAAGCTGTTCTGAGATTAAATAATATATGTAAAGCCCTTAGAATAGTGCCTGCCACATGATAAGTAACAGTGATTACAAACACTTTCATAAAGCTTACCAGATGCCTCACTTCTGTTAAGTAACTTACTTCTATCACCTGATTTACTTCCTAGTAACAATGGAGGTGGGCATTATCATCATCCCCATTTTACAGGCAGGCAAGCTGAGGTAGTGAGATATTAAGTAGATTATAACCGAAACCAAACAAAATTACCAATTCAACTTAAAAATTAATACCAATAAAATTCAAATAAACTGTATTGAGCTTATTTGACTGATGTTTTGCTAAGACTAAACCACTGCTGAGAACGCAAATGCAGTACTGACTTTGTGGCTCTGGCCCGGGTTCCTCTTACGCTGGGTGCTTCCTGTACTGGTGTGCTGCATAAGGAGCGGTTCACTCTGCTCTTCTGGAAGGACGCTGAAGCCACCAGGAAACCCTTCCCAGAGGGAACTGGGAAAGTCATTTGGCCCTAATGTATTACATGGTATCTGTCCTCTTCTTCTTAGTGAAGGCCAGTTAGTCGCACTGTTAGCATGAGATGGCAAACAACAAAGCAAGAAACCTGATACCATCTGCAAGGATTCAGTGTGCCTCCTCCGTCGCCCACACCAAAACCTCAGGACTTGTGCCTGGCTCCTCCACAGTCCAGTCTGAGAAAACGCCGCTAAGGCAGGGTTCTTAACCCAAGGATTCCTTGAAATTCTGGGGATTGGTGAACTTGGTACCGTGTACTTTATGCACTTAAGATTTTGAGCAGGGGTTCTGGGGCTTCACCAGACTGCCAGAAGGGTCCACAACACAGAAACAGTAAAGTATCACCATTCTACGTAATCAAGGCCCTCAGGGAGTCTGGGGACTCGCCACCCAACAGAACCCAAGGGAGCCCATGCAAATACCAGGCCAGGAACCACACAGCGCCTCGAGGAGCCGGTGCCAGTCAGCAGAGGGAAGGCTGGCTTCCAGGCGCTGCCTCGCAGATGCCCTCCCTCGGGAGGCACGCTGCTCTGGAAGAGGCGCCCCAGCCGGCCGCATCCCCACGTATTCCACCACCTGTAGCTCAGCGGCTAATGCCCAGGAATCTCTCCCAGGCTGGGCTGGCCTTTGTGCAACGATCAATGCGCCTTCAGCCAAGCCTGCCAGGTCTGCTATTACAGCCACTTCACAAGATGAAGTAACTGAGGCCAGAGGGTGCTGGAGCTGGGACGTGAATGTGGGTCTGCCCTCCTCTCCCACAGGGGGCTCACAAGCCCCAGCTCATCTGATTTACCTAATTTTTGACAGAGAAGGAAAATGAGAGGCCCAGACCTCCACAGCCGTTTAGCGGCAGCCTTGAGGCTGGACCCAGGCTTCTAAAGCTCCTCATTTACTGCTGCCCCCTCTACTCTATGCCAACATTCTTGCTGTTTTAGTATAAATTACAGTTTCTTCAAACCCAAGTGATTTGGCAATTCATCAGGACAGATCTCCAGTGAGTACTGCTTTCAACACAGTAGTTAGCATATACCAGCATCAATCAACGTTTGTTGAATACCTTTGGAGGAATTCAGTAAAAAATTATGACGGAAGCCTTGGCTTAAATCTGCTAATGTATCTATTGTCTGTCCAATTAAATTCCCAATGGCCACAACTGCAACTTTACTCCGTCTTTCATTCAATTCACCAATATTGGCCCTGGTCCAGCCGTGCTCAAGGCACCCAAGCAAGCACCGTTTCACAGACTCACAGGACGCAGACACTGTCGCTACATAACTTCACTCTAAAGAAGCAAAGGACACTAGAACCCAGAGTAGAAAGAACCCGGAGACATACTGACAAAGTAGCAGCGGCAACAGCTTGAGAGTGATGATCAAGCGGAGTGGGGGAGACCAGAGATGACTTCATAAAATCGGTCCTAGTGTGGTACGCAGTTTTCAAATGACGTGAGATTCACCCTTTTAGAATCTACCACCCATCTCTTTCCTGAAAAATTTGAGTCAAATTATAGCCAGCTCTGTGGTTGTCCTACTCGAATTCTTGGCATTTTATAAGTAGAGCTTTAAAACAGGTTAATCAGAAAAGTTAAGAACTAAGACCATTTCTACTGCCCGAGTTAAAAAAAAAAATCAGTATTCAAAATAAAAAACATTGGGCCGGCTGTGGAGACTGGGTGAGCTCGCGCGCTCCGCTTCGGTGGCCCAGGGTTTCGCCGGTTTTGATCCCCGGCGTGGACACGGCACTGCTTGGCAGGCCATGCGGAGGCGGGGTCCCACACAGCACAACCAGTAGGGCCCACAACTAGGATATACAGCTATGTACTGGAGAGCTTTGGGGAGAAGAAGGGGGGGGGTGGGGGGGAGAGAAGACTGGCAACAGTTGTTAGCTCAGGCACCACTCTTAAAAAAAAAAAAAAAAGAAAAAGCATTTATAAAATGAAAACGTGCTTGGTGTGCAGACTGCAAATCAAACACGTTTAACATTTTGGGTAACCATTTAAGCAACAAACGTCCTGGCTTGGGTGGGGTGTCTATCCACTTAGAAAACCCCCGTGCCCCTAGGGGCTGCCTGCGTGGAGCTTTGGAACCCAGGATATGATTTGCAGGACCTGTTGCAGAATTTCACAACCGAGCCTTCTTGCTTTCCTGGTTGTACCTGAATTGTAGAAAGTTCCGGAAAAATCTGGGAGTGCTCAATCTGACGTTTCACCGCTGTTTCTTCAACATTTAAGGTTGAGTGCTTGGCGGGCAGAGACCAGCAAACAATGGGGGTGCCAGGAGCTCAGCACCGCAGCCGGGAAGGGTTCCGGACTGGGGGGCTGTCGAAGCCCCTACCGCACCCCCAGGGCTCCTAAGCAGCCCCCGGGGAGGTCGCCGCCAGCGCCGCCGCACTCGGAGCAGAGGAGCCCCCAGACTCGGATGCCGCCCCCGCCGGAGGAGGACGGCGCGGGCTGAGGGGCCCTCGGCTGCTGAACGGCGGGCGAGCGACGCCGCGACACTCTCGAGTCGCCTCCCTCCCGGGGAAACGGTGTGCTGGGCGCGCGCGGTCACCTCCCTGCCCCCGCGCGCGGGCTCCGGGGCGGCCGCGGGGAGCCGCGCAGGTGTGCGGAGGGTGGCTGGGGGGCCACACGGGGAGCGCGACAGGGATGTCAGAGGGGCTGGGGGGCTGCCTGCGGACCCTGAGAGCCCCCCTCGGGGTCAGCAGACACGCCCCCATCGCCGGTACTCACTCGAGTCGGAGCAGGACCACGCAGAGCGGGCGGAGAACTGAGGCCGAATCAGGGGGCGCGCGAGTCAGGACGCCGCGGCGGCGCGAGCGCTCACCTTTTAAAGACCCCCCGGTGGGCGTGGCCTGCGGAGCCCCGCCCCGGCGTCCCGGCCGAGTCCCCGGCCGCTCCGCGGGGTCGGCGGGGCGGCCGCGGCTGGCTCGACCCGCCTCCGGCTGAGACCGGCAGACAAAGGCCAGAGGCCCGCCTCTGCCCGCCGCGTCCAGCCGCCGGCACCTCCCACGTCCCGGCTCCGCTCCCGCCGCCGCCGCCCCTCGGCACGGGCCCGGCCGCTTCCAGGAGCGCCCGGGAGCTGGGAACGCAGACCTGCTCCCCTGCCGACGGCCGGGCCGGGCCCCGGGGCGCTGCCGCCCCCTCCGGAGGGAGCAGCCCAAGGTGGAGGAGGCTCCAGCGCCGGGAAACTGGCCGGATCGGGGCGGGGGGTGGGGGGGTTCCAGCACCCTCCCCCTCGCCTCGTCCTTTTAAGTAAACTCTACGTGATTGACTTCCCCAGTGGACAAGCACTCTCTCGGCCGATTTCCAGCTTCTGGGAATCCGCAACCTTCCTGTTCTTAAAGAGCAAAATTTCTCCTCTAGACTAAATAAATGACGTTACGAAAACGCCTGGTTCCCCAGGGATTTTGCTTTTCCCACCACAAGGGCTCTGCTGCGCGCGCTGCTGCGGGGGAGGAATCTCACCCAGCCGCGGGCCGGGCGCCCAAGGGCCCTGGGTTTCGGTTTGTTGATGTCAGAAAAGCCCCAGGGACGCCAGTGACAACCGAGGGAACCTGATACCTGAGCTACAGGATGATTTATTGTTTTAGACAGAAAGAAAAATAAACGATGCCGTCTCTGGTTCACGTTCTAGGCCTTCTGATGACCTCTGTGCGGGAAGCGATGATGCCTGAGAAGTGATACTTGGGAGAGTGGGGAGCTCCAAACAGCGGTGACCAAAACCACCCCTCAGGCCACAAATGCAGTAGCCTCTTCTGGTCCAGGGCGTCTCCACCCCGACGCTACTGACGTTTGGGGCTGGGTCTTTCTTTGTGTGGGGACCTGTTCTGTGCATTACAGGATGCCTCTGCCCCCTAGATGCCACAGCACCCCGCCCTCCACGTTGTAACGATCAAAAACTTCTCCAGTCCACGTGCCCTCTCGGGGAGGGGGAGGAGGCCATTGGTTGAGAATCACTGCCCCGGGATAGATCTGCGTGACAAAGTACAGAACTGGCTTATAATATTATAGTTTTATTTTATATGCTGGGGCCAATCCAGGATAAACTCATTATAATAGCAGCCTTATCGTATCCACCAAGCGCTGTGCAAAAACACGTAGTGGTGATTGACATCTCCTGATTTTGCGGCAGGAGGCTGGAAGTATTCCTGCCTGCTGTGAGCTTTTCTAAATATGGGCAATCCATATTTTCATGATACCAGCAAATGTGAAAGTGACGACTCCTGGGGCTGACACGAAAATTCTGCCCTTTAGATTCTACGGTCAATTTAGCTCTGCTGCTTACAGTACTTATTTTTTCTTGCCTAGGTTTATTAGTGTTTCTACTGAATGAAACTATATAGGTGAATTTCACTGCCACACTGGTCTTCAGCAACCATCGTCCTTTCTCCCCCTGGGTTCTTGGGTTCTTCTTGATGCTCCAGGACCTGACCTGTTTGCTTTCTGACAGGCTTGTGTCGTCCCTAAATTCCACAGCCACATCCTATCATTTGCAGCTGGGCCTGCTTCTGACCTAAAAGTATTTCTGCTATCTGTCCTCCATGTATTTGTCTCAGTATATTTTACAGTGAGTAAAATGTGATTATGAGTAACATTTGATTTTGAATTTAATTTGTATTTAATTATCAACATTTTTAAAAGTATTTTATTTTCCATTTCTTTCCACTGTTGACTCTTTTCATTATAAATGTTAAGAAGTTCTTTTCAGTTTATTTAGACAGAGTGGTGCAAATGACAGTGTGTGGGCTTTGGAATCAAACAGACGTCGTTTCAACCCACTAGCTCTGTGAGCCTGGCCTAAGACTTGACTTCTTTGCACCTATTTCTTTATTCGTAAAAGGATGATACTACACACCTGGTAGGATTATTAGAAGGATTAAATCAGATGATGTGTGCAAAATGCCAAGCACATGGTAAACGCTCAATAAATGATGGTTGTTCTGGTAGGCAAGGATATCTTGACGTCCTTTTCTGCCTTGAGAAAGAAACTGACACTGTGTTTTGCCCAGCATTCATCTTATGTTGCCTACTGAAGGGTTTGGTAGTAAGAAGGTATTAAGTGTTTCCCCAAACAATTAAGAGCCTTCTAGTAGAAAGTAAACTGTGTGCCCAGGGAAGAGCTAGTGGGAGAGATTCACCCTCAGGGAGAATAAGCCCTTCTTAATTCCATGTGGTCCTGGTCTGTCTGACCCCCTTCAACCTCTTATGAGGCAAGATCGAAGGTTAAACGTTTCCAGCAAGGTTTCCTTTTCTCAAGAAATGCACATTATACTTGTAACAGCTCCTTCATTCTCTGGAACCCATTAACCAATTTCAAATCAAAGTCCTTTGTCAAGGTCATTGTCCTAAGGCAAGATGAACCAAGGTCGCCTTTCTTCATGACCTTATGCTCCAAGTTGAGATTTTTCAAATATTTTTATTATTTTTCTTTCATGCTACTTTTTCTTAACAAAACTCAGAACCAGATGAGTGTGAATATAAACAAAGGGCCTCCTTACTTTATTTCAGGGCAAGGATTCCTTCCCAGAAGCCATCGTTACTTAGGCTATCGTGAAGAGGGATTTTTTAGAATATGTTAAATAAAGGAAAAGATAAATTCTCCCTTTGCTAGTCTACATGCTTAATAATAAAAAAAGAAGCCGCTGTTCCACCTGACTTCTTTGTCAAGATTTAGCAGTAGTGGTGGGAATTAAAAATTACTCCTAGTCAGGGGCTGGCCCCGTGGCCAAGTGGTTAAGTTCCCGCGCTCCGCTGCAGGCGGCCCAGTGTCTTGTTGGTTCAAATCCTGGGCGCGGACGTGGCACTGCTCATCAAGCCACGCTGAGGCGGCGTCCCACATGCCACAACTAGAAGGACCCACAACGAAGAATATACAACTGTGTACTGGGGGGCTTTGGGGAGAAAAAGGAAAAAAATAAAAAAAAATTACTCCTAGTCAACCCAAATACTCTGTGATGCATTATCTGCAGAGAAAAGAATAATATGGAACATATGCTTAAATTTGGAAAGGTAGATTAGAATATCTTATTCTTGATATTTGTCTTAGTTGCTTTTTTTAAAACTTGCTTTAAACTCCCACTTCCTTATAACTTGAATTATTTCTTAACCTCTTTCTCCAACGAGTACTATTTCCCTTCAGTGCTGTTATCTTCCCTTACAGCATTATTTAGGTTTTCTCTTCTATCAGAGCTTTCCAGCTTTTCTAGCCCTGCTTATGCTTTCTTATGAGAGCAGAGTTTTTCTAGCTCTACTAGCATGAAAAATGCCATTAACTTTAGCCTCTAAGACAGCCCATTCAATCCATTTTATCTCAACCCCTTAAATGCCCTATTTGACTTCCCCCCTTATTTTCAGTTGGTGACATCACCTGCTTCATTCTCATTCCCAACACCACCAGCGGGGGTTGCCTCAGCCTCCCTCCCCTTTTGAAAATCTGACTCCATATTTTCTCGTATCTTTCCACTTGCTGTCCCTGGTCTCAGAGGAACGGTAGTTCTCCAACTCCTTACCGAGAACCACTGTGCCTCCGCTCTGGGTCTGTGTCTCCAGCGTTCGTAGTAACATTCCCTTGCTCTTCAATTTCTACGTCTCTACTACTTTCTTGTCTTTCAGATTACAAAAACGCTGTCTACCCAATCTTTTAAAAAGCTGACAAAAACCTCCCTGACTTTTGTAGTAGGTATTCACGGTTGCCTCTGTAGCATCCATTCCTCTTTTCCCCCGAGGCCCAGGTTTCTGTTTGGGGCCCCTGTGCTTTCAGGGAAGGGTCACCACGGCCCTGGTTCAGGGGTGGAGCACTGGAACCAATCAAGGCCTCCCAACGCCTGGTTGAGGCGGGGAGGAGTGTCATGTGATCCAAGCCCATCCAATCAGAGTGAACCTCTGACCTCTGGGGGATGCTGAGGCAGACACCCCCCCCCCCCCCCAGGTGCTCTGGAAGGGAGTGAGTGCGTGTAGAGGCCTAGAGTTGCTACAGCCATTGTTGCTGGTAGGCAACCAGCCTGAGGATGCTTCAACACAGAGGGGACAGAGAAATGGAGCCAGAACTCCGAGCAAACCGCTCACGAAACTTGTCTGCCTGCAGGGTCTTTTCGTTTGGGAAGCAAATAAATTCCCATTGTTTATTTCGTTTTGAGATGGATTTTCTTTCAGTTGCAGTTAGGATTCCCAACTGATTGTGGTGCTTTAAAACTATGGCCGCAGGTTCTTTGTACTCCTCCCTTCACCAGATGGAATTGACTTCCCCTCCCCTTGAGTGTGTGCTGGATTTAGTGACTCGCTTCTAGAAAATAGAACAAAGTGTACGATTCTAAGACGAAGACTTCCTCTTCATTCTTCCCGGTCCCCCTCTCTCTCCCTTTCTCCCCCTCTCCCTCTCTCCCTTTGTCTCCTCTCCCCGTCTCTCCCTCCCTCTCCCTCCCTCTCTCCCTCCCTCTCCCTCCCTCTCTCTCTCCTCATCTCCCTCTCTCCCCTTCTCCCTCCCTCTCCCTCCCTCCCCCTCTACCTCTCTCCCGGATCATTTGCTCTCGGGAAGCCAGCTGCCATGTCAGGAGGACACTCAAGCGCCTTTGGACGGCCCACGTGGTGATGAACAGAGGCTTCCAGCCAACAGCCCTAAGGGAGGTGCAGCCTTCTGACATTAAAAACGGGAGTGACATCGGAAGGAGAGCCTACAGTCCTGTCAAGCCTTGAAAGGACTCCAGCCCTGGCTGCGGCTTTGACTGCCCCCTCATGAGAGACCCTGAGCCTCTCACTGCAGTCATTAGGGGACTCCTAAAGGCCAAACCAGTTGCTGATTTTTAGTCCTTATCCTACTTCCCCTCTTGGTTATGGGACAACATTGAATAACCATATGATTGGGCGTACATGCACAGAATGGATTCTTCTAAGAAAGGGCACGCTTCTGAAGTGTCACACAAATGTTAACTTCTGTCTTAAGATTCTGTTCTGTGAGAAATGGGAATAAATTCTGAAAGTCACAGCCACTAGAAAACTTATTTCTCCCTGCCTAAAAACTATAATATGAGGAACAGAGCATACTAGAGGATTTATTAACTAATTTTTATTACCTGTCTTGTGATAAGAAACACCAGACACTTCCAGGAAAATAAAATAAAATGTACATATTCTAACTTTTACATAGAATTTTTTTCTTGCTAAAGATTATATAAAAATACGTGTGTATTTATCTACCAAAGCTCAAAAAAAATTTTAGAATTTTCAATAGGGCTTATCAAAGAATTTTGATTTTTCCCTATGTTCCGAAAAATACTAATTAATCTAATTTAGGATTTAAAAGTTAGCATTTAGGTGTATATTTCATTTCAAAAGTAATTAAACAAGATTTCCATATGTATTTTGATCATTGAGCAATGCTCTAGAGAAAACACCTCATAAAAATTTCCAATTAAAACCATATATATACATATGTGTGTGTGTATGTGTATATACATATATATATGAATAAAATGCTTCTCTGGGAAATGATGTAAGGAACGTTAACAGGGTTTTGGAAACAATGCACAATGCTGTAATTGATAGGCACTTAATTATTTATGGCATATGCCTGCCAGGATTTTTGTGTAATCCTCACATATGGGATTAAAAGTCATTTGTAAAACGAACCTTTTCTTGTAAAAGAAAATAAAAGCTGTCATGTTTCTGCAGCTCTCACCTCATAAGAAAAGTGTTGAGCTGTAGAAAAAAGGTTAGTACTTTTTAAAAAATAATAGCTCCTATAAATTCTATATTTAAATGTTTATAAGGAGAGCTGGCTTAAATTTTACTTTAAACGTTATAACCTTACACCACTCCAAAAAGACTGTGGGAATACCTAATTCCCATTCCTAATTCTTAAATAATGCCATGTGTTAAAAGACTCCAGCTTTTGATTTATTTGTTCCTGTGTTCACTCCGCTAGAAGGCTGAGGGTCCTGCAGCAGAGCCAAACTCCGGTGACCTGCATGGCTGGAGATGAGCTCAAATACGCATGTTTCCATGGACTTGAAAAACCATCTGAGTCCTCTGTGAAAGGGCACAGGGCTACCCCGGAGTGCTCATGCTCTCCTGTGCAAACTCAGCTGTAAAATCATAAAGGGGAAAAAGCCAAAGTACACACCATCAGCTGTTCTTCAATAACAATAACTATTTATTGACTGTCCCTTGCATGTCAAACATTATAGGAATAATTCTTCTGGTCCATACAACAGCCTTTCCATTTTATAGCCTTTCACTTTGAGAAAGTGAGACTCATGGAAATTGAGTAACTTGTCCCAAGGCCTTATAGCTCGTAAGTGGCAGAGCTGGGATTCAAATTCACTCTGGATCCAAACTTCACACTCTTTCCACTACTGAGTGGGGACTGTCAACAATGATTCTTTCCTGTCTTACTAGCAGAGCTAACACGTGACTTTTGCTTGACGGCGCTAAAGAGTGCTGGTTCCTTGGGAGCTAGTATTCATTCAGGCAAATCAAACATAACCATTTCCAGTCGGAGGAGATGCTCCACACCATGGCTAACTGGAATAAAGTCTACAGGTTGTGGCATCATGAGAAAGCCTAGCTGGTCTTAACCAGGGGCGCAGGTCTGGGGAGGAGGGCCTGTGCCTGTGGGGGAGGGGTGTAGTAATGGAGGTGGACGCCAAGAGGCGGCAAACACATTAAAAAGGCACCACACTCTGACTGTCCTCTTTGGGCTAAAGGCTGCCAGACAATGGAGGAGCATGTTATGCAACCCAAAAACACCCCCGTTTAACTTAAGGCACAGCCATTTTTGTCCCATCTCTTCACTGGGGCACAGGATGGAATAAATTCCTAATATAAAGTGAGAATAAAGAGACTTGCATGTGCCCTTGCCTCCACCACTATCCATCCGTCTGAGGGAACAGATGGTTAGCTTCTTTAAGCTTAATTTTCCTAACTCTAGCTGATCACTAAGGTCCCACGTAGCTCTAAAATTTTATGATTCTCCCAGTAGCAATTATATGATATTATAGTCATGTATTTTTTCACACAGAAAAGTGTTCACATGTATTCACTGGGATTCTTAGTTGCAGATAACAGACTTTCCAACAGGAGCAGGGAAGCAAATGATGCTATATAACCAGGATGGACACCTGACCCCAGTATGGCACAGCGTTAAAGGAGACCCCACTGCCGCCTGCGCCTGCCTGTCAACATCTCTTATGCTAGAGCCTGAGGGCAGACTTTCTACCTCACCTCCCAGAAGACCTGCCGTCCCTGACCACAGCCATCACCTCCTGTTACTCACTTACCTTCCAGGTCTGGCTCAGGGTACGTATCTTCCATCAGCACTTGGTGGAAACTAGGTTACAAGTGGAACCCAAGCTGAAAGAGAGTCTTGGAAATGTTTAGCTTTCTAGCCTCTGGAGTACAGGACGCTGTGTTAGAGGCATGAGAGGGTGTTGAGCCTGAGTGTGTCTGCCACACCATGTCACATTGCTGAGTGCAAAAAGAGGAAAAAACTCATATGCCCACCATAAGCCCATCTTCACATGTACAGAAAAAATCCTATATATAAAAGTTGGAAGGGTATACATTAAAATTTTAGTAGTATTTTGCCTTGATCAGAAGTATTACTGTGTTTTTATCTTTTTTTCGTTTCTCTGTATGGACTGATTTTTCTACCATGAATAAGTATTACTTGTATAATTTCTTAAAAGAACGATGCTTCTTATTGATGTGCCTATGATTCTACATGACGTAGAGGTGATGTCCCTGCCTTTTTGTGTCTTGTAGAGATCTGTCAATATACAGGCCAGAGGGGCCAGCCCCGTGACATAGTGGTGAAGTTCAGCGTGTTCTGCTCCAGCAGCCCAGGCTAAGTTCCCGGGCACAGACCTGCGCCACTTGTTGCTGACCATGCTGTTGTGGTGAGCCACATACAGAAGAAAGGAAGATTGGCACAGATGTGAGCTCAGAACTAATCCTCCTCAGCAAAAAAAGAAAAGAAAAGAAAAGATACAGCCCGCAGAATTAGACTTAGAAAATAACTCTGAAGGGCATGTAAATCATTATTCCAATTCATATTGTGTTATCAAATTTCTAGATATTTGAATCAATTCCTTAGTGAAGACTCAGAGATAATATAATAATGACAGGGAAGCAAAGTGGGGTTTGAAGAAGCATTATTATCTAGAGGAATTGTTTTTTTCTCCTCATACCATGTTTCTCATTGCCCATTTTCAAACAATGATAATTTTCTTATGAAGTGAGATCTGGCCGTCTCTTTGAGTTAAGGAGATGGATTGGGCGTCCAGGGAGACGAAGGCAGCTAGAAGTTTCAGGGCAGAGTACCAGAGAAGAGAAAGCTGCAGAGAAGAAAGACCTAGAGAGCTGCTGAGCGTCCCCCTGAAGTCACAGTGGAGCCCTGATTAGAGCCTGGGTGTGACGGAACTGCCTGAGGCACGGGAACAGTCCACCCCAATGGGGCAGAGGAGACAGTCCCTATGGCTCACCCAGGGCTGGGGACCGGGTGTGCTCCCACCAGCCGGAGAGGAAGAACCTTCTAATTCACAGAGCATTGGTAGAATACTCTGAGGGTATTGCCTCCATACTGGGGAACTTTGGGGATCTACTAAAAGCTGCTCTTGTCTTGACTAATAAAGCTTAAAAGCAAGTCTTGAAGGGATCAAACTATTTCAAAATAACAGAATTGCCTCTCAGAACAGAGTTCTAGAATACTGATAGGAAAACTCACGACTGGTATCTAATCAAAATTTACCAGGCATGCAAAGAAACAGAATAATACGATCCATAATGAGGAGGAAAAAAAATCAACCAATAGAGACAGATCCAGAAATGACAGAGATAATAACATTAGTAAATAAGGACATTAACGCAGTTATAACTATACTCTGTAAGTTCATATGATAAAGTAGAGACATGCTTGAGCACGTTGAGTAGAGACATGGAAAATATTAAGAAGGCCCATATTGAACTTGTAGAGATGAAAGATATGATGTCTAAGGTGAAAACTGCAATCTATTAGATTCAACAAGATGAAAGATTAAATAACTTATAGCAACAGAAACTATCCAAAATGAAACCAGAGAAAAAAGACTGGAAAAAAATGAGTAGAGCATTAGTGAGCTGTGGGACAACTTTGAGTGACCTAATACAGGTACTGAGTCCCCAAAAGAGAGTGGCAGAAAGAATGTTTGAAGAAATAATGACCAGAAATTTTCCAAATTTCATGAAAATTATAAATCTCCAAATCCAAGAAATTTAACAAACTCCGAGAATAAGAAACATGAAAACTACAAAGGCATATCATAATAATAATTATTCGTAATGAGAAAAATCTTAAAAGCAGTCAGAAGGGAAAATACCTCAGCATAGGGAAAAAGTAAGAGTTGACAGCAGATTTCTTGTGGGAAACGGTGCAAGCCACAAGACAGTGGAGCAATATCTTTAAAGTTTGTTGTTGTTAGTGACATTGAGTTGATTCCTACTCCTAGAGAGGCTGTGTGCAGCAGAGCGGAACCCTGCCCAGTCTTTTCGAGCCATCTTCTCACCTTCTGGTGCTGTTATCAGACAACGCTCCTCTGCTTTTCGCTGACTGGGACATGAAGCCTGGCCTCAGTGGTGAGAGCACCGAATGCGAGCCACAGGACCCCCAGGGCTGGCTGTGTTGTTAAAGCTCTGAAAGAAGAAAAGGGCTGTCGACCTAGAATTCAAAAACCAGTGGAAAATATCTTTCAAAAATGAAAGTTAGTAAAGTTTCTTTCAGGCGTATAAAGCTGAAAGAATTCATCCCAGCAGACTTGAACCAAAAGAAATTTTAAAAAGAAGTCCTTCAGGCAGAAGGAAAAATGATACCAGAAAGAAATCTGGAGCTACTTAAAGGAATGAAGGCCACTAGAAACAGGACATAAATAGGTAAATAAAGAAGTTAGTTTTCTTATTTTAAAAAATATTTACAAGATAATTGACCATTTAACAACAAAATGCAATGTACGCACGGTATTGTAGGGTTTATAGTATATGTAGAAGTAAAATGTATGACAGTCACAGCACAAGGGCCGGGAAAGGAAGCGTACTGTTGTGAGGCTTGTGTACTGTGTGTGAAGCTACATGTTGGCACGGGACAGCCGACTGTAATAGATTAAGGATGTATACTGCAAACCTTACAGCAACCTCTAAAACAAAACAAGACAAACAGTTATAGGAAATAAAAGGGAACATAAAAATAACCCAAACGGAAGCAGAAAAATATAAGAAAGAGAACAAAGGACAAATGGGTCAAATAGAAAACAAATTACAAGGTGATAGCTTTAAACCCAACCGTATCAGTAAACACTTGGACAAATAAACAAGGTTTTTTTGCCTATACTTTTAGGCAAATAAACAAGTTAACGCTTATCTCCTATCAGCATTAAATTTCTTTCAAAAAGTTGTGCAGTGAAAGATTAGAAACTTGAACTAATCGTGGTTATAACAGCATAATGATCTTGGCAGTGATTCCTGGTCTGACTTAAGCACATCACAGAAAGATGTCTAACGAGTTCAGCCAGGAGACACCGTGCTGAAGGCACGTCCATTTCTTTCTTCAGAGCACTTACGTAACTCAGTCTAACAACCCAGGCATGGAGTGTTCGAAAGGGATTTCTTCCTCTCAAGGCTGGGGCTTAGGAACACTATTAAAAAGACTTTCCTTTGTTGCCCTGAGACTCAAGGAAACTATGCCAACTTTGGGGCCAAACTCTCTCGTGTGGTCATCGGTGTCTGCTCTTTTGCAGTCCCCTGCTTGAGGATTCCCTGGGCCTTGTCCTGTGGCGTGCTCTCCTCACTCTGAACACACTTGCTTCCTTTCGGTTCCTACCTTCCTCCGGGCTCAGGGTCTTGTCCAATGATGTGTTCCTCCTCCGCCAAACCCATTCACGTAGTTCATTCTTGTTCATCCTGTAGGTCTTAAATCAAAAGTCTGCCACTGTTCCCCGTCCTCAGCCCAGATTCTTAGGACATTTCGAAGTTACATACCGTGGGGTATGATTATCTGTGGGGCAGAGACAGAAGAAAAGACTTTATAAGAGTTTGTATTTTTCACCTCCTCCGATTAAAACAGTCCAGTCTTTCATAACCACTTGGTCCTTCCCACTCCCACCCCCCCCCACACACCTTTTAAGAGAATTTCTGCACTTTATTATGCAGATGGGGTTAATTAGGAGGGAAAACTTGAGAAACAGGTAACCTAGAAGAGCCACACTGGGGCAGGGAAGTACTAGAGGTAGTGGAACGGTGGCTCCGGATGAAGGGAGTGGAGGCACAATCAAGGGGGGAGGCCAGCAGGGCTGTGAGCCGGGCTTGGGGGGAATGTGGGAAGGACCAGATTGTAGGGTGTGCAGAGAGGCACTGGGACCGTGTGGGATATGAGAGCTGTTGAGAGTGAGAGGAAAGGGAAAGGAGGTCAAGATGCGCGTCTGTGGGCTATGTGGTGAATCCCCTTTGACAATCTTTTTTTAAAAAATATTATTTTATTGAGGTCATATTGGCTTATAACATTGTGTCCATTTCAGGTGTACATGATTCCATTTCAGTTCCTGTATAGACTGCATTGTGTTCACCACCAATATCTAGTTTTTATCTGTCACCATACGCATGTGCCCCTTTACCCCTTTGACAATCTTTGAGAGGCGCCATTAAGGACAGAAGTTGCTTTTAGTGGAATTTTGGTTGCTATGTTTGTCTTGAGGAGTAGGAGAGCACAGAGAGACGGGACGCACGGAGAACTGCAGTGGACAGGGTGGCTTGGCTGCCAATGTCCATTTCACTTCCTTTTGGTGGGGCGCCCCCAATGTCTTCTAGGGACCAACCCTCGTCCCTACTCTCAATTCCAAGACTTCTCCTGGAATTGGCTCCGCTGGCAAGCCTGAAGGTGAGCATGTGACCTAGGCCTCGCCAATCAGAGCACCACGGCCCCCGGCAGGATTAGCTTAGGGAGCGTGCGTGTGTTCTCTTCTGGGCCAGTGAGATTCATGTCCAGGATGTTTGCTGGGAGAAGAGAAGCCCTGTTCTTTTACTACTGGATTTCAACATCGGAATGAAACCAAAACATAGGTGAAGGGGCCTGAAATAAGGAGAGGCACTAGGTCCCGGAGAGAAAGTTGGAGCCCCTCCCCCAGTCCATGCTTCAGCTAGCTCTCGGCTTTTTAACTACAGGAACCAATAACATGCTTTGTTTTACTTATGTGAGTTGGGTTTTTGGCCACTTAGAACTGAAAGAGTTCTAAATTATCCAGCCTTCAACGTATACCTGTGCTATAGCTGATGAAGGCCCAAGCTTCTTAAGGACAGGGTCTGCGCTGCTCTTGTTCCCTGCTGCATTCCACCTTGGATGGCGTCTGGGATATTTGTTGGACAAATGATTAACTACATCCTGTATAAACACATTGTTTTGTGACTGGCTATTGTCTGTTTCCCTACTAGGCTTTAAATTCTCTGACGGCCAGGATTTTTTTGTCTGACTCAATGTGAGCTCCCAGCCTAATGCACAAGGCTCAGAGTATATTAGGTGCTTCATAAATGTTGGCAGAATGAATGAACAAATATAGGAAAAAAATATGAAATCAAACCAGAGCAAGAGATTACAGCGCCCATCATGAAAAGGCCAATTAACTTGGTTTTCTTAAATTGATTTCCCAGATATATATATTCGGTACCTACAAAGTGAAGCCTAGTACCTAGAGAAAAACAACTGGGACACTCCGGTGGTTTTAATATTAAAAGTTAAGGCAAAAATTCAAACTACATAAGCTATAAAGATTATTTAAAACTCTAACTTATAAAACTCAAAGAAGTAAATATCCAGTAAAGGCCCTAAAAAACCCACGAATTGGCTAAAAAAGTCAATTAGAAGTGATTCAAATCCCTACTCAAGGACCCATGGAAGCAATGAGTCTATTCTGAGAAAAGCGAGAGAACTTGTTTGTTTCCTCTCCCTGTTTAAGTACTGTATATGATTCAAAAAATAAAACAGAGTTTTCTGGAAAAGACCTGGATGGTGTGAGTTCCCCAAACCATTTTTAGTAGTGGAGAGAAAAGGCTGAGATTCCAGGGCCATCTTTTTGTCCAGGCAGCTTTGGCGAGCAGGCTCCTGACACCAGGGAAAGCTTTCCTTTTCTCCAGAAGACTGAACCAAACCAAACCGAAATCTCAGGAACAAAAACAAACAAGCAGAGAACAAAACAGGACTTCCCTTTGCTAGTTTGTGATAGTCTCTCATCCGTTCCACCTTTTTTTTCCCCCTCTTAAGTGAAATGACCCACTAAGGTCACAAAGTTGAGCTATTGCGCATGGGAATCTCAGATTTCTTCGGTTGATTTTATCAATTAATTAATGCATGACGTTGTTGGAAATTGGGGGAGTCAACTCCCGTCTTAATGAGCTCTAGAGAATATAAAAATTTTCAAACAAGAACTTTAGTTTTAACGAATTCATGGTTGGAAAACAAGTCTGAAAGAAGTGATTGACAGTTATTCCCTTTGTGATGTGTTAACAAGGAGGAAGGATGGCACTCAGAGAGAGGGAAATGTTGCCTTCTCTGCGTTAACTTCCAGAGCGAGGACTTCAGACTTTGTACAACACAGGAAGGACTGAGCGCTTCTTTGACATCAGGACAGAGGAAACGTGTGGCAGGCAGTTACCGTCCAGCTTGACTCTCCCTTCTGCGGGAAACAATCACGAACTTGTCAAGTAATTCTTTTCTCAAAGAGAGACGTGAAAAAGTATTTGCCGTCCTGCAGGAGAGTGTGTCGTGATCAGAGCGACAGCACACTGATGCTGTGAGTGTTTTGCTGTGATATTGATATATCTGCTCTGTAGAATCCTTCTTCATGATGGTATTTACTATAATAGGATTTTATTTGTGTTGTTAAAATGGTATAGTATCAGTCATTATAATATTACTTTATCTATAACCTAAATAGCTAGTGGGCAGTGAGTCCTTAGTATTTGTTTGTACCAGATGTATCATAGATACTCGTTACATGATAAAATAAAAGGATAAAATGTTGATTTGTTTTAGCAAGTATTTATTAAATAATTCCTCTAAATTCATATCTGGCTTTTTGGTAAGAGTAACCTGATATGATTTAATGTGTTTATCCCTCCCCAGTGATGGACATGGAGATCCCACAGATGTCTGGAACCCACGAACAGTCTCCTTAATAGTACATTTAAGCACTAACTACCTTACATTGTCATTTTAAACGCCTGGGATGCCAAAGTTAGTTAATGGTCTTCCCATGCTTCATACACGGGAAAGATTCTTTCTGTGTTGCTTTCTCAGGGCGAGTTTTGCAAAGTAAAGAGGAAAAATCTGATCAAGCTTTTTTATCGCCAACTAATACCTTTAAATGGGAATCCATGGGATAAATATAGGGGGAATTAGAATGGTTGGTTATTCAATTATCAGTTATTACCAAACTGAATCTTTGAGACATATTATTTTAGAGAGGATTGATAGTAATAGAACTTCTCTCTTAAACTTACGGTGGCCCTGGAAGTCTGCTGTCCCTGACTTTAGCCATACGGATTCAAGGTGTAAGGAGGCTGAGATAGGTGGCAGAATGTATTTTCCAAAGATGGTCCCGCAAGATATCCACCCCTTGCAGTGTGATGTTGATACTCCTCCTATCAAGAGGTGGCATCTATGTTTCCTTCCCTTCAATCTGATGGGCCTGTGACTGTGGTGGAAGTGTCCCTATGTGACTTCCAAGGCTGGGTCATAAAAGGCAATAAGGCTTCTGATCTGGGGACACTTTATCTTGAAACTTGACCACCATGTTGTGAGGATGCCCAGGCCACACAGAGATTGTGTGCAGGTGTGTTCCAGACTACAACTTTGGCTGACGTGCAGCCAATAGCTGGAATCGATGGGCCGTGTGAATGAAGAAATCTTCACGATGACTCCGGTTCCCAAACTGTCAGACTGTGGGAGACAAAAACTCCAGGAGAGAATTGCCCCCCTGAGCAGAGAAAATTTTCAGAATTGTGAAAGATAACAGTAATAAAATGATTGTTGTTGTTTTAAGCCAGTAAGTTGAGGGGAACATGTTGTTCAGCCATAGATAACTGGAGCAAGATAGAATGAAGTTCCCTTCGATTTCCTCAGTAGGCTTTTGTGGTCTAAAGATTTCACAGCGTTCTCTATCTTTTGAGAAAGTGTTTCCTTCTGATCACATAGCATCAAACTGTGGAAAGAGAAGTCAGACTGGACTGCCAATTACGAACCAATCGGTAATCATCTTATCTCTCCGTTTAGTCCAGAGCACTGGAAATCCAGAAAAGCTGGACAAAGCTAGGGGAGTGCTTAGAAGAACTAGCATAGAGAAAAAGCCAATTACAAACAGTATGAAAACGAGTCACATTTTTGGTTTTAAAAAATGTATTTTTTTGTATATAACTGAGCTCATTGAGGGTATAGATTTCTGTCTGTTTATTCCTGCTGTCCCCTCACAGCCTAGAGCAGTGCCTGGCACAGAGGCTCAATAAAATTAGGCTTAACCAACGAGTGAATGTAAACACATCTGGCAGAACAAGCACCAGAATTTGTTTCTGGCAGAGAGAATTATGTGTGTTTTTTCTTCTTTGTTTTTCCTAAATTCTCTGCCATGATCATGAATTACTTGTGTACTGTACTTGTAAAAGGTCATAGCGTTTTATTTTAGAATAATAAAAGCTTTCAAATGCTTACATGTAAACATATATTCAAATCTTTTTCTAAGCGAAATATCCTCTTAGGAAAAACAAAAGTGCAACAAAGCAAATCTGAAGAGAAGGCTCTGCATCATGCGTGGGGCCAGCAGTAAATGCCGACTTTCTGAGCTGCCACAAGGATTCTCTACAAGGTATCGCAAAAACACCGAGTTCTGTCAAACAGTGAATTCATTATTTCACTTATTTTACTGCCTTATCATGATCACTTTTTTAGCCCAGCTGGGATTCCTTTTGTCTGCCAATTTAAAGACATCGGGTCATCACCTTATGCCAAAAAAGGCCCCGAGAGAAAGTCTCTTGGCACTGCCACTGTTCAGGTTTAGAAGGGAAAATAGATCTCAGTTTGCGTGCCAGTTCTGATCGACTGTGCTGGTGATTGCCTAGCAGGCTGTGTGGGAAGGGTCCTAGGTGACGATTATGCCTGGGTGATCAGCACTGTCTGCCACGGATCAGGTCTGGAGGAGAGGAGGCGAGATTGCCTCCTGAGTATGCGACCTGGTCCGTTGATTTCTCAGTCTGTCTTGTATCAGGCCCACTTCTTTACAAACTCTGGTCCTAAGTGGCTTGTCAGGGTGAGTTCGCACCCTGTGAATAATGTGATAGGCAGAATAGCAGCCCATAAAGATATCTACGTCCTCACTCGTGGAGCTGGGAGAATAGTCTTGACTGAGCCGAGAGAGAAAATGTTACTGATTGTGACATAATTGCAGTCTAGTTTAAATTCTCTTCCCATAGTCTGTTACTGTGTGAATATGTTATGTCACATGGCAAAAGGGAATTAGGGAGCAGGTGGAATAAATTGCTAATCAGCTAACCTTAACATAGGAAGATTACCCTGGAGTATTCAGGTGGGCCCATTTTCATCGTAAGAATCCTTAAAAGTGGAAGAGGGAGGCGGAAGAGACAGAGTCAGAGGGAGAATGATTATGAAAAAGAGAACCAGAGGGTTGGTAGCGTGAGGAAGGCTCCGCTTGAAGTTGCTGGCTTTGAAGATGGAGGAAGGGAGCTGAGCGTCAAGGAAAGCAGACTCTAGAAGCTGGAAAAGGCAGGTAAAGGGTTCTCTCCTTGAGCCCCAGAAAGGAGTGCACCCTGCCAGCACCTTGCTCTTAGTCCCAATGGATCCAAGTCTACTTCTAACTGCATGGGAGGAAACTAAATTTTCCCTCTGCTGTTCTGAGTTCTTGGCTGAGACCTCCTGTAATAAGAAACAGACAGGAGAAAAACAAACGAAGGTTATTAACATGTATACTTCATGTATATATGTGAGATACCCAGGAAAAATGAGTAATAAAGAGTTAACTGTAGAATTCAGGATTGAATCCATCTTAATAGGGGGAGGGGAGGGGATGTGGGCTTCTTAGGGGAGAGTAAATGACTTTTATGAAAGATGAGTGGGCTGTTAGAAGAACAGATGGAAAGTATGAGAGTTGGTGACAAAGTCTGTCTGGGTGTGATGTCGACTTCTAGTCTCCTCTCCCGAGATAAGAGTCAGTCCTCCCTGGCTGATGGAGCTCCCGGGGGCGGGATTGATGACAAGTGAGTCCCTTTTGGAGGCTCTGTCTTTGAACAGATGAGGGGAGTTCAGAGAAAGGTTCTCCCTGCATTTGCTGTTTTTCAAGCGCGTACAGCTCAAAATAATCAATATGCCAAAGAGGCATATTTTGGGGCTGCACATTCTGTGGCCCTGACCAACATTCAGCGCTGTAAGATAAGAAACTTATGTCGTTTAAGCCACCAAGTTTGTGGTAATTTGTTACAGCTGCAATGGAAAAGTAATACACATGTGACTTATTCTACCATTAAAAGAAAAATGCAATTCCACACCCCCGCCCCCCCCCAGGCAACTGCTGACCCTCTGATTTTCTGGAGGTCACTTGCAAATTCATGGCCAGTTTCTTCTAACAATTTTAAGGTCAATCTCTCAACTTAATATGTTCTATTAAATTGTGTGAGAAGCAAGCAGGTTTTATCACTGCTGAAAAATGGTCTGTTTAATTTCCCTTTCTATGAAATAATTTTTGTCCAGTAAGACCACATTCATTGAATAAGTACAGAATGATACAAAATAAAGCATTTGAAATTGGAGTGCTGCGTAAGGGAGAGAGATTAATGTTAGCTAGAACTATTGGCTATGGCTTTGAAAAAAACTATAATCACTGAATATTGGATTTTAAAAAAAGTTATTTATTAAAAATCAACTATTGCTTCATATACCTTATTTCAGTTTATCTTTAGAACAACCTTCAAAGGGAGGAATTATTGCCTCCATTTTACAAATGAAGAAATCAAGCTCAGGAATTAATTTGTCCAAGTTGGAGTCGGACTGTGGAAGTTCCCTTGATGGATCAGATGACATTTTCCTTTGGGGTAGAAAGATCTGCCCTCTGGCCTCCTCTTCTCTCAAACCCTTAGTTTAAGAACGTGATCCACCTTCTGGAGGAGTTGCCTGCAGGCTGTCTCCCTCGGCTGTGTCACGTACACGTAACTTGCTGTGCTCTCAAGAACTACGATTGGCGTCAAGAGGCAATAGCCCTAGTGTGTAATTATAGCCAAAGCAATGTCTACACCAGCAAGACAAAATTTCAGAAGCACCTGGAGAACTTTTTAAAATCCCAGGGTCTGGGCTACACGCCACACCCATTAAATCCTAAACTCTTGGAGCGCGTTGAGACATTAGTGTTTTCATAAAGCTTTCAAAGTGATCCCAAATTTAGGAACTCCTGACCTGCAACCAGGGACTTTATCTGTGGCATGAATTTAACTGGTTTATGGCATGTAACGTTTAGTTACATGAGTGCACATTTTTTTAAACTAGCTTATTTTGAGGGCTCGCCCTAAAGTTAGTTCCTCAGGGTTAGAAGCTTAATGAGATTCAGGTTCTCAAACTGCAGATTCATTGTAGTGGGTTTTGGATTTCTGAGTCTGTTGGTGAAATGTCCTTTTTTCTTAATTTGTAATGTTTTTCATTCACAATTCTTCTAATGCCTTCACTCTCTTTACCTTCTCTATTTATATCACTGATACCTGTTTAAGAATCTTGAGCCAGCCCTGATGGCCTAGTAATTAAAGTTTGGGGCTCTCACCACTTCGGTGGCCCCCGGGTCATTTCCCCCGTCGGGGAACCACACCATCCCCCTGTCAGTAGCCATGCTGTGGCAGCAGCTGACATAGAAGAATTAGAAGGACTTACAACTAGGCTATACAACTGTGCTCTGGGGCTGTAAGGAGGGAACAAAAAGGAAGATTGGTAACAGATGTTAGCTCAGGGAAAATCTTTCCCTGCAAAAAAAAGATTAGTGCACCTTTTTTAAAAAAAGGAAGTCTATCTTTCTAGTGGTTTACTGTTACAGTGGTCACTGCACCTTGCAGTTGTCTGTTACAATGATATATTGGCATTAAGACAAAAACTCAGAAGCAGGAAAACCTTTTAAAATAGACTGTAAATAAAGGAAATCCAAACAAAGACACTACTCGTCTTGTGATCTGGGGGTAGAAAGCTCATGTCCGGGTGCGGCCACACAGGAACTCTACATTGATGAAATGGACTAGTGTTTTTAAAGAGAGAATGGGAGGGAGGAAGGCAGGGAGAGAGCGAGCGAGGAAACAGCATGTAGGATGTCCCTTGTTGCCAGATCTTCCAATTTTTAAAGAGCAGCCAGAAATTAAGCCTTTTCTTAAGTGTCTACACATTTTTAATGACTGTTCAAAACATTTGAAAACACTGTGTCATTCAAACAAAATGCGCCTGTGCTGGGGCCTCAGCCCCCTGGCCTCGGATTTGCATCGTTTTATGCGCAGAGCATGGGGGGTAGACGGGGCGGGCATCCTCCAGTGAGCCTCCTTGGGGTCCAGCCTTGATTGGAAGACGGCAGATGGTGCAATCCTGGTTTTTGTTTGTTTGTTTGCCTGTTCTTTTTTGACTCTAGAGATAAGATCATTGACTCCTGGACATTAGTGATAAAGGTAAAGATTATTTATGTGAACTGCATTAGAGCAAGACAGAATACACATTTTCTGAAACATAGCTGTTTGAAATTATGATCAGAGAGACTGTCATGAGACTAAACAATTCTGTATTAGTTAACATAATTGCCTGCAATATATGCCTGGTTTTGTATGTTCTGCATAGCTGATATATATTATTTAACAGCAATATCGATCTGTAAAGAATTAGGGAATGAAGCCCAATCCATGGCTGTGGAAGGTCTCATGGAATGGTGGTGACAGTGGCTTTGAGATAGAAACAGAGTTGACAGACAGGGTGTCAGAGGGCACGAAAGCCTGAGAACCCAGGAAAACTGAGTTTGTGTCTGAGGGAAACTGGTGAAATTATCTACATAGAGGAGGTTTCGATGAGGATGGAAGACTTTCAAAATTCCATTTTTAGAAATACTTTTGTATCCTGCTTTAATCTAGTCATTATCATCAAACTCAGAGCAGACATTCTTTTTCCTTTGTTGCTTATTATTTGCAAAGCACACGTAGACCTGATTCCGTCTCTCTGACATTCCTCCCCTACCCCATTCAGCCTTCATTTCCTGTGTGTTCCATGCTTTGAACTACATGTAATAATACAGACTGGCTGTAGCTGATTACTTCTGAAGGGTATTAAGATTAGTCACCTGCAATCCACAGTGGCCATAGGCATAAAGAATCTTTTGCTTTTTAGTTTGCTTAGCCACTGACTTGCAAAAATGCAATTTCTCAGTAAACCTACTACTACTTCTAGCTCCAGCCTCTCTTCAGTTTCCTGACATTTGTTAATGGTAAACTCTTAATTCCATATAATAAAAGTATTGTTCAAAAAGGCCAGTTGATGTTAGCCCCTTCTGTTGTAGACTTTCACCTTACTACAGCACTTCTCATGGTTTCCAAGGCATTTCCATATTTGGTCCTTTTAATGGCACCAGGCAACAGGCAGGTTAGGAACTATTATCACCTTTTACAAATGAGTAAACTGAGTCTCTAAGGTACAGAAATATGTTCAAGTTCAAATAACTAGAATCAGAGTCTCCATCATATTCAGGGCCTCTTAGAGGTGAGAACACCCAAGTTAGTTCCATCGCTTGAGACTCTCAATGTCTGTAAAGATGAAGAAATGCCCAAACAGGATCACATTTATTTTAAATGTTTACATTGAACAAATCATTTCTTTTAACACAATCCCCACCCCTAAAGACTACTATAAGTATAAGCTCACCTGGAGATAATGTCTAAGGTCTACATTTCAGATTTTAGTGAATATGAGGGCCAAGCTAAGTTGTCTTTTTGGATGACCCCTGACCTTGGTGGAGGTGGGTATGAGCCTTGATCCTTAGTCGGGGAAGGAAGAGAAGAGGCACAGAGAGGCTGTGCGTCCATAGCTCCCTTCATCTGATACCATAGCACCTGCCCAAATAAAACACTTAAAACTTTGCGTTTCTTAGGCAGCTCCATAATTTCTATGCAGAAAGGGCAACAGTGACCGGAATCTTTGACTTGAAGCAGCATTTGCATAGTGCTTTAAGACTGAGAACATTATCAAAGAATGAAGATGTGGGTAGAGGGAGGAACTGGGAGAAATTATGAGTTGTGAATGGAGGAGGTTGGGTGGGGAAGAGTGGCTAAAGCACCCTTGGCTCCTCACCTGTTTTTGACTCAGTGTGGACTGAACCACCAGCCACCTTCCTTCCCAGGGAAGGAATAAGATCCCAGCCCAGACCTGGGAACGCTTCCTCCCTTCCTCTCTCCCTCCCTTCCCCTCTCCCTGCCTTCCTCTCTCCCCTCCTCCCTTCATTCCAAATATTTTTATCAAGCACTTCTTTGTTCCAGGCCTTGGGCTATGGAGTTGAAGTGGATCCAGAAGGCCCTACTCATGGGGCTTAGAGTTTAATAGGGAGAAAAAGGTGATAAATACAGAAACAAATAAACAAGATAAGTAATCAGTGGTGTGATGAAAATAAAAACAAGGCAAGGCGATAAAGAGTAGTTACCACACTGGGACTAGGCGTTGTTTTCCCAAAATATTTCCTAGCCTCCTGTGATAACTCACTTATCCTTTTCACTCTAATACAGTGCTGGTCAGAGATAGTCAAATTTATATCAGCCGCTCCAGGTAAAGCAACAATAGCCTAAAGAATACTGAAGAATGCATTCCACGATTGACAGGTGTGAACCCGCAGATATAGATATGTACACCCAAGAACACAGATGCAAATGCATGAAATGTAACTGTGCTGTAGTGTGACTGCTTAACCGTAGAACCAAACCGGACCTTGCTCAGTCTGTCTGAGAAAGTTACCTGCACAGCTCCAGCTGAAGCCACACAAGGATTACACTGAAGCTGCCATTGCTAGAGCAGTTTGAAAACCATCTGTCATTGCCCGTGATTGAAGACCTGTGGCACTTTCTTTTGAATAATCCCCAGTGACAGCAAAAAGTCACTCTTTAAAGACAGATTTGAGTTTTGGCAGGAACTAAAAATATTTGGGGGCCAATTCAGAGTAATATCATTTTAGTTTATAAACAAAATGTGAAGCAAATCTAAAAATGTTTCAAACTGGGAAGGGGGGAAGTCAGAATAAATGTGTGTATTTTGAAAAAGACACTAAGTGTGGTTATTTTGAGGGAGACAACATTTTATTTTAATAAATATTTTCAAATATATTTGCTTTCTATTTCACTTACCTACTGGAACACTTCTTAATTTTTGGCAAGACAGATTTAGATCCCTGGAGACCAGGGTTAGTTGCTTAGAGATTACCAGTTCATTAATTTTAATTCCTTTTTGCCTCATTTCTTTCTTTCTTTTTTTTTTTGCTGAGGAAGATTCACCCTGAGCTAACATCCATTGCCAATCTTCCTCTTCTTGTATGTAAGCCACTGCCACAGCATGGCCACTGACAGATGAGTGGTGTAGGTCTGTGCCTGGGAACCAAACCCGCCCGGGCCACTGAAGTGGACTGCACTGAATTTAACCAGTAGGCCAGCTGGCCCACCTCATTTATAACAAAGAGGATTCTGTCCTTATATTATTGATTGTGGCCTTAAATAAAGAATTCTTTAGATTCCCTCCTGCTCACCACCTCTGGCTCTTTCCAGACCAAGTTCCAGAGCCCAGGACCATAACGAAAACCAGTAGAAATATCTATCTCATCTCACTGTAAAGATCTTCATAGTTTTTAATACATTTTCACATTTGGTCCTTTTAAAGCACCATGCAATCAGTGGAGTAGAAATTATTATCCTATTTTACAAATGTTAAACTGAGTCTCTGAAGGTATAGAAATATATGCAAGGTTACATAACAGTGACCCAGAAACAGATAGGTCCCACAGTTTTGTTTCAATTCTGTAGATTCTCTAGAAGGATACTTTGCTAAAGATTGAGAGAGAACTTGGGAGAAGTTCATGTCTGATTTTAAAATTCAGGATATTTTTATCATGTTTATCACAATTTACCCAAATAACTCCAAGAGTTTTGTGTGGTTGTGTTTTAGTTTTTATGAAATCATGCAGCTATTTTTAACCAGTTTGTTATTTATGTTGGACTCTGCTCCAGATTCTGCTTGTACTGCAGTTTCTCATTAGCCAGCTCCCTCTGGGCTGTTAGCTGCTGTCATGACTAGGACCAGCTTAGGAGAGACTCAAGGCCAACTCCAGAGTTATCGGTGTTCTTGCTATTCAGCGTTTGATTGGTGGTTTCTCAGGAATACTCATGGAGATGGCACCACTGATGAACATGCCACTGAAATTACAGTCTTTCTTAAATCACGGGAAAACCATTCTTTTTTGACATAAAACAGCTCTTCTAAGTGCTGGAATGTATAATTTGAGGCTCTGGCTACTACTATTTATTTTTCCAAAGCGCTTTCACATATGTTATCTTTACAAAATCCTATGAGTGAGAAGATTATGTACAATTCCTTCAGTTTTCAAATTAGGAAAAAGAAAGGCTAAGTTTGCCCAGGGTCATATAGATGATTACCGGCAGACAGAAACGCTCCCTAGCTCCCCGTTTGCCTTTTGACCATGCTTCCTAAATGTCGATGGAGCAAGGGAGCTGTGATTGTGGCCAACCAGCTAGCTTTAATATTTGAGGAAAATAATAGTTTCACCCTTTCCTTCTGTGCCAGCTACCAGCTCCTTTCTTTGTCCACATTAAAAAAAATCTTTGAATCTTAGATCTTAGGAGCTCCTTTTTTTTTTTTTTAAAGATTGGCACCTGGGCTAACAACTGTTGCCAATCTTCCTTTTTCTTTTTAAGGATTGGCAGCTGGGCTAACAACTGTTGCCAATCTTTTTTTTTTTTTCCTGCTTTATCTCCCCAAACACCGCCACTGTACACAGTTGTATATCTTAGTTGCAGGTCCTTCTAGTTGTGGGTTGTGGGACGCCGCCTCAACGTGACCTGACGAGCTGTGCCATGTCTGTGCCCAGGATCTGAACCCTGGGCCACCAGAGCAGAGCGCGCGAACTTAACCACTCAGCCATGGAGCCAGCCCCTTTAGGAGCTCCTTTTTGATTTAAAACATTGGCTGCTCTCTTTTCAGAGTCCTCATTATCTGTGGTATGTATTCTGCCACTTGGTTTGTATTTAATTTATCTCTCTTGTACGTCATTTGATTTTTTTTTTTTTTTTTTTTAGTTTTATGTATTTAACCCTAGTCTTGCCAGTATAGCAAGGTTTTTATAGGTAGGGACTGACAGATTTTTCCTTGTGCATTCTTAAATTCAACTACTTGTTTTATTTCTTCTTTTAGGTGTCTTGAGTTTGGCTTAGTAAGACATGTATTAAAAGGAAGATTCTTTCCCTCCTCTTTCTCATCAGTCAGTCATCTTCTCCTACAGGAAAGATATTTAGAAGGGACCACTGCTAGAAGCTGGTTTCTTTTTACATGCTACTCTTTGAATTTTCTTCTTAGTGAAAGGATCAGCTTTTGTTTCCCATTAATGTCCTGATTCAAATGGGGAAGCGTCAAACAACTATTATCAGGGCCAGCTGCATAATTTGTGATGCCCACTGCAAAACGAAAATGTAGGGCCCTTTGTTCAAAAAGGAGAGAAAAGTGCCGCTAAAGGTACTAAAATAAAAAGCTTTTGGGGCCGCCCCGTGGCCGAATGGTTGGGTTCCCGAGCTCCGCTTCAGCGGCCCAGGGTTTCACCAGTTCTGGTCCTGGGCACAGACGTGGCCCCACTCACCAGGCCACGCGGAGGCGGCATCCCACATAGCACAACTAGAAGGACCCACAACCAAAAATACACAACTATGTGCCGGGGGGCTTTGGGGAGAAAAAGGAAAAATAAAATCTTTAAAAAAAAATATATAAAGCTTTATTCTTGAAAAATATCTGATTAATTATAAAACATAATAGAGATAATAGTGATGCAAGAGTAGCAACATAAACTCATCAATTGCAAAAATGAATATTTTTGGTGTCATAATTTTATACACTAAAATAAATGATACTTTATTAATGTGGTATTTTGATTGATCATAACATTTTTCTGGCTTAATTTTGTGCAAGTTTATTTATTAGATCATCAAAATTTATACTTTTCCATCAATGTATTTAAAAGTGATGTCAATTACTCTTGGCAGATGCAAGATTGCAGGTAGTTTTCGATTATTTGTAATTTTGAGAAGAATCTTTTTGCTGATGCAACTCTTGCTGGAGCCGTGAAGAGCACTTTATAGAATGTCACACTATTAGGACACATTTCTGATAAATTATTTTGATATAAATTTTAGTACAGCTAGAGCTGATGATTCTTGGAACGATTTTTCTAAAAAAATGTTTCACTTCCTGCAAATCAGTTTTGTCTGTCTGAATTTAATTTTAAATGTAAATTTATACAATGGCATTTAAACTTTTCCTCTGGTCTTTCCAGTACTTGTGGAGGTCATACAAGAAACCAAAAGAGGCTTTAGGATCTGTATATTGTTGAAAACACTCGTTTATTGATTCTAAAGTGTATCTTCAATTACAAGAACAAAAATAATTTAAAAATTGCCTTCCGTGTTAAAATTTGGTTCAGCCAAGCTTCACACGAAATAGTGGTCTTTCTCACTGAAGATGACAATTTTAGAGTTTTACTTTCATTTCTAAGCCTGTAGATATTTGCTGTCCAGCATTGCAGCAGTTTTCAAAACCAGGGCTTCTGAACTCTTTGCGGAGTTCTAATCATCTTCTGATGCGCTTTATTTGCATGTGCACGCGCCCACTTTTCTTTTGTAATAACTCACCAACTAAGTTTACTGCCTGAGGGCGGGCACTTACCTCCCAGTGCTCCAGCCAGAGGGAGAGTTTGTGTTTGTGCAACGGGCAGGACGGGTTCCAGGCACAGACAGGTGAGCTGGCCTGCCCCTGCAAGGCCTGGTGCTGCCCCATCCACGGCCCTTCCCTCTCCTGTGGCTGTCGCTGCCACGGCTGCCACTTCTGCCACTGCCGCTGTGGCTGTTGCCATTGCCAGTCAAGGCCCAGGTCCCAGCCCTGCTGCCCCCAGAATGCTACGTGTGCCTGCAGCCACCCGTGCCCGTGGACCCGAGCCAGTGTGCGTGTGCTGCTGCGGACCCCTGAGCTGGCCCACACGCCACCCAGGTATGTCCTCTGCTCCTGCCCATGTTCCATGGTCCCATCAGACTTTGCTACAAAATGCAAGTTCAAAAATAAAGTCAAGAATTTTAAGACAGCAGAACGGAGCATTAAACCAAGAGCGGCCCTGTGCAAATACGCAGACTACACGCCCCTGAAGCCAGCGCTGGCAATTAGGCCTTTCTGAGCAGCTGCTCCAGCCCTGAAATCAGAGCTTACTCAACACACTTAGCACTCATCGGTCTCCACTGCCCTGCTTGGCTTTGTGACACTGTCCAACATCACACCCTCCCATTCTCTTCTGCAGACCTGCCCCAGCAAGGCCTGGCTCCTGGATCCCACCTATCCTTGCTTAGCTGCTAACACAGCTGGCTTTGAGGCTGTTGCCCCTTCATCAGTTAGTCCTGTGTATTGACCTTCCTATCTTGCCATTTCACTAACTGTTGTTTATTTCATTCCTCTTCCTCCCTCAGTCCTGATGCCTAGCAGCACTTTGCAAATAAACTACCTGCATGCATGCCTTTGTCTCACGCCCTTCTTTCAAGAGAATGCAGGTTCTAACAGTTCAGTGCTTGGAGATATGATTCTCTCTCTCTTTTTTTTTTTTTTTTGCTGAGGAAGATTTGCCCTGAGCCAACATCTGTTGTCTATCTGCCTCTTTTGGTATGTGAGCCACTGTCACAGCATGGCTACTGACAGAGGAGTGGTGTAGGTCCACACCCAGAAACTGAAGCTGGACTGCTGAAATGGAGCACGCTGATCTTAACCCCTAGGTCACCAGGGCTAGCCTTGGAGATGGGATTCTTGAGGGGGCTAATTGTACTCCCTCAATGATCAACTAGACCTCCAACCATGCCAGCAGCCCCATTTTCAGATACCAACATTCATTCATTCAACAAACATTCAGCGAGGACTTACTCTGTGCCTGGAACAGAATAGTAGGAAACAAAAACACCCAAACTCCTGCCTTTGTGGTGCTCAGGTGAGAAGGGCTATGAGAGAAATAAAGCAGAGGAGGAGGTTTGGGATTTTAACTAACGTGTCAGGCACCGAACAGGACTGAAGGAAAGAGGGAGCCGTGTGGAAGCCTGGGAGAAGAGGGTTTTAATCCAGGGCAAGGACAAACGCAAGAGCCTTGAGGTGGTGGGATGCCGGGCTGTGCTTGGGAAGCTTCACGGAGGCCAGCGTGGCTGGGGAGCCGCGGTTCAGGCAGAAGGCAGGAAACGAGGGAGGGAACAAGGCCAAGCCGAGGAGGACCGTGAGCACACCATCAGGACTTTGGTGTTTACAAGGGAAACCGACAGGTTTTCTGCGAGAGCGACTTGATCTACTTCACCTCCAGATGAAACAGAACCTAGCATATGGCGAGCCGTCCCAGCTGGGGGCCACAAACTCAGCCAGTTTTCCTAGTTCTTCTGGCTTTCAAATAATTTTAAGCAGACCTTTCTAAGTGTTTTTATTTGGTAAGATGTTCAGACATTACTCCTAACATTGGTATGACCCTCTTGGATTTCTTGATTAAAGATGCTTTTTGAAACATATTTATTTTTATTTAGCAAGAAATGTAAATTACATATGCTATTGTCTGTATTTGAAAGAGATCTTTTGTTCGCTGGTAGAAATACTTTACATCAATCACTGCCTACATTCTTTGAAGACTAGCTTATGATGTTGTATACATAATTATTCTCATTGTTTGAAAATGCATAGTTTCCATCCATTTGAATTTGCATTTTTATTTTCTTGCTTTTGTTTCGCAATCAAATATCATTTTCTTGTTAGCCAAGTATGTAAGCGAAATCTAAACCAAATTGTTTTAACTAAGAGGTATGACATGAATATAACATGAAATTTTATATGGAATCAATTATTCTCCACCATAATTAAGTCAGGATGGCATAAAATTAGTTTTCTGGGTCTTTGGTTGATATTGTTTTTGTTCAAAGTTTTGAAGATCATTTGAAATGAGGTCACTGAGTCATCCCGAGGAGGCATCTTTCGGCTCTCTCATTGAGCGCTGACAGCAAGCAGTGAGCACATAGCTACTCATGTCCCCAAAGGCACAAGTCAACCTGTATCACCTCCTCTTTGTTTTTTCCCACTCACTCTTCCCTAACTTTCTATCCCGCTTTTTACGCTCTGGTCCTTTCCTCATTCCTTACTCTCTGCTCCCTTCCTCCAAAATCCTACCCTTAAAAGTCCCGCAGCAAATCGTAGTTTTGAGGGGCTAGAGTCTAGACGACAGGCTGGACAAATTGTCCCCGTTCCACTAGTTCTTCCACCAAAAGCCCTGTCTAAACGCTAGTGACACATTCCCCAGAGACCATAGAACTTTTCCACAAGAACAGAATGTTCTCCTCGCTTGGCCAGATTAATGACCTGTGAAATCTGCAGGCAAAATGCTTTCAAAAGGCTGTGAAAGCAGCTCCGACGGCTGAACAGTTCCACTGCGCGCAGAGGCTGAAAACGGAGCCTGCTCTCAGCCTCACTAGTGCCGCCTCCGTGAGGGCAGGGGGCAGGGTCTTGGTGGTTTGTTCTTGTTTCTCCAACAGTAAAGGAAAGGCCTGGAACATAGTCAGCACTCAGTAAGTATTTCTTGGATAAATGAACAAAGAATAAACTTTATAGAGAGCATTGCGGTATTTTTAAGTCAAGATACTCAGTTTATTAAAGACCTACCTAAAAGGAGCAAAGTGGTTTAGGAGTTGATGTTGAGAAATTGTTGAATTTGTCGGCTAATATCTGTCAAAAAGAATAAATCAGGACCACATTTGCCCAAACCTGAATAGTCACTTCTGGCGAACGGCCTGTAGCTTTCAGGTGGATTGGATAGTACTAGTCATTCCACGCAACAGATGAAATTTGTCTTGTTATCTAGAGGGACATTTGGCAACTAACTCATCTTGGCGAACTCATAGGGTTGGAGTCCTATTTAAAATCAAACATTTTACTCAAGTCGTGGTGTGGTGCACACATCTGTTATTTTTTGCCCTAGAGCAGCCATTAACCATTCTTCTCTAACTGCACCCTGAGTTTGGTTAATGTGCTGCCAGTGGTGTGGCCTACTCCCTCACTGAGATGTGATTCAAACTCAGCCAACCAGAGCCTCACATTCCTGGGGCCACGGTTATTGGATGAGGGATGGGCTCATGAGCTACTCCGAGCCAATAAAAGGCAATGATACATCTACTGAGACGCTGGGAAGGAGATCCTCTCCCTTTCGCTCCGGAGTGCAGTTAGCAGGATGCGGGCTCTAGCTGTGCTGCCCCGTGAGGGGAGAGTCTGTTTGACAACAAGGAAACCAACGTAGAGGAGAGTGGAATTGAGAGACTGAGAGAAATAGGGTTGAATTAGGGTCACAGTAATTTAATTTAAACCCTTGAGGAGTCTATACCCAAAGTCATGCCTATCTCTAGACTTTTCCATAATATGAGCCAATGAATTCAATGTTAAGTCGGTTTATGTTAGGTGTTTGGATTCTTTATGACCAAAAGAACTAAAACGAATATATACGATTAAAAGAAAAAGTCCACTAACTCCCTTTTATTATTCCTAATATATTTGTGCCTTATTTTTTTGACCCCTGATCAAACTTGCTAGGAATTTTTGTTTGTTTTTGTTTTCCTAGCTTTTCAAAAATTGCCAGCTTTTGTTTCTTGTGATTCTCTAGTATTTCTTTGTTTCCTATTTCAATAAATTCTATTCTTGTCTTTATTATTTCCTTCTTGTACTTCCCTTGGCTATATTCTTTTGTGCCTTTTTTCACTTCCTCTGTTGAAAGCGTTAATTTTCAGTCATTTGTCTTTTTTAACATACGCATTTAACAGTGTAGAGAGCTTTCTGAGTACGGCTTTAGCTGAATCTCCTAGGTGTTAGTACATAAAATTTCCACGTTATTCAGTTTGAAAATGTTTTCCAATTTCTATTTTTATTTACTCCTTGATCTACAAACTCCTTACAATTACATTTTTTAATTTCAAAACCTGGGTACTTTGGGAAGTTATCTCTTTGTTAATATGTTCGATTTTTAATGACTTGGGAATAGACAATGTGGTGACTATTATGTTGATGTTTTGGTAGTGTTGACATTTGCTTTGTGACTTAGCATAAGGTCAGACTTTATAAATATTTTATGTATTTGGAAAGTTGTGCTTAAGATTCATATGTACATTTCCATTAGTCCAAGCTTCATTATTATTTTGTTTAAATCCTTAATATTCTTACTACTTTGTGTTTGCTTTATCTATAAATTGTTGAGAGAGGGATGTTAAAATCACCCACTATGATTATGGATTTGTAGATTTCTTATAATTTTGTCAATATTTTTAACATATATTTTGGCCATGTTATTAAGTAACTATATGCTCAGGATTGTCATATCTTTAGATAAATTGTCTCTTTGTCATTATCTAATATTTTTGTCTTAAAATCACATGTATATGATATTAATGTAGCTGCGCCAGCTTTCTTCTGGTTAGCACACATTCATTGTGTCTTTCCCAATCCCTTTTCTCTGAATTGTTCTATGTCCTTATGTTTAAGTATTTCTTTTGACAAAAGTGTGTATTTTGAAGCAATTTATAAATATTATCTACTGATAGGATAATCACTAAAAGAAAGACAAAAGAAGATATAACTAAAAACCTAACAGAGGAGAAAAATGGAATAATAACAATACTTAATCCAAAGAATGAAAAGAATTGAAGCATAAAGGAGAAAGAACAAGCAGGACAAATAGAGAACAAACAGAGTGATAAGAGATTTGAACCCAACCGTATCGATAATTTTAATAAATCGAAATATAATTCACATTCCAAATAAAAGACGAAGATTGTGAGTGGATTTGCAAAAAATCAAACCCAACTATCTTCTCTGGCTTCTTCCTCTTTACCAAGTGAGATCACCAGAGAGCTCAGGTTGCACTGTCTTACTTTAGTCCATAAAACGCTTCGTCTGAGCTGTCAGATTGTGTTGCCTGCTTGTAGTGTTGGTTGATAGAAGCAATGGCCATATAAGGAGTATTTCTGCATTATCTGAAGCCCCTGATTAAAGACCTGGCGTACCACGTGGTCCACTGGCTCATGTAAGGGTTCAGGCAGTAAAACCCTCCTAGCGTTCGTGCTAGGAAGACATCTGGTCTCCTGGCAGACCGACAGCTTTCTCTTACTAGAGTTACATAAGAGGACGTTTGTCTTTGCTGTGTTGTAAGCAATAAGCTTGGGGGTAAATCTTGTGATTATTTTCAGTGATTATCCTTAGTCTCAGTTTATGACAAACTATTTCTTCCTCCCATTTACCACCACAAGTTGATTGAACACTAAGCCTATTTGGACAGTAAAAGAAACCAAAGATACAAAGATTTTAAAAAATGGTAAAGACAGACCGATAAACAAATAGTTCCATGATAACATGGTAGGTGCTGTGACAGAGATATGTACAAAGGCTATGGGGACACAGGCAGGAAGGATTGCTTTTACCTGGAGCGAGGAGCTAAGAAGGCTTCCCAGAGGAGGTGACATCTGAAGTAGAGTTTTAAGCACAAATAAGATTTTATAAGAAGGAGAAAAACATAGACCAGAGCAGTGGTGTCCAAAAGAAATATAATACGAGCCACACGGACATTTTAGATTTTCTGGTAGCCACATTAAAAAAGTAAAAAACCCAGATAAATTAATTTTAATAATACATTTTATTTAATCCACTATATTCTCATTTCCACTATATCATCAACCTGTAATAATTATTAATAAAACATCATTAATGAGATATTTGACATTAACTTTCTCTTTTTGGGTACAAAGTATTTGAACTTTAATGTGAATTTTACATTCACAGTACATCTAAATTTGGACTAGCCATGTTTCAAGTGCTCAATAGCCACATGTGGCTAGGACTGGACTAGTACTGGACAGTGCAGGACTAGAGCATTTTCATGGACAGAAACGAAGCAAGCTGTCTGGGAAATTCCATCGTGCTTAGAGCATGGGACGTGTGTGTGTATTTGGGGAGGGTGGTAAATGGAAGTAAAAGGGACCAGGAAGGTAGATTGGGGCAAGAATATGAAGGATGTTTGACTTTGTTACATTGGAACTGTTGAAAGTTTTCAGCAGAGGAATGACATTTTCACATCTCTATTTTAAAACTCTAATTCTGGAAGCAGTGTGAAAAATAGATTTAAGGGGGCTTGGAGATTACAGGCCGATTAAGGGACATAAACAGCTCACTCAAGAGTTGACGAGAACTTGGGTCTGTAGTTCTGAGGTGGATGGGGAAAGAATTTGATGGATGTTTCTCCTTAGTATTAGCAGGACTTGGCAACCAGTGGATGCAGGCAGTGCGGAAGAGTAAGTGAAAATGAGCATGTGTAGCAGCGTGAATACCGTCAAGTGAGAGGGCCTGAGAGAATAAAAATGAATTCCGAAAGGGCAATAATTAGTTTGAGCTGTCTCGTGCATATTCAGTTGAGGTTTGCAATGGGCAGTTGAAAATACTGAGCAGCGCCATTTCAAAGATGGAAACCTGCAGCAAAATATGGAGAATCTCTGCCAAATGACATCCAAATTGAGTGCCATTTTAACCATAATTTCAATTTTTTGTAAACTGACCAGGTTATTTTAATTATTTCATTTGAATTACCGTGTTAGAATTTTCAAGAAAATATTGAAAGAGTAGAAGAATATTGAGGAATAAGAATAAAAGAATATCTCAACCGGATAGTAAATTGAGTATGTATTAAAATATATTCGAACAGCCATAATCAATCTGTAAAATAAATAAATAGGCACAAGAAAAGACAGCATCTGAAAGCAGAATGTACCCTCAAAAGAGACTGGAAACAGAATTTAGAGAGTGTCTGTTTATAGAGATGTAGTCACGGTTAAGGGAACCTACAGAGAGTTCAAGGCACTTTGGTGACAAAGCAAGGAAGAAATATTGGGGAAGAAACATTCTCTCTGACCTCTCTCCTTCTGACCTCCGGTCTCCTGCCTCTGCCTCCCATTGGCCAAAGCCCATTTAAAATCAGGAAGCAAGGGGCCTGGGTGACGCAGATCCTAGGGGTCAGCTCCCTGGGATGCATGGCTGGGCACGGAATGAATCTGAGGCAATCAAGGAAGCTTATCCAGCACACATGGAAGATTAATATATGGTAGTTGGCATTTCAGCTCATTGGGGGAAAAAAGACTTTAAAAAAATGGTACTAGCTATCCACTTGGAAGAAAATAGTTGAATCACATAATTTAGAAAAATATATTCTAGATGGATTAAAGATCTAAATGTTAACATTTTCATAACTTCTGGTTGAGGGGAGACTTTCTTAAGCAAAAGGGGCAACTGTAAAGAAAAAGATGGAATTATTTACATACACATACACATGCACATATATATAAATCCATCCATCCATATGTATGTATGGATTGTACACATGTAAATGTATATATGTATGTATGTATTGTATATATGTACGTATGTATTGTATATATGTATATGTAAACAATAAACATGTTTAATGTAAATATATAAATATGCAAACATATTTATTAATGTAAATATAAATAAAAACATATATATAACTTTTATATGTATATACACAAAATTCTGAATAGCAAAAGTCATTACAGGCAATATAAAAAGAAAAATAATAGAGTAGGAAAAACATTTGAATATATTTGATAGACAAGGCGTTAATATATCCTGTATTCAAAAAGCTACTAAAAATTAATAAGGAAGTTAACCTAATTTTTTTAAATGGGTGAAGGATATGCATAGGTGTTCGCAGAAGAGGGAACGCAATGACCATGAAAAAGTCGTCTCCACCACTGACCCAGAGCATTTCTCTTTTCTCTGCACACCCCTTAAGGACTGGCAAATAGAACCATCTGTTCCAGACCGCCGCGTGAACTCTTCTCGAAGACGGCCATGTACCTGGGCCCTTAACGAGAGTGCACCCCTAACTTTTCCTCGTTAAATGCAAGTTATGTTTTAAAGATCTTTTCATACGTTTACCTCCAATTTCAAAACTTTCCCATTGTTGCACGTCCTGCTGGCCGCCCTTTTTCAATCCAGCGCTGCAGCTTCTGCCGCCTGGAGCCCTGAAGGGTGGCACCTGGAGGGCGGGCCTTGCTCATCAGGGGCTTCGTGAACAGGTGTCTTCTGTGCCTTGCTGTCCCTTCAGGCTCGTGCTCTGGACTAGGGCCGACCACGGAAGGCCCTGCGGCTGCGGAGGAGGCGGCGACTTTAAGGAGAAAGGGAGGATGCTGTAACGTTCTTGGGAGGGAGAAAGCGGTGCCTGGGGCTTCTGAGAGCGGATGTAGGAGGTAACGGTGAGACCCGACAGGGCTGCGCAGAAGAGAGAGAGGCCGGGGAGCTGAAGGGTTTCAGAAAAGAGTCACAGGATAGATTTTTCTTTCAACAAGTGATAGTGTTGAGTAAGTTATTAAGGACTCTAAAGATTCATTCTAAGACATGAATAAACATTTGCATTTTAGACTGATTTTTTTTTTTCTTATTGAAAGTTTTTCTATGTATATCATCCCATTTGGGGAGAGAGAGAAAAAATTTTTTTTCCTATAGGAAAATAGCCAAACTCTTCTTAACTCGGCATGCAAGACACTTCACAATATGCTGACTTCACTGAAGGCTGGCAATTATCAAGCATAGCAGATATTAAAAATGAAAATATATATTAATTCTTTCCTCAAAAAGTTCTTTGTCAAAGAAGATAGAATTAAAGTGAACAAATTTGATATGCGTGGTGAGGATAACAGTAGAGGCCGTAGAAACAGCTCCAGAGAGAGGTGGTTCATTCCACCTGTGGGGTCAGGACAGGTTCCTCAAGGTCGTGATATCTAAGAGAGCTTTTAATAGAGGACCAGGAGGCAGATGGGGGAAGAGGCTGGGAGAGCATTCCAGACTTATGCTGAGGCAGCGCAGTGAGAAACAGCTGGATGGCTATGGGCAGCAACACAACTGGGCGTCCTTCTTGGAGGTTAAAGCGGAGGGAGGAGCAGAGGAGATGAGATTGGAAGATGGACAGGGGTTAGGTTACGGCTCTTGTGGGACATGCTTGGGGACTCAGGCTTCATACACAGGGGATGGGGTCTGTGGAGGGTTTTGGCAGAGAGGAGACTTGATCCTATCGTGTTTCAGCAGGATCACTTCAGCAGCGGTGTGAAGGAGGGACCGGAGTTGGCGTGCCCTACAAATACGCGGCCTGCTTGGCCCCGAGGAGGTTTGAGGTAGGCTTACATGAGGCAGTGACAGAGGGAGTGGAAAGGATAAAACAAATTTCAGAGGTTTCTTTTCCAGAATCTTCAGAGCTTGGTGACTGTTGAGATGGGGAGGGTAGAAAAAGAGAGTCTCTGGAGTTCCTGTGCCACCTGCTGCCATTTCCATGCTTAGCCTCTGCTCAAAGCGTGTCAGCCCCTTGCGGGCACTGACGCATCCCTTTCCCCCTCAGGCCTCCAGCACAGGTATCGCTTCATTTATCCACAAGACTCTTGCCCTCCTCTCCTGGTGAACCCCTGACTGTCCTTCAAGATGCTGCCCAAATGTCGCCTCTTCTTTGAATTCGTCAATGCTTCATGCTGTATATACCTCGATTCATATTAGCCACACATTATTATAATTATTTTTGTAGCAAGGTCTTCAACCTGAGAGACTTGGCTGTTTGTACTTTGGGAGTCACACATGTTGATAATCCTAAGCGGCAGGCAGATCTTCCAGGAATGTGTTTGAGCGAGGACCATTCTGGGAGAAAACTCAACCTGAGGGAAGAAAAGCCAAGAATAACACGTTGTCCTGTCACAAAGCCTCGGTTGTTAGAAAGCAGAGCGCTATGAGGACCACATTATGTCTGCGTGCTGGTTACCAGGCTCTTACCCCTCACCCCCAAACCTACATGTTCATGCTCTGTGATGCTGGGGCTGGGCTTCTGCTCTGCCCTTAGAAAGCTCTAGAGGGAGATGCAGAATGCAGGAGAGAAGAGGGGCTTGCTCCTTCCTGTTTGCTCTCCATTCCGTGTCTAAGTAACAGCACTTCACTGGGGTGCAGCAGTTGGTTACCAATCCCCCTCAGAGGTGCCAGTGGCAGCTGGGGGCACCACTCCTCAAAGATCAAATCCCAGCTTTGGGCGTCTCCGCCTCCAAGCTCCTAGGCTGTAAAACTCCCACCCTTCCCCTTTCTTCCCAGGCTCTGGACAAAGGCTGCGTCCTGCAGCTGCTGTCTCTGTATTGCCTGGTGTTCCTTTTGCTTCTTTGGTCCTTCAGTACGTGTTTAGCCAATTCCCCATTCTAAACTTCCTCTTTTAAAATCAGTAATGTGGCTGCTCTTTTCCTGACTGGACCCTGACTGATAAACGCTTCTACTCGGTTCTCTATGGACATATATCTGAATCCTATGGGTTGTAAGTAAAGAATTGAAAGATAATTTTCTGTAAAAACAGTCCTATTTTGTATCTGTCCTAAACAGCATGGCACAAATATTAACACATTCTCTCCCTCTGACCACAGGGTCTTTCTAAGGTCATCCTGCGGAAGACTCAGTGAAATCACGGGGTTTTTAGAGCTCGATGCAGCGGTGACCAGCTGAGAGGGGCAGGGATGGAGGCCAGGGAAATTTGGCTGATGGCCAGGCAGGTAAAGAAATGAGTAAAGTAGCTTCAGTCAGTGAAACAAGAGAGGTGGGTCACTGGTAACCTGGAGACCAAGTACCTTGTCAATAAGGGACAGCTACTATTGGGTTCCAGCCTGTTACTGCCATGTGGGAATGCAGGGTCAGTATCTACTACATTTTCAAGGAAGCTCAAAATCGATCTTTTTTAGGTAAAATTCGTTCAAAACTAATACAAGTTAATAAAAAAGATAACTATTCAGGTCATTACCATGCAAGTCAAACCATATCTTTTTTCATTATAGACCATTGGTCACTATTTCTCAAATCGGCAGAAACTGATAAGATGTATTCATGAGATTGTGGAAGTCTTATGAATACTCGACGATCGTGGGAGATGTCTTTGCAGGGCACTTAGTTCCTATAATTATAGATGTGGGTAAGAACCAGTGACACAAAGTTTATATTTATTCACAAGTCTTGTTCCTTATTAGATGATGAGCTCCTGGGAGGGCAAGGTTCTGTCTCATTCATTCATGTGTCTCTAGCCCCTGGCATAATTCCTGATATATAGTAGGCAGTCGATAAGTTTTAATGAATGGCTGAGTGAATGAGTTATTAAGAAAGATAGTGTAATGTGTAAAACATAGCCTGGAAATTAGACTCGGGTTCTGCTCCTGGATTTACCATTAGCTGTGTGACTTTGGGAAACCGCTTAACTTATCTGAAATAAATTTTCTCATCAGTAAAGTGGAGATACTAATACCACCTTCCAAGGTTTTCTATTTTATTATTTATTCTAAGTTTATTAAGGTAATAAAAGTGAAAGTGCCTTGTGGAGGGATTAACTAGGAATGGGGGTTGAGGAAGTGTTCAAACGTTTTGTTTCCCCAGCAGCTTACTCTGTATCTGTAGCATAATTAGGACTAAAACTTTGATACAGTGTCCTAGCCCAGTGAGAGCTCACCTGCATGTGCCGATAGTCAATAATGTGTTGAAGAATTCCATCGTTTTGTTATTAACGTTGAATTGATTTCCCCCAGAATGACTCTGCTACATTGAACGTTCACCCACCATTCAATGAGGAAAACCTTCCACCTTACCCACATTTGTGCAGCTCAAATCTTTAAAGTATTTTAAAAGGAATGTATCTTTGATTAATTTTCCTTTTCTGGAGTATCCAAGGTTATGATTTGAGAAAATAGCCCTTTTATTAAATGTGCTTTTTGGATTTCTTCCCAGAAGTCGCTTACTTTGTCTATTCTCGTATTATTTGAAGTAATGAAAACAGTGCTTTCATGTAGCGCCAGTACTTACTGAGCTTGAGGTGTTTATGTGATGAAATGGGCTCTGGACGCCCCCGGACAGAAAGCTCCTTTCTCCTCATTTCTTCGCTGTTAACCTTCTGTTGCCTCTGCCCACGGCCTCCGTAGCATCTCCCTTCAGTATCATAACCCTGAAGCCTCTCTCTCTTTTATTTCTCCCTGGTGCCTCAACTAGGCTGTCACTCTTCAGCCAAATGTGAGTTTGGTCAGATGAGAAGGGAGCAAAGGCTAATTTACTGCATTGTGTACAGATCCTGGAAAACAAACTTCATAGCACTAGACTGTTATAAATACATATGTTTGTTACCCAATTAACTCACTCTGACCTAACTTGGTATAATCATTAAGCTTTTAAGCTTTCTGAAGATACCTTTTATTTTACTTCCTACGCTACAGATTTTGAACTCATCAAGCCTCTACAATTGTGGGAGTCAATTCCTTAAAATAAATATCTCTATCTCTATATCTCTAGATCTAGATATGTAGATATAGATATATAGATATATCCATACATAAAGATAGATAGTTAGGTAGAGAGCCAACAGGACACATCCTGTTGGTTCTATAAAACTATCTATATGTACATCTCTATACACACATCCCATTGGTTTTATGTCTCTGCAGAACCCTACTAATATAAAACCATAAAATAAAAATGTATAAATTAAATTACATCAAAATTAAAAAACTTCTGCCCTTCAAAAGATAAAGAAGAAAATGAAAGGCATGCCACAGACTGGCGGAAATTATTTGCCACATATGTGTGTGTACAAATATATATATATACATGAAAAAGGACTTGTATTCAGAATATATGAGGAAACTTACAACTAAATAATAAGAAAGCAATAATAAATTATCAAGATCTGAACAGGTACTTCACAAAAGAAGATATGTGAATAGCCAATAAGCACATAAAAAGATACTAAACATTGTTAGTGTCAAAAAATAAACAAAGCTGCGCATTAGTTAAAGTGGTGAGGACAGATTTATTCAGTGACACTGTTACAACGGGGAAAAGAGTCGAGAGTGAGCGGAAGTCGGCGTTGACTGGCGCAGAGGTGCCTGGCGTTTTAGAGGAGGATGAGGGGGTAGGGAGGGAGAGCAGTGGGGCTCGAGTAGAGGCACGGAAGTGGAAATTTACAAAAGGCAGGAAGGGTGGGTTAATTAATGCCACCAGGCCATCTGGTTTGTTCATCAGCACTTATCCCAAGGAGAGACAAACTTCTTGAATCTTTATGACAAGAGGCAGTGACGTAACTTAGAGCAAGGAGCCCAAAGACGTTGGCCCTTATCCCTCAGGGACTGGGAGCAAGAGAAGAAGTTACCTCCCTGAACGTGTGTGTTTGAGGAGACGGCTCTCAGGGTCTCGAGAAAAGCGTTTTGGGTGGTAGATTTATAGCTCCAAGGGCAGAGAAAAGGCTGATAATTGCAAGGTTTCCAAAGTAACTGCTCTCAGAAGAGATTCAGGGGCTTGTGTGCCTATGAGCGTTTTCAGGGGGCCTGGGTCGTCACAGGGATTAGGCCTGGAGCTGTTGGGAACTGTGCTAGTGTTTGCTCAAGTCTCTTGTGTGGGGTGGACAAGACCATCAGTGCTGGGAGTCTGCAGTTTTCACAGGCCAACATTGAGGCCTGGTAGAGAAAAGGCTCAGAGAAGCCTGACTAGAGTTCAGTTGAGGAGAGCGTCTTTGTCATTAGTCATTAGGAAAAGGCAAATTAGCGCCACAATGAGGTAAGTCTACACATCTAACTGTTTAAGAAAATGACAATAGCAAATGTTACAAATGTGGGGCAAGGATTGCTGTAAGGACTGTCAATTGGAACAAATACTTTGGAAAACAGTTTGGCAGTTTCTTATTAAGTTAAACATATAGTTACCATATTACTGAGAAATTTTGCTTCTATATATTTACCCCAGACATGTGTCCATCAAGAAATGAATGAGGGCCAGCCCGGGTGGCCTAGCAGCTAAGTTTGGTGCACTCCACTTCGGCAGCCTGGGGTTCAGTTCCTGGGCACAGACCTACAACACTTGTCTATCAGTGGCCATGCTGTGGTGGCAGCTCATACAAAAAGAAAAAGATTGGCCACAGATACTAGCTCAGGGAGAATCTTCCTCAGCAAAAAGAAAAGAAAAAGAAAAAGGAAAAAGAAAAAGCGAATGGGTAAATAAACTCTGTTATATCCATACAGTGGAATCCAACTCAGCAATAAACTGGAACAAATTACAAATACGTACCACAAATAGGTGAATCTCAAAGTTACGCTGAGTGAAGGAAGCTGGATGAAAAAGTTTATGCATCATGATTTTATTTGTATAAAATTCTGTAAAACTCAAACTGACCTGTGATAACAGAAGGCAGATCAGTAGGTGTCTGGGGAAAGGGATGAAGGGAGGGATGGATTTCAAAGAAGCAGGAAGGAACTTTTGGAGGTACCAGACGTGTTTGATATGTTGATTGGGATGATACTTTCATTGGAAAACTCATAAAGCATATACTTTAAATGTGTGCAGTTTATTGCATGTAAAGTATACCCCAGTATAAAAGCAAAACTTACATAAAATTTAAAAATAGTAGTAAAAATTAAGATTTCAAATACTCATTAACACAAACATTTACTTAGCACCTTTATTTAGATTGAAGAAACAGGAAACAACTCTGCTTGTAATTGTGATATTTAGATCCCAGCTCACAAACTTTTCCTATAAAGAGCCAGGTAGTATATATTTTAGGTAGGCCACATGCAGTTTCTGTTGCCTCCTTTTCTTTTCTTTCTTTCTATTTTTCTTTCTTAAACTTTAAAAATGTGAAGACCATTCATAGCTTCTGGGCCACACAAAACAGGCTGCAGACCAGATTTATTTCAGTCCAGGAGAGCCCACGCACCTTCATTTATTCATAATCCAGTTTATTTTAATATTGATTTTTCAAAATGGACTGGCCTTCACGACCTCGTTTGATGAGTGACAATACATTCACATGCTGTTAGAGCCAATGCCTCTCGTTTTACCCCTGGGTGGAAGCTGACCACTCGGGGAGCTTAAGTGCATTTCCACGCGGTCAATCAGTGTCACGGCGCTTTAACCGGCACATTCCACTTTAAGGAAAATACAATAATTTGGGAAGGAAATTAAGGAAGTACAATCACAACTAATGTTAGATGGTCACATTTATCGTGTTTTCAATCTTCCTAAAAATCCTGTACGTTTTGTTGGGCAGAAAATAATCAACATTTATAGAGACTTCATAATTGACAAAACAAGGTCACTTACCTACTTTTATCTTCACAGTGGACTCTTGCCTTGATACGCTTAAAACCTAAGTGTCACCTCAACCGTATTGTTCGTACCTTTAAATAATCTAAGCTTCCGTTCTCTATGAAATGCATTTTTAATCATTGAATGAATTTGTAGACAAGCAAAACGTATAGATGCTTTTCACGCTCAGTCCCAGTGCTATTGAACTGTGGGGCGAGTGTCTACAGCACTGCTCTGCATTTTCTGTGTCACCATGACAATCGTTTCAATATGAAATTCCATAGTACGTGACTAGCATGTGCAGTGTACTTTGTTAACATGGCATAAAACTTTGTGTTCATGTTTATCTTTTTTTGATAAAACAATCATGCAAAATATCTTTAATTATCCCTATAAAAATTAGACACCATCTTTAATATTTTCTAAAACAATTCTTTAAAATTAGTAAGCACTGGAATCAGACTTCATTTTCTTAACTAGAAAATTAGAAAAAAAAATATTTCGGTAAAGGGCTATTTTTCATCTGGAAAATTTTATTCATAGATAATAAAGAGAATGTTTAGGAAGTTACACAAGAAACTACATACCTTCAATAAAATAAATTATTAGATGTTCTCACACAAAAACCCCGTGTAATTTTTAAAAGATTTCTTGTTGATCATCTCCCTTAGATTAAAATGTGAAAAACAAAATCTGGTGTTGGAAGAGTGATGAGTTACATTATTTTCTTTCCTGCTTTCTTGCTGTAATTTACTTGGGCATATACATAACCTTGGGATAATTTATCTAGTTTATACGGAATAGTAATTTCCCATGTAATTTTACCCAATTTCTGCAGAAACTCGTTTTGGGTTAACTGCAGTGGTTAATAAATCATTAGAGAGAATTCACTTTGTGATAGGTGTAATTAATAATCAAGACTTCCAGACTCATTCTTCAATGCTTTTTATATTAATGAAATTCATCACATTTCTAAAGGCGGCAATAGGCCGTATGTATTTTTGCAGGAAATAGAAATGTATTGAGAACAAATATCTTGGAAGCATAATGATGTCTTTTCAAAAGGTTTTACAGTTCTCTCTGACTCGCAGGGTAATTTGCTGTAGAAATTGAGTTAAACTGCTGTAGGTTTCTTTGAGGTGATTTAATTCTGAAAAGAACGAAATGGGAAAAATGGCAAATACTGGAAAAATTTGAAAGTTTCTAAGCTTCAATCGTATTGGGAAAGGACAAAAGGGAAAATGTACTGCAGCGTGTCGTTGGGCATGCTGTGAGGAATCTGTGGATTTGTCATCCTTCCTTTCAAAACATATATTTGAGGGCCTTCTAGGAGAACCGAGCCTTCAAAATGCGTTCGCAGATGCCCCCTCCTGTATGGAAAATTGGTGGAGAGCAGGCAGGGTGCCCCTCTCTTGATAAAGGTTGATCCACATCTCTCAGACCTTCGTTAGTCCTGGGAAAATTTATAATGAAGACATTCTGGTGATAATTCTGATATCTCTTGTGTGTTGGGCTGCTAGTAAAATCACAGTTATAAATGTACAAACCACATTGTATAAATGTACACGTGTATAAACGTGTGATCCTGGCCTATGAAACACCACCTTGGAGGCCCTTTATCATCCTCATGCTCCGGCCAGTCTGAGACCCATATCTGGTGCCGGTGGCAGCAAGCCAAGTTTCCAGGCTGCACAGCAAGGCATGGGAGGTGGATGGTCTGTGCCGCTGCATTGGCTTCTTGATGCAAAGCCACCAAAGCTGTGGGGGCAGTCACTGGCACACAAGGAGACTCTCCGTTCCTACCAGCGGGGTCTTACTGTGGCTTGGTGCCTCTGGAAAACAGGAAGTTTATCAGGCAGCCAGTGTCACTGGTAATTTTTCAAGATATTTTCAAGATATTCAGATGTCAAGATATGTTGAGTCTACACACACACACACACACACACACGAGCACACATGCTTGCGTACACATGCACGCACGCGCATACACACACACACATGCTCATTCACCCACATCCACAAATTAAAGAAAATGACAGAAAATTTATTGATGCTAAACAAGTGTTAGATTATGAAGGCAGGTTTGTTTACTCATGATAGTTTTTTTAGGCAGGAGAAGAAATAGCTGTTGATTCGATTTTTAATGGCAAGCATTATGTCTACAAGTTTGAAAAAACAAAAACAACTAACGCAGAACCTTGAACCGAACATCCCCATGCTCAGACTACAACTGAATCAAATGATAGCTAATTTTGGCAGGCGCACTAGTAATTCAGGATCATAAGTCGGCATACAGATTTCTGCATCACAACTCTCTGGGGCAGGGAGGAATCCTGCAGACAATTGACGCTGAGAGCCATCATGGGAAGCTTACAACCTTGGCATTCAACATCATCAGACTGGTCAGAAAGAGTAGCACTAACATATTTGCCCTTTCCACACAAATATCTTGTTTCCTTATTTGCAATTTAAAATATATTGTGGTATTTCACATCCATATATACAAATGTCAGGGCTTCTGAATTGTTTTTATTTTTTTAAATAGCACTCCGAAGAAAAGAATAATGCCTCAGAACAAATTTTAAGGTGACGTTGAGAAAGACTGAGGACAAATTCCCCCCACCCCCCACCCTGTACATACTTTCCAACCCCTGACTAGTGATATTTTTCATAACCCAGGGAACAATACAGGCATTGACAAGTATGGCAGATGTCTTCAAAGCCTGCCATATCCTGGAGATGTCCGGTTCAAACTCTCTGCCACCCAAGAGAAAAGTGTGTGTGTGGGGTTCCATCCTGACCATCCTGACTTTCTTTCTTTTTTTTTTTTTTTAAATCAGGGATATTTCCTTGTCTCCACCTGATCATCCAGTTCAAAGTCCAACTAAAGTTTGCCATGGGCGTGAGACATTTCACACATGTAATCATATAGAGCTCTGCTAAGCCCCGTTACGCTGCCTATGCAATCCAGAATATGAAAACCTCTCATTGCTTCCTATTACATTAAGAATGAATTTAAAAGGAAAATTTCAACAGCTCCAGAGCATGGCCCCCGAGGGCCTCCCTGATTTGCCAGGGTCACCTCTCCCACTGGCCTTCTCCGCCTCCTGCCCTAGGCTGCAGAGCACTGGCTTGCTTTCTGCCCACGGAACATACAAAGCTTGTTCTCGCCCGAGCGCTTTGGTTCTCGCTGTTTCTTCTTTCCCCTGATCTTTACATGTCTGGCTTCTTTCCATCATTCAGTTCTCAGCTCAAAAATTACTTCCCAGGGAGGCCTTCCCCGGGAGGTCACTGTGACCGAGGTGGCTAGCCCTCCTGTCACCTTTATCAAATCACCCAATTTTGTTTCCCTCATAGCGTTTTTCATTATCTGAAATTAATTAATTACTTTTTAGAAACTTATTAATGTCTATCTCCAACCCTCTTGCCTGAACTTCTTGGATATAAGCCTCATGAAGGCAAGAACTTTTCTATCTCGTCACTGTTGACTCCGGCGCCTCAATCGGATAATTGAGTGCGTGGAGGCTTACTTCCTTCAGTGAGTTTGGCCAACTTTTAAAGCATTAAATGGTTTCAGAGATACCTTTTTTTTTGGTGAGGAGGATTGCCCCTGAGCTAACATCTGTTGCCAATCTTCCTTTTTTTTGTTGTTTGAGGAAGATAGTCGCCGAGCTAACGTCTGTGCCAGTCTTCCTCTATTTCATGTGGGATGCCACCACAGCGTGGCTTGATGGTCAGTGCGTAGGTTGGCTCCTGGGATCTGAACCTGCAAACCCCCAGCTGCCAAGGCAGAGCATGAAAGCTTAACCACTACACCACTGGGCTGGCCCTCAGAGACACTTTATCACTCATTTCTCAGTCTCCACAGCCTTCCTCTAGGTTCTACTCCTAAGCCATTTGTAGTAGCCTGTATTAGTGAGGGTAACACTACCAGCTGTGAGAGACCAGCTGCATGTCCTCAGTGGCTTACAGCAGCAGAAGTTTATTTCTCGCTCCTGTCACAGTGCAATGTGTATTTCTGGTTGCTCGGCTTCCATGTGCTTATTTAGGGACCCAGACTCCTTCCACCTGTGGCTGTACCTACTCCCAGAAATTTGCTGCCCTCTTCATTCAGGCAGCAGATGGGGAAGGAGAATGGGGAGAAGACATGCATGTATCTTGACCATTTTATCCACAAAGTGGTGCCTACTGCCTCACTCGTTCCACTGGCCAAATTCAACCACACAGGCCACGAGAGACTGGGGAAAGTAGTTCAGCTCTGAGCCAGGAGAAAAGGAAATGGGATTTCCTGTTAAATTAATTAAACAAGGAGGCCACTAGACTAAGGGGCCTCTAATGCCGTGGCGACCTGCAGAACCAAACCCAAACCCAAGCCTGTAAACACCTCGAGGTTGTGAGATCAAAACGCCAACGCCAACCAATCACAAACAGCCAATGAGGCTTTAAGCTACAGCCAATCTAATAACTTGCTTTCTTTGCTTCCACCCTTTCTCCGTCCATCCATCTGTCCGTCCGTCTGTTCCTGTGGCCTCCTCCCCGCCCGGCTCCTATTGGTCAAAGGACAGGATAATCCCTCAGGAAAGACTGCCCTCTTTCCCCCACCTCCAGCTCTGGCCCAAACTCTTCTTGAGAAATCCGAACCTCTCTTTTGGGGCCACCTCTGGTTGCAGGTCCTGACTCAATCACCTGGTGCTCCTCTGGAATGTTCCCTCTCCCCGCTAAAGTCCTGATTTAGTCCATTTTCTCCTAGCCAGGCGGTGTTCTTGATGTACTTGTCACCGTTGATTCTGTTGCCTCTGAGCCTCTTGATATTGATTCCCTTAGTCTGGTCCACTTCCCCTTGGTCGTAGAATCATCTGGTAGCTTGTGCCTTCGATCTGCATTGTCTCATATCCCCAGCTCCTCATTTCTGTGTCTGCATCGGCTTTGCACAGCTCTGTCGCCCCTAGAATCCTCTGCCGCAGCAGGTCGTTTGCCTTCGGTTCACGCCATCCTCTTTGCAGTGTCTCCATTGGGAGCTTTCCCATACCCTTCTTCATATTAACCACATCACCATCTTCCCTAAGAAGTGGAGACAGTACTTTAAGACTCCCTTTTATGTTGTAGCATCATCTTTATGACAACTGATCACATTTGGGGGAGTTTTGCTTAGCCATTTATCAAAGGCTGCTCTTAGAATAGCACGGTGGTAAAATTATGCAGGGACAAGAGCACGTGCTTTGGGATTAAGTAAATCTGGATTTAGATGCATATTCTAATTTATTAACTGAATCATCCCGTGGAGATGGTGATAATATTATTACATAGATTTGTTGTGAGGATTAATTAAGATAACAGAGTGTTTAGCATATAATAGTTTCTCAATAAATATTAACGGATAAACCTACTACCCTCATTTATTATTGCTATTCATACATGGGAACTGGGACAGATAATACAATGCTTGGCAAAATGGGACAAACAACTAATTTGACTTTATCATGGCAGACAGTCTCTGAATGAAAATCTCGCTTTGCACAATGTGGAGTGGACACTCAGAAACTGGCTCATGAAGTCTGCATTCGGAGAGGAGCAGACTAGAGAAAATCTGAGCCACCATGTAGGGCTGCACAGGCTGTGCACTGCACAACTGAAGGGAGTACCATTCTCACAGCTAATGATGTGAATGACACCTCTAGGAGCTGTTCAGTGAAACAGTCCTGGGGAAAATTGACTGGATTTGGTTGAGATAATTTTCTTGATTTCTTTCCTAACAATTCAGAGAAAAAAGGTTTTCCAGCTATATGCTTTAAATTACTCAAACTCTGCTTAATAATTTTTGTTCCACTTTTAAAAATATAAAACAGACGACAGTAACAGAGGATTGAAAAGTTAACATTTACGTGTACAAATAGTTGTAAATATTCTTTAACTAAATTTAATTATTTTTCAAGCTTGGTAGAGTAGACTGCCAAGTTAATACAAACCCACTGGTCAAGTAGAAAAGAAAATGAAAGCATTATTGTTCTTGATAATTCTTAGGTATTTGATAGCCTTTGAAAACAAGACATAAAATGGTTGATATTCATCCTCTGGTTCAATGAACAAAATACATTTTTCTCTTCTTGCCTGCTTGTTCTAACTTACTCCAGTTGAGGCTCCCCATAGCATGTGTGTGATTTCCCAGACCTGCTTAGGGACCATAGGGGAACACGCTTCAGACTGACAGATAGTAGGGTACTGTAAGTACCATGGGAAAAGGCTTTTACTTGAAATCCTAAGTTTTCACCAGAATAACTGGCATGCACTTATCCAGTTGTCGTCCCTGACACCACGTGGCTGTGAACGTTTTACAGATTTTGGTGTAGTTCCCTCCTGTAACATCAATCAGGTGAGCAGATGCAACTGCTAAGAGGTGAGGTCTTTGGGGAGCCATTGCTTGTGCCACCAAAATTAAAATTGGGCTGGATATTTGGGGCTCCTTGCTCAAATCCCCTAATTACGTTTACCAAAGCAAAGCATTTTTAAAAACATGCCTGCTGCTTTATTGGTAAAGATTTGAAAGATATTACCTAACAATCCGTTAAGGATGATTAAATGTCAGTTACTATAATCCTTGCATTTCTTTAGCTGTCAAGGTTCTTTGGGAGTGTTCCAGCTTTAATTTTCTCAGTCCAGTGAAAATGAACTTGACCCTACTAATGCTATCTTTGCCATTTGGCTCATCCGCTGACATTTTTACAACCCCCAGGTGTCTGACTCTATCTTTCAGATTTGATTTAACTGGAGAAGAAATGAAATAGCTTGAAGATGGCCTTGTTACCTTCACATGCTATCGAATTAATAAAAGGTCTTGTCCCTGGGTGCAGCCCCCTATTCCCCACATTTTTATTAGGAATGAGGATTTCTTTATCTGGCTTGGATTTGTATGTGTTCTGGCCTTTGCCAAGCTCTGTTCATTTTCTAGACAGAAACTTAATGCACATAAAATTAAAGACAAATCTGATTATGGTGATTTGCATAAATTAGAAGATGTTTTTATTAATTTCTGAGGGCTTATCTCTACAAGAGAGGACATATAAATTTGGATGCTAATTAAGCCAGGATTACCTTTGTTAATGAATATAAACTCACATTAAGCTTTCTAATGAAGAGAAGGGGGAACACACATTGGTAAAGACACTATCCTGTGGGTGCTGGCGGAAATAATGAAGTTTGTACTGTGATATTTCACAACAGAAGGATGGCTTATTTATATTAAAAATATTTCTGTTAGTCTCTCTCTCTCTCTATATATATACATATTTTTTTTTTCAGAACAAGTAGAGGAAAAAAAAAAAAAGAAAAAGACCCTGGGAGACATCTGTCCTTCGAAGGAAGAGAAATTTGAAAGGAAAAGCATGTCTCCCGTTCCTGGTAAAAAATTACCATGAATAACTCATCCCAAGGAGAAATCACTCTGCATTCTTAACTGACGCCTAATGACGATGATGCTGCTCTTCACTTGGCCTTCATCTGAGGTAAACTTCCTTCTGTGTGTCTTCTGCGCCCGTAATGGTTTCTCGGTATTGTGGGCCATCTGCATTTTATGGATGCTAAAGAGAGATGTGGAAGCCTTGGAGCAGGTGGAATGCAAAGTCGTTGAAGAAAACCATAGGGAAGAAGAAGGAAAGCAGTGACAGCCTGGGCAGGATTTTGAAGAAGGTAAAATCTGTCCCTAGGATTTAATCCTCTCTTTCTCTACTTCTCTTTTTCTTCTTTTGCTTTTCCTGTGTGCCGATATGTTTCGCCTTCTTTCTACATTTCTTCTTTTCCTTCTTTCTAGGATATCTCGTGTTTATCTTCCTTACGTTCTGAGGGGACCTGCTCTAACTAGGACTGGCCTTGTGCTCTGAACCTCTCCGTCTCTCTTTCCATCCGTCAAACCTACTAGTTCTGTGGCCCAGTTTGCTAAGCACTTTGCTGAGTGACTAAGTAATCTGATGACCAGAGTCAGAGCAAACATTGGCTAGAATGAGGCTGAGTGAGTTATTCCCCTGAAAGCGGCAGCAACATGTCCCAGTGTAAAGCACACAGGCTTACCTCTCGTGTTCAAGTCCTGCCTGTAACCCTGTCAAGATATTGTGACTTTAGACAAGTCGTTTAAGTTTTCTAAGCTTCAGTTTCTGTATCCACAAAATGGGGCTAATTGAGAGATTCAAAGAAGACCATATAATAGTATTGACCTTAAACAAATAGATGGCCAGTTATTTCTCCAGCAAAAATGGATTTATTTAGGATCAGCAAAGAATTGCAATTTGGGATCTGCAACCATGGTGGAGCCACGTGCAAGTCCTCCGCAGCAAGGGAGGAGAAACTGTTTTATGGGGGGAAGAGGAAGTTGAGAGGGCTATTTTAAACAAAGAGTTAGAGGTGTAGTGGCTTTTCATCGACTGAGTTGTGACAGTCTCTCATTGGCTGAGCTTCTTGCCAGTAAAGAGGTCTTTCTCCTTCCTGTTGGGCTCTGCTATCGATGTGGGGTGTGAGAGCTCCCCCTTTTGGCCTCCCAACTCCAATTTAAAGAGGTTTCTGTTCATTAATTTGACAATAGCTTATATTTGAGTGTTTGCTATATGCCAGGCACTGTTCTAAGGGTTTTATATCTAAAGTCATGTGCTGCATAATGACGTCTCAATGAAAGACCACATATACAAGGGTGGTCCCATGAGATTATAATAGAGCTGAGAAATTCCTATTGCCTAGTGACACTGTAGTCATTGGAATGTCATAGCATAATGCATTGCTCATGTGTTTGTGGTTATGTTGATATAAAAAACCTACTGTGCTGTCAGCTATATAAAAGGAGAACACACACAATTACGTACAGTACATAATACTTGATAATGATAATAAGTGACTATGTTACTGGTTTATGTATTTACTATACTTTTTATCATTATTTCAGTGTGCTCTTTCTGCTTATTAAAAATGAAGTTTACTGTAAGACAATATGCTGTGTTAGACCGGCAGCAGCCTCACACATCTTGTGTTTACCGCGTCTCTTGATTGCATCATTTTCTCTTGTGTTTGATTTAATCTCATGTTGTTTTGTTCATCATGGCCCCTGAGCATCCAAAATCCACTGCTAATGTTGCTTTCAAGAGGCCATGTTGAGTGATTGACCTGGAAACAAAATTAACAGTGATTAGGGCCATGAAGGTGGAAAATCAGTGATGGTTATTGCTTGCCGGTCAGGCATGTCCCAGTCCACCGTAGCGAAAATCTTGAAGAACAAGAACAAAGTGATGGAAGCTGTTAAAGGATCTGCTTCATTGAAGGCAATGAAATGAAGGAAGATTTGAGGAGGGCCTATATCATACCTGGAGAAATTTCTAATGACCTGGATTGAAGACCAGGAAGAAGTGTACCCCCTTCAGCACCGTGATGATCACAACCAAAGCAAAAAATTTGTTTGTGATGTTGCAAGAAATGGATGGACCCAACTATGATGCTGAATTTACTGGTGGCTCTGGGTGGCTTAAACAATTCAAGAATCGTTATTCGTTACGTAATGTGGAAGTGAGTGGTGAATCTGTGAGTGCTGATGCGAAGGCAACTGAAGAATTTTTGGAAACTCTAGGTAAGCTGATTGTGGAGGAAAATTATTTGCCAAAGAAAATATTCAATATGGATGAAACCTCCCTATCCTGGAAATGGATGCCTGAAATGGCTTTTGTCCATAAGGAGGCCAAGCCAATTCCAGGTTTCAAGGCTTTTAAGGACAGGAAAACAGTCTTGCTTGGGGACAACGTTGCAGGCTACAAATTGAAACCCTTTGTGATCTGGCACAGCGAGAACCTCAGGGCCTTCCAGCATATCATTAGTGCACACTACCAGTGTACCACAGGAGCAAGAAGAAGTCATGGATGACCCAGCTCCTCTTCCAAGATGCCCTCCTGTATTGTTTGGAGAATAACATACCTCTTGAGATTTTGCTTATTGTTGATAATATTCCCAGACATCCTCCTTTTATTAATGTTCTTCATCCCAATATCAGAGTGGTGTTTCTCCCTCCAAATACCACCTCTGACCCAATCAATAGATCAAGGAATTGTAGTAGCTTTTAAGGCCTACCATCTGAGGGGGGCCTTTGCCCAGGGCATTGTTGCAACTGAGAAGACACTGATTCAATTTTGGAAGGATCACAACATCTATGACTGCATCGAGAACCTTGCTTGGGCTTGAAGCGTTGTCGTCAAGGAGTGTATGAATGGCATCTGGAGGAAGACACTCAAGAGGTTCATCCATGACTTCAAAGGATTTGCCAAGGATGAGGACGTTGCAAAAATCAACAAGGCTGAGGTTGAGATGGCAAACAGCTTTAACCTGGGTGTGGATGAGGATGACATTGAGGAGCTCCTAGAAATGGTTCCTGACTAATTGACTAACGAGCAGTTGTTGCAACTGGAACAGGAACACAGAGATGAAGAAGAGGCAAGAGAAGAGGAAACTGCAGGAGAAGAAAAAGAAGAATTCCCAAGAAAATTCACAGTGAAGGGTTTAGCAGAAACTTTTGCAGACCTCGACGAACTTCTTAAAAAGTTTGAAAACATGGACCCCAACACCAAAAAGTTTTCATTAATAGAGAAGAATGTTCATGGTGCGTTATCTGCTTACAAGCAAATCTATGATGAAAAAAAGATGCAAACCATATGCAAACTATGCAAACCACTGACGTATTCCTGAAAAGAGTGACAACTCCTCAAGAAGAGCCTCAGGCAGGTCCCTCAGGAGGGGGTCCAGAAGAAGGCATTGCTAGCATAGGAGATGACAGCTCCCAGCGTGTTATTGCCCCTGAAGACCTTCCAATGGGACAAGATGTGGAGGTGGAAGACAGTGATGTCGATGATCTTGATGCCGTGTAGGTCTAGGTTAACGTGTGTTTGTGTCTTAGTTTTTTTTAAAAAAAGTTTAAAAGGTCAAAAAAAGTAAAAAAATTTTAAAAATAAGAAAAGCTCATAGAATAAGGATATAAAGAAAGAAAAATATCTTTGTACAGCTGTACAGAGTGTTTGTGTTTTAAGCTAAGTGTTATTTAAAAAGAGCCAAAAAGTTTAAAACATTTTAAGTTCGTAAAGTAAAAATGTTACAGCAAGCTAAGGTTAATTTATTATTGAAAAAGGAAAATCTTTTTTTATAATTTAGCATAGCCTGTGAGCAGTGTCTGTAGAGTCTACAGCTGTGTACGGTGATGCCCCAGGCCTTCCATCACTCACCGCTCACTCACTGACTCACGCAGAGCAACTTCCAGTGCTGCAAGCTCCACTCAGGGTCAGTGCCCGATCCAGGTGTGCCACTTTTGTATCCTTTATACCATATTTTTGCTGTAGCCTTTCTATGCTTAAATACGTTTAGATGCACAAATTCTCACCATTGTGTTACAGCTGCCTACAGTATTCAGGCTAGTCACATGCCGTATAGGTTTATAGCCTAGAAGCAATAGGCTATACCATATAGCTAGGTGCAGAGCAGGCTATACCATCCAGGCATGTGTAAGTATACCCTATGATCACACAATGACAAAATCACCCAGTGACGCATTTCTCAGAACATATCCCCATTGTTAAGGGACACATGACTTTATTAATGCAACATCTCACTGACTACCCAAAACAGTGAGCATTACTATGCCCATTTTGTAGATGAGAAAAAAGATACACAGAGATGTTGATTAATATAAGCCATCATCTCTCTTGACTGGAATATTGCAATAGATTCCTGACTGATTTCCCTATTTCCACCCTTCTCTCTGTTCAGTCTATTCTAAGACACAACAGGCAGAATGTTCCTGTTGAAATTTGAGTCACATCTTCTCACCCCTCTGCTCAAAACCTTCCAGCGCCTTCGTATCTTACCCAGAGTCGAAGCCCAAATCCACCCTGTGTTCTACCAGGTCCTCCTGACTGGGTTGCCGCCCTGGCCTCGCCTTGTTCCACTCTTCCCCCTGCTTGCTCCAGTTGGCCCCTCTGGCCTCCTTGCACCTTCCCTTTCCCTCACTTTAGGGCCAGCACACTGGCTACTTTCTCCTCCTGAAGCTCTTCCTTCAGTTACCTCCGTGGCTCCCTCCTTCGCATTCTTTTCTTCAACAGCGCCTTCTTAGTAAGCTTTCCCTGGTCACCTTATCTAAAATGACAGCCCCACACCCCAACGCTTATCTCCCTTCCCTGCTTTATATTTTTCCTTTTGGCACCTATCATGGTCTAATATTCATATATTTACTTACCTTCTATTGTCTCTCTCCCCCAAGAGCATGTAAGTTCCATGAGATAAGAAGGGACTTTGTTTGTTCATTGCTATATCTCTAGTTGGCACATTATGGCTCAATAAATATTTGCTGAATGAATGAATAACTTGCCCTGTGTCCCATAGCCAGTAAGAGGTAAGATTTGATCTCAGGCTCTCTGATTCCAAAGCTTTAACCATGAAGCTTTATTGCAAACTGTAAAATATTAAGTAAATAACAATTCTTGTGTGTTATTTAGAGAGATACTGGTGTTAAATGGAAGAACACATATCCCACTTGCCTAAGCTGAGAAACTGGGAGGATTTGATTCCCAGTTTATTACCAAAGCGCTGATTGGAGACTTAGAACTCACTAAAAGGTAGACTGAAGTTCCCTCCACCCACCACCCTCCTTTCTATCTCTAATATCCAGTCACCTACGGAATGGCGTAGGTAAAGTCTAGCCCAAGGGTAGACCGGACATTGAGTCATAGATGCTATGAGACAGTCTTACTGCCACTCCCCACACTGTGTTTCTATTCCATTGTTCTTTCTCTGCCCTCCCCTGCTCTTACTTTCCTTTCCAGCCAGTTTTCCCAGTTTTCCATCTGTCCCACAGCCTGAGGGTGGCACTCCTGGTTTTTGCCTCACTGTGTCGGTGGCATCCAAGTGAGGAGACTGCGGATCTAGTCTGGGTCCGATCAGCCGTCCCTAAACCCTTCCCAGCTCTGAAATTATATATCTGAAGTCTAAAGTACTTCCACATTAATAAGTTGTTGTGTTCACACTATGTGGGGATTCAGGTCCCAGAGTCAACACTGAAACCAAGGGAGAGAAAGGAAATTGGAAGATCAGGCAATGATCCAGAGGTGGAACAGATTAAAGGCTGTATAACTTTAGTGGCCGCTTGTTACCGCTGCCATCACTGCGCTGTCTGCTCCCCGCAAGCCTTATTTGGAATTCAGAGGCACTCGGTCAAACAGCCTGTTTTTATTCTCAGGGACTTCCTGCTGCAAAATTCCTATGTGTCTCATATTTCACTCACAGAGGATTTCCTTTCAAGCTTAAGTTATCTTATTAGGGCCCTTTCCCCAGCCTGGTATAGATTACACTGTGCACCTGCCTTCAACTGTTTACCCTCCTGCGTCCCATGCTTGTTTAGTGTACATTTTGGGTTTATTCACTCAACAGTCTATAAACCATTAACTACAGCTATATTAAAGTTTTAAGACTCAATTATGAGGATTCCAACAAAAGGTTTATTTATAACGGTTGTAAGTTTAGGCATTTTGAGGAATCATATGAGTCAAGTGTAACAGCATGCAAGAAAAAAAGTCATGGCATGGCCATATGCTTTTTAAAAAAAATTGAGTTTACCCAGTGTGTTTTAAACATCAAGTGGAAGAATAACAGTCTGATTTCATCTTTCTTAGAGAGTGGGAGGCCCCTTCCTTTGTGACCTTCTGGTTTTCCTGTTAGTCTCCCTGCAGGACGACTTCCCTTCCAGCCACCGCAGAGCCGCTGCTCTGGCGCTCCGGAAGCCTTGCTCCATGAGGAGTGGTGTGAATGGTATTTACCGGCCAAGGAGGGAAGTCCTGCTGATCTTGGTGATGGTCCAAGATCATTCACGTTGCGGAGTCTTCTGATATTATTTTGTTCCATTGCCTGTAGGCACCTCTTGTTTCCTTTTTTGACCTCTTGGAAACCAATGTTCTTAAAGAACAGAAGGGAGGGGAAAGAGAAAGAATTAGGGTAATCGTGATGATACCCATAGTTAACAGTTTTGAAGCTTACAACATGCCAGGCGCTGTCGCTAAGTACTTTACGTGCGTTATCTCATTGACTCATCATAGTAACTCATCTTATGGATGAGAAAACTGAGACTCAGAGGTGTTAAGTGCATCCTCCAAGGTCACCCAGATAGTAGTGTAGCTACCTTCCACCTAACAAAAAAAACTGTGGATTTTTTGCCCTCCCTATACAGAGCAACAGAGCTTCCCTTTAGCTTCTAGTATATTATGCAATTTCACTGAAATTGCTGTCTAAGGAATTTGTTTCCTTCTGCCCTCGTTGCATCCACTGCTTTCCTATGTTTTCCACTCCCCTTTTTTCCAGGTCACACAGTGTAGAAGAAAGAGAAAGGATTTGGAAATGGGCAAAGTCTATTCAGTTCTGACTATGCAGCTTCCTCAAGGTAAGAGCTGAGGTGCATACCTTAGTGGTTTGAGCCTCTGTTCCCCATATTAAAAATAATAATAATAGCTTTTTCATGGAGTTGTGGTGATGGTTAAATATGATAACGTATATGGAACTGGAATATTCTGTCTCTTCTTAAGTTGCCTAAAGTTTCTTGTTTGTACAGTATTTCATTCAATGGAACATGCATCCACTGCCAAAAGCCCTAAGAAATGATACAAATCATTATTGGAGTGTCTAAAAAAGAAAGGAAAGGAACAATCCCATTATTCAACATTTATCAAAACTTCCTAAAACTTCTCTTCTCTCCCAGTGCAGCTACCCCAACTCTGTCCAAAAAACCTGGTTATTCCTCATTGCTGCCTCTCCCTCCCGTCTGTCTCCCACTGACTTCCATGTTACCGTCCTGCAAGGTGACAGTTCTGTTGTCTGACCTTTGATCAGGGTGCATCGCCTCAAATTATTTCTAAAGCAGCCTTACTGGGAGAAATACATGCAACAGCAAACATCTCATTTTTTCCCTTCCTCTCTTCCTAATTTTTCCCCATGCATCTCTTTTTCCTCAATTATTTCCTAGATGGAAATAATTTACATTCCTCAAAAGTGATAGTACTTTGTTGGAGCCAGTATTACAGCATTTTCTTCTTTTTGTCTTGCATTTTATGGTTATCCATGTCTAATTTTTCAAATAGACTGTGAGTTCATTGATTGAATTAGGAGTGCTTTAGGCCGCAGCTAACAGAAACTTTGACTCAGGGGGGCATAAGCAAATAGAGATTGCTTTTCTTACATACAAAATGTTGAGATGAAAGGACCCAGCTGCTGGCATTTGTTCAACAGCTCATTCTTTGCAGAGTCAAAGTCTCTGCTCTAGCTTAGTCTTTCATTTCATCAAGGAAGCTTTTCCAGAAATCCGAGCATGTTTTTTCTTATATCTCTTTGGGCTGGTCTTTGTCAAACGGAATACCAAGCTCAGGGAGCCTGGGTTGCTGAGGAGCTCCATGGGGGACGTGCATTCGAGGGAAGGGAGTCACGGTCAGGCCTCATGCCTGCTCTGCTCCTTAAAGACAGAACATGTATCTTTTCCAGTCCTTCCTCAATATGCCTAGTGCCACTTCTGGAACATAGAATGTACTCGATAAATACCTGTTAGGTTGATGAATTTATGAATAAGTAAAAAAATGGATAGGTAGATGTGAGACTTTGCAGGTGCCAAGGGCCTGGAAGCCCTTGGGGAATACTTTTCACAAGACTGACTGGAGTCGGAACGTGGTGCAGAGAATCTTCCATGCTGAAATTAGGAAAAAAACGTTTATATAATCCATACTCTAATTTTTAGAAACTCTTCAAAAGACTTAGAAAGGTTCAAAGGGCACTCTATGACCTTTGAAAATTGTACTAGCTGTAGAATTAGGGAAAATATTTCTAAAGAAATCTGAAAGAGTTGATGATCTCAAATAGGTAAAATTATGGCTTTCTGTTGTATGCTGCACTTAAAAACTTATCTGTGGGTTGTTTTTGTTTGTCTTTTGAGGAAGATTAGCCCTGAGCTAACATCTGCCACCAACCCTCCTCTTTTTGCTGAGGAAGACTGGCCCTGAACTAATATCCGTGCCCGTCTTCCTCTATTTTGTATGTGGGACACCGCCACAGCATGGCTTGGTGAGCAGTGCTAGGTCAGCACCTGGGATCCTAACCAGTGAACCCTGGGCTGCCAAAACAGAGCACATGAACTTAATCACTACGCCACTGGGCTGGCCCCAAGACTTACTTGTTTTTTCACCTGAAAGTTTTAAAGTCATCGAACTGATGATAGGCTGGGAGAAAGTTATCCCTGATGAAGGTTTGAGTAACCATGTCCACACGAAGCCAAAACGACTTGGTTTATTCAGAGACTTTCTTGAATCTTAGAAAAGTCTCTCCATGTGTGGTCAGCACCCTCCTTGGAAGTACACACACACACCTTTCGCGGACTGGCCTCGTTCCCGTCCCTGTTTTATGTCTTCCTTGCTTTCTATTTATTTCTTTTTTCTCACCTTATTTTATGTATCATCAGAGGCTGTCTTAAATCCGTCACGAATAAGGAAATAAATAAACAAATAGTGAACATGCATGGCACTATTTTCTATGACCATTTATGAAATGAAAAGCTGTAATGAACTGCATTTTTAAATAATTAAGCGTATTCAGAAACAGTCATAAATTTTGAGATAGAACTGATGTCAAAGGTAATTGAGTGTTAAAGATTGCACTTGAAAACGTATCTAGGCTTCTTTGAAGCGTGACACGTTGTAAGTTCACGGGTGGTTTGTAGTAATGCCAAGTGTGAGCTTAGGCACCTTAGATGGTGTTCGCATTTATGACGGCAAATCTGTCATTTTCACAGCTGCCACCCCACCCTCCCCCAACACTCTCCCTAATATTCCTTGGCTGATTAAAAAGTTATGATTATTATCTCATTGCCTTTTTGCCTTCAATTAGGTATATAGGAAAATAAGAAATCTTTTGTTTTTGTAGGACTTGGTTGGGCTCTATGCAACATCTATGCAAATAAATGTTGCTTCTTATTACTGCTTGTTAGATAAAAAATTACTCTAACCAATGCCTTATTTTAAAAAGAGCTATTCTTGGGAGCAATTCTTCGTTTAGTATAAATTCTCAGTCTGCACTGTGAAGTGAGTCGTACTGAAAACTTAACAAGTGGCTTAGCAGTTGATGCTCAGAGGCCCAGAATGACTCCAGCACCTTAACTGCTTGCAGATGTCCTGGGTAGGAAAAGAGATGCGGCTTTGTTTCATCGTGCTCTCTTTGCTTTTCATGGTAAGTGATTTTTTTACTCTTGACAGGACTGTCTATAAATGAACCCAACTGACTTTTCATTTATGACAAGGAGAATTTCCACAAGAGGGGGGAAAATCCGTCAATCTGTTTATTCTTATTTAGTGAAAGGAATGGAATCTGATTGAAGAGCGATCACAAAGGGAATGACGTCAGAGTTCCAGAATTCTCTGCTTCATGGTAGAAGTGCTCTGGAACCTGCGTTTAAATTTCTTTTCAGTTTAGGCAGCCATCTTTGAGTATCACAACCCCGCTGTTCAATGAGATTCGTTAGCACATTTTGAAACATTGTAAAGCTCTGTTCCAGGCTAGCTGGCGAAGCTGCTGCATCTCCTCCTCCTACTTTGTTGACTGCAGCCCTAGAGGGTCAGCGAGTGTCTGCTCATAACAAATACCACTCTCCCCAAATCACAGAGGAACGTGAGCTCTTTTCGTGGGATTTGTCTTAAACCTCTAAAGTACCAATACACACTCCTAGTGAAATAATGAATCCAGGCAATCGTCTGCAATGGTTGCTGACATTACAGAGGGGCCGAAGGAAATTACGTGGCTCCTATTGGAATTTTACAATACCACCTATAAGGTATTTCTGTTAAAAAAAATTTTTAAGTTTTGTCAGATCAAGCTTTAGATCTAACTACAAGTTTGTAGTGAATAGAGGGGAAAAAAGGATGTATAAAAAGACACTACAGGAATTTATTCATGAAAATCCAGAATGTGGGTAACTCTATAGGACAATCTGGTTCCTTTGACAAATGAATTGCAGGTAAGACAAGGAGGGGAAAGCTGTAGATGAAAGGAGACTTACAATAAATATCAAACAAAAGCAATACGTGAACCTCCTTGTTTGAAACCTGATTTGAACAAGCCAACTGTATTTTTTTTTTAAAGGATACAATTGGGAAAATTTGAATGCTGACAGTTTACTTAATAAAATTAAAGAGTTATCAGCGATTTTAATGTGCATTGATGGTATTGAGATAATGTTTTGGAAATCCTTACTTTTTAAATGTCTGGAATTTGCTTCAAAATAATTTGGGCAGGGGAAGATGGGTGGTTTAAATGAAATAAACTTGGGGGTTCATTGTGCTCTTTTTCTACATTTATGTTTGAATTTTCCAAAATTCAAAAGTCAACAAAGAAGCAAAATTTAAAAGTCCCCAGGGCACAAACACACACACTCTTGTAAGAACTCAGATTCTAGTCTGACAATTTCCAGCCTGAACCTGGAGCAGTCTTTCCCCCGAAGCCTTTCTTGAGGGTTTCACTGGATTATCTGGCCTTTATTCATATCCACGTAGTGCTGTGTGCTCACTCCTCTTGTTTGTAACATCATGTGGTAATTGCTGAGTCACTTGTGGAGTGGAATAATATTTTTGAATGAGCTTTTTGTTTCCCATATTTATTCTTACCTCTTGGCCTTTACCCCATTCATCCAGCGAAGCATATAGTTCATTGCCTCAAGAAGGGGTGATAGAGTAGATATACAGAGACAAAAAAGGAGTTGATTCTTAAGCTTTGAGTTTCAAAGCCTGAGCCTCATGGAAGAGGAAGGACCCACGTAGAGAAAACAAGTTTGATACAAGATGTGAGGAGTTCGAAAGAGCTAACTCATAGGCAGGCTTCCTGGGCTGGAGTATGGTGGACAGGGGCGAGATGGAGGGAACACAGCCTAGTGGGAGACAGAGACAGGTGGGATCTAGGATGAGGGACCAGGTCTGGAGGCTTCACACAGACAGGCCCAGAGCCAGTCTCCAGAGATAGCTTGCCCACAGTTGACCATGCTCTAGAGTGAGTGCTGTTTGGCACCAGGGAATCACGTGAGAGCTGAGTTAGCAGCCTCAGATGGTCCAGTTTCTTTCCAGTGGGGAGTGTATATCACCTTAGCTGTCCCTCTTGTTAGTGCTGGGGTCTTTTAATGTTGGGGAGGAGTGAAGATGGAGGGAATACAACTTGGTGGGAGGCAGAGACAGGTGAGATCTGGGATGTGCCTGAGCTCTGAACAAACTCAGAAATAAAACCAAGAAGGGCAAACATCTACAATATCACCGTTCCTATTGATAAACCCTAGGTTGCAGATGTAGAATATGGATTACAGAACCCCAGATGAGAGAGATGTATCTTCTCTCCCACAGGCAGTGCTGGATGAAGGGCAGGCTCTCCCTCTGGGACGTGATGGGATGTCCCATGAGTTTTTTGGCAGCTCCCACTACTCATCCTGGTAAGCAAGTTTGCCCCCCAAGAGGAAAAAGGGAGATGATATATGAGAATGTCCAGTTTAGTCTTCCCAGTTTTATCAGATAGGGAAGTGATTATACTTCCTTGTGTGATAAAATTGGAGTGGAGAGCCAGCAGCGTCAACATTAGTTGTTCTTCTCTCAACATTAAAGGAGGCACCAGGAATGAGGAATAGGCTCTCCCCTCTAATGATCAGCAACCAGCACATCACTGTACTGATCATCTGGCAGAGTGATATCTATTCTTAGAGTTGTGCGAGGTCTCATGTATGTATTTCATCTTGTAGGAGACATTTACCAATTTTTGACCACTCAGCACCAATACGCCTTCATACCTGCACTCTGATTGTATTTAGGGAAATTAATTCTCTCCACTGTGTGCAGTCTCAGTTTGGTCGGAAGCCCAGGTATTTGCTCTGCCATTATGGACCGTAAAGTGATTCCTGGAGGCTCCTTTCATCGGATCCTTTTTCTTATCACTCAAGAACCACCAAGAGGTAGGCACATGGTACTATCAGAGTCTCATGCAACTTTAAATCTTGGGTGGAATTATGCAAAGTTGGAGGAAATTATTGGAGCTCCTGAATGTCAATGGTACAATTTGGGCAAGATTGACAGCAAGACCTTCTGGAGTCCCCTGGTTTTGTGTAGTTCAAGACTCGATTGTCATCTCTTCCTTCCAATTTGTGGTCCCCCTATATCCTTTCAGTTAATCCTTCCCTTTGTGATTATGTTTGCTGGGACAGTTTCTGTTGCCTGCCACCATAGAACCTTAACTGATTCCTACAGCTTGGGAGGAAGCATCATGAAGTGGAAGAACCCTGAGCAGAGAGTCATGGGACCTGAGCTCTAGTTGTGGCTTTGCAGCTAACTTGCTTTGAGACCCAGGAGAGATCCTCAAACCTCTTTGGACTTTAATTTCCTCATCTATGAAGACAATAGGCCAGATAACCTTGAAGGTTCAGTTTTTAAAACTATAATTTCATGGCTCGGTTGTTACTTACTGGTTAGGGACCACTATCAGAAAATAATGATGCTTTAATTAAAGTAAGAACTTTTGTAGAAGTTTCCCTTGATGTTTCAACACATGAGGTGCTGTGACTATGCCAGATATGTCAATCCGTGACTGAGTGTTTACTCCGTAGGTCATCTCTTGGGTGGGGTGACCGGATATTGGAACAGATTCCTACAACAGAGAGAGTGAAGGGGCATGTAACTGCCTGTTCTTGGAAAATATTACTTCAGCTCACTGGGGTGTTTCTGACAGAATGAGCCTCAAAGATGATTGATGGGGTTGGCTTTAGATCCAGAGAGTGGGAAATGCTGACGCATTACATTAAAATTCAAATAGAACCCATTCAGCAGATATTTGCTGGGAGTAAGGCACCCTGCCTTTCAGAGGGCTTGAGCCTGTTGTAAATTTGAGGTGTGTATACACAATGCCTCATTTGGGAGTGATTGTCACGGAATGTTTCCTAACTTTTCTAGGCTTTTCCTTGTTTCTGGTTTCGTAAAATTTGGTCTCTTTCAATGTGGATTAGCACTTTCAGTGACCGATGGATGGTACAAACAGCAACTGCCAGTTGCTTCAGATTTGAACTAGACTTTGTGGTTATTACACATGACCTATATTTCACAGCTTGATAACTCAGTAAATAACACTATAGCAACACAGCATCTAAAGGAAGTTTGACAATTCTTCAGACACTTCTAATGATTTCTACAATCAATTTGGATCCTATAAAATACCTGAAAATCTACTTGGAGATCACAATGAATGACCTGGATGTAGTGTGCTTGACTACCAAGATGAAAGCATACCAGCTCATCTGGCTTTGTTTGGATACTTGCTCTCATAGGACCGATGGACCACTGGGCTTAGAGTCTTATCTGAGATATTTACTTCAACTGAGCTGATGATTTCTCACTTCTCAGATTCCTGCAATAGCTTTCCATCTCACTCAGAATAAAGGCCACAAGTTGTAGAATAGCCTATAAGATGCCCCCCACCCCCACCCCTGCTGTGATCTGGTCCTGTTTCCTCTCTTGCTTCACCTCCTTCCATCTTCCCTTGTTCACTCCTCTCTAGCCACACTGGCCATCTTGCTGTTCTTTGAACATGCTGAACTCTTGACTATCTCAGGGACTTTGCTTTGCCTGAATAAAGAGGCCTTTAGCACCCTCAAAACTGTGTGAAGGAGTTCTTCACTACCACCGGAATCCACCATCCAGCCATCACCATCAACCACTGCATCCCGCTGCTGTGGGAACCAGAGCATCTGATGGTGGGTGGAGGCCAGACGGCTGCCAGAGTTTTGGTTGCTAGTCTTTGTGCCAAAGTTGTCTTTTATTCCTCAAAGCCAGCTCCATACTAGTTTGCTGTGCTAAAGCTGGAACACCGCTTGTAAGCGTACCATGACCACAGCGCAGAGTGCAGCACTACAGTCCATTAACAGCAGTAACTAACATTTGTTGAGCACTTACTGTATGCTAGGAACTTTACTCATTTAATACTCATAACAGCTCTGTGAGGTGGACATTATTATTATCCACATTTTATAGATGGCCATAACAGAGTCTCTGAAAGAGTTAGCAATTTTATGCAGGGAACAAGTGTAGAGGCTGGATTCCAACCAAGGCATCAGGATTCCAGAAGTCGTGAATTAACAGCTCCAGAATCAGCCCGTGCTGTTGGGTTAAAGTGGGAAGGAACACTTTCTTCTACCTTTTTATCACTTTAAGCACAATGTATTCATGGAGTTTTCATTTTTAAAATATAGCTGTAATTTTGTTCAATTTTTACTCACTACACCAGGGGACAAATCTGTCAGGCTCTGGGCTAAAATCAGAATCAGAACTAGCTAGATACCACCTGGACGTTGGGGTTAGACTTGACATCACATGTAGCAAAATGTGGGAAAGCTTGCCTGTCTGTATGATTTAAGTTAAAATAATGATGAGGAGGATGACTGTTTTTAAGAGCCGACTCGTGATTACAGTGAAAACAAGCATGACATCAGCTCCATAGGCCCTCCTCTCACCCCCCCCCCCCCCTTTGAAGTGAAGGTATCTCTACTTTTGTCATTTTGTTTGACATTTTGGACTTCCTGGTGTGATTTCTTCTGAAGGAAAGGTTCTGGTACTTAAAAAAAATTAAAAAACAAAGACAGCCCTAATCCAGAGAGGTGTTATTGCTGTTCCTCCTCTTCTTTGTTGGGAGCAGTGGGCCTGCTGAAGACGGATGCAGGCTGCAGCCTCGCGGGGAGTCGGTCAACCGGGGGAGTCGGTCAACCGGGGGAGTCGGTCAACCGGGACAGTCTGTTTTGACAAAGACAAACACAGAGGCCCTGTACCCTCGCCTTCTGGACAGAGGAGGATTTCCTGGCAAGAATGCCTTTGAAATGTTTTTTGCAGGTTTCTCTTTTGAAGTACCAGGATAAACAAGACCGTGCTTTAAATTCCTACTATTGTCTTTGGCTGTTTCTCTTTTCTTGATGGATAAAAATAAAACTTAAAACACAAATCCCAGATATTTCCAATGTTGATAGTTTAAAAAGTTTGAGCATCACCACGCAGAGCAATTTTGTGCTTATTGGGACCACATGAAATTCTGATTTGCAAAGGGATTGCGGCCCGGTCTGAAGCCCTGCCACGACTTGTAGACTCGGGGTGGTACAGGGTGAGGGATGCTGCAACAGCTGTTGTGCTTTCAAAATGGTGAGAGCAGCAGCATCGTACGGTTCCCATAAGCCTGCCCTCCCATTCCCATTTTCGCTGTGAAAACTATGTTTAAAGAGGAAGAAATTATGTGCAGATATAAAATTGAAATTATTTTATCACTTGGCTAAGTACTTTTCAAGCTGAGCATTTTATGAGTTCAGAATAAAATAGTGATGCTAGTGTGTAAATACTATTTACCTTTTAAAATAACCAGCTCAACAGGTGCCGTGTTGCATAAAATGTAACATTAGGAAAAAGAAATCTCAGCACCTCTCAGAATATAAAGCACTGGAGAAAGTTTGCTGACGTTTCATCTGTCAGAACAGTAACAGAAAAGTTATCTCCTAATAGTGTATCCTGTTCCCATGGTTGGGTTGTCTTGCATAGGACGTAGTTACTGAAATGATCTTTTTAAGTTTCTGGGTTGATATTCAGTAATTATTGGGCCACCAGTTCTTTATTTTTCTTTTACAGTATAATTCTATCCTGCAGCCTATTTTTTCCTTCTAAGAGGTAGAAAATGAATCTCTCAATGCCTGGCCCTGTATTGACCCATAGTAAATTCTAGAAATGTTTGCCGAATAAGTAAATAAACATTGGCACTTCATAGTTCACTGAAAATGAGCAGGTTGAAGCATTTATTTGAAGTCCATTACTTTAGTACTTTTGAAATAGAATTCTATTTTCTGAGTCTGGTAACTTTTTAAAACTTTGCATAAATACATAAATTCTCACACTTTATTCCCACTGATTCTGCTAAATTGATAGAAGAACCAACAGGTTATTTTGGCGTGGACCATAAATCTCTTGAAGTGTAAACTTAGAGATAAAGCTCAGATAGGTTAGTGCATACGTGTAGTATCTAACTGGCCATAGAATTGTTTGCGTTTGGCCAATTTGAAGTGTTTACTTTTAATTTAGGTTAACTCTTTAGGGCCCTAAGTTGCCCTAGTAGGAGATGGAATCTTTCCCCCCATTTTCCATAGGAATGACCATTTTGGAATAGGAGCCAGGCTGGAGAATTTGTCCCTCGCTCAGAATATCTATTGCTGGAACACAGCTCTTATAGACGTTAGTTCTCTGGAGGGGACCAGACTGCTGTTATTATTTCTGACTTCAAAATATGTCAATGATAAAAATAGGGTTCAACATATGGAGATATGCTTTGTAGAGCAGGCACATAACACTCTCATATGAAATGATCCATCCTCCCAAGCCACTGTTAAATATGTTATGATGTATTTACTCGGCACACTGTGAACAAATAATTTACTTTATCAGAGTTAGAACATTATCCTCAGAAGGGATCTCAGAAATCCAGCTGATTCATGAACCCCGGGAATCTAAATCCCACTTCTCCCCAAATTACTGTACTCTGTAACTTCATCTCCTTGTGAGACGCCAGATCTAATCCAGGAGAGCTCTAAAAGTTGAGTAGTTCTTTCAACAAGGAGTTGAAGTGTCCTTTGTCTATCCTTGGTAGATGCTAGTTTGCATAGACACCTTTGTAGGGATCCGAGGGAAGGAGCTAGGACTGCTGGATGCAATTTACAGAGAGACTTATTTTTATTATTATCAGGAATAATTTTCTACTGGTCAAAATGGTCTTGGCATGGAGTGGGCTGCTTCGTGGTGGTGGCGGGGGTAATGAGTTATCCGTGACTGGAACTGATTTAGGCTGTATAATCAATGGGCAGGAATATTATGGAAGAGATTCAAGCATCTGATGGGTGTTTGGGATAGATAATACCTAAAGGATTTATGCAATCCTGAGATATTATGATTCATTTTAGGATGCACTTCTTCAGATGTCTCTTCTCAATTTTGTGTGTGTATCAAACTGCCTACTGGACACCTCCACTTGGATGTCTCAAATTCAACGTGTCTAGCCTCAAACCCTTGATTTCTTCTTCCAACCCTGGTCATCCAACAATCTTTTTGTATCAGTAAATGGCTCCTCTACACTGCAGTCAGAACAATTCTTTAAAAACTCTTTTGTGGGCTTCTCATCCTACCTGCTGTTCCCTTTGCCTGGGACGTGACTATCTCCTGCCATATAGCTGCATGGCTCACTCCTTACTTCCTTGGCCTCTGCTCAAATATCAGCTCTTCAGCAAGGCACTCCTTGACCCCAGTATCTGAGGTAGCTCCCCCCGTCACCCTCCTTGTTATTCTCTATCCCCCTTGCCTGCTTTATTTTTCCATGAGAAACTCACATCGCCACATATTTATTTACTCATTTAATTGATTATTTTCCATCTTCTCAACTAGAATAGAAGCTACTTAAGGAAAGAGAATTTGTTACATTGATTGCTATATCCTTAGTGCATGGAACCATTTCTGGCCTATAGCAGGTATTCAATAAATTTATGTTGAAATGATGTAAACAAATAATAGAGATTTAATTTAAACAGGAAAATAAAGAGTGAAAAATGTAGCATAATCTGTGTGTATACAGGGTAAAGGGAAAGGGATAGCGCTTATGAATCTTTCATAGTAAAGGGAAAAAAATTAAGGGCTTTGATGCCTGTCTGCAAAATTATTATCCCAAAGCAGCCGCCTTCCCATGAACTTCGCATAGTCATCAATGCGCATGTTCCCTCTTGGCCTTCAGGAGGAATGGAGACGTTGCAAACCTCACCAGCGTTGACTGTGGCCAGTTTCCGCAGAGAATATGAATCCCCAGACATAGCAGATATCAGAACTGCTTGACACTGACTAGTAGATGTCCAGGGGTGAGGAGCGACCATCGATCTTGTCTCTAAGTCAGTCCTATAAGTGGGAGACAGATCTGTCTTTCATATTTAGAGGGAAAATAAAGTTTTCTAATTTACTCTTCCCACAAATAGAATCTTCCCCATTCCAAACCTTCTGGAACTAGGCTCTCTAACCTGTATAAATTATTAAGTTTCAGTCTTTTTTTAAACACAGCAAACCTCCTATCTCAATTAAACTTGAGATGAAATGAGAGAATTGTCTTCAATTTTTGTCACTAAAAGTGGTAATTTCCTCCCTATTTGCTTTAATAAAATGGCTTTTGTCCTAAATAATAATAACTGATTTGCTCATTTTCCTAAAAATAATATTACTATATTTTAAAACCATTTTTCAGTTTAATAATAGAAAATGGATATTCTCATAAAGAATACATTTTAAATCTTTTCAATGTAACAAGAGCTGTAAATGCTAGTGGGGAAAGCAATCAATTTTTATTTTTCTTGAAATCTGAATACATCATCTTACAACTATCACAGAATTAAAACTTGTTGATAGCAAATTTTGTGGGAATTGTTTATTTTAGTTCTTGGAGACTGGTATTTTAATGAAAAATATGTCAGAGAAAATAAAGAAAAATGTCTCTAGATTCCTCAAGGAGTATTTTTTTTAAAGTCATGTTTAGGGTTATGCACTGAATGCGGGGAAGGATGCTATAAATCCATGGTCCGTTCTGGAAGGCAGTTTAACAACTCATAAAACATCACACTCTTTGACCCAGAACTCCCGCATCTAGGCATTTGCCCTAAGGAGATAACACACAAGAATGAAAAGATGTAGGCACATGAATATTTCTTATAAATCTGTTTTTAATGTAGAAAAATTGGAAACATTGCAGACATCTATCCAGGGGACTGATGAAGTAAGTTATTGCAAGAAACGCAAGAAACTTCTTAAGCAATTCAACTTGATGTAGTTCAATGTTTATTGACATGGAGAGACGTTTGTGACAGTGTCGAGTGAAAAAAGCAAGTAAAAAATGCTGTAAGCATGATTCCATTTATGTAAAATTGTACCTTTCTCTTTAGAAAGAATGTCAGTGAAATGTTATTTGTAGTTATTTATGGATAGTGGGATTTTGGTGATTTACCTTTTCTTCTGGGAATTTTTTGTTTTTTTAAGTTTCTATTGTGTGTATGCATAATTTTAATAAACAATGAAAGTTCATAGATGAATTTCTTAGAACAAAGTAAAATCTAATAGAAAATATACTATTTAGACTTATGGCAGCAAATCTAACTGTAGTCAACTTGGGATCAGTTTGTTTAATGTAAGAAGAAGAAAATTGGAAATAATATTATATGCAGAATTTCTTCCTGAAAATAAAATTTTAAAAAGCATTTTAAAAGATGATCTAAACAACATGAGATAGTATGTTATTTAAACCCAATCTGGAAGAAGGCATATTTTTAAAAAATAGTATTCCTAGAATTCTAAAAATCTTTTCACTTACAGTACTTTCGTATGAAAATGATCTTTCATATGGATGTTTTAGAGACAGCTCATTTGATACCTAGTAATGAACTGAGGAGACCCTGGAAGCATGTGGAGGTCCTGGTTTTGGGGCTGAAGAAAATCCCTAGCACTCAGACCTCTTGTGGTGAACAGTTTTCGGCTGAATGATAACCTTGCTCATCTGATCGCCCCTCATTGCTACACATGCTTGTTATGTACATATTTGGAAGCTCTTAAAGTGTACAGTTTTTAAATCAAAGAAATGGATAAACTTTTTATTGATTGATTTCTATAGGTAAAGATTGAACAGTTGCTACTATGCATTTAACACAAGCTCCCAGGAACATCCTCATGAACTAAGTTTGAGAAACAATAGTTGAGAAAAGCTGTTGAACTACAATGATGAAGACAATGAAAGACATGCACATTCTACAAGGAAGATTCCATGATACATTCAGAACTATATTCTTAGAGCACTTAGAAATCAAAGAAGCTGAAATCATAAAACTCCTAGCAGAAAACATAGGCAGTAAGCTCTTCGACCTAGTTCTTAATCATGGTGTTTAGAATTTGAAACCAAAAGCAAAAGCAAAAGCAACAAAAGCAAAAATAAACAAATGGGACTACATCAAACTTAAAAGCTTCTGCGTAGAAAGAAAACTATCAACAAAACGAAAAGGCAACCTACTGAATGGGAGCAAATATTTGCAAATCATGTAACTGATAAGGGGCTAATATCCAAAATATACAAAGAACTCATATAACTCAACAGCAAAAACATAATTCAGTTAAAAATGGGCAGAAAGTCTGAATAGACATTTTTCCAAAGAAGAGATACAGATGGTCAACAGGTACATAAAAAGATGCCCAGCATCATTAACTATCAGGGAAATGCAAATCAGAGCCACAAGATATCTCCTCACACCTGTTAGAATGGCTATTATCAAAAAGACAAGAAATAACAAGTGTTGATGAGGATGTGGAGAAAAGGGAACATTCGTGCTCTGTTGGTGGGAATGTGAATTGGTGCAGTCACTATGGAAAACAAAAAATTAAAAGTATAACTACAATATGATCCAGCAATTCCACTTCTGGGTATTTATTCAAAGAAAATGAAAATATCCCTGTATCCCCAGGTTCATTGCAGCATTGTTTACAATGGTGCACTATACGTGTATATATAATATATATATCATATTCCACTTATTCCCTTCCATATATATATGGACCAAAGCCATATATATATGGAAGGGAATAAATGGAATATAATTCAGCCATAAAAAAAGAATGAAATCTTGTCATTTACACTATCATGAATGGACCTTGAGGGCATTATGCTGAGTAGAATAAGTCAGACAGAGAAAGACAAATACTGTATGATCTACCTTGTTAATGTTAAAATGTTAAAGAACAAAAATAAAAACAGGCTCATAGGCACAGAGAACAGATTGGTGGTTCCCAGAGTTGGGGGGTGGGGCGTGGTAGAAATGAATGAGGAGGTAAAAAAAAAAAGAGGAGATTGTAATAAAGCAAAGCTGCTTATTTACTTTGCATACAAGAAAAATATTTGTATATATTTGACAGTTCATTAATTATTTTCCCAGTATTTGATACTATTTTCACATAGAAATCTTAATCACTAAAAAAAAATATGTTTTAGTCATCAAAAAACCCATAGAAAACACTTAGATTGACTGCTTGATTCATTGTTTACTGATACGTTTCGCTGGTGTGGGTCTAGCAGGTGCAATGTGGCTCTAGAACGAACAGTTGCGGCACACGTCCCTAGATAAGTTCCTGGAGAAACAGCTTCAACGGCAGTTTTGATTTGTCAGCTTCCTGACTGTAGCTGAGATGGATGCTCTGCTCCCTTCCCTTAGGTTCTTCCTCCTAGGAGCTGTCCTGGAAGTCCAGCCTATGGCTGCTCCTCTAGTTCTTCCAATGATGGTGTAAACACCTAAATGATGGTGTAAAACCCCTGTATTGGATACCTTTCTGCAAGAAACACCTAATGTGGTTTTGCTGTTATAATTGAATTCTAACTTATTATCTCACTCAACCCGTGTGTTTTTTGAGGGTAATTACATGGGGAAAAGTGCTCTCAAATTGTTTCTCACGTATCTTGATAGTGGACATTGCCATTGCTTTCAAAGATACCCTGAGACATCTTTTACCTCTTCTGTGCGCTCCTCTCCCAGCTCTAATTTAGTTTTGCTTTCAACCTCCTGAGCTGGCACTCTTCCTCAAAGGACTGTCCTTAGGCTACTGGAGCAGCTTTGCCCACAGACATGGAGAACTGGAAGGGCCTGGGAGTTCATGATCTCCTAGGGTGATGCTTAACTAATGAGTGACCACATTGGGAGATGAAAGTCCGGTGCCCTGCCTTGGGGCACAACTGCTCTGAGACTGGAACTTATGCTCCAGAAACCTCCTGTGGATACAGGCTGAAACTGCTCTCCCAGGAATTGGCTGAAATCATAGCCTTCTTGGTTTCCCCTTCTTTGTTGTGCTTCTCCTTACCAGTTCCTTCTGGGAGCACTTCCTTGCACACAAATCTTCATCTCAGGATCTGCTTCCGGGGAATCCAACTAAGACAAACATTGCTTCCTGAAGAGTCTCAATGATTTTCCAGAGCTGAATTCAGCAACGTGATATCCTTATCTTCTGCTTTAGACTAAAATCTCTTTGCTCTTTGAAGGCAAGCAGGAGCCATAATTGATTCTGATAGTTTCTCTTATTCCCCATTGAACCTGGAAATAAGGTTTACACCAAGTGAGCTAAATTAGTGAATAAATGGAGGACGTAGGTTCAGTAGTCAGTAATTTTATGTGAGATTTACACCTAGATGTGTTAAGTGAAACTTCCGTGTCTCTTGTAATTCCTGAGGATAAATTAGTCTGATGTCCCCAGACAAAAGGTGCTTCACTTCTATAAACCATGATTAAGGGCTAAATGACAAAGATGCATTCCACCTTGAACTTTTTTTTAGTTCTAAATAATTAGATGAATAGGACAGTACCGCCTCTTCCCTCAATCGTGATAAATTACCTTATCTTTTATGCCCTGCTAGCAAGAGGAGTAGCTGTTCTTTTCGTTGCTTTTTAATTTGTCTTTATTTGCATAGCTCTTGAAATTAGAGGACATGTGTGGGTTGTAGAAGTCAAGCTTGTAAGCTTGTAATCAATGTAATATGATGATATATCATTTAATTGAGGCCTGTTTAGCCTTCTTTTTCTACATAATAGAAGCAGAGTAGGGAATATGGGATATTAGGTTAACTGGTGATATTTTATTATTCAAGCCTAGCATGAAAATCAATTTCCCATTGATTTGATTTGGTTCTGTGTGTCAGGAAATAGATAGCTAAAGAAAGGGATTATAGTATTAATTAAATATAGTTTCTTTCCTTAGTCATTCATCCTTAGAAGCCAATAAATATTCATTCAGTACTCTGTGGAAAAATGAACTCATTGCATCAGATAAAATTTTCATTTTCCATAAGTGATTTGCCCAGTCCTGGTAGATATTTGCTCTTCAAGAAGTGAGCGGCCAAAACTATAGAGTACAATTTGTCTAATTATTTTACTGTAAATGGAAATAGAATTTAGATTTTCACTCTTGTTTGATTCGTTTTTTTTTCCTTTCACATTTATTTTTCACAGCTTGGTATTGTCAAAAGACAATATGACCTAGTATGGGAAGAGCTCTTTCCTTTCTTCTCTAAGCTTCAGTCAATAAACGCATAGATTGAAGATGTTGAAACTTGTTCCCACATGCACCTTGGGACCTGAAGCACATCTTTCCTGAAGGTGGACCCCTGAGACCTGAGTTCCGCCAGGTGACATGGAGACAGTGGTCAAAGTTCTCCAAAGGCCTGGTGTACAGAAAGTATTTCTTGTCTTTTTTCTTCAAGTATCTTGGATTGCATGTCCTTTTGAAGATGCCCTACTTTTGGAAACACCACAATTATACTAATTAGAGCTAATGATTTAACAAATGTAAAGTGCTGAGAATAGCTCCTAGAACGTTTTGAGTCCTCAGTAAATACTAATTATATTATAGGCTAATAATTCTTTCTCTGAAACCCGCAGAGTCCTATGTATTTTGGAATACAGAATTTTTTTAGATTTTAAAACAGAAATAAGGTGGATATACTTATCTTGCACAATATCTCCAGCACCCCTAAATCAAATACATTACTATTTCTGAAGTGAAACACATGAACATTCACACGAAGTATATCATAAACAGTCTCATGTTAATTCAGGTCAGATTGTGTCACATGGAAATTATTTTAAAACTTTTGATTTTTAGAGCTTTTCTGATTTTGAAATTGCAGATAAGGGATTATGAACCTATATTATCATCATCATCATCACTAGTTTTTTTAAAAAAAATAGACTTCATTTTTTAGAGCAGTTTTAGATTCACAGCGAAAGTACAAAGATTTCCCACAGACCTTCTGCCACCGCACATTCACAGCCTCCCCGTTATAAACATCCCCCACCAGAGCAGGACGTTTCTTACAATTGATGAACCTACAGTGAGAAATCCTTATCGCTTGAAGTCTATAGTTTACAATATGGTTCATTGTTGGTGTTGTACATTCTAGGGGTTTGGAAAAATGTATAATGACATGTACCCACCATCATACAGAGTATTTGCACTGCCCTAGTCTGTGCTCCACCAGTTCATCCCTTCCCCTCCTCCAACCCTGGTAACCCCTAATCTTTTTACTGACTCCATAGTTTTGCCTTTTCCAGGATATCATATAATTGGAATCATAGAGTATGTAGCCTTTTCAGACTGACTTTTTTCACTTAGTAATACGCATTTGAGTATTCTCCATGTCTTTTATTTACTTATTTATATTTTTGGTGAGGAAGATTGTTGCTGAGCTAACATCTGTGCCAATCTTCCTCTGCTTTGTATGTGGGACGATGCCACAGCATGACTTGAGCAGTGTGTAGGTCCACACCCGGGATGTGAACTCATAAACTCTGGGCTGCCAAAGCAGAGCACACAAGCTTAACCACTATGCCACCGCGCCAGCCCTCTCCACGTCTTTTAATGGCTTGATAGGTCATTTCTTTTGGCACTGACTGAGACTCTGTTGTCTAGATGTATCACAGTTTGTTTCTTCATTCACCTACTGAAGGACATCTTGGTTGCTTCCCAGTTTTGGTGATTATGAATAAAGGTGCTCTAAACATCCATGTGCAGGTTTTTGTGTGGACATAAATTTTCAATTCCTTGGATAATTACCAAGGAGCATGATTGCTGGATTGTATAGTAATAATATGTTTAGTTTCTTAAGAAACTTCCGAAGTGGCTATGCCATTGTGCCTTTCCACCGGCAATGAACAAGAGTTCCTGTTGCTCCACATCCTTACTAGCATTTGGTGTTTTCATTTTCATTTAGCTCAAAATATTTTTAAATGTCTCTTGAGAGTTTTTCTTTAAGCTACATGCTATTTAGACATGTATTGTGTGATTTCCAAGCATTTTTGGATTTCCCAGGTATCTTTCTGTTATTGATTTCTAGTTAATTTCATTGTGGTCTGAGAGCAGACATCATATGACTTCTATTTGTTTGTTTGTTAAGGTGTATTTTACGGCTCGGAATGTGGTCTGTCTTGGTAACTATTCTACATGAGCTTGAGGAGTATCTGTATTTTGCTGTTATTGGATAAAGTAGTCTACAGATGTCCATTATATCCAGTTGAGTAAAGTTGTTGAGTTCAACTCTGTCCTTACTAGGCTCAGAGAGAGAAATAACTTACCCAAGTTCACGTGGCTAGTAGATGCCAGTACCAAAATTTGAACCCAGGCCATTAACCCTGTCTCCCCACGTTCCTGCTTCATAAACACAGACATTGGAGACACATAAGTGAACAGAGCTCCTGACGTCATGGAGCTTACATTCTAGTGGGGGGAGATGACAATAAACAAGGGAATGTGAGCACTAGGAAGAAAAGTCAGGTTGCAGAGACCACAAAGGGACTGAGCAAAGATTGGGTGTGTGTGTGTGTGTGTGTGTGTGTGTGAGTGTGTGATATGATGCGGCAGGAGAGGGCTTCTTTAATAAAGCATCACTTGAGCGGAGCCCTGAAGGAAGTGAGGGAGTGAGTGATGTGGGTATCGGAACAAGAGTGCTCAAAGCAGAGGAGTAGCTGCTGAGGGAGGATGCTCAACATGTGGTTCTGAGAGTTGATAAAGTAAAAATCTTTTCTGCTTGCTAAGGTAAAACATCTAATCATGGTGAGAGCAGGTAGTTTCTTAGTTATCTGATTTCCCTCTTAATTTTAGAATTCTTTCCCCTTTACTTTCTTATCTCTACTCCAATCCGATCCTAACTTACGAAGTTGAATAAACATTTTGTCTCATTTTTACATGTATTTAAAATTTTCTGTGCCTAAGTGACCCGCAATTGTATCTGCTACTTGATCTTCCTTTCATGGTAAAACGGAAAAGAAGATGAGTCCACAGCTAAAGCTTGAATCGAGGGTATATTAATTTCCTAGGCTGCTCTAACAGATCACTGCCAGGCAGGCGGCTTAGAACAACAGAAATTTATCCTCTCACGTTTCTGGAGGACAAAACCCTGAATTGAAGATGTCAGTAGGGCCCCTCTCACTCCGAAGGCTCTAGAGAAGAATCTCTCCTGCCTCTTCCTAGCTTCTAGTGGCTGTGGCCACCCTTGGCATTCCTTGGCTACAGTAGCATCACTCCAATCCGTGCCTGTGTTGTCACATAGCCTTCTTTTATGTGTCTCCAAACCTCCCTCTCCTTATAAGGACACCAGCCATTGGATTTAGGGCCCACCCTAATCCAGTGTGACCTCATCTTAACTTGATTACATCAGCAAAGACCCTATTTCCAAATAAGATCACATTCACAGGTTCCAGATAGACATGAATTTTGGGGGGACACTATTCAACCCAGAGCAGAGGGGAAATCCTAACTATAGACTGCCTTTCAATCAAGTGGAAATTGTCTCTTCTGTGCCATCCCCAGCCTCACAAATACAAATTGATTCACTTAAAGTTTTTCATTTATAGCACGTGTCAGAAAACTTTTTCTGTAAAAGGCCAGATAGTGGACACTTCAGGCTTCACAGGCCATCAATTCTCCTGTTGTAATGCGAAAGCAGCCATAGACAATACATGACAAATGAGCATGGCTGTGTTCCAGTAAAATTTTATTTACAAAAATAGGCTGCAGGCTGGATTTTCTGGGGCTATAGTTTGCCAACTCCTGATCCATAGTATTGAGAAATTGCTAAAAAAGAGAAAAATGTATACAGCTACCTAAATTCCTACGAACTTTGGTAGAAAGTCTAGTAACTTTGGTTTAATTATGGTTCATAAAAAATAATAACATTTTCCAAAGAATTATATCCACTTATTTGAATAACTTTTACTTTCCCTTCTACCTCAGAGCATTAGAATAGGAGAAAAGGAGGAAAAAAGTTCAGGGGTGCCAGGCATACTGAATAGTACTGTGAACACAATGTGGTTGTAGTATTTTGCAATAAAGTAAACGTTGAAGTTATTCCAGGAAATACTGTAACGGCCGAACAGCTGTAGTCAAGTAGTGCCAAATTAGTCAAGTAAAACTTGGTGCGCTGGAGTGCAATGTAATGTGTTATGGAAGATTTTCATGAACTTGGAAGTCTGGTTATGACCATGGTGACTAAACCCAAGAGAAACCAAAGGGCTTTTCCTGGATACTTGCAAATACAGAGCAAGATCAAGAGGCCTTAGGAACAATCAGCACTCCTATTCGCTGTGCTGTCTAGTCCAGTACAAGAAATATCACGACAAAGCAAAGTAGAAATACTTCAACAACATGAAGCAGGGAGGGTGAAACATAGAAGGAGGGAATTTTACCTTTGGAGAATGACATACGACCGAACACCCTGAAGCGGGGGGGCACTAGTGGGATATGTGTAGGGGAAAAAGGCAATGGAAGGGGGAAAAATAAATGATTTAATCCTCCTGGCCCCCTGTGCAGATTCCTATACAACTGCTGTGCCCCAGAATTCAGCAAAAGGTGGAATTTAGGAACAGGGAGGTCTTGAAGACGCAGGGACGTTCTCGTGGCAGCAGCTGCCTCAGTGAGAGGAGCGGTGCCCCTTGTTGATGGGCTGATCCCGAGGCCCCCATCTTGTCAGGATAAACGAGGGCGGACAGCAGCTTCACATCCTTCCTCACATGTTTCGGGGCCACACCGACGGCGTCACTGCCCTGGCTGATTAGATTCTAATGGGGCCATCCTTCGGTGATGGACGCTACTTGTCAGTTGTAAGTGGATTCGAGAGTTCTTTTCACTCTGTGGAATACCCAAGCTGGCCTGTGAAGATGCTGTTTCTTCATCTGGGTCTCCTCCCACTGGGGAGTAGGCAATAGGAGCCTGGCATTTAGTATGTGTGGTTAGTGCTTGGGCTGACAGTAAAGTGTGCATTAGAAATTGGAAACAGGGAAATAAGGCTGCTCTCTTAGATTTAAATTAGTAAAATAACATAACCCATTATGGATGAATACCTTAAAAATGCAAATATCTTAGGTAAAAAGGAAGAATGGCAAGCACTAGAAATCGAACAAATCCAGACGGGGTGTGAGAGAAAGTGGGACCCTAATAACATTACTGTTATATCTGAGGACCACTCTGGGAACAAGGAGGATGAAGGAGGTAAGCCCGAGACAAGAAGGACAGCCCAAAGAGTAAGAAGGGTCTACGTGTCACCAGCTCTGCCCTTTAGCAAGGGCAGCCAACTGGTAGGAACATTCCCACCCAATGGGCTGGTATATTGATATGATTATTGTCATAGACTCCATTAATTGTGCTGAGCAATTTATGCCATTATATCATTTAATCCTGACAAAACCTTAGGTAATTATTATCATCCCTGCTTCCCACCTGGGTTCACGAAGGCTCAGAGAGGTTGGGTGATTTACCCGCCATCTCGCAGCTGGTTAGTGGGAGAGCTGGGGCCCAAGCCCAGCCTGTCTGCAATGCAAGACCGTGCTCTTAACTCCCTGCTCTGCTGCCTCTCATGTGTTTTCCTCGTGGAGGTGGGGACATTAGGCCATCACAGATTGAACCCCTTATCCTTCAACATCACTCAACTAACGTATTTGGTTCTTAATTCTGTACTTGTCAACTGTATTGGTTGGGCTAGACCAAACTGCTGTAACAAACAAGCAGACTCAAAATACAAGGGCTCGAACACAACAGAAATTTATTTCTCTCCCAGTCAATACACAGAGCAAGGTCGGCAAGTGACTGCTCCATGTGAGGCGCCAACAATTCAAGTTCCTTCCCTCTTGTCTCAAGCATCCCGTAGAGTCTTCTTTTCAGCTGTAACAAGCTAGCAGAGGGAGAGAAAGAGCATGGAGGAAGTTTCTGACCAGACACAGTCGAGCTCAAATGCGAGCTCTACCAGCTGCCAGCTGTGGCCTGTGTGTGACACCGCTGAGCCTCACTCCCTCTGCCACTCGTTTAGTGCAGTGCTCCGCTCAACAAAAACCGGCTGCTTATTATTATGGACCTGGCGCACTTTCCTGAAAACCGCTCTGTGACAGGAGTATTATCCCCAGTTTACAGAGGAGGAAACTGAGGTGACACTGCCAGCTCACGGCCGAGCTGGGACTGGAATCTAAAACCCAGGCTCCTAACCACTGAACAATACTTCATCATAAGTGAAGTGGGTGGATAATTGGCCTCTGGCGTAAGACGACTGAGTTCCTTACACTCTATCTAAATGTTTTCAGTATTAACTAGATCTAAAACGTAACTGTCGAATCACCCCTTTCTCCGTCTCCCCCAGGTCTGAAAAAAGGCAGGCTGCCTTGAGGAACATGGCAGCGAGAGCCTGCTGGCAAGCCGCATGTGGGAATACTTGCTGACACAGACCGAAAGCGAACTTGAATAACGGTTTTATTTCCAAAGGAGACCTCTTAAAATACTTCGTTTTAGAGACTAACCACAAGACTAGGTTATACTTTAAGAAAACAAGTTTGGATGGAGAAGATAGAGTTTTTTAAAAAATATTATTTTACTTTTTACAAGTCAGAAACCACATGGAATTTCCAGTCTCACGCAGCTCATAAATGACTTTGCCTGGTTTTCTTGAAACTTGACCCTTCAAACTCCAAACTCAGCAAAGTCTGAAGATGCGTTGGTGTCTGGAACTGATATTCTAAGGGCTAGCCTGTGACACACGACGAGTTGTTCAGGAAGAAGGGAGGAAGGAGACATCTTTTTCAGCCATCAAATTTTGAGCTGATCTTACCTCTCAAAGCCCTAACAAATTTTCCATTTCTTGACTAAAAAAGCATTCCTCTTGTCATTCTCTTTTGATGTTTTCCAAGGAAATGAGAACAATTAGTACACTGCTCAAACAGCATTTTAATGCTCTAATCTATATACAACGCAGGCAAGGTTGATGCCTTTGGATTAATTTTTTTTTTTACATATTTGTTCAGAATTTATTTAACAGGAGTGTGGTTGTGACTAAAACCAGACAGAAGCAGGAGCAATATACATTTTGCGAGTTAGGTAAGAAAGCTGCAGAAACTAGAGGTCATTGGCACACATTTCCAGCATATTCCTGCAATGTTTGGGTGAATCTTTGTGGATTGTTGGGTTACCCTGATCCTCATTCTGGCTCTGAATGCAAGATTTCTCTTGTATCAGTTAGCAATTGCTGAGTAACAAGTCATCCCAAGGTGTAATGTCTTAAAACCACAACCGTTTACTATTCCTAGTCTGTGGGTCTACTGGGCAGGTCTGCTGACCTGGGCCGGGCTTGATTGATCTTGGTTGGGCTTGTTCATGTGTTTTTGTCAGCTGGTGCGTTGGTTGGGATCTAGCTGGTTTAGGAAGATCTCTGTTGGCATGAATTATCTCTACACCAAATGGTCTCTCATCTTGCAGTTGGCTAGCCCCAATTTTTTCTCATTTTGGAGGCAGGAAGAGTCCAAAGTAGAGAAAGCTCAAGGATATGAGGTCTCTTATGGTCTGGCTTCAAATTGGCACGTCATCATTTCTCCTTCATTCTATTAGCTAGAGCAAGTCACGAGGCCAGGCAGACTTAAGGGATGAGGAAATGGATTCTACCAGTTGATAGGAGCAACTATAAAGCCACATTGCAATGAGGATAGATAAATAAGGGTGGGTAGAGAATTGGGGCCATATTTACCATGAAGCTGTCATGGCCTGTAACAGTGAAATCGCGAAGTGAATGAAGCTTGTCTCTGGTAACTCGATGCTCCTTTCCTGTGGCGTGTGTTAGCTGAAAGCCTAGTGGAGTCAGAAGCCCAGGTTCCAGTCCCAGCCCTGCCCTTTCTTTTGGCAAGTCATGTGCTCCCTGAGCATTAATGTGCTCATCTTTAAAATGGTGTGATGTCATCTGTCCTCCTGCCCTCTGAGCTCTGCTGTGTTTAATAAATAAGGTTAGAAAGACCCTTTCTCGGAGATGTTCAAAGCCTTTAAGCTGGTTCTTGGATGCTGAAGCCGCCCCCTATCCCCCAACCCGGCCCAGCGCTGTCCCCGCCCCGTGCAAATATCTTTGTTCCACTTAGTTTGTCTTTCCAAACCCTTCCTCCCACCCTGATCTGGACTTTCCCCAATTCTCACTTTATTCTCTCATCAAAAGTTAACTCTCCTAATTTCTTTTTCTTGCTTGAAATTGTTTAGCTAATTTGATAAGCAACTTCAACCAAAAATGATATTGATTCTAAATAAAATTGCCATTTTAACATCATCCTTCTGAGGCAGTCAGGGCTGTTTCCACGCCTGTGTCCAGCTCCTCTGGGTTCTCAGACACTCTGCATGAATTCTCCAGGAACTCCAGCCCCTTCCTGAGCACTGATGAGGGCTTTGGATGCATTTTTCCTCCTCATCCTGACGAGAAGTCAAGGGCTCCAGCCCTGCCATTGACTAGCTCTGGATATGCCACTTCACTTTACGCTTTATTTTTCTCACCTCTAAACTGAGGATATTTGACAAATTGACCTTGAGAGACTCTTCCAACTCTGAGAACATATTATATTCTAGAATATTTACAAAGCAAAACTTGGAGAATCCAGTGTTGTTTTGAAAATGTCTTTATTTTGTGGTTTAGTAAATCAAGTATTCTGTAGTCAACGACGACTCAGAAAAGAGGAAATCATAATCATAATTAAAATAGCTAGTGTTTGTTGAATAGGCTTAGATTCCTGCTTACAAGAAGTTACTTGCTATAAAAGTTTCATCTCTATTTTAGAGTTTTAATGTCAATTGAAGCGTTGTCAAACTGTAATCAATGGTTATATGTGATATAAGTATTTTCTATAGAGAGTAATGGATGATAGAAAGAGAAAGAAAAAAAGCAAGAAAGAAAGGAGGGAGGGAGGAAGGGGAGAAACTGACACTTATTGAACTCTCACCATGTGTGTGGTAAGAAATGATTACAGAGCGTGATCCTCGGCAGAAATTGCTAGGCGTTCTCCAAATTCTGTCCTTTTCTTCTGGGGCCCTCAGTCAGGTTACATCTCCCAGCCTCTTGCAGATGGCTGACTCCATGTGCCTGACCTCCAGCCAGTAGAATGTGAGTGAAAGTGTTGTGTCCTGGCTCCAGGGCTGACTTGAAAAAGCCTCCCAAACAAGCTTCTCCGACTCCTTTCTGCTTCTAGCTTCCCTGGGTGGAGACGATGCCAGGGTGATCGTGCAAGTCCTTTGTTGAAGGTAGCGGAACTGCTCTCCACCCGTGACCCTGCAGGGGAGGTGTGCTGCCCCCGAGCGCGCCTGCCTTGAACTCCGATGTGAGTGAGGAGGGCACGCGTAAGACGTTTGAGCCATTACACATTTGGGAGTCCATTGCAGCATTTAACATATCCTGAGTAATACGCAACATTTCAAATCATCTCTAGGAGGTAGATACTGTTTATGTTTATTTTTACAGAAGAGAAACTGAGGTGCAAAGTGAGGAGGTGACTTTCTCAGGTTATACAAGTGGCAACGCGAGATTTAAACCCGAGTGGGTCCAAGGCCGTTCACGCATAGAGTGGAGCCTGCCAGAGTCTCATTGTAGAAATTCTCATCAACTTGTCCATGTTGGACAAAGACCCTTATTGTGAATTAATGAGCTTAGACAGTAATTCCTACAACATTCTGAACTCAATCATAATAAGAGGCAGTGTGGTATGATGGTGTTCGCGTCTGGCAGAATCTAAATCTGCCATTTGCTGGCTCTGTCACTTAGGCAAATCGTTTACCTCCTATGGGTCTCAGCTTTCTGATCTGCAAAATGAAAGTAAAAATTAAAATAAAAAAAACAGATTTGGCTAGGAATAACTGGTGACTGGTTATCTGTCAGAGTTTTCTGTTCCCACTTCCCGTTTGTCAGTAGCCCTTTCTCAAAGAAACAGCATATCTTGCACCCAACTGGATCTTAGAAAGTTGCTCTGTCCTGGGGTATAAAAACCTTCGAAAGATAGAGTTGGGTATTAAAATAAATAATATTTGAAAGTTAAAAAAATAATAAATGTGCAGTACTTAGCACAGTGCCTAGTGGATAGTAGGTCTCAGTGATAGCACACCCTTCTTAGCAAGGCCAAATGAGCCCTCCTTAGTCCAGCTTTCCGGCATTGTGTTCCGAGCTGCTTGAGCAGTCTGGGTTTCCTTTTCCTGCATTTATCTATTGGGATGTGACTTGCCTTACTATTAGCATAAGTCATAAGCATCCTGCTCTGTTTTTCAGGAAAAGGAGGTAATTTGGACTGCAGCCACGTTCTCATTAGAGAAAATGAGGGCAGTTAATAGTTAGTGTTCAAGAACAACAAAGCTCTTTTAGTTGCTTAGCAACGGAGGCTGGGGGCTGGGCAGAGACTGTGTCAGCAGCTGAGGGAGCAAATCAGGGAGGAGCGTAAAAACAATCTAATGGCCGGTCATTCCCAGGTGGGCGAAAAGAGATTTAGATAGCTCTGGTATTTATAGCTATAGCTTATTTGCTACATGACTGGAAAATTTAATAAAATATTTTGAAATTCAGCACTGGTAAGTCACAGGGGACATTAATTGTCCTAATGCAATATGTACACTGTTTATTTAACATGTTGATACAAATGAAATGGGGGAGTGGTTTAGAAGTCGTCTAGATTCCGAAGTCCGTTCTGCACAGACACTACTGCCACCGTGTGGGCGACGCGGGGAGCCTGCTGGGCGCTGCGGGCGAAGGGTGGGTCTGAGAGGGACTGCAGATGGCTTTATGCACCCCTTAGAGTAATTTTGAAAAACTCTGGTACATTCTTATGTTGGTAGGTAAAATTTTAATTGTAAGTTTAAATGGTTGTAAGAAATATAATCTTCTATGGCTATGAATATCGACATTTTAAAATAAAACTACTATATCACCCCTTTAAATGTATACAATGGCACCTAAATACCAAAGGAATTCGATGTACACCATCAGCCATTTAAAAATTATGTGAGCAAGCTCTTTTAATGAGTAATTTTCAGATAATTCCTTTTCCTCCTTAAACTTAGATTCGAATTCCGCTTCTCCAACAGACTTATATTCTAATGTTTTATACATATATATCTCATATATAAGTATATAATGTTACACATAATGCTATGTATATTACATTTTACATATATATTTCTCTGTAACAAAAATAAGTATATAAATTAGAATTTAAATTACAAAATTTTTCTCTGACTATAAGGCTTAAGTTATCTATATTTTTTAGTACGCAATTGATTAAAAAACACAAATATATGACAAATATTGATCAATCATTGTTAAACATTAAAAGTAGTGCTTTGTTTAGAAGTCTACCTTTTAGTGAGATAGATGGGGCTTTTAAAAAATTAGTTGATTTATCTATGATGAATATTTGTTATTACCAGAATGAGAGAAGAATCATCTTCAATATTATCTGATTTATTATTTGTTCTAGCTGTAAGCTTCAAGGAACTTCAATCACAGAAATAAGTAATGATACTGGAAGAAACTCTTTTAGGCAATGTAACTCAATTCTTGGAATAATTTCTGAGTTATTTGCCAAAAATGACCTCGGGCTCTTTCAGTTTTTTGTTTGTTTGTTTTTTTTTTTTTTTTGATGATAAGTGGACGTCTGGCTTAGTTTTGCTTCAATGGTGTTGACAGCAAGAGAAAGCCACCTGATGTGCAGAAGGATTTGGTACCCAGTCATTAGTCATTCACTTTCCCAGCACAGATACCCATATTTAAAATTGTCCCTATGATGGACTTCCCACAGATTTCCATGCCCCAAACAGTGCACATTTGTAACCTTCGATTGTGTGGCAAGTAAACTCTTCTTTTTTAATGGGAGAAAAAGGGCTTGGATAAAGAAAGATGGGAACAGAGTACTATAACAACACAACGCAGCACAGCACAACAAACACAGCATAACATAATGTAACTTATTGTAACATAATATAACACAAAGTAACATACCAGCGTGTAACAGTTGCCCAGAGATTTCCAAGGCTATCCAGTTTATCAGTTTTAGAAGTTACCAAGATTGTCAGTTTTAGAAATGAATACAAATGGAATATGAAGATACAAAGAAAGTTGATTCCCCTAAAATTATTTGAATCTATACCTATCCCTTGAAAACTGTTTGTACACCCTAGGTTGAAATCACTGGTTTATCCCAAAAGCCAGTCTGTGATGGAGCTTTCCATAAGCCTGATGCCAAATTAGGTTGTGGCAGTAGGGGCTGAGGGGGGCATAGTTCAAAGTGTTGAATTTACTGAGTTTAAATAACGCTTCCTTATTTTTCTATAATGTCTTCTGCATCAGGGAAAAAAAAAAAAGATGATGCTGGGAGGTGTTAATAGTGATTTTGAAAGCCAGTGCTATGTTCTTCCTCATTTATTATGCTTTCGAAATTGTGCCGGTTAGGAAAGCCTGAATTAGGCTGAGGTGGTAAACAACCCCAGATCTCAGTGACTTGAGAACAACTTTTATTTCTGCTCATGCGACATGCTCACTGCAGGATGGCTCCGTCTCTGCTCCTTGCAGAGACCCTGGCAGAGCGCCCCGCTCTGGGACACGGGGTTTCCTGGCAGAGGAAACAACAGACATGGAAGACCACGAGCAACCTCTGACAGCTTCCGCTCTGTGGGGACACACACCACTCCCATACACATTTCTTTGGAAAAAGCAAGCTCATGGCCTCTGCCGAGTCCAGCACAGTGAGGATGCACAAACGTCCTCCAGGAAGCGGCAGCAGACGTTCGATGACGTTACAACCTCCCACACCCGTGAAAACTCAAAGTCTAGGAACCGTTGTTTATGGTAAACAGGTAGTAGTCATTTTCTAAAGTTATTATGTTAAAATATTTATTTTAATTTTAAGATTACAAAGTATTTGTAACATACAGAACAGTATAGAGATTAATATAACAAAGACGCAAGGACTCACATCCCAGAATTACCACTGTTACCATGTGCCATACTGACTTCAGATCCCTTTGTTAAAGAGGAAACTAAACATCGTAGGTGCAGTCCAGGCACTCCTGCCAATCCCTTCTCATTTAAACTCTCACCTTTCTCGAAGTAACCCTAGTCTGATGCTAGAATAAAGAATTTTATGTTTATTCTTTCATATTGTATTACAAAAGTGCTTTAAAAATATGTGTAATGTAAAATGTACATATCTTTTTACAACTTACTTTTCCCATTCAACATTATATGTTTTAGATATATCCATGTTGATGTATGTAGATCTGGTTATTGCATCAAAGCATTCAATAGTAGTATGTGATATGAATAGATCACAATTTATCCATGGAGTTGGAACTTTAGTCTGTGTATAGCTTTTTGTTGTTACAAACAATTGGACAATAAACACCTTTATATACGTAGAAGACGAGTTTTTCTAAAGTTTATGCCTTTGAAATGATTGAAATACTTTACCATAGTGGCCTTGCACGGTTGAAAAAGGTAACTGCTTTGCACACCAAGGTGAAGCTTTACAAATGGCGGCTCCAAAGGGACCGATTGAACACGACATGAGACTGTATCCTGGTCTTACCTGAAACCATCCTGGCAGAGAAAATCAGAGACAACCTCATGAGACTTTCCTGGGCCCCTGAGTTGTGCATAAAGCAGTTGAAAGATCATCATCCTACAAAACTAACGGTGTTCCTAGGGGCTGCAAGGAGTGTGGTAAACATGGGGCTGAGGAGCAGCACACTCAGAGACACCTTGTGGTTGGATGAGGAAGGCCCAGCGGGGGATGCCGGGGGTGGACTTGGTGTGCGAGGAAGTCAAAAGGGATGATAGGGACTGAAGAGCAGAAGGAAAAGGGGACATCTCAGCCGATGTCAATGAACAGATGAGGACTGAGGACCAGTTGTCCTTCCCCACGCCCTGACGCAGGTGACTGCGGGGAGAGGGGGTGGAGTTGTATTGAACTTGCTATTGCTAGCCAGCGTCCATTTCCTGCTTTTCCTGTTCTAACAGAACACAAATTTTGTTCAGGTGTCAACCCCTCCCCGACAGAGCCCAGGTGCTTCAGTTTCGGGGATAAGGCTAAGTGGAGTAAAGGTAGTCCTATATCCCTTGCCAGTAATTGTTCTAGAAATGGCCATGGAAGGCAATTTGGGCCAAGAAGAACAGAGGAGAGATTTTCCAGGGCACTCTGAGAAAGTTCTCTCTTACTCCTCTGGAAGAACTTCCAAAGAATTGTTTTTTCTCTTCCTTTCAAGTTGGATAGTGTGGCTGTAATTGCTGCAGCCTGTGGATAAAAGTGACATATGGAGTAAGCAGAACGGAAGGGATGGGAGCGAAAACAAGCTGGAGTCATCATCCCACTCTGTGCTGCTGGTTATGTGAGCCAACTAGGCCCCTGGTCGCTTCTACCTGTTTGAATTATGTTTTTAATACTTGCTACGAAAAGTGCTGCTTCTAGAGAGTGGCAGGAAGTGTCCGTGTGTGGGAGAGGGGAGCTGAACTGATAGATCTTATTCTGAATTGACAGATCAATTTCAGCCACAAGGCAGAATGAGAGCTTAAAATAGAAATTAACTTCAATCACAAAATATATGCAAGAAGTCCTTGCTTTCTACAGTTCTGATATGCACACATGTCAGTTACCGTGTTTAGTTAAATAACACCAGTCTCCAATGACATGGCTCAAATTTCAGTTACTATGATGTAATACATTAAGTGTATGTAATTCATACAAATACAAACTTCACTGCTTCCGTCCACAAACGCTGCATAAATAACAGATGCCCATCGTGACCAGTGACCAATCACATCACTTCTTTCATAGTCCGCTGTCCATGCACAAAGTCTGTCTACTCATGTGGGTAGCAAAGCACATAGTCATGTTGTCACTGTGTTTCCTGATGACACACACAGCATTTTAATAAAATGAATACTTGAAAGACAGAATTGGCCAAGAAACATGAAATGAAGCAAAGAAACAAAAACTGATAATGCTGGAGGTGAAGTTTGAAGCAAACATAAACGTAGAGAATTTATGAAAGAGAAGAGAGAGTTGATGGTGAGGATATTGACACTGGCAGCCGTGAGAGACCTGAGATGCACGGTCAGAGGAGCTTAATGGAGGCAAACTGATCACCACACGTGAGGAAAGTGATTGTGATGAAAGTCTGAAGAGGCCCCGGAGAAAGTCCTGCCTGCAGAACCTTCATGTTAAAGGAAATCTTACAGCTATTTCATGGACTTGAATGTGCAAAGGGTCACATTTGGAAGCTGACCCAAACTTAGAAAGGAGTATAATCATCCATCAGGACACAGAGAAGATGGTCTGTGCTCAGCATAATTTATACAGCGAAGAGGTAAGTGCTGTTCTAGTGTTTTTGAAAAACACTTTAATTCTCTATGTTTCTAATGTTTTAAATTACATAACTACATTAGTTTTACTACTTTTTCATTTCCCTTAATATTTATAGTCAACAGTAAGAGGGTTTTTAGCATCTTGATAAAAATTTTAAAGATCACAGAATAATTGCAGTTCTGCGTCCTTGCCCTTGCACAGCCATTCTCTCTGCCCTCCTCCCACCCCTATTTCTTGTTCTCTACCTGGCGATTTCATTGCCCCAAACCCAGGCCCAATGTTAAGATGGCTTTGCACAGTTTGCTGTGCAAAGAGAACAAGACTGTCTGTAATAAGGTATAATAATGTCACAACGTTCTGTACACCCAAGTTTGTGGTCTATAAAATTCACACATCCTGAAAATTGGATAGATATGTATGGACAGCTCCTTCAACATTTTGTTAAAAGATTTTGCTTTAGCTTGATGAGTGGCATGGCGTAGGGACAAGTGTGCTGGACCGGGTTATTTGGAGTCCTGTGTTCTGGTCCAGCTTTGTGGTTAAGTAGCTGTGTGATCCAGGCCCAGTCACTTAAACCCCTTGCCTCTATTTCCCCCCTGTAAAACATAGGAGAGTGAATAAGCTAATTTTCAGGATTCCTTTGGGCACTACATTTCTATAATTCTCTATCATTATTAAAGAGAGAAAAAAGGTGAAAAAGAGAGAAAAAGCCCCTCCACCAAGACTACTTCCATTTACATGGTAACAGTAAATGTTTATTGAATGAATAAATGATTAGCATGACTTTGGTGGGGTGAGGCTATGCATGGTTTGATTGTGGTGAGAATCAGTGAATGTTTGTTCTGGTGAGAAACTGCTGTTTATTGTACTCACTATTTTCATGTTGCCATTGCATATTAAGGCACAGCTGCCCTGATAACTCAAGGTGCAATACTGTGTATCCTTCTTCAGCTTGGTGGACCATTTATTCATATACTCATTGAGCACAGTGCTAGGCCCTAGATGAGAAAAACTTAATTCTCGCCTTGGAGGATCTCACAGTATGGTGGGAAACCAACTCACTCTTCCTGAGGGAGGGCCATTTGGACTGGATTTTGGAAGATGCGTGTGAGAAGGCCTAATAAAGAAAGAAAAATGGGGGTGGGAGGAGGGCATTTTAGGAAGAGGATGGCTGTGCAAAGGCAAGAGCACATAAAAGGATATGAAGGACGTGAGCACTGAGAGTGGAGTGATTGACAGAGGACGGGTGCAGGAGGAGGAGCGGGGCTTGGCGGAGATAGGACTGCTGGCTTCTGTGCAGAAATTAGAAAACACTCTAGGTATTTCTAGCAGGAAACTTTTAATAGAGGGAATTAGGTGCTTATAAAATTGCTGGAAGGGAGGGAAAGTAGAAGTCAGGGGGTTGTTGTGAAGTGTTTAGATCATGTCAGCATCGCTGCTACGCAGAGGTTTGGGGATGCTGTTTCCTTGTGGACGGTTGGGAACAGTATGATGCTACTGCCAATATATAGCTGTACCTCGTCTTGGGCTAGACAGTAGAATAAAGAATGGCTGCTGCAAAAACTCAGTCTGCCGCAATCCGTGCACGAGTTGCTCCTAGTGTAAGAGGAAGAACAGCCTCAGGTTCCTTTCTCTCTACCAAATCCTGCATGAGTGCATTTAACTGACAGAATCACATCTAGAAGCTGGCAGCAAAGGGATCTGGGAAATGTAGTTCCCAGGCTTCCAGACCCTGTTAAAGAACTTATAAGGGGAGTGGAAATGAATGCTGACGGGCAACAGACAGTAACTAGTAGAGCTGGGAAGGTAAGTCGGGGCCAGAGCCTGGAAGTTCTGGAAAGGCATGCTAAAGGAGACAGGAAAATGCTGCATAGGATGCCACTGAAAGTGTAAAAGCAGGATTGATACAATTCAATTTATTTTATCAGCATTCGTGGCATGGTGGAAGCCATTCTTCTAAACTAAAAAAAAAAAAAAAAAAACCAGCAAGCTGTACCACAATTATTTATTAAATAACTAATAACTGTTATGTACCTAGAATCATGCAGTGAAAAAGCTCTCTAAGTTTTTTTTTTTATTAAATTACCTGTGGTAACTCACCCGTCAACTATTCTTCCCAAGTTTTTACTGGGTGCACATTTTGTGGCAGGCATTGTGAATACAGATATAAATCATCTATGGTTTCTGATCTGAATAAGCTGAAGGCTAAGGAAGTTTCAGAGGGTTGTTTGGTGCATTAATTCATTGCTTCTCAAAGTGACTTCTGCTGAACTTTATGCTTGTAAGATACTCTAAGAAAAAAGTGGTCCCGCTATCAAACTGTTTAAAAAAATTTGTATATATACTATATTTCCTCTTGCAAATTTAAATCTCTAATAAATCCTATAGTAAAAAAAATTAGCTGTTTAATTTTGTCTTACCAGGATTACCCACTTTATTTGACTCTGAATATCTATGAACAATCGAGCTCTTCAGGGCCCAGTTGGGGAAAGACTGGAGGCTTGGAGAGAAGAGCCAGTCAAACTGAAGGCTGCCAGCGGGCGATTGACAAAAAAGGATTTAGATCGGAGAGAACGGAAAGAAGAAAATTCCAGAAAATTTAGCTTTAGGTACGATTTCTTAATTTCAGAAGCATTTTCAGGACAGAAAGATGTCAAACTAATCAAACTGATCTTAACACTTCAAACACATCAATATCTATCAAAAATTACTTTTATAAGGATGAGATATTAAGTGCCATAACAGTCAGCTAGGAAAACGCAAATCTTGGACAACAAAAACTTCTGTTTACCCAGATGTAAATGGTGAGCTGCAACACTAAGTTATGGTAAACGCTGCATTCCTAAGAACGGATAGAGCAGGAGGCTCGCTAACCAGTTACACGACCACGGAAGCCCTTCACCCATAAGGCCTTGAAAGAGCCTTGAAGGGGTTGAGCAAATGGAAGGAGAAATGGGTTTTGTGGACATTTCTTTGGAGAGTTATGCTGTGGTGCCTCCCTGGAGCCACTGAGGGGAGGGAGGGTGCTGCTCGCCTCATTTCTTGCCTGAAGTTGGAGAGAGTTCTGGTGTGTAACTCTGGTCTGGGGCGCCTGGCGGTTGTGGGGGCGCTAGCAGCTTTGGCAGGGGAGGGAGGGAGAGGCTGCTGGGAGTTTGGCTGGGCCTTCTGGCCAAGAATCGGGGCAAAGGGCACTGGATGCAGGCTTGTGGCAGATAGAGCCAGCCTGGACTGTTCTAAATCCCGCCCAAGAGTCTGTGTGGAGTGGACTGTGGGAAAACCAGATTCTGAGAGAGAAGAGCAGCTGGAGGAAAACGCACTGCTCGCATCACAGGAAATTCAGGCAAATGTTGCCAACCTGAGGCCTCTGAAGAACTGGCCACGCAAAACAGCTCAAACGTGGGCCAGTCCCGCGGTATGAGAAGCCCGCTTACGGCAGTGCCTGTTAACCCCCTGATATCCTCTGCCCTTGCCTCTCCCACCGCCTGCTTTGACCTTGCTGGGGCTAGAAGTCCAGGCAAGCACGTGAGGAAGGAGAAGTGCTTAGCAAAGAGGCAAAGGAGCCCGCCTTCTCTCATCCTGTGACTCAGGTGGTGAAGTTTTAAATGCTCTTTCCACACAATGAATTGAGATTGTCTTTGTAACTGAAAATGACTGAGAAGTTCTCTTACAGTAACCAGATAAACCACAGCACCTAACTTAACGCTCATCCGAGGGCCGGTGTGTCACCCCCATCGACCAGGCTTACAGGGACACTCGGGGGCAAAACAAAGCTGCTTTCATGATTACCCCACAAGTCTGCTTGTCCAGTGCACAGTTTACTCTGTTAAAGATGACCAAGAGGGGACACATGTGAGATCTTGGCAGACGCCTGCAGTACAGCAGGATCTTGTTATAATGTCATATACCCCTAAATACATGCTAGTGTAGTCCTGATCGCGGTGCAGGTGTAGAAGCTAACTTATCCTGGGTCATTTTATACACGTCTTGTGAGAAATAAGGCTAGAGACTGGGACAAGAGATGTGTAGGAAGGAAGCGGTCACAATAAAACAAGGCAGCCACAGGCTGAATCGAACTGACTGCTGGCAAAGGGGCGGCGCTGCTGTGAGAGGCCTACCGTTCCTCCACCACCGTTTTGGGGGCTTCTGCTGTACCAAGCATGAGGCCTGATATTGGAGCTTCAAGCTTGTTTTCCCTAACTCCTCACAAGTTAGCATGGGAGACCGACAACAGTGCAACATAACTGACCCTGGAGATAGCATGAGCCAGGGAAGCCAGACCAAGCCTGCTTGGAGGTTCTTTAAATAATGAGGGTGAACGAGAGAATCCGGCTTTGAATGAAAGGTGGGCATTGGCTAGACTGAGAGGCGTTTCACCTTGCTGATAGCATGAGACGTCAGGGAGGTGGTCTGCATTCACCTGTGATTCTTATATTGGATAAGTATCAGAATCATCTGGAAGCCGCAAACCGCAGGAGTTTCTCACTCAGGTGGAAATCAGCAGGTCAACAGCACGGCCCTCAACCCTCCCAAGCTCCCACGTGATGCGGATACAGGGCTGGCATCTGGGAACCACCCGGAGGTCTCAGCGGAGATCTGATTTGGGCTTATGAGGGTCTGGCTGGCTGTGCTGCACCTGTTAGGGTTTTACTGAAAATGGCACACAGAGAGAGTCCACCAACGAACACGGCCTGCGTCTTATTAAATGAATTCGTTTTTATTACTATTTATAAAGCTTAAGATTTTTCTAAAAGAAAAAAATCAGTTTACATGTAGTAAAGTTACAAGTAGACAGCTATAGATAATATAGCTGTTAGGAAAAAAAAGAACTAAATAACAGGAAAAAAGCAGTATGCAGCAATAAAATTAATACCTACGTAAAACTAGCAGTGCAATAAGAGAAGCAGAAAGCAGCTTTACATGGAAAAAAAAAAGGTATTTAAATACAGAAATAGCACCTTATAAAAAGGAATTGAGAAATGTAAACTTGGTAGGTAGATTCAAGTATAAAAGTTATACCCCCAACTCTTGTACCAGAATGAAAGGGTTTCACAAACCCTGGACAGTGTAGGGCACACACCTTCCTCAGTGCCAACTCAAAAGCTGCAGGATCGCCAACAATGGGTTTTTCCTTTTACTAATTTACACAATGATCGACTCAGGCTGGCTACAGCTTCTTCACGCACGCAAATACCCACGTGCAGCTCAGCAGCGTCACTACCGCCAGTTGCTCTGTAAGAAACACACTCGCGTCCTGACAGGAGCAACCACTGCATTATTATTTCATCTTTATGTATCACAAAGCCACATTAAGAGGTGGGTACTGAGCACAGAAGGAGTTTGTTCTTAGTTTTCTACTGCTAAGTATGTCACAGTCATAATGGTCTCCTCTATGGGGCTGCTTCTTAACACTCCTCAAGAACTGTGAATTCTCTGAGGTTTATGTAGTCATATCATGAACAGAATAAAAAAAGATGAAAAAGAAGTTAAAGTAGTAAGTGGCGAGCATCCAAGAACAGGAAGGGCGTATCAGTTTGCTTTCATCTAAATGCACACCTCTCAAGTGGGAGTACTTTGTGGAAGGTCTTGAGCGTGGCATACTGAAAACCCACATCCCCTGGGCAGGCCTATACGCTGCATGGCTGTAGCCTACCTGGAAAAGGCAGATTGTTACGTCTTGATGGGGAACCTATCATACTAGTTTGGGGTAATCATTACCATGCAATTGTTGATGATCAGAGCCATGTTTTTATCTGTTTAACTCTAGAGAAGACTGAAAAAGGGAAAAAAAAAAATCTTGTAAACTTTAAAAGTTTAGTGTTGATAAAAAATTTTATATAATAGCAAATTTATTTAATCTGACTACCTACCTGAAGTTTTCAAAAATCTCGTGGGGGTAATAAGGCTAATACTATCCTGTAGTTAATATAAAGCTACTTTACTGAGACTCCCAGAGTCTCTTAAATTAATATTTTTATTCTTTCATATAATATTTTATTGGGTCCAAAAATAAGAATAAAATAAAACCCTACACCAAGAATCCAAATCTAAGATAGAAGTTTAGGAAAAGAGAAAGGAACAAAGAAAGGAAGGAAGGGTGGAGGGAGGGACGGTGGAGGGAGAAAGGCGTTTACTCTGAAGAGACAAGAATGAGGTGAATATCCATAAATCCAGGAAAACAAGATCTAGCTTGGCTACTTAATGAAACCTAAAGTAATATGATGCAACAAAGGGATACTGCATTCGCACGAGAACAATGAACCCCTGCACTCAGCATTCTTATTTGTCAGAAGTACTCTGAAAAATAACTCTGGTTTCAATACTGAACATAATGTGTCCATTTTCCCTCTTGCCCTTCCAAACATGCAGAAAAAAAGTAAAGGAAAAAATAAAAGAATCACCTATTGTCCTCTATCAATTTCTACATCGTTACTCTTCAGAATTCTATCAAAAGGTCCCATCCAGGTTCCAATTTTCCATATAATTACTTTCCACTTTCCTGATTTATTCAATAAACAGCAATTATTAGAAGGCACCCATATCTGACACTCTACAGTCAACATTTAAATATAAAACCACAGGGGCAGGTGGTGACGGCAAGTGAGCACGGTAGGACTTCTACAAAGGAACAGTAAAACCTCGTCCTTCACACAGCTATTCGAGAAGCAGCTGTCAGGCTGCCAAGTTCATCTTGGTTCTCAGGCCCAGAGAGGTCAGCACAGTTCATCAGAGCAGGTGTGTCTTTCACAGTTATTTTGGTCTTGACGTTCTGTCATGTATATACATTTATCCACATTTTTCCTAGGCTGTAAAATAAGTGCAGGGCAAATCATACAAAAAAAGTAGAAACATTCAAGTCGTCATACCCTGAAAAACATGTGTTTTGCTGTAGTTGTAAACTTTTTGCACTAAATCCCACTTCAGGAACAAAATAAATAATACCATAGGATTCACAACTGACGCTGGCTTCCCGGTGAAGCCTAAGGAAGCAGTAGCTTTTTTAAAACTGCAGAAAGAAGCTTCTCTCACCACAGATCTCCTCAGGGCGAGGGCAAACACGTGGCAAGAATGCTCACCCCAGGTAAGTGCTAGACAGGCCCCCCCTTTAGAAAAACCACCAGACCCCACAGCCTGTTCAGGTCGACTCCCAGCAATAAGAGGATTCTTGAATTGAAACCACTAAAGTCAGTCGGCGCTGTCATGGTGACATCAGGTACAGAGTCCGGACTCTGGTATCAAATGCACAATTAGTAACAATTACTTTCAGGAAAATAGATGATTCACGATGATGGGAAGTTAACATCAGAACCACGGGTGGAAGAGAGGAAGGATGCGTGCTGAAGACTGATGGTCTGCATTCTGCTTTCCGTTCAGCATCAGGATGTGATCAATACACGAGGAAATTCAGGTGGTCTGTTCCCACCCTGCCTGGCAAAGTGTCACTTAGTCAGCCCCACTGCTTGGGATTTCAAGTCTCCTCTGTGCCGAGCTGGTGTTTCGTGACTGGTTCCTTTCTCTTCTCCTAAGGACAGGGTCTCCGAGGCTGCCAGGTGTCTTGAAAAATGTCTCCCGATGTGTGCGTCGGATGCTCTTGGGGGTCACCGGAGCTGGTGACTGAAAACGAAAAAGGGGTAAGGAAAAGCAGAAGTGAAAAGAAACTGCCCTCCATCTCTGACGTGGAAGCCCTTTCTTGACTGTGTCATTGAGACCCTGATGCAGGCATTCTCCCCTCTGCTTTTGTCACACTCATCTGACTTCTCTCCTGCACAACACTTATCATGACTGGAGATTAACTCATTTATTCTGTGTGCAGAAAGGCAGCCTCGCAAAGAGGTTCCGAGTGTGGCACTGACACCCGCCCCCGCTGGCTGTGTGGCCTCAGGAAGGTTACCTAACCGTGTGTCCCTCAGTGCGGGACATCCACACAATGGGGTGATACAGAGCGCCTTCACAGGGTTGTAGGAAGGAAATGAGTTAATATTTATAAAGCACTTTAGACCATGCCAGGCAAACAGTCAGTGTATGTGTCTTGGCTTTTTTGGTTTACTTGCTAATATTTATCCTCTCAAGTTAAATGTTAAGTATTTATCCCCTTAATGTGCCCCAAAAGGGCAGGGAGCATCATCCTGCTTACTGTTACATCCTCACTGCCTAGGTCAGTGGCTAGCACATAACTAGTGATCAAAAAGCATGTGCCATGTTACAACCACTTTGCTTAAAACCTAACATGTTTATTTCGGTGTCTAGCAAACTTCTGGGCCTCTGAGTAAACTTGTCTAAAATACTTTTGGCCACAGACTACTTTTTCTCTGGGAGAGAAGTAATCACTTTGAACAATGCCTAATGCCTAATAGAAATTCAATAAATATTGACTGACTGAACTACAAATAGAGTTTGGGGGGGGGAAAGACAATACTGATTAATTTATATTGACTATATACATTCATATACGTACATTTGCATATATTTCATTTGAACATATATATCTCCATTCCCTCCTAAACACTGCATTTTAAGAAATGACAAATGCTAAAAGTCTTTGTGGTAGTATCAAGACTTCTATTTCCCTTGGCTGTTTCTATAGCTGGACAATTAAAATTCAGAGTGGTCTCCTTTATTGAGCTAATGAAACGAAAGCTTGGAGAAATCATCTGAACATTCGGCATTCATCAAAAATCCCCCTGACTTATGCCTAAAATAAGTCACTCTAATTTTAAGAAACAAATTGACAACTCAAAAATGTTTTTATCCTTCAAGCACAGGGTCTGCCGCCTTAAGACTGTGCTTTCTAAGTAAGCAGACAACGCTGGGTCTCCGGTGGAAGCTGGGTAGAACCTGACGGAGAGCCCCCGTCCTACGGTCACGGGACTGCAATCGGAGCTAATTAACGCAGGCACACTCATCTCAGAGCCATGGGCCCTGTGCTGAGTCGAAATGAAACGCCAGCGCTCACCTGCTGTAGTTGGACTGCGGAGACTGGATGTCCCCCACAAGCGGGCGACTCAGGCTGGATGATGGCGTGTGCTCTCGACATCACGGGACTCAGGTTAAGTGAAAGCGGACCCTGCAGCTGAGGGTCTGTGGAGCTGAGAGTCGATGATTTTGGATTAAGCATGGCCGCAGGGCCGATGAGAAGGTGAGCTGCTGATCCGAGGCCAGACAGGCCCAAATTCACAGGTCCTGAGTTTGGGAGAGCACCAGGGGCAGAGGACAGTGGCCTGGGCATTGGGGGAGAATAGAGAACAGGAAAAGAGCCCAGTGCTGGAGGTGGTAAGACCATGCAAGGGACACTGAGGGACGACAGCTGACCTGAAGAGGGTCCCACAGCATGGAGGATCTGACTGCCAGAGAAGAGCACACTGAAACCATTTAATCCTGAAACACAAGCAGAACAAGGTGAAAGTCAACACAACGTGACCATACTATTCAAGCTCACATCCCTCATGGCCCTTCAGGTAGCGGCCCACAATAAACCAGCCCCCACTGGGCACGTCACGACCCCTGTGCTCTCCAGCCCCACACTGCCTCATCGCAGAGTGGCCACGACTGAAACCCCACATTTACCTGTGTGGTAACTTGGTGGATGTCCTGTCTCCTGAAAGGGTTTATGAACCTGAGCTCCACTGAACCCCAATTGAGGAGGAAAGTGAACTTGCATGGGAAAAATTATATCTTTATTTATGAACTTCCGAGATTTATACTTCCCTCAATTAAGCTCACAGGCCACAAGTCACAACAGCATTAACAGTGCCTTGACTGTCCCTAAAAAGCACAGACGTGTTCACAGAACCTGACAGCTATGGCAGACTTCTTAAGAGACTGTTAAGCTCAGCACAACTTTGAAATTATGGGTGTCCTGGACTTGCTGTCAGATCTTTTTATTACTGTAATTTAAAAAATTATTTTTTCTAACTGTATTTCAACATAATTGGCCTCAATCCTATGTATTTAATTCTATGCATTTGCAAACACCCTGAGAAGGACTCCATGGCCTTCCACAGTGTCAACGGGTCCAGGGCCCAGAAGGCCAACATTCGCCGTGTGGGGCTGCAAGCGTCATTCAGCAGGGGCGGAGTCTGTTTTTATTCATCAGTGTATCCGCAACACCGAGTATTACGTTTACATTGAACCCTCAAAAATATCTGCTAAAGGAGAATGTTTTCTAGATAAGTAAGTGAATAATAACAAATACCTACCTAACCTGTGAAGCAAACAAGGAACCAAGGAAAATCAATTTAAGTCTCTTTGCATCAGGAGTAGCTTCATGGACAAGTGTGGATCTTAAAAATTAGGTATCTGTTATATTTCAGTTTTATTTCAAAATAGTACCAGCATTTATTGCGTCTCATAAGCGTCAGGCACTATTATTCTAAGTGCTTTAGGTGCGTTCTCTTATTAAATTTAATTCGATTCTCACAGCACCCCGTGAAGCAGGTGCTCCTATGATTGCTGTGAGGATGGCTTAAGTTCATGCAGATATCAAGTGGTTTCACCGTCCAGCCTCTCGCTCCAGAGCTGGCTCTCGCCCACGGGGACATGCCCGTACTTCTGGGTATTCACGAGATCGCACGCTAGCTGCACACGGTGGCCAAGAGGTTTGTATTGTTAAACTGAACCAATGCCAGATTCAGCTGAATTATAAAAACTGAATCATCTTTTGAATTTGTTGTGCCTTTTACCAAATAAAGTTTAATGCATTTTAAAAAAATCACCTGCCCTAATAACTTTCCCATGATTCTGAGGTTGGTGAAAGTGGAAGCAGCCTCGACCTTCATTTCACGGATGCAGAAAACACGGGGTGAAGGGTAAAATGACTCCCAGCAGTCATCAGTGAACCACGTGGGTCAGGCGACTGGACAGGAATTTTAAAATCTAGACTCCCCAGGGGACTCGGGCGCGACAGCACCCTTACCGGCTGGCGACTGCACGCACACGTACTGCAGCAGCGGGGGCTCTGTGGGGCTGTCCTTCTCCTCTGAAGGCTTCTCAGTCTCCGTACGCCCTGACGGGTTCCCCCATGCGGAAGGAGCCCTTCCCGAAAGCGCCTCTGCAGCAGGGCGTTCACCATTCCTGGGGAGGTCGTCGAGGGACGCGGACCCCCCGTCACCCACGGTCTCGGGGGGGGCCATGTCTGTGGAATCCGAGGGTTTCTAAGCACAACCAAACCAGGAACCAGAAGAGCAAGTCAAAATCCCAGCAGTAGATCTTAATGACAGCTTCCTCAAAATAGCTCACACAAACAGAAAGGGCAAACACAGCTGTGCACCACCGACCGCGTGCCAGCGCTTCAGTCGTGCTCATGGGCATGGTCTGAAACTCAGTGTCACGTCGTGTGCTTCTGCAGGCCTGGGAGGCTCAAGCAGAGGGATGATGGGGATTTGAATAACGGAAAACTGGCCACGGTGGTTAGGCTGTGAAATCAATTTCTGAGCTGCTAACACGTAAAGGGGTTGATGCTGTGGTCTCTGAGGGGCCTGATAAGAACTGTGGGGCTGGCCCAAAGCCGTCCTGGTTATCTAAGACATATGCCAGCCAGTCCTTCACTTCTGTTCTGCAACCCCAGGCTACATACAAAACTAGAAAAACTCAGTCTGGCAGGAGAAAGGAAGAGAGGAGAAAGGGTCTTAATGAACAGACTGATTTCCATGAAGAGTCCTGGCTGACCTACCACAAACGGCTGTCATGACAGTGCTTCTGCTCTCTGTGAGCTTTACAGGCCATATCTTACGAACCTCCGAATGGCCACTGAGTGGGAGATGAGGACAGCCCACTTTTTGGTCTTTTCATTTTGTAGTTAGGGAAACAGGATCTCTGAGAGCAGCAACAAGAACTGATACAGACCCTGAAAGCCAGAAGCACCCACATTCCTGCCTCTGGAACTTAGGCGCACCCTCGATTAACATGATTATTTCAGTGATCTCAATTTGTTCAAAAAAAATATAGTCGCCCCTCGGTATCTGCAGGGGATGGTTCCAGGCCCTGTGAATACCCACATCCGGGGATGCTCGAGTCCCTTACATAAAATAGCACAGTATTTGCATATAACCTACACACATCCTCTCCATACTTTAAATCATCGCCAGATTACTCATAATACCCAATGCAATGTAAATGCCATGTAAATAGTTGTTACACTGCATTGTTTAGGGAACAATGACAATAAAAATGTCTGTACATGTTCAGTACAGACGCAACCACTGCAGGCCTTTCATCCGCGGTTGGCTGACGCTGGATGTGGAACCCACGGATTCCGAGGGCCGGCTGCACAGCAAAAAGACAGAGACGAAATATACAAATATGTTAACAGTGATTGTCTCTCTGGTGGGATTATGGGTAAGGTTTTTTTCCTTTATACTTTTTAGCATTTTATGCAAAATATGGCTTTTACAAAAATCACTTACTTTTCTTACAGTACTACTTTATGGCAAGATCTTTTGGGAGAGCCAGTCCCTGGCTTAATTATTCAAGTGACACGTGAAATACCTCATATTCCAGCCCCAGTATCTGTGTCTTTACTAGGAAGAAGCTCTGGGTTAATGGCGTCACTGAGCACGACCACCTCAACTCCGTTACCTTGGGGATGACAAGGGACAGCGGGCCGTCTTCGTAGTCTCTACTTTGTCTTTTAGTGGCCGGCTCCTCCTCCTGGGGCTTCCGCTCCTCACTGAGGCGCTTCTGAACGGAGGGTGTGGATGACTGCTCTGCTGCTGTGACTTCCGAGCTTCTGCTGTCCCTCTCAGACGTGGCCCTGGACCCAGGGGACAGTTGCTCCTGCAGGCGCCCGTACAGCATGAACAGTGAGGTGGAGGGCACATACACCAAGGGCTGGCCGGCCAGCAGGGCTGGCTGCAGGCTCTCTACGTCTGAGGCTGCCGGAGCCCGTGAGATAACACCTACTTGGCCATTCGGACCGTTCTGCATGGAGAAGGGCTGCAAGTCCGTGTGAGCCACAGAAAATACTTGGTGGGCCAAAGGAGTCACACCATATTCTGAGTCAGCAGAGAGGACGGGGGAAGGGGCAGCAGGGTCCAGACTGCTTGATGGAGGCGTCACTCTCTTACTGGCACAGGCTTTCGCCCTGGAATAAAAAGGAACGTAATGGGCACCATCAAGTTACCACCTTCTACCAACTCCTGACTCGTCGCTTTCCTAAAGAGGGATGTGTCAGAGTGGAGTGAGACGACACCGTTCAGGCTGACAGGAAAGCGCACTGCTGAGCACAGACTGGCTGACCCCAGAGGCAGATGCCCAGATATAACCTGACGGACGGTTAGGGACGGGGAGGGGAGCCGAGGTGGGTGTGCTCTTGTGGGTCTCAGGTAGGAGCTAATGCTGGCTCCTCCCTCCCTCTTCCACACCTCATAGTTACCAGTTACCCGGCATGTACTCCTAACCAGGCATTCAGACGCTAATAATCAGCATAAGGCCACAATGATTATAGATGCTCTCATCCTTCCCCCGCTAGCTTTCCAGGAGGGAACACTGAAGCTCAGAGGCTAAGCCACCTGCCGAAGGGCACCAGCTGGGCCTCACACTCAGTCACCCGGGAGGGCCTGGGTGGGCGACAGAGACTGGACCCAACTTTCATTTAAAGGACGCATCTAGTTGGTCTCAAATCCACGGTGAGATAAATGAAGTGGGCAGTGAGTGAGGAAATAAACATCTACAAAATTATTATTTTCTGTCATTCTTGTCCCATTCTGCTCAGTATCACTACAGAATTTCTGGGCAGCATACATTCAAAATTAAGCCTCATCAATATGTGAGATTATAAACAATGTCTGGTCCTTCTACACAGAAAAATTTCCAAGTACCGTTTAAAAACATATTTTTAGTATATTTTTGAAACTAAATGAAGAAAATCCTTTTCTAATTCCTTTAAGAACAGTAAACAGAGGACAGGGATTTCTCTCCACCTTTCTGATGGAATCGCTGCGGCCTATTTTGCCCACAGTCTTGTCCACGGGGCTGCGGCGATGAGTGACTTTCTCAACCACGGCCACTCAGAAGAGGATCGCCACAACTTGGCTCTCAGAAACTCAACACGCCCACACTGAGCACAGCACCCAGGGCCCTACCTCTGGCCTCCACCTTCAAACTCCCCATCTCCACCAACCATACCCCATCACCTGAAACCCAGGCGTTCTCTGTGCTGCCTCTTTCTACTCTGGTGAGTTTGCTGGCTCACTGTCTTACACTGATTTCCATCTTCAGCCCACGTGGCTCAGACCTCACCACAGCAGACCAGAAGGACTGCCACTGCTCCGCTCCGTGACCCGCTCATCTGGAGCCCTTCTCTACCTCCCATCCACCTGCTTGACGCAGCCAGCTGGGCGTCTCCCGTGAATCTGCAATAGTTCCGTCCCGTCTGTCTGATGAATCCACACTTTTCAACCTGGGTTTCAAAGCTTTTTGCCAACTTGACCTATTTACCTCCAACACCCCAAGCTCTTCTTATGAATGATATTTCCTTTTACTGTCCTATTTGGACAAATCATTATAGCTAAACTCATCAGCTTATTGGGCCCCACTCCCTGAGCCTGCCTCTCAATCTGTTTCTTCCCACATCTGTCATTAAAGCCTCTCTTGTTTCCTCTTCAGCATTTCTTCTGTTTCCTCTGGTAGCATGTGATTTCCTTCAAAATTAGGCCCAAAATTGGAGTCAGATGGCCTGGGTTTGAATCCCCTCTGTCACTCATTAGCATTGTGACCTTAGGTAAGTTACTTAAGCTCTCTGGGTTTCAGTTTTCTCTCTGTAAATGGAGGATAACAGTCCCAACCTCAAAAGACTGCTGTTGAGATGAAATGAGTTCATATCCATAAGCAAAGTCACCACGATGACAGCACAGTGATTTGTGGGACTACGATGCATCATTTCTCAGGCCACGTTAGGAGGGAATTGTCTTTTTTCAGTGTTATTTGTCTTTTTGTTTTCTTTCCTATAAGCTTTCATAGTTTAGGGGATAAATTTTTATACTTTTGTGTCCCTGACGCTACATCCTGCACAGTGTTGGGCACAGAGGGGAAACTGATAACATTCTTAATAAACAAACGGCTGACTTACGAGCAAGATTGCCAAAATTTAGCTTTTGATGGGTGGCATTTCAATTCAGTCAAAGTTAACATTAGGAAATAGATAAGAATACACTTGGAGTTTTTAAAGACTTACTGTGAATTGTCTTCTATTTTCTGTCGGTAAACAGCTGCCAGACTTCCAATTTCTAAGGAGTAGCCATCTGATCCTGAAAAGAACAATGAAGTTCTAACCAAAATAGCAAAGTATACACACCAATTATATACAGCATGGTTCCTTATTCACAGCTCTGGGATTATAAGACTATCTCAAATCCATTCTGTTTTTTAAAAATTTTTTGTGAGGAAGATTGTTGCTGAGCTAACATCTGTGTCAATCTTCCTCTATGTTATGTGGGATGCTGCCACAGCATGGCCTGATGAGCGGTGCTAGGTCCACGCCTGGGATCCAAACCTGTGAACCCCAGGCTACCAAAGCAGAGCACATGAACTTAACCACTATGCCACCGGGCCAGCCCCAAATCCATTCTGGTTTTGATTCAAAGAGAGAAATTTCCAGAAGTTAGCTGTTAATGGTGAATTCAGGTCTCATCAAGAATTAATAAACAAACAAAACAAGTGTTGCTTTGTAAGTCCAATGAATTTCTGAGATGCATCCAACAGGCCAAGCGTGACAAAGCAATTGATCTTCAAGTCTGACTGGGATCAATTTCAGGTAAGTGAGAAAACAGGTGGGGGCTAGAGAGTGAGCTCATTGCAAGGGCAGGGCTACAACTGCATGGTGACTGACAGATCCCGCAGTTTCAGTAAAGGCAGTCACCTTGTGCTTCTCTGCAAGGGCTGCTGGGCTCCGAGTCCGCCTTCCTCCAGATCCTCTCAGAAGCCTGCACTGTGTTAAAAGAACCATGTCGGGCCAGTCTCTGTTTTGCACAGACTTGAGTCTGGCCGTATGTTTCTCTTTTCAATTCTGGTAAGACAGATGCAGAAACATCCCCTCGTTCTTCATCTAAACAAACGAGAGAATTGGTAGGGTTGTTACACAGCTATAATTCAGGATAATTTTAGCCTTTTAAGATATGCCTTTGAGAGCTTATAATTGTAATGGAGCTACCCTATAAATTAAAAACTAAGACAATCAAAGGGATTTCATGAGCCTTGTCTCAAGCCCCAATTTCTTTCAATGTACTAATTTTTTTTAAAAGTTCGTGGGTGAGTATAAAGTGAGACTGAATCCATACATATTCTAAAATTAACTGAACTACAACAAAAGTAGAGCAAGATGTTCTTCAACCCAAATTAGAACAGATCGGACATTTCAGATGCTTTCTTTGGGCAGAGATATCAAAGGAGAACCCATACTCAGCCCACCATGCGTATTTTGAGATTTTAACACTAATTGAGATCAGTCTCTTATGCCATAGCTCTAGGGTAATGAGAATCTCTACTTTCTATTATGCTTTATTACTTCTGTCTTATGCAGTAGAAGGCTCAGTTACTAAGTGACCAAAGGAATAAGGTCAGCAGAAACCTCATGGTTGAAATGCTGCAGAACAGTGAAGAAAACAGAAGGCTGGGCCTGGAGGCCCACTTTATGCTTACAGAGCCTGTGTGAAGTCGGAACAGAACTTTCTATATAGAATCAGCCTGTGTTTCCATATAGGAATAGTTCCTGTTGCTCAGACAGTCATTCCTACCCTGTTCTTCCGTGCTATCTTTTTCTAAGTTCAAAGGATGCACATTTTAATTATGAGACTGATTTAATAAACTGAAAGGCCCAGCTGGATTTACATTTTCTAAAACACACAAAGATTGAAAGAGAAAATCATCTATATGGTTTTCATTTTCTCATAACAAAAACCCAATAAATGTTCTCTTCAGAAAACCAGAAATTACAGAATTAAAATGAAGAAAATGGGTCAACACAGTAACAGGGATCATATCTACCCTGAAAAAAAAATTGGACAAAAAATATAAAACAATGGCTGTCAAGACGTTGGACATCAGGACATAAAGGACAGTGATCTCTAAGAGACAGGAATCAAATGAGGTGAGCTCTATGACTGCTCAGCTTACTGCCTGGAGAACGTTTCCAGGGTGTGTGCAGAGGAAGGGACCTGGACAGAACGTGGAAGTCTCCCCAAGTTGAGGATGGAGTTGGGAGTCCAGGAAAGCCAAGGCAGCCGGAGTTTGCGGGGCACTGGAGAGAGGAGCCTGACAGAAAGAGAATGCCGGAGATGTGCAGAGGGCCCCCTCGAGGACTGAGTGGAATACTCACCATGAGAAAAAACTACCCAAGGCCAGGGAAAGAACCACTCCAAAGGAGAAGAGGGAATGGTGTCTGCAGCTCACAAAGGGCTGGGAACAGTGCCTGTGGCCAATAGCCAGAGTGGAAAAATCTCATAATTCATGGTCATTGGCTAGAATACTAAATAAAAAGGTGTTGCCTCAGTAGTGGGGCAATGTACTCAGGACTAAATGCTGATAGGGTCCCGCCTACTGAAGCTCAAAAGCAAGACCTGAAAGGATCACTGTTCCCAAGGAACTGCACTGCATCCCAGAACAAAGCTCAAGGACATTCTTAGGAATACAAAACGTCTGCCATCTAGCAATATGTCATTCTCAGTGTCTGGCATACGATTCCAAATTGTCAGGTACACAAAGAAGCAGGGAAATACAACCCATAGCAAGGAAGAAAATCAATTGAAATGGTCCCAAAAGTGACACAGATGATAGAATTAGTAGATGAGCAGATTAAAATAGATATTCTAGTTGTATTCCATAAATTCAAGAAACTAGAGCAAAGACTGACCATGTTAAGTAGGGACATGGAAAATATAAAGGCCCAAGTCATACTTCTTGCAAATAAAAACTACTGTGTTGGAGATGAAGCACAATGTGGATGAGATTAATGACACATTAGATGCTGCAGAAAAAAACTGTGAACTTGAAGACATAGCAGCAGCCACTATTCAAAACGAAACAGAGAGAAAGAAATGAACAAAACATCAGTGGGCTGTGGGACAACTTCAAGCAGCCAAATATAAGCATAACTAGAGTCTCCCAACGTCAGGAGAGGTGAGGACAGAAGAAACAAGGGCTGAAAATTTGCCAAATTTGATGAAAACTTTAACATAGATCCAAAAAGCTCAATAAACCCAAGTACAAGAGACATGAAGAAAGTACACCAAGGCACTCATAAGCAAATTGCTTAAAACCAGTCATAAAGAAAATCTTAGAGCAACCAGAGGAAAAAGACACATCACACACAGAAGAACAGGATGATTGTAGATTTCTTGTCAGAAACAACACAAGCTAGAAGACAGTGGAGCAACTCCTTTAAAGTGGTGAAAGAACAAACCATCAACCTAGAATCCTTTACCCAGCAGAAATATCTTTCAAAAAGAAAGGCGAAAGAAAGACATTTTCAGACATACAACAGCTAGAAGAATTCATCACTGGCAGACCTGCACTACAAGAAATGTTAAAGAAAGTCCATTAAGCCAAGAAAAAGGATACCAGATGGAAACTTGCATCTACAAAGAGGAATGACAAGCACTGGAAATCCTAACTACATGGGTAAATATAGATTTTTTTCCCCCCTCATTAAAATCTCTTTAAAACACAATCAACTGTTTAAAGCAAAAATAACAAGGCATTGTGGGATTTATAAGATATGGAGCAGAAAAATGTATGGCGACAACAGTAGGAAGGTCAGGCAGGGAGAAACGAAAATATGTATCGTAAGGTACTGACACAATATAAGTAGCATAATATTACTTGCAAGTAGCCTGTGATAAGCTAAAGGTGCATACTTAAACCCCAAAGCAGCCATTAAAATAACACAACAAAGAGCTATAGCGAATAAGCCAATAAAGGAGGTAAAATGAAAGCATAAAAAATCTTACTAAATCCAAAAGAGAGGAGAAAATGAATAAAAAGAAACAATGAGCGGACAAGACAAACTTAAAACAGAGAGCAAGATGACAGACTAGAATCCAAATATGTCAATAATCATATTAAATGTATATGGTCTAAACAACCCAATTAAACAGAAGAAATTCTCAGATTAGATTTTTAAAAGCCTCAACTCTACACTGCCTACCAGAAACTCATTTTAAATATAGATGCCAATAGTTTAAAAGTAAAAGGATGAACAATACACACTATGCTAACTAATCAAAAGAAAGCTGAAGTGACTATATTATCATCAGGTAAAGTAAATTTCAGTGCAAAGAATACCATCAGCATAAAGAGGATCACTTCATAATGATAAAAGGGTTGATTCATTAAGACACACCAATCAATCCTAAATGTTTATGCACCTAATGACAGCTTGAAATACACGAAGCAAAACTTGACAGAACTGCCGGAAATAGACAAATCTGCAATTATAATCAGAGATTTCAACATTCCTCCATCAATAGTTGATAGAACAAGTAAACATAAAATCAATAGATATAGACGATTCAGCCAACACTATCAACCAATCTGATCTAGTTGTCATTTATAGAACATTCCATCCAACAAAGCAGAATGTACATTCTTTTTAATGCACATGGAGTATTTACCAAGATAAAGCATATCTGTATCAAAACACACGCCTCAATAAATTTAAAAGGATTCAAGTTATACAAAGTATGTTCTCTGCCTACATAGAACGAAATTAGAAATTAGTAAGAAAGAGGTATCTGGAAAATCCCAGACTATCTGGAAACTATGTAACATACATCTAAGTAACTTGTCGATAAAAAAAGAAATCAAAAGGCAAATTGAAAAATATTTTAAATTGGAAGACAATGAAAACACACATATCCAAATTTGTGGGATAGACATAAAGCAGTACTCTGAAGGAAATTTATAGCACAAAATGTCTATTAGAAAAGAAGAAAGTTCTCAAATTAATGACCTCCACTTCTACCATAAGAAACTAAAAAAAGAGCAAACTGAACTCAAAGTGGAAGAAAGGAACTAACAGAGATAAACTGAATGGCCCTACAGCTACTTGAATCTGTTGTTAAAATCTTCTCACTTAGAAAACTGTAGGCCCACATGGCTTCACTGGTGAATTCTACCATTTAAAGACTTGTGTGTGAACACTCATTGTAGCTTTATTTACAATAGTCCAAAATTGGAAATAATCCAAATGTTTATCAACAAGTAAATGAACAAAGAATGATATATCTATACAATGGGATGCTCATCAATAAAAAGGAATTGATACATTCTACAACATGAGTAATGTCAAAATAATTATACTGAGGGAAAGAAGCCTGATAAACAGTCGATTCTGGTTATTCATGGTAGCTACGCTGTATAAGGTCACTACAATCACCGAAATAGCAAATACTGAACCAGTGCTCCCTGAGGAAATACAGGGTTAGGTTCCTGAGAGCCTCTGGTCACAAAATTTCGTCAACTGATGAATACACAACCTTGTTTTGCATGTGCTTCTATTTAAAGACAGCTTAATTAATACAGATTGATCCATTATCACTGAACTCAGCCATTGCACTAGAACTCATGCCTGAGTATGTATTTTGGCTGTACAGTAGTCCCCCCTTACCCAGGGTTTCACTTTCCAGTTTGTTAACCAAAGTCAACCACAGTCTGAAAATATTATGTGGAGAATTCTAGAAATAAACAATTCATAAGTTTTAAATTGCACGCCCTTCTGAGGAGCATGATCAAACCCCACGCTGTTGTGCCCGTGATGTGAGTCATCCCTTTGTCCAGAACATCTGCACTATAGACACCACCCACCCGTTAGTCACTCAGTAGCCGTCTTGGTTATCAGATCCACTGTCACGGTATCGCAGTGCCTGTGTTCAAGTCATCCTTATTTTACTTAATAATGGCCCCAAAGCACAAGAGTAGTGACGCTGGCAATTCAGATATGCCAAAGAGAAGCCGTAAAGTGCTTCCTTTAAGTGAAAGGGTGGAAGTTCTCAACTTAAAAAGGAAAGAAAAAAATTGTATGCTGAAGTTGCCAAGATCTAATAGTAGCTTTTATTATAGTATATTGTTATCATTGTTCTATTTCATTATTAGCTATTGTTGCTAATCTCTTATTGTGCCTAATTTATAAATTAGACTTTACCATAGGTATGCGCATGTAGGACAATACACAGCATACACAGAGTTTGGTGCCATCCTTGGTTTCAGGCATACACTGGGGGTCTTGGAGCGATTCCCCTGCGAGGAAAGGGGACTACTCTAAGGCACACACAGGCTTCTTGTACTTTGAAACAATAGGCTGCACTTCAGTATGACACTTGGGAACCATTTTAAACAGCAAAATCACCAACACAAAGCACAAAAACATGAAAACATGGCCTTAAAAAGGCCACAACAAGGACACTTGTTTACAGGACGAGAGCTGAAACAGCAGGCAGAGCACTGCTGCGAGCCCAGCCGGGAACACATGTGTCAGCAACTCAAAGTTTTCACCACTTTCTGCACGTCCGTGAATGAGAAAATGCCCTGAGGACTGATGTTGGTGTTACAAATAAATTTTAGTGAGTAGGCAAATTTGCAAATATGGACCTGTGAATAATGAGCAATGACTGTATATGATTCGCTTATAAAGAATTTTAGAAAATACAAATGATTCTGGAGTGAAAGGCGGCGGATCTGTAGTTGCCCAGAGTTAGGGGTGGGGGCAGGGAGGAAGGAATCCTGAAGGGACAAGAGGAGACTTTGGAGGGTGACTGGTCATTATCTTGAATGTGGGGATTATTTCACAGGTGCATACAACACAAAAACTTATCAAATTGTAACTTTAACCACATGCCATTTATCATATGTCATGATACCTCAAGAAAGCTGTTAGAAGCAAAGGCCATGATGGTGGGGAGAAGAGGAAAGAGACATTTACGAAGTTTAACTGTGAGGAATTGCTCATCAAGGACTGAAGGAGAGTGAACCAAGGAATCAAAGAACTTGTTCCAGATTTGGACTGCTGGGTTGATGACGACAGTGTCCTCAGTAATGGAACTAGGGAATACAGAAAGGGGGTCTTGTTTCTGAAGGGCAGAGAAAATTAAGTTTATTTTGAGGTTCCTGACCTGGTTCCCAGCCCTCTTTCCCTCATCAGATCAGAGCTCTCCACTGGTTCTGCAAATCCACAAACTCCTTGACCTCCTAACACCCGCTCATTTCTCCAGTTGTCTTATTTTCCTCAAAACGACACCACCACCTTTGAGTCCTTCCTCTCTTTCAATCTCTTTATCTAAAGACCCCTTGTCCCTTCTGCCTATTACATCTAGTACAAACTTCTTGGCTTAACTTTTGAGGCCTTCCAAAACGTGGTCTCAACTGAACACATTTTATTTCTCATCATTTCCACCCTCTGCCCTCCACTTAAATCAGGGTGGCTGGTCTCTCCAACACAAACCAGCTATTCTTAGGTATCTAGTTCCTTCAACTAAAACGCTCTCCATCCCTCCAAAACCCAACAGAGTCCATCAGAACTTAACTCATATCCTCTCTGAATTCCTACAGAGCCAGTTCCACCATGCGTATTGCTTAACTGTACTGTAATTTTCACAATATGAAGTTGCAGTAGTTCAGCTGAGACACTGCTCTGTAATCAGGGAACACTTCATGGAGGAGTTGACACTTGAGCCAGATCTTGAAGATCAACAACATTTTTATGTTGAAAAAGAAGAGGGCCTCACAGATGAAAAGACTAGAAGCCAAAGGCAGAAGAGTGGAAAATGGCAAAGTTGTCTGTTTCCTGCAGGGGGGAGCGCGTCATCTATGTTTTCAATCTCCCATGGCATTTAGTACAGTGATCATGCAGTCCACATGCTGGGCTGAATTAGTTATACTTGATCTTAAGTGATTTCACCTAGATCCTAAGTGAATAATGTCTCATGAGTGAGGTAGAGAGGTATATCTTTTATACGCCTGGGTTAAGTGGCAGGAATTTATACCACTAATGCCCAAATTGGAAGGGTAATTTAAAAATAACTTAATGGCTTTTTCCAGGCAGCAGAGCTATATGTAAAGTGGCTGGTGCGGTAGGATCCAGCTCTCGATTGCTCAGATATTACCTATGAAATAAGTAGAAGAGAAAACCCTCTTTTGCTGTAGTTTAGTAAAATTATGATGTCTGTAGCCTTTTAAGTAAATTATAAAAAAGGTATTCATTACATCCACACTGTTTAGAAGCCATCTTACTACATATTAGTTTTGTGATAGTAATTGACATAATGTTTACATTACCTGGAATTTCAAAGAAAAACAATATTTTATTTTTCTAATGAAGAAACAACCAGAGTTCATAAGAAGCGTCATTTTTAATCCTCAGTCCTAAACTTCCAGGAACTTTGGACTAAAATAAAAAACGCTAAAGAGCTGTAATTTACTATTACAGAAAGCCCTGGGCTGCAAGCTCGCAGGACTTCCCTTCCCACCGCGTGTGAGCCAACCACACACAGCAGTTGCAGACTAGTGCCCCCTGTTCCAAGAGCGACAGCACTAGTCTAATTTCGAACGTGATGTGCGTTACAGGAAATGAAGATCAGTCTCACTACGTGGTGGATGTGTGATTTGAAAAAGGAATTAGGGATTACAAACAGAACAGGTTCCTAGCACAACCATGGCGCCTTACCACTGGAACTGAAGTCCACGGGCCCGATCCACTTGAAGGCTGGTTTGCGGCCCCGCTCTTCTGTTACATGCACTTTCTTTATCAAAGCCAAGCTGGTCAGAACATTGGCTATGTCATAGAGGCGGCGTACCTTTGCTTGAAGATGGAAAACACAATTACAGTCATGCTGTCTGAGCCACCATTCCATTTTAGTTTACGAGACAGGTCACTTTTCTCAGCCACCATATAAACCTCAAGGGGAAAGCAGTGGGGTGGGATGGAGACAATGGCTCTCCATGAAATCACCCAGGATTGATGTTTCTGATGTATCTGAAGACACACACTAGGGGAAGGTCAGTGTGTCCTTCCGTTTCCACTTCACACCTCTTACAAAAGGCAGCTGGTGACAAGCAGGGAGCACCGTGATTGCAAACACACCAAGGGAGAGAAAGGAGCTGTAATTAAGGGCTCAGTAACCGTAATTCTATATGCGGCATGTCAAAAGCTTGCCCTGAGTTTCTCCTAGCAGGAGGTGGCGGCGCCAGCTCCTCCAGGCACCTGGGCTGTGAAAATGACAGGGACTCCCCAGCTACCTGTGAGGCTGCACCCCTGGGCACACGGGGTGTGTGGGGCTCCTGGTTACGAGGTACGACTGTGCTAAACACAGGCAGCTCCTCACCTGAAACCCTGGCGTTCCTGCCCCCCAGTGGGGGAGGGGTGGAATGGGCGTTCCTTGAGTCTTAAGAGGGACGTTTTAAAATGCATGCACTGGAGGAGAAATTCAGAAGGGAGGTAGCACATTAAACAGGCAGGACCATGCCCACAAAACACTTTCTATTCAAGAAGTTCATTTACAGGCAGGAAACCCGCTTGACCTCAGTGCTAAGACCAAGCAAAGGGGCTTTGATTCTTATCTAGAAACATCAACCATTCACCCCAGGTACAGTTTTCTTCCCAATTCTGATAGAGCTGGATTTTATCTAGTCATTTCTTCCATAGGGTGGCTATCATTCCAGCTGGAAAAAAAAGCTGGAATGTTGACCTCATGGCTTCCTAGGGCTTGAAAGAGTTACAGGCAGATGAGGGCATTTGGCTCAGGCGCTGTGCTTGACAGAAAAGGAAGATGCACTGGGTGTGAAACTCAGAAATGCTGTCCTTGTCCAGCAGCCATGTCCCACCACCCCTACCCTGCCCTGCTTTCCTCTGGTTCTTACCTGTAGACAACTTTCATCTCCACCCATCAGAAGAGTATGCAGGGGTGAGGAAAGAAGGGGAAAGAACACTCAGACATTCCGTCTTGGATGCAGTGATACTAAAGAGCAACGCACAGTCCCTCACACCCTCCCTGACCTGCATTTGTGGGATGGCATTCCACCAGCCACTCTTACTCCGAGGAAAAGGTGTCTCACACAAATTTGATGGGCATTCTGGCTCGTGACTAACTTACCTCTCAAGGCATCAAGGACCTCTATGAGTGCAGGAAGGATCATGCTTCTCAAAAAATCCCTCTTTTAATCTCAGAGACAGAATATATCAACATAGGAAATCTCACCCTTTTTGTGCAAGATGTAGGTGAAGATGCTTACTTTTAAATTTACTATGGTCTGGGGTATCTTGGCTTTCTTCTATCAGTATTTTGGCAGCCACGTCAAGAGTAACAATCTTGGTTTTGGAGACGAGGAACAGCATGACAAACTTCTGGCTCATAATTCTCAGAGACTTGTCTTTTCTACTGTTTGCAGATGCTACAAAGGGAATGAAACAAAAGCATCAAAACATGTAATTTACCACAAAAAAGACTGTACTTAGAGTTTGCCAGAAGTATCTAACGCTACCAGCAAATGGAAGGATCACTCTCGTTCCACGCAGAGGCCTGCTGGATGCACATCACAGAAGACAGCTGGCTCATAAAGAAAGAAGAGGGGTTTTCTTGTGGCTCATAAAATTACTCTAGAGTGGGCATCCACTCTGAAATACGCATTTTAAACCACTCAATGCTTTGCATCATACTTCATAGGATAGAATCATGAGGGAGTTTTCCTGAAGCAATTTTTTGAAAAGATTAGTTTTAGAGGATAAAAGGATAGGGCAGGGGTCAGGGGTTGTTTTCGGAACATCAACTCTCCTCAAAGGCAAGGACTCCATTTTTATTTCCTTGTGCCCACACTACGTAGAATATACCCTAAATGTAGTAGGCGCCCACCTCTTCCTCTTCTTTTCAGAAACAGATGAAGAAATAAATCATAAACAAACAGGACACACTGATTAGACGTGTGTTGCCGTAGACGGCAGGCAAAACACCCCTGACAGATGGCTGTCCCCTCTGGTTATTAGGACAAGAACTGGCTCATGGGGTGAAAGTAAAAGGCATGGGGCAGTAAACAGAACGAACACCAGGCCCACCTTTCCCTTTCTATTTCTTATATTTGCAAGTGAAATGGGAGTGAAACTTACACTTTATCATCTTAGCAATGGGGAGTAGGCTGAGAATGATGAAGATCAATGGGTAAAACAGGAAGAAGATAAATATGAATTGGGAGGGGAAGAACAATGTGGATATAAGTTAAAAAAATCATGCATCAAATGAAAGCAGGGTTGTTTATCTTTCTAATCACCATTTTCTGCTAATGGTATTCTTTTCCAGGTAATCTACTTCAATATATAATTTAAAAAATTGAATTATTTGAAAAGATAACTTCTTCCAAAGTAAATTTTCCCTAAAGGCTCACAAATAGAATCAGCATGGGGCTGTCAATCTGAAACGGGAGCACTGTTGGCGACCTACAGTCCACACACACCCAACTCCAAGTGGACTGCCCCTGGACAGGCTTTCAGGGAGGCCAGTGGGCAGCCCAGCTGTGGAGCCATCTGTCTCCCTTTCTTTAGTCGAGAGAATAAGAGGATATCCCTCTCAAGCGTGTCACTCCGGCGCTTCTCATCTTAGCAGTGAATCTCTTCAGAAGAGACCGTCACTTTCTCTCTGCCACTACTCATGGGGTTACACTGGACTCACAGGAGGGATAGTCGGGTTCAGAGAAATCCAATAACTGTTGATCTTGGGAATCTGAATAGCCATCTTTTTTATGTTCTCCAAGTTTATAATCCATCAGGTCTAGCTCCTTCTGTTGGAAGTGTGCCATCTGCTCTTCATATTTCTGCTCCTCTCCTAGTCTCTGGAGGTTCCTCAAGGTTTTTGGCAGGCTGTGCCGGCCATGCCAGCCATACTGATTCTTGGCCACACGACTGACCAGATGCAGTGACTCCAGCACATTCACAATGTCATAGATACGTCTCCTTTCAACACCTGTTTGAAAAACAGAAGCCAACCATCAGCATGCAGATGACCATGTTTTAGTCTATATTTCTTGAGGGCTTGGGTCATGTCTGTGAACTACTTTGTATGATGCCTAGTATAATGCCCAGCAGGTGTGGATGCTCAAGAAATTCAACCTGTAAGGATGCAAGCAACAGAAATGATTTTTCTTTCTTCTTCTTGAGATCCAACCCTCAATAAGATCTAGGATAAACATCCACCTAGATATGGACCAGAGTTCCATCTGCATTACATAAATGGTAGAGCGACTTTTCTTTAGACCTGACAAGCAAACCACACAGCCTTTCAGCATATTTAAGCTGGTGGAATTGTGCAACACACGTTATAGTAATGGATGTCTGATGAATGCTGGGTGGTTGATTTCGACTTGTATTCCTAACTATACAGACTACAAAACAAATTGTGTCTAGTAACTGATACCTCGTTATTGGACAATACTGTCCATTCCTGGAGTTTGAATGATGTGAAAAAATTACCTTGTTAACTCTCTTAATGCCTCAGTAAGGAAAACAGATGGTAAACATTTTGTTTCCTATTATGCACGGGAAGCTCAGGAGTTAAGAGCTTGGGCAGCCTCCTCAAGTTGCTGGAGGAAGCTACTGCAGGGCTGCAACGGCCATCGACAATTCTCCCCGTGCTCCCAGGCACCATATCCTGCCAAACAGCCCGACAGGAAAGCCCCGGCCACCAAGTCCATCAGTGCCCTACCCACTCTCCCAACATGCCCCAAATAGATAGGATTACGAGCGGTCTATCGAATTTACTAAAAATATTTACGCTGGTTAATCGTGGGGGCCTCGGGCTCCGGCTGCCTGGACTTGAATCCCTGCGCTATGCCTTACTGGTTGGGTAATCCTGGGAAGTTACCTTTCTGTGCCTTAGTATTTATCTCATAAAATGATGAGGATTAAATGTGACCATAAACATGAGGGGTCTCTAACAGGAGTTAATTTTATCTACTGTTTGTATATTATGTTGCAAACACTTCCTGCGAGGCACTGGAGATACCTAACGTCCCTGTTAGCATAAGAGGTCACAGCAGATACAGATAAACAATCTCCCGTCTCTGACTCATCCTGTTGGGCAACAGGCCCTCAGGCTTTGGAACGCACTGGCCCCCTGTGCTCTGTGTAAGTATCCGCAACAAGGGCCTCCAGGCGTCTCTCGGAAAACCCGCCCAGCTGCAAAAATGCCCTCTTCTGTCCACAGCTAGGAGCTGTGATAGAATCAGGGCAGACTCAGTGAGTGCGGCTTTGGGCCCTTCAAAGACTTAACAGGAGAAACAGAACAAATTACAATGAACAGTTTGGAGCTGAGAGGAAGTTCTATCATACGCACGAAGAGGCATTTACTGTCAATCAGCACATTTCGGCTCATGACCCCACAGGGCTCTTCACCCTCACCAGCTCAGGTTCTGGTGCCAGATGCCTGCTGGAAGGTGCTGGCAGGAGCAGTCAGCAGCCCCCTGTCCAGATCCGCCTGGTTCCTCATTCCAGTCTGTTTTCATATATTAACACATCTTGTTTAGAGAGTAACATTCTATAAACCTTCCCATTAGAAATGTCATGTGAATGCAACTGAGACACCCCAGGGCCAGCCATATGCCCGGCTGTTTTGTTGTTTTGGATGAGATACAAGCTGTTAAGTCTCCACCTAGTGGCTAGACATCCTAAGACGGGAAAATACAGGAAGATTCTGACCACTTGGAGAGTACGATGAGGCTTAATATGAAAAATGGGTGTTTGGTAGTGGGTACGGGCAAGGCCAATGTGTGGCTGTTTGTCTGGATAATCACTCATCTGGATTAAGTGTAAGCTGGTGCATTACAAAGTTCCATTTCAGAGGTTTCAAGACGTGTAGGTTACTCTGGGGCTTGCTCTGTCAGGAAGGTTTTCCCTGGCACTCAGCCTTCTTTTTCTTTGTATCCAGGCAATCCTCTTAATCCTAGTCACGGCATGAGTTATGCCCTCAAGGATTCACCAATCGTTACCATGCTTCCCTTGGCCTCCGATGGAGCTTATCAAGAACATCTCAGCCCAGTAAAATAGTCTCCTAGGCTGTGCAAAAGATTTTTCATTTACTAAAGTCACTCCCAGTTCTTTGACTTCTTACCTATAATATCAAATCTACATGGGACCAGAATCTGGAAACAAAGCTATTTGAATACTCTGTACATTCATGCTTAAAATATGGTCTTATAGCTTATGACCTGGCATGTGGCAGGGAGTCTAGACTCAATCCCAAAAGATGGTCACCACTGAAATAGCTTCTAGGAAGGGACCCCCTTTTTTGATCTCACATGAAGAGAGAAGGCAAATTCACTTGGCAGGTCTAGGTGATCATGAGACAATAGGAAGCTACTGCAAAAATCTCTGGAGTTCTGCTCCAGGCAGTCATAATATGCAGATCTGCAGAATGATCTGCAGCGCATGAGGGTAGGGGTCCGCTTTTCTGTCCTCCCGGGACCTGCAGCATAGCCTTCCAACATCTAATCCTATGTCTCCTGCATTGACATTGATGCAAGGCCCCCTGATAGAAGTTGGCTGCCTGGGAAGACACCGCATGATCTGTTGTTTTACCCTCATCCTCTGTAAGACTAGTTTCCAGGACCCTGGCCCTCAACTCGGTCCATACTAAGCTTATGTCCAGCTGGGTCACTTTCCCCTGCCTGTTTCATTGCTACATATGCCAGAATATTGTATTCTGCTTCTGGGTTCCAAAATGGCCCCAAAGCACTGCCTGTCCTCTTCTGGGCTGCAGGGGCTGACAGGGCAGCTTGGGGAAGGGGGGGGTGCCTCGAGTAAGGGCTCAGTAGAAACTGTTCCATGCAACAGTAAGAGTCACCATGCCGGGGGGGCCGGCCCGGTGTCGCAGTGGTTAAGTTCGCACGTTCCGCTTCTCGGCGGCCCGGGGTTCGCTGGTTCGGATCCCGGGTGCGGACATGGCACCACTTGGCATGCCATGCTGTGGTAGGCGTCCCACATATAAAGTAGAGGAAGATGGGCACGTTGTTAGCTCAGGGCCAGGCTTCCTCAGCAAAAAAGAGGAGGACTGGCAGTAGTTAGCTCAGGACTAATCTTCCTCAAAAAAAAAAGAGTCACCATGCCGGGCCCAAGTTAGGCAGTTACTGCCATTATCCCAAACCTTGCTAGGTTTCTACAAGGGAGGGACTACGGTCCATATGTTATAGAGGAAAAAAGGGTCATTAACTTTTTTAAAGCTCTCACAGCCTGCAAATTGGAGAGCTGGGCTTCCAATCCAGCCCTGTCTGACCCAAAGCCCAGCCCATGGTCTTTCCATCACAGCCCATTGCCTCCTCATTATCTCAGTTTCCAGCAAACACAATTTCTTTAGCCATCAGTTTGAATAATTCAGATTGACACTCATCTACTGGGTCACATTTCTCTGGGCTATGGGAAGAAAGAGGACTAACAAACAAACTAAAAATATAATCTATCCTAAGGCCTACTTAGCTGATTCCTTTGGGACTTTTTTCTTTTTTTTTCTGTATGTAAACCCTCCTAATTTTTTAAGGGGACACCCTGACATCTTCAAATCATTGTGATTTCTGCTTATTTATTGATTGCCAACAATACGTTCATCCTGAAACCAACTGCAATGCATGTCCACTAGGGGTCTCTATTCTGAAGCAGCTGTACATACCTTTACAGCACACACACTGCGGCATGTCACACACGCCCAGGCCACGGGAACACATGCACTCCCCCGTTATAAAGTTTGCTGTGTGAGTTGTGTCCAGATGTGCTTTCTCTAGTTTGGCAGGCTTGCTGTGAATGTTACACTAGAGAGCTTCAAACCTGATGCTCTTGCTTTAACAGAACACCAGTTCTGAACTCCTAGAAGCATTATTAAAAACGAACAGCAGGATATTTCTAAATATCTTTTGCGTCTGTCTGAAAAAGATGGAACTAAAATAGTAGATATTAGTTTATAATGTGAGTCTTTTGTAAAAATATTTTTTAAGGTTAAAAAAACCAAATTTTTGTTTGCCCCTCCCTCAGGCCTAGCAGGCTCCCTGGAATTCTGTGCGTAACGATGAGACTCTTGATGCTGACAGGCGGCAGCTCCGTCGGCTCTGTCCTCGCTCTCCTGGAGCCCACTCTGTACTTAACACAAGAGGCAGCCGCAGCCCTCAGCCTGCCCAGGGAAGCCAGTTTCCACTGTACCTGGAGATGGCTCCGGGTAATCTGATGATACATACCCAGACTGACAGCAACTTCGTCTAGGGAGATGGTAGTTTTCTCAGTTGACAAGGGATAACTTGGATAGCGAGCTAGAAACTTCTGGCACAGGAGTCCTAAACTTTTCTGTTTTCTGCTTGGCCTTTGCTTTTCAAATTCGTCCACAGCACTGTCCCCAACAACATCAAGCTACAGAGGGCAGACAGAAGGGAGGGTGGAGACGCCAGGTTAAAATTCTAACAGAGAAAGTGCAATGGTGGGTATTGGCTAGTTGGAGAGACATCCCAATCCATACCCTCCCAGATTCTGGATAAAAGATATTTCCTAATCTAATTTTCTTAACGTTTTACCTATTGCTTTCTCTAGACTGAATTTTTTCTCCTTTGCAATTTGAGGCTGAGTCTGCTGGTTAAAAGCTTAAACAATGAAGTTAGTATGTAGACTGCTACTGGTGTGCTCTCTGGGCTGCAGATCAGCATCACCAGGAGCTTGTTGGAGATGCAGAGTCTCAGGCCTCATCCCAGACCTGATGCATCAGAGTCTGTCTTTTCATAAGATCCGGGGTGATGCCTATGGACATGAAAGGTTGAGACGGACGGGCCTGCACTGTTATCATACTGTTTTATTTTTTACAGTTGACCAAGGCTTGATGGACCTGAACAAGGTCAGCTAAATCTTATTCTTCCGTATTCTTTCTTATTGTAAGTACACAAAACTGGTGTCCTTGTCTCATCAAGCCATATTTGAAAAGGGCTCAGTTCAAGCCCTGAGAAAGTAAAAAGCTTTTCAATGATCTCATTCAAGGAGAAAAGCGATAGGATTATCTCAATAGCTTCAGAAGAAGCATTTGATAAGTTTAACACCCAGTCATGATTTTCAAAAATGCCCTTAGAAAACCAGAAATGGAGAACTTCTGTAATAAAGTGTTTCCATAAAAACTCAATGGCAAACATCTGTCTTAATGGGGAAACCTTGGAAGCATTCCGTTAAAATCAGGAAAGTGACAAGGATGCCCATTATCATTGCTCTTCTGTACCATATTGGAAATTCCAGCCAGTGCATAAGAAGCAAAAGAAACCGAGGCACAGGAATTGGAAGGAGTAAGTAAAACTTTCATTCTGCAGAAGACATGATTGTTTACATAAAAAACAAAAAAATCTCAGACAAATTCTTAAAAATATTAAGAGAATTTAGCAAAGTGGCTGAAAAGACGTTAAAAAATCAGCTGCACTGCTATACAATAGTAACGAAAATGAAGAGAAAAGACATCATTTACAACAGCAACAAGAAGGATAAAGCTTTTAGGAACAGATCTATCAAAAATTTGCATAAAATACTAAAACTTAGATTTTAGAGAAACATACTTAAAGCTTAGAGAAATATACTATATTCACGGATAGGAGGACTCAGGATCATAAACAAGGTAATTCTTCTCAAATTAATGTACACGCAACGCAATTTCAATTACAATTCAATCTGACGTCTGGATGGAAGAACAGAGGGTGAAGAAGAGCCCACACGCTGTGGGGGAAAACAAGCTGAGGCTCTTGCTTATCTGACAGCAACGCTTAGTACAATGCGGTCTTGGTGTAGGGACAGAAAAATTGGCCAAGGGAACAGAAAAGAGCCCAGAAACAGAGGCACGCACAAACGGAACCTCGACACACGGCAGAGGCAGCACCGCCAGCTCAGGGGAAGAGGAAAGGCTGAAGAGACGGAACGGGGACGACTGAGCACAGGCAGCAACACAGAGGGGCGAGACGCGCACCAACTGAAACGCGGACATGTGACTGAGGCAGCTTTAGCTCCAAGAGCGTACAAAAAGCTCCTACAAATCATTACGAAAAGAAAAACAACCCTATAAAAATCAGCGAAGAACATGGACAGGCATTTCACAGAAGAGGAAGAACATGGTGGCCAGTACACACTGGAAAGAAGTTTAACCTCATTAGTAACCAAGGAAAAGCAAAGGAATACCACAACAATACACAACTGCACACCCACTAGACTGGCAGAAATTAATAAATTCGACAATTTCAAGTGTCAGAGAGGATCTGTGGATCAATAAATGTTTACACATTATTGGTGGAAGCAAAGAGCACTTAGGAAAACAATCTGGCATTATCTTGTGAATATCTGTACATTCGACAGCCTAGGAACTTCACCACTAGGCGTATACCCTGAACAGTAGTTCTCAAGCTTTTTGGTTAGGATCCCTTTATTACACTAAAAATTACTGAGTAATATCTCTTTTAAAAATTGGTTCTTTATTACCATTTGATAGAATATTTGGTCATATAAAATACACTTATCACGTGTGTAATATCTTTAATACTCATGAATCTACCTCCCAATCCAAAAACCAGAACAATACTATTAATTTAGATTTGCCTACTCCACAGAGTAACCTCTCTCCTGAATTTGTATTTATCATCTCCTTGCCACTTTTAAAGCACTCTGTCACCTATGTATCTATTCCCATATACTAACTTGCTTAGGGGTTTTTGGTTTTACTTTTAGTCTTCTGGAACTTGCTTTTTTCAATCAACATACATTCTGAAGACTCATCCATGTTCTTGCATATACCTGTAGTTCTCTCATTTTCATTGCTGTATGATATTCCATTGACTGAATATGACACAATTTATTTATCCATCTTCCTGTTTATTGCCATTTGGACTGGTTCCAGCTTAGGCTAACAGGAACTGTACGGCTATGATATTCTTGTGCACGTCTCCTGGTGTGCACACGCAGGAGTTTCTCTAGGGCAGTGCTTCTCCAAGTGTGATCTGATTTGGATTTAGTTACATGAAAGAATCTGTTAGTTCTATCACTGCAATTAAGCGTACAGCAGATTCAATTCATTGTGTTCTAGTAATTTCATGTTGTTATTCGGGACATCTTTCTCTCTTCCCAATTTCTTTATTTTGGTAATTTTTATAGTGTAGAAAAATCCACCAAAAAGAGGGAAAATGGCAGAGAAATAACACTGAAATCTGTGAATAACTTTTCTTAGCAAGTCTTGGAAAAAGTCTGATGGGTGAGTGAAAATTATTGACCATTGATTTTTTAAAAAAAAGTATTGATATGCTGCTTATTCAATAGCTCTGCTTCGGGGCAAGTGGTTAAGTTCACATACTCCACTGTGGCGGCCCAGGGTTTCACTGGTTCAGATCCTAGGTGCAGACATGACACTGCTCATCAAGCCATGCTGAGGCAGCGTCCCACAGAGCACAGCTAGAAGGACCCACAGCTAGAATATACAACTATGTACTGGGGGGTTTTGGGGAGAAGAAAAAAAAAAGATCAGCAACAGATGTTAGCTCAGGTGTCAATCTTTAAAAAAAAAAAAAGCTCCGGTTCCCCAAAGGACAGGTAATTTCAAGATAACTTGTGCACTCAACATACAAGAGAAAAGTGAAATCTCCCAAGTCAAAAGTATTCAGAATATTACCCTTAATTGGAGCAAAATTACAATCCACAGCAGTATTAAAAAAAATCTAAATTCCTTCATTAAATCAAAATCATTAAACAACATTGCTTAAAAAAATTTATCAGCTTAAAATGTGTACTAGTCAAGGGAGTATCATACAAGAGAAGCAAGCATTCATTATGAAAAATGAGATGAGTGAGAATTCCATTTCAGCTATAAATAAAAAGATATTAAGTTTAATACTGTTTTTCTCTCAATAGTAACTGAATAATTGAGAATTCTGAGTTTTTAATACAAGTAAAAATTTTACATTTCTGCAAAGCCCTCAGCAGCACAGCCTGCTTACCTGCAGGGAGCCTGTAAGCGCATCCTCCTTGTTCTCAATGGGTCTGAAGAGCCCCTTCTTCTTCTCCCGATCTCTGATGTCGGGGCTGGCAGCACTAATGAGCATCTTCAGGTTGGCCGTGGGTGTCCATGGTTCTGTCTGCTGTCTGTCGACAAGCTTAACTGGAGTAATGGGATTTCTTTCTGGAGTGAAGATTTTTTGCTTTGATAAATCAATTGGTTCATTTTTTATTGGAGTCTTCGGGGCCATCCTTAACCGATCAACAAATATATTTTCCTATTTAAAAAAAAAGAAACCTTTTAGCAAGAATGAGAAAGGGCAGGTACCAACATTTTGTTCCCACCATTCACTAATGCATGAAAATACAAACAGACCACATGTTCAGGGCTGAAAAACATCAGGAAAGGACTAATGAAACTAGACAGATTGATTCATGGGAATGCAAGAGTGGCTCCAATGAGAAACTGATTTTTACTTGGTACTTGTTTAAAACATATTTTTCATGGCATCTCTGTGAAAGAAGTCATGAGTGTAGCTGTCACTGGTGGATGCTTCTATTGTTGGGGATGATAACAAGGATAAATGTGGGTTGAGTCCCTATTGCTTCTAAATGCCAGGTCTTTTAAAAACACTATTTATAAGTTTGCACTAACTAGTGAAGAGCAATTTTGCTTTTGTAGTTCAACGTTCCCCAGTGCTAATGTAGCAATTAGTAGCAGGACCAATTAATGGAAGAGCATCCAACAAAATGCCACATTTCAAGCCAACCTGGAGAACTGTCTAATGTGATCTCCCCAGATCAGGGCTTCTCAAACTCCCCGTGGTGAAGGACTACGGTATTCCCACTTCCAAACTCCCCCATGCTGACATGTGATCTTACTCTGTGGGACTTAGATGCAACTCCCACATGTGACTCTCCACTTGAGTTTGTCACTCAACCTGACCTACAGCTTGTTCAACAGGAAGAGACCACTGATCACAGGCTCGGGCGTCATGAGGCAACATCAAATTGCTAGAGGGGTTTCTAAGTGCTTAACTCTCAAGTTCCGTTCTTAAATTTTTTGCAGCTTGTTAATAGTGTGTGGACTAGCACCTGCCCACAGACCACACTGTGTAGAATGTCTTAAAAAGATCAATGATGGGTCCATTATGACCATTATGAAAAAGGACTGAGTACATAGAACCCATATTTGGAAGTACCAAGTAATTAAAGTAAATTTCTTTCCTCTAAAAATAAGTTTTGCCATTCAAAGCAGGAAGACTCTGCTCTTCTGTAGCAGAATTCCCCTCCAGGCAACAGTGTCATCCAGAATTAGGAAGGTGGGTGAATGAAATATTTGTCATTTCCTTTCCTGCACACGTATCACTCTACAGCTACTGCATGCCTGGATTTTGGGTGAGCAGTGGTTTAAAAAAAGTGCCTTCCTCTCTAGGGCCAGCCCCATGGCCTAGCGGTTAAGCTTAGCATGCTTTGCATTGGCAGCCCGGGTTTCGGTTCCTGGGCATGGACCTATACCACTTGCTGGTGGCTGTGCTGTGGCGGCGGCTCACATACAAAATAGAGCAGGACTGGTACAGATACTAGCTCAAGGTGAATCTTCCTCAAGCAAAAAGAGGAAGATTGGCAACAGATCTTTGCTAAGGTGCAAATCTTCCTCAGCAAAGAAAAAAAGTGCTTTCCTATAAATGAGCGACATGTGAAGAGAGAAAAGACTGGGAGAAAGTGGAATCTGTGGCAGCAGACCAACTCTTGTTCCCTGGATCAGGAGAAGCTGCCAGGCGTGGTGAGGTTCTGTCCTAGCCTAACAGGAAAGAAGGGAGTGGGGATGGGAGTGACATCTTCTCACGCCACAGCAGCAGTGAGCGTTCAGCCTGGCGCAATGCATCTACCCACAGCTCTTAACAAGTCCCTACCGGAGTGTAATTCTGATAAGTCTTCTACAAGGGAACTCTCAAGGAAAGTACTGAGCGTTTACTGCACGCCACACCTTGTTGCAGATACTTATATACAGCCAAGTGCCGCATAACCGATGTTTCAGTCAACAATGGACCACATATACAACAGTGGTCCCACGAGATTAGCACCATATGGCTAGGCGTGGAGTAGGCTGTACCATCTAGGTTTGTGTAAGTTCACTCTGTGATGTTCACACAATGACGAAATCGCGTAATGATGCATTTCTGAGAACGCATCCCAGTGGTTAAGCAATTCCTGACTGTATCAACTCCTCAGCCAATCCTGTGACCTACGTAATATTATTTTCCAGTCTACAGATGAAGAAACTGAGGAACAGAGACGTTGAATAACTTGCCTGAGGTCAAACACAGCCTCATTCAGTACAAAAGTAATTGGTGTACAAAAAATAGCTAAAAGCAGAAGTTTCTGAAATCTGCACCTAGAAATGAGCTTGTCCTGGGTACCAATTGGGAGGAAATTATCTTCTTCACAGCTCCAGCAAAAGGTACCCAGCAGGCCACTGATGCCCTCTCGCGCCTGTGGAGAGGGGGTAAGGGGTCGTTCTGCACGCAGGCTCTGGGGGTAAGCTGGTAACTTATTGGCAGGCTGAGCACGGCAAGTTCCTTCTCACTAGGCTCTAGCTGTCTCAACTGAAAATGAAGTTCACAAAAATGCCAACCTCAAGGGTTACGAGAATCATTCCTGGCATATGGTGAGCACTCAATAAAACTTAGCTATTATCTTCTCCCCTCTGCCCCATTCTTCGTTACCACTCATTCTGGCACTTGGAGCCAATGGGATATAGCGCGTCGTCCTGCTACTGAACTTCCCGGGTGTGCGTCTGGTCTCGTTAATGAGCCTCTGCAGCTCTGGCGGCCAGGGAGCACGTTCCACATGTCTCATTCCTCACAATTTTTGGCACAATGGCTTGCCTCTCACAGGTGCTCAAAGAACACTGTGCCTTGATTATCTAGTTATTCCAAAGGTGTCCCCACGGTAGACGGTGTGGCCCAGGTGCAGAGCTTCACCCTCCTGCTCGTCTGCCTCCCTGGTACCTGTACTCGCAGGAAGGATGAGCTCTGACCTTTTCCCCACCCAGGAGCAACTCAGACGACTTATTTCCTCCAACCCTTGGACAGACTTTCACTATGGTTTAAGTAATACTTACAGTAGGAGGAGTTGGGTACCTGGCAGGTTATGACTGTATCACACCTCTGTACCAAAGGAAAAAAGGCCCAGCAAATTGTTTCCTGAGGTCTCAGGTGGGCAGAAAGCCAAGTGCAATCTAATCCCACTCTGCACAGCTGTCTGTCTACCCTGCGATCCTAACGCTGCACACGGCGCTGGAAGGAAGACTGGCACCAGACTCCAGAAAGCTGCCTGTTGTCTCAGCTCTCTATCTTTTTGATACTCGACAGATTGTTCTTTCCGTCTGGGCCCACGTTTCCTGACCATAAAACAAGAGGTTTAGAGTAAAGGCCAGCTCTGAGGCTTCCCAGCAAGCCTGCCCGGCTGTGGTGGACACTGGGCTGCACCCAGATCTCTTTAGGAATGAGCGACTCATTCCCCCGGCTGCTGGAAGTAATGCCAACAGGAGGCCTCTGCCCTTGGCTGCAGAGGGCTGAATGGTCCAGGACCACGCCCCTTCCTGGGAGGCCCAACTGTCCTCAACGGCTGCTAGGGGCAGCACTGACCTGCGAAAGCCTGGTCCCCTTGTCCTCACTCAGGACTGCTCCAAGGGGTCATCCCACAACTCCCTGTACGGTAACCTCAGACTTCCACCAAGACGGTGCTACAGACGAGCTTCCCCCTCTGTCCATCTCTGCTGCCTCCCCTCCTTCCACAGGTGCTGATGCCCAGAGCACTCCCTATAAATCTCCCGTGCACTAAACTCTGGGTCCATCTGCCGGCCATGAAATCTAAGCTGCAACACCCTAGAAATCACTTCCTCGATTAGAGAGCCTGGAGAAAGTAACCTGAGGCAGGTCCCCCAGTTCTCACATGTAAATGGAGCTAATACACCTTGGCTTATCTGCCAGAGAGTTGCTGTGGGGATCAGATGAGCTAATGAAGGTGACAGCAGTCTGCGTCTGTGAAGTGCTGTACAAACATTCAGGAGTATTAACTATACCAGCATTAGGACTATGCTGCACGCTGCCACAGAAAGGGCCTTGTTGTTAAAGATCTTGGTTCTAGTCTTGCTTCTGCCTCAGATAAAGCTTTGATCATGCTGCCTCAAAGAGTATAGACTATCACCAGCCTTGTCAAGGCCCTTGCCAATTCTGTGCCAACCGCTTTTCCAGTTCCATCTCATGCATATTCTGCATTTAGCCCAAACAGTCGACCTGCTTTTCCCCCGGTATTTTACCACATCTGAGCTGTTGCTCCTGCCATCACTTTGCCTTTAATGCCAACGGCTAAGTTCTGCCCATTGAAGCCCCTAGTGTTTAAGGATCATTGCAAAGATGACGTGTTAGGAAGTGTCTCCTTCTAGCTAATGACTAACAGCTCTCCTTCCCTTCAGAGCACACTTTCTAGAAGGAATAAGCCACGCTGAGGGCTCCCCCTGCCCACGCCCCAGGGCTTCCTCACACCACCACAGTCTGCTCAGATCCACTGCTCTCACTTAGGCCACCTCTCAGCTGTCAAGTCACCGGCTAAATTTCTTACTTGACCTCACAGCAATGGTCAAGACTGTTGACTCTTCTTGGCTCTCTGAGACCCTCAGCCCTGCGATATCACTCGCTCTCTCTTGGTTCTCCTCCCACTTTTCTGACCGCTCCTTCTCAGTCTCTTTCACCAGTTCCTCTTTCCACTCCTATAAACCGTGGCCTCCACCCTCTCGGTTTGCTCTCTCCACGGCAGTTCACCCAGTCTCGTGTACAAACATGCCCCAAGTTTCTATCCAGCTAGCACCTTCCATCAACTGCAAAATCAGGCACCCAGCTGCCTCCTGGATCTTCTGCCTACAAGGTCTGTCTTCCTTACCCGTGTTTTCCTGTAGGTTGAACGTCCTCAGATGTTACCTTCTCTGTGAAGCTTTCCAACTCTCCCTGGACTCCCCATGAATTTACGTCTTCATCTATTCTCTAGGCATTTTGTTCCCACTCCTATTACGGCACTTACCAAATCACAGGACAGTGAGTGAGTTTTACACCCGAGGCCCTGAAAATCTCTCCGGTAACCGAGGGCAGGGCCTGCACCACGTTGGTCTTTGGAGTGTTGGTTCAGCTGAGCACAGTGGGAACAGTATGTGTTTCTTTACAAACACCCAAAGGGAGAGGTGCTATTTATTAGCTCCAATTTATGGAAGAAAAAAACAGGCTTAGAGAGGTTACGAGACTTATTAAACCATGTACCCCTAGCACTAGGAACATAAATATTTGTTGAAAGACTGAATACAGGTATGAGTTCAAGGTTACATAGCTAATGAACGGCAGAGCAGGAAATCAAACCCAGATCTCTCTGACTCCATATGCCACGTTCTTACCATCCCTAGAAATCCTCTTTCCTTCACTTCGGAGCAAGGTGAAAAGAGAGACAAAAGCCCCTCCCGTAGGACCTGGGCAGAAGCACTCTGCTCCATCCTTGCCTTCTCTTTGAGAGGTGAAAGAATCCCTGCTCGTCCATTCTATTTCAAACATTTTAACCACTTTCCCAGTCTCTCGTGAGTCGTTTGAATTTTTCTCCACACACGTTAAAATGTGAAAGCTCAGCTGGACAAAGCACTAAGGGCAGGCACCTAGAGTAGAAGTGCCCGTGCTGGAGGCACAGAGAAAGGTCACTGACCCAGAAGGGAAGCAGTACACACTGACTGAGGCTTTATATAAAAATACACACATTCTGTCAAGGCTGTCCCTTCCAAGCTACGAAGGAAAACAAAAAGTTTTGCTCTAAGACTCCCAAAGTCAAAACTATGAATATACATTTTAAAGTGTGGGCATTTCCATCTTCATCTGGCTTAGGTAATGTTTTTAAAAAGTCTTCTTTAAAACACTGATGATTTGGTATACTTCTTTTCCTAACAAAAACATTTTTGAATGCTAGGTGGAAACCCCCCCCACGGAAAAGTGTACAATTTCACACCTGTCCCAAACTGACGGTTGCCAACTATTCTTCAAAGGCCCACAGAACAGGGGCTTTGCTACCAGGAGGTTTCATTGTTGACACTAAGCCTAAAAGTAAGACCAGGAAGCTGGAGCAGTTCAATGCCCAAGGAAGCTGCCGTGCTCAGATTTATAGTCAAAGTTTCTAAGTTGGCGTTTGTTATGCCTGTTTGCCTAGAGATGTTCAGATGTTCACGACTGACAAGCTATCACACCTTTTCGTAGGGCAACGGTGCTGATGTGGGGAGGGTGACAGTTTAGGCACTGCGATGGCCGGAGTACCTCATTATGTTTCTTAAAGACACCATACTCTTACAAATCACAAGGGGTACAAAAAGGGAGAATGTGCAAAACCAGTAGTAGCACTGTGAAATATTCAAAGAGTATGTTGGTGGGTTCAGCCACCTTGTCTCCCTATATGGGAGGCACCGGGCATACTCTTGGGTGAACGAACAGCCTCTAGGAACTGGCTCACTGGTATGAAGAACATTTCACGGTACTCTAATAATCCAGCATTTATAGCAAAAAGTCTATTTTCCTGGGAAGTGAGGCTTAACATTCCTGCACAGCATTAACTAATTCCACTCTCGACAACTATAAGTATTACAAACTTTTGGTTGCAGTGTCCAGCATATCTCTGATTCATATAAACTGGTTCCAACATTTCATCTAATCTAGCCTCTTTCTACTACACAACGACTGAGAAACAACAATAATGGTTAGGATGCTTCCATTTAAAAAAAAAGTATATTTCTATAATGTTCATCAAAATTAATTGTGTTCACAAGACAACTACAAGTGGCATGTTGAACAATGAATTGAATCGGACATCACATCCTAAATATGCCTGAGCTTAAGGTATTTCAGTACGCTTACCTTCTGTGCATTTTCCCCATCTTCAACTGCGAAATCCAGTCCGGGCTGCCTGGGGCTGATCAAATCTTTCAGTGTTAAACAATTTACCTCCATCTGTAACGCAAAATTACATTAGAAAATGATTTTACAATTGGATGTGTTCTCCTCCAACAAAAGTATCTATTACTTGCTCGTGAACGTGAACTTCCCCTCCCTAAACTTGTCCTGGGAATTTCCAGGAGGGTAGCCACCCAACTCTCTAAAACGCACATGAACCAACACAAACGCTTCAAGTGTGCTTAGTGATGACTGAAAACCTGAGATGAAAAAAAATCGACAAAAATAGTAATTTTTAAAGAAAAGCAACAGGACAAAAAAAGTTACCAAGTCAGGAGGGTATAGGGCAAATCTGTCAGAAAGGACAGGGTCTCCTGGGTCAGTTAATTTTGGCGCAAAGAACTGGGAGGAATTCGGCTTTGAGGGGGTTTCGAATCAGGGGAGAAGGAAACCTGATCGCTAGACCAACCCCACCGAATGCTCAGCGCAGCCCCCTCCCAGGCCTCCAAGCAGACCCCAAGGATAAGCTCTTCCAACGAAACCCCAAACCATGAGGAAGAGCAAGTCCCCTCTATTGCCCAGCCGGAGAGAGAGCTGGGACCAGGACAACCCACGCGCGCCTGGTGCGGCGGCAGAAATGCCTCGATTCCCCGCCAGCCGGGGAGGGGAGGGGTGGCAAGCTGGCAGCGGGGCGGGAAGGGTCCCTTTCCCCCCAATTCCCGCCTCCTCGCCAGCGGTGGGGCCGCACGCTACTTACTCCCGCTTTGCGAAGGAGCCTTCCTGCCTCTACGGGGACCACCACGGTCCCGGCCCCGCGCGGGATCAGCGGGGCGAGGCGATCAGCAGCCGGGCGGCGACATCGGGCGGGGACGGCGAGGCGCGCAGATCCCCGCTCCGACTGCCCTGCGCTGGCGGGGACCGCGCGGCGTGCGCACAGCGCCAGCGCTCCGACCGCCGAGCGCGACTGCGGCAGGGGCAGACCCCGCTCAAACACCTCCGCTGGCGCCTTGAGACCGAATTTGAGAACGCACCAATCCGCGGCGGCCGGCGGCGGCCCCGGCCAATCGCGCGGCGGCACGGCCCGGGCGCGCCGCCCCGCGGAGTCTTGGCGCTCCCGGCCGCGCGTCCCGCCCTCGCCGCCCGATTGTTGCCGCCGCGCCCCCTCCCCCTTCCGGGTACCTGGAAACCTCGGGCCGCGAGCCCGTCCGTGCGGCGGCCGCGGGAAGCCGAGGTGGGGGCGGCGCGGGCGCGGGCGCGGGAGGAGGAGGAGGAGGAGGTGGCCCTTTTGTTATGCATAAAAGGCCCGCTCCTGTCCCCTCGCCTTGCCGCGCCCGGAGACCGCGGGCACGGCCGCGGCAGGGAGAAGCAGATGGAGTTTGGAAAAACGATCCACACACACTGGATGCTGCCCCCCGCCCCCCGCGCGGAAGCCGAGTTGTCCAGGCTTGTTGGGGCAAACTTCCAGCGCCGGGGCGGCACGTGAACCATGGTTACCGCGCTGTGCAAGCAGATGGCACGCCAGTTAGCCCTGGCAACTCGACTGCCAGCAGAACCAGCTGTTTGCTTCTCCTTTTGCAAGTCCGGAAAAGTTTCTGGGTTCCCTTTTCAGAACATCGTCAATAATTAGAGGCAAAAAAAAAGCCTTATTAAATAAGTCTTTGCAATATGGATTAGCATTTTGAGAAACAGTCGAGAAAATTTCCTCAACAACGTTACTGAGTTGTTTTAAATGTTTCACTTCCTTCAACTTTAGTTTCTTATTTAAAATGTGGCTATTGATAGGGACAGCCGAGTCTGTGTGTGTGTGTGTGTGTATTTAATAGACGTTTTTGTTTAGAGCAGTTTTAAATTTACAGAAAAATTGAGAAGAAAGATCAGAGCGTTCCCGTATATCTGGCACCCGGTTTCACCTATTTATTAACATCTTATATTTGCATAGTACTTTTGTTAAAATTAACGAACCAATGTTGATACGTTGTTCTTGACTGAAGTCGTTATTCAGATTTCTTTAACTTTTACCTAATGTCCTTTTTCTGTTCCAGGAGACCACATTACATTTAGTCTTCTTGTCTCCTTGGGCTCCTCTTGGCTGTGACAGTTTCTCACACTTTCCCGTCTTTGAGGACCTCCACAGTTTTGAGGAGTACTGGTAAGTCATTTTGCAGGATGTCCCGCTATTGGAACTGGAGACACTTCCCTACAAACCGTATACTTTATAGCAAGGATATCTTTCTCTTTATTATCCTTTCTCTACTAAGTGCTCTGCTCTTCACCGCTCATCTCCCAAATAGACGTTTTTAACGAGCTGTCTGCAGAATTCAGAGTGCTCAGTCAGGTCCTTCACTTTGTCCGCTGTTCAGATTCCTGATAAATATAGCCTAAATATCACTGCCCGCGGCCCCGTGGCCGAGTGGTTGGGTTCGCGCGCTCTGCCGGGGCGGCCCTGGGTTTAGCCGGTTCGGATCCTTGGAGCGGACATGGCACCCTCGGGCCATATTGAGGCGGCGTCCCACATGCCACAACTAGAAGGAACCACAACTAAAATATACAACTATGTACTGGGAGGGTTTAGGGAGGAAAAGCAGAGAAAAAAAAAAAAAGATTGGCAACAGTTGTTAGCTCAGGTGCCAATATTAAAAAAAAAAAAGTCCCTGCTATGGTCATAGGTAAGATGTAAAAGCATGGAAACACTTCACACAAAGAAAAATAGCAATAGTAATAAAAATTTGACATTTTTATATTAGAAATGATATTTTGAACTGAAATCTATCTTGTAGGTAGTAGGTAGAAGCATAAGGAGACAAGTATAAAGAATAAAATTGCTATTTATTAAATTTTGCACTTATGTGGAAGCAGAACATTTTGATGAGGAAATTTTTTTTCCCCAACTCTATTAATTTCGTGTGGCTGCTGTAACCAATTACCACCACCTGGTTGGTTTAAAACAGGAGCAATGTATTCTCTCACGGTTTTAGAGGCCAGGAATCCAAAATCAAGGTGTTGGCAGGGCACCCCTGGGGGAGAATCTTCTTTGCCTCTTCTAGCATCTGGTGGCCTCAAGCAGTCTTGGCGTGTGGCTGCCTCGTGCGGTCTCTGCCTTGGGGTCGCATTGCCTCCTCTTCTGCCTGTAAAATCTCTCCTGTGTCTCTTATAAGGACACGTCATTGAATTTAGTTCCCACCTGTATAATCCAGGATGATTTCCTCTCAAGATCCTTAGTTAATTGCATCTGCAAAGACCCTTTTTCCAAGTAAGGTCACATTCACGGGGTCCAGGGATGAGGACATAGCTTTTTTGGGACCACCTTTCAGCTCTCTAAACCCACATTATTAAAGTCCATTCATTTCTCTGATATTTAATAAATAATAGTGGTTGTTTCTTTGAGTTTAGGCAGTTTCATGTTATAGACCTTTTCCTAGCATCTTCAGAGTAGTTTTTCTATCTGTTTCAATTCAATTGTAGCTACTATTCAAAACAAGAAAAACTCAATATGTAGCTTCAGACACTTGTAATTTCATTGATTAAGAGTGATGTTAGATTTGGAGGAAAACTGGAAAATGAATGTTTGGGACAAATTCAGAGACATTACTCTAACACGTTTATATTGATGCTTTCAAGTCCCAGAATTTGTAAGTAATCTGTCAACCTCTCAGTTATTCAGTGGACACCATGGCTGGGAACTCCAGTAGGGCATCAATGGGTGCCCCTGCGTGTGGCTTCTCCACGTGGCCTGGCCTTCCTTACAGTGTGGTGGCTAAGGTGGTTGAGCTTACACGACGGCTTGGGGCTCCAAGGTGGGTGTCCCAGCGCACAGAGTGGAAGTTGCATTGTCTGCGTGATACAGCCTCAGAATGAAGACAGCATCAGTTCTGCTGTGTTTTCTGGATGAAGCAGTCAAAGACCCACCCATATTAAAGGGGAGAGGACGTACACCCTACCTCTCAATGAGAGAAGTGGAAGGAATTTGGGGCCATATTATAAAATTGCCACACTGGATTTTGTGCTAATTGAAGTATTCTACATTTCTGCCTCAATAATATCTGCCTGAAAGGTCATTGACTTTGGAACAGTATAGTATTGCCTATATGGCAACAGTCCCCAGGGTTCTATATTGTGCTAGACCTGTGGTTTTCAACCCTGTCTATGCTTTAGCATCACCTGGGGAGATTTTTAAAAATATCAATAACTGAACCCCATATCCAGAGATTTCTAGTTTACTTAATCTGGAATTGGACTTCAGTATTATATATTTTTTCAATGCTTACTATCTTGTTCCTTAGCGTCATGCTAGTTGTATGCTTATTCATTGATTCCTTTGGCTACTTCTGACTCAGTGGTTTCAGAAATGGATCCTCAGGTCCCATCAATGAAGACAGGAAGAGTTGGACAGGTGTGTTACCCTCTGGAGTAGGAGCAGAGGTTCCAAGAGGCTGGCTTTACTAGTTTGTCGCTGTGTCACTGGTTTTTGGAAGGAGTTTGCGTATAAATGAGAAGTCTGATGGGCGGGATGGAGCTATAACAGAAGAATGAGCAGATAGGGCTGTGATCAGGAGAATACACACAGATGATGTCTGACATTCCTCTGTGCAAAAGACTTCTTCCACAGCTTCTCAGACTTGCAAGTAGTGTTTTACCTTTCTGGGGTTCCAAATCCCAAGATTTATCACACTTTACAGAAAGAATGCAGCATACTGAAATAGAATTCCTGTCAGTCAGGCAGTCTGGTTGTCCAGTTTGTGTTTCCGCTGCCTCTGGTATTTCCCTTTTCTTCCACCACTGTGAGCACAGTCATCTTGATGTAGTATCTGTTCTCAAGAGTGCAGTCACAGAGGAGATTAGAAACCGATTTTTCACCCCATGGGTAAGAGAGGCACCTTGGCTTCTTATCCTGGTGACTCTCAGGTCTCTGCGAGTACATCAGCTCAACAGTGGTTGAACTCAGGACTGCCCAAAGACTGACCGTCTGTCTGAGAATATGACACGTTTGCTTCTCTAACTGCCAGCAAGTTCAGAGAAGACAGAAAAGTGGTTCCTGGCTGACCGCTGGTGATGTCAGAAGGAGAATGAGTCCATGACTGGTTCCTGCTCATGGCCTTAGCAACGATAAAAAAAAAATCATATTAATACTAAAGGGCAGTGTGGCTCCCATCTCAAATGACCTCCGGATGTCCAGCTGTTCACAGGGAGGTGCCTAAGCTGTGATTACATGTCCCATGGGGAACAGAGGGAATGCATTCTTTATCTTAACAGACTCCTAGTCCTCCTTAGCACAGTGGAGCAAGATCAGTTTCCTTAATGATTGTGTGATTTGTGTTGTCACTAAATGAAAAGATAGCGTATTTTGTGTGCATGTGTGTATATGTGTGTGAGTGTACCTGTGTGTGCATGTTGAAGGTAAAGATGCAGGGAGGGACTTGTGCTGGAACAAACGTTCCAGACCACAACAGATAGGTGGGATTTTGAGCTGGGCTGGGTGTTTCTGGGAATGATGTGGTGGTGGAGAGTGTGTAGGAGGCACCCCTTTATGAGGAGCCACATTTATGCTGCAGGTTTGGGCGAGGTTGTTGGGAGGGCCCCCAGACTGGGTGGGTCAGTAAAAATGGGGATTGACCTGGAACTGAGATTCTGGAGAAAATGGGGACAAGCTTCCCCTTAATCTCCAGAGCCTTACCCAGAAGGGGAGGAATTCACTTTGAGGAGTAGAGAGACACGGTTTCTAGATCAAGCTTGGCCATGAACTTGCTGGGTGACCTGGAATGAAAGGCATTGCCTCTTAGGCCTCAGTTTTCTCTTAAAGTGGTGGTGCTAATTTGAAAGACTTCCTAAGAACCTGCCAATTCTGTCATTCTAAATCCTTATTGGACACTTACGATATCCTCTTAAAACTATTTGCTTTTGACTCCTAATCTCTTAGTGTGGATATGTAAGAATATTGCTGAAATCACTTTTTTATTTCCATATTTGGTGAAACTGAACACATCCCTACCCATTCTTTTACATTATGTATATACATTTTTAACATCAGACAAAAGACTGACCTTTGTCACCTTTGTTTTTCTAAGCTTAGAACTAAATGGCTGAATATAACTTTTTGTACCTACCTAATAGCCTTATTTTAATAGCATTTATTCATTATAATATGTGTAGGACCAAATGAAAATGTTTTCATTGTCAGTGGAAAGAGGAGTTTGGGGTTAGCAGCTCAGGGGCTGGAAACCTAAGTTTAAATGCTGCAAATATTACCTTTTCCTAACCCAGAGCCGCCTCATCACATGCAGGGCCTCCTACCTTGGAAAAACCAGAGTAGTAGAGCATTGAGCCCAAATGGAGACACAACATTAGCCCAGACCTTCACTAAACAATGGGAGGAAACGTTCACGTGCGAAGGGTGAGGTATTGTCTACAAGAAGTTCCTGTTAAAATGCAAACTGTTCTGGAAAGAGTGATCATTTAGCCAATGTCGCCCGTTAAGACATCTTCCCTCCAACCATTCCTGGGGGTGAAAATGAGGTTAACCTTAAAGTACAAAACATTGTTTCTGTGTAATACCTTCTATAAATACTGGACTTTCTAGCCTTGTTCAAAGACTCCTCCCGCCTACCCCGTGAATCCTGGGCGTCCCCAGTCGCACATACTCTCAAACAAGTCCTTTCAGCCTTCCCTGACGCCTGGGACCTCTGCTGCCATATGTTGGTTTCTTTCTGCCCGCCCTGGCAATGCGTGCCATCAGGTACCTCCCGCAGCATGGCTACCTCCTGCCAGCGAAGCCGTCGGCACGCAGAGGTCAGCATGCTCTGTGATGCCATCGTGCTCTCCATCAAGGGTGCCACTTGCTGCCGCGGCCATCAGGTGAAGCCAGACCTGGATCTTTGCTGCTTCTAGGACTGGTGTCGCTGCAGATGCTGGTTCTGTGAGGTGCTGCTGCCACAGAGCATGGGAGATGGCCTTGGCCCCCGTCTCGTGCTGTCCTCTCACCCCCCAGCAAGGTCATGTCAGGCCATTGCATCTCTGTGCTGAAATAGGGAGTCAGAGAACAATCTCTTTCTGTTGGTGGTTATGTTTCACTTCTTATCCCTTTTCCTAAGCATTCATCGTGGGACTGGGGTGGGGCCAAATCTGGGTAGTAGAGACTAAGTTATAGTCACAATTCCTTCCCTCCCCCAGTGGCTGAGACATTGTAATCAGACTGAATTTTGGTCTCTTTGGATAAATTATTTCCCAAATTAATTCCTCTCTCCTCCTCTAGTTGCAAACTAAGATGGCCACTTCTTGGGCATTCACTAATGGCCTCACTACACTCAGATAAGTTTATCAGTGTGGCTGTAGAGAATGGGACCCCAAAGGTACAAGGGCCCGAGAAGAGAGTGCTCAGGACAGGCTTAGCTGAGTGGGGCGGATGTGAGTGGAATCAGGTAAGATTGGGAACAAGTGTGTTCCTTTCTCCAGGAGGAAGGCTTGAATGGAGTGACTGCGTTCCTAATGGGTATGAAGAGAAACAGTCTCCTGATAAAAGGAGGAAGATGCAGAAAGGAGTGTGGAAAATAGAGGCTTGCATGACCATCTTAATAGAATTGCTTGGGATCCCTGGATAATTATTCTTGTCAAAGATTTATAAGATATGAATAAAATCTGCAGTGGATAGACCTCCGGGTAGAGAATGCCTATCAAATAAACTGCCATTTCCATGAGGGTAGAACAGAGACCTTGGTTTTGTTCTCATATTCAGCTGCACACATGTATAAAGAACCGTGCCATCTAGCACTGGGGCTTCCAGGACCCTACAAATTAGGACGTATTCATTTGGTCTACATTTTAATGACATACTTACTTTAAGTTTTCTTTCTCTCTTCTCCAGATGTTGTCTGTTATAAAATATAAAAATACCCTCAAAAGTGATTAGATTTTGGCCAAAGGAGTGCCAAAAAATTGTTTGTTCTGTTGAATATTTTTTTTAATTTTTATTTTTATAGCAGTAACATTGGATTGTAACATTATATAACTTTCAGATGTATATCATAATATATTTCGAATTCTGTGTAGATTACATCATGTTCACCACCCAAAGGCTAATTATAATCCACCACGACACATGTGCCTAATCACCCCTTTCCCCCTCCCCCCCCCCCTTCTCTGGTAACCACCAGTCCAATCCCTGTTGCTATGTGTTTGTTTGTCGTTGTTTTTATCTTCTACTTATGAGTGAGATCATATGGTATTTGACTTTCTCCCTCTGACTTATTTCACTCAGTATAATACTCTCAAGGTCTATCCGTGTTGTGACAAATGGCCGGATTTCATCATTTCTTGTGGCTGAGTAGTATTCCATTCTGTATATATATGACCTCTTTATCCATTCGTCCCTTGATGGGCACCTAGGTTGCTTCCAAGTCTTGGCTATTGTGTATAATGCCGCAATGAACATAGGGGTGCAAGTATCTTTATGCTTTTGTGTTTTCAAGCTCTTTGGATAAATGCCCAGCAGTGGGATAGCTGGATCATATGGTAGATCTGTTCTTAATTTTCTGAGGATACTCCATACTGCTTTCCATAGTGGCCACACGAGTTTACACTCCCACCAGCAGTGTACGAGGGTTCCCTTCTCCCCACATCCTCTCCAACACTTGTTGTTTCCTGTCTTGTTAATTGTAGCCATTCTGACTGAGGTGAGGTGATATCTCATTGTAGTTTTGATTTGCACTTCTGTGATAGTTAATGATGTTGAACGTGTTTTCATGTATCTGTTGGTCATCTGTATATCTTCTTTGGAGAAATCTCTGTTCAGATCTTTTGCCCATTTTTTAATTGGGTTGTTGAGCTGTATGAGTTCTTTGTACATTTTGGAAATTAACCCCTTATCTGATATATAGTTTGCAAATATCTTCTCCCAATTGTTAGGTTGTCTATTCGTTTTGTTCATGATTTCCTTTGCTGTGCAGCTTTTTAGTTTGATGTAGTCTCATTTGTTTATTTTTTCTATTATTTCCCTTGCCCAGCCAGACATGGTACTTGAAAATATGCTGCTAAGACCGATGTCAAAATGTGTGCTGCCTATGTTTTCTTCTAGAAGTTTAATGGTTTCAGGTCTTACATTCAAGTCTTTAATCCATTTTGAGTTTATTTTTGTGCATGGTGTAAGATAATGGTCTACTTTCATTCTTTTGCATGTGGCTGTCCAGTTTTCCCAACACCATTTATTGAAGAGACTCTCCTTTCTCCATCGCATGCTCTTGGCTCCCTTGTAGAATATTAGCTGTCCATAAACGTGTGGGTTTATTTCTGGGCTTTTGACTCTATTCCATTGATCTGTGTGTCTATTTTTGTGCCAGTACCATGCTGTTTTGGTTACTATGGCTTTGTAGTATAATTTGAAATCAGGGAGTGTGATATCTGTAGCTTTGTTCTCTTTCCTCAAGATTCCTTTGGCTATTCAGGATCTTTTGTTGTTCCATATAAATTTTAGGATTTTTTGTTTGATTTCTGTGAAAAGTGTTGTTGGAACTTTGATAGGGATTGCGTTGAATCTATAGATTGCTTTAGGAAGTATGGACATTTTAACTGTGTTAATTCTTCCAATCCAAGAGCACGGAATGTTTTTCCATTTCTTGGTGTCTTCTTTGATTTCTTTCAACAAGGTTTTATAGTTTTCAGTGTACAGATCTTTCACCTCTTTGGTTAAGTTTATTCCTAGGTATTTTATTGTTTTTGTTGCAATTGTAAATGGGATTGTATTCTTAATTTCTCTTTCTGCTGAGAGAAATGAATTAACTTCATTGTTAGTGTATAGAGATGCAACTGATTTTTGTTTGAATGTTATTTGTAAAATTTGTTGGTCCTTATCCATAAGAGCATAGTTTCCTTTATTTTATCTTATACTTTATGTAGTTTGAGTAAAGTAAGAATACTTCCCTATTCCTTATATGTATTTTTTGTTTTGTTTGTTTGCAAATAATATCTGATATTTTGTCACATTTATTTCTCCCCTCCTAGGCATACACTTATTTAGTAATCTGGTCTAATATCCTTTGTGTGTGTTTCTCTAATTCCTCATTTCAGTTATTCAACTTCTTTTAGCCGCTGAAGTTAAGTTCTGCCTATCCTTTTGACTCAAGGAGGATTTGTTTCTGTTTTCAACTTCCAGTTTTACTAGATTTCTTATTGTTTAATTATGTTCCCATGTGGCCACTTCTACTATTTTCTTAACCTTGTTGAAATTTACTCTGGAAATTTGTTTTTCCACTTTACTCATTTCTTTACTTTTCTCATGGTTGTTAAATATTTTATTGATGTTTGCAATTACAGTGACACGGTACTAAAGTGTCCACTTAGGGTAATTTGTGTTTATTCTTTTCCTAAAGTTTTTATAAGCTTGTGATTTTTTTTAATAATTAAAAATTTGAGAAAGATTCCATCTTAGTCAGTGTCAGCATAAACCAAGCAAAGCTACTAGCTGAAGAACAGTACAGTAATCTAAACAATTTAGCTTTTTTCCAGTGACTCTTCTAAAGGAGTAAAAAATTACAGACTCACCTAAGGCCTAACTGAGAACATATTATAAAGAGAGGAAAGCAGACAGCATTGCCCGTGGGGGAGACCACATGTTGCGAGGATAGGACTAAAATTAAAAAAGTAAAAGCAAGAGATGAATTAAAATTTGCACAATAATAAAAAATAATTTTGCTTTCACCGTTGTCTAATGATTCTCTTGTTAAACATGCAACCAGCAAGTAAGAGAAGGAAAATCTGTCCAGTGTGGGAGACAAGTGCCCCTGAATTTCATGGCTATAAAACTGACATCTTGATGGTTTTCCTATTTAAAGTGGTGGCCTAATTTATATGTTTGTTTGTTTTAGAACAATCACAGTTGGCTATTTGAAAGAATGCAAAGCAATCTTCTCTCTCAGGCCAATGGCAAGCTCATGGTTATTATGTAAGATGGCACTGAAGATGAATATATTTTAATAGCATTAAATCTCAATGAAAAGTTTTTATGGGCTAGGTAACTCAGAAAGATTCATAAGACCTTTGGTTAGTTTCATTTACTTTTTATACATTAATTATTAATACCTGTAATGAGATAATAATACTGTTATGCACTGGCAGAGCCCTTTTCGCTGCAGAGGACACCAAGCACTTTATGAGCTGCTGGGAGCCAATTTCTGCTCTTGGTCCATATAGTTCTCTGATTTGAACCAGCCACAGGCATAAATGTCACTTATGCCTGAGTTCCAGACGAGGAGCCTTTGGCACTGTCTTAAAGATCTGTGCAGAATCCAGACACTGCTTCCACCTCCACCACAACCTCCTGATTCCAAGCCACCTTCATCTTTCCCCTGGATTGTTTTAATCAACTGGTCTCTCTGTTTGTTGTCCTTCTGTAATTTGTTCCTAAGCACTAGCTACAGTGATCCAAATTAAAATGTCAGATCACGTCCTCCTTTTCCAAACACTCCAGTGGCTCCCCACTCGTTCAGAGTAAAAGTCGAAGTTCTTATAATGGCCTTCCAGGTCGTAAGGATCTGGCCTCCCTTTATAGCTCTTAGCACCTTCAGCTTTTCCTCTCGTTTGCTTTGCTTCAGCCATGCTAGGCTTCTTACTAATCCTTGGACACACTTGTTAGTCTCCTGCCCGAGGGCCACGCATTTACTGTTCCTTCTGCCTGGAATGCTTTTCATCCAGAGAGCTGCAGAGCTCTGTCCTCCACTTCTTTCAGGAGCATATTAACTAGGGTAATGTTAGCTTCTATAGCAGAGAAACCTTAAATTTTCAGTGCTTTAACAAAACAAGTTTACCTCTCACTTATATAGCAGTCCAATAATGGTGCTCCTGCATCGCAGGTGACTTACCTATGTGTGGCAACTCGGGGACCCAGGCCCCTTCGTTACTGGCTCTGCAGTCTCTTTGGGCAGGTCCTGGAGTGCTCTGTTTCTAGCTAGCAGAAGGGGAAACAGACAGTGGCCATGGCACACATTACTTCTGCGCACATTCTGTTGAGAGAACAACTAGTCACATGACCACGCTGGACTCAAGAGGAGCTGTGATCCTAATCGCTGGCTCTGTAGCACATCCCAGCAAGAACCTAACACTGTGGGCGTAAGAGCTCAGGGGCAGCTAGCCATTTCTGACACAGAATGCCATCTGCCCACCGAATATCTCTGTGGCCTCCTCCCGGAAGGAGACAACCTAAAGTCCCACGCGGGCGCCTCCTCCATGACCGGGTCCAGGCATCTGGGGAATGTGGTCCTTTGGTTTGGAGACCGAAGAATTCAAAGACAAATTCTTTGCCCACTTCCCCCTACTAAACCTCATATAAAAAATACAGGCCAGGAACAGGATAACCACAATAGAAACTCCTGTTTGGAAAGGGGCGGACTGGAAGATCCATCACAGAAACTGGTCCATAACAGTGAGGAATCCGACTGGGCAGGCATTATAAAGGCTCCCAGCGCTGGAGGTGGAGGCGATTCCTTCATTAGACTGTGCTCCTGCTCGATGGGCAGAGCTTGCCTGTTCGCTGTTCTCTCTGGTCCTTGGCTCTGCCCCCTGGGATGTTCTTTCCTGTCCACTACGCTTTCTGGTGATATCTGAGATCGGCATTAAGGAATATGCCTTTTTGGAGCATGCTCAGTGTTCACAGCCTGCTTTCTGCTGGTGGATATTTGAGGTCCCTGGGAAGGTATTTTATAGTCATAGGCTTTTTAAGGCCCAGATCACTAATCTTCAGAAAGTGTTCCCTTGATTTCTTTGGAAACATTATTCCTTGATTTCTAGTCAGTTTGATGTGCCAGTCACCATATCCAAAGTTCTTTCTTAGAAGTGATTCTTAGGCCTGCTCTATTTCTTTCTCTCCTTGTCCCTATACTTGTCTCTCTAACTTAACGCCCCTTGAAGCAACAGGCTGGTGGGAAGAAAATAAGTTCCCACGATCTGTGTTTCTGCCTTGCAAATATCTGCTTAACCTAAACAACTTAATGGGTGCTTTTACCCAAAGCATTTCAGCTCTCCTCTCCTACTGCTTGGTGGCTAGAAGCAGCTAGCTTTCCAAACCTGCAAGGCCCCACACCCACCTTGATTTCTGGATTCTCTTTCTTCTGTTTCATTTCTGCTTGCAGACCAGCCAGTTCTTTTCTGAACATGTTTCTTTCTTGTAATCTTTGTTCAGTGCAGAGAGGAGCATTCAGCATCTTCATGGACTGAATTATGTCCCCCTAGATTCATATGTGGAAGCCGTAGCCCACAAATCTAACTATATTTGGAGATAGGGCTTTTAAGGAGGTAATTAAGGTTAAACAAGGTAAGAACAGTGGGCCCTTAATCCAATAGGGTTGGAGTCCTTATAAGAAGAGGAAGAGACACCGGGAGTACGTGTGCACAGAGAAAAGGTCGTATGAGGACACAGCAAGAAGATGGCCATCTGAAAGCCAAGGAGACAGATCTCGCCAGAAACCATCCCTGCAGATACCTTAATCCTGGACTTGCAGCCATCAGAACTGTGGGAAAATACATTTCTGTTGTGTAATCCCCCCAGTCTGTGCTGTTTAGTTGTCGCAGCCCTAGGAGACTAACACAGCGTCTGCTGGCGTTCTGGATCTTCCACACTCCTTTCGTGCAGCAGGATCACTAGGTGCTTGTTCTGTCTTGCAAGAGTGCACAGGTGATAGTTTCACTGCTACACTACATGGGGCTCTGATTTCCAGCTTCTAGTGTCTATCTTCTGCTGCCTGTTACCTGATTGCTAAGCCAATGCTCTATATTTTTGTTTTTTGTTTTTATTACACCACTTCAAGGAATTAGTTTCTGTAAGAAATAGACCTCAAAACTTTGGAAGATTAACACAAAAGAAATTTATTTTTCTCTCTTGTAATAAAATGTGTGTGTTCCTGGCTGATGGGTAGCTGTCCTCCATATGGAGATTCAAGGGCCCACCTTCTTTCTTCTTTTCGGTCTGCTATACTCTAGACCTGTGCTGTCTGAGGTGGTGCCACATGTGGCTACTGAGTACTCAGAAAGAGCTAGTAGAAACATGCTGTAAGTGGAAAATACATACTGGAGTTTGAAAAGCAGAATATAAAGTATCTAATTAATATTTTTTCTTTTCTTTTTTTTTTGAGGAAGGTTAGCCCTGAGCTAACATCTGCCGCCAATCCTCCTCTTTTTGCTGAGGAAGACTGGCCCTGAGCTAACATCTGTGCCCATCTTCCTCTACTTTATATGTGGGATGCCTACCACAGCATGGTGTGCCAAGTGGTGCCATGTCCACACCCGGGATCCAAACTGGCGAACCCCGGGCCACTGAAGCGGAATGTGCGTAGTTAACTGCTGTGCCACCAGGCCGGCACCATCTAATTAGTATTTTTTATATGAATACACGTTGAAATAATTTTTGGAAATATTGGGTTCAAAAATGCGTTATTAAAATGAATTTTAGCCATTTCTTTTTACTTTTATTAATGTGGCTACTAGAAAATTTAAAATAACATGTAACTCTCACATTATATTTGTCTTAGCAGTGTTCTAAAGCCTCAGTCTTCTGCTTCAGTTGGCAGAAAGGGAAAGAGACAGTGGAGGACCTGTATCAGATTCATAACAACCCTGGCTTACAAATAAGAGAAAGTGTGTTTACTCAAATTCCACTGGTGAGAGTGAGTTAGGCGGCTATGTCTACAGGAAAGAGGGGCTGGGAAACGTAGTCCTGGCTCAGACGCCGCCTCTTAGCAACAGTTCTGCTCTAAGAAGGGAGCATGAATGTTTGTGGACAGCCAGCCCTCTGTGACACAAGGTGTTTGCTCAGACCTCGCCTCGTCGGTGCAGCCTCCCCCGACCACTGCAGCCACCCCCAGCCTTCCCTCTCATCCTCCCTTGGTTTGTTTTTCTCTAGAGCGCTTCCACTATTTGGCATATCATATGTTTTATTTGTTCACTTTATTTCTTTCTCACAGTATGTAAACTCTTTGAAAGCATTATTTTTAAAAAATTTTTTTTACTGTGGTAAAATACACGTAACATACAGTTTGCTATCTTGACCATATTTAAGTAGACCATTCAGTTCAGTGGTATTAAGAATGTTCCTATTGTCGCACAACCATCACCCCATCCATCTCCAGAACTCTTTCAACTTGCAAAACTGAAACTCTATACCCGTGAAACGATAATTCCCCCTTTCTCCTCTCTCCCCAGGCCCAGGCAACCAATGTTCTACTTTCTGTCTCTATGATTTTGACTACTCTAAGTACCTCATAGAAGGGGAATCACAGAGTATTTGTCTTTTTTGTGACTGGCTTATCTCACTTAACATAACGCCCTCAAGGTTCATCCATGTTGTAGCATTTGTTGGAATTTCCTTCCTTTTTAAGGCTAAATAATATTCCGTTTTGTATATATCACATTTTGTGTATCCAGTCATCTGTCTACAGACACTTGAGTTGCTCCCACAGTTTAGCTATTGTGAATAATGCTGCTCTGAACATGGGTATACAAATATCCCTTTGAGACTCTGATTTCAGTTCTTTTGAGTATGTTCCTAAAAGTGGAATTGCTGAATCAAATGTTAATTCTATTTTTAATTTTTTAAGGAATTCCTAAACTGTTTTCCACAGCAGCTGCATCATTTTACATTCTCACCAACAATGCACAAGGGTTCTAATTTCTTCATTTCTTGACAGCATTTGTTATTTTCTATTTTTTTTATAGTAGCCATCCTGATAAATGAGGTGGTATCTCACTGTGGTTTTGATTTGCATTTCCTTAATGGTTAGTAATATTGAGTATCTTTTCACGTTGTCCATTTGCATGTCTTTGGAGAAATATCTGTTCAAGTCTGAAGACATTCATTTTGTCTGTGTATTCAGTGCTGTTTCCCCAGTGCCTGGAACTAGGCTGCCATGTACTGGGCACTCAAGGCTTATATGCTGAACAAATTAACCTTTGAGCCTTATTGGCCTACTAGGCCCCAAATAAAGCATTGAGGAAGGAATTTAGGGTACTTGAGGTGGCATAGTTCAGAAACTCATAATATTGTCGAGGTAAATGATATGTTCTATCAGTATGTAGGTATGAGCAAACCAGAGTTGGACATAATGGCAATGTCAACCTACATCATGGATTTTAAACTTCAGCTGAAATTTGCTGCCTGGTGTTGTCTTTGCTCTGCATAGTACTGGAGGAATTTTTGGGGGGAATTTTTATCTTTTATTTATCTGTTTTTTATTAGTGCTTAACTTAAAAAAATCTGAATATTTCTACATCAAAAAAATCAAGATTTCACTCTTTTAGTCTCCTGTTTTTTAAGGTATACACTCTATTTATGCTCTTTTAGTGGCTGTTATTTAACTTGTATCATATAAGCACATCAGTAATAATAATTATAATAATGATAATAAATACCTTGTGGTGTTAAAAAGAAGATAGAACCTAATTCTGGACAACAAATCTATGTAATCCAGGAGGGAGGATATCAGAGTTAAGTTTCTAAGCTCCTCGTGTTGTTTGGAGGGGGTTAAAAAGTTAACTGTAGAGTTTCTTAGTTATTATCAATGCAAGAGCTTATTTAAAGATAACCAGTAAAGAGTAGACAGAGAGTCTGTAATCTTCTATCAGTAGAAGGAAAAAATCAAATAATAAAGCAAACCACAACTCCATTCCTAGGTATATACCCAAAATAATTGGAAACAAGGACTCAAACAGATATTTGTACACCTATGTTCACTGCAGCATTATTCAGAATAACCCGAAGGTGGAAATAACCCACATGTCCATCAACGGATGAATGGATAAACAAACTGTGGTATATACAAACAAAGGAATATCATTCAGCCATAAAAAGGAATGACATTCTGATACATGCTACAACATGGATGAATCTTGAAGACTTTATGCTACATGAAATAAGCTAGACACAAAAGGACAAAGATTGTACGAGTCCACTTATGTGAAATATCAAGAATAGACAAATCCAGAGAGCCAGAAGTAGATTAAGGTTACCAGGGGCTGGAGCAAGGGAGGAATGAGGGCATTATTGTTCAATGGTTACAGAGTTTCTGTTTGAGGTGACAAAAACGTTTTGGAAATAGATAGTGGTGATGGTTGCATAACACTGTGAATATAATTAATGCCACTGAATCGTACACTTAAAAATGGTTAAAATGGCAAATTATGTTATGTATTTCACCCTGCGTTTTCTTAAAAAATGAAAGCAAATCAGTAATTTGCCTGAAGAATGAGTAAACATACAACAGTACCATAAAGGAAAAAGCACTAGCCAGACCACAGAAACGAGTCCAGGTAACAATCTCTGTAAATCGGATGAACTTACCAGCTAAAAGACGGAGATTCTTAGATGTAAAAACACAAAATCCATTTGCATGTTTCTAAGAGACACATCTGAAACATAAGGACCAAGGAAGGTTGAAAGTAAGAGAATAAAGAGAATTAAGAAAAAGACATACCAGGAAAATACTCCCAAAAGAAAGTTGGGGTTTCTGTATTCATATTAGTTAAAATAGACTTTAAGGCAAAAAATATTGTTAAAGAGAATCACAAAATTACGCTAAAAGGTTTATTTCAATAGGAAGTTCTACTGACTCTAAATTTGCAGAACTCAATAAAATATATAAAGTGCAATATAAAATTTATAAAACCTCAAAATATACACAGTAAAACTGATATAACTATAGGAGAAGTAGACAAATGCATGTTTGAATGGAAAATTTCAACCCATGTCTCAATTATTGACAGTTGTGTAGACCAAAAGTTTAATGAATATATGGGAGACTTGAATCACATGCTTAACAACATTAACCTAAGAGATCTGTATAGAACCATGTTTATAGAGCCATGATTAAAGAATACATATTCTTCTCAAGAGCATAAGGAACGTTCAGACAGACAGACAAACAAATCTGATCACGTGCTAGGCCACAAAGCAAGCCTCAACAAATTTGAAAGATTAGTTATCATACGGCTCATATTTTCTGTCAACAATGTGATCTATTATAAAATCAATTAAAAAATATAAAAAAGGCAAGACCTCATACATTTGAACATTTAAAAATATATTTTTCTAAATAACTTTAAGTCAAAAGGAATAATAATGAAGATTAAAATATACTCAGAACTCAATGATAGTGAAAATACTAAGGATCAAAATGAGAGATGGGCAAGAAAGGTATTGAGAGGGAAATTTATAGTAATAAATACTTGTTTTAGGAAAAGAATGTCAGTGGAAAATCAAGAAGCAAGGCATATAGTTAGAAAAAAATGTTATAAATCTCCCCAAAAGTCAAAGAAAATGAAATAATAGAAGCAGAAATTAATGTAAAAGAAAATAAAGATACAGTGGAGAGGATAAACAAATCCTTAAATTTCACACCTAGGGATATATCCTAGAGAAGTTCTTACACATGTGCATCAGATAAAATAGACATAAATGACAGTAATACATTACCAAAATTGAGAGAAACAAAAATGGAAATAAGTGAAAGTCACAAATAATCAAAATTGACACAAAAAGAGACATAAAATCTGAATAACATTATATCATTTAAGTAATTTAAATTTATAATTAAAAGCCTTCCCACAAAGAAAACTCAAGTCTCAGGTGGACTTACTAGTGAATTTGACCAAAAATTTAAGAAAAAAGTAGTACCAGTCACGCATAAAAGCTTCCAGAAAATAGAAGAGAAAGAAATACCTGCCAACTCATTTTAGGAGGCCAGAATTTCTCTGATAAGAAAGATGTTAAAAGATAATTAAAGACCAATATCTCTCGGGAACACAGACAGACAAAGTCATAACAAAATATTAGCAAATCAAATCCAGCAATATATAAAAAGAAGAACACCTCATGACCAAATTAGATTTATCCCAGACATGCAAAATTGGCATAGCATTCCACAATCAATTAATGTAATTCACCATATTAAAAGAATAATAAAGGGAAAAACCCAGATTGTCTCCATAGGTACAGTAAAAGTATTTTTAAAAATTTAGCACTCACTAATGATATTTAAAAAAACTCTTGGGAAACTAGACATAGAGGAAAACTTCCTCCACCCAATAAAAGGAGTCTGAAGAACCTGCAACTAATGTCATATTTAACAGTGAAAGACTGGATGCTTCCCTCTAGGAGTGGGAACAGGCGAAGGTATGTGCTTTCACAACTCTTGTTGAACATTTTCCTGGAGAATCTAGGAATTGCTACAGGCAAGAAGAACAAATAACAGGTATATAGATTGAAAAGAAAGAAGTATAACTTTCTGTTTGCAGAAGATATGATAGTATATGTAAAAAGTCCTAATGAATCTACAAAAAAGCAGCCAGAACTATTAAGTGAACTTGGCCAGATGGCATAATAGAGGTTCAGTATACAAAACTCTGATGAGTTTTTTATACTAGCAGCAAACAACTGGAAAATCAAGTTAAGAGAGACAAATACCGTTTACATAGCATAAAAATAAAATACTTAACAATAATTTAACAAAATATATTCAGTGTCTGCGCATAGAACATTACCATAAATCGCTGAGGGAAATTAAAGAAGATCTAAACAAATGGGGTTATAGATCATGTTCATGGATTGGAGGAATCAGTGCTGTTACACTTTCAAAACTCCCTAAATTCTTCTATCGATTCAACACAATCCCAATCAAAATTCCTATAGCCTTTCTTTTGTGGAAATTGGTAAATTTATTATCAAATTCATATGGAAATGCAGAAGATCTAGAATATCTAATACAATTTTGAAAAATGAGAATCAAGTTAGAGAACTTATGCTATCTAGTTTCAAGATGTTATAAAGTTACAGAACTTAAGATAGTGAATGTTAGCATAAGAATAGACATAAACATCAATGCAATATAGAGTTCAGAAATAGATTTTCCTCGACTTATAATGGGGTTATGTCCTGATAAACCCATCATAAGTTGAAAATATGGTAAGTCAAAATGCATTTAATTACACCTAACCTAACTGAACATCATAGGTTAGCCTAGCCTACCTTAAATGTGCCCAGAACACTTACATTAGCCTACAATTGGGCAAAATCATCTAACACAAAGCCTATTTTATAATAAAAAGTGTCACATATCTCATGTAATTTATTGAATACTGTACTGAAAGTGAAAAACACACTGGTTGTCTAGGTGGAGAATGTGTGTATTTCAGTTGTTTACCCTCGTGATCACATGGCTGGCTGGGAGCTTGGCTGCTGCCGCTGCCCAGCATCACAAGAGAGCATCCTACTACCACATATTGCCAGCCTGATAAAGGATGAAAATTCAAAATTCAAAATACAATTTCTACTGAACGAGTATTGCTTTTACACCATCGTAAAGTCGAAAAATTGTAAGTCGAACCATCAAAAATTGAGGACCATCTGTATGCAATTAATTGATTTTTGATAAAGATTTTAAGATAATTCAGTGGATCAAATGGTAATATTTTCAACAAAGGGTGTTGGAATAATTGGATATCCACATGAAATAAAATGAATTTCAGCACGTATTTCACACTATTCACAAAGATTATATTGAAATGGATCATAGACCTAAATGTAAAAGCTAAAACTATAAAACTTGTAGAAGAAAGTATAGGAGACAATCTATGTAACCTTGAAGTAGGCAGTAGTTTTTTAGATAGCACACACCATAAAATTTTTAATAAAAGGATAAATTAGACTTCATAAAAATTAAAACTTTTTTATTCTTTGAGAGGAATCATTAAGGAAATGAAAGCCGTGCCACAGAATGGGAGAAATTATTCTCAATACATATATACAAAAAAGTGTACCTGTATCCAGAATATATAAAGAATTCTCACAACTCAAAAATAAAGAGACAAACAACCCAATAATAAATGAGCAAAAGATTTGAACAGATACTTGGCGAAAAAAGATATACAAATGGCCAATAAACACATACAAAGTTGCTCAGCATTATTAGTCAGCGGGAAAATGCAAACTAAAACTACCGTGGTATACCACGACTCACCCCTTGGAATGCCAAAAAATCCCCCAAATCTTAACAATATCGAGTGTTGGCAAAGATGTGGAGCCTCTGTAGCTCATACATTCCTGGAGGGAAGGTCAAATGGTACACAACACTTTTGAAAATAGTTTTGCAGTTTAAGGTACGCATGCAGTTATCATATTATCTAGCAGTTCCATGCATTGATATTTACCTAAGAGAAATGAAAATATGCGTCAACACAAGGCCTTGTTCATAAAATTCGTAGCAACTTTATTCGTAATAGGACCAAATTGGAAACAACTCAAGGGTTCCTCAACAAGTGAGTGAATAAACATCCAGTCTAGCCATCCAGTGGAATATTGCACAGTAATGAAGAGAAAGGAACACACAACGACGTGGAAGAATCTCGAAAATATTATGTGCAGCAAAGAAGCCAGTCAAAGAAGATTACATACTGTGTAATTCTTTGTACTTAAAATTCTTGAAAATGCAAAACTAACCTGCAGGGATGGAAGGCAGATAAATGGTTTTCTAGGGCCAGGAGTGAGATGGAATTGATTGCAAAGAGCCACAGAGAACATTTTTGGGTGAGGAAATGTTCTCTATCTGGATTGTGGTGGTGGTTACAAATTGTGGTAGTTATAAATTGTCAAAATCTTCTAATTATATACTTAAAATAAGTGTAGTTTATTGTATATAATTTATACTCCAATTAAATAGATTAAAAAGACAAATGACACATCGAGGTCAGATCTCCTCCGTTTGGTTTAACCCTGCTGTTCTGCACTACCAGTGCGGACTGTGTTCCTGGAAACATGGCTGCTAATTTGGGTGCTATGACTAGCGAGGCTTTGAAGTTACTGGTGGAGCTACTCCCAGAAATTTCTCTGGTTGCTCTTTTTATTGCCATCTGTTTTGGTTTCAGTGAATGTAATAGCTCTTAAATTATCTGAAGATGCTAACTGGAATTTTATAAAAGTTCTCTTCTATTCTCTGATTTATCTCTATTTTTTTCTGTGACCATAAAGATAAGGAAAGGGAGTAAAGCCTTCGCTGGTCATTTTTTCCCTCCTTTTCTCCATTCTCTTGCTACTTCAGACCTTGCCTTGAGATTAATGATGAAGAAGGATCCCCATGTCATCTTAGATAATATACTGACTTGGATTACAGTAATTATTTCTAGGGTCAAATTATAAACCAGATTTCAAGTTCTAGAAAGAAAAGAGGATATTAGAAAGCTAAAAGAGCAATCAATTTATCACTGCATTATTAATTATTTTCTAGAATTAATCACAATTTTTGTGTTTTTATTTGAGCTGGTTCTGATTTTTTCTTTTATTCTTGGCGATTGCTTTTATAATTAATTTACAATTAGTTATAGTGTTAACAAATAATTTCTTTCTAAATAGGTCTTGCCAAAATTAATCATAAGAATATTTTCTTCCATTTAAGTTTGTTTACATTTTGTTACGCAGGTAACATTTTCAGTTTTCACATTTAATTCCATTTCTGCCAAGAATTACTGAGTGCCTGCTGTTTGCTGGGCACTGATACTGCAACTGGAAGAGTCAGGGTGATAACTGGACCTGTCCTCACTGCCAGAGAGACGTGGGGAAGGAATTTTATAAAATGCAGCCCCACATCATAGAAGTGTATTTAAAAGGCTGTGAGAACCAGTTGAAAGAACAATTGATTCCCCCTGTTGAGAGAGAATTAGAGAGACCCAGTGGTTACTGACGATTGAATTATCTAGAAGTGAAGGAGAAGGAAGGGCAGTTTACTTAGAGAGGAATTTTGTAAGCAAAGAGTTGAGGTATTTTTGCTCCCATTGTCTGCGAAAGTTGAATTAAGGAACAAGTTATTCCAACAAGCTTTCTGTGATATTTTCAAATTGCATTCTAGATTTTCACAAATATTCACAAAATCAACACTTGCAAACTGGGCCTTGCTAAAGAACAGAGGCAAGGGGATTGGCTAGGTAGTGGAGTGCGCTTCAGAGCCCTGAGACAAGCCCATGCAAGCACGTCGCCCATGGAAATGTCCATCTTTGTGTTCGTCTCAATGGGACAGGCGTAGAGCCTTGTGTTTAGGACAGACAGGAATTCAAAGCAGTGTTGAGATCATAATAAAGGGAAACATTTTATAGTGTGGGGAAAACGAAAGAAGATACACACACGGTGAATATAAACAGGCAAAACATAATTAACAACACTGGCACAGAATTTACTTTTGTTCTTCAATACCCACACCTCTGTGCTCCTCCTTCCCAAAGAAGAAAAAATTCACAGGTCCTTTGTGAAGGATGGTTTAGAGTCAGAAATACTGACATTGCTCACTAGCAGCACAAGCAGTTCTAGACCTGAGCATATTCCTACCAGAACAAGCCATGCCAAAACTTAGTGGCTTCAAACTACCACAGTTTATTATTTCTCAATGTTGGTTTGAATTCAGGCAGAGCTCTGCTTCATATGATCATATCTGGGGTCATTCGTGTGGCTGAATTCAACTGGGAGCTCAGCTGGAGCTGGGACATGCAAGGCCTTTTGCCCCTCAGGGTCACTTTCCAGATCATTCAGTGTTTAGCCTGGGCTTCCTTACAGCACAGTGCTTGGACAAGAGTTTGGCTCATCTTTTCATCTAACCTTTGTTTTATCCCTCCACCCATTCCCTAAACTCTAAACAAATATATTTCGCAAGACGTGCTCCATGAAGTTCTCTCTTGCTCCTCTGCTTGCCTTCTGCCCACTGAAATCTTTCTCCTCTTACAATGCCCATCTCCAATGCCACTTTCTTGAAAACTGGATGACATTTTTCTTTTCTACGTGCTGTCTCCATACCCTCTGATGGCAGCACATTAGCTCCTTCCCAGCTCCCACAGAATGCTATTTGTCACTCTGTCTTGTGTTGTGCTCAGCTGTTTAGTTGCTCTGAGAAAAGCTTGGCCCTACCCATGACTACTTGTTTGTGGACTCACCTTTGTGTGGTCCTGAGGAATCTTCTCTTCAGACAGATGTCTCAACTTTCATAAGAGAATGTCAACTCTCTCCATTTGACTGACCAATGAAACATATGAAATTGAGCTTTATAAAATAATTTGTACTCCAAGTTCTTGTCAGAGGCTATAACCGAGAAGTCTCTGCTGCCCAGTACCTATCAAAAGCTCAATTGTGAAAAGTAATATATAGAGAGAATTGCCTGAAGGATATGCAGTCCATCCATTCTCTAGACACACTCAATTTTATTCCTGGATTAAGCCGAACCAACAGAGAGCTGCAGCCTGAAATACTTTTGTTTTAGTTCCCCAGGGAGTTGCTTTCACGGAATTGCCCTTGGCATTATGCCATTGGCTTCCATTTTGATGGATATTATGAGGAAAAGCCTGTTCAACTCTTTGCCAATAAATTTGAAAATCCAGAGCTAAGTCCATTTTTTTTTGGAGTGGATATCTATTGTATTTATTTGCCTATCAATTATGTCTCTCCCTATATCTTTCTCTTTCTCTTTTTTCTTATATCAGTCAGTACCACTCTTTCTTTTGGGGAGTGTATGTGATACTATGATTGTGGGACATCGCGGTATACCAATTCCTGGCCACAGAAGTAAACTCATCATGTTGAACCCTATTTGCATATATACTTGTGTATATTGATCTAAGGTGGGGCATGTGACCAAATAGAGTTAATCAGAGTCCTTTCCTGGAATTTGGTATTCATATCTGTGGGAGATGATCTCTTTTTCTGGGTTGCTAAATGGGGATGATGTCAGCCTACAACTGGATATGGTCACAGCTCCCCCCCCCCCACACACACATAAATTAAATCCATCTGCAATAAGAGACGAGAGAGAGAGAGAGAGAGAGAGAGAGACAGAGAGAGACAGAGAGAGGGAAAGGGAAAAGGATGGGGGCAAGGGCACGGAGCCACAGAACAGACAGACACACAGTCAGAAACTCTCTGCCTGAGAGACGGAGACTGAAAGAGACAGGCATGCACACACAGACATAGGACTCAGACACAGACACGGAAATAAAGTAAAAGAGAAAGAAAGAAAAGATAAAGATTCCAAAATTGAGTCCCTATGCTGCTCCAGTTCTTCCTATATGTAGAGCAATAGATTTCTTTAAATTTTTTTTTTTTTGCTAAAGCTAGTTTAATTTGGGTGTCTTTCATTTGCAAGGGAAATACTTCGGATCAAAATGGTTTTATAGGTGAACTTAAAAAAAAATTAAGGACAGATAATTCCTTTGTTCCTTTCACTATTGTAAAGATAGAAAAGAAAACTGCCATAAAATTTGTCTTCCCATTTTATAAGGCTATCATAATTCTGATATAAAAACTGAAAAGTCATATCACAAAAAGAAAACAATGAATATACATGAATAAAAATGCATATATTCTGAATGTAACCCAAAAGACATCTGTCTCCTTGTCCTCACAGGATGACTCCATTTAGCCCTGCTCCATTCAGTGCAGAACTCACCCCCTGCCCTGGTTTACTCAGAAAACCCAATCACGTTATATCTATTAGGATACACAGGCTTTGCTGTGGTGACAAATAACCCCAAATTCTTAGTGGCTTAAAACAGTGAAAGCTTATTTCTTGTTTACTGAGGGTCAGCTGGGGATTTCCTCACTCAGGAATACAGGCTTTCAGAATGTCAACCATGTGTAAAATTATTTAGTGACTGCTACCAGAGGAAGGATACATGAGGAATCATATTCTGGCTCTTAATGCATTGGCACAGAGACGATATACATAATTTTTACTTAGATATCATTGGCCAAGGCAAGTCATGTCTGCATCCAACTTTTAAAGATTGGTCAAGAACAATCTTACCTTTGTCTTGGAAGTAGAAAGGACTGGACTATTTGCAAACAGTCCTAATGATTACCAGAGAACTCCTTTCTGGTCACCAATTATTTGATTCATTCTCCTTTCTACGTTCAAATTACAATTGTCCGCTTTCCAAGGGAGACTACTTAAAATCCCCATAGTCTAACAAAACCAGACTCAAAGTCCAGGATCTCTAGATGATGTATGAAGCTCTCTTCATCAAGAGCGGGTAATGCCTACTAGTCTTTGTGAAGCCTGGTTGTGGCTTCTTTTGATCTGGAGATTTATGCATTAAAATGTTATCTGCCCTTCACACACTCACTATACACAGAGATTGGGTAATAGGAAAAGAGTCCCTTTTCTGGATGTGGGGATTATTTCTTGATCAAGTCCTGACTTGGCTCCCTTGACCATCCATTATTCTGCATTGTTTCTAGCTTCTCCCTCTAAGAGATTCTTCCTTTTCCATTATTCTCTTTGGTCAATTGGAAGTGGGCATCAGGACTAGGTCCTTCACTGGGGCAAGCAGCTTTATTGGCCCACTTTCTGTTCAATAGAAGTATTTTGTTTAATTTTTTAAATTATTGTCTCTCATTTTAAGTCTAGAACAGTCATAATCATTTTTAGTCGAGGTTGGTGGTACTTTTACAGTACAAATCTCTCAAAAACATTGGCGACTACTTTCCTATTTGATTTTAGTCAGCTCCATGTACGTATAGGTATAACCACAATCTTTTTGGACATAAATCTCAAATTTGCTCTGTCTTTGTTTTCTTTACCTTGAGCCAAATGATTTCTCACTGTATAAAAGAGACTTTTATCTTTCATGCTCTGACAATGTTTTCTTCACCACCCACCTCCCATTCCTTAATCCAGTGCCAAGTATTTTAGTATTTTTTTTTAACATTGCAACAGTCTACTACAAGCTATCAATTTCCATATCAGTTAGGATAGACTGGGCTATGTGGCAGCAACAATCTAAAAATTTTAGTGGCCTATGACAACAGAGATGTATTTCCCACTCACACTGTGTCCATCATGAGTTGACTGTGGTCTCTGCTGTATATGGCCCTCATTCAGGGACACAGACGGTCAGGGATTCCGTTATCCGGAACATGGCCAATAGCCATGGTAGGGAAAAGGGAAGATGGAAAGCCATGCATGGGCAGTAAAACCTTCTGTCTAGAAATGACCCATATTACTTTCACTCACATTTATTGGTTAATGCAAGCCACAACTAATTTTAAGAGGTTGAGGAAATTAAATCTTACTACATATCTGGAAGGACAGGGAAAAAGAATATCTGTGAACATATCCAATAAATAACACACACACACACACTCACCCTGCAATATTAATGATCTTTGTGGACTTCACTGAAAATTTGTGGGGACCAAAGGAGGAATTTTATCACATGGTATATAGAATCTTCCAGAAAAACCCTCACCTGAAAGTTCTGTTCTTCCTAGTTCCTTTTCTACGGTGTCACTAATGTTTTATTTTTCTCTCCTTCTTCCCTCGTGTAGTACTCAGCCTCACAGACTCCACTCTGTCCCTCTCAGTTTTTCTGTTTGGGACCTAAAATTCCATAGTTTTTCATTATGGGGAGCAAATTCCATTATCCTTGATATTTGCACATTCTCTCGAGGTCTTATGTACTACCCCAAGAGACTTATGAAGCATTTCTTCTGAACAAATATAGTGCTTTTTCTAAGAATCCTGGTGAGTGTAATGTATTTATAATATATTAGCAAATCAAATATGGCATTATCAAGTAGATTTTTTTCCAGAAATGAAAGACGGTTTGGCCTTACTAATATTTCAATATCTTATATTAATAGATTAAAAGAGAATATCTATATGATAATCTGGATCTGCTCTGTCCAACATGGTAGACACTAGTCACATGTAGCCATTCCAATAAAAATTTGAATAGTTGAAATTAAATTATTTAAAAAATGTGGTTCCACATTTCAAGCGCTCAATAGCCACATATGGCAATTGGCCATGGAATTAGCACAGATATGAACATTTTCATCATTGTGGGAAGTCCTACTGGACAGTGCTGATCTAAATCAATGCTGAAGAGTCATTTGATAAAAGTAATAGCCATTTATGATTTTAAAATTTTTGTAAATTAGAGTGAGGGAAACTTTCTTAAGTTGAGAAACAGTATAAATGAGAAGTCAATGGTAAATATCATACTAAGTAGTGAAACACAAATAGTATTTCCATTATGTTCAGGAAAAAGATTGATCATCACTATACAATTGTATGTGTTAGGCTTAGGTATGGTTTTATTTCTCTTTCTTCTCTTATTTAAGACAACTGGAGAAAGGCAGTTAAGGATGGTAAACTGGGTCTACTCCTTGGCCTCTTCAGGTACCCAAATTTATTCTAGCACTCCTAGGCTCTGGCCTTCACTCTCACGTTTTAAGATGATAACTCAAGTTCCAGATGTCATATTTGTATGTAAGGCAGAAGGATGGAGAACAAGACAAAGGGTAAAGAAGAAAGGAGGCCAGTATGGTATCTGCTGTTTTTAAAGAATACTCATGGAAGTTGCCACATGATACTTCTGCTGATATTAGCCAGAATTGGTCACATGGCCACACTTAGTTGCAAGGAGTGCTGGAAACTGTTGCCTTTATTCTGAGTAGCCGTGTGCTCATCCAAAAACTAGGGTTTCCTATGGATAGGAAGAAGAGAATAGATACCGAGAGATAACTAAACTTTCTGCCTTACCACCTTATTTACTATTGTTCTTGAGGTTTTAATCAAAGCAATAAAATGGGAAAACAAAGAAGTACAAATATTGGAAAAAAATGGACATAATTATTTTTCTCTTCAGAAGATATAATTAAATGCCCCAAAATCCAATTGAATCAACTGAAAATCTATTAGAAACAAATAAGACAATTCAGTAAGATGCGGGAAACATGCAAAAATCAAGAGCTTTCCAAATGATGTTTTAACCCATGAGAAAGATAATGAAAAATATGGAAAAAAAATATAATGCCTGCGGATAAATTTAGCAAGAAATGTGTAACCTTATAAGATGAAAATTGTAACATTTTATTGCAGGGCCTAAAAAGAAGATCTAGGTAAATGAAGAATCTTGGTGTGTTCCTGGATGGGATGCTCAGTGTTGTAAACACATCAGTTCTCCCCCAAATTTGTAAATTCCATACAATTCCATTAAAAAATATTTCTTAATTTGTCAAGTTAATGATGAAATTTTTAAAGATTGACTGAGAATAGCAAGAAAATAGAAAAAGAACAATGAGGGGTACATTCCCTGGTAGATGTCAACATGCTACAGTAATTAGAAGTGTGGTGTCAGCTGAGGCATTGACCACAGGACAGAACATAGTTCAGGACAGGGTATATGCAGCGAAGGAGAGCAGTGCAGCGTGCGGCCTCGGGCAAATTCCTAAACCCTCTGTATTTCAAATTTCTCATCTATAAAATTGGGATAAAGTGGTCCATACTGCATAGAGTTGCTGTAAGGGCAGTATCTGTAAAGTATTTAGAGCAATGCCTGGCCTAATGTAAGCACTATGAAGGTGGAAAATATTATTAATGCCAGAACTTAATATATGATAAAGGTGCCATTAAAATCAATGGGGGAAAGAATGCATTATTTAGTATGTGGTGTTGGAGTAAGTGGCTTACATTTGGAAAGAAAGAAAGAAGAAAGGAAGAAAATTAGAACTCTAGTTCACATTCATTATAAATTAAATGGTATAGATTAAATATTTAATTTTAAAAATCCACATAGAAGTATTAGAAAAACGAGGAAGAATTTTAAAACTATTTTTGCAGTGCAAATGGTCTTTTAATGTATTATTCTTATTTTCAGCATGACTCCAATACAACAAGCCATAAAAGAAAACATAGTCAGATTTCACTGCCAATCTAAAAGGAAGTTGATATGGGGTGATGGGGGGGCGGTTGGTAAGAGACAGTGTTTAGGCAGGCAAGAGATGGTGGATCAGAAAAAGTTTATTTAAATACAGTAAAAGCCTTTATGTCTAATTCCTTTTGTAAACTATGCTCCATATATGGCTCAGATTGCTATTTTGAAGTGCTGCACTTTGGTAGCAGAAAATGTAAATGAACATAATGGCTTTCCCTTTTTAATTTTCTAGAAAATTTAAGCAAGTCCATTTTAAATGATTGTTTCTCCTTTGGAGCATGTATTCAACAGATGCTTATGGTTTTAAAAATTAGATGATAATGATGGGGAAAATATAACTATTGTGCATCAAATGTGTAAGACAGCAATATTAGAGCAATTTGGCTGTTCCAGATTGTAAAGTGGAAGTGGGTTGTTTTGGTGAAAGGAAGATAAGAATTTTTTTATGTCATAATTGTTTTTATAATGCACATTTAATTCAATGGAAATAACCATTGCAAAAGTTTTCTTTTTAGCTTTATAGAAAATTATACACTTGGAAAATTACATAAATGTAAAAAATTAAAGCAAAAAGGGCAGAGCTTGATATTGCATTGAAGATACTCTATTCATTATGAGGAAGAGAGCTGTAAAAATGTAGAAGTCTAGAGGGTATAGTTTTTATGCAAAAATTGATGTAGCAGATTGAAAATTTAGTTGGCAAATAGCTACTGACTTTTTAATTTAGAGACATTAAGATTTATTGTGTCAATCTGGCTGCTACCCAGCTTGTGCAATAGTCAAGGCTAGGAGTTAAAACTCTATAAGATGTAAGAGTGATAACATAGAATACAAAATGATCTTTACAGAAAAATCTGATTACTTGGATCCCCCTGGCCTCCCCCCAACAAATGCCCAAGAGTTTGAATCCCACGTGAAACATTCATGGACTTCTATATTTCACTTAAAAATGCTCTCTGAGAATTATGAGAACATCAAAGTGACTGAGGCTAATAATAGGTATTTTCTTTAGCTGCACAACATGAAAGAAACTAATTTTTAAAAAGTTATAAGCAAGACAGTCATGCATATTTGATATTCTTTGATTTATGTGGAAGGATACAAACAAGTTCAGGTTTCCTTCCCCCAGGATGATAGAGCTCTTGACACAGTTCCTTCTCCGTAAGTTCTAAACAGAAAGCATCGGATGCCCTTTGTCTCTCGTTAGAACTGTTAATTTATTAATGCCTTAAAGGCATTGTTTCTCCCACCTTTGACCCTGACAAATTAGACACTCACTGGTGATGTGGTCATCTTATTCACCCCTCTCTCTGCTTCTTCTTCTTCCAAATTAATACAGTTCCATAGGACGGGTCACATCATGGTAAACACTGTGGCACCTGCTGCTGTTTTTGTGTTGGGAGAAGTTTCTATTTCTTCAGCATTTCAGATCTGCTTTCCAGGCTTGACATCCTTAAACTGGCATCTAAATATTTAGTTGGAGGTTTGTATGTGCTGTTGTCATCTTTACTTTTTCAAAGATATGGAGGGCGATGGATATGTACTTTTCTCCTCCAACTCTCATCTCTAACCCTTCTCCAAACAATGAACGTTAGAGTGCCAGTTTACCTCCCGCCTTCTTGCCCTAACTGGAGTTCAGCTTTCCTCCGGCTGAGTCTCCCCCCCATGCCTCCCCTATAGAGGTCTCATGAGGGGACTCTTTAAATGTTGCCACCCACTGTCCAGAGCCCTGAGGCAGCACTGGACTGACCCAAATATTGCCATTACCCCTGGCACATCATCTTTCTTCTACATGTAAGCAAACCTCTCTTCCATTTTGCACCCTGCCTTCTGTTCAAAGCACCTTCTAATGTGGGTCTGGCTGTCATCCAATTTCGGTCACTCCTTCTCATTTGTTGAAGGTTTTGGCACTGGGATCACAGTCTTCCTAGTCAAGCCATGATCCTTGGTGACTTTACTATCTACATGGATGATAAATTCAGTACTTTAGTCTGAAAGCTTCTTGACCTTCCCATTTGCCAACTTCCTGCATGGCTATCTGCAGGGCCCAATCAGCACCACCTCTGATTCTTTAAGTCAGTGTCTGCCCCGAGCCTTCAATTACCCAAAACTTGACCCACTGCTTCCTGTTGCTCTTTCCTGCACTTTTCTCCTACCTACTCTCTCAATTCACCTGTTCCCTGCAATCTTAACATAACCAAATGTCTTCTATATAAAAAACAACTTCATCCCTGATCACAAGTCAACCTCTAGCTGTCTCTTACTATCGCTTATTCCCTTCTGAGTCAAATGCCTCACAAGACTTGTCTTTGGTTTCTGCCTTAATTCATTCTTTGGGAGTCAGGCAATTGATTCCACCAAGTCAGTGAAATTGCCATTTCTGGCCATCATCTCCTAATTATCCAATCCAATGGACTGTTTTCAGACTTCATTATAGTTAACCTCTGCAGCATTTCACCCACAGTCAACTTTTCTCCCTTGGCTTCTGTGACACAGCTCTCTCTGTGTCATCTCGTGATTTCTTTTCAGTCTCCTTTGCCAGTTCCTCCTCTTGTTTCCACACTGAAATGTGAATGATCCATTTTTCTCTTCTTTCTGTATGTGCTTACTGGACATCTCATCCTCTTCTGTGACTTCCGTCTATAGGCTGAGGATTTATGATCTCTAAAGGGAAGTGAATGAATGAACTTTCTGAACAATACATCTTGTCTCAGGAATAATTTAAAACTGCTAATAAGGGTACAAGAAATCCAACTGAGTAGCACGAAGTAAGTATGAGGCAAAAGAAACAAAGACAATTAAGGGAGAAAACAAATGTCACGAACGAGGAGTGAGGCTAAATATGCTGTAAGTCCCAATTTGGTTCTAAGCTTTTGAGAAAGCAATGAGAAGAGAGTGAAATCTCATCATGGTCATACAATCCAAAATATCTATAACATACACAAACCAATTCTTTAGAAATACAACCATTACTGCTTCCGAGAGGAACAAGATTTTCTCTCAGGGTGGGGTGAGGAGGCCTCTAAAGGATATGAATCAAATCCTCAATGTCATCCTTCCAGAAGAAGCACTCACGAGTGCCCAGGGTCTGTATCTTATAAACACCTTCCATTTAGACAGTGGCATCAGAATAAGATTCGATTTAGTTAAAGCAGTTCTGTGAGAGGCCAGTCCAATATGGTTTATGTTCCTAAGGAAATGTTTTAGAATATCTTGAAGTGGAGATAGTTTTGTCTTACAAGCAATTCTTCCTAAATATTCTCTTAAAACAGCTTTTGATAACTGTTGGGGACATTGAGTATGAGATTTACTCTATGACAAGTATTCAGTCTCACAAACTAATGTTTCTAGCTTTATTCTAAATGCTTAGTAGTTGTCTGCACCTTGATATCCCACAGGTATCTCAGTTTCTAAAACTGGGCCCATTATTTCCCTCCAAACCTGTTTCCCCTAGCCCTCTGACAGAGAATGATATTATCATGAACTCAGTCTCATCAAGAAATCTTGGAGTCATCTTAGACTTTCGTCTTTTACCCTTATTCCTCACACGCAATAAAAACCCACATCTTTCTGAAATATCCTCCTTACACCTCCTGTCTCTGTCTCTGCTTCCTAGCTCCACTGCCACTGTTTGGGTTCATTCACCACCTTGTCCTTTCTTGCCTGAACTACTGCCATATTGTCGCAAGCAGCTTTCTTGGTCCTAGTTTGGACTTTCCTCCTCCAATCCAGTTTCCATCTGATTCACATCTGTATCTCTGGTGTTTCCCACAGTGCTGAGCACATAGCAGGCAAGTAGGCTATTTTTATTGGATGGATTCGTATGTGGATGAATGACTGTACACACATGTGGTCTTATGAGGGGCATTATTGTAACGCTGCTTGGTAATATCAGAAGAGTATCTATGCTCATTCATGTGCTCTCAGGATTAAGGCAAATGGTTGTGCAGAATGGTAAGTAACAGAATGTTGCTTCCCACATTTTGAGCTTTCATTTTATCTTTCATGTGAGCAAACAACTGAGGAGACGGAGACCAAAGAGCACTCTTCTCACATTACTGTTGGAGAAACTCCAGGAGAGGCCCAAAGCAGAGAGAAAGAGGAGGCCAGCAGCCTTACGGTAGCTGTACCTCCAACAGCCCAGGCGGGGGAGGCAAGGACTTGACTCAGAAAAGCCGTCAGGATTTAACTAAAGACCCAGGCGTGGAGACGCTCAAATGAGGAGAAAAAGGAAAGAAAACTCAGCTATTACCGAGTGGTTTTTGTTGAGAGAAGACGAAGGGAAGGAATTTATATGAATGTTAAGAATACGTGGGAATGTGTGAGCAAGCCTATAGTGAAAATGATAAGTCCATGAAATGGTAATTGGTTGAGGGTGTAAAGCAACATTATCAGAGGCTCTTGAGGGGAATAATTGCGTTAAAGCAGTTGATAGCTTCAGCCCCTTATCAGCTAGGAGAAGGATGGCTGTTGTGCTTACCTCCAAGTAAAACAGTGCTGTGAGTTAGCCAATCGAAGAGCACTTGCAATTCATGCAAACCGCATTTTGGGCTCATCTCTGCTCAGTCCCTGTGTGAGAGAAGAGAATGAGCAAGAGTAAATTCTATCAATAAGCATCACTTTATTTATGATGCTGGCTGGCCCTGGCAACTTGCGGGAAGCAATACGAATCCTTCAGTACTCGTCTGACTGAAGGACTAAGCCAGACAGGAATGTAGGTTGCATACTGGGTACCAATTCTTGTTAAATAGCCAGGTTGTGACTTACAGAAAAGGCTGTGTCCTACAGGAGCTGTGCACTTCAGCAGAGATCTCCTTGGAGAAGGAGCATTGACTTAAATCTCTTAAGTCATGGAGCCATCCCTTTCTGCTTAAAGGCATATTGCACCTCTTACTTCCCTTTGGCCAAGGGAGAAGAGAAAATAAAAAGAAGAGGAAATAAGGTTGCTAGTTTATTAAATATCTAATGACAGTAATAATCACATTAAGAGCTAACATAGGGGCCGGCCCCACAGCTGAGTGGTTAAGTTTGTGTGCTCTGCTTCGGTGGCCCAGGGTTTTGCCAGTTCGAATCCTGGGCGCAGACGTGGCACCGCTCATGAGGCCACACTGAGGCGGCGTCCCACATGCCACAACTAGAAGGACCCACAACTAAAAGATACACAACTATGTACTGGGGGGCTTTGGGAGAAAAAGGAAAAAAATAAAATCTTGAAAAAAAAAAGCTAAGGTATTAAATACTCATTATGTTTAGGGTCCTGGTCTCAGTGCTTTAGTTGCATTATTTTACTTTATTTATTTAATCCTTACAACAGCTTTGGGGTAGGTATAATTTCCTGTTGCCAGGACGCACCTCCTTACAAGGCAGAGGAAGATCGTAATTATGGGAAGGTGGGATTCCAGCCCGTCACACTCCTTCTGTGGCTTGTCGGGTGACTTAGGAAAGACTGTGTTGCTTAAAGCCTGGGGGTGCTCACCTGTAAACTGTGGATGTAATAGCTGTCTCGAAGAGCTATATGGAGAGTCAGAGATAACATTATCTAACATGGTGGGTCTAACATGGGTCTAACATGGTGGCTAGCACAGAGTCACTATAAAAGGGCCTTAATGTCAGGTCCTCTCTGAATAAACTCTTTTTTCTGCTCTCATATTTTAAAGTTAAATTCAGAATAAAATTAATTAGCACTATTTTCTCCTCCAAGCCCTGATTTTCATGTTTTTGTTTTGTTTTAAGTCTCAGAGAAGGGAGTCCTGAAACAGGAGAGCAATAGGGCCGTTCATAATAAGAATGAGGAGATATTCTTGGCTCTGACTAATGATTTTTAGCTACTTCTGTTCAATAGTAGACAAGTTTTGAGCACAGAGAGTTAATATTATAACTAGGTATTATTCCTAGTTTTTCACAAGTCCATGCCTGAATGTCCAGTAGAGGCTGAATCAGAAAGAAAAGTTCCAGGAATCCAGGACTGAGCCAGGACAGATAAGTTAGTATTTGGCCTCTAAAGGGCAGTGGAAAGCACAAATTAAAGACATCAAGCCACAGGCAGTCCTGAGAACATATTTCCCCAAAAGTAGACTCAGGTAATCTTAATAAAATGAAGGGATGTAGATTGGTTTTTGATAACTTCGGAGCGTCAAAGGGTATTTGAGTGTTTTCATGAAAACAAAAGGCAGAAGTGATAAATAGTGACATACTATGGGAATGGTTCATGAAAAAACTAGTAACATTACCAATTTCTATTATTAGCATCCTGGGGAGGCTGCAGGATTCTTCAGGGGCTTGGTCTTAATTATCTTCTAATGAAGATTTGATTTCATTTGCTCTTCATTATCTCTCATTCTTATTTTTCTTTCCATATACTTCCCTTGTTTTTAATTTCATAGTTATAATGCTTCATGCTTAATATTCTCAGTATAGGAACTGAGCTCTTCAGAGGAAAGACTATGTCCGTCTCACAAGTAATATAACTAGTTATGAGGGGCCCTTGCATTACTGCAGCTCCTCATATTTTCATGTGCTCTCTCTACTCAATGAGAGGAATGAGAGGAGGATTCAGAGAGAAGCACTGTGATATCCACTCCTATACATCTGTTCATTTATTTGTTTATCTGCCACATGTGAGTGAAATCATACGGTAATTGTCTTACTCCATCTGACTTATTTCACTTACTATAATACCCTCAAATTCCATCCGTGTTGTCACAAATGGCAAAATCTTGTCTTTTTTATGGCTGAGTGGTATTCCGTTGTATATATACATACACCACATCTTCTTTATCTATTCCTCCATTGATGGGCACTTAGGTTGCTTCCGAGTCTTGGCTATTGTGAATAATGCTGAAATGAACACAGGGGTGCATATATATTTTTGAATTGTTGATTCCATGTTCTTTGGATAAATACCCAGTAGTGGAATAGCTGGATCATATGATATTTCTATTTTTGCTCTTTTGAAAAATCTCCATACTGTCTTCTGTAGTGGCTGCACCAGTTTGCATTCCCACCAGCAGTGTATGAATGTTTCCTTTTCTCCACATCTCCAACACCTATTATTTCTTGACTTTTTAATAATAACCATTCTGACGGGTATGAGATGATATCTCATTGTAGTTTTGATTTGCATTTCCCTCATAATTAGTGATGTTGAACATCTATTCATTTGCCTATTGGCCATCTATATATCTTCTTTCAAAAAATGTCTGTTCTGATCCTCTGCCCATTTTTTGATCGGGTTGTTTGTTTTTTTTGTTGTTGAGTTGTACGAGTTCTTTATATATTTTGGATATTAACCCTTTATCAGATATATGATTTGCAAGTATCTTCTTCCAGTTGTTAGGCCATCTTTTTATTTTGTTGATGGTTCCCTTTGATGTAGTCCCATTTGTTTATTTTTCTTTTGTTTCCCTTGCTGAGGAGACATGATATTCAAAAAGATACTGCTAAGACTGATGTCAGAGTGTACCACCTATGTTTTCTTCTAGGAGTTTTATGGTTTCAGGTCTTGCATTCAAGTCTTTAATCCATTTTGAGTTGATTTTTGAGTGTGGTGTAAGATAATGGTCTACTTTCATTCTTTTACATGTGGCTGTCGAGTTTTCTCAACACCACTTATTGAAGAGACTTTCCTTTGTCCATTATATGTCCTTGGCTACTTTGTTAAAAATTAGCTTTCCCTTTTTTATATTTTTTAAATTAAAATTTTCCTTATATTGAAGTACTACATTCACATTGTTTAGAGAACTATACAGATGGCCAACAGGCACATGAAAAGATGTTCAACATCACTAATTATGAGGGAAATGCAAATCAAAAAAACTACAATGAGGGGCCAGCCTGGTGGCACAGCAGTTAGGTTCACACATTCCACTTCGGTGGCCTGGGTTTCGCTGGCTTGGATCCCGGGTGAAGACCTATGCACTGCTTGTCAAGCTATGCTGTGGTAGGCGTCCTACATATAAAGTGGAGGAAGGTGGGCACGGATGTTAGCTCAGGGCCAATCTTCCTCAGGAAAAAGAAAAGAGGAGGATGGGCAGCAGATGTTAGCTCAGGGCTAATCGTCCTCAAAAAAAAAAGCTGCAATAAGGTATCACCTCACACCCATCAGAATGGCAATAATTAACAACACAAGAAATAACAGGTGTTGGAGGGGATGTGGAGAAAAGGAAACTCTCATACACTGCTGGTAAGAACGCAAACCAGTGTAGCCGCTACGGAAAACAGTATGGAGATTTTTCAAAAAGTCAGAAATAGAAATACAATATGATCAAGCTATTCCACTAGTGGGTATTTATCCAAAGAACATGGAATCAATAATTCAAAAATATATGTGCACCCCTGTGTTGACTTGGAAGCAACCTAAGTGCCCATCAATGGATGAATGGACAAGGAAGATGTGGTATATATGTATGTACACAGTGGAATACTACTCAGCCATAGAAAAGATGAAATCTTGCCATTTGTGACAACATAGATGGACCTTGAGGGTATTTTGCTAAGTGAAATGTCAGATGCAGTAAGACAATTACCATATGATTTCACTCATACGTGGAAGATAAACAAACAAACAGATAAGGAGAACAGATTAGTGGTTACTAGAGGGGAAGGGATTGTGGAGAGGACGAAAGGGTAAAGGGGCACATATGTATGGTGACAGATTAAAGCTGGATAATTGGTGGTGAACACAATACAGTCTACACAGAAACTGAAATGTGATAATGTCACCTGAAATTTACACAATGTTATAAGCCAATATGACCTCAATAAAAATAATTAAAAATAAATAATTAATCCAAAAAATCAAATAGTTCTCTAAGTCTCATTATGAAAAGCACCAATCCCTGCCAATGACACTCCCCCCTCCCACATTTCCCACTGCTGAGAGGCAAACACTTTCACCTATTTTTAGATATTTTGTTGTTGCTGTTCTATCTCTGGACATCTCTAAATTGCTGAAATGTATTGATATTTGTAAATTTTTAAGTTTTGGATATTATGTACTGCTTTCCCACTATGGGAGGTGGCGATTTAGCTGTCTTTCATTCCTCTTCTTCCACGCCAACCACACCCACACACGTCCCATCCATCCACTCACCCATCCTCTCAATGAAGTTTTATGGTATTTAAAAAGTTCATTAGGTCTGTATTCAGCATTTATAGAACTAAAACCACACAAATGCTAGTTACATTTGAGTAACATAATATACTATAATTATTTTTCTTTACTTGCACAATGTTTTGTTTTTCCTAGAATTAACAATCTTCTTCTTTGTGGATGATAATTCTTTTTGTGTATTTACCACAAATTTAATCCTGGATTCTCTCCCAGTTGTCTAAATCTCTTATTAACACAGCAGATATTCTATCAATTCCATCTTTTGGAGACAGCTTTTCCAGTAACTTCTAAGCCACTCAAATTTAGACTGTGGCTTTCAAGGCCCCCTGCACGCTGTCCTCCTCGGATCTCATCCTGGGCTTTCCCTTGTCTCTCTCTTTCTTGTGTTGAAGCCTCTGTTTCTTTAGTTCTGAGGCTTTTTCTTCATTTACTCCCCATTCTAATAGATCGTATCCTTCGGTAGCTTCCTGAGAAAGAAGGATTAATGGTAAATTTTTTGAGACTTGCATTCTAAAACGTATTTATTCCACCCTCACACTTAATTGGTGATTTAGAGTGATGGTTTGTTGAATACAAAATTCTAGATGGCAAACCATTTTCCCTTACAATTTTAAAGGTATTGTTCTATTGCTTTATAGTTTCTATTGTTAATGAGAAGCCAAAATGCCTTCATTATTTTTGATTGTGTGTAAAACTATTCTCTCTGGAAGATTTTTTATATCTACTCTTCTTCCTAGTGTCCTGAAATTTTACAAGAATGCACCTTAGTGTGGGTCTATTTTCATCCATTGTGCTGGGCATTCACTCTGGAAACTCGTGTCCTTGGGTTATGTTAATATGTTTTGATTTCCTCTTTCTACATTCTCTTCTGGAACACACCTACTATAATAAAATTGGATCCCCTAAATTAATCCTCTCATTTTCCTATCAGTGTTCTACTATTTACCACTTCTGTTATTTTTCTACTTTCTGAGGAATTTTCTTAACATTTATTTCAGTATTGCTGTTGTGTATTTAAATTCTACAATCATCTTTTTCATTTTTAAACACAACTTTATGGAGATCTAATTTACATACAACAAAATACACCCATTTAAGTGTACAGTTCAATAAATTTTGACAATGTATATTCAATCAATCCATGAACAACTTCCATTATACCAAAACTTTTTCTTGTGCTCCTTTGCAGGGTTTCATAGTATATCTTTTTAACCTGTTCACTTTTAACCTATTTTTAAAGGGGCTATTTTAAAACCTCTTTTAAAGGGGCTTCTGGTACATAGCATATAGACATCTTTTTTTCCCCATGCAAATTGGTTATCTCTGCCTTTTAATTGGAGTGTTTAGTCCATTGTTATTTAATGTAATTGTCTCTCTGGTTGGATTTAACTCTACCATTATGCTGTTGGTTTTCTATTTGTCCCATTTAATCATTGTTCATTTTTCATATTTTTCTGACTTCTTTGGGATTAATTGAATATTTTTTTAGCATTTCATTTTATTTCCACTGTTGACTTATTCACTATAACTCTACTACTATCTTTTTAATTTTTTAAGAGCTCTTTTTTTATTTCTAAATATCCTTTTTTATGGTGTCCTATTGTTTCACGGATGCACTTGTTTCCTTTCATCTCTTTGAATGTATTAATGCATTTTTGAGGTTTTCTCCCCTCTGCACAGTCTCTCCAATTTGCCTTCCTCCATCTGTTTATTTTGTCTCTGTCTTTTACATCAGAGGCTTTCCTCAAATGTTTCATAACATCCTACAGGGGCATTTCATTTTGGATAGTGGCCCACCAACCAGATTGGATCCTCTTTTTCTGAGAGTTTTTTAGGTGACACACAGCAGGAGTAGCAGCAGTCGTAGAGGGAGAACAAAATTGAACAGGTGCTGAGACAAAGGGAAGCTGAATCACAAGAGTGAGTCAACAGCTGATGACTGCGTTCCAGGGGATGATAAACGGTGATACTCCTGGGCTCCTGGAGCTGTTGATGTCTTGTTCCCTGAATGGGGATGAATGACTTACCAGGTTCCTGAGGTCAAACTGAGTGGCTACTGGGTCTTCCATTTCCTTGTGCATCCTTTCAACTAACTCTCACTACCAAGTTAAACTGAGGGTGCTTGTACCTTACAACCTAAAGGACTGTAGCACCTACACATAATAGAAGGTTTAATTCACAGAAACAATTACTATAAAGTGTAAAATCTGCAGGTTATACATGTTATGCTAAAAGTTTCACACAATTCCCATTCTGTATGCCGATAAGGCATATGGACTAGGACTGTGTGCTCTGGGGTCAGAGCACTTGAATTTGAATCCTAGCTGTGTGACCTTGGGCATATCACTGAACTTCTCTGCCTTATTTCCTTATCTGTGGGCCTAGTAGTCAAAGATAGCTCCAAAATTTTTATTTAGAAGTGGCTTATGCTGGCAATCTGATTGGAAAGGGAGTTTACAATGAATTTCCATAGGACTTTTCAAAAAAGTCAGTTGTCCACATCAAAGAATGGGGAGTGGCTGATGGTGATTTCGTGTGTGTGTGTGTGTGTGTGTGTGTGTTAAAGATACCCATTGGCACCATCATTTGTAATAACAACATTGCTTTATTATGAGGGTTAAATGAAGTGATATGTTTTAAAAGTTTAACATAATGCCTAGCAATAAGTATTCTATACATTATTAATGGTTATATTAAATGATTGTGATATTTTTATTATCTGGCATATGAATAAAGGAGCTATGACAGGAAGGAATAAGAGTTTCTTCAAATGACAGGCAGGTCTTGGTGTGTTGACGTTGGTTCTTACCAACAGGTTCATAAACCTCTACTCTAAACCCAGAACTGAATGAGTTTTGGCATGTTTGCTGTACAGAATCCTACCTCTTTAGCACTTTAGAGAACTCCTCTCCCATGGCTACTGCCTGTGGTTGAAACTGCTTGCTGGTCGTTGCTTTGTTACTGTATCGTGCCCTGGTACAACTGTATTTCCAGGGAACCATCTTTATATTGTATGCTGTGACTTGCTTCCCAAAGATTCTACTTCTGATTTGTAAATTTGTGTCCTGTCAGCAAAGTTCAGTTTCAACTCCTGGTGGCCAAACACCCTATTTTTTTCCCCTAGACTCTTGCTTGCGTCAAGTCTTTATTTACTTAACAGATATCATTGTGCCTGTATGATGGGGCTGAGACAATGCACATGGAAACACAACCCTGAATGTAGATACAGCAGTAGATATTTTGTAGTTTTCACAGAAGGCTGCGACCGAGGGTACAGCGAAACCATACTGTTAATCAAATCTTATGAAACGTATTTCTCTCTTATTCATGCTCATTCAAAACTTCCCATGCATTCTTACGGAAGTTGAGATGTAGTTTTCAAAAGCTGTTGTTGCTAAGGCTTAAAGAATTAAGTGCTCCTTGAGGCAGAATTGGAGCATCCGTTTGCCTGATCCAGCTGTTTCAGATAGCTCGACGTCCCCAAGCCCCACGCAGCTGAAGGCCTAAATTTGAGTCAATCTCCTTCCTCACCATCCTCATCCTCACTTCCTTTTATTTACTTCCTGCTTTCTCCCTGCCAGATTTGATGTTCTTGCTCTGGTTTGGCTTCTCTGAATAGGTTTTAGCCTTTTTTGTCCCTTTATTTCTATGAAACCCTTAAAAGAAACTCTTTTATATGTGTGTCCACAACTCTGACTTATGGCCCTTAGAAAGGACCTCACTCTCTGACACTTTTGTGAGCCACCCGTTCTTCCCTGGTTCTGGAGTAGAAGTGGGGGAAATGGACATTCTACAAATACTAAGGACTTGGGATATTATCGAGATCAGTTCTGAACCTTTATTTCTATCAACACTGAAGGAGAGAGAACTTTCATATAAACAGCACACTCCCGTGAATGTAGCAGGATTTTGTGAAATTCCCATCACACTAGCAATATCTTTATTTTTTTCTCTCTCACTCAAGAATGCAACTAGAAATGTTAATGAGAGTGACATTATTAATGAGCTACCTTTGAATCCACTGTGATTTATGGAAAATTTATAAACTTCATTACTTTATGATGTCTAACGAATTACTTAAGTTGTACTTCATAGTTTATCAAGACACTTCAGTAAATTTTTAAAGCTTTTTTTCTATTTAAATTTTTAAAATAAATAGTGGAATTGTTTTTAGCAGGGATCTGTATCTGAGAAGCCCAACATGTAAAACAAATTAAGAGGGAATTCCACTTATTGGATTAGGGAGGAGCCCAGAATTCCATCCCTTCAGTGTTCTTTGGACCCTAAAGCCCCTCCATTAAACCTTAGGGGCTTTGTACAGCACAACTTGAAAACCCAGTGACCTTGATTACATCTTTAATGACAAGCAATGATTCCATGAAGTTGAAGCACAATGGGAGTTCATCCAGTATAAGGCATCTAGGAAAGTATTTTAGAAGGCCACTATTGAACTGTGACAGCAAAGTACCATTTGGAATGTTGGAACTGGATTCTTATGCATTGTTCTACTCCATTATTACCATGTCCCCCCCAGGCAATTTGGTAATTTTTTGACTCTTCTCCTTGTCACTTATGATTATCACCCAGAAGGCAGGGGTGCCTGGCCTGCTGTGCTTTCCAGTCTCATTGCCATCTCATCTCTATCCAGCTTAACCTCACCCTGCCTGACTCTTGTCCTACTACTTGCCCATCTATCCACTTCACTGTGCCCTCTGGAACCCCTTTTCTAGAGTCCTACACTCCATTATATACGCCACATCAAGTTTTGCTCTTTCTTCTGTGTTCCTTTATCTTGGTTAAAGATGGCACTGTCCTCCTCTTGCTCGCTGAGTCGTCCTCACTTATCCCTCTCACTTCCCATTAGTCACCAATTCCTATTAATTCTAGGTCTAAAATGTTTCTGAGATCCGACATCATCATAGCCTGTAGGTATTAAAATAACTTCTTGCACAGAGCTTTGAAAGTAGTCTAAAGGACAACACAAAAAAAGAAAATTACAGGCCAATATCACTGATGAACATCGATGCAAAAATCCTCAACAAAATACTAGCAAATCGAATACAACAATACATTAAAAAGATCATACATCATGATCAAGTGGGTTTCATTCCAGGGATGCAGGGATGGTTCAACATCCGAAAATCTATCAACATGATACACCGCATTAACAAAATGAAGAATAAAAATCACATGATCATCTCAATAGATGCAGAGAAAGCATTTGACAAGATACAGCATCCATTTATGACAAAAACTCTAAATAAAATGGGTATAGAAGGAAAATAGCTCAACATAATAAAGGCCATATATGACAAACCCACAGAAAATATCATTCTCAGTGGAGAAAAACTGAAAGCTATCCCTCTAAGAACAGGAACCAGACAAGGATGCCCACTGTCACCACTCTTATTTAACGTATTATTGGAAGTCCTAGCCAGAGCTATCAGGCAAGAAAAAGAAATAAAAGGGATCCACACTGGAAAAGAAGAAGTGAAACTGTCACACTTTGCAGATGAAATGATTTTATATCTAGAAAACCCTAAAGAGTCCACTAAAAAACTTTTAGAAATAATAAAGGAATACAGTCAAGTTGCGGGATACAAAATCAATGTACAAAAATCTGTTGCGTTTCCATACACTAACAACGAAGGAGCAGAAAGAGAAATTAAGAATACAATCCCATTTACAATTGCAACAAAAAGAATAAAATACCTAGGAATAAACTTAACGAAAGAGGTGAAAGATCTGTACATCGAAAACTAAAAACATTGTTGAAAGAAATCGAAGAAGACACAAAGAAATGGAAAGATATTCCATGCTCTTGGATTGGAAGAATTAACATTGTTAAAATGTCCATACTTCCTAAAGCAATCTATAGATTCAATGCAATCCCTATCAAAGTTCCAACAACATTTTTTACAGAAATAGAACAAAGAATCCTAAAATTTATATGGAACAACAAAAGACCCCGAATAACCAAAGGATTCCTGAGGAAAAAAAAGCAAAGCTGGAGGTATCACACTCCCCAATTTCAAATTATACTACAAAGCCATAGTAACCAAAACAGCATGGTACTGGCACAAAAACAGACACACAGATCTATGGAACAAAATTGAGAGCCCAGAAGTAAACCCACACGTTTATGGACAGCTAATATTTGACAAGGGAGCCAAGAGCATACGATGGAGAAAGAGAGTCTCTTCAATAAATGGTGTTGGGAAAACTGGACAGCCACATGCAAAAGAATGAAAGTAGACCATTCCCTTACACCATGCACAAAAATCAACTCAAAATGGATTAAAGACTTGAATGTAAGACCCGAAACCATGAGGCTTCTAGAAGAAAACATAGGCAGTATGCTCTATGACATTGGTCTGAGCAGCATATTTTCAAGTCCCATGTCTGACCGGGCAAGGGAAACAAAAGAAAAAATGAACAAATGGGACTACATCAAACTAAAAAGTTTCTGCACAGCAAAGGAAACCATCAACAAAAAGAAAAGACAACCTAATAATTGGGAGAAGATATTTGCAAACCACATGTCAGATAAGGGGTTAATATCTAAAATATACAAAGAACTCATACAGCTCAACAACAAGAAAGCCAACAATCCAATTAGAAAATGGGCAAAAGATCTGAACAGAGATTTCTCCAGAGAAGATATACAGATGGCCAACAGGCATATGAAAAGATGCTCAACATCATTAGCTATCAGAGAAATGCAAATCAAAAATACAATGAGGTATCACCTCACTCCAGTCAGAATGGCTATAATTAACAAGACAGGAAACAACAAGTGTTGGAGAGGGTGTGGAGAGAAGGGAACCCTTGTTCACTGCTGGTGGCAGTGCAAACTGGTGCAGCCACTATGGAAAGCAGTTTGGAGTATCCTCAGAAAATTAAGGATAGATCTACCATATGATCCAGCTATTCCACTGCTGGGATTTATCCAAAGAACTTAAAAACACAAAGGCATAAAGATACTTGCACCCCTATGTTCATTGCAGCATTATACACAATAGCCAAGACTTGGAAGCAACCTAGGCGCCCATCAAGGGACGAATGGATAAAGAAGATGTGGTATTTATACATGATGGACTACTACTCAGCCATAAAAAATGACGAAATCCAGCCATTTGTGACAACATGGATGGACCTTGAGGGTATTATGCTGAGTGAAATAAGTCAGAGGGAGAAAGTCAAATACCATATGATCTCACTCATAAGTAGAAGATAAAAACGACAAAAAAAAAAACACATAGCATTGGAGATTGGACTGGTGGTTACCATTGGGGAAGGGGTGAGGGGGGAGGGCAAAAGGGGTGATTAGGGTCACATGTGAGGGGATGCACTATAATTAGTGTTCGGGTGGTGAACATGATGTAATGTATCCAGAATTTGAAATATGATGTGCATCCGAAAAAAATAAAAATTAAAAAAAAAAGAAAGTAGTCGCAGAAAAGTTTGCTGAGTGCAGTATGTAGTAGTTTTAATCTTTTGAAAATGTCTGTGCCATCCTTTATGTCTCCCCCTACTTGTTTATATTCTTCCTGACTTCAATCTCATATTTGGATGAAGATATTTCAGATTTTTGTCTATTCAATATTTATGACGTGCTGTCTTTTGAAAGACTAATAATTGTAAGCTTAAGGTAAGATTTTTATAGGGTAAATAGCAAAGTTTAGCAATTTTATTACATAGAGCAGCAGTTCTCAACCTTGGTTTTATTTTGATCAGGTATTTCAGAGGTCGGTGGGAGAGGACAAAAATGAAATAACAGCGTGCTCAGAAGTGCACGTGACTCCAAGCCATTTTACCTTGCAGACAGTCATAGTCTGCATTTGCCTGTGGGGGTGTGACATGTTTGACAGTGTCATCTCATGTGTGTAACTCAACTTCCCAGCGTCTCAGTTTCCTAATCTATAAAGTGGGTGTTTTAACGTTACCCAGATCACTGGTACCCAGATCCCAGGAATGTACATTTAACATATAATGAATGTAAAGTTCTTAGCACAGGGCATTGCTCAAAGTAAGCCCTCAAAAACTAGAAAGTGTTGCACTCAACTCAGAGGAGAGAGAATAAAAAACCGTCAGTTTATAGGCTTCATTCGACCCACAGATGTGTTTAGTTTAGCTTGCACAGTATTTTCCTTTCTTTTTAGAGGAATTGGTTCCCAACATTTAAAAATTTGGGAGATATATAAGATACATGTTTGGGGCTTCTTTTGTAAAATTGGAAAATTTGGCACCAATGCTTGATAGTGGTGAAAACCTCTATCAAGTTTATCCTAGTTGCTACCATTCTCTATTGATTTTTGCCAAGGGTGCATCATTCTTGCACTACCAGCTGGCTTCCAACTCCTGGACTAGAGAGTTTTGGAGGTCCTGTCCTGCTATTTTAGAGTTTTAAAGTTTTGATTTAAGCTGCACCAACTTTCTTTTTTTGCTGAGGAATTTTCCCCCTGAGCTAACATCTGTTGCCCATCTGCTTTTTTTTTTTTTGCTTGAAGAAGATTAGCCCTGAGCTAACATGGGCACCAGTCTTCCTCTATTTTGTAGGTGGGATGACACCACAGCATGGCTGACAAATGGTGTAGGTCGACGCGCAGGATCCAAACCTGTGAACCCAAGGCTGCCAAAGTGGAGCATGCAGAACTTAACTACTATGCCATGGGCTGGCCCCTAAGCTGCACCAACTTTGTGAACGACCGTGGCATCTCTTCAAAGAGTGAGATGAGTCACACTCTTTTGATAGCCTTTCTGATATAGTTTAAAGAGTTATAAAACTGCTAATACTCACTAAACACCTACTAAGAGAGAAACTGTGGTGAGCACGGGCACCTCCTTGGGGAAGCCCCATTATTTCTTTGAAGGAGCTCACTATCTCGTAGGAAGGAAAATACAGGTACATCCATAATCATGTACCAAAGAATAATATGGTTGGCTAGTCCAATCAGAGAGGTACAGAGGACTATGAGACCACAGAGAAAAGAGAGATTTACTTAATAGGGCCCGGGGGAGAACAGTACAGCCTTCATGGAGGGGTTTGTACATTCAGCAAATGCATTCATGGACACTAAGTAGAGGAAACTGTGGTATGTGTCGGGCATACAGTGCCTGCCCTTGAGGGACCTGGAGTCTAATGGGGAGATGTGACTAAGTGAGACCAGCGAAGTGTGATAGAGAAAGACAACGAGGGGAATATGTGCTGTGGCCAGTTCTCTGTGAAGTTAGGGAGATTGGGGATTCAGTCTTAGAGGGCTTCAAAGGGAGAATGGCTCCTACATTTGGAATTTAAATTATGAGTAGGTGCTCAGATAATGAAGAAGAGGTAAGAGGGAGTTTCAGGTAGGTTGAACCAAAGAAAGTAAGATATGTTATTTGGATTTTCCAGAAAGGATAGGGTTTTAATAGCTATAAATGGAACAGGGGCGTATCAGGTGGAGAGAACAGTAATCATTAAGGCATGTGGTTTAGGGCATGTTCAGGACTGATCAGTAACTCTCTTTGACCTCCTGACAGGGTGTATTGAGAGAGCGGAAAGGCAGTAGGTTTCAGGTTATGGAAGGCCATGAGAGCCATATTAAAGAGTTTAACTTTAGGAAACGAGGAGTGCCAGAATGTTGTCTAGCATGGAAAGCTAAACCAGAAGATAAGAATTCTGGTGATGTGTGTGAGGGCTGGACTGTAGTTGGGGAGACGGGAGGGGGATTGACTAGATTCGAGACTGATGAGTCTTTTCATGATTATTGAAGATTTTGGTGGGCAGTACCCAGACATTGCCATAACCTTCTCTTTTGCTTTAGTGTGAAAGTATTATGAGAAAAGAAAGGAAAATTACACCAATGAATGGTGTGCAGGACCCTCTGCAGTTTGCTTCTTTGAGGAGATTGTTTTTGAGGAGACTTTGAGGGGCTCTTGCTGTTGAACCTGGCTTGTGGTGAGGAGGTGGAGCTTCAGGAGGGAAGAAATTGGGGTGGGGAATGTTGCTACCTGTTGCAGCAGCTTCCTGATCACCTAAAAGATTTACATAATTTCTTCCCCTCACCAGGTACCTTTTAGCAACCAATATCTGTAACAAAAGGGAAGCTGCTATGGAAGGAAATTTAATGACAAAATTAGCTAGGCATTTGTTCGCACTAGCAATACTTGACATTTTGCAGGTCCTAACTCATTTAATCCTCATAAGAACACTGTGTGGCAGATTTTTTAAATTCCTTTTTTACAGTTGAAGTAACCAAGACTCCAAGAGGATAAGTGACCCATGCAAGGTCACATAATGTGTAAGTGGCTGAACCAAGATCTGAACCCAGGAATATCCAGATTCAAAGCCCATCCTCCCTCCAACAAATGCAACATACTGTTTTGCATTTTTGTATTATCTTAGGAAATGTTTTTCTTCTCGTATGAAGTATGGATTGCCAATATATGTCTCCCAAGTTAACATCACATATTCCAAATCTAGGCAGTAAGGAAAGGAGCAAATTAAAGACATCCACACCAACAGACATATCCTTTTCCACTTTCCACCTTCATTCCTGCAAGTTTAACTTTTACACACTGAAAAGCGTGCTATCACAAAATTAGCGAGCCACAAATGTAAGTAACACTTTGTTCCTTTTTTTGTCTGATTGCCAAAGTTGATCTCAACTAAGATTAGAAAATATTTTGGTACATCACCTCTCACAGGAACATAAGAAATTAAATTGATAAGTTTATGCACCACTGTGAATTCTTTATGACTGAGTTGTCAATTACTTCCTTCAGGCAATGAGCCAATGTTTATTAATAAGGTATAATAGGCAGGGTGTTTTGCAAGGCTTTGTAGAAACTTTCAAAGGAAATAGCTGTAGACGTGATTTCCATCACAAGAGGGTTATAATGTAATGAAGAAGACGGACAAAATACATAAGAATAGAGGTGAACAGGAGTACATGAGTGACCCTGTAATGAGAGATCATGTATGCCTCATTGTAAAGCAATGATTACAACAGTGAGAGATACACATCTAGAGACTATACGAATAGCCAGAATTAAGTGGGAATTTCTTCATAGACTGAACATGGTGAAGTAATCAGTTCTGAGAAGAGTTGTGAAGAAATTTTATAAAACTGGAAATCAAAGAAGTCTGTTGAATTCAAATGCTTATTAGACATTTTTATGACTTCTGGCAAGCATTATGCCTTTTAATTTTTCCAAGTTGTACAATCTGTGATTAATAAGTGATATAAAATAGAAAAACTTCAATTCAAACCAATTTAGCATACAATCTTTGACATTTTTAGTAGAGCTTATGAAATTCATTCTTTTTCAGATTTGCTCAAATTCAAACACAAAGAGACAACAAGAAGGCTAGCAGGTACAAATGAAACACTGTGCATATTATGACAAAAATTGCTCATATTAACTCCTCATTAGAACATTCATTATTTTGAACTTAACAGTAAAATAAGGCATCATATTAATGTTACCTATCAGTGAAAAATACATTCAAGCAGCAACTATTCTCTGAGTCTTTTGCAGTTTGAAAATAGCTGTGAATAATGACTGACTAAGAATTAATACTCACATTTAAAATAGTTAAATCTGTAGTAGTGAGGCTGTATGGTTCACATTGGTCAAGGAATGCAGCAGCTTTGCAATTAGGGTTTTGAGTTTTGAAAGTCTTTAATTTTTTCAGTTCCCTTCCACGTATTACCAGAAAGGCAATACCTTACACTTCCTTAGGAAAAGGATGATACAATGGCTCAAGTGCTAGATGAAAACAGAGGGAATTATGGTTTTATTTCTAGCTTAGAAAATTATTAACTCTTAATTTGAACAAATACATGTGTTATATATCTTCGAGTCTCAGTTTCTTCATTTGTCATTCCATTCATTCAACAATTTTTCATGAGGGCCTGCAATGTGATAGGCAGGGTTGTAAAGTGATCAAATCAGAAACAGTCTTTGCCTTATTAGAATTTATATAATGGGGGAAGAAGAAGTAAGCAGAAAATAAAAATATAATTTCATATTGTGAAAGGTCTTTGACGGAAAATAACAGGATGCTATAAGGGAGAGCCAGGGGGCTGATGGTGAATCAATTTGAGGTTTGCTGGTTAGAAAAGTTTCCCTGGGGAAGTGACATTTGAGCAGAGACTTGAAGGTTGCATAGGAGATAGCCAATTTCAAAAGGAGAAAGGGGGAAGACTGTGCCAGGACCAGGAAACAACACCTATAGAGACCCTGCTGAGAAACACTGTGGCATATTTGAGGGACCCAGAGGAAGCTGATGTGGCCGTAACTTAAGAAACAAGAGAAGAGTGGTCATAGATCAGTGCAGGGCCTCTCAAACCTCAGTCACGTTCAGGGGACTGGATTTTAGTGTAAGTGACATGGGAAGCCTTTGAGGAGTTTTAGATGAGGAATGACATAAGCCTGAAGGCTGCTGTGTGGAGAATGGATTGAAGGTAGACAAGAGGAAGCAGAGAGACCAATTAGGAGACTTAATACATTGTCCAGTTGACAAGGATGGTGATGGACTTTCCTTTAGGGTTGACAATATAAATGGACAGATGGGGAAAGACCCAGGATGCATTATGGAGGCACAATGGATAAAACTCAATAATAAGTTGAATGTGGGGATAAAGGAAAAAGAAGTGTCAAGAATGACTCTCAGGTTTCTGGTTTGAGTAACTGGTGGACTGAGGTGCCATTATTGACATGGGGAAGGCTGGGAGTAATGATAATACTTACTCCCCTGTGCTGCTTTGAGACTGCATCTGGAAAGGCCTATACATTTCCTGGGGTTGGTTGGTATATAAACAAGAGTTATTTATAGAAATTATATTCTGCTTTAGCATAACATAATAATATATATCAAGGGCATTGCTACCAATAATTATAAAGGTAATGGCAACCATTTAAAAAAAAATTTCAGATAATGGATTCCTTTTGTCACTAGGAAGTAATATCTTGGAAAAATTTGAATATTAAACAACATATGCTACTAAATTGGGAGGGAAACAGTGCATTTAAAGAAAAACCTTTTATCAGTATTTAGCAAACTTTGAAAGAATATGATACATAAAATGCAATTTTAGATCCAGGAAATCAACTCAAGGGACTTGAAATATAAATAAATTGGCCTAAAAAGCTCTCTGAGGGACCACCTTCCTCTTTCCTTCCCTTTAATTATTACTGTTAAAAGTATTTTAGTGTGAAATCCTGAATATTTGAGGTTAATTCCTCTCCCACAAACAAGTCTCTTTGGAGATGGGGCATCAGTATGAATTATTAGGGAGAATTTGGAGAAGAGTAAAGAGCTGGTTAATCTGAGTCAGCAGGGCCTTGGTCATCCAATGAATTCTAGGAACATCAGTCATCTGTGCTCTGCAAATCAGTGAGAACTAGAAGTATCTCTCATGTTAGAGTGTTAGAGAAAGGATCTTAGTAAAAGTCCTGCATGGACATTATCTTTGTTATGGGGACAGATGGAATCCTAATAAATGACCTTCTAGGTAAGACAGGTCCATAGAGACATGGCAATTTCCTTTGACAAAAGTCATTTGCATTTCTATACACTAACAATGAACTATCCAAAAGGAAATTGAGAAACTAATCTCATTTACAATAGCATCAAAAAGAATAAAATACTTATGAATAAATTTAACCAAGGAGGCAAAAGACTTTTACACTGAAAACTACAAAATGTTGCTGAAAGAAATTAAAGAAGACATCAATAAATGAAAAGACATCCCATGGTCATGGACTGGAAAACTTAATATTGTTCAATGTCCATAACTACCCAATGCAATCTACAGTTTCAATACAATCCCTATCAAAATTCCAATAGCATTCTTCACAGAAATGGAAAAACCCATCCTAAATTCATATGGAACCTCAAGGGACCCCAAATAGTCAAAACAATCTTGAAAAAGAACAAAGTTGGAGGTCTCACACTTCCTTGTCGCAAAACTTACTACATAGCTAAGGTAATAAAAACAGTGTGGTACTGACATAAAGACAGACGTATATATCCAATGGAGTAGAACAGAGAGCCAGAAGTAAACCTTTGCATATATGGTCAAATAACTTTTGACAAGGGTGCCAAGATCATTCAATGGAGAAAGGATGTTCTTTTCAACAAATGGTTGGGAAAATTGGATATCTACATGCAAAAGAATGAAGTTGGACCTTATAATATATACAAACATTAACTTAAAATGTATCAAAGACTTAAGCATAAGACCTGAAACTCTTAGAAGAAAGCATAGAGGAAAAGCTTCATGACATTGGATTTGGCAATAATTTCTTGCATATGACTCGAGAAGCACAAGCAACAAAAGAAAAAATAGATAAATTGGACGTCATCAAAATTAAAAGCTTTTGTATGTCAAAGGACTATATCAACAAAGTGAAAAGGCAACCCACAGAATGGGAGAAAATATTTACAAATCATATATCTGATAAGAGATTAATATCCAAATGTATAAAGAACTACTACAATGAACAGCAAAAAACAAACAACTCATTTAAAAAACGGACAAATGACTTGAGTAGGCATTTCTTCAAATAAGATATACAAGTGACCTATAAGTACACAGAAGATGCTAAACATCACTAATAATTAGAGAAATGCAAATCAAAACCACCATAAGATACCACTTCATAAAAAACCCAGAAAATAACAAGTGTTGGTGGGGATGTGGAGAAATTGGAACACTTGTCTGTTACTAGTGGGAATGTAAAATGATGCAGACTCTGTGAGAAACAGCATGGCAGTTCCTAAAAAAATTTAAAATAGAATTACCACATGGTCCAGCAATCCCACTTGTAGATATTTACCCAGGAGAATTGAAAGCAAGGACTAGAACAAATATTTGTACACCCGTGTTCATAGCAGCATTAGTCACAATAGCCGAAAGGTGGAAGCAATCCAAGTGTCCATTGATAGACGTGTGGGTAAAAAAAATGTGGCATATACATACAATGGAATGTTATTCAGCCTTACAAAGGAAGCAAATGCTGACAAATGCTATAACATGAATGAACCTTGAAGACATTATGCCAAGCGAAATAAGGCAATCACAAAAGGACAAATATTGTATGATTCCACTACTAGGAGGTACCTAAAGTAGTCAAATTCATGAAGACAGAAAGCAAAATGGCGATTGCCACGGGTTGGGGGAAAGGAGAGTGGAGAACTAGTGTTTAATGGGTAGAGAGCTTCAGTTTGGGAAAATGAAAAAATTCTGGAGATGGACGGTGGTGATGGCGGCAGACCGATATGAATGCACTTAATGCCGCTGAACTTTACACTTTAAAGATGGTAAATTTTACGTTATGTATATTTTACCACAATAAACAAAGAAAAACAGGCAGTGTGCTGGACTTGGCCCGCGGGCCATAGTTTGTGGACTCCGGATCTCTGCGAATGCTTGATTCATAACAGTTCAGCAGCAATGTGCCCATGGGCAAATTGGTTACCCTAAGTTGTGGGGTTTTTTAGGAATACTATCTGCTTTATAGAGTTATCATAAGATAAAATGAGATAATGCAATATTTACTGAACTCCCTGAAGACACGGATCCTAGGGAGTGCTAGTTGAAAATACACGGTTTCCAGCTCCAGCACAGACCCGGTGAATCAGAATCTCCAAGGGGAGGGGTTGGGGAAGCTAAAAAAACACTAGAAAAGTTTGGGAAGCACTGAAAAAGTGCGCTGAAACAGTTAGCATGCCCCCTTGCCTTGGTGAGTGGTCAGTAAATAAGTATAGCTTGTTTTTTCCCTTAAGTTCCTAATTCCTTTTACCCCATTTCCGTATTAGAGCCTTTTGCTATTATGCTCCTTTTTTTTTCTTTTTCTTTTCTGTCTTCCTAAAGTCTAGGATATACTTTGGATTTTCACAAAAGATAAGAAAGTGCGTTCTACAGACTGTTGGGTAGCAAGCCTGAGGCTCCAGGAAAGATTCTCTAAGACACATTATTGAAGGTGTCATTTATAAAGAATGAGAGAACTTGCCTCCCTGAGTCAAAGGTTGCAAACTGGAACGCCCACTGGGGCCAGGCAGTAACTTACATGGGTGAAGCCGGCCCTGTTGGAATTGTGGTGAACTGAAGAGTGCCTGGCTGTTTGGAAGGGAGCATTGTACGTGCACTGTATTCCATTGGATGGAATACATTATATGTGTTCCGCTCAGCTCCTGCCCTTTATTGCTGTATACAGCTTTCCAAGAGAAGACAGAAATCTGAACTTTTAAAATGTTAACACGTTTTGATTATTTTTCTTAGCCTATTGGCCTCCAGGTTCCCACCATGGACCAATTCATTCAATGATGGTTAAACTCTTGTTTCTCTGGCTGAGTCTTAGGGAGAACTGACTAATGAAAGAGAAGTCCTTGCTTCTGCAGGAACCAAAGGGAGAGTGAGCAGTGAAGATCAGGCCCAGCTCTAGTGGACAAGAATTCGGTTGGGGTGGTGATGGTGGTGGGCGAGTGCAGTGGCAACACTACAGACTGTTCCTCAGTGAGAAGGCCAGGCTGCTCTGTTTGGCACAGTCTGCGCTGTTGAAAGATGCCCTAACACCTAACCCAGCCCCATCTGCTTTCCCTGGATAGGGCTCTTGGCGGGGATCCAAGGCCAGCACATCCTAGTTTGGGGCCTCACTAAATTTTCATCCCCTGGGGGTGTGGAGGGAATGCTTCAATTGTGAGGCCACCTGGGGGCCGCCTGGAGCTGGGGGTCTGGAATGAGGAGGTAAGTGTGTAACTTCCTTCACCATATGAAAAATGAAGATTCCTAAACATCTTTAGTTCCCAGTGCAGGCTGGTCAGTTCACCCGTACTTGTGGCTGAGTTAAAGAGCTTTAAATAGCTTGTGTTTAATTCTTTTGGCCAGTTTAGAAGGCATTTTTCAACAATTGGGAGTCAGCATATTTCACTAAATCAATTAACATGGGTATTTGTTTTCCTTTTTCTTTTTTCTTTGACAGTTATTGGTTTGACTGTTCAAAATAACTCAATGGTCACTGTGTGTCTGACTTTTAGGCAGACATTTGGTAGGGTCCTTCACAATAGCCTTTTGGAGAAGAGTAGAAAATATAAGTTGCACAATATGACAAGCAGCCTTTTTCTCAGAGACGTGGATGGAAAAAAGGAAGACATGCTTCTCAAATTTGTGGATAAAGCTCGGCAAGATAAGTAACATATTAGGCAGTGGAATTGAGATCCGAGATTTTTATGGACTGAGTCCTGAGCCTAGCAGGACAGACTTTATCAGGACAATTCCACTTCGGCTGAGAACAGGCAGTTTCGCAAATGGCCAGTGCTGCTTGCTCTGCCTGGAATATCCTCTTGATCGCTTCCGCACTGCAGTTTCCTTGGCCGCCGCCTTCTTGTTCTTTGCGACCCAGCTTGAGAGGTGCTGTCACTTGTAAACCACTTCTCAACCTCTCCTCACCCAGCTTGTCTGAGGATTCTTTGCTGAACTCCAGTAACACCCTTACGCTTACTTCTTTTATAGCTCTCATCACACTGAGAAAATCAGATTGTTTTGCTTGTTTTCTCTCTCTGTCCTCCTCAACTCTGAGCTTTCTGAAGTCAGAGACTGTTTATTTCTATGACCTTAGTTCTAATAAAAATGCCAGATAAAAATAAGTTTTTAATATCATTTTTTTAAATTTTTATAGCAGTAACATTGGATTATAACATTATATAACTTTCAGATGTACATTTTAACATCATTGTTGAATGTATGAAATGACCTACACCTTGCTAACAAGTAAAACTAAGAAAGAAACAAATGACACCCAATTCCACGATTATAGGAAAAGGCAAATATGGCTTAGAAGTAGCATGTAAAATTTCATTTTGTAAGTAGTGGCTGGATGTCAAGGAGACTAATGTAAACTTGTCTGCCTTGGTAAGAATCACTGTGTTTAGAATGATGAGAGGGATAAGCTTGCTCTGTTCTGGACAAACCTCACTTACAGTTATGTGACAGCCATCTCTGGTCACCATGCTTTAAAAGAGGCATTTACCAGTAGGAGTGTTTACCAGCTTGGAGAACAGATGACTTGGGTAACTTGATGGCTAATTTCAAATATTGTGAGAAAAGGGAATAAACTTGTACTTTACAGATCAAGGGGTAGGGCTGGACCCAACTGGTAAATATGGCAGGGAAGAACACTGTGGCTCACAGTGAGGCCTAGAAGGTTGGAAGGCATGACTTCACTATGGTGCCACTCTTCCCAATTGTCCTGTCTGCAACAGTTCAGCATCCCAATGGTTGAAGTAGACAAAGAGGATTTAGTGATTGAATCAGAATTGATATTTTTTTGCTGAGGAAGATGAGCCCTTAGCTGACATCTGTTGCCAATCTTGCTTGTTCTTTTGCTTGAGGAAGATTAGCCCCGAGCTAACATTTGTGCCAATCTTCCTCTACTTTATATGTGGGCCACCACCACAGAGGGGCTGATGAGTGGTCTAGGTCCATGCCTGGGATCTGAACCTGCAAACCTGGGCCACCAAAGCAGAACACACCAAACTTAACCACTCTGCCATGGGGTTGGCCTCCAGGGTTGGTATTTTTAAGGGATAAATGTAGGGAAAGAAGTAGGATTTCTGTGGAGACGTTGGCAAGAGAATGATCAGGGTTTTTTTGTGGGTAGGGGGCAAAAGAAATGTAAACCAAAAATCAAGGATCGGAGCAAGAAGAAATTACTTACTCCCTTATTGTGATTAAAAAAGCTAAACACAAGGTCGACCATTTAAGTTCCTAAGCTCATTCTGATAGCTGCTGTTTTGTATGTGAAGGACATTTTTGTATGACAGTGGCTGCTCTGATTTAGTGCTGGAAAAAGCACCAGGCTAGGGGCTAATGGTGGGCCTGCTATATGACAAACGGGGCAAGTTCCTTAACATCACTGAACTGGTTTCTTCACTTGTAAAAGAGGGACCACAGGACATACCACAAGAGAATCCTTCAAGGTCATATAGTATTTTCTTTGCTGAAATGCCTACTATCGAGCCTAGAGCTCAGAAGGCTGTGGGTTAATATTTATTGAATCAGGATCATGGAATTGCTGTTTTAAAAATAGCAGATATTGTGAATATACAGGTAATGAAATCGTACTACTTTGATTTGGATCTCTCATTTTTAAGGTGCTATTTGCTATAATGTCTTATGAAAAGTCTTAGGTGCACCTTCTTTTTTGCATACCTTTTATTCTGCAAGCATTGGAGATTCACACGTAGTTGTAAGAAGTCATACAGAGATCCCCTATACCTTTGACCCGGTTTCTCCTAGTGGTAATGTCGTACATAACTGTAAGGCAGCGTTGCAACTGGGAGATTGCCGTCGATAAAATCCGTCAATTTTATTCACATTGTCCACCCTTACACGCATTCATTTGTATGTGTGTGTATTTGGTTCTAAGCACTTTTGTCATGTGTTAGATTTGTGTGAAACCACCACAGCCAAGATATGGAGCAGTTCCATTGCAAGGATGCCTCGTGCTACCCTTTTACAGCCACATCCACTTACCTCCTTACTTCAGCCTCGGGCAGCCGCTAAGTTCTTCATCTCCATAATTTTGACATTTCTTTTTTCTTGAGGAAGACCAGCCCTGAGCTAACATCCGTGCCCATCTTCCTCTACTTTATGTGTGGGACGCCTACCACAGCATGGCGTGCCAAGCGGTGCCATGTCTGCACCCGGGATCCGGGCCGGCAACCCCCAGGCTGCTGGGAAACGGAACGTGTGCACTTAACCGCTGCGCCACTAGGCCGGCCCTAATTTTGTCATTTCAAGAATGTTATATAAATGGAATCACATAGTAGTGATTTTTTGAGATTGACTGTTTTTCACTCAGAACAATTCCCTTGAGAGTCATCCAAGTTGTTTCATGTATCAATAGTTCATTCCCTTTTATTGCTGAGTAGTATTTAATGATTTGATATACCATAGTTGGTTTATCTTCTCCCTCATTGAAGGACATTTAGGTTGTTTCTAGTTTTTGGCTATTGAGAATAAGTAAAGCTTCTATGAATATTCGTGTACAGATTTGTCTGTGTGTGTGAATCTAAGTTTTCGTTTGCACTTTATTTTGTTAATTAATTAGTTTGAAGTACTTAGTATTTTTAGCTAATGAGTAAGGAAAATATACAAATTAGCGGTGAATAGAGATTCTGTCCTTGTTGAAGGTATTCATCTTGGTCAAAATAGGAATAATTTTGACATTTATGTCAGTGGATATAATTAAATAATATAACCTGACACACAGGAGCTTGTGAATTGGCAACATCTATATCTAGTGTATTAACACCTTATAACTATGCCAGCTGCTGGTTAAAATGCATGGCTGTATTTACACAGTGAAGATGTCTATCTGTCAGTAAAACACATTTGCTTGTAAACTATCTCCCCAGCAACACACTCTTCCAATTGTGACATGTGCTAGAGTTTAATGCCTTATGACAAATAAGTACAAATATTTCTTCTATGCATCCCCCTTCCCCAACTCAGAATGCACAGAAGTATTAAATAAATAAAATCCTTGGCACATGACCAGACCACAGTGACTATCACTTATCTAGTATCACTAAATGACATGCTCTTTGCATGTATAATGACTGGCAAAGTTACAGCAGCTAAACAATTGTTAAATTATATTAGCAAATTCCTATATAGTGCATACTATATACCAATCACTGTTACATGCCAATGTTTCTTAGTAAGGTGAACTAGTCTCCAGTAAAACCCTATGGTTTCTACACTATAATATGCTTGTCTTACAGCTAGGAACACTGAAGCACAGAGAGTGATCAAGTAACGTTTCCAAGGTCTTACAACTAGTCATTGGTGGAACTGAGATGGACTCAGACAGTGCTGTTCCAAAGCCCATCCCTTAACTATTATACTCTTTGCAAGATTATAATCAGTAAATCCAAATAAACCAACACATCAAAGTAAGATATTTTAATTGAAATTGGGGTTTTGTATTCTTCAATTGTCAGAATGAAACAAGAACTTATAACTTTCCTTCAACTAAACTAAATTACTAAAGAAATACAGTGTAGCGGGCATTTCTAACTAAAACCTTAGTGCTGCTCACCTTAGAGTCAGACGCATCAGGCAGGTTCACTCAGGGTCAGTTTGGAAGAAGGTCCAAGGAAACTCGTGAGAATGAGCTCATTCCAGAAAAAGGGATAATTAACAAGGAAGCTTGGTAATTAGAAGTGAGGACCAATTTTGAGTACAATATGCTGTCTGCTATTGAAATTTGCTTGTCAGTGTGATGCCCATGAATTCATCTCTAGGAGATGGCTGAAGATAAAAATGGAAAAATCCACTTTCACTGAAAACTTAGCAATATATCAAGGCAGTAAACAGCATTGCATTGGTGCCCATTAAAAAAAGAGAATGATACAAAAAATGGAAGGACAAATAAGGTGGGCATAGGAATACAAAACTTTGATACATTTAGGGTGCTGATATATTAATAACACTTGTGGTGTAGGCCAAACCCTGCCCCTAGTGCCATGGGAACAATCAAGACCTTCATTGGAGCACCTGGCAGAATCCAATGTCTGAATCTCTGGCTCTGATGTGTTGGGTCAGTTGTTTCATCAGTGGCATGAGGCAGTGCTTTGTGTCATTAAGATGCAGTGCCCTTGGCACAGATGTCAGCACCATGGACAGCAGATGCTGGCAGGGCACTAGGGCACTGCCCTCAAAGGGCTTCACAGTAAGTGGGAGGTTCAGCACTAGACACCCCAAAAGGGTGCTGAGCATGTGTGGGAAAAATGGGGGGCACCAGGTGGAAGCAAAAAGAATGTGTTTCTGTTCACTTGAGAGGAAGGTCAAATGGCATTCTCAGAAAAATTTAGGGATAGGAAACGGAAAGTTTTAGAGAATAGAGGTTCTGTAAAAGAAGATAGGGCTACAGCTAGATGTTCACCACTGTTAATGTGACATCATTATTATTATTAATGTGACTCTGGCACATTGATGTTAGCAAGGGAAAATCCTGGTTATAAATGTAGTTGCCTTCTCTAAGAATAAGTGAGGAAGCTTTTGGTCTTGTACATTTTTAATATAGTCTTGACTAAAGATAGAAAGGAAGGTGTCTTAGACTTTGAACTTGATATAATGAATAAAAATGGACTTGGTTTCAGGAACAGTACTCTTCTTTCCCATTTAGTTTGCCTGAGGTATGAGAAAGATGCAAAGTACATGCCCACAATCAACATTTTCCCCTGATTTAGAGAATTCTTTAGAAGATGGTTAAGTAACAGTGTGTGTACTGGTTCTCTGTTGCTGCATAACAAACAATTCAATCTTAGTGTTATAAAAAACAACCATTTTATTACACTATGGATTCTGTGGTTAAAGAATTTGGACAGGGCATGGCCAGATGGCTTATGTCTCAGTTAGGCTTCCACCAGAGACACAGGGCTGGTAGGATATATGTATATTAAGAAACATATTATGAGGAATTGGCTTGCATGATCATGGGGGCTGGCTAGGCTTGTCTGAAATCTGCAGGACGGGTCATCCGGAAGGGCAGGCTGGGAGCTCTCAGGCAGGAGCCGATGCTGCAGCCCACAGGTGGAATTTCTGCTTCCTCAGGGAAACCTCAGTTCTGTTCTTAAAGCCTTTCAACTGATTAGATTAGGCTAACCCAGATTATCCAGAAGAGTCTCCTTTAAAGTCACCTGATTATAGTTGTTAATCATAGCTACAAAATTACCTTCATAGCAACACCTAGATTAGTATTTGATTGAATAACTGATACTGTCGCCTAAGCAAGTTTGACATATAAAACTGACCGTTACAGTTTGTCACTGCTCCACAGTGTCTGGGAATTCAGCTGGGAAAACTCAGACAGCTGGAGTAGTCCAGAATGCTGGGGAACCGTCAGGAGACGTCTTCACTCCTGGGTCTGGTCCCTGACTTAAAGGCTGGGGTCAGCTGAACCTGTCATCTGGAGCCCCTACATGTGGCCTCTCCATCTGGCTTGGCTTTCTCACCGCATGGTAGCTAAATTCTGAGAGGGAGCAAGCTGGTGGGAAGTGCCCTGAGAGGAGGTGTGCCAAGAGAACCCCACAGAAGCTGTATGGCCTTTCCTGACCTACCCTAAGAAATCATGCAGTGTCACTTCTTAATGTTTTATTGATTACAAACACATCACACAGGCTAGCCCAGATCCAAGAGGACGGGAACTGCACTCTGCCCTTGATGGAGGTGTGGCAAGGTCACATTGCCCAGCCATCTTTGGGAAATACAATCTGCCACAGGATATTAAAATGAACAGCATCTCTGCTGATTGGAATAAAAGAAATGTTTAGAAGTTTACTAATTGTTCACCACCTCATCTCAGACACTCAAAAATGGCAGAATTTAATAGCACTAGGAATTGGTCTCTGTAAAGATATTGCTCTTTCTTTGCACTCAAAGGCTTATCAAGTTAGAGGCTTATTATTAAAAATGTGACAGTTTGGGACTAGTATGCGACTAGCCCATTTAACTTCCGTGACCTCTGGGAGTGGGGGAGATAGTGGAAACTATATTAATGATCTATTGCTGGGTAACAAATCAGCACATATTTAGTGGCTTAAAACTCCACACACTTATTATCTTACGGTTTCTGTGACTCAAGAGTCTAGGCATGGCTTAGCTGAGTCCTCTGTTTCAGGGTCTCTCACAAGGCTGCAATCCAGGTTATTGGTCAGGGCTGGGGTCTCATCTGAGGCTTGACTGAGGAAGGAGCCTCTGCCAAGTTCACATGACTGTTCCCAGGATTCACTTCCTTGTGGGCTGTTGCACTGAGAGTTCCAGTTTCTAGCTGACTATTTGCCAGAGACCACCTTTAGTTCCTTGCTACATGGGCCTCTCATATGGAAGCTTGCTCTCAATGGAGAGAGGCAGCTAGCAAGATGGAAGTTATAGTCTTATGTAACAAAATCATGGACATGACAGAGCATCATCATTGCTGAATACTGCTGGTTATAAGCAAGTAACAATTTCCACTCACACTTAAGAGAGGGAATTACACAAAGGTGTGAATACCAGGAGGTGGGATAATTTGGGGCTATCTCAGTGCCTCTCCATCACAGAAACATTAGACACAATTGCTGGAGCTTGGGAGAAGTCCTGTCTTCCTGATCGCAGTCTCTGTGTCAGGAAGCATTTGATACAAAGGTGGGAGTTAGAGTCCAAGATGATAAGCAATTCCCTACCGATAGGTGAAACACAATAGTGGGAAATGCACAACTCATTTGGAATTCTAGGTGCCAGACAGACAGGCAGCCAGAAAGTCAGACCAGTAGGCAAGCAGTAGACTTCAGGGAAATGTTTTGGCAGCACTCGACGAGGGTGAAGGGGCAGATTCTGGTTCCTGGAAGGACACTGACAAGAGTAAGCCATAGAAACCACATTTTTATAGCAACTATGGTTCTGAGTAACTTACTGAAGTAGAAACTTATGTCTAGGGGGACAAAGCAAAGGCTCATTTACCAGAATTGCAGAGTAACGGACTTTTAAAATATCTGAGTTCCCACCAAGGCTTAGAATTCTACGAGGCCAGGGAGAAGGTGCCTTTGGATGTATCAATAAATATATTAAATGTTGATTGTAGGAGGTGACAGTGCAGGGAGCTTGCTCCTCTCTGGGAGGGAAAGCTCCTATGGGCTCTCTCCTTGTTGCCACTGGCTGAGGTCACCCAACTTTGGTTGCCCAAGGAACCCTTGCAGTACCCATGTCTGAGAGAGTATGGTGGTCAGATACGGGAGCAACTGGCTGCTGCACTGTGTAACTGCTGGTGAAGGCGACAGGGAACCAGAAGGTGGCTGCCTAAGTCTACGTCTTCTCAGCTCATGTTCCTCCTGCTGTTCCTGCTGGACCACAAACTGAAAGTGGCTCATTTGGACACCATTTTTACCATCTAAATGCATTGATCTAACATTGATAGTTAATCTGGTTCTTACTTTTAAAGGAAAAGATCTTTCAATATAAATTGTTTCCCAGCCCCTAAGACTAGAAAAATACCTGGAACCCATCAAACTATTTTCTGGCATTTTGAAAGGCACAGAATTATCTATGCAGTCCCACTCTGCATCAGACATGAAGATAAAAAACCTGGAATGTCTTCTAGGTACTCATACACGGTGAAACATTTTGTAAAGGTACACAAATACCTATTCCAAAGTCCAGGTGCTGGGTAATTCCAGCATTCTCAGTCCAAAGCATTCCCCAGACCTAAACCAGATGAAATCGAATAGCAACTCCCGGGTGATGTTGGCTGGGAAAAAATGACTGGGGACCATTTTTGACTTGAGCTTTCTTTGAAAAGTAGAGCATATTTTATGGAAAGAGAAGCTTTTTGGTTCTGTCTAAACAAAATTTCTGCATGAGTTCTTTGTGGTAGTAAATAATCTGTGTGTCTTGGACACTTAGGTGTGGTTGGCAGTTCTCTAGTAATTTAGCAGTAATAGCTCTTAAGGGATGAATGCTGAGATACTCAGTTTCTTAAATTTGTTTGTTTCTCTAAAATATAGCTTTATACTTATATCCCCTTTTCAATCATACATAAAAATATTTTCTATTTAGAAACAGATGTCCTGTTTATTTTCAAAGGGATTTTATTTTATCGATGTATAACATATATACCAAAATTTTCACAAATTATAGATGTACAGCTGGACAAATGATCACAAAGTAAATGCCTGCAGGTAAGCACTATTCAGATCAAGAATTAGAGGGTCTGGCCCCACGGCCTAGTGATTACAGTTCTGTTCTTGGGCACAGACCTCCACCACCTGTCAGTGGCCATGCTGTGCCAGCCCACGTGCAAAATAGAGGACGATTGACACAGGTGTTAGCTCAGGGCGAATCTTCCTCAGCAGAAAAAAAAATAGAAAAGAAAAGAATTAGAATATTACCAAGGTCCAATTTTTGTACCTTCCTTTCTCTACAAAGAAAACCACTGGACTTTTAACATCATACATTTGTTTTGCCTGTTTTTTTGCTTCATATAAATGAAGTCTTACAGTACGTACTCTTTTGTATCTGGCATTTTTCATACAAAATCTGATTATAAAATTCATCCGTGTTGCTGTGTATAGCAGTAGTTTATTGATTTTTATTGCTGTATGGTGTTCCATTGTAGAAATATAATACAAATTATTCATCCATTCTGCTATTTGATGGAAATATCAGCTATTTCCAGTTTGGGGTTATTTTGAATTATGCTGCTACGCACATTCTTCTACATGACTTCTCATACATGTTTCTGTGGGGTATGTACCAAAGAGTGGAATTGCTTGGTTATAGGGTTTGGGTAGTTCAGCTTTACTAGACACTCCCAAACCATTTTCTAAAGCATTGGACTAACTTATACTCTCACCATAAATGCTTTGGGGGAAAATTGGGCTCACCTCTCCATACTTTCCTTCTCTCTTGGATATTTGTCCCTCAAACCCTCACTGCTTTGGAACTTCTCCTGTCTCTTCAATCAAATCTGTAAAAAAATACTTTGTCTAGCCTTTTTGGTTCTCCTCCACCCCAGGAGGTCTTTCTTCAGCAGTCTAATCCACTACTACTAAAAACAGAAAGCCACTACTGATGCCCTCTGAACCTCAGAAACAGTAAAAGCTAGCTTGTATTTTATTCTCCTGAAAAAAGAAATGAATGACTGAAAATTAGACAGGCAAATGAGTATAAACAGAAAGATAAGAGAGAATAGCATACATAAAGAAAGAAGCATAGTGTATGAGGGGAATCATCAGTAATTTAGTGTTGTTGGTTCATAAATTGTGAGATGGTAGTAGGAAAATTATAGAAGTCCTGTTATAAAAAGACTATAATGCCATAGTAAAGAGCTTGGATTTTTATCTGAAAGCCACGGGGAATCATTGATCATCTTGGTGCAGGAAATAATAGGATCAGATTTTAATTTTCCAAAATTCATGTTGAAAGCAGTATGGGAATGTATTTGAGGGGCCAAGACTAAATTCTAGAAAATTAGTCTCATAAAACGGTGCAAAAGAAAGGATGGGACTGAAATTAGAGAAAAGGAAACAGATTCAAGATATGCTTGGATGGTTAAATCTGTAAGGAGAATGAAGAAGAGGAAAAAGTAAAAAGTAACTGCCTGATTTTTTGCTTGGGTGACCAGGTGGGTGATGATGTCAATAGCTGACACACGGAATACAGCAGGAGGAGGTCTCTTGGGTAGGGAAAGAGGGGGCAAAGATGAACTCACTCTGGACAATGTTGATTTCCAGATGCCTTTGGAAAATATACAGGCACGTGCATGAGTATGGAGCCTGAAGATATCATTAAAGGCCGGAGATGAGTAAGAGTTATAAGTCTGCAATAGGCAGTTGTAAAAGCCACAAGATCAGTTAGATGACTAGATGAGATAATTCATGTGGAGTGAGAAGGGACATGGGCTGAAGACAGAGCAGCAATATACGGACAAGCAGAGGAACAGGGATAATAAAGGAGATCAAGGAAGCATTATCAGGAAGTCAGAAGAGAACGAGAGCAGAGAAATGTAATCAAATGTGTGGGGCACATAGTTTAAGGAGGGAGAGATGATCAGTGTTCAAGTTGGGGAGAGGATTTCAAGGTAACAAATGTGTTCGTTATATTTGCCTGTTAGAACCTCATGACTTCAGCTGAATAGAAGAGAAAGAAAGCAGGTCATAGTGATCTGAGACAAGAATATACCTTATTCTTGAGATGTCTAGATGAGAAGGAAAAGAGAAAAATTGTAGGGCTCAAGAGGACGGAAGGGTCAAAGGACATTTTTTAAATTATGGGGGATGTTTAATGCTCATGGACTGGAGAGATAGTACTGCAGAGAGGAAGGAGGAACTGGGCTGATCTCGAGAAGTCAGAAGAGGGTTAATAGCCTGAGAAAACCTGAAGCTGTACTTAGAGATTTCAGTTCGCATGCTCCACTTTGGTGGCCTGGGGTTTCATGGGTTTGGATCCTGGGTGCAGACCTAGTACCACTCATCAAGCCATGCTCAGGCAGCATCCCATACAGCAGAGCTAGAAGGACCTACAACTAGAATGTACAACTGTGTACTGGGGGCTTTGGGGAGAAGAAGAAGAAGGAGGAGGGGGAGGAGGAGGAGGGGGAAGAGGAGGGGGAGGAGGAGGGGGAAGAGGAGGGGGAGGAGGAGGGGGAGGGGGGAAGAGGAGGAGGAGGGGGAGGAGGGGAAAGAGGAGGAGGAGGAGGAGGAGGGGGGAGGAGGAGGAGGAGGAGGAGGTGGAGGTGGAGGGGGAAGAGGAGGAGGAGGAGGAGGAGGAGGGGGAGGAGGAGGAGGGGGGAGGAGGAGGAGGAGGTGGAGGGGGAGGAGGGGGAGGAGGAAGAGGGGGGAGGAGGAGGAGGAGGAGGAGGGGAGAGGAGGAGGAGGTGGAGGAGGAGGAGGGGGGAGGAGGAGGAGGAGGAGGAGGAGGAGGAGGGGGAGGAGGGGGAGGAGGAGGAGGGGAGAGGAGGAGGAGGTGGAGGAGGAGGAGGGGGGAGGAGGAGGAGGAGGAGGAGGAGGAGAGGGGGAGGAGAAGGAGGAGGAGGAGGAGGGGGAGGAGGAGGAGGAGGTGGAGGGGGAGGAAGAGGAGGAGGAGGGGGAGCAAGAGGAGGAGGAGGAGGGGGGAGGAGGAGGTGGAGGAGGAGGAGGGGGGAGGAGGAGGAGGTGGAGGAGGAGGAGGGGGGAGGAGGTGGAGGAGGAGGAGGGGGAGGAGGAGGGGGAGGGGAAGAAGAAAAGATTGGCAATAGATGTTAGCTCAGGGCCAATCTTTTAAAAAAAAAAGATTTTTCTGTAAAGATTTAAGAAAATCAAAGTGAGAAAAGTCCTCAAAATATGAAATCAGATCATTGAGTATTATTCTTTTTGTACATTTATTATTTAAATGAAAAACTTTTATTTGAAAACCAAGAATTTGTACTATTTGTGTGGGGCTGTTTGATTTTTTCTAAGTCAATAAAGGAGCAATCTTCTGAAGGGAAAATAGTTTCCTACATATCTACGTCACGTAATTCATCAGGAAGCGCTCTCCTGAGAAGACTGTGCTGGGGCCTTTAATCCTCTATCATTTTCTTTCTCTGAATAGTGTTTGTGATATTATTCGGAGCCTAATTTGCTTGATTCAGTACTATCTTTGATAATTCCAAAAATAACTGATTGATTCTGGCAAAAATTTGACCAAGGAAAAGATTTGGCAGAGAGAAACGTTCTATTTCATGAATTAGTGCCTTGGCCCACTCGGTCATTTTCCTCCCCTTTGCTAGATTGTCCCTTTTGGTCTAGCTCAGAAGCTAGAAAATGAAAAATGAAAAATGACAAACTATCCATTGTAACTGAGTGATGGAAAAAAGCAAGATGCTTTAGAAAAGTCACAGAATATTATGAAGTCATGCAGAATCCTGAGGACTCCTTCCCTTTGCTCTTTCCTCTTTCCTCCTTCATGCACTGGGTGGAACTGGGGCAGACTATCCACTTTAGTGCTGAGTGGGGTGCTAAGAAAACTATGCTAAGTCAGAAGCAGTCAGCTACGGTGCAAGCTGATCCAATCTTTGCTGTTCTGAGATGGACAATGTGATTCCTCCATGATTCCCGTATCCAGGGTGGCAAATAGGCTTCGTTTTGGCTGCAACTCTGATCGGTTGTTCCCAGCTGCTTGGGGCATTGTAATGAATGGGCTGGAGGCAGGAGAAGTGTTGTGATGGTGATAATGTCTGCCACGGGCAGGTGGGGTAATCGTGACCTGGAAACTGAAAAGTAAAAATGACAAAGCCTCTTCCATTGAGGATGCCACGTAGTGGAAATCCTCTCGTTGGACCAGCACCAGCACATCAGCAACACTGCCGGAGAGGTCTGGGCGTCAGGGGTTCAAGTAGGGAGCTTAGAGCGTAGGAGAGCACGTGGAAAATTCCCTGGATCTGGGCTCCAGCCTCATTGCCGCTGCTTTCCAGCTGTGTGACCTGGGGTAATTCATTTATTCTTCATCAGCAGTAAAGAACGAGGCAATAATAATTTTCCTGTCTTCTGTATCAAAAAGTGGTTAAAAGGATTAGTTTATTCTGTATTTAGATGAGACATGACTTTGTAAACTCTCAGGCACTATTCCACTTTTTAAAAATTGGTTAGTATTGACATAGTTATGATGTGCACGAATAGCATTGATTTCCTTTTACATTAAATTCTAGTGATCTGAGGTAATACAGCAAGTACTGCGAGAGTACAGACGAGAGAGAGCCCATTTCCTGCTGGAGAGACTGAGGAAGGCCTCGTGGAGAGAGCAGTGTTCCAGCTGGGCCTCGAAGGTGAGATAGGAATTTGGTAGTTGGGGATAAAAAGGCTCTTCTGCGGGGAGAAAACTGGGGGAGCCAGGGCCTAAAGTGAAGAAAATAAAAGATATTAAAATAATAAATAAACCTTGAAGTTTACACGGTGCTTGTGATCTGCAGTGCACTGTCACGGATTGAAAATAACAGTTAATGCAGTTTGGCTGTAGCGTAGGGTGTGCCATTGGGGCTGGAGAGAGGGAAGGTTGGGGATCCAGGTTACCGTCCTATTACAGAGGAATTTGAAAGCTTTCTTAAGAAATTTGCATAGAAATGAACATTCCAGGTAGATAAAAAGTGGAATGAATAGGCATTCCAATTCTCAGTTGTCCCAGTGGAACATGTGGTGTGTTTTTTTGCCTGTCAAAAGGTTGTGTGTTTCATAGATTTTCTTTCTTTCTCTTTCTAGGGCACTTTGTTACAACTCTACACTTCGCAAGCTTTAATGATGCCTTTTGTACCTAACTCTTCTTCTCTGGTCCTTAGTGCCTTACCTGGTAATGGTACTTCTCCTCTGGGCAGGATGCTTCCAGTCTGCCCCCCCAGGCAGGCGATACCGAGCCGCCAGAGTCACCTTGCTGCTCTGACCTTACCGCCTCCCTGTTCAGAATCCTGCAGTGACTCTCCACTGCTTTCTTGATAAGGTCCGGACTTCTTATTTCTGGCATTCAACTTACCTGGCCGCGAATCACCTTTCAGTCCTATCTCCTGTTATTCTGACATCTGTCCTATATTTCAAACATTTTCTCTCTCTCTTCTCAAAACACGTTCATGCCGCATTGGGCCTGCCCTCACATTCCCTTCCCATGCATCCAAGTTGTACCCGTCATTCACGAGTGAACTCCAAGGCCAGTTCCCATATGAACTCCAGGGCCAGTTTTCGCTGGCCCTCACATCTGTAAGTGATCACGCCTGCTTTTAAATCATCATCGCTAACACGTAAAGCTTGCTATGTGCTAGGCACTCTCCTCAACGTTTTACATAAATTAATGCATTTCATCCTTGCAACAGCTCCTATAAGGCAAGTATAATTATTGCTCCTATTTTACAGATGAGAAAACTGAGGCATCTCCTTATCTTCCCCAAGGCCACAGAGCAAATGACTGGCACAGTTGTTATTTGAACCTGGGTATTCTGACATCAGTAATCGGCTGTTAACTGCTATGTCATTGCCTCTTGTGCAGTTTCATAGTACTTGGCGTCTTCCGATGACACTTAGTATTTTTAATTTGATTGCTTGTACGTTTACCCTCCTTGTCTGCTCTGCCTGATCCCAGGCCTTTAACCCTGGTGAACCCACTAACGTAATTGGAAATACATCCATTAAAAAAGGATTCTGGGTATCCTGTTTCTGATAATGGCCAAAGTCCTTTTAAAATTGTCCTAGTCTAGCCTTGGGCCTTAATTTTTGCTCCATTACTGCATTTACTTCTGTCTTCATTTCATGTTTTGGCGTTTGTACTTGCTTCTTGTAGCTGATGACAAATTTAACTTCTCGTATTTTTTTCTTTCTTTCTTTTCCTTGCACATGTTTTTGCACATGTTTCTGTCCTCCTTGAGTTGCTGCTATGTTTGGCTTTCAGCCCTCAGATCCTAGGCTGACATGGGCCAACGTGGCTGGCCTTCATCCCCCAGCTTTTCTTGGGGGAAAGAGTCAGAAACTGCTAGGTTATAAGTGCCTAAAGGCAGGTATTGTGTCAGCCTTGTATCCCACCAAATACCTATAGGAACTCAATAATCTTTTACTGAATAAAAGGATGAGCAAATGAAAGGGGCCATCATCAGCCCAGTCGTCCTTGACTGCCGGTTGTGCCTTCTCTGATGACTTCTCCTCCTAGCCTGTTTCTCATCTCCTTTATGCTGCATCCAGATTCAGCCTCGGCTCTCCGAACCTCAGGGATCCTGCTGTGACAGAGCTGAGTTAAAACAGCAGGTGCTTATTGAGTGCCACTGCAGGAGGGCACAGAGGGTATATAACGTAAGATGCACATACTGACTTTAACATGATTTCACCATTATTGTCTCATTAGGACTCAAATATATCAAAAGTCATTATATTAAAAATGCTAAGTTAACAGTTTCAGACAAAAGCAGTTGTTACAAGGAGGCACGTGATCAACCAACAATTAACAGGACAGGTAATAATTTTGGGGAAGAAGGTGGGGTCACTTCAGGCAGGGATGGCTAACAAAGGATTTCAGAAGAATGTAGTTTTCTTAAATTTATGTTTTAATTGTGGTAAAAAGTAACACAATTTTGCCATCTGAACCATTTTTAAGTGGACAGTCAGTAGTGTTAAGTATATTCGTATTATTGTGTAACACATCTCTGGGACTTTCTTGTCTTGCAAAACAGAAGCTCTCTACCTATGAAACAACAACTCCCATTTCCCCCTCTTCCCAGCCCTGGTAACCACCATTCTGTTCTGTTTCTGTGAATTTGACTGCTTTACATTCCTTACACAAGTGGGGTCGTATGGTATGTCTTGTTTAGAAGAATGTAGATTTTGAACTATGTCTTTAAAGATGGGTGGGACTAAACAGACAGATGAGATGGGCTACACTACATAGGTAAATGGGTTAGTATAGTGTGAAGGGGATGTTTCCTTAACATGAACCGAGATAGATGGAAGCTGAGACATCATGTTTGTTATTTCTTTTCCTTGGGGCAATTTCCTCTTAGGTTTCGGCTGTTTCGGCTGCTGTTCTCTGTGTATGTCCATATCTGAATTTACCTGCAGTTCTCAACTCAGATTGCGTCTTAGGGCATCACATATACAAGACTCGTCAGTGTAAATTGTGGTCCAGAAGACAAAGAAGCACCCAGCTGTGGTCCAAAAGCATGGACACTTGGGTTTATTTATTTTTACTTTAACGGTGACAGAATGGAACATTTTGACTTGGTTTTGAAACAAAGATTTTTTCTTTAAAGAACCAAAGACTTATGATGGGAAATCTACATACAGGGTTATGTGATAATGAACGCAGGCACATGTATAACAGATTTCAACACATATTTTACTGTTGCGTTGCTCTTTTAGTCAATAATTCAATGTTATTAGGAATTGGTAAATATTTTTTACCTATGGTTTGCAAGAGACAAGGCTCTGACACAGTTCTGGTTTTTTTCAGTGCAGTATCTTCTTGAATTTTGTGGTTAATCTTACCGGACAGGTCATGTGACTCTCACATTTGGGCAGGAACAGACCTCACATGAGGGGTCACCACAAGTTCGTATGGCACCTTAGTGTGAATTGGGAAAAGGGGCCTCTTTCTACAGACACGTAACTTCTATTTGATGGAATATTGTCTGGATAGACCAAAATGCTTTGCTGTCATCCACTAGAACATTGTAGTAATAACTTGGTCACCTATACGAATGATGGCCTCTAGAGTTATGCAGTACACATCCTGCATAACTGTATGAATGATGGCCTCTAGGGTTATGCAGTACACAGCCTGCACAACTGTGCTTCAAAAGGACAATGGTAATGAACAGAAAATGGAGCAGCCCCCCCGGGTCTCTCTCTGTAAAGGCATAGTTGTTAACAGGAGTAGGTTTGTGTCCTGTAGATATGTCAGAGGGCAAAAACAAGATGGAAACCCAGAACTCAGGTCTCAATATTATGAGATAGGCAGAAAATGAGAGATATGTATGATCCCCAAATGGAGAACTGGGAGGTTGGGGTTGCCAAGAGCCAGAATTTAGGTGGACAAATGGAATGCATGTCTGTAGAAATTTTGGATAAGGAGTCTAAGTATTTGAAGCAGCTTTTTATGGGATTATAACGCCACTTTGCACAGGGATGTGTAGCTAATTTAAAGGAGCAAGAATGGCGCAAGTATCAGTTCTGTTCTCAGCAGTAATAGTAATAGTTGGCGTTTATGAGGTGCTCCAGAGTATAAGACATTCTGAGTACATGGTATCTCATTTTGATATTTTCAAGTACCTTTCAAGGCAAGAGAAGTGTTATTTATGCCAATTTTATAAATAAAGATTAAAAAATTTCCATGACTTGCTTAAGGTCATATGTATGATGAAGCTAAATTTTTGAATCAAATTCTTCTGAGTCCATGATTTTTTAAAATACATCATGATTTTTTTTTTTTCTGAAAAAGTTCCACCACAATGTGCTGATGAAACCGCTCCCTAGACTTCCACTGTGAGTCATCAAATTTATTTCCCTTTATTTCTGGGCACAAAATACAGACTCCGTTCCTAGCCAGATTACTAAATGGGAGAAACTGATGTTGGCCGCTGCCAGGCCTGACCCATAATGCAATGCTCTTCTCCCTCTCTCCTACTGTCTTGATGTCAACAACCATGGCAGCCTTAGTAACCACATATTGAAGATGGCAGAGCCTCCATCACCTTGAGTCTGTGAATAACTACATGGAAAAGAGCCCTTCCTCTTCCAAGACATAAACTTCTGTCGAGTTTACTGAGCAAGAAATAAACTTCTATTAAGTTAAGCCACTGAGCTTTTGGGTTTTATCTCTTTCTTACAGCAGCTAGTGTTACCTTAATAATGTGCTCTTTTCACATTATTTATATTTAGCCTCTATTGTGTGAGCATTTCTCTCTTAGTTGCTTACCTGTGGCTGAAGTTATTTAGTGTAAGGCGTGCACTTTTTCCTTCAAGACTGCTTTTACACCGTAACTTCCACTTCCTCTTCAGTCCCTCTGCTCCTTTGAAGCACGTGGACTTTGGACTCCTCCTCCCTTTCTTTTCTTTTCACAATTATCTATTTCCCCCTCCATTCCTTCCCCTATGCATTAAGGATTTTAGCCATTAGTTTACTAAATTTCTCTCTGTCACTATTTCTATCTATTCTTTGATCACTTCTCGTCTCTCAAGTTCACTTACTCTCGGGTAAGTGAGTAAGTAGAGAATTACTCTACCCCAGTAATTCTTGGACACCATTAGGAACCCCAGGCCATTGACCTTATTACTTTCTCACTGGCCAACATCCATCTTCACTTGGTTAAGATTTCTCAGTCTATTTTTAAAAAATTTCCATGTACACGTGTTCAGCTCCCTTGCCCCATTCCTCTTATTGTTTTTGCCTGGTAAAATTCCAACCCTCAGTAAGTTCAACTGTCTTCCTGTTCCACCCCTGCATCAGCACAACTGAATGTAGCTGGAAAAAAATGCAACAATGTGTGCTAGTCTAGCTTTAAATTTATGACCACAAACCTCAACTGAATTTGGTTTCTGGCCCTCCTTTACTTTCCACATACACTTTTTCCAGTGATTCCATCCAGGTCTGTGGCTTTAAATACATTATATGTGACTGACTCCCAAATGTATCTACCCAGCCCTAGCTCTTCCTCCACTAGCCACACCTGGATACCCTACTGCCTGTACGCCCATGGAACCGGCATCTCAAACAGCCCAGCAACCTTGGAGACTGGAGACAATGCCCAGTGTAGTCCTTGCCCCAATCTCCTGACTACTCCTGCAATATTGTTGAAGGAATAAATAATAATAACAACAACTAATATTTATTCAGTGCTTACTTTGTGCTGCGTCCTTTACACATAAAAAATTATTTAATCCTCACAGCAAATGTATTAGATAACACCATTATTATCATTTCTGCTTTATAGAAGAGGAAACTGAAGTTCAGAGCACAAATGGCAGAGTAGGTATTTAACCTGACTAAATAGAGGTTGTTTTTTGTAAAGGGCCAGAGAGTAAATATTTCCAGCTTTGTGGTCCATACTATCTGCGTTACAACAACCCACCTCCGCCCTTGGTGTGAAAGCAATCATTGCCAATACATAAATGAACACACATAGCTGAGTTCCAATAAAACTTTATTTACAAAAGCAAGTGGTGGGTCACATTCGACTTAACAGATGCCAATCCTTGCTTTAAACCATTATTGCTGTATTTCCCTGGTTAAATAAATGACTGAACAAGTGAGTGCACCAATGAGTGAATGAACGACATCCTCTTCGGCACCAGCCCTGCCCTCTTTGGTCCCCTCAGTTCTCTCATGTGTGTTCACGAGACTGCTGGAGAATTCCATACTACCAACGAGGGAAACAGCACCATCACTCTTTAGGGCTGAATGAGGAGCACATGGATCAAACCTTACCTGTATAGTGTTTTGCTCCCAAGATGAGTCAGGTGAGCAATGGTCTGGCTCCCTGACACTCTACTTGGATGCCTAAGAGATCTAAATTATAACTTTCTGTTTAGGGAACACATTCCCTCCAGGATGAAGTCCTAACATTTCTCCCCAGGACCTTCATGATCTGTCCTCTTTGTATTGTCCAGTGTCATTTTCTTCCCTTTCCCCCTCTAGCAACACGGGAGAGCTTGCAGGTTTTGGAACACGTAGGTTCTCTCTCACTTCTAGGTCTGTGTACATCTTGTCCTTTCTGCCTGGAAATCTCCTGGCTGCTGCCCTTCAGTGGCCAGGCTCATCATAATTTGTTCTTTAGGACTCTGCCTGGATGCATGGAAGTTGTTCTAAACACTGCATGGCAAGTGGTTGTCCTTGCTCTGTGTCCAATAATTTTATGCTTGTTTCAATAGTAGCTTTATCACTCTGCATAGAAATTGCTCTTTTGCTAATCTGTCTCCCGAATAGTGTGAGTGTTTTGACATGGAGAAATCCCTCACTCAAGATTTGTTGAATGAATGAACAAACGAACGAATGAATGAATGATGCACATCTGATTTTTCTTCAGGAGAGAAGCTTTATTTCCATTGTGTTCCACAAACCTTGTTCCTACCCTCTTGAGATCTCGGGTGGGAGGAGGGATGCCATCTGGTCCTAGCTCAGCAGAGTAGGCAAGTAACAGTGTCTGCTTCTAGCTGGGAAGCCGTAAGTGTAGCATTTGTCTCTCCAGATTGTTAACCATCCAGAAATCAGGGGTTCTTAGAAAATAATGTTGGTTGGCTGGCTATAATGCTGGAGGTATATGAACGCAGTGGCTGTGTGTACAGCGGAAAGAGTTTGACCGGAGTCAGACTAATTTGGTTTCACATATCATATTTTCTACTAACTCCTCTGAGGTTCAGTTTCCTGATCTGTAAAATAGGGGTGAGAATATACGTCCTGTAAGATTTCGGCAGGATGGAAAGGGGTTGGAGGCAGTTGACCTAGGACAATGTCGCCTGGGAGGTCCTAAGCAAAGTGGTAGCTGTAGCCGTGAAGTCGTATCAAACCCTTCGAGTCCCACACTAGAGAACCCCCATGTCCGGGATTGCTCATGAAAAGCAAAGAGCCTGTCTCGAGTCAATTTAATGACAATACCAACTTGCATCATGATAGCAGCAGCTTCGCATGGGGTTGTTTGTCTACCCTGTTGATTTCCCATCCCTGGTAGGGCTAAAATAAACACACACGGCTCTAAAGTTCCCACAAGTACACTTTAATCTGTAGGCCTTGGCTACTTGAAAACAAAAAATGTGAACGCTCGCACATGCTCGTGCATGCATATGTGTGCAAACCCACACACAAACCCCCGAGAATTTCTCTATTTAATTTGTGCTGCTAGTGCTTCCAATTTCTTTTTATTTATTTTTACTGAGGTCACATTGGTTTATAACATTTTACAAATTTCAGGTGTACATCGTTATATTTTGGCTTCTGGATAGACTACATCATATTCACCACCAAAAGTCTAGTTTCCATCTGTCACCATTCATATGTACCCCTTTACCCCTTTTGCCCTCCCCCCACCCCTTCCTCTCTGGTAACCACCAATCTGTTCTCTGTATCTAGGCAGTTATTTGCTTGTTTATCTTCCACATATGAGTGAAACCATATAGTATTTGTCTTTCTCCATCTGACTTATTTTGCTTAGCATTGTACCCTCTAGGTGTATTCATGGTGTCACAAATGGCAAGATTTCATCATTTTTATGGCTGAGTAGTATTCCATTGTGTATATATTACCACATCTTCTTTATCCATTCTCCCTTGATGGGCACTTAGGTTTTTTCCAAGTCTTGGCTGTTGTGAATAAAATTGCAATGAACATTGCAGCTTATCCTTCTTGATACTGGAATTTACCCAGGAGGTAATCGGTCGACAGAAAAGCTAACCACTTGAGAGAGGAGTGTTGAGCAAGGGTAGTCCTGTTCTGGTGGTCATCTGTGAGGCTGGGGAGGAAAGCATTACAGGTGTTTTCCGTAGCTGCCAATTTCTGTCACGTCTTGGGTGCCTCAAGTTGATTTTCCTCTGCCAGTACATTTAGTTTACAAGATGATCCTCACATGAAACACTGTGGTTATGTTTATGAGAACATATGCAGAATTAACCACTGATCCAGTAGCCAAATAACACTTCCCATAAATTATTGAGCTTATTCTTTGATTTTCTTAAAGCAAACAAGCCCTTTATCCTTTAATTTTCCAAATAAATGCTCTTGCAACAAACAGGAGCTTTATGGGTCCAGAAGGGGGTATAAGCAACAGAGTTGTGGCCTCTTAGTGAGATCAAAGACTTCCCTCTGCTTACTGGACACAGGAGAGGGTTCTCGTGCCTGCTTCTACCAACACGGGTCTGGCATCTATGGCAGCACTTTGGGACATCACTTGGTAAATCAGAACCCTGGATAAATTGGACATAAGGTCTCACAATGACTTGGCCTTCACCCAGGCAGGCCTCAGGTAGAAGCTGCTCCATATGGTGACTGATATTAAGTAGATAAAATGCCTTATTTGGTACCAACAGGAGCCTCTGTAATTCTTCGTGGGCAGCATCAATAAAGAACATACATGTCAGCCTACCTTCTGTGATTTATGATGCTGTGGGGAGACAGAATGGGGATATAAAATGCATAGAACATGTCTAATAGACTATCCTCTCCACCAACCACAGTTTTCATAGAACTTCTAACACATGGCAAAACCTTGGAATTTTATCATTCTGGTCATCTTGGGAGAGTTTCTGTGTTTGTTGTTATCATCACCATTATTATCAATTGTCTAATGAGCCACCTGGGAGGCACTGTGGCAGGAGCTGTGGAGGATACCAGGAAAGAAGTAGGAGGCACAGTCCTTACTGGGGATGACGTGCCCGCCTGATAATGTCACAGCTGGCTGAGGGTGGCCTGCAGGGAGGCAGCGGTGAGAGAGGGAGCTTACTGGTCCCTTGAACTCACATAATGCGGAATTTTGGAACATACCTCTAGCGATCCTGTTTACACGGGACATGCAAATCTCTTTGGAGAACATGTTGGGGAAGTCGGGGTGGCTTTGGCCCTGGTGAGTCAGGGTTCAAGGCCCTTGATTATTCCTAAGGCTAGTGACTGAAAAACCAAAGTGGAAAAATACACCTGTGTAAGGCAGTGTATCGTGTGTGGATAGGTGGCATGTGCGGCACCCAGTAGGAAGTTACGTTCTGGTACTTGCCATCTAGCATCTGAAAGTTTGTACCTGGTTGGTTTTTTTTTTGAGGAAGATTAGCCCTGAGCTAACTGCTGCCAATCCTCCTCTTTTTACTGAGGAAGACTGGCCCTGAGCTAACATCCATGCCCATCTTCCTCTACTTTATATGTGGGACGCCTGCCACAGCATGGCGTGACAAGCAGTGCCACGTTCGCACCTGGGATCCAGCCGGTGAACCCCGGGCCACCGAAGCGGAACGTGAGCACTTAACCCCTGCACCACCCGGCAGGCCCCTGTGCCTGGTTGTTAAGGAATAGCCTGTTGCAAACGGTGCTTGACTGTGAGGCATTCTCAAGTTGTCCTGGGCTTTCTTTTCCTGCATTTAGTTTTCCTTAGCGTTTCCTAGAGCTCTCACAGGAAGGCGGGGAGGTTCAGATGCCTTCAGGTCAGGCAACCTATGTGCTCATGTATAACAGGAGAGCTTTTTCCAGCTTTTCTCCCCTAGGCCTAACTCTGAACTGACAGTTTTCTTCATTTGTGTTTTCTTTCTTTCTGTCTCAGCACTTATAACACTTTGTTGCACTTATGAGTTTAAATTTCTGTCTACTAGATTATAAGCTCTTGAGGACAGAACCACTTCCCCTTTCTCTTCTGTGCACCCAGAGCCTAGCATAGTGCCTTGTATGTGGGAAGCCTGCCATCAGTATCTGTGAATGGGAATTCAGCGAGCCTCCCCAGAGTACGCAAAAGGGCGCGCCTGGCGCCACCTGCCCTCACCATTTGGTGAATGATTATTTCTACATTATGGCATGCAGTTAAATATCAGCATAACCGGAGGGAACAAGGAATGCTGTGGCTCTAAAATCATTATTATATGCTCTCAGTACATTGGTGATAGCACTGCTTTAATTTCGTAGTAAGCTTGATGAATATTAATTAATGTCTCTCTCCAGAATGCATTCCAATTAATGGAAGGGAAACCAACTCTCAGGTATGTTGGATGTGGGACTAACCGGATTGTTGTTAACATTTCAATTGAAGAGTTTCCACGTGGTTGAAAATCTACTACGTATGCCTTGATAGAATACGTTTATTATTTTCGGTATTTATTGACTGCCTACTGTGTGCCCAACACTCTCTTGACAGGATGTTTCCTGAATGAGCCCATAATTTACTTCAGGGATTTGGCTATGGGTGTAATTTAACATGATTGGACAGAAAAATGACTCCATTAGTCAAATTGATGTATTTGTAAATTAAAAGATACAAGTCAGGATTTATGCTTTAAAAGTACATTTATTATAATAAATGCTAGAAGTCTAGTGCTTGCTTCAGCAGCACGTATACTAAAATTGGAATGATACATTGGGGATTATCATGGTCCTTGCACAAAGATAACACAAATTCGTGCAGTGTTCCATGCTTTAAAAAAATGTTAGAAGTCTACATCTAGACTACATAAAATTAACAAATATTTTAATTTAAGAAAAGATCATTTTAAAAATTGACTTTCAAGTTCTTTAGCTTATAAGACTTGTCCTAAATCTACCCATAATTTGAGAACATATTTAATGTGTAGGCTATGTTTTCTTTGGAGTTTGTTGTGTAAAATGATTACCCGGTTATTGAAATGGTGCAGAATTGCCTTGATCCTGAAGTGTGTGTATGTTTGGCACATTTCCACGGAGTCGTTCAGTTGATTGTTTTCTTTGCTCTTCTTGTATGAATACTGCAGAATCTTTTTCAATAAGAGAAACTAGTTGCAATTTCAGCTGTAAAATAGGCGAAGAAGAACTTTCAGTGTAAAACAAGATTCTCTGCTTTTTAATTGACCAGAAGGAGGCTCCCTTCCACCTCACTGTGTGAAGCTGGACCAAGAGCTTCCAGACTTACTCTTCCCACGTGGTTCTAATATTCCCCAAGCATCTTCTTTGTTGGTGGTGGTAGGGGCGGCTCTCTGAAATTTCCCCTGGGGGAACAGAATTTAAATTTGCATCATGGAGAAGAAGTTTTGAGTGAGCGTCAAGGGCCCCTTTCTTCTACCAGCTCATTCATATATTTCTCTTCTAGCTGAATAATTATTAATAAAAATGTTGGACAAAATTCTCCTCAGTAACTTTGGCTATCTCAACATTCCTTAACTCAATTCTCATGGCTTTGTTTTCTCAAGATTGTCCTTTAGTGTCCAATACAATATTTAAGAAATTAATATTTTGAAGTGAATCAGTAAGGCATTGGGATTTTTAAAAAAGTATAGTTGTTGCCTCTACCTACTTCTTAGTGTCTATGTATCTATAAGTAAGAGACACTTCTCATGTTTATGACATAGGATAATTACGTTCACCCCAAATGCTCTAATTACATTGCATTTAGCAATGAAGACACCACTAGTAGATCCAGAATACTACACAAAATGTCCAAAATCTTTGAAGAGAAAAGAGGGCTGTGAAGATGCAGCCACGACTGTAGGCACACAGTCCACCATATGATATCATCAGATCATTTTGAATTAATTAATTTTTGAGTTGTTCTCTTTCATTGTCAAGGAAGGCAGTTTATGTGGTTATTGCAAAAAATAGCATTGTTGCTCTTTTGAGAAGCCTTGCCCTTTACGATGGAGCAGAGCTGGTTATGAAATAGCCAACTGTGACCAATTTTGGAGGAGTAACATCTCAAAGAAATTGTCTCCTGGAGATGCTGTTGGAACCAGTGAACAGTAGAATGATGATGAGTTTATCTTGCTAACTGCACCTTTGAGGGTTTATTCCTAGGCAGGCGCAGAGTAGATTGGTGCCGCACTTCTAACCTCTCCTTGGCACGAAGATTCTGGTTGTGGACTGTGATGGGCGGAATAATGGCCACTGGAGAGCTCCATGCCCTAATCCCTGGAGTGTTGGTAATGTTATGTTACATGGCAAAAGGAGCCTTGCAGGAGTCGTTGAGATGGTAGACTTTAAAATAGGGAGAGTAAGATGGGTAGGCCCAATCTAGTCATGCGATTCCTTAAACCAGAGAACTTTCTCCAAATGCAGCAGAAGGAAAGGTCAGAGAATTCCAAGTGTGAGATGGATTCAATGCACTGTTGGTGGTTCTGAAATCCAAGGGGTCACTGTGAGGCCTGGAGAGAAGGCTTCACAGTTAAGGCTGGCCCCTGGTGGACAGCCTTCAGGGAAACAGGGACCTCAGTCTCACAACCCCAAGGAGCTGAATTCAGCCAACAGCATAAGTGGGCTTGAAGCTGGATTCTTCCCCAGAGCCTTGGCTAAGGAATGCAGCCCTGCCAGTACCTTGATTTTAGCCTGGTAAAACCCCTGTCAGACTTACGCCCCACAGAAACTGAGATAACGAATTTGTGTCAAGTCAGTAAGTTTGCGGTAATTTGTTACAGCAGCAACAGAAAACTAAATCAGAGGAACTATTTTGAAGGAAATGGTACTTGCGTTGGATTGTTGCCTTGGTGGGAGACTGTTATGATGAACCATGCCTCCATAAATTTAGTCCAATGACTCTGGGCTTTAGCTATGGGATATTAACAAATGGGATAAAAACAGAAGCTTGATAAATGCATTAGTCCCTATTGTTGTTTTAACAAATTATATAGATTTACTGGCTTAAAACAAAACAAACATTATCTTATAGTTAATATAGTCTTATATTAAGACTCCCTGGGCTAGAATCAAGACGTCAGCATAACCACGTTCCTTGTGGAGGCTCTAAGGGAGAAGCTCTTCCCTTGGCCTTGACCAGCTTCTGGAGGCTGCCTGCATTCCTTGGCTCGTGGCCCCTTCCTCCAATTTCAGAGCCATCAGTATAACATCTTCAAAGCTCTCTTACTCCTGCCTCCCTCTTATAAGGACTCCTGTGATTACATTAGGCCTCTTTTGATAATCCAGGCTAATCTTCCCGTTTCACCTTAACTTAATCGCATCTGCACAGTCTCTGTTGCCATGTGAGATAGCATATTCACACATTTCGGGGATTAGAGCAGGGGTTCCTACCTTAATAAGTGTTTACCTGGTGGGTTTATACTCTTGGAATGCTCACTGTTAGAATGCTCCTTCTTGAATCCCAATGGCTATGCTGTGAGGAAGTCTAAGCAACCATGTAGAGAGGTCTCCGGAGAGAAGAATCTGGCCTCTGGCCAACACTCCCAACTGAGCTCCCAGCTATCAGCCAACACTAACTCCCTGCCATGTGAACGCGGCCATGGGAGGCCTTGCAGCTACCCCAGCGCCCCAGCCATCACTGCAGAGGCAGAACTGCCTGGTCAACTCACAGAATCATGAGAGAGAATTGATGGTGGTTGTCATTTTAAGCAGGTTTTGGGGTGGTGTGTTAGGCAGCAATGGATAATTGAAATACCACTGTAGTCCCTTTCATAACTACCTAACAACCTAAAATGAAGGATTCTGACTAGAGGAAGATGGGTTCGTTTATCAAGTGTTCAGATGAAATACATGACATAGGTCAAGATACATACAGTCCTTCGCGCAGGGCCTGGCACACAGAAGTGTTGTAAATGTATTAATTACCTTTTCCCAAGCGGTCTTTCTGCTGCAGACATTTCCACCTGCCTCCCTATTAAAAGAGAGAGGATTTCTCTCTGTTAGAGATGTATTTAATTCGGCATATAACAGAACATAATGCATTATCTGGTGATTTTGCTTGGTGGTTCATAATTTAAAGTTATAAAGCCTTAACCTGAACAATGTCTATTTTTGTTCCAAAAATACCATTTCTCAGAAAATACATCATAACTAAATTTTAGAATATGAAGTGGGGTCTTGCAGTTCATATTATTTAATTGCACTGTCACACAAGAATCCTAGAATTTTTCTTCATTTGTTCAATTGCTGTAAAGGACTTCTGAAAAAGTAATGTAATTATAACGTGCAATGGTAAATGCATTCATAGAATTCGCGGGGCAAGCTGAGTATGTAGCTGTTCATTTGGAGCTCAGCTGATTACCATTTGAGAACAGTTAATAGAGTAGCTGATTAGAATACATTGCAGAGTCATGATTTCATTTCACATCACCTAGAAAAATCTAATGCCATGCATGTTAATGGCAGTTTTGAGGGGCATAAGGATTGACATGTTTTCCTGAGCTCAGCAATATGGCCATGCTGACTCAGGGAAAAACTCCCATTTCAGAGTACGTGAAGTAATACAATGCAAACTTATGTGATTAAATTCACAACCTGAGTGTTAAAAATGTGAGTGAAGTTTATGAGTGAGGTTTAAGCTCATTTAAAGCAATGTGCTGTGAGATTTGGGTGGAAATCCCGCACAACGGAGGCTTGCAAGTTTTCATAGCATACTACTTGAATGGATTATGTTCACTTTGTGTTCAACCTGCTTTTCTCCCTCCCCACCTTGGAATCTCCACAGTGAAGCTGCAGCGACTTTTTAAGACTCACGAATCTGTCATGTCATTCCCCAACTTAAAGCTCTCTAGTGGTTCCCTGTTGCCTCGGCGGAAAGTCCAAATTCCTTAGCTCAGCATCCAGGGCTCTGTGTGGTGTGCTGCTGCTGAGCTGCAGTCTAACTCTTGACAATTTTTCTTCCCTTCCAGGGCTCCACATATGGCGAAGAACTGCTGATTCCCTAAACCTCTTTCTTCTCCAGGCCACTTCCAGGCACATGTCCTGGCTGTTTCCTGTGTGTGAGTAAAATCTTGTTTAGTGTCACTTCCTCTAGGAAGCTTTTCTTGACCCCCCTTCCCCAAGTAGCCTCAGAGCAGCTCTGTGCGCACCTGCAGCACCTCGGGTTTATTCTTTCAATGACACTGATCAATCTACGTCACAAGCGCTTGTTTAATTGTCAACTTCCCTCAACCGAGCATAAGCGCCCTGCAGGGAGTACTGTGTCAGGTTCATAATTGAACCTAATGCCAAGTACAGTGCCTGGCACATAGGAGAACTTGATACAAATTCACTGAATGAACAATGGATGTATTTGTTCCAAGTGAGCAGAATATAAAACCTCCATTATCCATGCCTGGCATTTAGTAGGCACCGGGTATATGTTCATTCATCCCTCATCATGGATCAACACTGCGGGGTTCATCATGAGTCATATGCCACTTCCCACTGGTTTACCATGTGTTATTTACAAAGGAGTAAGCTGTTTAGCTGTGTGGTAACATCTTACAGAGTAATTTTCTTGGAATAAAATAGGCTGGATTCTATAAACCTGAAACTGTAGCTGTTCATTTTTAGGCATTTTTAGTCTTATGACATTTAACACATTTCCCTCCAAGTCTGGCTGGATCCTTCTAATTTAGGTCTCAGCCCAAATGGTTTCTTCTCAGAGAGCCTTTCTTGACCACTTAATCCACAGTCCTCCCTTCTCCTGTCTCCAGCTGGTGATCTCTACCAATTATTCCATTGAGCGGCTCTAGTGTTTTCATTCTGCCCATCACCACAGAAAATGATCTTGCGCGGGATTTCTTTTGCTTATTGACTATAACCGCCTTCCAGAATGGAAGTCTTCGAGAACAGGGCCCTGCCTGTCATCCCAGTGCTTTGAAGACTGCCTGGCACGTGGTGGGTGCATGCATGTCAGAAAGAATCTTCTAAGAGAGCTTCCTCCAGCATTGCTATGTGGGCCAGTATCCCCTAGGATCATCTCAGCTGCCACTAAACAAAGATTCTCACCAGACAAATTTTCAAATGCACATGTGAGGTGATTACTTGATAAAATTTGGACATCCTATGATGACTTTCTCTCGAGTCAATAGAACAGATGGCTGATGTTATTGTCATAATTGTTAGTGACTTTCACTGGCCAAACAATCTTGTGTTATCTATTAATTCAGGAAAGTAATGTGGCAAAACAATAGAGTTACTTGTTTTAAGAACATAAGATGAAAAGGTTATAATAAATTTTCACAAAATTAGTTTCGGGAGGAACACTTAGTCATCTTTTCTTTGATTTTCCTGACAGGACCTGTGCTCTAAACCCTGAAAGGAAGGCAATATCGAAGGGAAAATGTCCTGATTTTCTCTCCACCCCTCACTGATTTCTTTCCATATGAAGGAGAATGACATATTGATTGGTGAGACGGGGTCAGGAAGTCAGTCATTGGCTTGTGGTAATCAGTGGGTGACATCATCAGGCATTTCTTCTCTCTGGCATTCCACAGGAGGTATTATAGTCTCTGACGCTCCACACAGGTATTTGGGTAAGAGAGCTCTGTAGCTTCAACCTTCCCCAAGGTAGTCCCCAAGGTCTAAATTGGGGGAAAGAGTAGGGTGAGTATCAGGGAGCTTTACGTTTGCTCTAATGTAGCCAATACCAGAGAGGGCTAAATCCGCTCAATGAAGCCCATTTAGTCTCTTTTATCTGTTTTTCAAATTCATCAGAACACACGGGGGAAAGGATGAGAGAGTAGGCTTTCCAGAACCTCCAACACCAATAATTCCATTTCCTTCCTGAGTGAGAATGCTTCTTTGGTTTCTTAGATGAAAAAAATTTAGAGAATACAGGAATTACATGTAACTACCATCAGAGAATAACACTGGAATAGTAATTTCTCTAAGAAAGTGGAGTGTGTGGAATTCAGAAATGGCTTTTATTCAGAAGCTGAAGTTGTGACCTTTGGATGGTGGCTGTAGCTCTGTGGCATTCCTGTATGTGAAATCTAGGGCCAGGCTCAGTAAAAGGCTATGTTTGACTAGAATCAGCAAAGGATTGATGAGCAAACATTTCTGGGTGTCAACTATTAAGTCATCTACTGTTTCTCTCTATTTTTACTAATTCTGTACACTTCTGCAATGTAGTGGTAGAAAGTGCTTGTGATAATTGCTGGATTTCTCTCTTTGTTTTAGAAATTGATACTTCATAAATATCAAAGTGCAGTTTCATAGGTGCCATGCTTTCACATGTCTGGAAACTTAATCATCACTATCATCGTCTGATATTCTTTATAGAGAGATGAAAAATAAAATAGGATTGTCTTTTTGTTTTCACTTTAATTTGACCCCCTCTAAACTCCTAGGACTCTTACATTCTCATTTGACTGTAATTCAGATTTAAACAATGGCCCAATATACTCTTATATCTAAGAATAGAACTTAAGAATGTGTTGTAAGTCGACATTAGACTCTTCCTGTTCGTGAAGATGTTAAAGAGAAAATACACTTAACCAATGAAGGGGCGCTCCCAGTAGAAGATGATAAAGGAACAGAAAGTGGCCAATACTACCTTGCCTCAGCAAAAAGCAGCTGATCTTTTAAATTTCAAGAATGGAATATACCAAAAGTTGTCTAAAATTTTGGAAAGTGAAAGATTTTAACACAAATCATGGTCTTGATTATTTTAGTGCAGGCTGTAACATTTCTTTTATAACTTTTAAATCTTACCACCCTCTGACCACGATAGGCAAGAGGGCTGATCGATAGGGTCCAGATCTTTGTCATTTTCCTAGGCTTACTGAATCAGAAGTTAAACCTGCTCATTTTGTGATCTAATCAATTCTCTTTGGTTTAACACCGAGACTAACGCATCCCTTTCTTAGGCTCTTCCAGTGTATCTGAAATTAGAGTTTTAGTGATTCATGTAAAGCTTTTCATGCCAGTTTTATATTTCAAAATGGGTCCCAGCTGCTCTGGCTTTCCTAATCCATCCCAGAAAGGCGTGTGTGACAGCGTCCGCCCCAGGGAGATGGCAGCTCCAAAGCTTTCTCTCCTAGGTAGGGAGAGTGCTAAGCCAGACACTATTATCTTGCTCATTGCCCCAGCTGGCTAATTAGATCAATACAGGTTTTATTTTTTTATGAATAGGCATAAGAATATAAGAATAGTATAATATATATGTATATACATATTTTATGATTATGGAAATGCCATTCAATTAGTATTTTTGAAACTTCTCTCAGGTCCTAGCCTCTGGTAGGCATTCCATAAATGTTGAATGAATGAATGAATATGAAGAGAAAAAAGTTTTAAGTAGCCAACACCGGGAATTCTTTGAATAAGTTAAAATGTTTCACCATATCTTATTTTTTAAATAAGGTCGAAAACTGTTAAGTATTTGACTTCTATCACATATTTTTTAATCCAGTCAAAGAATTAAACACTTACAGGTTTGTTCTCTATCTTCTTATAATTATAGAGCCTTAGTTTTGAACCTACTCCCTAAGAATTTTTAAATTCTCTCTTACATATTAGATATTATTCAATCACTCAAATTCACATTTAGAAATTTCTAAACCAAAGAATTCGTAGGACAGATTTTTAATTTGAATGCATATATCTATACCTGCTGTATAGCTGTTGGTTCCAGAATAAAGTTATAATAGTGGACTCCATTCCTATATTCTAGATTACATCAGTGATATAGAATAATATATACTTTGCTTATACTCAGAGTAGATGCTTATATTCTTCCAGTAAGTGTGGAAAAGATTAATCAATTTGCAATAACAGAATTCAAATTCTATTCTTGAAGCTTAAAGACAACATTAGACGTGGCCAAAAGTGGTAGAAAATATGATCTGAAAGGAATTTATCAAAATGTGAAGAAAGTAAGTATCCTGAAGCTTTAAATTTGCTTCTGAGATGATGACAAGCAGGCATTTTGCCAGTGCTAATTTGTCTTATCCTATTGACTGACGCTTTATTGGGCCTTCTATGGTCTCTTTGAGGGAGGGCATAGGGGGAATACGCAGTGGTGAAGCCGATTCGGGATAACGTTATACTCATGAGCTGCGTCACGTCCTAGCTGCACTGTACACAATGCAGCACCTGAAGTGTATTTCCCAAATATCTTTCTAAAAGGTATCTCTCCCCATATATGGAAGTTGAGACTTTTCTTTGTATAACCGCTCCAAGGTATAATTACATCTGAAAACCTTTAAATGTACTCCACTATTTTAGATACATTCCTTCGTAGCTGAAAAACATTGCCCAAGTCAACATAATCTTAAAGCATAGTCATAGTTTCTTCAACATTTTGAATGACTAAAAGAGCATTCTCCCTATTACTACTTATTGCTGCCTGTCTGCCTCTAATAGCACACCCTCTTTAAGCACATTCTTGAGTGAGGATAAAAAGGAGTCCAATATATTTGTGCAGTAAAGGCACTAGAATATTATATGTTCAAGAGAGAAAAAGAAATTTTTGAAGACAAATGGAGCGATGATCTCCTTTTTCACCCCTGTTAAGGCTGACCATCACGCTCACTGTCTTTGCGGGACCACCTGAGCTGCTGATCGACAGTTCTCTTCTACCGCGTTTCTTGCCTTGGTTGAATGACGTAAAGGCTATTTGTCTAATTCATTGCTGTCAGGAGAGTCGGCTTCCTATTTTCTCTGCAGTTGGCTACACCAATCTTGCTTTTTTACATTAATGTTATCTACTAGGTGTCAATACAAAGCCTTTAAATATAGTGCTGTGTGGAAGAGTATTTTAGATTCATGATTTCTAGAGTTTAGAAGAGCGTAGCCCTATGTACCCTTGTACACAAATTTACACTTCTTGCTTAATACAGCTATTGACCAAGGCTTCATTTTATTTTAACGATTACTAAAATAGATGAGAAGGGACAGTAAGCTGACATCCTGATGTCTAACCTCTGTGTGTCTTTAAAATGGATCAAATGAGGGAAGTCTGTTGGTTAGTGCAACAGAGTGAACAGACATACTTCTTCTCATGTCTCCCTGGTCAGAATGGAGTCACAGGTCTATTCCTAACACAATCACTGGTGAGCCAAATGGATTACCCCAATAGGCCCAGGCCAGGATTTCTCAGCAGGAGTGTATTGATGCTTTAGGTAGACAATTCAAATCTTTGTTTTGTGAGACTGTCCCATGCATCTCAGTATGTTTATCATCCTGGGATCCTGAGCTCAGTCACCAGGAAAACCCTAAACTTCTCCACCTCACATTTCCCACGGACTCGCGGGGGGTGGAGCTGGTTATGACTACTGGCTTAGATGAATCATTTTGAAGAAATGAATTGGAGGCATTAACCATGGACATTGACACTCTCCCCTTCATGTTTTCCCATTTTGCATCATTTTCCTTTATTATTCAAGCCAGACACTGATGTGGCATTCTTCAAACATGCCTCTTCCCCACCTACAGCATCTAATAATGACCCAGTCTGCTAAAATATACCTTAACTCTGGGCACACTCTTGATCACCTCTGTCATCATCGTAGCCCAGCCTCCGTTATCTCTCACTCAGACAATTGTTATAGCTTCCTGACTGGTCTTACAAGAATGTAAGAATGCTTCCACTCTTGCCCCTTGTTCTCCCAACAGCGGCAAATATGATCTTAAAATATATCCAGTACATGAAACTCCATGAAAAAATTATTTAGTGAGTTCCCACTGAACTTAAGAATTATTTGTTTATTTTTTTTGCCCCCTCACTTGAGCTCATGAGCACAGGCATGCCTTTATGTTAGGTTGGATTGTTTTTCCTAATTCTTCGCTTCCTCCCTGTATGAGAAATATATATCCATGTCTTTTCCAATGAGAGCCTTTAACTCTTCCCACTGGAGTAGGTAGCCTTGATGTTGGGCTTGACCATAGGCCTTTCTTTGGCCAATGGAAAGTGGTCAATGTAACCATTTCCAGAATAGGCCTTGAGAGACATGGTGTGTTTCCACTTGCCCTCTTGCAGCCTTCTGTGTAAAGATCATACTATGAGTAGCTTCTGGCCCCAGAATGGAAACACTTGGCTTAAACCAGAATTCAACATGGCCTGGATTCAAACCCAGCAGAACTCTGCTGACCCCCTAGCAATCTGCAGACCTGTGAGCAAGACAAATATGTATTTGCCATTGTATGTAACTAAGATTTTGAGTTTATTTTTCTTATGCAGAATTATTACACCAATAGTTGACTGATTATAACTAGCAATAATTAGCAATAGTTGCTTAATCTTATTCAAGGTTTCAGGTTAGTGCCTTGGCACACAGCAGGGATTAAATAAATATCTATTGAATTAATAAAGATACAAATGGTTGTTAGTTTCGTGATCGGTAACTACATTTGAACTTATTCAAACTGTTTCTTCCTCATTTGCTCTTGCATTAAGCCATGTCAGACTTCTCTAAAACTGTTATCCCTTTGATCATATAGATCCTTTTGGAAGATTCTAAGACTGTCTTCAATTAAAGTTCATTCACATTTTCAGATGTATAATCCCAGTGTCAATCAAATAAGGGGTGTGGTTTCATTAGGGCTGTGTGGAAGTCTGTGAGTTGAGATGTTCTGCAGAAAGTAAATTTCTTCCATCTCGCAGTTCCATGTTCAGCATGCCAGTTTCTTAGCACAGATTGTGTACCCCAGTGCAGGCTTTGGTAGACACCTCTATCTTTTGGCTTTAAAGATGATGCAGTGAAGACCCACCACACATTCAATCCACAAACATCTTGTTAAGGAGATCCTAAGTGCAAACTGTGTGCCCACGTCTGGGCAGGATGGTCATTGGGAAGTGATAGGAAATGCTGACTCTTCCCTCAAAGAGCTTACAATTTCATGGACAATGAGACCAGTACCTAGAAAACCATTATGAACAATGCTGGACAGTTTACTTGCAAAACAAAGCAATCCTTTTTTCACTTGGGTGCAGCTTTTTAATTTGTGCAATTCTCATCACTCCAATGCTGATGACTTTATTTAACAGGGCCTACTGTGTGGATGGCTGTCTGGTAGACAGTATCAAAGGGATTTCCATATCTAATGTTTACACTGATGGTTACAGATGGAGTTCCCTGCTTCAGTGAGGCTGCTGGGAATTTTGTTCGAATGGTTTCATTTTCTAATTTCTAATTGAAGGCATACTTATTTTCTAATTGAAGGATCAAGGGAAACAGCCCAGAGGAAAGAAGACAGAAGGGGCATGATAGCTGCTATCAAGTATTTTAAAGTCTGTCATCTGGAAGGATTGAATATGTGGTGGGGAGACCAGACTGTGTGCAAGTTGTGTTCGTCATAGGATTCAGCGTTGCCCAGAATGGCCTGGAGGACCTTATGGCGCTGGAGGTGGGGGTACTCTCCAGTTCCATGTGTTAGAGTATAATCATGGTTTTCACTCCTCTCTTCCCTTGGTTTGGAGTACACCAGTGTCCTGAGTCTGGCCCCAAGGTCCTGGACTCTCTCACCGTCTACCAGGTGGAGCAGCAGCTCTGATGTACACCTCCTTTCCTCCCTCTTTGGTGTCCAGGAGTGTTGCTGGGGAGCAGCGTATTCTCCAGTGCTGAAAGATGATGATGGGGTGTGTTGGAGGATAGTGACCAGACAATCAGAGTGATGGACAGAGTAGAAGCCTGACAGGGTGACTCACCTTTCTAAATGAGGTGCAAGGATGGGTCTTCTGGGCTGGCCTCAGCTGGGGTCACTGCAGTATCATCTTTTTCACGGCAGTCCTTCTCATTGTTCGTGGCCTGGACACCTCTCATTCCCTAGATGGGAGCCAGAACAGGGCTCAGGTTGTCTGCTGCTTCTTAGACCCAGGGCACCACCCCTTTTCACCTTTCGTATCTTCCTCCCTGGACACCACCATGCCATTCCTGAACACCCTTAGTCCTAAGTGATGCTCATCCTATTTCTCTTCTCTAACAATTGATCTATTTATCAGAGAAAGTACAGACATTAGAAATCACACAAAGACTTATTTACTCTCCTCTTGTTGGGGGAATATCTTATGTGTTTCCCTGTAATTACAAGGAATTTCTGAAACTTCATTACTAAGCAGGGGAAAAAACATAAGTTAAATCTTTATACAGAACCCCTGCTCCTGCTACGTGAAGAGTTCAGGTGTTTTGCGGGAAAGCACTCATCCCCAGAGAAGGTAATTGAATTATCAACAATTTCTTAAGGGCAGGGAGATGTGGCTGGGGAAAATTACGTGGGAGGCTTGACAAGAAGACTTCTAAGGTCTATAATTGAATGAATCAGCTCAGATTCTGTCCCATGAGTTGTTTTCTGTCTCAATCTCTACAGACTCATACGTAACCCTTTGGAGATTGAAACCACAATTTTAAAAAAAGCATACGAAAACTACTAGAGTTGTCCTGTCATCAGCTTGGTAGTCCACATGAAGCTCATGAGTCAGAGTTTACTGGGTGGCTCTGAGATCTGGGCTCAGCTACTCTCAGCTGGCCTGGGTTGTGGGGACTGTGGCCGTGCTACCCCCAACCCCCAACTAGTCCAGGGTGACCCTGGCTGGGATGGCTCTGCCCTGCTCCACGGGTCCCCTTGTGGTTCCCAAGAGAGGGCTTAGACACACGCAGGGTCTATTGAGGCCTGTGTCAGAAACATTCGAATGTTATTTCTGACACATTCTGTTGGTCAGAGCAAGCCACAAGGTCAGCCCAGATTCTGGGGGTGGGGAAATGTTGCTTCTTGATGGGAGGAGCTGCAAATTCGCATAGCAAAGAGTAATGAATACAGAGAAGGAAAAAAATGTGGACATTTTTGCAATTTGCTACAGCATGTTACAGACCATCGAGTGCTCTCATTCACATCCTTTATGTTCCTCCCAAATAATCCAGTGAAGGGAGTAGTACAGGTACTGTAATTCCTTTTTTACATAGGAGCAAACTAAAAACAGTAAGATTGAGAGATTTCCAACGGATCACAAATGTTGGAAGTGGCAAGAGCTCAAATGTATTTTGAAAAGCATGGAAGTGAAGAGAGCTGTCACTGTGATCAAAGGGACGTTTCAGCTCTGCCTCGTGCACGCTCATTGAGCCCTATTTAAATAACTTTTGGGGATTGGGACGATGGAGTGTTGAATCTTTTTCTAAATACTGTCTAACTTTAAGTGTTAACACAAGGGCGTAAATTCAAGGAAAGGAGCTTCTCGAAGTCCAGTTAGTGTGGGGATATCGTGGCTTCTTGTCAAGATCCTTTAGACAATCCACTTCATTTCTAACGGCAGTATTTTTCTTTACAGTCTCCTCTCTCGAGCTGTATGAACAAAACACTTGAAAAAACCCACTCACTAGATTGTTCCAAAGCTGGATCATTCTGCTAAAGATTGGTAGGGAAGTTATAGTGGAGGCAAGAAAGGAAGAAAGTGTCCACGACATTTATTTCCTTAGAAGCAGGTGAGTTCCACCCACAGATACTCATTCTTCTGGGTTTGCTTTCATGTTTAATAATTACGCTCTTTGGACAACTCTCAAGGCCGAAATTCTATGTTTCATGACTTTACGAAAATGCAAGTTCCCAAGGAACTGAAACCGAAATTCTTGTTTCTAGGTTCTTTGTATCTTCTTCCTTATCAAATGGACACAGGAATGTCATAAACTGGCCCATTTTAGGACTCACCCACCTTTAGAAATTCATCCCTTTTTGAGTAATTAAACTAAATAATATAATTCATATGAAATCTCTTAACACACTTCCTGATATACATCACAACCCTTTAGTTGAAAAGCAAATGTCTGAGGAAATGGTTATCTTTCAAAACATTTTCAGTTAATACATTAACCACCATATCTGAGGCATGATACTGGGGTATCACTCATTTAATTTTCATGATACTTTTTTGAATATGTAATACCTTAATTTTATGCAAGAGGAAACTGGACTCAGAAAGAAGACATACCTGTTAGGGCAAGCTAGGAAGTGATACGGCTTGGACTGAAATTCTGATTTCCTTGGATCCCAGAACCCCATTCTCTTTCCTCTATACCACAGTATAACCAAGAGAAGGCAAGGTCCTCTGGGAGTGAGATACAAGTTGAGCGCTTGAGGGAAGTAAAGGCAGGGAAAAGGTATTCAAACTGAGGCTGAAGAGTCGATTCACAGCTTTCAAGGGTCAGCCTTGGAAGGAATGTGAAAGGCCACACTCTGTGGTGGAAGGGCCTCTTTCATTACATGGGGGTGATAAGAAGGACATTAGTGTGCTGTTCTGTTTCTCCTGTTTGGTAAGAGCTGCCTCTCACGCTTCCCGTATATACCAACCACCCAAACCTCCGCAGAATCTCTTCAGTACGGGGCTGGAAGTCATTTACCTTTTTTGTCCTATTTTCTTCATAGGTGTATGTGTCGTTTCTTGCCTTTTTAAAAAAAAAAATCTGATTTTTTGTCGTACAGTTTATTTTCTACAATGATTTAGATTCCTATCTGTGATTTGGAAGATGTGTGGACTGTTTTTAGTTCAACTGTTGGTTACCTTCAAATTGTAACCACTTTACCTCTATGGAAATATGGCGATTGGTGCTTTTATTTCGTCCTTCTGAGTCTTTATTAATTTAAGTTAGACTCTTACTGTCTGTCTTTCCTTTTCAATGCAAATTATCCCTTCTACTTTAAAACACTGTCTTTGGTGATCAGCTTTGTGTGAGTGTCTAAAACAATTACTGACAGATGTGTCACTGTATTTCTAGTTTTAATGTCAGCTAATTATTTCCTATGACAATTTTCTCATAGTTAATCCTTGATCTCTTGTTCTCACCTCACTTTTGCACTGGCTTAAAGTAGATGTTTTCTGGAAGGATATTTGGGTGGCTGGTATGCTTTCTGAGTCTTTCCATATCTGAGATTGTCAATTTTTTTGCCTTCACAGATTAATGACAACTTTGCTGGATACTGAATTCTGGCTTGGATACCTTTTAATTTATAATGATAAAGATGCTGTTACATAGTGTTCTATGATTGAGTGTTACTGAAAGAAAACTGTATGCAACTCGATTTTATTCCATTTTGGGCCATCTGACTCCTTTTTATTTTTCTAATTTGAAAATTATACTAACCATGATTTTGTGGATTAAGTTTTCTTAGGACATGAAGCACACTGAATTTTCAGGCTCAGGCTTTTCTTACTTTTATAACTTTTAATTTTATTTTATTGATGTATAATTTACATATAGTGAAATACAAAAATTTGTTGGTAAACATTTTGGATTGTTACCAGTTTGGGGCAAATATGAACCAAACTTCTATCAACATTCTTATACAAGTCTTTTATGGACATACATTTTTATTTCTCTTGGAAAAATACAGGGGCAATGGAGAAGGTATATTTTTAATATTGTAAGAAACTGGCAAACTATTTTCTAAAACAGTTGTACCATTTTATACCCCCATCAGAAACATAAGAGAATTCTGGTTGCTCCACATGCTCAGTGACATTTGGTGTTGTCACTACTCTGTTTTAGCCATTCTAGCATGTAGTATGTACCTGTTTGGTTTTATTTTGTGTTTCCTTAATGTCTAATGGTCTTACACAAATTTCTCTTTTTTTATTGCCCTTTGTGTCTCTTATTTGTGAGGTGTCTAAGTCTTTTGCCCCTTTTTATTATATTGTTGTGTTTTTATTTTGAATGGTAGGAGTTTCTTATATATTCTGGATACACATACCTCGCTATATATTCGTATTGTGAATATTTTCTCCCAGTCTGTGATTTGCCTCTTCATTTACTTAATGGGCTCTTTTGATGAGCAGTAGTTTTACATTTTGATAGAGACTAATTTTTCAATTTTTTCTTTTATAGTTAATGCTTACCTCAAATATACTTGTGGAATACCACTCAGCCATAAGAAATGATGAAATCCAGCCATTTGTGACAATGTGGATGAACCTTGAAGGCATTATGCCCAGTGAAATAAGTCAGAGGGAGAAAGTCAAATACCACGTGGTCTCACTCATAGTAGAAGATAAAAACAACAACAAACAAACACACAGAAACAGAGATTGGATTGGTGGTTACCAGAGGGGATGGGGGGAGGGAAGAGGGGGAAAGCGGGGATGAGGCACATGTGTGTGGTGATGGATTGTAATTAGTCTTTGAGTGGTGGACATGTTGTAATCTACACAGAAATTGAAATATATAACGATGTCTACCTGAAATTTATATAATCTTATAAATCACTGTTACCACAATAAAAAAAGAATAAGAAATAAAAAAAAATTCTTCTATGTTTTCATGTAGAAGCCGTATAATTTTAGCTTATAAATTTGGACCTGTAATCTATTCGAATTAGTATTTTTGTATGATATGGTGCATATGGATCTAGACTCATTTTCTCCATATGAATAGCCAGTTATTTCTGCTCTATTTGTTGAAAAGACTTTCCTTTCCTCGATGGAATTCACTCTTTGCCTTTGTCAAAAGTCTTTTGAACATATACAGGTGAGTCCATTCTGGACTCTTAATTCTGTCCTACTGTGTTATTTGTCTATCCTTACACCAATACCATATTGTCTTGAATACTGTATCTTCATAGGAAGTCTTGTAATCTGATAGCGTTCATCCTCCAGGTTTGTTATTTTTCAACATTTCTGTGCCTTTTTTAGGTCCTTAGAATTTTCATAGAAATGTTTGAAATAGCTTGTCAATTTCTCAAAGAAGTCAGGCCTTTCTTAGGTCAGTGAATTTTTTTCTGTCATTGCTTTGATTTTTGATTTCTTTCCTTTTGGGATTCCTGTTAATCATAGATTGAAGCACCGGGATCTCTCCCCTTTTTTCTCTCATAGATTAAATTTTTTAGGGCTTTCACAGGAGTTCTGGGTGAATTTCTTAAATTTATCTCATAGTGATTTGATTTTCTGTTTTCAACTGCCTCCGTTGTGGCTTTAACTTAGTGGTTTTGTTTTCATTTTCAATGAATTCTTAATCTTGGATTTGTCTCTCTTCCTGCCTTACCAACACAGTGGTCCCTGAATCTTGCCGATACATGGAATAGGTGTTTTCTAAAGGTTTATTTGATTCTGGTCATATCCGAGGCAGCCAGCTTCCTCCTCAAGAGAAGGAAGGTATCAGGGCTACTTTCTTTGTTCATTTTAACCCAGCACAATGCCTGGCAAGTGGTAAGTGCTCAAAAAATACCGATTGAGTCAGTGAGTAAGTATAATTTTTCCAAGTGCTTCCCTTCATTTATACTCCCCCAATTTTTAGATCTCATGCTTTTTCAGTTTTCTTTTACTTCCAGAAGGTTGCCTATGCTTGCCAATCTTTGTAGGAGTTGAGTGGGTTCTGTTAGAAATTGGTATGCTTCCTGTTCTCCCCAAATGTTTCAAAGAGGTCCTTTGAGTCTAGACAGAAGGAAGTAGGGAAGAAGCAAACAACAAAATCAACAAAAATATCCCAGTAAATTGCCACTATGAGAGGATCAGAGAAGGAGCTGGTGCTTTGGGGCATCACAGCACAGAGCTATGTCTCCACGCCATATTGTGGATTGTCTCCCGTATTCCTCTGCCTACTTCCATGCCTGCTTCTGTTCTACCTGTGCTAGGAGCAAACCATGGAGTCTTCCAGTGATGGCTGGGGGGTCCTGTGCTGTTAGTCTGCAAAGGCAGGGAAGAAGAAATCTGCCCATGGCCGTATTTTCTGCCCTTGTCTCTGGATGTTCGCTCTAGTTAATAAGGGTGATTGAAGTATCCTCTTACTAGTGCCTACTATTTTGAATCCCGCAGGAGCTTTCCATCTTTTTAAAATTTCTGGTATGGAGCGATGGCGCTCTCTTCCAGTGTCCAGTGCTAAGACAACATTTCCACTTTGAGTATCCATTGGTCACTTCAGTGGGGTCCTGGAAGGAAAGCTGGACGCATGTGATTTTGTAGCCATCTTTCCCAGCAGCCACATAGACTTGAAATGCCCTAGTCCAGCACAGCATCTTTGTTCATAGCTTGAAATAAGGGTGCAATTCGCAATGTTCTTTGGGTCCCTAGCTGTGTCAAAATGACTGAGAGAAGGGTTTTCCTCTGCCCCAGGCCTGAAAGCATCATTCTCCTAATGATAGGGCCCATGTTTTTAACTAAGCATTGTCCTGAGTTCATAGCTTAACAACTGCCTTATTAAATTATTTTTCTTCCACAAGAAGAAAATATTTTACTTCTGAAAACACAGATGTAGATAAATCAGTGACCCCTGCCAGAGAAACGTACATTTAGTGACACATTTCTGGGAAAGGAAATAGCATCCTTTGCTGTTTCTTGAGTCAAGAGAGATTGAATGTCAGAACACTGGAGTTCTGGCTGTTTTTCTGACTTTTTAGCTCTCTCAGTAGATCTGTGCGTGAGGCAGTAAGAGCAGCAGCAACAAAATAAAATGACTGTACTTTGCATAGAAGGAAAATGCCCTGTACCGATTCATCAGCTAGAACAATAGATGGGTTGCCTTATAAATTTTTTTACTAGAAAAGGTCTTGTTTCTATGTTGTTATACAGCTTCTCTGCCCATCCAGAGATGTTCCTGAGAGCAGATTAACTTTATTATCAGTTTCTAACACCAACAAATTTAAACAATTAGAACTTAAGCCAGCAATTTAATCACCCGAGAACTAAACAAGATTGCATCTTGCAGGGAGACCAATACATCTATTTTATGTGGCAAATGGATGGGCTTTTTCCCCGTGATTCATTTACCTGCTGTTTTGTGTGAACATTCTTTTGTCAAGTTGATGGGTGACACGAGCTGTTCAACTAACACCGAAGAGAAATTTGTTTTACCACAATATTCAGTGGCAATGTTTTTGCTTTGTGTATACAAAATTTCATGCAGATAAAAGAAAGATTGATCAATAAATATTTATTGAACCCCTTAGTTTATGTTCAATGCATTGCTGGATTCAATGGAGGATACAAAAATGCATAAAATATGGTACTTACAAGAAAGTTAGAGAGGACATCCTTTAGTTTGTATAGTCTTTTGTGTTCTAACATATTTTAATAAGTTAAGTTAAATCTAGGTTGAAATCTCTTTACCTAGACCTTTTAAAAAGCCCATAGTCTTTCCCTCTGGTCAGACTTTTAAAAAAATAGAATTAGAAATTTGTATTTAAGAAATAAATGAAACTGATTTTACTCACGAGCTAGACCTGGTTTGAGTAGCGAATTGAACATGGCTGGCATGGTAATAGATAATTAATCCTCACTTAAGTGCATTCTATTTTAGTGAGTGAAACAACAAGTAAACCAATAATTACAGCAAGATAAGTGGTTTTGTAGAGGTCTGCAGATGTTTTTCTATGGAAACATCACCTAGCTTAGCTGGAGTGTCAGGAAATGTTGCTCAGAAGCAGGGATAGTTGAGCTATGTACTGAAAGTTGAGAAGGCTGTGCACGGGATTCCAACATTTACCACCCACTCATGGCTCTCAGGCGTTTGAACATACTCTAGTCTCTTCTATCTTAAAAAAAGAAACACCCACGTCCTTCCAGAGTCCTCTAAGACCTTCCAGCTGTTGCCCCAGTAGGCTTCTCTACTTCACAGCCAGACTTCTTCCTCTCCCATGGACTCCTTACTTCAGCACTATCTACTGCCACTCATACCATGTCATTGATTGGCTCTTGTCTAAACCACCAAGGACCTAAAGACTTCAAAGAACAATGTTCAGTTCCCACATTATTTGAACTCTCCTTAGTATTTGGTACAATTTATCGACTCTTTCTTGATAAACATGCTTTTCCTTGGCATCTATGAAACTAAAATTCCCTGATTTTCTTCTCACCTTTGGCTACTTCTCATTTTCCTTTGGAGATTTCTCCTTCTCTCCATAATCTTTAAACGTTCCTTATGGCTGCATCCTGGGACCCTCTTCTCTTGTTTCCCTGGGAAATTTCATTTCATTTCAAGGACCTCATATCAGGTGTATGTTTAAGACTCTATCCCAGACTTCTCTCCTGAGAGTGTCACATAAATGCCCAAATGCTCACTCGACATCTCTATTTGGATACCCTATAGGCAGCTCAAATTATACTGTTCAAAACTGAACTCATGATCTGCCCTTTGAAATCTATTCTTCATTCAGGGTTTTGCTTAAATAAATGGGCTATACCCTCAATTTCTCAAAGATAAAACCTGGGATTCATTTTCAATACCTCCTTCTCCCTTACTTCACACAGCTAATCGACCATCAAGTCTGAAGGATTGTACATCTAAAATATTATTTGAATTGACCTTCTTCGTTCTGGTTCTATAGTCTCTGCCCTTAGTTTAAGTTCTTCTCTTGCCTAAACCTCCACAATAGTCTTCTGAGTGGAGCCTCTGCTTCTGCTCTTCCTCCACTCCAATCGACTGTCCTCACAGAGGAAGTGTGATCTTTTAAGGAGGCAATAAATGTCATGCAACTTGCATAAAATGCTTCACTGGATTCCCATTGCTTGTGGGGTCTGTGCCATCTGGACTTGCCCCTAGTCCTGCTGTCTCCTTGGTGCTAGAATATCCAGGTAAATGCTAAGTCTTTCATCCAGATTTCAATATATACAACAGCAAATGGTCAGATTGAACTTTTGAGGAACTTCCTCTGAATTTGCATTTTGGAAATACCAAGAGGTACTTGCCATGCGGTTTCATATTCCCATGCCTTTTATTATTTCCACTGCCAGAAACCTCCCTCTTCTTTGTGGGCATCTTCTTCCCAGGAAGTGTTCCTACAACATTCTTGTGTGGTAAAGTTTCTCACTTTCTTGTTTCCAAAGTACTCTGTGCAATTTGTAAAAATCATCATAGATGGGGCTGGCCTGGTGGCGCAGCGGTTAAGTGCGCATGTTCTGCTTCAGCTGCCTGGGGTTTGTTGGTTCGGATCCTGGGTGGGGACATGGCACTGCTTGGCAAACCATGCTGTGGTAGGCATCCCACATATAAAGTAGAGGAAGATGGGCATGGATGTTAGCTCAGGGCCAGTCTTCCTCAGCAAAAAGAGGAGGATTGGCAGATGTTAGCTCAGGGCTAGTCTTTCTCAAAAAAAAAAAAGTATCATCATAGCTCAGTTATTGAATATTTACTCTAACCAGGGTTCATTCTAAGTCACTTAAATATATTTTCTCATTTATTCCTCACAACAGCCCTTTAAGGCAGGTACAGTTATTATCCCTATCTCACAGATAAGGAAATTGAGGCTTTGGGGATTTCAGGAATATCTAAGTACATGACGGAATTAGAATTTGAACCTAAGCGCTTTTCCTGCCTGTCTGTGTGCTGACTGCTGTGCTCTTTCCGCAGTAAGATGATCTGTTTCAGGAGCTGTAATCCTAAGACCGTACGCATGTAGACTTTAGGGCTGTATCTTATTCACTGCTGCATCCTTATCACCTACCCTACTGCCTGGCATATTGAAAGTGCTCTTAAATACTTGTTGAAACAAATGGAATCAATTGTTTTGACATTGTATAGACAGGATTTCATTCCTCCTCTTGGCTTAGAGCTCAGCGGATATTTAGTGGTAATGGAATTTATAGCCATTATGGAATGTATGTGGTACAAGAAACCCCAGCATCCAAAGATTACACGTTCTTCGTGAAACATGATCCATTTGGCTGCAGTTTGCTTACCCGTGTTCAAAGGTCTGTGATTAATCTCCTTGCTCATCTCTTAGGCTGCCTTAGGCTGATATTACAAGGACTTTAAAGCAATCATTTTTGGCGGCTGAGCTCTTAGCTGGTCATCTTGATGCTATTAAGAGATACTTGTCCTGATAAGTATCAGAACAGAGGGAAGAAGTTATCAAATCTCTTGGATTTCTAATACCTATGGAAGGAAATTGATACGGTTCAAGAAGATGACTCTGTGATATGTCATATGTTTGTCTTTTTTCTTGACAACTTCAACTATACTTAATTTTTTTCTACTATTTTGGGTGGATGATGAAAACTGAGAATAATTTTAGAGCTTATAATTTCTAATGACTTGATCCTACTTCCCGGAAGCAGTAAACTTTTACATTCTTGCAACAACACAAAAATAGAGTTTCTTTTTTTTCTCCCCTAACTAGAGAACATGAACCACAGATGGGAAAAGAACCCATGTTTTTCTTTTTACTCCAAAGAAAGTAAAGATTTAGGCACAGGAAACACCCATTATGAAGCACTGTGGGTCAAGTGGAGGCTCTAACGTGAGCAGTAATTTATCACAGTCGGCGGGTTTCATTTGGACGTGGATGTGATTGCAGTCCCATCGCATCAGGCCCGTAACAGTTTCTGCACATACCTAAATGCTTAGCAAAGCCACTTGTTTTCCTCCCCTTTTATCTCATGCCTAGGGGAACGGTCAGCTGTGAGCAGAGAAAAGAAAGGCAGATCTTCATAACTACATTGCATTCGACTCTCTTAATGTTAATTTATGAATAGAGATTGTGTTTAATTTGGAAAAGAGAGACTTACTTTTGGAACATTTGCTCAATATGATTAATAAAAAATAACCTCAGCTACAATTTTGTCAATAACCAAAGTGAGCAGCATGAACTGCAACGCAGCTGTTTTCTTTTACTGGTTCTGTTTAGGTAGCGTAGCATGAACCTCAGGAGGAAAACCAGCGTGACAATATTATTGAAGTACTATGGAAAGGCCTCATACCACTTTTCAAGACGCATGTAAAACTAAGGCCTGACCTTTCCATGCTCGTCACAACTTGCTATGTCTCTTCACGCAACACTGGGGCTTCCCTTCCTGCCGTTGTGGCAGAAGTGGCCAGCAACCCTGTCATTTCTTCTCACTTCTGTTCCTAACGAGGAGCTAACAAAGTGAATGAATTTCAAAAAGCTCGAGTGGGAGGTACATGAATCAGGGTTTCTTTTTTCATGAGAAATCTTCAATAGAACCCAGGGTTGAGGATACCTGGCAAGAAGCTGTGTAGTGTAGTTGAAATGCCTATGGCCACATTAGTTAGAATGCAGGTTTGGCTCTGCAGCTAAGTCCAAAATAACAATGGCTTAAAAAAGAAGTTCGTTCATTTTACAAGTACTGGTCTAAAGGTAAGCAGACCAGGGCTGAAGTCTCCACTTCATCCAGGACCCACACTCCTTCTACATCGTTGCTCTTCCTTTCCAATTTGTGGTTTCTGTCTCATGGTCTAAAATAGCTGCTTCAACTCCCACCATTGTGTCTGCCTTCTAGTCAGCAGGGAGGGAAGAAGGTGAAGTGGAGAGAATGCTTCTTTCCTTTACTGTCATGACACAGAAGCCGTACCAATCATTTCCTCTCACATCCCATGAGGCAGAACTTAGTTACATGAACTAAACTAGCTGCAAGGAAATTTGGGAAATGTAGTCTGGTTGAGTGGCCATCTGCTTAGCTAAAAATCAGAGGCTTTACAATAGAAGGAAAAAGGAAGAATGGATTTGGGGAAATAACTGACAATGCTATAATTACTGCTGATAAAACTGAGGGAGTAGAGAAATAACCTGTTACAGGGCTAAGTAGATGATCATCCTTTAGCTTTGGCAACCTCTAAGTATATAAGATACAGAGATCAACGATGGTTAACTAAAGTCAAAAAGATATTTGCGGGCTAGACATCATAGAATGGATGAAAATTTTGGAGAACAAGGAACAAAAACTAGGCTGAAGACAATTCAGTCACAGACACATGCAACTCACACCATGGAACGATCTGCTCATAACAGTGCCACTGGTGACATCACTCCTAGATCTTAGATTCTTGATTCTGTTCCCAATATCACCACTGAAAACCAGGTACTGGATACTGCCAAAGCTGGAAATGAATTTAAACTGTCTCTCCTTCTTTGAATCCTTGTGCCATATTCAAAATCCCAGGTTGGGGTACCAGATTTGTCTGCACCCTAGCTGCCAGGGGTCTGGGTGCACAGTACATACCTGGCCTTTTAGGCATTGAAAGTGGGAGATGAAACTCTCTACTGCAAAGATTGATGTACACAATTGTGGACCCAAAGCATGGATGGGGATTCATTCTCTGAAGAGCCATTTTAAGAACTGCTAAAATTGTGCACCATAATGACCAACATATTTTTCAGATTGGGCAAAAATAGCTAAGTGCTTCAGTGTATGGTTTTAGAATTAGAGAAAACAGTTTTCTAGTCATTGCTCTGTAAAATGAGGATATTCATATTGCCTAACTCCTAGGGCTTTGTGCGCAACATATGTGAAGTAGATGTTTCATAAATTGAGAGAAAAGGGGAAGATATGCCCACTAACTTTTTGATTTAATTTGAAGATTTTCAAACACTTTCTTCCTATCTAGGCAGTCTTAATATTACCTATTCATCCATGTTGTTAACTGATTAGCCATTATTTCAGTTCAGCTAGACAATAACTATGTGCTGATATTCTGAAATTAACTTGGAATCCTGTAATAAGCAAGATTGACAATTGGGGCTATCTGGTGCTCACTTAAAACTTACCTCATTTTATAAGTTAGGTGAAGAAAATATTGGATGCTACTTTTTACGGTGGATTAGAGACAGCAACCTTGTCCCTACAATCTAGAAGTGTAAAGAATAATATCTCAGCTGCATATTCCAGTGAGAGTTCTTCTATAGATAGTAAGTGAATGGCTTTTGTTTCCATCTCTCAGAGGTGAATTCTCCTTGGCAGTACTTTTGCACTGATAATATAGGCATTTAAAATCCGATTGTTTTCACCAACCACTTCAAACTTTCTCCTCTATAAGCAGCATTAGGAAGAATGAGAAAGGCAGGCTTAAGTTCCTCTGCAGCTGCCAAAAATACAGGTTGGATGGTGTTCAGCACCTGGGAAATCCCTTAAGACCATAGGGACTGTCAAAAGTTCAGTGTCCTGGAAAAGAAAGCTCCCTGCAGTGACAGCATTTGAATAAAAACATCATTGTAAACCATGACTCTAGGGGATTACGGTGATCATTCAAAAAGCTGCAGGTTCTGCGGTTAGCAGAGAACTTATAAACTAAATTCCAAACTCAGTTGTGGAGCAGACAACCAGACAAGGAGACAGAACTGGAAAGTGTCCTTTGGGCAAATGAGATCAACGTCCTTTTACTCGACCTCAGTTCTTAGGGGTCTTAGACTTGCATATATCTTACGTCCATGTGTGTAAAGGGCGAAGTCAATGTAATGAAATAAAATTATTTCACTACAGTTTGGTTGGTTTCTGTTATTGCTTAAAAGACAACTGGTCAAACTTCTATGTTAGTAAAATTAACACAAAATATGAATGACGTAAAATTATGAAAATATTTTAAGGTACCACAGATGATCCTTTTTTAATTAGAATTTGTGCACTGCCATTAGAATAATTATTTCTGAGCTTTATGGGAACAAAAGAGTAAGCTCTATGAATATTCCCCTTATATATTTTCAAGATAAAATTAATTTTATTCCTTTTCTTTAAATTCATTGGATGAAATGAACTGATACAGGAGATCTGCCTACCCACCTACCTGTTTATCTTTCTCTGTCCCCAAGTTCTGCATGGTGTTATCAGAAGACTGGAAAAAATATCTCCTTTGTGTAATTTCTGAGAATATAAAAATATTATATACCATATATTGGCTAAGTAAACCTAGGATATTATTGTAATATTTCTCTCCCATCAAAGAGTAAGCAGAGGAAAAGTGATGAGAAATTTGTAAAATGAAAGAAGAGACAAAAATTATAAAATGAAAAGAAGCAACATATATAATTTGTTAAAGGAGGGTTTTTAAAAAGTGCTTGATTTATAATTGTCCCACAGAGAAGCCTAACTTTAGCCGTAAAGACAGTGCTGTAGCGTGGGTGTGTCTATGTGTGTCTGTGTCTGTTGTTAGAGTGCTTGCTGCTTTATTTCTTTTAGTGAAATTACTAGCATCTCATCTTTCTCATTATTCTCACCACAAGGAGTAATGGAAGCTCTACAGAATCCTAAATAATCTTAAAAATATCCATTATAGGACACTCTTACCTATAAGGAGCTCAGCCTCAGACAATGAGGGATGCCAATATTTTTCAAATTAACTTTCTTTTTCTAAGTATAAAAATAGTACAGTCTAATTGTTAAAAATCTGTAAAAGAGGGCCGGCCCGGTGGCCCAGCGGTTTAAATTCGCACGTTCCGCTTCTCAGCGGCCCGGGCTTCGCCGGTTCGGATCCCGGGTGTGGGCATGGCACTGCTTGGTACACCATGCTGTGGTAGGCGTCCCATGTATAAAGTAGAGGAAGATGGGTACGGATGTTAGCTCAGGGCCAGTCTTCCTCAGCAAAAAGAGGAGGACTGGCAGTAGTTAGCTCAGGGCTAGTCTGCTAGTCTTCCTCAAAAAAAAAAAAAAAAAAAAATTGTAAAAGAGGAAAATAAATGTCACAGAAAATTAATCAGAGTTAATCATTAGTATTAACATTTTCGTTCACTTTGTTCTAATCTTTTTTTTTTTTGATTTCCCTCGGTATACATTTAACGAGCCAGCCCTTGTGGACTAGTGGTTAAGAGTCAGCACTTTCAGTGCCGTGGGCCAGGTCCGTGTCCCAGTCAGTGAACCACACCGCCTGTCTGTCAGTTGTCATACTGTGGTGGCTGCATGTTGCTGTGTTGCTGAAAGCTCTGCCACCAGTATTTAAAATATCCCCGGTCACCTCTGGTGGACAGGTTTCAGCAGAGCTTCCAGACTGAGACAGACTAGGAAGAATGACATAGCCACCCACTTCTGAAAAATTGGCCATGAAAACCCTATGAGCAGCAGAGCAGTGTGTGATACAGCACGGGAAGGTGAGAGGATGGCGCAAAAAGACAGGGCGGGGTTCCGTCTGCTGTCCACGGGGTCGCTAGGGGTCGGAACTGACTGCACAGCAACAGCAAATACATATAATGATGCAGAGCACCCATTAAAATGATGTTTGTGACGAAATTTGGAAGACAGAAAATTGCTTGGGGAAAAAATATGTCATTTAGAACTATATGAAGAGCTGTTCCAGAGTATTCTTAAGGTCTAGTGCACGTGCAACAGCAGCAGTTCTTTATTTACACACAAATCTGCAGGGGCCTTTTTATCAGGCACTCCCATTTTGATAAGACAAACGACCTGTGGGAACTGTTGAGTTCCTATGTTGCCTTCAGCTCCGTGATGGGAGGACTACACAGTGATCACAGCATGGGACACTCGTTACTTTGACGAGTGAAACCACGACGCATGACCCCAAAGTAGGACAGATTAAGAATTAAAATGTGGTCTTGACTCTGTGGGGTGGTAGCTGACAAAAGTGCACTGTGGCTGTGGACTCGAGTATTTGAGGAGGCTTTATGGTTGAAGGAGAGACTGAGCTGGGCCTAGAAGAAAGGGCAGATTTGGAAAAGGCAAAAAGGAGACCAAAGAAAATTTTACTGGACAGATGGGCAGGTCAGGGAGTGTTACATTACGGAGGCTTAATACACAGAGGAATTTGGACTTGGTGTTGTACCCGTAGGATGTTAAATAGGTTTCAACTTTCATGTCAACTCTATTTGGCTGGTAGTGGCTGTCAGGCAGTGACTGGGCTGAGAAAGACTCTAAGCGTAGTCAAAGGCTGAGGGACTGAGATGCTGCCACTAGCGACGTCTGCCTCGGGTGTGGCAGCGACAGGTTTGGCATAACTGCTACACAGCTGTCTACAAGGCAGTGGGCAACACAGCAGGGGATGTGTTTTATAGCAAAGTCACCTTTGAATATGTTTTCAAAAAGTACGTTCAACAAGCATTTTGTTCCTGCAGTATTTCAAATACAGAAAATGAAGCTGTGAACAAGAGTTAGCAATACCAATACTGTTGACCATGAGACGGTGAAGGTCAAAATACACTTTGCATTTCTTTAGCTGATATAGTAAATTGAATTTGAAACAAATTTTTTTTGGGGGAAATAGTTTGTTGGATATTTCTAAAATAACACAGATCTAGTTTAATTCATTGTGCAGGAAGAAAGTAATCTTTTCCAAACTTCATTAACACTAAGATTTTTTTTAATCTACATGTTTCAAATATTAAGTGCTATTGTAGCTTATTACCTTAGTAGAGTTATCAGTTGGGAGAATATATTGTTTATTTTCCCAAACAATTCACTTATTTCTTGTAATTTCTAATTGTCCATTGGTAGTATATAGAAATTTGGTTGATTTTTGTATTTTGAATTTGTATCCTGTATCCTTGCTAAGCTCACTTATTAGTTCTAGCAGCTTTTTTGTGTGTGTGTGGATCTTTTGGGATTTTCTACATAGACGGTCATGCTTTCTGCCAATAGCCACAGTTTTATTTCTTCTTTTCCAAACTGTATGCCTACTATGTCTTTTCCTGCCGGGGACCTCCAGCATGATGTCGAATAGGAGTGGTGGAAGTGGACATGCTTGTCTTTTTCCCAATCTTAGGGGAAAAGCGTTCAGTCTTCGATACTAAGTACAATGTCAGCTATCTCTCTACTCATTTTGTATTTACTAATTCTATTGATCATTGAGGATTGTTGAAGTCTTTAATTATAGTTGTGGGTTTCTCTATTTTTCCTTACATTTAAAGTATTTTATTAACTTTATTCCATTTTTTTCTTTTTGAGGAAGATTAGCCCTGAGCTAACATCTGCCACCAATCCCCCTCTTTTTGCTGAGGAAGACTGGCCCTGAGTTAACATCTGTGCCCATTTTTCCCTACTTTATATGTGGGACACCTGCCACAGCATGGCTTGACAAGTGGTGTATGGGTCCGCACCTGGGATCCAAACCAGTGAACCCCAGGCCACCAAAGTGGAACATGAGAATTTAACCACTGTTCCACTGGGCTGGCCCCTGACTTTATTCTTTTAGAACAGTTTAAGGTTCACAGCAAAATTGAAAGGAAAGTACAGAGATTTCCCAGATGTCTCCTGCTCCCACACGTGCACAGCCTGTCCCATTATCAAGGGCCCTCGCTGGAAGGTACGTTGGACACAACTAATAAACCCACGTTGACATATCACCCAAAGTCCATAGCTTACATTACAGTTCATTCTTGGTGCTGTACATTCTATGGGTTTAGACAAATATGTAATGACTTGTACCCATCATTATGGAATCACACAGAGTATCTTCACTGCCCTAAAAATCCTCTCTTTTTGCACTTTTATCAATTTTTGTTAGGTGTGTTTTGAGGCATTATTGTTAGGTACATTCACATTTAAGATATGTCTTCTTGTAAATCAACTCCTTTATGGTAATATAATATGCCACTTTATCTCTGGTAATATTCTTGTTCTAAAATCAGCCTTGTCTGATATTAATGTAGCCCTCTCCAGCATTATTTTGGTTAGTGTTTTCATAGTGTATCTTTTACCATCCTTTTCTTTTAATGTATTTATATATTTCTATTTAGAGTGGGTTTTATAGTAAGGTCTTGCTTTCTTATTCAATCTCACAGTTTTTTTAAATTAGTATATTTAGATCATGTAAATTTAACATAATTATTAATATGGTTGGATAAAAATCTACCATTGCTAGTGGTTTTCTATTTGTTCCATTTGTTTTTTGTTTTGTTTCTATTTTTCTGCCCCTTTTAAAGATTGAATGTTTTTATGATTTCAGTTTATTTCTACTACCAGATTACTTTTTTTTTTTAAAAGATTTTATTTTTTCCTTTTTCTCCACAAAGCCCCCGGTACATAGTTGTATATTCTTCGTTGTGGATCCTTCTAGTTGTGGCATGTGGGACGCTGCCTCAGCGTGGTGTGATGAGCAGTGTTATGTCCGCGCCCAGGATTCGAACCAACGAAACACTGGGCCGCCAGCAGCGGAGCGCGCGAACTTAACCACTCGGCCACGGGGCCAGCCCCTATCAGATTACTTTTTATACCTCTTTTAGAATTTTTTTATTGCTTTTCTTAGATTTTAAAATAAACATTTTGCTTAATCATAGCTTACCTTCAAATGATCTTATATTACTTTAGGTGAAATGTTAGAATCTTAGAAGAGTATATTCGCAATTCCCAACCCCTCTGAGCACTTTGAGCTGCTGTCATACGTTTGACTTTTACATATGGAACGAACACAAAACACTGATTCTACTGTTGCTTTAGACCGTCAATTGGTTTTTAGAGCAAGTAAAAACGAGGAAAAAAGAATTTGTTATGTATCTCCATTTATTCAGTTTCCATATCTCTGTATTTCTTGGTGTAGATCCAAATTCTGTCCGGTATCATTCTTTTCTTCTGCTAATAGAGTTTCCTTAAAAACGGTTTCTGTTGGTGATAAATTCTCTTGGTTTTTTTTTTTCTTTTGGGTGAGGAAGATTGGCCCTGAGCTAACATGTCTTGCCAATCGTCCTCTTTTTGCTTGAGGAAGATTCTTGCTGAGCTAACATCTGTGTCAATCTTCCTCTATTTTATGTGAGGTGATGCCACCACGATGTGACTTCAGAAGTGGTGCTAGATCTGTGCCCAGGATCCGAACCTCTGAACCCCAGGCCGCTGAAGTGGAGCGCGTGAATTTAACCACTATGCCACTGGCCCAGCTCCCACTCTTGGTTTTTTTTTTTTGGTCTCAAAATTATTTCTCCTTTACTTTTGAAAGTTATTTTCACTGTGTATAGAATACAGATTGACAATTATTTTGTGTTTAGCACCTTAAAATTGCCATTCTAGATTATACTTGGGTTTTTGGCTTGAACAGTTTCAGATAAATCTGATCTCATTCTTTCCTTCAAACATCTATATAATATGCTGCTTTTCTCTGATTACCTTCGATAATTTCTCTTTATCTTTGGTTTTCAGCAATTTCAGCATAATGTATCCAGGCGTTTAAAAAATATTTATCCTGCGTGGTGTTCTCTGAGCTTCTTGGATCTATGTTTAATGTCTTTCATTAATTTTGGAATATTTTTGGCCATTATTTCTTCCAGTATTTATTCTGCCTCATTTTCTCTCTCTTCGCCCAAGATTCCAATTACATAAGTGTTAGATTGTTTAATATTGTATCACAACTCTTGGATTATCTGTTTTCCTCTGTTCTCTTTCTTAAAAACTTTTTTCCTTTGTGTTTGTTTAGGTAATTTCTATCGACCTCTCTTCAGATTCACTGATTCTCTCCTTAACTGCGTTGAGTATGCTGATTAGCCTGTTAAGTGCATACTTCATCTCTGTTACCATATTTTTCATTTCTAGCATTTACATTTGACTTGATTTTATAGTTTTCATCTCTCTGCTAAAATTCCCTAATTTTTTATGCTTGTTGTCTACTCTTTCCACTCCAGCCTTTAAGATACTAATCATGTATTAAATTCTCTGATAACTGCAACATCTAGGTCATATCTGAGTGTAGTTCTGTTGATTGCTCTGTCTTTTGACGATGCATTATTTTTTCTTCTTTGTATGTTGTATATTTTGTTTGAATGTTGGGCATTTAATGTAGAAATCAACTCTACACTAAATTCCTTTGTGCTTAGAAATGGCCACCTTTTTTTTTGCTAGGTTTTAGAAGAGGAGGGGAGATTGAGTCAATCTAATCAGGAGTTGAGCCAGGTGTGGTTTTGTTGCTAGTGTGACCCTCAGTGCACCACAGGCCTTAAATTCCCTGTCCTTAGGGTGGTGGCTGGTTTGTTGGAGAATTTTTCTCAATATCTGCTCCACTTTAGCTTTAGGTCTTACCTTTGTGCCTGCACCTCAGACAGGGTCTCTTTCTAAACTCTTGTGCCTCTCCCAGCGATAGCCTGCTGTCAATCGTTACTCAATGCTTGCTAGCTTGGTTGTTCGGGGTGGGCGGGCAGGGCATTCTCTGTTGTTCTAGTTCAGCCTCAATCACAGGCAGGTACTGTGTCCCTGAACCTTGGGGGTGGGACTTTTTCAATGATCCTTCTCCACCCCCAGCTGTAGGAGACCACTAAACGTCTGAGCCCAGGATGACTTCCTGCCCTTCCTGGAAGGACAGAAGAACTTTTTTCTATTTCCTTTTTTCAGCTGCAATAGGTCTTGACTTTTTGCCCAAGAGTGACAGAGTTTGCTGTATCTTCCCTCAGCAATTTAAGGAGGAAAGATGGCACAAAGAATGCATTGTTCCAAAGGATGATAGTCTCCTCCCTCAGGCCTTCTCTACAAGAGAGGCTTTCTCTTGACTCTTTACTCGTCCCAAATCTTCCTTGTGAGGACCTGGTGAGGTCCCTGGAGAAGAGCCTGTAAGGAGATATAAATCCCTTTGTGTTATTTGTTCCCAGGGTTTCCGTACTCTTATACCAGCTTACACTTGGCTTTTAGCAATTTGTTAAAAATTTTGGTTGTTTTCCTATTATCATCTTATATATTTCCCAATGTCTTCCCCAAGCAAGCAAGGACTTGCCCTCCTCATCTCCTGTCTTTCTTTAGACTTTGGGTTCATTTGTTGCCCTGTGACCTCAAATGTCTGATAAAAGCCGTGATTTTACAGATTACTTGACTTTTTCTGTTGAAAGGGTTGGAGCAGCAGCCTTTCAGATTTATGCATTCTAAATAGAAGCCTGAATTCAATTTCTTTTGAGTTATTATTCTTCAAGAAAAATGTCTTGTTAGATTAATGTGGTTTTGGAAAGGTTTAATTATGTTTAATCACGTTAGTACTGATTTAAGCATTGTTTACTTTTATATCATATGCAACACGATACAACGTCATACGCAATAAGTGTAACTAGGGACGTGCCTATATGTGTTGTAAGGATTGCTGCCTTTGGAATAGATAGACCTGAGTTTGACTCTTAGGCCTGCCATATTCTTGCTATGTGATTTTGGAAACATTTTTTCTGTCTAAATCTCAACTTTTCTCATCTCTAAAATGGAACGAGAAGTGCCTATTCAGTAGAGCATTTCCTAGGATAGCTGCTTTTAGGATGCAGAGCTTGATGTGGAACAGATGCATATTAAATGTTTTCTTGATCAGAGATTATTTGGTTATAGGAATAGAAACCTCTTGCGAGCATTGAATAAAGACAGTTTATTGCAAGTGCTGAATAATCAGGCATCCTTCGGAAGGGCGGGAGCAGAGCCACTGCAGTTGGAATACAGGGACCTTTGCTCTGTGGTCCACCATTAATGCCACTCAACTACCAATTTGGCTTAGTTGCCACGTTTCCTGAAGTTTTAGGGTGGATATCTGATTGATTCGATTCAACCTGTGGCCTGTTCCTTTAGGACCAGTTATTCACATGCGGGTCACTGTTTGTGACGGGGGAGGGCAGGTCCTGGAGGCCCTGAGCAGACTCAACTTGTCTGGAGAGGCTATGCGCAGATGCACGAGGACTACGATCTCTGGTTCAAGACTAGCTCTTTTAACTCTTTCCTTTCAAATAATCTTTACTGAGGAGAAAAGAGCAAATTATTTAACATTTACGGAAATTATTGAATATTAATTTATATACTTAATTTTATAATTCAGCCTGAACTTCCCAAATGTACACGAATCTTCTTCTTTACATAGAATACTTACATACAGCACTAATATGGCCATCTTCTCCTAAACCATCATTCTTTCATTCCAAAAATACGTTTTAATTGAAAAGGAAGCCCTCTTTGATCAATCTCAATAGACTAAGGCTACTCCTTTACTCTGTGGACACTTCAAATTGGATAAATAGACTATGGCATTTGAATACCATCCCTGTTGCTAACTGGCTATAAGATCTTAAGTTACTTAGCTTCTTCTTCTCTAAACAGGATGGATTAAATGAGATAACGCATAGGAAGTACTTAACGTGTTGCCTGTTAAACTCTAAGTATTTAATAAATAAATGTTTGTTCATATGGTAGTGACATGCCTCGCCAGAGATTAAACTGGAGTTTTTCCCTCATGAGAGGGGACACGATAGTGGAATCACCAAACACCGTCTGTCCACATGCCCCTCACCCCACAAATGAAGGTGTGGGGTGCTTGGAGGAGCATCTTTAGGGGAGACTTCTTTAGGGAGTAATCACCTTTGAGTCACAGAAGGCTGTCCCATTCTGAAGTCTCCCTCGCTGGACTGGGGTAGTTATCTTCTTTTAGGATTTGTGAGTAACCCCGTATTCCAAGGAAAGGGGTATAATCGCATCCTTCATGTGTAAGGGATTTGTGATTAAAAAACAGTTGTCTGAATTCTCTGTATGGATCTCTTGTGGGAAGAGACAGGGGCAATAGTTAGAGTCTTAGAATGGGTAATTATCTGATCTATTCCTAATCAAGCACTCTGCATGCTGGCTATTGTTCTGTGAGCTGGCTGGTAGTGGTCCCTAAAGAGCTGATAAGTCAAAGCTGCAATCTTGGAGGTCCAAGTGTGGGATATCCTTTGCCGAGCTGAGCCCTGGGAAAGTAGGATGATCCTATGCTGGAGAACTGAGGTGGCCTACATCATACTAGCTAATGGGTGTCATCACAGAGTGGGCAGCTTCATCTGTCGGACTTCGGAGGACCAGTTTCCAACAACAACACCATGTGGCAGCTAGAAGCAATCTATTAATAGCTGACATTCACTGTGCACTTTCTATGTATCACGCGCTGTTCTGATCTCTTTACAAGAATTAATTTATTTCATTCTCACTACATATTTTATAGGTGAGGCAACTGAAGCCAAGAAAGGTAATAAATTACCCAATCTAAAAAGTGATACAACCAGAATTCAAACCCAGTCTACCTCTGGAGACCACATTGTTAGCCACTGCCCGTGTCGCAGACATAAAAAATCTCTCCAGTGGGGGGAGAGGGCAGACAGATTCCATTTGCACTATGTGAACCTCCAGGATATTGAATAATTCAGAGGGAGACAGAGAGTTCCACGAGGGAGAATTCTTGCTTTTTTATCACATGGAATGTGACCATACTGATAATATTATTGTTGTAGTCTCCAGGTAATTTTCTACGTAGCCTTCATTTTCCCAATTAGATGTGAACCCTCTTGAGGAAATGGACTGCCACTAATTTGTTTTGTATCCCTGCCCCCTGCCCGCCCCCCCCTGCCCCCAGTTTATAATACTTTGAAAAATATTCTTTTCGTTGAGATAATTGGCAAGGGTTCTGTGACAGAAAATAACACTGGGCCTAAAACAGTAGATTTGGCCAAATAAAACTTGAAATAAAATCTAAAAATTCATGATTTATTTGGGCTTCTTATGATTGAAATCTTCAGTTCCACTATGACTAAAAAATAATTTGTAAAGGAAGTTCTTGAACTATAGTTGACAAATTACCCTCATGAGAAGCAACGTGAGTGCATGGTTTGGGTAGTAAATCTTCAGTCTCCTTCTGTGGGTAGATATGACCAAATGTAGGATGACCACGGTGACTGTCTGTCAATAGAATCTATTCAGAATAGAAAGTGAAAGACTGGACCAGTGAAAGATTGGACCATTAATTTCCATTCCCCTTGAGCTCTTCTGTCTCTCGGGAACACTTCTGCTGATGTTGAACTTGATACCAAGGCCACCTGAAATAGTTCCTTCTAAAATGCCAGGAAAAAAAGCTTATTCTCCCTGCTCTTTCTCTGTGCAGAAAGGTAATGCCCTCAACTGTCAATATATCCAGAGTAATGTAGGGTTTTGTGAACGTTCTCAAAAGAATGACCAAGATCAGTGGCAGACCAAACATCAAAGCATGATCATCTTTCCCAAAGAAATGGTAAACATTAAAAATGGGTACATTCTTCTTTCAGAATGAAGCTTTTTTAAGGAAAAAGTGAAAAAGGAAAGACAATGTCTTAGTATAGATCCTTAGAGAAAGTAGCGCATGTCACTATGCTGTAAAAAAAGAAATTTGTTTGAGCTTTTTATAGTACTTAATTATTTTCTCATTATAAAAATTATATTTTATTTTTAAAAGTATAAATTTTTATATTTGTATATAAGTGAAAAAAACGAAAACTACTCGTAACCTTGCTATACATGATAACCACCATCAATATGTAATTCCAGATTTTTTCTGTATTCATCTAGATCTAGATATATCTCTACATCTTCTTCCACGTCAAGCTCTCTCTCTATATCATAGAAGTGACATCATACTGTATACCCATTATTATGCGTTTTCTTCTACATGAGGCCATGAAACATTTCTTCAATGTGGCAGAAAAGGCCAGCTGAGTTCCAAAGATTTGAGCTGCCGCTCCACAGTGTAGAGTTGTCATTGGGAAGCAGCTTCTCAGCCAGGGACTACATTTACCAGCTCTCTTTCAGTCATGTGGGGCCATGCCACTGGTTTTTGTAAAGGAGAATGGGGACTGCAGTGCTGTGCCACATCTGGGCCAAGGAGGTTTAGTATCTGTGTGCCTTTCCCATCCTTTCATTCACTTCCAGTTGAACTTGGAGGCCACTATTGCATTTCTTCCATTGCTTGATCAAAACATGGCCTCCAAATAGTCTTCGGGTCCCAGGAGGAGAATAAAAGACACGTGCAGCAGAGCCGCCCCAGTTTCCCCACAGTGTGAATCTGTACACTGAAGTACAGTGGCCCCAAATGACCTGCAAACTTGTGATTGAGAAATAAATGATTATTGTTTGTTGCATTGTGTGCTGCACAGAAGCTGATGTGCCTGAAGTACATATAATTGATCTGGAAAGAGAAATGTATCTCAAAAAGAATTGTGGGTGTGGTTTTTGACCAACGGCTTTGATTAGAATCAAATACATGCAAAACCCCCAAAGTCTTTGAAAAAATTGTATTGGAAAAACAACCTAGCCTGGACTAAAAGGGACTAAGACTATATGAGATTTTAAAATGCTCTCTCAACATTCTGTAGACAGGCAGCAGGCTGAGAAAGCCACTCAGGATTCAAAAATGGTGTATTTTCCAATGTCCTCTTGAGAAGGCCAAGGAAGAGAGTGTAAAGGAAGCATCTCCAACTCACAGAAGGCTTTGTCTACAGCTCTGGAGAACAACGGACTAGACAGAGACTTCCAGGGATCAGAACTTGAGCCAAATCGAAGAGCATCCTCTTCCCTCAGAAGAACATGGCAACATAGTTACAGGGGGCCTTCAGAACTGCTGATGGACCACTGATCGCCATGCGCCTCTCATTCTTCCCTTTTTCAAATGGGAGTGTTTATAGTGGTTATCCTGTTCTTGTTCCATTATTGTATTTTGGACGAGATGAGGGAGATAATCTGTCAGCTTAGACCGTGGGTCTCTGAGTCAAGAGGAGGCGTATCTAGACCTGATGTACTTCATGAGATCCTTGACTTTGAGTTTGATGTTATCAATGGATGAGATTTTGGGAGGGACTTGAGAAGGGTGTGACTGTATTTTGCATATGAAAGGAATACGAATACTTGTAAACAATAGAGAGGATTAGATGATAGATTAGATTATTGTCTAAAAATAGTCACTTTCTTCCAGCACCTCCACCTTTCCATATGAGAGTGTCCCTCTCTGCTGTTTAACCTTAGGCTTGGCCACATGACTTGTTTTAGTAAGTGGTATGTTAGCAGCAGTGGTGTAGCAAATACTTAACATACGCTTGAGTTGTGGCTCTTGCCCTTTTGTCTTTCTGCCACTGTCATGAGAAAAGCAAACTCCTGATAATCTACTGGTTTCAGGAGAAGGATGACATACATGTAGAGGAGACCACTCCGGTAACTGCCACCTGAAACACAGCTACCACAGGTCACCAACAAATCTGTGAGAAAGAAATAAATGCTTATTTTTGTATTTTATGTTAGTTTAAGGTTGTCCTGTGAGATACCTATATGGAGTTTTCTCTTATTCCCTTCGAATTTTTGCTAAAATATCACCTTCTTATTGATTGACTCACCCTAATTAAAATGACAGCCCTCATTCCAGCCCAAGACACCCTATGCCTCTTCTCCACTGTTCTTTTCTCCATAGTACTTGCCGTTTTTTCATATACCATGTAATTTACTCATATTTGGGGTTTACCATCTGTCTTCCCCAACTACAATATTAGTTCCATTAGGTAGAAATTTTTGCCTGTATTCTTTACTTCTGTATCCTCAACACCTAGAACGTTGCCTGGCACATAGTAGGTATTCAACTATTTTTGTAAATGAATGAGTTAATCAACATATGCATAGAAAAAATATCAAAAATAAGGGCAAAAGATATTAATAGTGGTTATCTCCAGTTTCTGTGAACATGGATGATTTTCATTTTTTTATATTTTCTGTTTTCCAAATTATCCAAATAAATTTACAAAATTTATTTAATAAAAACAAAACAACTTTTAAAAACTGTTTTGACATAGCAATTTCCGGGGTTTTTCCTACTTATTTTAATTTTATTGAGATTGTCCATTTATCAGGAAGCATAATTTTTGTCCTAGCATATATTGTGGCATAAGGATCTGTGGGCAGAAGGCAACTCAAAACAGAAGGCAAGTGGGCCAAAGAGAGGAAGTTGAGAAGCTGAGAGAGTTGAGAATTGAGACTGGGTAAGAGAATCACATCTCAGAAATCCATTCCAGAAGTCTCTGGACGAATCTGGGCAGGCTACGTTTTTTTCATTTTCCTCTCTCTTATGCTAAAGCATCGCCAAGTATTCCCATTTCTAATTATTTTTGAACTTTAAGACAAGTTCAAGTTCTGCCTCTTTTTAGACATTTTAATGAATTGTTTTATTGCACTTACACATTTATGATAAAGGTACATTAAAGAATCTAATAAATAAACCCCTGGTTAAGAATTGTCATTGTTCTGTTCTGTATGGTACCAGTCAGTATACTGATATAATCACAGTAGCAAGAATACTAGTAGGATGGTCTGGTATTCAGCAGATTATTAAGCTCCATTCAAGGAACTGGAGTACTTGCATGAAGTTACTTCTCCTAGATGGAATAATAGCTTCAAACTGAGACAACCATGCAAAAAGAAGGTGCTGGCCATGCAGGATGAGAGCCATCAGATGATGTGTTTTCTCCGTTCACCTTTGCCCTTTTTCTCCCATCCTCACCTGGACTGGGAGACCAGAGGGGCTGAGCAGTCAGTTCTGAGTCCGAGTGCCAGGCAAATTTTTCTAAGAAGAAAGCGGTCTATCTCGCTTGATCTAAGTTTCTCGTACTTCACAGGGTGTCCCAGGACTGGGGATGAAAGTAGTATAGCAGAGGAATTAACAACGTGCGGACCTGGAGTAAGATGAATTCGATTTGAATTTCAGCTCTACCACTTACTGGAAGTATTGCCTTGTCAAGTAAGTAACTTTTCTGAACCTCACTTTTAGCATCTGTAAATGGGAAAAGCAAAGATTCAACGAGACGCCCTTTATAAAGTGCTCAGTATTGGATCACCATCAAGTCTTTAACAAATTCAGCTGCTACTATTACTATTGCTCTTACTTACTACTATTATAATGTTCAAAACGAATACCTGCTTAATTCACCAGTAGGCAAGCTGGCCTTCTGGAAAAGGAACAGAGGGAGAACTTGTGAAAATAACGTACCTAAGGTTCCTAGCTTAGCACTCAGTGAAGGCTGTTGATTGCATTGTCGTTTTGAAATGTAACAGCAGAGCATTACCGTATAGCTACCACAGTGCCATAAAATTTGGTACATCTTGACCTTGAATGATGCCACACTAGCTCAGCTGTCGTTTGAGTGTTCTAGCAATCAACACCTGTCCTGAAGCCCAGCCGTGGTGATCAAATCTAGATTTTATTTTTTTTTGGAAAAAAAAAAGAGAACCTAGAGCCTCACCGTGGTAGTGGATTGCAGAAATGTTCCCTGATAAGCATATGAAACATCAAATTCCGTGGATGGACAGCAGAAAGTTATGAAACACCACCATAGACCATGGAAAGCAATGTCAGGGGAGGAGCTAACTCATTCATATCACACATTTGATTTTCATCAAGATTTCCTCCAGTTAAAAGTACGGTGATGAGTACTGTACACACCCATGAGATGCTGAAACAGCTGTCAGATTCCTGGGGAACAAGCCATCACTCCCTCCATGGTAGGTCTTTGGTGGCCCACTGCTCTTTTTTTGTTTTTGAATCTAGCCTCATTTCATTAATCGCTTGAAACCTTCTCAGGCAGGTTAAAAATAGATGGGAAGGGAACTGAATGGCGTGTTTCCCTCCTCCCTCCCACTCCTTTTCTCAACTGTAATAGAATGGCACTCCTCAGAAACAGTCCACGGAAATCAGGATTTTCTCAGCAGCCTGTGTGGGAAGTGTGGACTATTGTGAGCAAGTGCTGCAGCCCACTGCTGGGCAGGAAGTCGTTTTTGGAAAAGTTAACTGAACAAACACCTTCCATTGTCTGCAGAGGTTGGAAGTCCAGTGAAGTCTCCCTACTCTCTCTGAACTGACTCAGTGACTGCTAACACATTTAACTCTTTTGATTCTAGAGTCTTAGGTTTATTGAAGACATTTTCCCCTTGGTGACTCTTAACCTTTTCAGATTCTTGGGCTCCTTTGAGAATCTAGCAGGACAGGAACCTCTTGTGTTCATTTTTCAGGGGATTCGTGGTTCCCCCTCCGCTCTGCGCCGGGTCTAGTTGTTCTGGAACCCGTCTGAGCAATTATTGATCAGGGGAAAACTCTGAAGAAGAGCAGGTGAGAATCTACTTTCCCGGTGTTACTTCTTTGCACATTTCTCATTTCTCTCTTCGCAAGTTTACTAAAAAAAAAGGCGGAGCTCTGCTGAAACACTTTTAAAGGCTGTTAATCACTTTCATTGTCTCATTTATTAAAGCAATACTATGGGCCGGCCCCGTGGCTGAGTGGTTAAGTTCGTGGGCTCCGCTTAGGTGGCCCCGGCTTTCCCCGGTTTGGATCCTGGGTGCGGACATGGCACGACTCATTAGGCCATGCTGAGGCAGTGTCCCACATGCCACAACTGGAAAGACCCACAGTTAGAATATACAACTATGTACCAGGGGGGATTTGGGAAGGAAATAAAGCAGAAAAAAGAAAAAAAAAGATTGGCAACGGTTGTTAGCTCAGGTGCCAATCTAAAAAAATAAAAAAATAAAAAAAGTGTTAATACCTAGGCTTAACTTTTTCCCCACTGTAATAAAACTAAAAAATTAACATTATAAATGAGTATGCAAAAGAGTTAGACCAGGAGGGCAGAGAAGGAACAGTATGTTTAAGCTGGGCATGACTGTTACTGCATTCTCTAAATAGTGGAACTGCATTTACGGAGATGCAGCACCCACAGAATCATCATTTTATCTTGCTCCAGAGGGAATCTGCAAAAGAACGTTGTTGTTTTTTTAAAACATGTTTCAGTTAAACCTAAGATCCTAAGATTTAGTGTTCAACAATGGAATGGGCTGACTTAGAAGATAAGGAGTTTGCTGTCATGGAAATATTCGAGAGATGGATTCTGCGTTATCTGTCAGGAGTATTGTCGAAGGCATTTCTGTTCTTTGTGGATAGATAACCTCTATCACACCTTTGCACTAGAAATTCTACAAGTATACAAAGATTACTTGGTCCACAGGAAAAAAAACTTTTGAGATTTCTTTCTTTTCATTTTCTTTTTCTCTGTGCCTATGCCCAAGAGAGTGGTTTTAATTAGTGCTGAGATCGCGTGCCAACTCTCCAACATCATTTATTTTCTGAGTGGCCTTAGATATCTATGATGCTATTACATGAGAACTACAACCTCTTCCCCGATATCTTGAAAGTAACAAAGTGCCGTATTATCCATGGGGAATTGATTGCCGTCGTCTGGGAAGAGTGAAACCGCAGTCTGACCTTCAAGGAAAGAGTACATCTGAATTAACTATTTTATCTGGAACTTTCTTTTATTTTTTTCAAGCATTTTCAGTAACTGCTCTTTGAGAATTTATATATGTAATCATTCTTTTCTCATCTCAGACCGTATCGTCTGTTGTTATCTGTATTGAGTATATAGGCTGTGAATCATCAGGCTGAGAAAATGTGATGGCGTGTAGCACCCAGTATTGTTTTCCAAATGGATTCCTCATGACAAAGGCTCCACACAATCTGGAATCCGTCACCTGAAGCTTTCCAACAGCCCTAAATTCAGTATATGTATTAATCAACTCGGCTGCCGTAACAAACACCATAGACTGCGTGGCTTAAACAACACAAGTTTATTTTCTTACATTTTTGGAGGCTGGAAGTGTGAGATCAAGGTGCAAGGAAGGTCAGATTCTAGAGAGAGCTCTCTTTCTGGTGTGCAGATGTCCACCTTCTCGCTGTGTCCTCACATGGCCTTTCCTTGGGGGGTTTTGTGTGTGTGTGTGTGTGTGTGTGTAGTAAGAGAGAGAATCTCTTCCTCTTTTTTTTATCTTCAATCCTATCAGATTAGGACCTCACTCTATGACCTCATTTAACCTTAGTTACCTCCTAAAAGCCCCGTCTCCAAATCCAGTGACAGTGGGGGTTAGGGCTTCAACACATGAATTTTGGGGAAAGACAATTCAGTCCATAGCAGTACAGCATATGTCTATGCTAGACCTTGGGCAGAGTTTTAGACACTTGTCAATGGAAGGATGGGAACGAATTTCATTATAACATGATCTCACCTATAATCTACTCTTGTGACATGGATGACAAAGATATCAAATATCCAATATGAGTAAGAGAGTTTAAAGTGTGTGTGTGTGAGAGAGAGAGAGAGAGAGAGAGAGAGAGAGAGAAGAGAGAGAAGATAATTAAATCTATAAGCATGTTTTAACTAATTACCAAGTACAGTGTACAGCCAGGTGTGATCAAAGATACACCTTCCCCTCCTTATAATAAACAAGCAAACAAAAACCAGTAAGCCATTGACTTTATCCTCAGGGGTTTGGAATTTATTTGGGGAGCCAAGAACTAAAAACCATTCAAAGAAAAGTACATTGAAAAGAAAAGCTCATGTGTGTTAAGCATTGAGTAATTGGATTAGAAAAGAAATACAATTTATGTTCAGAGGATTATTGTAGGGCGAGAAAATGAGGGCAGATTCTTCCCCGTAGCAAGTAGAGGATGTAAGACCTAGGATGAGCTGGGCTGAGGTGGGAGTTTAGGATTTGAGGGAGTCAGAGAAAGCTTCGTGGAAGAGGTGTGGCTAGGCAGTTGAAGAAAAGAGAGTGGGGAAGGGAGTGAGCTTATCAAGCCGAGAGGCACAGTAGTGGAAAAGAGCACATATAGCGTGTGGGGAACAACAAGAGTTACTGTGGCAGGCACAGAGAGGAGAGAGAAGAGGTGGAGCAGCTGGTCAGAGGTCATATCATTGAGGGCTCCGTGGGCCATGTTTTGCTCTACGATCAGAGGTTTCCAAACTGCAGGACTTTTTCTTCAAATGAAAAGCCTGTGTGGAAGCCTAACGTATATACCAGCAATGGGCAAAGCTGCTCTGGTCTTGCCTCCTCAGCCCCGCTTGTCTGTTGCTATCCCCACAGCTACCCTTGTAGTTCAGTACTTCCCTGTTGCCTGGATTATAGTAACAGCCGCCTCTTCTAGTCTCGTCCCTTTCTCATCTGCCTTCCACCCTGAACCAGAGAGCTTCCTAAAAGGCAGGTTGGCTTTTGTCTTTCCTCTCCTTAAGTCCCTGCTGTGGTTCCTAACTGCCTACCTGAACAAACCTGCATTCCCTGGGCCCTGCCTACTGCGTCACGTTCCATTCTTGCCACGTTCTTCCTGTATCACTCAGCCTTATATTGTAGCCATACAGAAAGGCTTTCAATTTTGTCTTGTCCAGCCCTTGGTGACGTTGCCACTCCTGCCTAGAATGGCCTCCATACCTACTTCCCTTTTTGCCCCAGCTCAAAGTTCACCCTCTCCATGAGGACATTCCTAACCTCCTTTGCCCACAAGTAGATCTGGTCATACTTTTTTTAATGTCAACTGTATCCAGAGGTACAAATCCTATTATTGTAGCTTTGTATGGGGACAGATATGAGAGATGTTAAGAAAGTTGAACCGGTAGGATCCAGTCAGAGAATGGATGTGGGTGAAGAACAGATTTGGAAGAGTCTGGGATGGCTCCCAGGTTTCTATCGGGATTGACACGTTGTATTGTCACAGAGAACATAGGAGCAGAAGGATTTGGAGAGGGAAAGACAAGTCCCACGCTGGTGAAGTGGAATTTGTGTTGCCTGTGGAGATCCAAGTTGAGATGAGCAGTAGGCTGTCAGATAGATGAGCCTGGGGTGCAGGAAGGACATCTGGAGGCACGCATTTGGGAATCAATAGGTAGGTAATAGGTAAATCTTTAGAAATGAATGAGATTATTCATGTGTGAGAGGGGAAGAGAGATGTGGATGAGGTAGTTAAGGAAAAAGGTGGCATGGGAATAGATGCCCCATATCATCCCGGTTCCATTTTCCCCACCATTTTGGTCCCTGAGACTACAAAGAAGACAGTGCAACTTGACAAAAGCTCTGTAAACAGAAGAGCTGCATTTGCTCTTCTGACCTTAGGCCTCGCCAAAGTCCAATGAAATGGTGACTCATAACTGTCAGGTGACCTATCCCGCCAACCAAAATGGAGAAATGTCTCTAATCTCACCATATGTGATTGCATATAATACCAGTACACTTATGATTCAATATTTAGAGAAAAGAAAGTTAGTAATATTAAAACAGGACTGGGGGTATTTCTGGTTATTAAAACTTGACTCCTTAAATAATTTAGAAACTATTGAAGCAGGAATCTCTCTGAATATTGCTCTTAGACATAGCAATACTTTCCCACTAGAAATGATTTTTTTTTTCTAAATTAATATGTAAACAAACACAGAGTCCATTTTACAGCAAGGGAAAAGTAAGTGTGGACATATTATTGCAAAGATTCTCTGTTTTCTTTACCAAGAAGAAAGAAATATCTTCTTCGTCACAGGAAGAGAGAATAGTGAATGCACGATCATAATGTGTAGATGAAGTGGCTTCATCTTGTGATAAATGCAGGTGAATAGAGAATTCCCTGGAGTCTAGTGTGTGGTAAGTTAAATCATGCGAGCTCTCTATGATGACGTGATTCGGTGCAGGCCTTTCTCAGTGATAACATTTTTCATGCTTCCTCAGACTTATTCAAACGCTGCAGAACTTCCTTACCAGCACAAGAGGGCTTCTCAGCTTTCGGGAGTACTATATTTCACTAAGTACTGATCAGTTGAAACGGTACCGTTTCCACATCTGGGGTGTGACGGCTGCGTCCCGCTGTCTGGGGCGCTGGGCAGGAGCCCACTTTGCTGCCATAGGTCAGTGAACAGGCGGCAGAGGGAGAGGCAACCGCCTCTCGACTAGAGCAGTTAAATCAGTCTTGGCAAATCCAGGAACACGCCTCAACCAGGCCACTCTTATCTCTATGTGGTCAATTAGAGGAAGATCTCAGGAGGAAAGAAAAGAAAAAGAAAGAATGATGTAATTTCTTTTATAGCTTCCTTGGCATGATTCATATGAATATTCATTATTACACATGGGACGTATATATGTATTATCAGATCCGGGCTTAAATGTAGAGGCATCTTGATAAAGAAACAATAATTCAGCATGAGCTATGTATTTGTCTTAAGGAGGTATGAACTATTCAGAGCTCATAGAAATTTGGGACACAGGCATATGCCAAATTATTTTCAAATGTTTATTTTCTGCTATATACCCATAATTGTCTAATTTTGGCAGTAGCTATTTTTGTCTTAAAGTGAAAATATGCTTTCAATTAAAATAAAAAACTATGTGCAATGACTTCCAGTTAATTTTATAATAAGAAATATGTATTACCATTAAGTAATATAATTATTTTTTTATAATTTTCTTATCTTTTTAACTAGAACTCTATAAAGATGAGAGACATGCTTTCATCTTCATTGCACTCTCTGTTTACTTGTTTATTTTTACTAAATCAAAGATTTTCCATGTCACATTTTCAGATGTCTTGGGGGAGGAAGTTTTAAAAAGTATTTTCAAGCATTGATAAATATGTAGCAAGTCTTATTTTACATATTTTAAAAATATCGATTTTACTAAAGAATAAATTAAGTAGGAGAAATTTAAATGACATTTCAAGGTCAAAATAGAAGTAGGAAGAAAATTGGGATGTAGTTTTATGTTCTCGTTAGCCCTGACCTCTCCCACTCCAGGCCTGCATGTGAGCTCCACTTGGATATTTAACAGCTCTGTATTAATATGTTATCGGTAGAGCCCATCATTATTTTCCCCTAAACCTATTCCTTCACTACTCTTCTCCCACTTAGTCTGTGGTGTCATCATCCGTCCAATTGCTTAGGCCAGAGACTTGGGTTCATCTTTTGTTTTCCTCCCTTCCTTCATCCATCCTTCAGCGAATCCTGTTGATTCTCTCTCTAAATAAATAAATAAATAAATAAATACACACACACACACATATATTACTTTATATTATATGTATATATATATATACACAACTTTTCACCATTCCATTACATTCATCCTAGTCTGAGGTTTGCTTACCTTACCAACCTTCCGACAAGGTTGGAACTTACCAACACCTCTCGCTGGGATCATTGCAATAACCTCCAGGTGTCAAGTGCGTGGTAAGTTAAATCATTCAAGCTGTCTCTGGTTTATTTTTGTCCTTCTACAATCTATTTTGTACTAGGTGGCCAAGTGATATTTACTGAAACAAACTCAGAAACAATCACTGACTCATCTAAAAACCTCTACATTTAGAAGAAAATGGAACCTCCTAAACCTAGCCCATACACCCTGCATAATCTGTCCTCAGCTTTTCCTCTCTGGCCCTGTCTCCTCCCGTTCCCTCACTAGTACAAGTGTTTTCTGACTTGTTCATCACTTTATCCACAGCAGAGTGTTGAGCACACAAGTAGGCACTTGATACATTTGTCAAATGTGTGAAGAAATATTTTAGACATTTTCCTGTGCCTAAAAAAATGTTCTCCTTTGGCTTTGGTGCTAAGCAGCGCTCAAACTAAATGCACAGTTGGGCGTTCCTGTGAGATTTTGGGACTGATCATCCGTGAGTGAAAGCTTAGGGCAGGCAGGACCTGCTTTGCAACCTGTGCTGTGGCCGTTCCTTGACCTCCCCTCTAGGCTTAGCTTCACCTGGGCTGTGAGGCCAATCCTGAGTTAAGATAGGAGTGATTCAAAGGCCTATGTTTTACCAGCAGATGACTCAACTTGACGGTTCCTTAATACCAGCCCAACTATGACCTTGTGAATTTCTGCCCTATTTCTGAGCCCAAGTTGATATCTTGATCCTTGTTTTGGTAACTGAATTTCTACCTATTTCTTTCTGCCTCAACAACTGCTCAGTAATTCCCTTCTTCCCAGTCCAGGACCCACCTATACTCTTATGTGCACTTCAGTTAACCTATATCCAATGTTTTACATATTGGACCTTACTATAAATCTCTTCTAAAACTGATTTACCCTCCTAGTTGAGACCTGATAGTACCAAAGCGATCCATGAGGATGAATGACCGGCCGTAATGTTGGAAGTCAGCCTTCAGAAAACACTCAAAGCATAAATCTTGTGAAATCTCTCACAAGCAAAAACAATTACAACAAAATCCCCATGGCGTTCAGTATTTGCATAGTCCCAAAATATTTCTAGCCCCTTTAAAAAAGGAAAACCAGAATGGGGAAAGAATTTAGCGCAGCTTTTAATGTTATGGAAGGCCAATCCTCAGTACTGGCCATGAGGGCAATGCTAACAGTAATGCCTTTGGAAGTTGCTCTAACAAGAAGAAGAGAGCCTGGCCCATAGTGGGCACTCCATAAATCAAGGGAAAAGAATGAACGAATGAATGAAGGAGGGGCAGACCCCAAGTGGCCTGAGGATGAAGACTGCCAAAAGCAGATACTCTTTTGGGGAGTAACTAGGCTCTGACTTTGCTTTGGAGCATAGCCATGAAAAAGGAAAATAGGTACTCAGACATAGTTATTTCTTAAAATAGCATATTCAATTAAAATGACTGAAATATTTCAAGTGAGGTCTTTTACCACTCCAGACTGAGTTGATGGAAATTTCCCAGTATTTTTTTTTAAGTGAGGCCTTGGCCAATTGCCTATGTGGTTTGGGGAGAAGTATTGGCAGGATATTTTCTGATGAAGGTAGAAATCTGGCAGCAATACCTCAAAGGAATCTGGATGTAGTTCATAAAACCACCTCTGGTACTTACAGCTGGTCATTTTATGACATCGTTTGAGTATCAGTTTCCTTAAATAGGTGATTTTAAAGATGATTGCATCATTCTTGAGTTTATTTAGACTCTATTTGAAATCACAATTTTTGATCTTTGATATTACAACAGAAATCAGATGGAGCTGAGAGGGAACTTAGGCTGTGATTTTTAAACTTTCAAATATTTGAGCTCACATTGTCTCTATCAGAGAAACTGGGTCCCACCGTGATCAACTACAAATGCCATTTTTTCCAAAAGAGTACAGAGGCATTCTACTATTGGAGATACAATTTACGCCGTTTAAAGGAAATAAACATTGCAGTTACTTGTTGGGAATTATCATTGAACTTTAATGCATAAAAACAAAACGGTAATTGCATTAGTGTTTTAAAATAGAAATAATACTTTTGAGTATACAACTGAATGCTATGGTGACTTGGAAACCACAAAGACAATAAATTACAGCACTATTATTAGGGATGTATTTTATTGTTAAGGTGGAAGTAGGAGAAAACACAAATTAAAGTAAGAGTAAAAATTTTGTGAAAACCCTCATTCCATCTAGTCAACTTCACATTTCACAATTGATAATGTACTACCAGCTGAGAACCACCGGTCTAAGGATTAAGTTAGTGTTGTAGGTTGAAGCATGCCGCCCTAAAAGATGTGGAAGTTCTAGCCTCCAGAACCTGTAAATATGACCTTGTTTGGAAATAGGATCTTTGCAGATGAGCAAATTAACGTGAGATCATTTGGGTGGGCCCTAATACAGTATGACTGGTGTCCTTATAAAATGGGGGCATTTGGACACAGAGATTGACACGTATACAAGGAGAATGCCATCTGAAGATGGAGGCAGAGATCAGGGTGATACAAGGAACTCCAAAGGTTGACAGCCAACCGCTAGAAGCTCAGAAAGAGGCAAGGAACAGATTGTCTCTGACAGTTCTCAGAAGGAAGCAACCGTGATCAGAACTGGGAGACGAAAGTCTCTGCTGTTTAAGCCACCCAGTTTGTGGTGCTTTGTTATAGCAGCCCTAGCACACTGATACAGCTAGTCATCTGGTTCTTTAGATTAATAGTCTATCTATCATCTATCTGTCTGTCTGTCTGTCTGTCTACGTATCGATCTATCAGCAAGTTACTATTTAATAGCAGAAGAACTATTTCTTCCCCAAATTTCTACTCAAAAGCTGTGCTGGGTCTCATCTGTCCACCCCTCCTGCTCCTCTTCTTACCCCTTTGCTCCCTGCTCTGTGCTCCCGGGGGCACCTCTATGAACAGAATCAACGGACTCCCTTGCCCTCTGACTTTCACTTGGGTTCAGCCAATGACAAGCAGCAGCAAGAGATCCAGGGCAGAGATGCAAGGGAGGCTGAGGTGTTCTTTTCCTGGTTTCTCCTCTGCCTTCTGGCTGCGTCCCTTTTCTGAAGGTCACAGTTCCTGTCGGATGTCCCCCTCCATACAACACAGCTCTCTCCGTGACCACTCCCTCTTCCCTTGCCCCTTCAGACCCAGACTGCTGCCCTAAACCCTATAGTTTCCCACACTTGTCCACACATGGTTAAGCCTTCCTCAAATTATCCCAGCCTTCTGTTTCCTGCTAGAAATCCCAGTATGGAAAATATATTAAAATAGAGCTGATTGGTTTAAAGTAAGGAATATAATCTGGACCCCAGTTCCCTAAACTATCAAAACAAATGCCCTTGAGCTCTCTGGTGATCCAGTGTTCTAGATCTTTTAAGCCTGGAGTCATAAACTCGAATGCCCAAGAGGGCCAGTGGGATAGTGAGAACGAGGGGTGTGGATTTGTCGGGGAAGGACTCCGGAGACTTGGAGACGAGCTATACCTAAAGGGGCAGTAGCTGCTCAGCTCCAGCTGATTTTTCACCACTGGGGAATGTAGACACAGTGTTGCCAAAACTAATTTTTTAAACAAGAGAAACCAGAAATCAAGATTTTTTTACGTGGACATTCTTGGTTTTTCAATGTTGGCAACTAGTTCAAAAAATGTTAAGACACAGCAGGCCAGCAAAATACTTCTGCAGTCTAGATTTGTGACTCTGTCTTTGCATCCTCCTCGGTCGCCAGAAACTACCTGGACCATATTTCCTTAGACCCTACAGGGGAATTACAATGCAATAACACGCCTAGGTTTTTATTAAATTAAAGGTGGAGACAAAAGAAAATCTCTCTGCTCTTGGTACAGTCCACTTTTCAAGACATTCTTCACCAGATTTTCGTAGTTCTTTCCTTAAAGATGCATGAAATAAATTCCTCTCAAGAATTTAGCTCCAGAAAAAAGTCTTCACTGCTCTTTTTTTTTTTTTCCCCTGCTTTTTTCTCCCCAAATCCCCCCAGCACATAGTTGTGTATTTTTAGTTGTAGGTCCTTCTAGTTGGGGCATGTGGGATACCGCCTGAGCATGGCCTGATGAGTGGTGCTATGTTCGAACCCAGGATTGGAACCAGCGAAACCGCTGGGAAGCGGAGCCCGTGAACTTAACCCCTCAGCCACGGGGCCAGCCCCTCACTGCTCTTAAAAAGCACATACACCTTATTTTATTGGTTAAGGGGGTAAGTAATAGAGTGGTTCCCACGTCAGGCACCATACTTGGTATTTAATTTAGGACAAGCTAGACTCGTGCTGTGGTAGTAGACAACTCCGAAATCTCAGTGCCTTAACACATAAAGTTTATTTCTCCCTCAAAGAGAGTCCTCTGTGGGCCAGGAACCTTCCAGAGTGGCTGTTTCCTTTGTGATCCAACCTGGCTGGATCTGGTGGCTCCTGTGAATCAATACATGTGCTCCATGGACCGGGGGCAGGGCTTTCACTGCCTCAGTCCGGAAGTGACGCATGTTGTTTTTGCTCACTCCTCATTGGTCAAAATCAGTCTCATGCCCCTGCCCAACTGTCAGGGGGATGAGAGAGTTTTCCACGTGCTGAGGAAGGAGAGGAGATCAGGAATGGGGCGGGCTAGCAGTGTCCTCTTTTGGCATCTTCGATACATTATCTGAATGCCATGAAAGCCATCACAGTTCTCTTTTTGCTTTTGACTACAGAAGCCCAGAACAGCTAATTGTAGACTAAATATTTCCTAAATGTTCTCCAGATATTTTTCCTTCTCCTTTCTTATATTAGGCCATGTTCTTTCTCATTTTATCGGGGCCCTGTTGTCTGTATACTTTTTAGTATAAGCTGCCTCTGATTCGTTGGGGGAAGAATAAGGAGGAAAAACAGTAAATGAAGACAATGGAAATAAGTAGGAAAAAGTTAAATATATAGGTATTTGCTTCACAACTATAACTGGTGCTGATCCAGGCCACTTCAAACCAAGGAGAGGCAGACCATCAAGAGGCACGGAGAGCAACAGAGGTGGTCATAGAAACAGCCTAGTCCTGCACCCAGCAAGGGCTGGCCCCTCTGAGACCTCGCCCCACCATTTCCTTGCCTGCTCTTAGTACAGCCCTGAGACGGCTCATGCGAGCTCACTACTGCAGTTTTGCCTCTTTTGGGTCCCACTGGGGCCCTGGGAGCCATTGCTGCTTCCCTCCTTGGTTATAGCTTCTCACCGGTACCTTGCTTCACCCAAGGTAGCTTCTTCATTATAATAATTCTTTTCCCAGCTTCCCCAGGATGGCAGGTCCATTCTAACAGTTTTCTTATAGCCCTTCCTCTGCCAGAATAATTTCAGATAAGCATCTCCAGAGGCTTCTTATCACCCTCTGATAACACCTCTGAGATCCTTTCAATAGCCTTGTTCATTAAGGCCAGGAGAGGCCTTTCAGTCACTTCCATCTTCCATTTCTCAGAGTTCCAAGCCTGCTCCACCACCATGGGGTGACTTCTTTGACTACAGAGCATTGTCCGAGCATCTTTTGTTCTCCTCTCATGTGAAGCCCATTGTCCAGTCCTAAAGGATTCTCCCAGAGCACCGTTGAGCTCTCATAGATACAGAAGAGGAGACTGGGTAACTGCCACCAGGGGTGAATGAGTGTGGCAGAATAATAGTAAAGCTTTTCTTATTGTTTTATTATAATAAATACAATCCGAGTGACTGAATGAATATGATGTAGCAGGACCTCTCCATATGTTATTTAATTCCTCACAACAATTTCTGAGATTTATAGTGTAATGCACTTTGCAGATGAGAAAACTGGGCCTCAGAGGGGTGAAGTCACTTACGGCTAAAAGGCTAATACCTCAGTACAGCTGGGAGATGAACGCCATCCATGGGATGTCTAAGGTGTGCTCTTGCCTCCCAAGCCAAGGAGCAGGTGTGCAAGGGAAGCCTTCTTCTAAAACTCCAGCTACATGGCCATATGTTTATTCCGTATGTAATAATTAACAGTATCCCACTGTGGCTCACTTTTTGGTAAGTTGTCAATAAATCAAATTCCTCAAGATCTCCAACTTAAAGAGATTAAAGAGAAATGGATTCTAATGAAGGTGTAGTATTTATAAAAAGCTGACGTGGAAGCAAAGAAGCATCTTCAGAGATAATCCTTTTAAGCGTGAAGGAAAATCTGCCTCGTCTTAATCGGTGCCTTCTGCAGCGCTGCTTGCCTGCCTGAGATGGGGACTTAGGAAGGGATAAAGTGAGGCGTCTTCTTCCTGAGGTTGCAGCTAAGATTTTCATCTTGCAGGGTCTGCAAAACACTCTCAAGCCCAGCAGGAAAATATTGAAGTTAAGTTTTCCTGTCCCTTCTGAGCCTTATCAGATCTTCATGCAGAGAGCAGTGAACGTGCTAGAGCGACAGGGATGAATGAAAAGCCCGTTTGGTGAGGGGAGAGAATGATCACCACCAATATCGCGGTGTTTTCTTTCCTGCTGATAACAAAAAGAAATGGTTTAGTAATTTGTAGGTAACTACTGTGTTGTGAGGGAAACATGCTATTTGATTTGCTTATTCCAAGGATAAGTGAATCTCTTTTTACTGCTCAGTGGGTTCATTATTTAACCCCAACATTTTAAGTTTTCATCCCTCTTTTTCTTGAGGAAAAGAATAGGAACCTCAAGAAATAACACTGTGGTACTTGTATTAGTCTGGTTGGGCTCCCATAACAAAATGGCATAGCCTGGGTGTCTTCAACAGCAGGAATTATTTCTCACACTTCTAGAGACTGGAGGTCCAAGATCAAGGTGCCATCAGGGTTAATGTCTGGTTAGTGACAGCTGTCTCCCTGGGTTGCAGACAGCTACCTTCTTGATGTGTCCTCACATGGCCTTTCCTCGGTGTGGGCAGGTAGAGACAGAGAGAGAAAAAACAAGCTGTCTCTTCTCTCTTGTAAGGGCGCTAATCTCTTCCTGAGGGCCCCACCCTCATGACCTCATCTAAACCTAATTACCTCCAAAAGACCTATCTCCAGACACCATCACATTGTAAGTTAAGGGCTTCAACATATGAATTTGGCAAGGGGGGGGGGACACAATTCAGTCCATAGCATTCTATCCCTGGCCCCCAAAATTCATATCCTTCTCATCTGCAAAACACATTCACTGCATATCAACAGCCCTCAAAGTCCTGATTTATTTCAGCATCAACCCTAAAGTCTAAAATCCACAGCCTCATCTAAACATCATCTAAATCAGATATGGGTGAGACTGGAGTACGATTCATCATGAGGCAGAATTCCTCTCCAGTTGTGAATCTGTGAAGCTAGACAAGTTGTGTGCTTCCAAAATACAATGGTAAGAGGGGCACAGGCTAGACATTCTCATTCCAAGTGGGAGAAATAGGAAAGAAGGAAGGGGTGACAGGTCCCAAGCAAGTCCAAAACTTAGCAAGTCAAATTCCATTGGATATTAAGTCATGAGAATAATCTGCTTTGGCTCAATGTCCCACCTTCCAGGCCCACTGGATTGCACTGTTACCCCCATCGCTCTGCCGGGCAGCCCTGCTCCTTTGGCTCCCTCCAATTTCCAATAACATGCTCCTCGTTTTCTTATGAGACTTCACCAGAATCACCCTTAATGTCCATATTTCTCACATGCACCTCAAAACTCATCCAGCCAGTATCCTTTACCCCGTTCTAGAGCCACTCCACATATTTAGGTATTTGTAACAGCAGTGCTGTCTTACGTAAAATAATTTCATTAAGTATTTTGATAATGACACATGGGAATTTATAGTAATCAAGATAGTTTTAGAAAACTCCCTATTATTTGTATGTGTCCGGAACCTAGTGAACATTGCAAGAATGAAATTAATCCAAACCTGAAAAAATATGGATTTCAACTAAAGTATTTCCAAATAATAGGATCTATGCCTTTGGAATAATGTAAAATTGCAGCCACTAATTCTTTTTTATTTCCTTATTGATTAGCATTTAAAGATCAAATTTATATGTGCACATAATTGAATTAGTCAATTAATCCTATAAGATTTATTAAGACAAAGCAAAGACAGTTCTCCCCCTCAATTTGGAGGAGGCTGGTTATGTTGATAGATGTTAACAGATGACAAAAGGAGACAGAGATAATTAACTCCTGTTTTCCTTCTGTTTTCTCTAACATAAACAGTGGTCTTAAGACAAGAATGCATTTATTAAGCAATATAAAGAATAAATTATAGTTTATTATAGGTTGAGATGTAAAGAGAAAACAACAACCTACTCTGGATGAATTCAGATGTTCAGGCCTTAATTCAAGGATGCTGAAGAAACTTTTTAGGTTCATTTTAAAACTCTTTGAAATTCCAAGCAACCACTAGAAATGAGAGAGTGAGAAAATGAGAAAAATGGAGAATGAGAGAGTGTCTAAGATGGCTAAATGCCCTAATTTTTTTAATAAAGGGAAATGTCTGGTTAAATTCTAAAGAGGATTTTCCAAAATATAATTCATGAGCATTTAGAAGCAAATGGAGTGGTCTCTAAAAGCCTGTCTAATTTTTCCTCTGTGGGGTCCCAGGACGCCCAGTGTGTATGGGAATTGTAGTTGATGGCACTGCTTCCTTTCCTCTGTTCTGCTCAAGAGCTGAGCTCCCAACGTCGCTTTGGCTTCATCCTTGGACTTCTCAAGAAACCTTCTTTCAATAAGTTTGGAAACACGTGCTATAGCAGTGATACACCTGGGTTTCAGTAAACCATCTGAAGACATCAGAATATCTTTGTGAATAATATGGAGAAATGGAGGCCGAATGATGGTACGTACGGTGCAGTGATCTCTTGATTGTTTGAGCAGCCATACCTCCTCCTGACTCTCCCCACTTCAAAAGGTCACTATAGGAAGATGTCACCCATCAGTACCAATGAGTGAATCCCAACTTTGAAATTCCAGGCATCAGGGAGGACCTGGGGAGACGTTTGTTGCAAGGGTATTTTTGGCGCCCCCTCAAATAATAGCAAGTTGGCAACTTCTTGGTTATAGTTCCTGAGGATAGTATCCCGTGGGTAAATATTTTTAAAGCCACAAAGTGGGCTTTGCAAAGAATGAGAAAAGCAAAACAAAGGACTGTTTCATATTTAAGATTTAAATCTCTGTTCTTGGGCCTGTGCCTAGTTCTATCAAAACAATGCTATCCATCCAACAAGTCCCGTGTGAACTGTCCTGTAGTGAATATCTACAGAAATGCTGATTTTCTAATTGAATTATTAATACATAATTGGAAAACTACTTTATTCTTATTATATGTTTTTTAAAAAGCTCTTTAAAAAGTTAAATGTGCTTTATAAGTGTCAACTCAGAAAACTGCTCATTTTCACCATGAGGTGAAGAGGAAGATGGTTTTGTTTCATTGTAATATTTTTCTTTTTTAAAGATTTTATTTTTTCCTTTTTCTCCCCAAAGCCTCCCGGTACATAGCTGCACATTCTCCATTGTGGGTCCTTCTAGTTGTGGCATGTGGGACGCTGCCACAGCGTGGTCTGATGAGCAGTGCCATGTCTGCGCCCAGGATTCAAACCAACGAAACACTGGGCCGCCTGCAGCAGAGCGCGCGAACCCAACCACTCGGCCACGGGGCCAGCCCCTCATTGTAATATTTTTATACTTGGAAAATAAACCCCTGCAAAACACATGAGTTGACCAAGATGATTGAATGAAAAAACTGGTATAAGATCAAAATTTCTCATCTCTTTTCTTGTGTAACTCTCATTATCTTTTTTTTTTTTAAAGATTTTTTAATTTTTTCCTTTTTCTCCCCAAAGCCCCCCGGTACATAGTTGTGTATTCTTCGTTGTGGGTCCTTCTAGTTGTGGCATGTGGGACGCTGCCTCAGCATGGTTTGATGAGCAGTGCCATGTCCACGCCCAGGATTCGAACTAATGAAACACTGGGCCGTCTGCAGCAGAGCGTGTGAACTTAACCACTCGGCCACGGGGCCAGCCCCCTCATTATCTTTTTTTTAATGAAAATTTTCCCTCAAGAAAATATGTATCTGTGGGGTGCTGGCATACAAAATGCTTTTTTTTTTTTTAAAGATTTTATTCTTTTTCCTTTTTCTCCCCAAAGCCCCCCGTTACATAGTTGTATATTCTTCGTTGTGGGTCCACCTAGTTGTGGCATGTGGGATGCTGCCTCAGCGTGGTTTGATGAGCAGTGCCATGTCCGCGCCCAGGATTCGAACCAATGAAACACTGGGCCGCCTGTAGCCGAGTGCGCGAACTTAACCACTCAGCCAAGGGGCCAGCCCCCAAAATGCTTTTTAATTGTGATATTTTGCCAGATTTATGGAAATCGTGCCTCTATACCCTGATGATTTGAAAGGAGGGGAGAGTGTGGTCACTGTTGAGGGTGTTACTTTGTTTGGTTGTGCAGATTTAATAAATCCCACCGTGTTATGGTTCAGCTTTATTTAGTTTTGTGTTCACCCAAACTCTTGAGAATAAACCAAATCGCGTTCTCTCTAATGCTGTATTAGCTCTGTGCCTTGAATGGAAACTAAATGCAAATGCTTTCATTGCACTATCCCCTTGTTAATTTATCACATGTTTAAACACTGCAGCATATTGGAAAACCTTGTTATTTCGTAATCTTCAGATTCTTTGCACAATGATCTTAAGAACAGAATAATGAGTAAAGATAAGTCAATGGGAAGCACATGTCTACAGGGCAACTGGCAGCATCCCAAAGCCATTTGTCTGTGGTATCTGGTGAAATTGCTGGAGTCAGCGCGCACTGCAACTGCATGACAGAGCAGAAAAGAAGGAAGAAAAAATCTCCAAATTAAAGGAAGCAAGTGAAGCACCACTTTCAAGCCTTAATCATGCTCTCAAATCATTTATTCTCTCCATAAAAATGTATGTTCTGACAAAACTCATACTCTGTAGCAGAGTTTTAGTTCAAAGTTAGTAACTACTACAACTACTAAAATCAATATGGAGTGCCAGCTTCCAGGGAAGGGTGAAGCCAGAGAAGAGTTTTGCAGGACAGAGCACAAGGGGTCTTGTCCCAAAGGGGACCCAGCAAATATTTGTGGACTTGACTGATGGTGCCTGAGGGCAATTAAGGGAATTCAGTTGTCCCACTGCTGTCTTGCTATACCGAGGGCAGAAATGCTGATCGTGGTCCAATGTTGCTGATCAGCTGGCGTTAAGCTCCTGGGCAGAGCCACGCACTCAGTGATGAGTGTACGCACATGAAGAGAGAGAAGGAAGCGGCGTTGGAGGGTCTACTTTGTCTTTCTTCTTTCTTAGCACATCTTTTCATCCGCATTTGGAGCTCTGACTCATCAGATTTGGTTTTAAAACTTGCCTTAAAATAAACATCACCCAACTTGCATTTAGACAACATTTTACAAATGGTTGCACCCCAAACCTACTTTACTTAATGTATACCATTGTTCTGGACTTAGTCTCTTTATTTCAACAGTTGTGTTTTGAAAATAGCTGGTGTCATTTTCGGTAGAATTTTTTGACTTCAGCAGAATATTGATGAGCTTGATTGCAATATTAAGTCATAGAGACATTTTAAATGGCATTTGCTGACTCTATCATCCATTTTTTTAAAAATGCTGACTCTCTGTGATGCCTGTCTCTCATTCTTAAAATTTAGTTTAAAATCTGGATCAATGACTAAAGCATAAGCAATTCCTGAAGATGGTTTTCAAAAGTGTTTTGTCCACTAACATTCTATTTAAAATTTTTTTCTTTCTGCTTACATACTTCCCAGTACCACGTTATATTCCATTAACTGGTTGTCTCCCCAACCTCATTTCTTTCCCTCCTCTTTCCCTTCCTTCTCTTCCTTCCTCTCCCCTTCCTCCCTCCCTTTCCTCCTGCCTTCCTTTATTACTTCCTTCTAACATGGTGGATGGTGGTGCCATCCACCTAGATGGGCAAGAGTGAGAGAAAGAGCAGTCTTTGGAGGGGAATTGAGAGTTCAAGTGTAGACATGTCCTGTTAGAAATGTTTACAAATCTCCAAGTGATGATGTCAAGGTGCGGGATATATGAGATAAGAGCCCAGAGAAGGGAGTTGGCCTGTAGATATAAATTTGAACGTCAACAGTGAATTATTACTTTTAAAGCCACAAGATTCAATAAAATCACTTAAAGAGGGAGTATAGTTAAAGAAAGGAAATGGCTAAGGACCAAACCCAGGGCATTCTAACATTAACGGTTGGGAAGAGAAAGAGGAAAAATAATATTTAAATGTGTTGTTATAATTTTATTTTAAAAAGTTTACCTTCCCTATTGACTGGTTGATCCCTATTGTTATTTATTTTGGCATTGGCGTGGGACATGGTTTTCTCTTTTCAGAACTTTAAAAAATTTGCTGTCTAGAGAAAGTGTCTGATTCAAGTTTTTTGGCCCAATACTATGACGTTGATCCATATTATTGTTGGTTGCAAGGCCAGTTCTTAGATAATGGGGCTTCCCAAGACTGAGGCAAGTGAGGTACATTATCAAATACCAGAACTACCAAGGTGTCAGTACCTGTCAGGTGGAAAAGGTAAAATGCAGTTTAGGAATGAGACAGGAGTGTCTGGAGCTGAGAGTCTCACAGAACTGGAAAGGTAAAACAGGCAGGAAGTGAGATAAACAGAGGTAATGCTGGTAGGGTCAGAATAAGGCTGTCTGACACGAGGCTGGTGCCTTGAAGGCTGTTCAAGAACCAATCCCCTGAATACATCCTGGCGTATGCCTTGTAAGCTGTGCTTGATACAGCCAAACCACATCAGACAAAACCTACCATCCGCCTTTTTGGGCATTTCTAATTTTAAAGTGCAGAGTCATCTTCTTCCAAATGTTCTTTCAATTCTGATCATTAGAATCATGTCCACTGCTTCCTTTTAAGAGAAAGACTCAGATTCACATTTCATTAACATGACTGAGTGCCAACTCTCCTCCGGGCACTGGGCAGGTCACTTGTACGTACATCAGCTCTTTTAGGGATTAAATTGTTATCTTGGCCAAGGCAGGAGTTCATATAAATAGTTTACACTGCCACGGTTTGGAAGCCATGTGTAAATTTCCTAAATCCTCTTGTGTGCAGTATTTGCTTAATAATTTGTCTCGTCTGGAATATTCGAAAATTTAGTCCTGTATGATTTAGATGTGGTGTCAGAGGAAGTCTTCGCAGCTCACTTTCTTCTTCCATGTAGAGAAGGGCACATCTGACATAATACAACAATATAACATCGCCAGGGTGAGAATAAATAGCAAGCTATAAACAAACAAATAAGAAACCGAGTTGTAAAATAAAAGACCATTAGAAATGTGGCCAAACACTGTTATCGTGGAGAGCCTGAGTCGGCATTACATTAGGCAGGTGGGCCTTTGGCTATGCCACGCAGGTGATGACCTCTTCTGAGACCAGGTGTTCTTCCTGGGTCCTCAGGGCCCTTGAATGAACTAGCGGAGAACCATTTTCAAAATGTTAAGAACCAAAAGAACATCTTACACTTGTTCATCTGAAACAGAGCTTTGTATCTGTGCTCTTAGCTTCATTTTCCAGCTGTGCCACATCATTTCTCACCATCTTGTCCGACCCTGAAACTTCGGTGTGTTTATCTAGCCTCAGTTCTCCATCACCGTTCCAGTGGGATGCTGGTTATCGTATGGTGAACTAATACTATGTCTTCAAACCAGAAAACATGAGTAAATCAGCAATTACTCACTACACAATGTGTACTCCCTATTGTATTCCTCACTTGGTGTGAGCCTGGTCCTTCAAGGGAGATGAGATGGGCAAGGAGAGCAGCAAACTTCCCCCTCCATGGCACTTCCCTGCCCAGATGCCAGGAGAGTGAGCATCCACCATTTCCCCTTCCAGGTTCTCCAGTTCCCCTCCTGGCAGACACTGCTGTGTACATCAGGCAAATCCAAGTAATAGGCAACTGCATGATTTATTACTTGACCAGGACCAGTAGGAGAAACAAAGTTTCCACGGACCTCAGAAACTCTGATGTGCACAAGGGGAAATTAACTCCGTTGTATATACGTCATCTTCTTCTCCTTCAGAACAACATTCTTATCTCTGGTACAATCTTCTCCAGCAATACTCCCAAGACCAGTAGTTTTCAGTTTTGGGTACTCATTAGAATCATCTGGGGAACTTAAAAAACTCAGCATCTGAAAGCTCGCGGGTAATTCCAATGTGCAGCCAAGTTGAGCATCACTGCCCTGGGCCCTCTCCCAAGTTTGAGCTAACAATATCAAGAGATCAAAGGAGCTGCCTCTAATTATCGTCTAATTCTTAATTTGCATTTTTTTCTTAGTGTAACGTCATTACGGTTAGGTGGGGGCAACCAGGAGTGAAATATGTACAGCTGAGATTGAGGAAGACTTTTTGCCTCTACTCGGTAAAACTCTTTGTGTTCTTGGCTGCTCTCACACTTGAGGTTAAAAGAATGCACACCGCTCCACATTTCTGCCAGTTTGCTCCTCTGGTTTTGTTCCCCTCTCTCCACAAGGTCTGGCTCTCTCTCTAGAAATTCTGGCTGATGGATGAAATTTCTCCAGAATTTACTGCTTAGTGCTATCGAAGCACATAAAGTCTTTCCCACCTCTTAAATACTTGATTTCCCCCTCTGATCAATATTTGCCTCTCAATGGTAGATAATATTTGACAAAACAGGATCTGATGGGGAAAGAGAATAAAGAGACTTTGGGTGCTGAAAAGGTTGGCAATAAGAGACGTCTGCCCTTTGGTCAGTGATGGAGATTGTTAGAACCACGTGGGGAGAGTTGAAAGTGGCTTGGGCTTGCTGCTCAGGATAGCAAAGACTCCTTCCTGGCCTGAAATTTGTACTCAGAAATTTGTATCAGTGCCTAACCAGGACCTTTACTAGAACTGGCCGCAAAACCCACAGACCAGGCGTCCATCCCTGAGAGGGATTGGCCTGCCTTGCCCTTGGTGATTTCAAATTAGGTCATGTATTGCTGGCTTCAGAAGACCTTCAGCTGTATCTGGAACCTCAACTAATATTTGTACTGAAGCCACTTACACCAAAATTCTCTTTGAAACATCAAAGTTAGCTCATCCCTTATGCCCCAGACACATTAATTTCTATGGTTCTCTCTTGCCTGCTGTCATGGTCTGTGCTTCTCATTATGAAAGAGGACCCAAACTCCACTGCTCCCCCCATCCAAACTTCATTCCATCATAAACTAGCTCTCCTACATTCTCACTTTCATTCCAGAATGTTCTTGCTATTTCTTTACCATAACTATAATATGACTTTCCCAAGAATGTGTCATTTCCTCTGCATCTCCTCAAACACAGAAAACCACAGAGTTGAAGGATGTTGTCAGTTTTCTGCCTTCTCTGCAAAATGGCATCTATAATTCCATTATTCTTCCACGTTCTTGAAAAAAGATTCTCCCAGTCTGAGGATTCTGCGGTCTGGAATGACATCCTTTGTCCCGCCTTATCCCCCTCTTCTGCTTTCCTGTTGGTTAGTCCCTCATGTTAATTAAAAATGTGGGCAAGTGCTTTACCATACTCTCCAACACAAGTCTTAACCATTCTCCTGGCTATGTTTGCAACGACATTTTGTTTGCAAGCACCGAAGGGTGAAAATGTATACACTTTATGACATCTGTGCAAAAATTAGAATGCTTTTTATTTTTTATAACTGATCTCATCTTGCACTCTAACCTCCACTGCCCTCATAGTGGGAAGAATAAAACCAGAAAACAAAATCCTCAAAACCTTAAGCTTATCTTTTTGAGGTATGGAGTCTTTTCAAACTTAAAAAGTATCTTTTGTGTTGTTTCAGATTCATCATTTGGATAAATGATCATTCAAGTCGAAGTTATACTCCTGGTCAGGGCAGTTTCTCCCCTTTCTTAAGAGTTCTCTCCTCTCTTTCTCAAGAGTATCAGGGAGGAGGGAGATGCTAGCAGACTCTCTGGCAGAGGCAGGGCTCCTGGTCTGACTTTTCCCTGGGCCATTTCTAGTTTCGGATGCCGTGTGGCTACGCGCGTGGGTGTTGGCTCGGGTGCAGCTGATCCAGCCTGGTTTTTCGGGAAGGTGTCCTGTATGCATGTAAATCAGTGGCACCCACCACAGATTTCATTCCTATGGACCTTGCATTCTGTGGCCTCTCCTCCCTACCCCAGGCCCACTTCTGCTTCACTGGTTCTCTCAGCACCTCTAAATATCTTCTGAGGGCAAGGCTGGGGTCCCTCAGCTGCTTACTCTGCGCCATGCTGGAGTGTGTGCCGCTGAACTTCCAGTTCCCTTCCTCAGCCCTTTCTAATCCCTTGTCACAAAGTCTCCATGCATCCTCCCAACCAGAAGGTAAAACCCAAGCCCCCTCTGCTTTGAACTTTCCCTTCAAATCCTCTGTGATTTCTGTGGGTTTTTCTGCCTTTGGCATCTTCCTTTCTTCTCATCTGCACTTCTCAGAAGAGTGGCTTCTGCTCCCACCATGTTACTGAGTCTGGTCCTTGTAGACCATGAGTAATCTTCCAGCTGCCCAAACTTTTTACCATTTTCAGTATTTTCTTACTGGATCTCTCTGCTTCATTTGACACTCTATCCCTTTATTTTCCTAACATTCTTTCCTGGTTCCACTCAGAACTTTTTGCCCGCTTCCTGTATTGTTTATCCCTTCAGTGTTTATGGGAATTCTGTCCTTGAATTGTTTCTCCTCTATTATGACTAAATCCATGAAGAGGGGACCTTCTCCCTGGGTGATTGCTTTCATTCTCATGTTAAACTACAACCTTTATACTGCTGCTTAAAAGAAAAATTTATGTCTCCTGTTCAAAACATTTCTCTTACCTTTAGACTCATTTATTTAACTACCTTCTGTATATTTCCAGGACTTTCAAACTTAGCATGTACAAACCGAACTCATTATCCTTCCCTGCCTCTCAGGATGTATTTTCCGTCTTGACCGACATCACCTTCTCCCCAGCCACCAGAGCCAGAGACCCTGGTAGTCATCTTTGGTTCTTTAATCTCCCACCCTCCCGCAATGAATCAACAAGGCCTGCCAAGTTTCTCCCTGTTCTACACCAATTTGTCAATGACCTGTCAGTCAGCATCACTGTGTCTAGGTATCTATCTATCATCATCCTTCAATCAATCATCCACCATTATTTGTCTGCAATGAAAATTTGTCACCAAAGGTTACATAGAATTAAATGGTGAAATGTAAATACAAATAAAAATTCAGGAATCAGAGAAACATACATTTTCTAGAAAGGGAAAAAGAAATAAATATGTAGCTTGGGAAGACCCACACTGTTAATTATTGTTGCTATAATTAAGCCTCAAATTTGGCACCAAACTTTTGGGCTGCTAAAGTGAAAATGAGACAAGGTCAATTACCTAATTCTTTTTGTCAGAGAAAACAAAAGAATTTTCATAATTTGAGTTTTTAACTGAGATTAGCTGAAGCTTTGTGTTGATCAAGTTTTGCTTAACTTTCCCTTTAACGTATAGATCACCTTAAATTGGCCCTTTTAACCAATTCCCCCTCCCCTAAAGCAAATCTCCTTTGAGCATGTAATGCTCCTTGAGCATTTTAAGACCTCTCTTTCTGAAAAAAGAGATCCTTTTCAATTTTTCCCAGTCTGACTGTCCCAAGCTTAGGACCTATATTCTGTTTATGGTAGCCCTGGTCCTCCTATTTGTCCTGCTGCTGTGTTTTGTAACCTTGTCTCTCTTTCCTAGAGCTCAGATTTCTTTGCAACTCAACATTTTAAAACCATCACACCAGATTTCAAGCAGATTTATATGTGTCAGGGATTTTAGTTGGGGTCTAAGTTGTGCTGTCTTTTGGATTCAAACATGCCTAGGCAAGTTTCTGGGTCCACTGGGGCTGGCTCCCTAGGGCCTTATTTCATAAAGTGTTGGGGAGTCTTTGATGAAGAACTGTGCTTGCATTATGGCCAGCGAGGGCATGTGACAGTGTCATTTACAGTTATTATTTGTCAATGAAGCAAACATAGTAACCTTTACAGTGGCTGCTTGCTAGCCTACACCTAGACGTGGAAGAAGACAGTAGTGTCTCTTGGCATTAAAGCAAGGAGGCCATGAGCACAGCGTTCGCAGCAGCTGAGCTATCCCCTCCACTGGGACAGAGTTGGCAATGATATGCCTTCATAGAGGCTTCTAAGTATGGCGCAGCGGTGGAGAGCCAGGCTGCGGTGCCAGACAGACCTGATGGGAATCCTGGCTCTGCTCCTCCCTTATGTATAGCTTTGGGTAACTTCCTTCACCTCTCTGAGCCTGCTGTTCTGAGAATTAAAAATAAACCATGTGAAGTACTTGGCATGTTGTAAGTGCTCAGTAAATGGAAGTTATTATTATTATTATCAGGCATCACCATAAATGAGGAGCAAGGGAAGAGGAAAGCGTCAAGCTGTCAAGTTGCATGGCTTTGGGGAGCTCAGGTAAGACATGATTTAGAGGCTTTGGAAACCAATGAAGGAAAGGAGGTTTGAGGCGGGTTGGGATTCTTGCATTATATGATGTATGGAGAGCTGAAGGGACCTGTGTGATCTCAGTTCCTATTCATAAGAATTGTGGCCAGGCCAGGGCTATGGTAGTTTCTTCATAAATGTTGGGATGCAAAAGCCTTTCCATGGGCTCTCTTCTACCTCAGATATAGTCTTATAATCTGGAGTCTTATTTTTTTAGGTTTAGAACTATTTCTGAGTGGGCATTATCCTCTAAATACTGTATAATCCGTAAGTTCTGTACAACCGTACTTGACCTGTCTGTAATATTTTACAGCGTTGACCACTCCCTGTTTCTTGAAGCTGTCTCCTCACTGGAATTCTACGAAACCGGTTTCCCCAGTTTTCCTTCTACCATTCACATCTTTCCATCTTAGTTTTCCTCCTGGAAGCTAAGTTTTTCCTCTGGGGTTTCTCCCTCTTTGAAGCTCTTAACTATCCGTATTTCCCAAGACTATGTTAGCTCCTTGGTCTTGTCACCTTTTAATGATCTCTAGTACATCCAAAACTCATTACGTAAAGCACCATTGATAGGTATATGACTTGCAAGTCTGTTTTTGGAGCCCAGACCCTTCTCTTGAGCTACCGGGTCTGTTTGCCCAACCATGGCAGCATCTGCAAGGAAGTCTTAAACAGAATTGTTGGAACTGAGCTGCAGCTATTGAAACAAATAGGAGATTTCCATTCACACAGGTGCCCACTTGGCCCCTGACATGTAAGCCCCAAGTCTAGGTGGAAGTATTTTGGTGGGAAGAGTACAGACACTGGACCTAAGAGCTAGGTCGAATGATTTCTACCACTTGTCAGTTGCATAACCTTGGGAAAGTTATTAACCTCAGAGAGCCTTCGTTTCATCATCTTTAAGATAGGGGGAAGGTGTACACTTTTAACTTCTTCTTGGCTCTTAGCCCAATGGATGCTCCCAGGATGTATGTATGTTCTTTTATTGTTAGATTTTTTTGTTACCTTTTTTTTTATTGAGTTATAATTGACATCCAACAGTACATTAGTTTCAGGCATACAGCATAATGATTCAATATTTGTATATATTGCAAAAAGATCACTACAATAAGTCTAGTTAATATTCATCACCATACATATACAGAGTTTTTTTTCTTGTGATGAGAACTTTTAAGATCTATTCTCTTAGCAACTTTCAAATATGCAATACAGTATTCTAAATTATAGTTGCCATGTGCTGTTAGAGATTATAACTTTGTTATTTTAAAGGGGAGAGAGCTCTATATAAAATTATGACTGTGTTGAGTAGTATCTTTCCTTGGTACCATTTCATTTTAAATTACCTCCTCCCTGTTGGTGTAATTCAGCTTTCTAGAGCATGTATTATGCTGTTACCTTGGAAACCCAGTCTTCACATCATTGGTTAGAAATGTCTCAAGGTTGTCCATTATATTCCATCACTTTCTTACCCTCAAGAAAGCAGTATCTAACATACTAGAATTAGCTTATAACTTCTAGCAATCTGTAGCCCACACTTTAAAATTTGGTGTGGTTTTTCATTCCTAAATTGTCTTAGAGACTTTTCATGGGGGCACGGTAGCAGAATGTTTTCCCATAGTTTTTCTCTGAATGTTAGTCTTTGTGGTTTCTACTTTTTATGAGCAAGAAGTATGTTTTCTGTTGTTCTGTTGATAAAACAGGTAATCCAAAGATGCTCCCTTATTTTTGGCACGCTTGCTTTAGCAATTCAAGGTAAGTGGGGAAGCTGTCCCTCTCGAGTTGTTACTATGCTCAAACAATGAAACAGGTTGAAAAGAAAGAGTTTTAACCTACCATCCCCAGTTGGTGTAAGCCAGTTTTGCCTTTCCTTTCTTCAGGAGTCTGGATTCTATGACCTCAGTAAAAAGATGATGATAGCTTTTCAATCCCTCAATATCAGCCCTCCTGATGCTCGTTCATTGGTACATCTGTTTGTTTCTTCTGGCCCTAAGCTCTACAAATGTATGGGACAATGAGGCAATACCTCACTGTCCTTGAGAAAATTGGTTTCCTCATTCTTAATTATTGGTATATGAAAAAATGTACGTGGATAAATAAAATAAAACACTAAATTAAAAATAATGTTCCACTGGGATGTGCCACTGAATCGTGTTAAAATTATAAATATGTCTATTCCTGTTTCCTTGTAATCTTCCCAGTGCTTTTTTCTAGCAATCTTTTCTTTTTCCAAATGAGCATGTGAGTTAATATACATATATAATAGTCTCCAAATAGGTTTTTCTGTTTTTTACCAGTTACCTGAAGTGGATATAAATCTGAGGCATAAAAAAGCTACTTGGATAAATTAAGTAAATGTGGCCAAGTGGTTAAGTTCGTGTGCTCCTCTTCAGCGGCCCAGGGTTTCGCTGGTTCAGATCCTGGGCGCAGACATGGCACCACTCATCAGGCCACGCTGAGGTGGCGTCCCACGTGCCACAACTAGAAGGACCCACAACTAAAATATACAACTATGTACTGGGGGGATTTGGGGAGAAAAAGCAGAAAGAAAGCAAAAAAAGATCGGCAACAGTTGTTAGCTCAGGTGCCAATCTTTAAAAAAAAAAAAAGTAAATGTGAGATTTATAATACTCTAAGCCAGCTTCTCTTTTTTGAAAAATAAAGTAGTACATAAAAGAAATGTAATGTAAGACATGTATATGGCTATTGCAATAGATTTTTTTTAAGGAAGATTAGCCCTGAGCTAACTGCTGCCAATCCTCCTCTTTTGCTGAGGAAGACTGGCCCTGAGCTAATATCTGTGCCCATCTTCCTCTACTTTATATGTGGGACACCTACCACAGCATGGCATGCCAAGAGGTGCCATGTCCGCACCTGGGATCTGAACCAGCGACTTCCAGGCTGCTGAAGCGGAACATGCACTCTTAACCACTGTGGCACCGGGCTGGCCCCTGCAATTGCTTTTGAAGCCCTCTGTATTATCCTGTCCTGTAGTCTAGAGAAGAAAGTCAATGTGGTGTCAGACAAAGAGCATTGCTCTGGGAATTGGCACATCTACGTGGACCCAGCTGGGCCATGCACCAGCTAAGTGGCTGTGAACCATTGAAATCAACTTCATGGGCCTCAGTTTCCTCAACTGTAAAATGAGCATAGGCTAATAACATATTCCTTATTTACTGAAAGGCTTATTATGAAGATTTGAGGAGAAAAATGATGGAAAAGTCCTTTAACCTCAAAAAGAATATGGAAAGAAATAAGAAATCCAGGGTATAAACTCATGCTGAGTTTAACAAGTCAGGGAAGAATTTGCCTATTACCCTACTATGTAAGAGTCCTCATTGTTCAAAGAGAAGCTGAACGTGTGGTGGAGCCAGCATACGTGTCTTTCACTTTGGGCATCTCGACCCTTCTCGAGCTTTAAGGAACTACCTCACATGCTTGAGAAACATAAAGCTGTCTTTTGCATTCTTTTTCCTTTACAGGTTGTCTACCATTTGAGGGGCAAATGCCCTTTCCAGTTTTGCTTGTTCTTAGCGTTAGTTGGAGAGAATTTTTCCATGTTACAAGTTCACTCTTTTCTTCTGCCTGCTCCTAGATCCATACTTAGAAGGCAGAATGATGTTGTAAAACGAGCACTCAACTGGTTCAGATCCAGGAAGCAGGTTCTAGACACAGTTCTAGCAGTACCTAGCTCGGTAACATTCACATGTCGTCTAATTTATCTGTGCCTTGTGTTTGCAGAGTTGTAGAATCTCTGGGTTTGAAAGATAAAAAACAAACATAAGATAATTGATTTACCTATCCCTTGGAAAGATACAAATCTGCTTAAATCTTTTATACAACATTCCCCATGACAGTATGATATGATAGACTTTGGAGTCGGAATCTAATTTAAATCCCTGCTTGGCTACATACTACCTGTGTGACCCTGGGAAAGCCACTGATATCCTCTATGCCCCAGGTTCTTCTCTCTTAAAATGGAAATAATAATGTACCACATGGTGTTGTGGTGAGGATGACATGAGATAATGCATGAAAAGTATTTAGTATGGAGCCTGGCTCATGGGGAGGAACTCAACAAATGGTTTTTCTTCTTCTTCTTCTTCTTCTTTTTCTTCTTCTTCTTCTTCTTCTCCTTCTCCTCCTCTTTCTTCTTCTTCTTATGTGGTTGTACAGGCTCAATTTGAGCATTGCGGGTGATGGAAAACCATTACCTTCTAAGACAGCCCACTCTAATTTTGGAAAGTTATGATGGCTAGAAAGTTTTCCTTCTTGTCGATCAAAATTGGATCACTTTATCTCCAGACATCCTTTTGTCCAAGTGCTACCTTCTGGATCATGACCGCCATTTATGTATGTGAAGATGGCTCCCAGGCTCCTGTGTTATGCTCCTCTCTTGACCTCTTTGGGTTTTTTCTTTGATCTTTTTCTTCCCAAGTTCTTTCAATCAACTTTTATATAACAACTTTCAACTGACTGTTGAACTACTGCTATTAACTCGATACCAACTCTTTCAATCAACATTTATATACTAAGATGTAGTCGCCTTTATTTCTAAGACATTTAGTGATTCTTCAGGTTAATATTCCTTTTCTGCATCTGAAGGAGACCTGGGATCACTCAGGGCATGGGTCTGTCTTCATTTGCATTGCCAGTTCTGCCCATTTGGATTCTGTACCTGAGAGCAAACTCTTTTTTTATTTAGGGTTGCAGTGCTCTTTATAGAGTTTGTGGGGAATATAAAGTGGTATTTTTCAATCCTATGATGATTTCTATGTAGAAATATATGGAAGCACTCATAATATTTTTATGCACCCTAAAGGGTTAGATTGACTAATCAAATTTCATTTTTATGATGTTCTCCTGAAATTTGAACCTTAAAAGTATCATACGATCCATCCACAGAAGCAGCCTGTAAAACAGAGAGGTTGTAAGCATCATTCCTTTGACTTTACAGAGATCTAACACCAGAGGTTTCCCAGGGGCAATGACCCAATTGCTTCTACAGTCCAGCCATTTTCCAGCCAACGGGCCAGTGGGTGGGCTTGAATATGTCATGGCAGACTGGCCAATTTTGAAAACATAGATTCTACCCTTTCCCACAGAAGTGCCCTTTATAGATTTGGAGACAGAACTTTGTACCTCACTTTGCCACTTAGTTCTTTGTCTTGTATCAGTGAACTTGCCTCTCCCACCCTCAGACCATAAGCTCTTGGAGGGCACGGAATTTACCTTACTCTCCTTTGTACATCTTGCATTCACATGCAACATTTCACTCAGTAAGTCCTGTTTAATTGGATTGAAACAAGAACTGCAAGAGCTGAATGAAAAGGTGAGTTTAGTTCTGAAGGAGACAGAAGATATAAATATCCACAAAGTGACATTATATTCTCTGGAGTTATAAAAAAGTTTTAAATCAGGTTGCCAATTTATATTCTTCATTTTTATCAGTTGATTACAGCATACATGGATCAATGTTGATCCTATTTAGAGCCAAAATAATTCTCCAAATTATGTTAGAATGAAGACTTTATTACTGTTAAAAATAATTTAAATACAATAATTACAATTTTCTACTTTTGTTTTCTTCACCTGTCATTAGTGGTCATTTTATGGCATTGCTTAGGAATTAGAGATGCCTAGTATTGATTATTATTGACAAAATTTCTTTCAACCATTTGTTTCAACATTTGTAGAAATAACAGTAGGAAAAGGCAACATGAAAATAATACTTACTAGTGATTATTATCAGTTTCCATGAGAAAACAAAAAAATATCTTTTATTTAGTGGCCAATGCTAGCCAAAAAATGAGGAAGGTTTTCTTTATTTAAAACTATTCTTACGTAAAAGATTATATTCCAAAATATATTTGAGTGATCGTCCACTAAATGATGGAAGGATACTATTGAAATGATGAGGAGTACATAACCTTCCTTAAATATTAGATCCACAAGAATTTGCTATAAAATATCTTCATTTTCCCAGTGAAAACTCTTTGTTCCAATGAGCAGAAAGAAAAGAAACTTATTTTTTGAAGGGCAGTAAAGAAAATTCACTGTACTGGTCAAATGAATGGAATCCCAACAATGGACATTTTGAGCATGTGAGTAATTCTTTTCAATTCTTCAGCACTAATTGTGCTGTGATCTTTTTTACTACCTGGGATATTGCAATAGTCCACAGTAAATAACACTGAGACTTTCTTCTGCCTTAAAGGCAAGTAATATAGGTAGGGTCTGACACTCAGTTAAAGAGAGAAAAAGACGGACAGAAAATAGAAAGACATCGTAGGGCTTGATCCCCATCTTTTCCAGTTTTCCCTTTAATCCACATCCTACCTCACGCCTCCCTGCATGAGGGACTGGTTTGGTGTAGCCCCAGACTGAGGCTCCAGGAAGGATTTATCCTGAAAATTGATACTTGGATAATCTGACCTGGGATCAACCTCCACCAGGACTTCTGGAGCTGAGGGGTATTCCACTCATTCGACAAATATTTAATAAGCACCAGCTATGTACCAGAAGCCGTGCCGCCTTGGGAAGCAGGAAGCTCTATGTAGTGTACCTATATAATTTTTGACTGCTCAGCATTCCTTTATAGCTCTTTACAACATCATAATTTTGTTTTGGAGAGTTCTCTCTCACGTGTATAGTTTTTCAGGACAGGATGATCTAGATTTGCTCCTCTTCCCATGGAGCTCGATGGGGCTAGAGACTCTCTCCTCGTCGTGTTTGCCCAGAGGCAGGTAACCTCTGCTCAGCCCTTGGAAGGTCTTTACTGGACCTTGGGATCTTAATTAATTGAATCAAACACAGAAGTGATCTTTGGCGCTCACCCACGATGACATGGATTTCCCGATATGAGGCCACTGCAGAGATTTCTCTCTCTTAGCCTTTCAACTCTCTTTCCTGTTCAGATCAGAGCCTTGTTCCTCTGATCTTCTGTCCATCCTGTGAATATATCAATCCCACCCTCATATTCTTCCAATATATTTCTTAAGTTTAAGTTAGGCAGAATTTGGTTTAACCACGGGCCCTCATTGATGCGCCCCAGCCCAGAGCTGGTGACTACTCTGGCATCCCAGGAGCTCCAAGGACAAAGCATTCTTTTCTTTTTTTTAAAGATTTTATTTTTTTTCCTTTTTCTCCCCAAAGCCCACCGGTACATTCAAAGCCCCCCGGTACATAGTTGTATATTCTTCGCTGTAGGTCCTTCCAATTGTGGCATGTGGGACGCTGCCTCAGCGTGGCTTGATGAGCAGTGCCATGTCTGCGCCCAGGATTCCAACCGATGAAACACTGGGCCGCCTGCCCCGGAGCGCGCGAACTTAACCACTCGGCCATGGGGCCAGCCCCGACAAAGCATTCTTTACGTTCGTTCAAACAGCTGGAGATCACCCTGGCTTGCATTCCTACCTGAGCACGCCCAAATTGTACCAGACGCTGGGTGGTTAGAACGTGGAGTTTTCATATGAGGTTTCATCAATGTCATAAGAAGTTAGGCAAATTCAAACAACAAAGTTGTTTTCAACAAAAAAGATAACAAGGGGAGAGGGGGCTCTGTGTCATAAACAACTCTCAGCAGAGGGAAAGAGGCAGAGGTGAAGACATACCTGCAGGCCTGTGTGAAAGGAAAGAGCAGCAAAACCCAGCTCAGTTCCAGGATGAGAAGGGCAGTAGGAAATAAACACGGACATTGCAGTATTTTCCAGATGGGACAAAGAGAGAAAAAGGAAAAATGAAATTCCCACAGTCTTGAGAGGGTTGTGTGGGAATGTAAAGGAGATAACTGCCAAATTCAGACAGTGACATGCCCAAGGCCTTGTCCCAGGGGAACCCGTGAGCCCATTAGCCATCACGCTTTCTTGGGAACGTTCCCTTACACAAAGGCTCCGCTTGTCTGCCCACACACAGACACTACATGCCGTCCTTGTTCTAGGCCAGATCCTGCAGGGATTGTAGGACAGGGTCCTTCCATGGCCTCACTTGTGTGTGTGTGTGAGAGAGAGAGAGACAGAGACACACAGAGTGGGACAGAAAGAGAGAGAATAAGAATGTGTGTGAGGGAAAGACAGAGAGAGATGGAGAGAGCACTAAGTCTTGACTTCTCAGGACTCCCGTCTCTTCCTTAGCGAGAACACCCTCTGAAGTTTCTTATTTGGTCTCCCCAGGTCACCCCCTCTCCCTTGGCCCCTTTTGCTGCCTTCCTGTTTCTTCTCCTTGCTCTTCCAAGCCAATGTGCTGGCCTCTTCCTTTAGCTGTTCCTTTCGCTCCTGCCTCCAGACCTTCCCTTTACCAATTTGGGGACGTAGACACACTCAATTCTTGCTCATTTCTTCTGCCAACCAAATAATTATCCTAATATTTTATTCAGTGAGAAAACTATTCTGGAAATCTCATTTTCCTACCAAGAGTTGCATAGCCAATTTGGAAGCTTCAAACATCTGTAATCAAGGGAAAACTTTCGGGATTAAAACAAAACAATGCAGACATATAAAATTTTCAAAACTGTAAAGAAAGTTTCCAAAGTCAATGTCTTCTCGTTCTAGATATTTTTCTCTCTCCAGCATGGTTTCACAGTAGCTTTTCCTTACTATTCTTTTCAAAGTATTTCTTTGCAGTTACTGATTTTGAGCACCCATGTCCTTTCAAAAATGCTTTTATGGGGACTGTTGATTTCAGGCCATTTCAACTGCATGGGTTATGCAAGTGTGAAAACTTTTTTCACTCTAAAAAAAGATGCCCAGCCTATTTTTGCAGTCATAATAAAGGCAAAAGAGTAAAGACCTTTATTGGTCTTTATTGAAGTTGGGCATTGGTGGAGTCTTTGCAAGGAAAGGCAGAACTAAGAAAATTTATATCCCAAATTAATATCACAATCAAAGCTAGGGATGGAGCACAGATGACAAAACAAAGCTTCATGTTTTTCAGAGTACTACATTTTTCTTGTATTATATTTACATTTTTATTAACATCATCCTTTTTTGCTTTCTCAGATATTTAAGGAAACACAAAAAAGTTGCACTGAGTGTAAGAGTAAGAAATTAGATAAAGACCTAGATAACACAATGTGTCTGCAATATAAAATGAATATTTATTGAGTTTTAAAAGTTTCCTTTGATCAATTAATATATAGTTCTCCAGTGCATTGCACTATGGACACTCACTGCTTTTGAGAAGTTTAGAATCTAAGAGGAATTTAAAATTTAACTCCTATCTTTAAATACAACCTCTGTGTGTGTCTCAGTGTGTATATGTGTGTATACACACCCACACATCTAAATGAAACCATAAGACATATGTGCGGCTCAATACATATGAAGCATCATTTAGGAAGTTTCTAGGCATTACTGAATTCCCTGATGACTCTTAGAAACAAAATATCTGTTTCTCATCAACTTATTGATATAAATGCCAAGTGAAACAAAATGTCACAGGCAAGACACACAAGTGATTGAAGAGTTATGTTGAGTATTTTATCAGTGGTTTTCCATCTCTAGCATTGCTTCTATTAATGAAGAACATGTGTCCTCTCACACCTGATGTTGGAAAACTTCATTATCATTGCAAAGTGGGCAGTGACTCTGTAGCCATAGAATCGTGGAGTCCTCTTCTTTTACCATCTAAGTTTCTCTATCAGTTAGGATCATGCAGCTGCAAGAAACACAATTCTCAACCAGCAGAGACTCGGAAATAAAGGGTTTAATTTTCCTCCAGAGTGAGAAGTCTGGGAGTAGGTGGTTCTAGATTTGGTACAGAAGCCCGGAATTCTGATCAAGGAGCTAGGAGTTTTCTATCTTTCTTCTCTGCCATCCTCAACTTGTTGATATTTTGATCCTTAAGCTACAAGATGGCTACCAAGGAGGCATTATGGCCTCATGACCTCATGTTTGAGTCACAGAGTGGGCTGGAGGTAAAGGGCTTTTCTTGTGTCAGGAAGACAAATCTCTTCCAGAGGCTCCTTATTAGGTTGTCTTTGTGACTTATGGACAAGAACTGGATCATGTTTCCCCATCCCCATTCCCACAGCTGTGTGGAATATTGGCCAAATGATTAATTAGGAAAGGAGAATAGGATTGCTATGACTGGATTAGACAAGCCAGAGTCATCTCCTGGGGTTGGGCACATTGACACACGCTCCTCCCCCAGCATTATGATTCCTTTGGCAAGGATGAAGGGGGAAAGACTGTTGAATATTTAAGTTTTGCCACTTTCCCAGGCTGTGACTTCTGTAACATCTCCCTGAGTCTCATATGACTCAACAGTGGGAATCTTCTGGACATTCACCTTGGCCTCTAGTTCTCCAATCAGAAAACCTCCTCATTAGTGATTCAGAGAGAAAGGCAGGTCTAAGGTACCGTTCCATAGCTTGTCACTTATAATTCACAATTTTATATTTATGTGCTTTCTCAGCTCATTTTTTTTAAACCCAAGAGGTTACAGCTTAAAAATGAGCCTTTATCTTTTTTTTTTCTCCTCTATGGCTGCTTACATCTGGGTACAAAATAAAAGGGGTTTGTCTGGCAAATTTTAGCTATCTCCTCTAATTCCGAGATCCGGAGGCCTCTGTCAGATATAGTTTGTGATATGGGGCATCTGTGTTCTCTGGTTTCTACTTTTAGACACGGCTGGCTGCTCCACCTTTTCTAAGAACGTTTAGCCAATGTGTAATGATCCTGCCAGAATTGATTTTTCATTATATTGGTCATTTTCCAGAGAGATTTTTCACTATCTTTAAAATAGTATTTTAGCATGTTTATAACAAACAGTTCTAAACTCCATTTTGTGTAATGGTTTCTTCACAGGTAGAATAAAGGGGTATTTTTTTAGACATTTCACATTACTCATATGTTACTGATAAGTTGGAAGGTATTAAACTATCAATTTAGACTTCATTTATGTTTAACAATTGATTTATAAACAATTGAAAATGCAGACAAACTGGTAAGTTATTCATATTCAAGGGTTCTATGTGATCTTTAGAAATCAGTAATTTGCCACTAACATAATATACTCCATCTAATGAACAATGCCGAATATTTTCTGCAATCCAAGATGAAGAAAGCAAGATGTGAATGAAAATTAATGTTTCAGTTTTGAAATGGGTGCTTCTTTTACCTTTAGTACATTAGAGGTCTTTCTCACTTGGACTTTCATTGTTCTTTCTTCTCCCATCGTTTGTCCATCTTCAATTTAACTATCATTGCTAAATGAATATTGGCTTTCCTATTACGTTGTCCCACTGTCTTGATCACCAGAAATCAAGTACTGGTGTCATAGTTGGTTCTCAATAGGGAGGTTCAGGGAGTGGCAGGTGTTGAAGAAAGAAATATGATTATAGAGGAAAAGCCCAAATTGCCCTGATGAAAATGTAATATTTAAAAAAATTAAGGCTCTTTTAATAAGGGGGGGGGAGCATATTTATCCTATTCCTCCATAAAAACATTCAAAAGGACTGCCGGAAAGGGAGGAAAGGGGGCAGTTATGGTTCCTCGGGCGCTAAGTGGTCCCTTCAGATCTCTATGATAAAAGGAGGAGGAAACAAGAAGTCGTTATTTCTTTTCCTCATGTTCTTGAGAGCCATATATCCCAAGATATCATAGAACTTAGCAAAATAGCTTGGATCCTGATTGAAAAGGCAGACTCAGAGTCTAGAAATGCAAAATAACATCCCATATGCCAAACCACATGCATTGTGAGGCTTGATACTTCTGAAGGAAGATTTAAAAGGCGACAGAGACTTCCAAATTTGGAACCCACAGGGACATCTGGCGTCTTAGATCTTTCCACTTTCCCCTGGCAGATATTTCTGCTCATTTTCCCACCTTGGTCAGAGTGTATAATTCTTTCTTAAGCTTATTCTAATTTTAACATACTTTCTATATTCCACTGTTACTGTGAAATGGCCCTGCTCTCAGGACCAACCGTTTAATTTTAACACTTAGATCATTTAGCAATTTCTTAGAAGAACAGAATAAGGGGAGTAGAATTTAATTAACACAATAGATACAGCATCAAGTGTTTTGTGTGACATTTGTGTATATTTCCAACACTTGGTCTTCAAACAAATGCATATTAAAAAAATGACTGATGAATCAAAATGTAGAAAAAGCGTTGCATTCTAAATGGTGATTTTCACATCATCAACGTGCAGGAGGTGGTTCTTCAGTATCAATTAGCTGGTGCCAGAACTGTCCTGAGACACGTCCTCACTATGCTGCTTGCTTCTTACCAACCAGTTGCCAGTAGCTCGTCTGTGTCTACTTGAAGAATTCATTAGTTTGGGTCCATGTTTGCCAAATGTGGATGGTAGGATGGGATGGGGACTTGAGGAGACTGGTAAGGATTTAGTACAATTACTGTGAAGAAGGCACTGAGGGGTGCATAGAAGGATTATCGAATAGCAATAAGGGCTCAGCTGAAATTGCACAGGGCGAATATTTAGTAGTATCAACCATCCCTATTTAATGACATTCAGCAACAGTACCAAAGAATTATGTTCATTTTAGAGCTGAAAGAGACCATCTTTTCAACTTTCTCAACTGACAGATGAGGAAACTGAGGCACAAATAAGCTAAATGAGTTGGCCAAGTCTACTTGGCTAATGGCGGAGCAATTCTAACTTCTAGACTGGATCTAAGGATGGTATTTATAAGGATTTCAAAGTATGCCTAATTTTAAAATAGTTGGATTTTTGAATTTTCCATGGATTCTGTCTCTCTTTTGTTCTGTCAAAGAGATCTTGCTAGAACTTGATAAAAATAATATTTTTATTTGTGATACCATTTCTTGAACTACTGTGTCAAGTCTTATTGAAGCAAGAGAAAATGGCAAACATGAAAATATGTACTATCCATCCACTTGACCAAAGGTTTACAATTAGTAGATGGTCTTTTTTTATTTTTAATATCTATATTTATCTATCAATTGATCGATTGATAGATAAATTTAATTTTACCATGTTCTAACTTCCTACAAATAATTGCCACTTTGCTGAAAACACTTTAAGATCTATAATGAAGTGTCAGTAGTGCGAGAATCTCTGTTGGACCACTAATTGCCACCAATGCCACTTGCATAGCTGCAACGCCAGTGAATGTATGCACTTAACCTCATTTAATTCTCACACTGAGAGATGCATTATTATCTTCCCCATCTAAACAATGAGTAAACTAAGCCTCAGAGAGGTTAAACAACTAATTGGCGGCTAAACCAAGCTCTTCCTCACATAGTCTAGTTGTTTATGCCTATACCTAATTAGATTATACATCTGACCAGATAACTGTTAAAGAATAATTTGATGAGGCTTTGAAAATGTAAAAGAGTTCAAGATCAATTTGCCTAAGGAAGCTTTCATTGAACAAATTGCTGTCTGTGCAAAAGTCTTTCCCGTAATTGGCCAGCAGTCGTTACAACTGGTGACTTCCCTGGAGACACAGTCAATCTGAAGTAGAATTGACAAGTCCTTTGTTAGGCCCAATTGGTCAGGAGAATGGGTCAACACAAACATGGGCAGGTATCAGCTTACATTGGGATGTCCCTAAGGACCCCCTGAAATACTCATTAACGGTTTCTGGCTCAAAGAGTAACTAAATTTTGATGCAGTGGTGGAGTGTTTTCCAATGGACCAAATGGACAAATGTAACCTGAAGTAAAATAATGAGCATCTCGTGTGAAAGGCATGGCAGCCACATGACATTCAAATATAGTCGAAAAACATAAGCTTGAAGATCCGTGGAATTGTCCTACCTAAGCCTTCTCTTTTAGCAAATTTTACTGACCTATGTTTGTGTTTCTTATTCAAAAGGAAATACAACATAAAGTTGCTGTTACTCAGATTCTAGCTCATTTTATCAGTAGGTAAAGCAAAGGCAATAATAATTTGCTTCCTAGGTAAGGTAGGTAAAAGAATCATTGGTCTCTTTAGTCTCAAGCAATTTTTATGAGTAAACTCCCAATTAACAAGGATTATTGGAGCCTCAGACTGGCAGTCTTTGAGCAGAACACTGCTGGGAGACCTGCTTTGCTTGGCTTGGTTTTTGCCCCTTCTGAAGTTTAAAAAGGCATTGCAACTGGTCAGGTGTAATGGCTGGTCAAAAGACGAGTGCTTTGTGCCTCTTGTCTTCCATCCAGCCCTGGCAGACTTTCCTATCACCTTTCTAGTACCCGGGGGCATTAGAAACTGTCTAGTGTGGCTGGCCCTTTGATATGCAACCAAGTCCATTTTCTGAAGTGGGAAATGCTCTGGGTTAAATCAGGTGCAAACAGTGATGGTAATCAGTGATATGACTTAGAGACTCCCTTCCAGTAACAATAATATGGATGGATGTTTTAAGTGTGAAAAACACTTTATAAAATAGATATCCCATGCAATATCTTTTTAATTAAAAAATTTAAAACTTATTAGTCATTATTTCTGGATATTGAGATCACAAACATTTATATACATTTTATGTGTATATATCAAAATTTCTACAAAAATGAGTCACATTTTAAATAAGAAAAAAACAAATATTTATTTCACTAAAAGAATAACCAAGTAACCATAAAAATTAAAGCATAAAAAAGGAAATCCCGGATCCAACGCTGTGGTGTAGTGGTTAAGTTCAGCATGCTCTGCTTTGGTGGGCCAGGTTTGTGGGTTCGGATCCCAGGCACAGACCTAAACCAATCATCAGCCATGCTGTGGCATTGACGCACATACGAAAAATAGAGGAAGATTGGCCACAGATGTTAGCTCAGGGTAAATCTTCCTCAGCAAAAAAAAAAAAAAGGAGAAGAAGAAGGAGGAGATCTCCTTGTTCAATGCAACAAACAATATTAAAACATATTGTGTGGCTCAGAAAATTTGGAAGTTTTCAAAAGAAGGATGGTGGTAGAGTTAAGTTTTATGCTTTTCTGACATGTGGTATAGAGGATGATGAGAGGAGAATAACAAACTAAGAAAATGCACAAACAAAAAGCACAATAAAAGTAACTTTAAGGATAATAAGCATTGAAATGCTATTATCATCTCTAATGATAAAGTACATCTTTTCTAACGTGGAAACTGAGTTGGTACTGTACTTTCTACACACGGGGAATATAAATATGTAACTTAAAAATCAGAAGGAAGAATCAATTGGAGTAACAATGCTTTATGTTTATGAAACCTTGACTTGTCTTAATTACTATTATTTCCCCACATAGAATGATTTACGTAGAAAGTGTTTTTAGAGGTAGTATCCCATTTATGACTTATGGTGTTATAAGATAGGCAGACCAGTTATTCTCAATGCCCATTTAGTAAAAGAGGAAACATACTCCAAGAGGGCAAATGACCTGCTCAGGCTGAAAGGGCAGGTTGATGTCTTTTTATAACTTGATGGTAAAAGTACCTGTTTGTTGAATTGCATCTTTGTGAATGGATTTGGTTTTGGCCTTTTCTCAATCTCTTCTTGTCAACTGAAATGTTACCCTCGCTCTTGATATATTCATTTTTCTTTTTAAATTTTTTTTGACGAAGATTAGCCCTGAGCTAACATCCGCTGCCAATTCTCCTCTTCTTGCTGAGGAGGACTGGCCCTGAGCTAACATCCATGCCCATCTTCCTCTACTTTCTATATGGGACTCATACCACAGCACGGCTTGACAAGCGGCGTCATGTCTTCACCCAGGATCCAAACTGGCGAACTCCAGGCCGCCAAAGTGGAACGTGCGCACATATCTGCTGCGCCACTGGGCCGGCCCAATATATTCATTTTTCCAAGTTTTACTTTATTATTCAAACTGTTTCAATTAAAAGCAAAGGTAATATTTTAAATATTTAACAGTCAGAATGATGTGGGCAGCAACTAACCAGAATTGTTGCTGGAATGGCACCAGTTCATCAGGACGCCGCACAAACAAATAACATGGCTGTGTAGGGGTGTATTAGCTGAATGTCAGGCCCATGACAGAAAACACAACTTACACTGTTTTAAGGAATTTAGGGTAATTTTTTGACACGTGTGTCTCGGATGTCCAAAGGTGGACTATTTTTAGACACAGCAGGATCCAGGGGCTCAAATGAAGTGAAGTCTCTATCTCTTCGTTCTTCTTTCTTTCTATTGACTCCATTTTCAGAAGGGCTCTCCCCTTGTGGTGCAAGGTGACTTATAATGCTCCAAATCTACATCCTATTTTCTCAGCAAAAATGAGTCTCTCTCTATTGGTTGCCTCAGTAAAAGTCTTGGGACTAACTTGAAATTGGCTCTGACTATTGGCCATTGCTGTCTTACAACAGCCAAATTGATTTCGTTCCATCCCCAGTACCTTTCATGGTTTCCTCTATAAACCATATTGGAGCCATAGGTTTTGTTATGGCATTGTGAAATAAGACCAATAATTATAAATAAAAGAATCTTTTTCATCGTGTTACCAGAACTTAGTGAAAATTGTTGAAATATAAAATAAAGTAGGATGAAATATGTATTATGCATATGAAATGCTAAGTAAATATTAAATTACATACAAAAAATTACATATATAAAAATATAAAGCTCATATTACCTACTTTATGTGATACATACGTTAAAGCAGTAAGCAGAGCAGATAATTTGCATGCAAAAGAAAATTGGTTCCTAAAATTTCAAGCTGTCATTAAAGTCGTTGGAAAATTGCCACAATCGTACATATCTTTGGAAAACCATTTTTGCCAGATAAACCTAATATTGATCCATATGCTAGCTCTATTGGCCTACTAGGTAAAACTTTTAATCAATGTTTTTGGGCTTTAACCCAAATACATGACCCTTTCGATGGAGTCTTCAGTGAAAACGAACAGCCACAAATGACCAGCAACTTTGTCTTTGACAATCCGCTGCAGTCCTGTCCCACAGAAATATAATGAGATCCACAAATAGAAACTACACATATCATTTAAAATTTTCTAGTAATCACATTAAAAAGAAATAAGTGAAATTTATTGTGATAATATATTTTAACCCAATACGTCTAAAATATTATTTCAACCTATAATCAATATAAAACATTTTAATGATATATTTCACATTCCTTTTTTATATTCATTCTTAAAAATCCAGTGTGGATTTTACACTTAGAGCACATCTTAATTCAGACTAACCACATTTCCAGTGCTCAATAGGCACAATGTGGCTCCAGTGGCAACCTTGTTGCACTGCATAGATTTTCTAGAACAGGCCAAAGTTGTTTGCTCAATAAGCCAAGAATTTATTATTATTAAGGCCTGCATTCCTAATGCATTCCTTGACAATTTCAGTTCTTAGCCTGACTACCTATAATTGGACTGACTGTGTGAGACTTGACAAGCTTGTTAGTTGAGATTGTATTAGCAGGCTACAGGGTACTATGAATTTTGGCATCATTGTAAATTATTTTCATGTGTATTACTTATCTTGAATTTACACATCAACTTATATTTGTGAATTTCAGGGACCCAACATGGTTTTAGCTCAGTGTCCTTCCTTACCCTCAATCCCAAAGCATAATGATCTCATGTGAAGAGAATCATTCACGACACACCCAATAACAGAAAGGGAAAGTTCAAGGTCTTGGAAGTAAAGCAATATGTTTCAAAACAGTTAGCAGGGTGCTGCTTTCCTGGAATAATGGCACTTCATAAGCATTGTAGCCAACAAAGGTACAGTTGGGGAAAGGCTTCCTCATATTTTAAACGGCCGCTTTTGACTCTTGTTTTATTCAGGTTATGAAAAAAATAACTTTAGTATAAACCAATACCCAAAAGTCTTGGCGAGGAATGAGCTAAGTCCTGCATCACAGCAAATCTCAGCAAGCACAGGGAAGGCAGGATAGAGATACCAGTTGGTTTTATTTTTTTAAGAAATAAATCTAAGTCTAGTTAGGTGGATCAAATAGTTAAGTAAATTTCTTGGGTTGTACTTTAAACATGTTAAACGGAAAGGCTAAATGGAACAGGCCTGTGTTTTAACCTAACGCATAAAGTCAATGGGTACCAAGTGATTCTTCAGCCTGAATATATTTATAAAGGCCACATGTCCCACAGTGACCAAAATGATTCCTGTTCAAATATTCCTATGCCGTTTGTCCCTCATTTTTGGCTTAATAAAAGTATTCCATGTCTAAGATATATCTCTTTCTTTCTCAAAACCCACAATACAGCTTAAACTTCTGGAAAGGTTTTTAGATTGTGAAATTTTCCCACACAAGGATTTGGAACTGAGAAAAAAATGTTTGTGCTCGACAGCATTTTCTCCACAAATTATCACCACGCTTGCTCACTAGGGTCCAGGGTAGATTAGACTGTTCTTCATTAACTATGAGAAAGTACACTGACGTCATTTTTACATTGGGAAGACACGTCACAAATGTTACATAAGGTATGTGCATGCTAGCATGTATTAGGAACACGCGCCAGGCTACCTCGAGGAACACGTTTATGACAGAAATTAGGAATGCTGGGCATTGTGGTACTGACTCACCTATATTAACCTCCATGGAAATAGAAAATATTTATAATTTGTGGTACTTTCTGAATGTGAGGATGAAATAGTTAAGTTAATTTCTTGGGTTGTACTTTAAACATGTTAAACAGAAAGGCTAAATGGAACAGGCCTATGTTTTAACCTAACGCATAAAGTCATCAATTTTGGAAAATTATCCCTCATAATTAAATATTACCTTTTCCCAATTCTCTTTCTTTTCTCCTTCTGCAATTCCAATTCCACGTACTTTCCACCTCTTCCTCTCCATGACTTCATGTGTGTGGGGCTGCATCCTGGGCGATTTCATCAGATCTATCTTCCAGTCTACTAATTCTTTTATTTCAGCCTTCCTTAATCTGCTGTGTAACCCATGCAGTTAAAACAAACATCTGTGAAGATCCTTGTATGCTGAGTCTACTTTTATGTAGTATATTTTTCTTTTGTTTTCTTTATTTAAAATATTAACATGAAATATACATACATAGGAGTGTATAACTAATCGTACTAAATATATTTTTCAGTGAGTTTCTTTTGGGTGCTTCTTTTTCGATGTTCCTTCTTTGTTGTCTACTTGCCAATATTTAGAAATTACATGTCCTCTGACTAATCATTTAGTGGTTAACATACACACACACACACACACATTTAGTTGTGGTAAAATAACAGAACATCAGATTTGTCACTGTAATCCTTTTAAAGCATACGATTCAGTGGTATTAACTACATTCACAATGTGCAACACACATTGCACACAATGTGCAGGTGAAACTATCTAGTTCCAGAAATTTTTTATCACACCAAACAAAACCTGTACCCATTAAGCAGTCATTCCCAATTCACTACTGCCCAGAGCCCCTGACAACCATAAATCAATTTCCTGTCTCTATGGATTAGTCTATTCTGGATATTTCATGCAAATGGAATCATACAATATGTGGCCCTTTGTGTCTGGCTTGATTCACTTAGCGTAATGTTTTCAAGGTCCACCCATGTTGTAGATGCATCAGCAGCATATATAGTAATTCTCTTCATGGCTAAATGATATTCTGTTGAATGGATATCCCACATTTTAAATGATATTCTGTTGAATGGATATCCCACATTTTAAATGATATTCTGTTGAATGGATATCCCACATTTTAAATGATATTCTGTTGAATGGATATCCCACATTTTATTTCTCCATTCATATGTTGATGGACATTTGGGTTCTTTCTACCTTTTGGTTACTGTAAATAAAGCTGCTATGAACATTCTTGTACAAGGTTTTGTTTGAACATCTGTTTTTAATTCTTTTGGGTATATGCCTAGGAGGGAAATTACTGAGTAACACAGTAATTCTACATTTAACTTTTTGAGGAGCCATCAAATCGTTTTCCACAGCGCGATAACATTATACATTTTTACCAGCAATGTGCAAGGATTCCAATTTCTCCACACTCTTACAAACACTTGTTATTTTCCTTTTCTTTTTCAACGGCCATCCCAGGGTGTTGTCCGCAGCCGCAAAAGGCAAGGAATGACAGGTACCGCCGAGGCTACTTGGTTGTTTAAGCAATCAAAGTTTATTGATAAAGGGAAGCAGAACGAGGAGCAGGGATAAAGGGGAACAACAAATCGGGGCTTACAACATCCACACCACAATCAGCAGGGGAAGTCCCAATAGTTTATACGGGGGTGGGGGGGGTGGGAGTGCCGATTGTCTGGGTCTGAGGCAAAGCGTCCTTTCCTCAGTGAGACTCCCAATTGTTCTATGCCTGTGACTCCCTTTTATCCTAAGCTTTCTCTAGGTTCTGACTCAAGGTTTTAGACATTCAGATACTTTGAGTTATTTCTTCTTGTTCTCACGGATGGGATGTTTGTAAAGTCCAGTCAGGTGCCCATTGGGGTGGCCAGCCCATTCAAGGAACATGACACAGGATATATTCTTTGTAACTTGTGCCTTAGAGTGAGGGCCGAAGTGGCCATCTTTGGCCCTGAGCCCAGACACATTCCTTCGAGTAGGGCCCAGGCCCAGTGTCTTTGGAAGGCGGGGAGGTCAATGAACTCTGTACACAGGGGATGTTATGTCTCATGCTATCTACATGGTAGATGACTAATGCCAAATGACTAATGCCATTTGGCATCTTTTCATGTGCTTCTTCGCTATTTGGATATCTTTTTTGGAGAAATGTCTGTTCAAGTCATTGGTCCATTCTAAATTGTGTTATTTGTCTTTTGTTGTTGAGTTGTAGCAGTTCTTTATATATTCTGGATAGTAGACCCTTATCAGATATATAATTTGCAAATATTTTCTCCTGTTTGTATTATCTTTTTACTTCCTGAATAGTGTTTTTGATGCACAAGAATTTTCAATTTTGATGAAACCCAATTTTCCTATTTTTTCTTTTGTTGCTTATGCTTTTGGTGTCATATTTAAGAAACTTGCCAAACAATTGCCAAAGTTGTGAAGATTTTCCCTGTTTTTTTCTAAGAATTTTATAGTTGTAGACCTTAAATTTAGATCTTTGAGCCATTTTGAGTTCATTTTTGTACACGGTGGAAAGTAAAGGTCCAACTTCATTCTCTTACACGTGGATATCTACATGCCCTAGCACCCTTGATGAGACTATACTTTTCCTATTGAATTGTCCTGTCAACCTTGTTGAAAATCAGTTCTAAAGCCCCGGTTCTATCCTACTCCCCCACAAAATCTCTCCCCAGCTCTTCCTCCCAGGGTTTTGCCATGTCTTTTGTTTGCTCCAACTTTTTTTCCCCCCAGCCATCAGCAACTTGTTCATTTCATTTTCATTGTTTTTGAGGACCACATAGCCGCTCCACTCTGACAGAGTTGTGAGTTAGGCCAAACAAAAGAAAGACCGGCGCATAAGTCTTTGCGGGAAACTCCAGTCGGGTCAAAACAGAGAAACACAATTCCTTTCTGCTTCTGTGGTACCAGGTACCCACAGTGGGAATGCGGGCTGCCGTCTTCAAGAATGTCACTATGCCAGGAAAGACGGTGGAACTAGGGTAAGTTGAAATACCATAAAAATCTCTCACCCTATTTCAGTGGATTTTCTGCTGGCTAAGCCTTTGGTTGTTGCTGTAAACCTTCTGCTATCTTCCAGAATTCTGATAAAGTTGATTCTAACAGGGTTTTTTTTTTTTTTTTTTTTTTTTTTTTTGCTAAATTTTAGTGTTTTTTGGAAGGGATGGCTCCCGGAGGTCTCTACTCTGCTGTATTTGCTGATGATCACCCTACCTTATATATTTTAACATGCATGTTTAATTTAACAAAGTCTCAAAGATTTTACCTTTCTCTAAAAAATATGAAGATTTCAGAATGCTTTCACTCTAATCACCTCCTTTTCCCCGTTATTTTACTTCTTGGCTGCTTACATATCCTCCATGATAATGATGATTATAATGACAATGAGGGATGAGGATGATTGTCACTGTTTCATGAGGCAATGCTTAATTAATTTTTCTCTCTTATTTACCAACATAACTCCCCATCATTCCATCATAAATCACAATTCTCCAAGTCTTCATTGTCCATGTGGTAGCTGCTAGTAACACGTGCTACTGGGCATTTGCAATGTGGTTAATAAGATTGAGGAATTTAATGTTTATTTACTTTTAGCTAATAGAGATTTAAATTTAAAGAACAAAAGCAGTAGAAACGTAAATGTATTGTTTTGATAGGACAGAATTCCCTTTAAATGTTAGCATTGTAATTTCAATGTGTTGTAAATATAAAATACACATTCGATTTCAAAGACTTATGAAAAATGAATGTAAAGTATCTCATTAGTAACTTTTTATATTGATTACATGTTAAAAGATAGTATTTTAATACATTTGGTTAAGTAAACTGTATTATTTAATTAATTTCAACTCTTGTTTTTAATGGTCCTAAAGTGGCTACCAGAGAATATAGAATCTCGTATCTGTTTCTATTGATAGCGCTGCTCCAAACAATACGATTTTTAGTCTCTTTGACATATATAAAATTTAGAATTTCCTTTAGTGAAGGTCTTTAGGTGATAAACTCTCTGTTTTGTCTAAAATTGTTTTTATTTCATTTACATTTTTCAAAGATAGCTTCTGTGGGTATAGAATGCTAAGTTGCTATTTATTTTTTTCAACACATTGAAGACATCCTTCTCTCTTCTAGCTTGCACTGTTCATTTTGGCAAGTGAACATTCAGCCTCGTTGACATTTCTGTGTTAGTAATCACTCATTATCCTCTGGATGATTTTAAGCTCCTCTCCTGTAAGTCGATGTTCTCCTGTGGTCTGTCTAGGCGTGGATTTCTTTTTACTTATCCTGTCTGGAGTATGTTGGGTTTCTTTGATCTGGAGTTTTGTGTCTTCCAATAATTCTGGAAAATTCAAAGCCATTATCTCTTTAATGAGATCCTCTTCCCCATTCTATTACAAATAGATGTGCATTAGACTACCTCTTTCTAAATTTCGTGCCTTTTCACTTCTGTTTCATAGTTTATGTCTCTTGGCTACACTCTATCAATCTATTGTTTAATCATCATTGAGTATTTTTATTTGAACTATTGTATATTTTACATCCAGAGGAACTGGTAGGTTCTTTTTTGTCATTCTTTGCTCATATATTCAAGCTTCTCATTTAATTGTTTAAATATGTTAATTATAATTTTTTTATGTTCTGACTGTCAATATCTGATGTCTTTACAGGTTTGTTTCTGCATATGTTATTTCTACTTGTTTTCACTCCTGGTACTTTCATTTTTTAAATGTATTTCATGACATTTCAGTGTAAGCTGAATTATTCCTGGAATTTTATCTGTAGGAATTTTTTAAGGCTAAAGTTGAAGGTTAATTCCTCAAAGACGATTCTCATTTGCTTTTGCCAGTCACTTAGGGGTACATTATTAATCCAGAATCACTTAATTTTTCCATTTAGGTTTTTTTTTTTTAAAATCATATAAGTAGTATGAATTTGCAACAAAACCCTGGCTTATGGATACAAATTTTTAGGAGAGGATTTTCCTCTTCCACCAAGTTTCCTGGTTTTCTCCTTCTATGTGATGGGTTTATTTCTAATTCCTTATTAAACTGAGAGGGTAGCCTGTGGGGTTGCAGTTTACCTAGGATCCCGTATTAGGTTCCTAACTCAGCTAGGCCTAAGACTCTGCCTTCTGTTCCCTGAGGGTCTAATGTAGAAATTGAAGTGAAACCCCAAGGTCGCCAGCGGAGCAGCAGAAATCCTTGGGGCAATATCCAGTTTTGGTGTCACTTTGCTTTTAGGATTTCAGTTTTCAATGAGTTTTGAGGACCTGCAGATTCTTTGCTTTTGTGCCAGTTCAATAATGTGCTAAAAATATTTTCTTTATATTGTATCCAGAATTCTAATTCTTTCAATCAGTGGATCATTCAGTGTATCTGTCTGTCATAATGTTAGAAAATAAAATGAACTTTTGTTCCTTTCTCATATTTTCAGTTCCATCTTTTTTCATGTATTTTGAACATAATTATTTTACAGTTTATTTCCAATAATTCTGATATCTGAGATTTTTGAAAGTCATTAGGCAATTAGTCATTCATCAATTCAGGTTTTGTTTTATGTTTTTCTTATTTATTATTCTCATATTTTTACTTATAAGTTTTCTGTGTCTTTCTGTTTTGGATGTCTTTGTTAGCATATATTGGATATCTTTATTTACTGTATGTTGCATATCTTTAAGTCAATAACTAGGAGAATTAAAATGTGATATCTACCTTTCAAGCAACTGAAGATAAAATTAATTAAAACATAGTTTATGTCACAAAACGTTAAAAAAAGCAAGTGAAAGGAATCATAAAACCTACTCTCATTGAAGGGAAGAAAAGGATTTGTTATCTCCCAGTTATAGACTAGGAATGATTTGCATCTTTATTGCTTAGTGCAGAAGTTTGTTACTTATGTTATTTATACCTGATATATTTCATGCTCTCCATTTTTTGTTGCTTTGTTACTTACTTTGTGTTCTGATTTTTGCTATTTAAACTATAGCTTGACTATTTAGACTACATTTCATGACCAAGACAAGAATAGGAACATTTCTTATAAATATTCCCTTGATGCTTGAAAATAAAGATTTCTGCATAGCTAACTATGTAACTATTTGTTCAATCTGATTAATTGTATTATTCATCTTCCATATATTGTTTACTAGCTTTTTAAATATGTCAAAGGTAGGAAAAGGTATATTAAAGTCTCCCTCAAAGATTGTATTTTTATCTTTTTCTCCTTGTGTTTCAGCTAGTTTTTGATGTGTATGTGTGTGTATGCGTTTGGGACCATACCATGCAACTGTCAAGGTTCTTGATTTTTATATTTTTATTGAATATTGTACATTTTGACTTTTGAATTTTGAATTATACACTATTTTACCTAAAAAGCTATTCAGCTTATATTTAGAGCCAATTATAAATGTCAAAAGTAAAGTATCATCTTTTAAATTTTTCTTATGTAAAATGAGGAACTTAACCCACTCTTACTTGCTTTCATTCATTCAACCAAAACATACTTCTTGAATACCTACCATGACTCCCTAGGTACTGTTCAAGTTGCGAAAAATAAGGATAAAAATCCATGCCTTCTTGGAGCTTAGTTCTAGTGGAGAGAGACAGGTAATAAACAATAAGTAAATAAATAAATGACCATATTTCATTGATTCAAAGGAGTACATTTTTTTCACAATTTAACACCTTTGAAATCAGGATGACTCTTAGAACTGTGATACATCATGTTTAATTGGCCATGCTTTTCTAGGTAGAATATTTTTAAAATGGTAAGGCTTATAATTAATGATCTCTTACATTAAATGAAATATTGTAGTATGTCAAATGGTGATAAATGCTATGGAGAAAAAGAAGGTGGAGAAGGGGGATGGAAATTTCTGGAGAAGTATTGCATTTTTAAGTAGAGTGATCAAGGGATGCTCTCCTGAGAAGGTGACTTTTTTTTTTGGCGAGGAAGATTGGCCCTGAGCTAAAGTCTCTTGCCAATCTTTCTCTTTTTGCTTGAGGAAGATTGCTGCTGAGCTGAAATCTGTCCCAATCTCCCTTTATTTTTGGTATGTGGGATGCTGCCACAGCGTGGCTTGATGAGTGATGTATCGGTCTGCACCCAGGATGCGAACCCACAAACCATGGGCTGCCAAAGCAGAGTATGCGAACTTAACCACTGCACCACTGGGCTGCCCTGAGAAGGTGACTTTTGAGCACAGACCTAAAGGAGATTAGAGAGTGAATAGGACCACTGTGCAGTTGTGCAGGTCATACACTGCTTCACTTTTGAGATTGCCATTCATACAGATTATGTAAAGAGCCCTTACAAACATGCTCAGCACCTATGGGAGGGGGTCATGTGGATATCAAGGGGAAGATGAGTCTGGGCAAGAGTACGTCATGTGCTGGAGTGCATCGCATGTTCAAGGCACAGAGTGAGTGTGGGCAAGAGTAGTAGATGACGTCAGAGAAGTAAGTAGGGGCCAGCTAATATAGGGTCCTGTGGCCACTGTAGGACTTTGACTTCTACCTTGAGTGAGATGGGAAACAATTTGAAGATGTGGAAAAGGCAGCTGATAACAATCTGACTTATATTTTCAAAAGGACCACACTGATTGCAGTGTTGAGAAGAGACTACAAAAGAGGGTAAAATAGGATCTGGTGAGATGGCTTAGCAGGCCTATGGCCATAATCCAGGTGTGAGATGGAGGTGTCTTGGTGGGAGGGTCAGTGAGAAGTGATCAGGGTATGGGTGTATTTTGAAGGTATGTAGGGCCAATAGGATTTACTTATGGATTAAATACGGTGTGTGAGTAAAAGAAAGAAGCAAAGGATGTTTCCAAGTTTTGAGGGCCTAAGCAATTGCTCTCACTCCCCTGTTTGTTTATATAATCTAGGATTCAAAACCCAAATTATACATAAAAATTACTTTTTAATAACATGTATTTTCTTTAAAGTACTATCATTGATATTGTAACCAAATTTATTATGCTTACATAGCACTGAGTTAAACTGGTTTTAGTTGTCATCTGCTTTATTACTATTCTTGGCTTCTTGATTTTGCGCTTTTGAGCTGTCTCCATATCTGACCTCTGTTCGCAGCATTCTACTCTTTATTTTGGTATTTACAGTTTCCAGGTGGCTATGGAAAAGGATATGCAGGCAATGAGAGCAAGAACAATAACACTTGGATTGCCTCTGTCTACCCGTATGGTAGAAAGATAGCTGCTTAGTTTTCTGCTTCGTATAAACTTTGTGTTTCTGGACCAGGGGAAAGGCAGAAGGTGGAGAACTGTCATCTGCTTACTGATAAGGGGGCAGGGCTGCCCTTTCCTGGTGTTGTCACAGGGGTAGGTCACTGATTTGATCTTTCAGTCTGCTTCCGTCTACCTTGCAGTGAATAGTTTCCCTGAATTCTGGAAGCAGAGTGACCATCAGGACTTGTGTTTGGTGTCTCTGTTTCTTTTTATCTTGTTCTATGCCTTCGTATAGCCTAGTAGGACGACGGTGCAATGTGTGTCAAGAGTGGTTTGTTAGGCATTATTTTAAGCAGGAATTCAGACGCTTAAAATCGAAAACTAATATAACAAGCTGCCTTAGTTGAAGAAGGCACCAGCTGAGAATGACTTAGCTTGTTAAAGAGACTTTATGTCCATTGGACTCAGCAGGGCTCTGACTTCTAATAGTATTTCAGAATGAGACTATCACTTTCATTTACAATTATCACATGGAGGATTCTGCTCAACAAAACGCAAACTGAAAGCCTATTCAGGAGAAAGGAGCCCGATGTTTTGTATGATGTCATACAAGACACTTCCCACAGCAAGAAACAGTGGTTCTGTGTGCTCCCTAGAATAACGTCTCTTAGAGTGAAGCTTTTATAGTGCATATATAGGAACAGTCAGTTCCCATATATCTGTATGTATTTTTATTCCTATATTATATATAGGAACAGTAAGTATTCTGGTATGAGTCTTTATAGGCAAAATAATATTGTCTCTTTTTAAATGTTGGACAAGGCTAGTGCCAGCCCACAGGAAGGCCTGGAAGGCGAGCCATCTGTCAGCAGAAGGAAAGAGTGAATTCAACTGAAACAGAAATGGTCTTCGACTGAAGAGAGTTTTCCTTAGCATATTCTAGTCATCCTTTGTGAGTTTTGCTACATTAAACAATAAAAACAAAAGCCGTTTTGTATACTTTGTCCTGTGTAAGCACGGCTTCATGATTCTACAATGATGATTTTCTTCTATGGGTGGTTGTAGGTTGTCAACATTCTACTGAATGATATTTTAATATAATTTAAATTTCATAGGGTTAGGAAACTGGTAGATGTACACCTCACATTGTTATTCTCAGGATAACTTTTAGAAAGTACTTAATATCTGATAGAAATAACCAACAGTCTCTGTTAACTTTGCGAATAGCCACTCGTCCAGAGGCTATCAACAGTACAAGTAGAGAAAGTGGTAAAGGGTAATGATGATTTGTTTTTATTCCTTTGTTTTCCCACGAAGGGGCATGTGGTTAAAAAATTGGATAGGTGGTAAAGTTTTTAGGTCGTTCTGTGAAACTGTTCTCTTGATTAAGCGTTGTTATTTTAATTAAACATGAGCGTTGTTTCCAGGCACCTTCTAGATTTAAGACCCTCTTCTCTGTATTATAAGAAATTAAATAACAAATAAATCTTAGAATAGTAGAGGAAATGTCATATTTTGTTAAATCATAGTGGAAAATAATCAGAATCAATTTCCATTGTCATTCTTGTCTGGCTACTAAAGAGATTATTTTGTGGGAGGGTGGTGACTAATATTCTGGAGAAGATGATTAATTTTCTAAAACAAAAACAAAACCTAAAAACCTAAATACTAGTGTTACAAATCCCCCAATTACTTTTATCTTTATTGTGTTCTCTAAGCAATATGAATAATCTTCCATAAATGTCTTTTAACCTCTGTAACTTTTAGGAGATTAAAAAGTTGTTTAATTTTAATATCACACTTCTACTGTTCGAAGCCTAATAAATGACTCAGCTAATGAGAACACTATGTGATATTGGACACAGTGTGGCTTACTCTCTATTGTCAATATTAATTGAAAAGGTTGTGGAAAGGCGGCAAATTAGACTCGATTTTTAAAACAATGGAATTTATAAGAATAAATTGTACTTACCTGTGGTAAGCATTGAGGTATATGCTTAGAAAAACAAGGTTATTCATTTTCTTGTTCTTCCATCCGAGTCTCAGTTGGAGCTTTTCCTGGCTGTCATGGCCTAGTCACCTGCTGAGGCCTCAGGTGGAGAGGCCACAGTCGCCCAGCTGTTCTGGACGATCTGAAGAATTCATTATCTGCGCATGGCCAGCGTGGAGGCTAGTGCGATAGCCTTCTTTGAGGGAAAACTATGCTACAAAGACAGCCTCACAAGGCAATCCCTCAGATTGTTATTCACACCAGAGGATTTCTGTGGGGAGGGATTCACAAAGGCAGTTTGTAACCTGAGATTCCTGCAAAAATCGATCTCCCATGTGCAATAAAACGCAAATTGCCGCAATCGTGGGGGACAGTGTTTTAAGGACTTACTAAGAAAGTGAGTAAGTTGAATACTCTGTAGGTGTTTTTAGGAAGGGGGTTTTGACTGTGATTGAGGAAATCCTCAAAATTGTTATTCCTTATAGTTCTCTGTCATTTAGATCTTGGACAGGAGTTGTAATTCCAGCTATGAAACATTTATTAATAGGTGTTGCTTTATTGGAATCCCCACAAAAGGATGGACTTTTGTCCAGGAAAGTGATTGTTACAGCTCTTTAGTGGAATGATTTCCCGGTTTATAATAAGAGAAGAACCCTGTTCAATATTGGGCGACTACTCTTATAAGTGGTACCCACTTCTATAGGAGATTATACCCCAAGCTATAACTGCTTTTATTTTTTGTGTTCATGGGCTCACGCACACACACATACACTTTGTGTAGTTATTAGAGGAGGGAAAACAATACCATATTTCCTCAGCTAAAAAAAAATAAGGGTGGGGTATTGCCATATCTAAACTTTAATATTGATGCCAGTGAGGTATAAACATGGTACTGTGAGCTAGAATTGGGTCTTTTATTAACAGTTGCCAAACTGAAATGCTTTCTAAAGGCAGGTTCAAACCTCTTCTAAAGCCAAGGAGGGTGTTTACCATAAGAAGCCAAAGCGCAGGAACTCAATTGGAGACTGTTGGCTGCACAAATAAACGCTAACACAGTGGAATGTTGCTTGCGTCAGTCCACTCCTAAATACATTAATTTTCTCTTTTGCTATTCCAAATGCTCAATTAAATTCTTCAATTTTTTTTCCTAAGGAGAATAACTTGAACATAGAATTAGTTCCATCTGAAGCAAGGCTATATTAGCCTGTTATTTCTGGGCTGAATTTGTATACCTTATATACTAGTTTTAAAATGATTCAACAATGAATTTGCAAATCATGACGTAAAGCAATGCTACAAATGCACTGAAATACGTGGTTAAATGAATGCCAGTTTTTAAGCCAGGATTATCTTTTAATGGGTTATAATTGTTTTTCCTAACTCTAAATTTTTACGGTAGGTTTTCTTCTGAATCTATTTTCATATTTATTCATGCTACTAAAAAAACCTGACACTAAATGAAAAAAAATGGACTTAACATAAAGGCCTAGGAGTAGGGCTATGCAAATTGGAGATATAAAAGATAGCATAGATGTGTATCTTTTTTATAAAGCTAATGGCAAGAAGTTAGAATTTTATTGTACTTTGATTTTATAAATGAAAGGACATTGTTATCATTTGGATAGTACTTTGGAAAATGCTTACCGCTTTTATTTGAAATGTTCATTTTCTACAATATGTTATTTATTAAGAATTAACAGATTTATGTGGTAATAAAGGCATTGAAAAATAATGTAATGAAGAGCCATCTATCACTGATAAAACACTCTTTTGAGAGCTCATGTTGGAACATCTGAGACAGAGTGATGTAAACAATATCTATAAACACTAAATTTATTGTAGAAATGATGAATTATCATTTTTATGGAATCAAAATCAAAAGCCAAGAGGGGAGAGGTTGAGGTCATCAAAATCAGGGCCACTGCCTCATATGCTCCCTCGGTTTAGATAGCCGGTAAACTTGAGTCCTTTCCTTAGTCTCTGCTGAAGGAAATTGGGTGCTTTATCTAGGCATTTCTTGCTCAATGCAACCATAAAATTCCTACTTATATATAAACAAAGCAAAATATCTCTTTATAATTTAGCTATGGAAGATAAATTTACAACAGAAATGTATATAATTATGTATATGTTATTATTTAAAGCAAAAATACCTGTTAAGATGAAAAGAGTCTTCAGAGACATATTACACATGATGTGTGGATCTTGTTTGGACCCCGATTCAGACAACCAGTTCCAAAAGGACTTTTTGGAGATAACTAGGAAAATTAAACATGAATTAGAAAGTAGACAGTATTAATTTTGTCAGGTGTACTAATAGAATAGTGATTATGTTTTTTAAAAATTCCTTCCCCATTTAAGATAAACATTGATGTATTGATGTTGTCTAGAATTTGCTTTAAAATACTCCAGAAAAATCTGGGAGGAAGTTAATGGAACAAGAACAGAAGAAAGCTGATGGTTGTTGAAGCTGGACAAAAACACTTGAAATCTTCCACAATAAAATGTTGGGAAAAAAATCAAGCACTCATGTCAGAATGTACACATCCAAGGGAGTATTATCTTAAAAGTAGTCATCTTGGAAATTTATATGCTTGTTTTATACTAATTCCAACAGTAACACCACTAGTTAGAATAGCTCTGAAACACATCTTTTGAAAATTGTGCTCCTAATAGTGGAATTCTTGGCATGTGGGCCACATGGCTCACGTCAGAGTCTGGGTTTCTGGGGGAGCAAGGTAGAGTAGGGAGCCCTTTGTCAGCAAACATACTGCACCCAAAGGCAAGAGAAAAATTTTAAGTCAGAGTCTCTTTGGAAAAGTAGTAGTTCAAGCATCGGGGAAATCATTGTTAACACTCAGTCCAGAGAGCCAGAAATAGAATCAAGTTCTGAATTCAAGATCTGTGAGTTGGGAGCAGGGTAGAGATTGAGATAAAGTTGAGAAAAACTGCTGAACTCAAACAAGCTAAATAATCTGGTATTACTAGATTATAATGAACAAAAACTAGATTATAATGAACACCAGTAGAGTATTGCTCCATGAGGTGTTCTGGTGGGGGTGCAGGCCGATAAGCGGGGAGCCAGTGTAGGAAAATGAGGCACCTGCTGGAGAACTGTACCTCACTGTGCAGCCCAGATTGTGTCGTCCCGTTTGGTCATCTACTTTAAATCATTGAATTTAGCTCTGAATGACTTTTGTCTGTTATCACAAATTAGATACACTCTGCAGAGTTGAAGCTTTGCCACCTGGACAAAAGTCAAAAGAATATGTCATAGCTTCTGAAGGCCATTCCAAAATAAGAGTTTGCAAAGGACTGATGAGTAGAATTTTTGAAATAAACATATAGCTTCCTTCCTTAAAGAGCACAAAGTCTATTTACATAATTTAAAAATTTCATTATGTTTGTTAAAAATTTGGCCATATTACTTTGTTGTTATAGTTCGTAATTGTTATTGATTTGTAATTTATAATTTGAAGGTGATACGATTGAATAGCGTAACTAAATTTTAATAATTCACAGAAAAAGGAAGGTTGTGTATCTGTGTGTGTGTGTGAGTGTGTGTGAGAGAGAGAGAGAGAGAGAGAAAGACCTGTACTTCTCTCTCTTTGAGCAGCTGCCAGGCAGTTCTCTCCTCTTGCCTCCTACTCTAATGTAATCTATCTTGGTTTTTCCAACAATTGACTGTCATCGATTCATGTGAGAAGCAGGACTGACTCTTCTAAAAGGTTGTCTTATTCACTCACTAAATGCCATCTTCCTAGCTGTATCCCACGGCATGAGATCACTTCACCTGACCGTTGGGAACACTGAGAATAAATGTAGTCACTTCCTGTCCTTCCCTAGGGACTCCTGACCACAAGGATGAGGATGCAGCTGATAAACACAAAGCTTATGCTGACACACATCCCCACTCACACGCTAAGCAGATGAACAAGACCCCTTATGACTGCAGTCTAGACAGAAATCATTGCCAAAGTGCCCTTGATCTTGCAGGTCCCTCTTCTGCCGCCACCTATATGAACTGGGGATTGCTCCGCTAGTGACACTACCTTGGCGACAGGAGAGAGGAACATATTAGCAAGCCTTGTTTCTTCTTTGTATTCTCACAGTCCTACTGTAGACTTGACATGTGACACAGTGAATGCATTATCAAATCATTAGCCCCCACCGAGAGTGTGGTGACTGGGTCATCAGTCAGTCAGTGCATATAGATCCAGAAGAGAAGCAGTTAAGTGTTAATGGATTTGCTTTAGGCATTTCACAACCTATTGGTCTTAATTAGACCAGAAAAGGGTTGCTATAGACAACCTTGAAATTTAAATAATGCTTTTACTCTTATATATTCTTTCTAAACATGATACAAGAACTAAAAAAAAAAAGCAGAAAGATTTCTTAAAACAATGTTGGATTTTGCTTTTTCAAAACATAGGGCCCAAGCCCCACCGGGTTTTTATTTTAGTTGTGCTGTGACTTAGCGAACCTTAAATGGGTAGCCTGAGAATAGCACGTGCAGGAAGTTTGCACCATGGATCACCCAACAAGGTGGTTGCAAAAGAAATTTGAATTTATCACTAGAAACACGAAGCTAAATTGTAGAAAAGCACAGATCCTCCAAACAAGGGGCAGGCATGGGATCTGAACCCAGCATGGGTCCCGGTGACGTTCAGCCTGGAGAACTAAGAGCAGAGGGTCATTTATTGTATGAGCTTTAGTGAGCTCCCTCTTGCAGCAGCAGGCGAAGTCCCCTGAAGTACCCAGAACCCTCAGAAGACAACACTGGGAAAGACACACAGACATTTGCAATAATCAATAGGAACAGTGGCAAAGCAATAATTCAAGCTGCTGCAGTCTCTTGCAATCCAATGACGTTGAGATTTCAGATAATGGTAGTACAATAAATGGAGTCAAGAAACCAAAGCTATTTGTCTCATTTGCAGGCCAGTTTTCCATGCACAATCAAATTTTACTTCTTATATTCCCCAACAGCTGCTCTAAACCCACGGGGGATTCGGAAGTCATGATACAATATTAGTAAGAAAATTAGAGTGGTCGCAAGTAACAAGTTGCTTTCTGAGCAACACAGTAGGAGGTCAGTTAATATTAAATACCCACAGTCTGTGCACACTCCCATTTCCTAGGAGAGTCTAAGAAAAGCACAGCCTTCGGGGATACCCACTTAAAAGCTTTTGCATAACAATAACCAAGCCGCTGATACCAGTTAATGAAATTCTCATGCTGAAGGAGGGTCCCCAAGGCTCAGAACAAAGCCCTCTAGGAAAACAGAGATAAACTCCTTGTTTAAAAAGTAAACAGTCATTCTCATGTATTTATTCCCTCAACAGATATTTATGGAGGGCCTTCTTTCCAACACTTTGGATAGGCCCTGGAGATGTCATAGTGAGAAAGTACAGATTCTGCCCCTGATCTCACGGAGTTTAAAACTAGAGGGAGACAGCCTTTAATGAAACATTCACATAAATAAATATATATTTATAAACTGTGAAATTGCTTTGAAGTAAAGGTGCTTGATGCTGTAAAAACACATACCCGAAGAAACTGACCTTGACTTGCGAGGGGTATCAGGGACTATGAGGGATGACTAGGAGAAAGAGAATTCAAGAGAACACTTGTTAGAAGGGAAAGTATGTGCCAAGGGCCTGTGGCCCAAAGGAGCATAGTGCTTTAAGAAACTGAGAGAACCAGAACATTTGGAGGGCAGAGAGCAAGGAATAAGGTGAGAAATGAGATGGAGACACATAGGAAGACACGAGACTATGCAGGCTGCAAGAATATTTTATCCTATAAAAAAACGGGAAACTATTGACATTTAGGCAGAGGAGTGTCATAAGGCTTTTGAAGTGATCACTCTGAATAAAGAGTAAAGAAGGATTGGGAAAAGTCAAGATTGCTATAGCCAGTTGCCCAGAAAAGAGAATGGCAGTTTGGACAAGGATGGTAATGAAGTACACGGAAAACCCAGAACAATTTATGGGGAGATAGTTAGGAGGTAAAATACACAGGAATTAATAAAGTTTTGGATGGTAAGTGAGGAGTGTTGAGGGTGACTCTTAGATTCTGACTTCCATAACAGGATGGACAAGGCACAATTTCTTAGATAGGGAACCCTGGAAAAGTAACTGATTTATTACAAGTTCATTTTGGGGCATACATTGAGTTTGGGGTAACTTTGATGCATACAAGTGGAGATTTTTTACTCCAGTTGTATATTTGGGTCCGAATCTACAAGAGGTATATAAATTTGAGTTTCATTGAAGTAAGGCTGGTAATTGAAGCTGTGGTGTACGTGAAATCATCAATAGAAGGAGTAGAAAGTGAAAATGCCACCTCCTCACAGAGGCTTTCTTTGAGCCCAGGATCTTATGTTGCCACTCTCTATTATCATCCCAAATCATGGCCTATGTTGATTCACACCCTTGGGAGTTCCCCGGGTGAAATTATAAATTGGCTCCCATACACAGAGGGCAGGGAGAGACTGAAGAAAGATGCAGACCGCTCAGGATTGGCAGGTGGCAGGTTTAATAAGCAAAGGAACTTACATATGAGGCTTGTCTTGAGCAGCTGCTGGATGAATAGATCTCTGCACCTGCCGCTGGGATCTTAAAAGTTTATACAGAGGCCCTAACTGGGTTCAGTCACACACCATCCAGAAGTTGTCAGCAATACATTACCCTCTCAACGTTGTGTCCTTGAAAAATCTCCCACAGTGGGAATGGTGGGCAGAATATTCATTCCAGGACAGAGGAGGGGATGAAGAACCTCTGAGTGCCTGGGTCCAGCTTGAGGCTCCACTGGTGGGTCATATCCTCTTGATGACCTCCTCCAACAGCCTAATCCATTGTCCTCTCTCTTATTCCTCACAGCACTTCTCTCTCTCTGAAATTATCTTAGGTATTCGTTCACTGGTAGGTAACTCCACAGGACAGAAGGACTTCTATTCACCGCTATAGCTCTAGATTTCAGGATAGTATCTGCAGTGTGGTAGGCATTCTATAAGCACTTGTTGAAGGAAAGAATAAAAGAATGGGTACAGATATATCTATCTGTTTGTACATTTGATAGAGAGAGGTAGAAGGGTTTCTTTCTGCTAGATTTTATTTGCTCTCCAAGGAATTAAAGGGAGGTCATCTTCTAAGACCAAGGGTCAAGGGAAATCAGGAATGTTGGTTTGCGGAAGAGTGGAGAAGTTTTCCACTTGTCCAGAAGGTGGGAGATTGAGTAGACAGTAGAATCCAGCAGGAATTCTTCCAGGTGGTACTGAGAATCAGTTTGAGATGAAAATCATGAAGCTATAGTGGTACAAATTGCTCTGCTGTGTGGCTTTCTCCAGTGGTGCTCAGATAAATGGAGGAAGACGCGGAAAAAGCAGATGGTTGGGTACATCAGGGTTGGTGTTTTTCCAGGTGGCACAGCAAAATCTAGAGATGCAGGAGACTCTAGAGTACTAGCAGAATGTTACTGAGTACCATAGACTTCAGGGCCTGACAAGGTTAAAGGGTTATAGCAGGAATAGTTGAACAAGAAGCATGACAGTTTGGAAAGTTAACCAAAGAGCATGATGCCTGAATTAGAGCTGTTCTGAGTCACAGCTTCCATGAAGACAGGAGGAGCGTGTGGTTGAGTTGGAAGTGGAAGGAGTTAGAAATGAAGGTCACTGAATTGAGTTTTTCACTTCTAAAATGATTTGAGGGCCTGAAATGTCTTAGAAACCAACCAGATATTTCAAATCATAATATAAAATACTTAACTAAGAATAAAAACATAAAAATTATACTCTAAGTCGTAAACCATGCATGTAATGTGTTACAATGGTAGCATGTCATTTTTGTGTGGGCCTTAGAGTTGCATCTCTGAATTATGAATGATAAAATGAAACTTCATTACCTCATTCCTTTAATTAAGAATTAGTGATAATTTAGTTACCAGCTGGGCTGATACTTTGTTTCATTAGTGAAGAGCTATAGAGTAAGAAGAAATGGATTTGTATAATGATTCTGTCACTTTTCTGTGTGTATGTGGCCTTGGGCTAGCTTCTTAACTCTACTGAGCCTCTGTTTTTGCATCTGTAAAAAGGAGGGAAAATTAAATGTCACATAGCATTATTATGAAGTTTAAATGAGAACATGTAGGTGAAAGTGGAAGTGAATATGGAAGGCTTTATAATCTACAGAAAAGATACTCATTAAGGAAATAAACATCATAAGACTTCAACCAAATGCTTATCTTATTATAATTTTTAAAGCATCTTAGAAGCATTGTATACAAATAATACATAAAATTACAATCATTCTGGGGCTGGCCCCATGGCCGAGCGGTTAAGTTCGCGCACTCTGCTTTGGCAGCCAAGGGTTTCGCCAGTTGGAATCCTGGGCGAGGACATGGCACCGCTCGTCAGGCCATGCTGAGGCAGCATCCTGCATGCCATAATTGGAAGGACCCACAACTAAAAATGCACAACTGTGTACCGGGGGTGGTGAGGGCTTTGGGAGAAAAAAGAAAAATAAAATCTTCAAATCCCTCCTACCCTTTAAAAAAAAATTACATTCTTAATTACGAAATTAAAGTGGACCAAAAATAACTGCCATGTTTGCCAACTATATCTGAAATTAATGAAAAACATATATATTAAAAATAGTTTAGGGGCCGGCCCCGTGGCCGAGTGGTTAAGTTCGCGGGCTCCGCTTCCACGGCCCAGGGTTTTGCTGGTTCAGATCCTGGGCACGGACATGGCACCGCTCATCAGGCCATGCTGAGGCAGCGTCTCACATGCCACAACTAGGACCCACAACTAAAATATACAACTATGTCCTGGGGGGATTTGGGTAGGAAAAAAAGCAGGAAAAAAATAGTTTATAATCCTGATTTTTCCTGATGTCAAAGATGCTCTTTTCTCCAAATATAAATTTATTTTGTTCTTTTAAAATAAAGCAATTGTAGTCACAGGACTCTGTATGTGTGTGAGTATGTGTACATGTGTGCAGCATACCTGTAACTTCTGTAAATTTTTCTTTTCATATCAAAGTTGATACTCATAATTATTCTCATCTAGACTGATTTAATGATGACTGCATCAATTTCATATATCAATAAATAGACAGGTCAATATAACTTGTCTGCTAAAATCTGCAACCTGACCAGATATTTCAAGTCGTAATATAAAATACTTAACTAAAAATAAGAACACAGCATGATGATATAAAATAGAAATAAAATGTTTTATTGTGTTTTTGTAGTAGGGATCAGGATTAGGCATTGACCCAAACCTAGTATTTGGCCTTGTGAGCAGAAAGAGACGAAATGGAAGAGGTGATTTATTTATTTATTTATCAAGAAATGAGGACAAAGCTTTCATTTTTACAACATGACCAATGATCATAAAATAACCCCAAGTATTTTGTTACTGACTTGACAACATGTGTGTACCTCCCCAAACCAGTTTTAGTTGGTAGCTCGGGGTGGTCTCACTGAAAGCCGACTAATTGCTCCTATGTATGAAAACTTACATCTGTGTCTGTTCTCTCGGTGTGCTGTTTAAGCCCGTCAAGTGAAGATGCCACTTGAAAGTTCTATGAATAACTGTTTTGATCACTTGCATCTAGGTTGTCTCAAACCATTAAGAGAAGGAAGCTGTGTTTCTTTCCACATCAACGCACAGAAGGCTGAACCCACAGATCCATCAAATGAAAATGGTATTTGATTAGCGTCTGCTGAGAAAGTCCGATGAGAAGTCACCAATAACATTTCCTAAGCCCTGGACGGTTTCTGAATTAAACTTGTCACGATGCCAGCAACTATGAACCAATTTTCAGTAATCGTTCTGTTATTTTAAAATCCTTGGTGAGGAAATTCTTAATTTATGTTTTTTCCTCCACTTGTTATGGAAAACATCACTCAGGAACAATACACATCGTTGTACCATAGGTAGGAGGAAAGGAAGTAGAATATTTAAATGTTGTAGTAGGAGAAAAACAGGTCAAACACAATAATATTTGTAACAATGATGCATGGTTTTTTTTCTTCAAGTTGGGTACAAAGTAGGAAATGTAATTAAGTGAACTAGGTTAGTTTCCTGTTAATGCTGCCTTGTGATTAAAAAAAGCAACGATTTGCATTCTCTTTCATGTTTTTCCATCTCGTTTTGGAAGATCGGAGAAACAAGAGCCTGGCTATGTGGCTCACAGAGAAAGCATTCTACTCACACTTCCTTCAAGGGAAAAGCCAAAACCGAGAGCACATTGCAGGTGCATACATGTTACACGTCAGCCCCTGCATAGCATTGCATGGTGCTCTGCAGTATTGTAACCAGACTCAATGGGTCTGTCTCTTGGTGAGTGCGGAGCTGAAAAGCACAACCATAGTATCAGCGACAGCTACCAGCTACTATTGACCAGGCAATGAACAAGAATGGATGCCTCAGGGACTCATTAGTCAAATGGATTGGTGTCAAGGCTAAGCAAGGGCCAAGAAACAGAAATCCCAAATGGTATCAGGCACTCTGCAGTCCTTGTCGTTGCTTTTCTCCCTCCTCATGCTTTGATTTTCAGCCACATGGAGCTTCTCCTACTTACTGAAACATTGGTGTATCTGGCAGCGGGGGTGGGGGAGTGGAGGAGGGGAACAACTGCCGTCCCTGAGCACATCTCCAAAAGTAGTGCATTTTCCGACCATAATGGGAGAAAGAAGATTAAGAGTGGCCCGTATCACTGATGGTAGAGTCTGACCACACGTAGGATGCACAGGGGCCATTTGTTCTTTAATGGTCTCTCTTCCCAGTCTGTCTACATGCTGTTCCTTTCCCCAACTCTTCCCTTTTCTCGTGGAAAACCCTCATTCAGACTCAAGGCCTCAGCTTAGACATCACTTCCAACAGGAAGCCTTCTACCCTCTCCCCCAACCAGGACTAGGTACTTCTTTTCTCTGTATCCATTACCCCATTCTACAGCTCAGCATCCATCATACCATGTTGGCAGCCTGTTGACTGGATCTCTCACTGAACCATGTGCTCTCTAAGGAAAAGAGCCCTATCTGTCTGGTGTTCCTAGTGTGTGACATCACTCCCGGAACATAATAGACATGTAGTAAATGTTTGCTAATGGATGAATGAATCAATGAATGGACGAACTGCAGCAATATCTGCATCATCTCAGGTGGGTCTGAAATACAGCCTCTTTCTGATTTCGAGTCATGTCTGTGTAAATGAAGCATCAAAGCTACAGCGGTGGGAGGAAGTACATGTGCTTTGCTTTTGTCTAACCGTTGATTAGGAGGCCAAAATGAAACTTTATTGATTGATCTCAGTTGATTAAAAATATCTATTTTCAGCTATTATTAGCTATTATTTATAAAAAAGTAGAATGTACATGGACGATGGTGTAAATTAATATTTATGTAGTTCCAGTTTTCCACAAATATCAGGTTTTTATGGCAATGAGTATAAGTTTTGAAACTGAGAACAACAGTTATTTTTTGAAGTCTGAAAGAAACAGGGCACCAACAAAAACATCCGAGGATGGCATAGTGTTTGTCTCGCTGCTTGTGTAAGAGGAGATGGGAAGACATGTTTTAGAAGTCTTGTCACTTAAGACGAAGGAAGGAGAAATTCCTTCAGAGGATCAAGTTTGGACTTAAATATATAGGAATGAAAATAAATGTTGGTAAAGCTGAGAGAGGCTAAATAGTAATGGATTTGGGCTTCCCCGATAGATCCCTAGCAGAGGTTTGACAGTATCAACTTTGAATAGGGCAAAGGTTTTTCTTTTAACAGTTTGTCATACACATAGAATTTTAAAGAAAGATATATTCCACTATGACCTCAATACCTCTGTTGGGATGAAATTTCTCAATTGCATTAATTTCACTAACTATGTTTATCTTTACAGCTACCAATTTGGTTTGGCCACCTCTCTCTGTTTTATCTAGGCCACTGGGTAGCCTTCTGATTGGCTCTTCTTCTTTTTCTTCTCTTAACTATTTTATTGAGGTCATATTGGTTTATAACATTGTGTAATTTCAGGTGTACATTATTAAATATCAGTTTCTGGATAGACTGCATCGTGCTCACCACCAATAGTCTAGTTTTAATCCATCACCATACACATGTGCCTCTTTACCCCTTTTGCCTACACCTCCATGCCCTTCCCCTTGGGTAACCACTAATCTGTTCTCTTTTTCTGTGTGTTTATCTTCCACATATGAGTGAAACCATACAGTGTTTTTCTTTCTCTGTTGGGCTTATTTCACTTAACATAATACCCTCAAGGTCCATCCATGTTGTTGCAAATGGGACAGTTTTGTCTTTTTTATGGCAGAGTAGTATTCCATTGTATATATATACCATGTCTTCTTTATCCATTCATCAGTTGATGGGCACTTAGGTTGCTTCCACATCTTGGCTGTTGTGAATAATGCTGCAGTTGACAGAGGGGTGAATAGATCTCTTTGAATTGTTGATTTCAAGTTCTTTGGATAAATACCCAGTAGTAGCACAGCTGGACCATATGGTATTTCTAATTTTAATTTTTTGAGAAATCTCCATGCTTTTTTCCATAGTGACTGCATCAGTTTGCATTCCCACCAGCAGTCTATGAGGGTTCCCTTTTCTCCACATCCTCTCCCATATTTATTTTTTGTCTTGGTAATAATTGACATTCTGACAGGTGTAAGGTGATATCTTACTGTAGTTTTGATTTGCATCTCCTTGATAATTAGTGATGTTGAACATCTTTTCATGTGCCTGTCGGTCAACTGTCTATCTTCTTTGCAAAAATGTCTGTTCATATCCTCTGCCCATTTTTGATCAGGTTGTTTGCTTTTTTTGTTGTTGAGTTGTATGAGGTATTTATATATTTTAGAAATTAACCCCTTGTCAGATATATGATTTGCATCCCTTGTGAGATATATGATTTGCAAATATTTTCTCCCAGTCAGTGGATTGTCTTTTCGTTTTGTTTGTGGCTTATTTTGCCTTGAAGTTTTTTAGTTTGATGTAGTCCCATTTGTTAATTTTTTCTTTTGTTTCCCTTGCCTGAGTAGACATGGTATTCGAAAAGATGCTGCTAAGACTGATGTCAAAGAGTGTACTACCTCTATTTTCTTCTAGGAGTTTTATGGTTTCAGGTCTTACATTCAAGTCTTTAATCCATTTTGAGTTAATTTTTATGTACGGTGTAAGATAAAGCTTTACTTTCATTCTTTTGCATGTGGCTGTCCAGTTTTCCCAACACCATTTATTGAAGAGACTTTCGTTTCTCCATTGTATGTTCTTGGCTCCTTTGTCAAAGATTAGCTGTCTACAGATGTGTGGTTTTATCTCCAAGCTTTCAATTCTGTTCCATTGATCTGTGTGTCTGTTTTTGTGCCAGTACCATGTGCCAGTATAGCTTTGTAGTGTATTTTGAAGTCAGGGATTTTGATGCCTCCAGCTTCGTTCTTTTTTCTCAGGATTCCTTTGGCTATTAAGGGTCTTCTCTTGTTCCATATAAATTTTAGAATTCTTTGTTCTATTTCTGTGAAGAATGTCATTAGGATTCTGATTGGGATTGTATTGAATCTGTAGGTTGCTTTAGGCAATACGGACATTTTAACTATGTTTATTCTTTCAATCCAGGAGGATAGAGTATCTTTCCATTTCTTTATGTCTTCTTCAATTTCTTTCAATGTCTGATAGTTTTCATTGTATAGGTCTTTCACCTCCTTGGTTAAATTTATTACTAGATATTTTATTCTTTTTGTTGTGATTGTAAATGGGATTGTGTTCTCGAGTTCTCTTTCTGTGAGTTCATTCTTAGTGTATAGAAATGCAACTGATTTTTGTAGGCTGATTTTGTACACTGCAACTTTGCTGTAGTTGTTGATTATTTCTAATAGTTTTCTGGTGGATTCTTTAGGGTTTTCTATGTATAGAATCATGTCATCCACAAACAGCAAGACTTTTAACTCTTCCTTTCCAATTTGGATACATTTTATCTCTTTTTCTTGCCTGATTGCTCTGGCTCAAACCTCCAGTACTATGTTAAATAGGAGTGGTGAGACTGGGCAGCTTTGTCTTGTTCCTGTTCTCAGAGGGATAGCTTTCAGTTTTTTCCCACCGAGTATGGTGCTGGCTGTGGGTTTGTCCTATATGGCCTTTATTATGTTGAGGTACTTTCCTTCTATACCCATTTTATTGAGCTCTTCTATTGCTGGATCTTGTTAAATGCTTTCTCTGCATCTTTTGAGATGATCGTGTGAATTTTATTCCTCATTTTGTTAATATGGTGTATCACATTGACTGATTTGCAGATGTTGAACCATCTCTACATCCCTGGAATAAATCCAACTTGATCATGGTGTGTGATCCTTTTAATGTATTGCTGTATTCAAGTTGCCAATATTTTGTTAAGGATTTTTGCATCTATGTTTATCAGCAATATTGACCTTTAATTTTCCTTCTTTGTTGTGTCCTCGTCTAGTTCTGAGATCAGGGTATTGTTGGCCTCATAGAAAGAGTTAGGAAGCGTTCTGTCTTCTTCGATTTTTCAGACTAGTTTGAGAGAGTAGGTGTCAAATATACTTTGAATGTTCGGTAGCATTCTCCAGAGAAGCCATCTGGTCCTGAACTTTTGTTTTTGATTACTATTTCAACCTCTTTACTTGTGATTGGTCTATTCAGATTCTCTGTTTCTTCTTGATTCAGTTTTGGTAGGTTGTATGAGTCTAAGAATTTATCCATTTCTTCTAGGTTTTCCAATTTGTTGGCATATAGTTTTTCATAATATTCTCTTATAGTGCTTTGTATTTCTGTGGTATCCATGTAATTTCTTCTTTTTCATTTCTAACTTTATTTATTTGAGGCTTCTCTCTTTTTTTCTTAGTGAGTCTGGCTATGGGTTTGTTAGTTTTGTTTATCTTCTCAAAGAACTAGCTTTTACTTTCATTGACCCTTTCTATTGTTTTTTTAGTCTCTATATTTCATTTATTTCTGCTCTAGTTTTTATTATTTCCCTCATTCTGCTGACTTTGGGCTTTTCTTTTTGTTCTTCCTTTTGTAGTCCTGTTAGGTGTAGTTTAAGATTACATATTTGAGATTTTTCTTGTTTGTTGAAGTAGGCCTGTATTGCTATAAATTTTCCTCTTAGTAGAGATTTTGATGTATTCCATAATTTGCTATGTTGTGTTTTCATTTTCATTTGTGTCCAGGTATTTTTGAGTTCTCCTTTGATTTCTTCATTGATCTAATGATTGTTCAGTCTCCACATATTTGTGTCTTTTGTAGCTTTTTTCTTGTAGTTGATTTCTAGTTTCATAGCATTGTGGTCAGAAAAGATGCTTGATATGATTTCAACCTTCTTAAATTTATTGTTTGCCTTGTTTCCCAAAATGTGGTCTATCTTTGAGTATGTTCCATGTGCACTTGAGAAGAATATGTATTCTGCTGTTTTTGGATGGAATGTTCTCTATATATCTATTAAGTCCATCTGGTCTAGTATTTCATTTAAGGCTACTGTTTCCTTGTGGATTTTCTGTCTGGATTATCTACCCATTGATGTAAGTGGGGTGTTGTGGTCCCCTACTATTATTGTGTTGCTGTTAATTTCTCCTTTTAGGTCTGTTAACAGTTGATTTATGTACTTTGTTGCTCCTGTGTTAGGTGCATATATATTTATAAGTGTTATGTCTTCTTGGTGGAATGTCCCTTTTATCATTATACACTGCCCCCTTTGTCTTTTTTATCTTGAAGTCTGCTTTGCCCCATATAAGTAAGCCAACAGCTGCATTCTTTTGCTTGCCATTTGCTTGGAGTATCTTCCATCCCTTCACTCTGAGCCTATGTTTATCTTTAGAGCTGTGATGTGCTTCCTGGAGGCAGCATATTGTTGGGTCTTGTTTTTTAATCCATCATGCCACTCTGTGTGTTTTGATTGGAGAATTCAATCCATTTACATTTAGAGTGGTTATTGATATATGAAGGCTTTATACCACCATTTTATCTCTTGTCTTCTGGTTGTTCTATATTTCACTTTTTCTTTTCACTTGTTTCTGACTGCCATTTGACTTTGGCAGTTTTCTCTTTATTTACAATTTGTGACTCTGCTCTGATTTTTTGTTTAGTGGTTACCATGAGGTTTGTATGAAGGATCTCATAGATGAGATAGTCCATTTTCTGATAGCCTCTTATCTCTGTTAGCTTAAGCAGGTTCCTTCCCCTTCCTCTTCCCTTTCTGAGTTGTCACAAATTGTTCTTTGTTGTGTTGTGAGTTTGTGACTGAATGGAAGTGTTTATAGTTATTTTTGATGCTTTCCTTCCCTTTATCTTTTATTTCATAATTAAGTATTTACTAACCTTTTTTTAAATTTTATCTGTTTATTCATCTCCTTCCTCAAGGTTTTGTAAGCTTTTGCTTTTTAGTTTCAGATGGGAGGGCTGTTTCCAACGTTTCTTGTAAGGCAGGCCTAGTGGTGACAAACTCCCTTAGCTTTTGTTTATCTGGGGAAGCTTTTTTTTTCTGCATCATATCTGAAGGATAGTTTCACTGGATGGAGTATTCTTGGCTGAAAGTTTTCGTCTTTCAGTTATTTGAATATAACTATTCCATTCTCTCCTAGACTATAACATTTTTGCTGAGAAATCTGCTGAAAGCCTGATAGGTGTTCCTTCATAGACTCTTTTCTTCTGCCTAGCTGTCCTTAATATTTTTCTTTGTTGTTGACTTTTGCCAGTTTTACTATTATATGCTTTGGAGAAGGTCTTTTTGCATTGATGGAATTAGGAGTTCCATTGGCTTCGTGTACTTGTAAGTCTAGTCCTTTCCCCAGGTTTGGGAAGTTCTCAACTGTTATTTCTTTGAACAAGCCCTCTGCTCCTTTCTTCTTCATTTCTCCCTCTGGAATACCTATAATCCTTATGTTGCTTTTCCTAATTGAGTAAGATATTTCTTAAAGAGTTTCTTCCTTTATTTTTTAAATCTTAGTTCTCTCTCCTCCTCCACCTGAAGCATTTCTATATTTCTATCCACTAAATCACTAATTCTGTCCTCAATATTGTCAGCTTTATTTTTTATGGTTTCTAGATTATTTTTTTTATCTCATTAATTGTGTTCTTCATCTCCAGAATTTCTATTTGGTTTTTTTTAGAGCTCCAATCTCTTTGTTGAAGTATTCTTTCTGCTCATTAATTTTATTCCTGAGCTCATTGAACTATTTTTCTGAGTTTTCTTGATTCTTCTTGAGTTTCCTTATGAGAACTATTTTGTATTCTCTGTTATTTAAATCATAAATTTCTGTGACTTCAGGATTTATTTCTGGAGACTTGTCATTTTCCTTCTGCTGTGACGCATTGCTGTAGTTCTTCATGGTGTTTGATGAATTGATCCTTTGTCAGTGCATTTGTGGTAGATCAGGTAGCAGATTCCATCTGCCACCTCTTGGGTAGGGGGCAGGATCTGTGGTTTTTGGTCCCAACCTGTCTTCTGGAAGTTGTGCCAGTAGGGCTGCTCTGCATTTGCATAGGCTGGCCACAGCCACTTGGTGTTCACACATGTATGCACAGGCCAGGCCTCTGTGCTCTACCAGCAGGTTGCTTTCATGAGGGCCAGACCACTGTGGTTGGCAGGGGACCAGCTGAGGTTCTGTGCTATGCTGGAGGGGAGAGGCACTTTCTTTTACATGTGGGTCAGCTCTGCACTCGTGAGCAGTTTGGCTGAGCTGCTGTGCTTGCTGGGCAGGGTTCCTTTGCAGGGGCTGAGCCTCCACCACTTGGCAGGGAGCATTCTCATGGATGGGGCTGCTGCAGCACAGTGGGTGCTCGCAGGCCAGGCTACCACTACAAAAGCATTCTTGTGCATGCCAGGCTGCCCTTGTCACCTCTTACAGAAATGCCAGCTGCTGTGTGAGGATCCACAACCTGGATTGCTGCCACCGGGGAGGGGGAGGGGTGTGCTCACCTAGTTCCACTGCCTCCCAGGGATCCAGTCCACCCAGTTTCAGATGTATGGCTGCATGGATCTCTCAGGTGTCCTGTTGTGCTGTGTAGGGAATCTTCTGTTGGTTAATGAATGTCTGTTTAATTTTAACTTAGAGAGAAGAGACAAAGGGAACAATTCACTTTGCCATGATGCTGACATCCCTCCCCAGATTGGCTCTTATTTGATTTTATTCTTTTTATTGTTCAGTAAATTTGGTACATCCATTGAGGTACTCATCTGAAACAGAAATTGGCAAACTTTTTGTATAAAGGGCCAGACAATAAATATCTTAGACTGTGGGCCATATGATCTCTGTTGCAACTATTCAACCAGGCTGTTGTAGAGTGTGAGCGGCTATAAACAATACATAAATGAATGAACATGCTGTATTCCAAGAAAATGTTTTTTATAGGCACTGAATTTTATATAATTTTTCACATGTCATGAAATATTATTCTTCTGATTTTTTTCCAGCCATTTAAAAATGTAAAGCCATCTTCTTCATGGGTCATGCAGAAACAAGAGTGGGCTGACTTTGGTTTGCAAGCCATAGTTGGCTGAACCCTGTTCCAAAGCATAAATTTAATTGTAATTGTTTTACTTTCTATCCTTAAGTCCTCTGGTTACAGTTATGTGACCAGTTAGGTACCATTATTGATTCTCCTGCTGTGACATGCGGCCACTATACATTAGTTAAACTGGATAAAAGCTGATATTTATTTTTTTAAAGATTTTATTTTTCCTTTTTCTCCCCAAAGCCCCCCAGTACATTGTTGTGTATTTTTAGTTGTGGGTCCTTCTAGTTGTGGCATGTGGGGCACCGTCTCAGCATGGCCTGATGAATGGTGCTATGTCTGTGCCCAGGATTTGAACCAGTGAAACCCTGGGCAGCTGAAGTGGAGTGCACGAACTTAACCACTCAGCCATGGGGTCGGCCCCTGATATTCATTTTTGTGTAACAGTCCAAGTGTAATGAGTTCATGGATGTGTGAAAGCTCCATGGAGCTGGGGACCAGGAATCTTCAATCTACTTGCTCCCCATCCTCAGGGTGCTGCTCTCATTAGATGGTCTAAGTTGCCTCCCCATCACTATGTTTACATTTCCAGTAGAAGGAGAAGAAGGGAAGGAGAGGGCAAGCTCCTTCCTTTTTTTTTTTTTTGCTGAGGAAGATTAACCTTGAGTTAACATCTGTGCCAATCTTCCTCTGTTTTATATGTGGGTTGCCTCCACAGCATGGCTGATGAGTGGTGAAGGTCCAAACCCGTGAACCTGGGCTGCAGAAGTGGAGTGTGCCAAATTTAACCATTATGCCACAGGGCCGGCCCCTAGCTCCTTCCTTTTACAAGCATGATCCCCAAACTGCACACATGACTTTTGCTCACTTCCATTGGCCAGAATTCAGTCACATGGCTACATCTAGCTATTAAGAGAAGCTGGCAAGTGGATTCTTTATTCTGTGCGTTGCTGTGTCCAGTTTAAAATTGTGAATGCTAATATTAAGAGAAGGGAAAAGGAATATGGGGGAGAGGGCATCTAGCAGTATGTCTGTATTATCATCTCTCTGTTGTATTCTGAGTGGATAATCTGGTTTACTGATCTGGCTATTTTTCCCATTCAATCCAATTTTCCATCACGTCCCAATTTGAATCCAGGTTCTAGTTTAACACTTTGTCTAGCAGTTCCCAAAGGCAAGACTCCTTCCTGCTTTTGCCAAATTTCCTTTCTTTGCCTGGAGTGTACTCCCTGATTATTTTCCATCTGGTAAAATGCCTAAACTCTTTCCAAGAGTTCAGTTCTTGTTTCTGCTGATAATTCTTTCTCTGAACTTTATGTTGTATTGCATTATCCCTTGCTAGAATATGGGCTGCCTGAAGGCAGTATTTTTTTCCATCTTTGTTTTCCTTGCATGTGTCATTTAGTAGAATCTCATTCTATGTTTGTTGAATGAATGAATGACGGGATGCTTTTACCCAGCAATATTAAGCTCCTGTGAAGAGTCAGTTCGACCGTATGAAAGGAAAAGAAGGGAGGCGGGGAGAGATGGGTTAGGGGAGGGGAGGATTGGTTAGGGTCCTCTGGTTGAAAAGAAACAAAGTTCAGTCTAAAACATTTAAATAAAAGAGGGCTTATTACGATGTACTAGGGAACTCACAAAATCAAAAGAAATGCTCACAAAAACAAACAGGCCTGAGAATGAGAAGGAAGCAAAGGTTCACAGGAGATCTCGGAGAGTGCTGACAATGGATGCCTTTGTCCCAATGTTTTCAGTCCCTGTGGGTCTCCAGTCAGTTTTCAAACACCTGGGAGAGAGAAGATGACTGGCCTAACTTGAATCAAAGACCGCCTTGTGGGTAGGATGTAGTGGGATATTGTCAGTGATAGCTCCAACAAGGTAGCATGGGGTGAGAAAGAGGCACTTACCCAAAGAAAGGAATACTTTGCTTCACTATAAAATAAAATGAGTGACTGTCATGGAGGTTTCCAGGAGCCATAATGTACTTCTACTCCACCATTGCTCCTTGGAGATGCTGCTCTCACTCTGCTGTACAGGTAGCATCTTAGTCTTGAAACTCCACCCCCATGGTCATGGCATGGGGGCCGGAAGGCAACAGAGGCTTTGCTCTCTGATAGTCTGTCACAGGAGTCTTAGCTCATGGTGTTGACAAGTTCTGTCCCTGTGAGTCTTTCCAGGAGTAGAAGGGAAGGATAACGATGTAGAAAAATCCCTGATGACATTCCAAGGAGAGAGGAGAAATGCAAACTTTTTTTTAATATAGCCCTTCCTGGATCTAATTCTGAATCATTGATTCACTTTTTTGATTGGTTAATTTCTCCCACAAAGGGAATGGAGATCATATGGAACAACTTTGTTATTGTTGTTGTTATTCTTTTTCCATAAATCCAAAGTAGAGGGATTTATTGTAAAATTGATATTTACCCAAGATGAGAGGAAAAATATAACCACATAAAAATTGTGGAAAATATGTATTATTAAATATCTTGAGCATGAAAGTGTCATCGGGGTTGAGACAGATGGCATATAAACAGGGATGCAGCAAAAAGCATGAGACTAAACTGAAATTTGAAAGACTTGGGAGAGGATGGTCTCTGACAAAGACGTCCCTAGACATACTCCTTGGACAATGACTGAGACTGGTTGTAGAGCTTTGGAGGGGACCTAATTATTTTCAGGGAAAATGTGAGCAGACTTGTAGGGAGTTGCATGAGGTGTAACAGATATAGGGAAATGGACTAGACAGAGAACAGCTGAATACACTGAAAATTACATAAAATGTCATACATTGCATCAGTCAGGGTTCAGCGCAAGAATGAAAACATTCCATGCCTTTAATTAGAGAGGAATCTTATACAGGAGGTTTTATGCTTATAAATTATTAGAAGGAAGAAGTGGGTTCTAAGATGGGCCTCCAGGAATGACTTCCAGAAGAGTTCATAATTGACTTAAGGGAGCTACCACCTCTAATGCTGTAAATAAATGGTGCCATGAGTTCAAGGGCACACCCTGTACCTGTTATCCCAAGATTAGTCTATAATGAAGCAGATCTGTAATGAAGCTGCTGCTGTAGATGACCGCCTCTCATCACCCAGGAATCTGCAGAGTGGGCCCATAGCTGTGATCCAAGGAGCAGAAAGCCAGAGGAAGCTGACACAACCATTTCTTAACACCCACACAGCTGGTGAACAGACCCCGGATCATCGCTACAGAAAGCAACTCCCATTTCCATGTATTGCTTACCAGCAGAAAGAACCAAAATGGAACAGGACAATTCTTTCACTTTTCTTTGTCTCCAAATTTCACATAGGTGCATTCAATTGGCATAACCTAGTTTGCATCAAGAATCTTAGATTCAAGAGAGTCTAAATATTTAGTTTTAGGTTTTCCAGCCTTTCCAACTAGAGGGAAGATAAAATGGAGCTTGAGAAAGCTAAAACTATCCTCCAATATCCTGCATAGGTGTGTGGTCTTGATTTGTGTGTGTTTATGCCTATATATGTGTGTTAAGCAGATGTATCATGCATTTATATATTTGTACCATGTAAAGCATCATTGTGCCTTACATATTTGTACTATGTGCATGTATAGTATGTAAGTAACTTGTAAATGAAATGATAAAGTAGGCTTAAAGCTCTTAGAAAATGACACCCATAGGAAGAAAATAAATATTTGTAGTTAGCTCCACTGGTAGCTAAAGAGGATGTAGGGAAATGGAGCACTCCAAGTTGACTTTCGGTGTGGCTTAGTAATTAACACATTTACACATAAGACATGCTAATTTTTTTAGAAAAGCCTCCAAAAGTCAATCACCTCTACCTTCAATGATTCTTTGACCCATTTATTTGTAGATTGTCTTCCCCACTTTCTTATTTTCTCCTTACATACAGGAACTCTGGCCTAATACAAAGTGCCTGATTTTCTCGAGGTTTCAGGCTGCCCTGTGCTCAGTCCTCTCCTTTCTGCAGCAATGTAAAGTGAATGCAACCACAGTGAGCTAATTTTTACCTAATTTCCTTTTCCTAGGGAACAAGACCAGGGAGTATAGTTTGACCTCAATAAAACAAAATGGATTTGTATTAATGGCATACTACAGAAAAATCCATTAAAGTCATTTCAGATGATTAAAACATTTGTTGAGATTTTCAGACCATATTAAGGTTTTTAATGTAAAGTAACTTTAATTTTCTTATCATTGGAATAAAATTAAAGTGCAGTTCTTTTCCCATTTCTCTGGTTGGGAAAAAAGTGCAAAGGTTTGGGTTAACTACCCCACTGAGCTGAATATACAGAAATGCAAGCGAAGCTTTTTGAGATGCCAGGGAGGTTCATCCAGGAAACTCAGATTCCTTTGAGGCTTTTCTGTATCAGGACTTTTTGTACCTGGGGAAGCAGTACACTGGAGAAGGAAGAATCACGCTTGAAGAGTAGAGGTTCCCAGATGTCTCAGGTAAAAACAAATAAACAAACACAAATATTCGTAACTTTTTGTAAAATGAGGCTATAAAAGGGTTAGGAAGGAAGGCTTTGTGGTTGTTGCAACTGGTGGCACTTTTATTGGGCTTTTCTACTCAATGGGAGATAAAGGCCATATTTAGTTCCCTTTCTTCTGCCTAAGAGGATGTTTCAAGTACTGTTTACTCACCGCAGAGCAAGAATATGCATCCGGCAGACTCACAGCAGAAGGTTGTCAGAGCCAGACAGAGGCAAGCATTTCACAGAGCACATTGGTTGGAAAAAATATACTTATGGACAAAATATGGGCAAATAATTGCAAGTGAAGTCAACTTTCAGCAAGTCCTTCAATAGAGATTGAGAAATATATCCTTGAAGCAAAGAAATGACATCCCAGAACAGGCAACATGGACCAGGAAATGTGGGACACTGTGACAGACACTGGCTGGCTAGCTGTTCAAAATTCTCTTCCTTGGTATTTTGCCTTTCTAAATTTCCCAACCCCCTTGTATTTGACTGGGTTCAGACCAATGGCATGTGGATAAAAGGCCTGGCCCACACTCTTCCCATGAGAACCTGCAGATCCCTCTCACATTTTGCTTATTTTCCGGTCTGCATCTAGAGAATCCAGTGTAGGACTCTGAGGTTTAGTTGCTACATAGAGTCCAGCAGGGCCAGCAGCTGGAAGGAGGCTGGTCCTTCAATTATTGTGGGGAATGGACCACCCTTCGACTCACTCAGTCTGCATCGATTGTGACCTAAGCGAGAAAGACATCTTTGTTGGTTTAAGCCACGGCGGTCCGTGGGTTGTTTATGGCAACAATCAGCCTACTCTAACTAATAAATCTCAGAAGAGGAACAGTAGCACTTGGAAAATACTAGAAGAGGTTTGGTAGTCTATACCAAAATATAGACTAAAAACTAAAATAGAATGAGGAATTACCTGAAAAAGATTTTCTAGCAGAAATCCTTGAATTGTGTTCACAGTAACTAACTCAAAATTTGGTCAAATTTATTCTAAAATTCTCATTTGTTTTTTAAGTTTATTTTCTCTCACTTGGGAGAGAAGGAATTCCTGCTTCCTCCCATGAAGAGTGGCTCCACCCGTGTTCCACACCCCATTTTTAGGACTCCTCTTCACTTTAGTGCAGCATCTTGAGTGGTGGTTTCTGAGTCAGTTACTGTAACTTCACTCACTTTACTCCAAGACACCCACGTCTTAGACACTCATCAGTTTCACAGAAAACAAAGGATGTAAATTCTGAAAGTCAAGATTTCAGTGAAAAGCAAAGTAAAGGTTGGTAACTTCAGTTTTTATCATGATTTTGGCGTTTTCATGTTATTAGTACCTCTAGATTATTATGCCTACCTGAGTAACACAGCTCAGCTCAGTTTCCTATGTCTTCTAGCTTTGGGGTATACAAATAGGATGTTTATTGGTCCTGAGTAAGAAGGCAGGTTAGAGGAAAATATCTGTCATACGCACGTTTGTAAATGTTTTCTTTCAAGTCCAAATGTTGGAGCAACAATTGTGCTGCAGACAGTTTTGAATGTGAGATTGAGCTTTTGTTGCTTGAAGGGACGAATGAGTCATTTTTATATAAATGACCAAGCAAAACACCAGGGATCATAGAACCAGTAAATCAATCTCTACACAAGTCTTTCTCCCCTGCAACAAAATCACATAATTTTTCTTCTTTAGAGCCAATATTAATTAGATTTCCCTCTGATTTATGCTAGTATTCTCCTTCAATGTCTTTACTGGAAAGAAGCATCTCTTTATATATTGTAATCATCCTTCTTAGAGTCTCCCTCATTAAAATTTGTTTTATATTCTTTATGTAGATTACATTAAAAATTGTTCTTTTTTTTACTGAGCTCGTAATAGCTTAGACCATTGTGAAATTTCGGTTGTACGTTACTTCTTGTCTGTCACCACATAAGTGTGCCCCTTCACCCTGTGTGCCCACTCCCCACCCTCCTTCCTCTGGTAACCACTAAACTGTTTTCTTTGTCGACGTGTTTGTTTATATTCCACATATGAGTGAAATCATATGGTGTTTGTCTTTCTCAGTCTGGCTTATTTCACTCAGCATAATTCCCTCCAGGTCCAACCATGTTGTCGCTAATGGGATGATTTCGTCTTTTTTTATGGCTGAGTGGTATTCCATTGTGTATATATACCACATCTTCTTTACCCAGTCATCAGTTGATGGGCACTTGGATTGTTTCCATGTCTTGGCTATTGTGAATAGTGCTACAGTGAACATAGGGGCGCATGTGTTATTTTGGATTGTTGATTTCAAGTTGTTTGGGTAGATACCCAGTAGTGGGATAGCTGGGTCATGTGGTATTTCTATTTTTAGTTATTTGAGGAATCTCCATACTGTTTTCCATAGTGGTTGCACCAGTTTGCATTCCCACCAGCAGTGTATGAGGCTTCTCTTCTCTCCACATCCTCTCCAACATTTGTTATCTTTAGTCTTAGTGGTTAGAGCCATTTTAATAGGTGTAAGGTGGTATCTTAGTGTAGTTTTTATTTGCATTTCCCTGGTGATTAGTGATGTTGAACATCTTTTCATGTGTTTATTGGCCATCTGTCTATCTTCTTTGGAAAAATGTCTGTTCATCTCCTCTGCTCATGTTTTGATTGGGCTGTTTGTTTATTTGTTGCTCAGTTGTGTGAGTTCCTTGTATATTACAGAGATTAACCCCTTATCAGATATATGATTTGCAAATATTTTCTCCTAGTTGGTGGGTTGTCTTTTTGTTTTGATCCTAGTTTCTTTTGCTTTGCAGAAGCTCTTTAGTCTGATGAAGTCCCACTTGTTTATTTTTTCTTTTGTTTCCCCTGTCTGAGAAGACATGGCACTCGAAAAGACCCTTTAAGTTTGAAGTCAAGGAGTGTACTACCTATATTATCTTCCAGGAGTTTTATGATTTCAGGACTTATGTTCAAGTCGTTGATTCATTTTGAGTTTATTGTTGTGTATGGTGTGAGATACTGGTCTACTTTCATTCTTTTGCAAGTAGCTATCCAGTTTTACCAACATCATTTATTGAAGAGACTATCTTGTCTTCTTTGTATGTTCTTGGCATCTTTGTTGAAGATCAGCTGTCCATAGTTGTGCGGTTTTATTTCTGGGCTTTCAGTTCTGTTCCGTTCATCTGTGAGTCTGTTTTTGTACCAGTACCATGCTGTTTTGATCGCTATGGCTTTGTAGTACATTTTGAAGTCAGGGAGTGTGATGCTTCCAGCTTTGTTCTTTTTTCTCAGTACTGCTTTTGCAATTCAGTGTCTTTGGTTGCCCCACATAAATATTAGGATTCTTTGTTCTATTTCCACGAAGAATGTCATTGGAATTCTGATTGGGATTGCATTGAATCTTTAGATTGCTTTGGGTAGTATGAACATTTTAACTATGTTTATTCTTCTAATCCATGTGTATGGAATGTCTTTCCATCTCTTTAAGTCTTCTTCAACTTTTTTCAATAATGTCTTATAGTTTTCAGTGTATAAGTCCTTTACCTCCGTAGTTAAATTTTTTCCTAGATACTTTATTCTTTTTGTTGTGATTGTAAGTGGAATTGTATTCTTGAGTTCTCTTTCTGTAAGTTCGTTATTAGAGTATAGAAATGCAACTGAATTTTGTAAGTTGATTTTGTACCCTGCAACTTTACTGTAGTTGTTAATTATTTCTAATAGTTTTCTGATGGATTCTTCAGGGTTTTCTCTATGTAAGATCATGTGGTCTGAGAACAGCGAGAGTTTCACTTCTTCACTGCCTATTTGGATTCCTTTTATTCCTTTCTCTTGCCTAATTGCTCCGGCCAAACCCTCCAGGACTGTGTTGAATAAGAGTGGTGATAGTGGGCATCCTTGTCTTTTTCCTATTCTCAGAGGGATGATGTTCAGTTTTTCCCCATTAAGTATGGTATTGGCTGTGGGGTTTGTCACATATGGTCTTTATTATGTTGAGGTAATTTCCTTCTATCCCCATTTTGTTAAGAGTTTTTATCATAAGCGGCTTTTGGATCTTGTCAAATGCTTTCTCGGCATCTATTGAGATGATCATGTGGTTTTTATTCCTCATTTTGTTAATGTGGTGCATCACTTTGATTGATTTGTGGATGTTGAACCATCCCTGTGTCCCTGGTATAAATCCCACTTGATCACGATGTATGATCTTTTTGACAAATTGCTGTATTTTGGTTGCCAATATTTTTTGAGGATTTTTGCATCTATGTTCATCAGCAATATTGCCCTGTAGTTTTCCTTTTTTGTGTTGTCCTTGTCAGGCTTTGGTATCAGAGTGATGTTGGCCTCATAGAATGTATTAGGAAGCATTCCATCTTCACTAAGCTTTTGGAATAGCTTGAGAAGGATAGGTATTAAATCCTCTCTGAAAGTTTGGTAGAATTCTCCAGGGAAGTTGTCTGGTTCTGGGCTTTTATTTTTTGGGATGCTTTTGATTACTGTTTCTGTCTCTTTACTTGTGATTGGTCTCTTCAGATTATCTATTTCTTCTTGGTTCAGCTTTGGGAGGTTGTAAGAGTCTAAGAATTTATCCATTTCCTCTAGATTGTCCATTTTGTTAGCATATAGCTTTTTGTAGTATTCTCTTATAATCCATGGTATTTCTGTGGTATCCATTGTTATCTCTCCTCTTTCATTCCTAATTTTATTTATCAGAGCTTTTTCTCTTTGTAAATCTGGCTAGGGGTTTGTCAATTTTGTTTATCTTCTCAAAAAACCAGCTCTTTGTTATATTGATCCTTTCTACTGCCTTTTTTGTTTCAATAGCATTTATTTATGCTCTGGTTTTTATTCTTTCTTTCTGCAGACTTTGGGCTTTGTTTGTTCTCCTTTTTCTAATTCAATTAGGTGTAGTTTGAGATTGCTTATTTGGGATTTTTCTTGTTTGTTAAAGTGAGCTTGTATGGCCGTGAATTTCCCTCTTAACATGGCTTTTGCTGCATCCCACATGAGTTGGTATGGTATGTTTTCATTTTCATTTGGCTCTAGATATTTTTTGATCTCTCCTTTAATTTCTCCAATGATCCATTTGTTGTTCACAAGCCTGTTTAGTCTCCACATCTTTGTCCCTTTCTCAGTTTTGTCTTGTAATTAATTTCTAGTTTCATAGCATTGTGATTGGAAAAGATGCTTGTTATTATTTCAATCTGCTTAAATTTATTGAGGCTTGCCTTGTTTCCCAAAATATGGTCAATCCTTGAGAATGTTCCCTGTGCACTTGAGAAGAATGTGTATTCTGCTGTTTTTGGATGGAGTGTTCTATATATGTTTACTAAGTCCAACTGGTCTAGATTTCATTTAATTCCACTGTTTCCTTGTTGACTTTCTGTCTGGATGAGCTATCCATTGATGTGAGTGGTGTGTTGAGGTCCCCTACTATTATTGTGTTATTGTTAGTGTCTTCTTTTAGGTTTGTTAATAGTTGCTTTATGTACTTTGGTGCTGCTGTGTTGGGTGTGTAGATATTTATGAGTGTTATGTCTTGTTGGTGGAGTGTCCCTTTGATCATTATATACTGCCCCTCTTTTTCTCTCTTTACCTGTATTATCTCAAAGCCTACTTTGTCTGACATAAGTGTTGCGACACCTGCTTTCTTTTGTTTGCCATTAGTTTGGAGTATTGTCTTCCATCCCTTCACTCTTAGCCTGTGTTTGTTGTTAGAGCTGAGATGTGTTTCCCAGAGGCAGCATATTGTTGGGTCTTATTCTCTACTCCATCTCACCACTCTTTTTATTGGAGAATTCAATCTATTTACATTTAGGGTGATTATCGATATATGAGGACTTAATGCTGGCATTTTATCACTTGTTTTCCAGTTCTCTTGCTTTTCCTTTGTTTCTCATCCTGTGTATTTTGGTCTGCCAATTCAGTTATGTAGTTTTTTATGTTGTGTTTCTTTGTTTTTGCCTTATTCATTATTTGTGTCTCTGTTCTGCTTTTCTGTTTAGTGGTTACCCTGAGGTTTGTATTCAAAATCTCATACATAAGATAGTCCATTTTCTGATCGTCTCTTATTTCCTTAGACTAAACTGATTTGGTCCCTTTCCCCTTCCACTCCTAAGTTGTTTTTCTCACATCTTATTCCATCTTGTGTTGTCAGCTTGTGGTTAAAATGACAAGATTTTCTTTGTTTTTGGTGTTTTCCTTCCCTTTATCTTTAATGCTATTCTTGAGTATTTGCTAACTTGTTCTGATGTATAGCTAGAATTTTACAATTTTGTCTACCTATTTATCTCGTTACTCTGTGCTTTTTAACCCCTTTCTCTTCCCTTTTTTTTTTCCAGCTATGAGGACCTTCTTGAGGACTTCTTGTGTGTGTGTGGGGGGGGGGGGGGGGCGGGTCTCATGGCTGCAAACTCCCTTAGCTTTTGTTTATCTGGGAAAGTTTTTATTTCTCCATCATATCTGAAGGATATTTTTGCTGCATAGAATATTCTTGCCTGAAAGTTTTTGTCCTTCAAAGATTTGAATATGTCATTCCAGTCTCTCCTAGCCTGTAAGGTTTCTGCAGAGAAATCCACTAAAAGCCTGATAGGGGTTCCTTTGTAGGTTATTTTCTTCTGCCTTGCTGCCCTTAGTATTTTTTCTTTGTCATTCACTTTTGCCAGTTTCACAACTATATGCCTTGCAGTAGGTCTTTTTACATTGACACATTTTGGACATCTGATAGCCTCTTCCACATGGATTTCCATCTCCTTCCTCAGGTTAGGGAAGTTCTCTGTTATTATTTCTTTGAACAAGCTTTCTGCTCCATTCCCCTTCTTTGCTCCCTCTTGAATACCTATAATTCTTTTTTTTTTTTTTTTTTTTTTTTTTTTTTTTTTTTTTAAGATTTTATTTTTTTCCTTTTTCTCCCCAAAGCTCCCCGGTACATAGTTGTGTATTCTTCGTTGTGGGTTCCTCTAGTTGTGGCATGTGGGACGCTGCCTCAGCGTGGTCTGACGAGCAGTGCCATGTCCGCGCCCAGGATTCGAACCGACGAAACACTGGGCCGCCTGCAGCGGAGCGCGCGAACTTAACCACTCGGCCACGGGGCCAGCCCCCGAATACCTATAATTCTTATGTTGCATTTCCTACTTGACTTCGATATTTCTCGGAGACTTTCTTGATTTCTTTTTAGTCTTAGTTCTCTCTCCTCCTTTATCTGGAGCATTTCAATAACCTATCCTTGATTAAGCTAATTCGCTTCTCTATGATGTCTGCTCAAGCATTTAGGGAATCCATAGTTTGTTTTATCTCTTCCTTTGTGTCTTTCATCTCCAACATTTCTGATTGGTTCTTCTTTATAGTTTCAATCTCTTTTGAAGTAGCTCCTGAATGCATTGAATTGTTTCTCTACATTCTCTTTTAACTCACTGAGTTTTTTTATGATAGCTATTTTGAATTTTCCATCATTTAGATTACATATTTCTGTGTCCTCGGGACTGATTTCTGGGTACTTGTCATTTTCTCTCTGGTCTGGATATTTAATATAATTTTTGATATTGCTAGAGGGCGTGGCTCTGTGTTGTGCATCGTGGTATTATTTGGTCGCATTTACCACCAATTTCCACTGGGTGGGGGTCAAGAGCTGTGTATTCTGAGCCCTCTGTGTTCCACCCAGATCCTGGGCACTGGAGCTGGTGCTGGGGGATTGGGGGGGGTGGGGGTGGGGAACGGCATTTTCTTCTGCAGACTCTTAGGGTTTTCTCACTCTGCCCTTGCTATCTGCTCTCCTGGGGTGTTGGCCTGATAAGGTCATCCCCGAGTTAGCTTTCACCTCTGTAGGGGCTTTCCCCTTGGCTGTGAGGGCTCTTGGGGATCTTTGTTGTTCCTGTGAACAAATGTGCCCTCCCCCATTCCTTCCCTCTTGGAGGCCCCCTGCTGTCCTGGATCCCAGTCTTTTGGGGGAGGTGGCAAAGTTTTCTTACCCCATTCCACCTCCTCCGAGGCGGGTTCCAGCCTCTCTGCCCTCTGTCGTATGGCTGTGTGGGTCTCTCAGACTTCTTTTCGTGTTGTGTTTGGATGCCCTCTGTTGGAGTACAAATGTCTTTTTCATTGTCTGGTGGAGGGGAGAGATTCCTGGGAAAGCTCATTCCACCATGATGCTCTATATGAACTGTTTCATAGGACAGAGAAGAATCCAAATTATCTTCTTTAAATTTCAAAGAAAGCTTTAGCTCAATCTCACTTATGAATATCGATGCAAAAATCTAGAGTATCAGTTTAATATGAAAGGATATAGTTCAGGAACAGCCAGATGGAAGGGATGCATAGAGCAAGGTATGGGAAAGGACAAGAAGCTTCCATGCTCTCCAAGCATGCCACTTTCCTAGCACCTCCATGTGTTTGCCAACCTGGGAACTCATAAAACATTCAGTTTCTTGAATAAATATATTTATTGAACACTATGTGCCAGGAGATGTGACACAAAAAGTTATGGGTTTTGCCTCATGGAATGGGGACCATGATATTTATCAATCGCACAAAAAAATTAAAATAGCTTTGATAATATAATAATAATATAATATTCACATTACATTATTTATAAATTACATATACTTATAAATATAAATATTGATATTTATAAAAGTATAAAAATAGTACAATGAAAGAGAAACACATCAAAAAATGGCCCCTGGTGAGTAGGCTGAGTTAGAGCTTTCCTGAAGGACCTGATCACAGAGCTGAAATCTGAAGGAAGGAGCAGAGGATTTTAACCAGTTACAGGGTAGGGTACATCTAGGGGTAAGGAGTGGAGATAGATGGTCAGCATGTTTGAAGTCCCCTGGGTGGAAGGAAGCATGGACTGTTGGAGAAATCGGAGGAAGGGGTGCATGGTTGATCCAGAGAGATTGAGATGGAAATGTGGGAGGCCTGGAGAGGGTGGGACTTATGAGACATGCAGAACCGGATGGTGGGGCATGGGCTTGTTTTTCCCCCAATATTGATGAACAGCCATTGACATAATTAAGAAAGGAATTGGGGGTGGATCGTCTATTTAAAATGATATAGTAATTTGTCTTCGGTTTATTTTCTCAGCTCAAGCTACTACTTGTTAGAAAATTAACTATAGTATTTCCTCTCATCATATACAGTGAGACACACTGAAGTGCCCACATAGGAACTACCCTAGACATAAAAATAGGGTCAATCTTACTCACCATAGGAATAAGAGTAGTCTCTTTTCAGAAACAACAGGATTCCGAACTGAAGAATGAAGGCACAATTTGTACATGCTGAAATCTTCCCAAATACAGAGATAAATCCGTCTATTATAAAAGTGTTAGCTGCTAACTGGAATGACCTTTGGGGTCTTTTAATTATCATCTTGGTTAAGATCATTCAGCTTGTTGGGAGATTGAGTGTTGTGTCTAAGAAAACACTTTGAAAATGGTAATACTATATTCCAAGTGGATTGAAAGCTTAGTTTCCATTAAATTACATGAAACATTTCAGAGAAGCTTACCACTCAGGTGATCTACACCCATATATTAAATTTTGTTGATATATTTGCAATAAAGTAAAGAGATTGAATAGTGACTTGTTTCTTGATATTTTACATAAAAATAAAAGGACTTTTATAAGTTGCATAAGTGTCTAGACTGAAAAGTAAACTTGGATTGGAAGGGGCAAGATTGTCATGATTTCTACTTGGAAGAGAAAGTGGAGGGTTTCATTTCTTTGAGAGCTTCTGCCTTAGAAAAGGACCCTTGGCTGATACCAGGCACAGCAACCTGGCAAAATTTATTTCTTCAATCTAATGCCTAACCTGATACAAGGCGGGTAATGATGCTCCAATGCTCGTGAACACCACAGCAATGGGATTGGTGAAGAGCCAAAGCGAAGAGCATGGTGCTTGGGGAAAGTCTGCAGTTGTATGCACGACCAAGAGATGATCAGTCTTCCTTGACTTATTTTTTGTGCATTGATTTATATATGTGGTGCATAGCTTTTTTTTCTTCTGGCTGTTCTCTAAACTAATTTATATTTCTGGACTCTATTTTTTTCTAGAATGCCATTGTCATATATGCAAATAAGGTGCTTATATTTTTCATGAAAATGACTTTTCCAGAACTTCTGTCACCCTACCAAAAATGGAAATCTGATGGTTGTGCTGTTTGAGGAGGGGAATGCGTTCAGTGTCAACTTTGGATGGGCTCTTCACTTCTTGACACACTTCATCCACGGGACTTTCTACTCATTAGTCACAGTAGGTTCCCCTCCTGCTTTCAAGGACTCAGGTCTCTCTCTGGTAATTTTAAGGTGCTGTCGGAGAAAAATGCTGATTCCTTTCCTATAAGGCTTATATTAAGTGCAGGTACTTGGAATCCTAGCCTTTTTCAGTTGAACAAAATCTTAGTGTTCATCTCATCCAGTGTCCCAGTTTTAAAAATTTGAGGAAAATAAGGGCTTACTATGTACTGCCTAGTGAAAAGACTTCTGAACCTGAAGCCAGAAAACTTGTTGTGATCCATCCATTCACTGATTCAGCATCCATTGTTTGCCTGGCCTTTAGCCTATACAATGCTTGACAGTGAGGATACTAAGGAAAGACAGCAACAATCTCTGTTTTCAAGAAGCCAAAACCTAAGGAATGAGAAAGACACACTATCTGTGCGATCCTAGACAAATTATGAGAACAGAGACTCTGTTTCCTTATGTTTTAATTGGCAATAATAATAATAATAACAATCTCTTGGGGTCAGATTGGGGAGGAGGGAAAAAAACCCAGGCAGACAGAGGTCCTTTTCAAATCCCCTATGTTCTAAAACAGGGGGTAGAACTGAAGAATAGACATTGGCAACGTCGGTAAGGTAGACCTGGTGGTCTCTCACCCTCCTTTTTGCAGTAAGTGGTGAAAAGTCTGGCACTGCCTTTCACGTCTCTCCTCTTAGACTCTGGCCTCTAGCTGAAGCTGGGCTTTCTCCAGTGTGATGCTTTGGGAGTTTGTCTAGGGGAAAGACCATTGGTTTTGCTGTAAAGGGAGAGGAGCTGAGTTTGAATCCTGATTGCACTTATCAGCTGTTCAACTGTGAGCAAGGTTTAATATTTCTTGAACTCTGTTTTCCATCAGCACCATGGGGTGCGAGCGCATCTGTATGCTTTGGCTAGAAGAAAGAGATAAATAATTTCTTTCTCTTACACGTGCCAGAGTTAACCTTTTATTTTGCTGAAGTTAGTTTTGTGGTGTGATTTAAGAGAAGTCCTAAGGTATCATCTGATATTTCTCAAAATTCCACCAGTTATGGAGTATAAAATGACACAAACTTTGGAAAACTCTTTTCTTATAAAGTAAATATATGCCTACCTTATGGCCTAGATTGACCCCCAAAAAGAAAACATATGTCCACACAAACCTTTCTACATGAGTGTTCAGAGCAGTTTGACTCATAATAGCCTCAGACTGGAGCCAATCCCAGTGTCTCAATAAGTGAGTGGATAAACAAACTGTGGTCCATCCATGCAATGATGTGCTACTCAGCAATAAAAAGTTGAACTGCTTAATGCATCTGCAATATGGATGAATCTCAAAAATACTCTGCAAAACGGAAAAAGCCAGACACAAAGATGTGTATACTGTATGATTCCATTTATATGAGCTTCAAGAAGAGCCCAAACTAATCTCTGGTGAGAGAAATTAGAACAGTGGTTGTTCACGGGAAGGTTAGAATCGATTGGAAGGTGGCATGAGGAAGCTTTCTGGAGTGGTCTAAATCTTGGGTGGGGTGGTGGTTACATGAGTGTATATAATATCAAAACTCTTTCAAATTTTACACTTAAGACCCGTGTATTTTACTGTATGTAAAGTTCATCTCAATACAAATATCTCCACCGATTACAGATCCATTCAATGTGGCAAGTTAGAGAGAGTTAAGCAGGAAGCATAGTGGTCATTCTTTTCTTAGTGTGGATTAATCACTGCTAATCGCTTGCTGACCAACAGAAAAATGTAGTATTATGGAAATTTCTGTTGATGATAATCTTGGAGTTGGGGAGTCATGCTGAAACTCTGAAAACAAATATTTTCGATTTTATATGTATATGGCTCTAAAGATCAGCCTAAGATATGTCTGGAGTGACAGGTGTCATCTGAGGTGGTGCATTTGGCCAGGAGAATGAGCTTCTCTACTGCCAATTACAGGAAGCATAATTGACTGAGGGCCCCAGGTGTCAAGCTCTGAAATTCGTCACCAAGTTTGTGCTGAGGCCACGCCTCCCACAGGCTGCTGTCAGCCAATGACTGAGCACACCTGGGAGACCAAGGCAGGCCTACCCCTGGGAGATGCGGGACTCTCTGACAGGCAACTTTGGTTTGAGCACCTCCACCCCCCCCACGCCCCCACCTCCCATGGCCTTGCCAAACTTTCCTTAGAATGTACTGCAGAGTAAGACATGTCCATCCAAACTTCCTCCCTTCCATCTCTCTCCTCTCTCTCCCCACTGAAGGCAGACCTGCATCACTATCCTCTCAGCCTCTCCCCATTTTCTCTTATAGGTGGGTCCCTAACAAACTTCTTAAATGGTCATTCTTCCTTGGCATCTGCTGCTTGAAGGATCTGAATGAAAACGTGTTATGTGCATGTGTGTGTGGAGGGAGGGAATCAGAATCATGCAGCGTCTTCTAACCATACCCAACCTCCTGGCCCATCCCTGCTGGATACCCACGGGTTAGCAGAATCCTCGGTCTTCAGACACCTCTACGATATTATAAGACATCCACTAGCCCCTCTCATGCTCCTTTTTACAATAAATTTGTAGCAGAAGGCAAGGAGAAGCTACAGCTAAAGAACAGTTCTTATGCTATTCATGATATTTAATTAAAAGTAAACTTTCACCTGCTTTAAATCTTGCCTGGCTTCTTTTAGGCCCTGTGTTAGCTTCTGTAGTGGTACTGTGTGCTTCTATTATGATCTAGCGTAAATCTAAATCTGGTTTATTTGTACATCTAGAATTTTTTTCTTAATAGACAAGCTTATTAACAACCTCAACGTTTAAGAGAAAAATGAAAGTAAAGAGAAGGGTCTATTGATCCCTGGAATATCGAATAGAGAAACCTGGGGGTATTTTATTTTTGAAGTGAGAGATTTGTCACTTAAAATCTGATTTTAAGAAGATGCATTGTTGGGGGCCGGCCCCGTGGCTGAGTGGTTATGTTCATGCGCTCCGCTTTGGCAGCCCAGGGTATCACTGTTTCGGATCCTGGGTGTGGACATGGCACCGCTCGTCAGGCCACGCTGAGGTGGCGTCCCACATGCCTCAACTAGAAGGATCTACAACTAAAAATACACAATTATGTACCTGGGGGCTTTGGGGAGAAAAAGGAAAAATAAAATCTTAGAAAAAGAAGATTCATTTTTCCTCTCTGAGAATAAAATTTAAAAGGCCCTTAGAGGATAAAGTTTGAGTGAGCTGATTATGATACATAGAACATAAGGGTACAGCTTCCTGAGGATTATTCATTAACAAGATATTTTGAAAAATACATTTCTCTTTCCAAGCCGTGAGATGATGCCTGCTTGATAAAATCCACTGAGAAGATCTGGGGCAGGTTAGGGTTAATCCTGTCAGAGACATGGTCTAAAACAAAATGTGAGGACTCTATCATTAAGGAAGAATGATTTTGCCTTAGTAGAAAGGGCTTTCTTTCAAAGGAGACTTGAATATATATAAAACATTCCTGAAGGTACACTCAGAGCTATTAATACTGATCGCTTCCAAGGGCAGGACAGAAACCTGGGCTCAGGAGGAAATCTGCACGTTGCATCCTATACCCCTGTTTGTCGTTTTAAAAAACATTTTAAACCATGTGAATATCTTACTTTTTAATAAATAAAAAATGCCCAAGTAAAATCTAGGACATGCAACAAAGGATATAATTTTGGTGAGTTCAACTTACAGTTATAAATGGCAATCAGAAAAATGAGTCAGTGACTGGACATCTTCATGCTAACCTTTAGAAGAAAGAGTATGACTATTGCAAGAGAAATCAAGAAGGAGATTGTTCAGTTATGTTATATTTAAAAAGCTTTTTGTACAAATCATGGTTGGAACTCTCTAACTGAGTCATTTGGTGTCTGCGAGTGATTCATAACTTACTGGATACTCTGGTTAAAACGTCAACATTGCTTAGAATGAAAATGCAGAGGTATCAAAAAAAGAAACACAATATTCCGGAGAAATCAGCAGACCATTACTCTGTGACCAGCTCGGTTGAGTGATCTGAAGGTGATCTCATAGTTTTTTTTCGGAATCAGTGTTAATGTATGAGAGTGTGATTAATACCGTGCATTTGAAAGCTTAATGCTTTGTGTTTCTGTTCATGACTCTATAACCACAGACTTTTAAAAAATTAACATGCAATGCACTCTAGGATGAATATTAAAGGATGCTCACACATTGAGAAGCAACTTTATTAAATTGGGTTCCATGTTTGTTATCTTTCACCCGGTTCCAGAAAATCTTGTTCATTTTAGAAATCTAGAGCAGGTTTTAAAAAAAATCAACACAAAGTTCTGAAAATCCAGCTGTGTTCTCTTTTGCTTTTCAGTTTCTCTCCAGAACTCAGTTGTAAATAGTATGGTTCATGTAGCAGGATGTGATTCTACTGTTTCTCTCCACCATCCTGGGACAGACCCAGTGGGGAAGGCCCTGAATATGGACTAGAAGATTATTTCAGTAAGTCTGTAACTCATCGACCTTAGCAAATTTGCCCCCAATCTCTTTCTGCCTCATTTTCTTACCTGTCCTTCTCTATTTTCGAGAGCATTTGTGAAATTAATGAGATGATAGATTATCCAGACAGTATTTCAAATTCTTAGGAAAAAAGTATGATTTGTAAAGTGAGTAGAATAGTAGCCCCCCCAAAGATAACATCTACCCAGAACCTGTGAATGAGACCTTGTTTGCAAATAGTATCTTCGCAGATGTAATTTACTTAAGGATCTTGAGATGAGATCATCTTGGATTCTCCTGTGGGCCCGAAATCCAATGACAAATGTTCTTACAAAAGACAGAAGAGGAAAGGACACAGAGAAGATCGTGTGAAGTTGGAGGCAGAGGCTGGAGTCATGCAGCCACAGCCAAGGAACACCAAGCCACCGGAAGCTGGGGGAGGCAGGGAAGGGTTCTCCATTAGAGCCTCCAGAAGGAGTGCGCTGCTACACCTTGATTTTGGGCTTCTGGCCTCCAGAACTGTGAGAGCATAAATCTCTTATTTTAAGCCTTCAAGTTTGTGGTAATTTGTTATGGCAGACAGAGGAAATGAATCCCCTCTGATTCTAAGTTATCATTGTTATCTGACCTACAATAATATGATTAAGCATGTGAGAATTATTTGAGAAATTATAAAAGTACTACTATAAAGGTGGCATGATGTATGACAAGTTCCCAAGTAGGGGTGATGGTGCCCCCCCAAGAGACATTTGGCAACATCTAGAGACATTTCTGTTGTCACCACGGGGGGAGGGGTCCTCCTGGTACCTGGTGAGTAGAGCCTGGGTTGCCTGGACAGCCCCCACCCCCGAACAGAGAATTACTCAGCTTACAGTGTCAAGAGCGCTGAGACTGGGAAATCCTAATGTGCGAGAAAGCCTAGCATTGTGGGATTAAAACCTTAGCTGTGCGATGAATGCGTGAGCAAGACGATTTACCCCAGCAGTCAGGCTCTCGGAGCTTTAGTTTTCTCATCTGAAAAACGCGATGACACTAATACCTGCCAGAGCTTTATGTATGAAGTTCCAGTGAGATAACGTCGGCCAGAGAATGTTATCCTTTAAGACTTCTTTACTAGTAACGAAGAGGCTTTCATTACTATTGTCCCTACATTTCTTTAGTGCACACAAAGCAGAGCTTTGATTGTTAATTAATATAGTTAGGAAGTCCACAATGAATGGATTCGCTGAGCCACGGGGAACTCACTTTCACATGTTTATGGTTATTATCTCAAACAGGATAGTTCTCAGAAATTTCATGACTATTACTGTTTAATGATGTTTTTCAGTGGCAAGGATACTCTGGAAGTACTCGTAAACTTTCTCTGGGGAGCTTATAGTTTGTGTCAGATGAATAACAAAACCAATGCCAAACAGAGGGTTGAACAGAATTTTACTGTCATGTAATAAAAGCAGAGAGAGAACTGTGTAGCCTTAGAGTGCTTTTCGGTCTGATTTTCCCAATGATTATTACAGCAGCCCTGTGGAGTTGGCTGGACGGTGTTATCTTCATTTGACTTACGAGAGAAGCGAGGAGCAAAGGGCTTAGTCGGCAAACGGCGGCGGGCTCTGACTAGAGCTCAGATTTGCCCACCTCTAGTCCGCCACGGAGCGTCTGCAAACACCCGCCCATTAGAACAGGGTTGTGATAACGATCCCCGGGGTACACCGGAAAAGTGGATATTTATATGAGATTAAAAGGCAAGAAATTCATTGATAGATATTTCTAGGAAGAAGGTTTTAGTCATAAGACAGAACATAAGAATTAAACTTGTTTTGGAAGCAGGCTGGGAAAATTTCTATGATGCTCAGTCCCGGACCTTTATCTAAGAACTTTTATTGACCACCTAAAGGGTAATGAAAGGTGTCCTAGATACTGTGGGGAGGGCAGGGGGGAGAAGAAATAGGCATAATCTCTTATTCAGAGGGGTTATATACTAAGAAAAAAATATTTAGGTCAACTTACGCCTAAGGGTAATGTGGTGGAGAGAAGGAATACCTTTAAGGGAGTATTTCTCAAAACTAAGACTCATGAAGCACTAGTACCTTGAGATAGTTCTTTAAAAACTGAGGGATTCTTCTTCGGTTAAACAAGTTTGGGAATAACTATATTTCCACTGATTCTAAGATGAAGTGTGTGTGTTTGTATATTTTCAATTTTTTTTTTTTGAGGAAGATTAGCCCCGAGCTAACATCTGCTGCCAATCCTCCTCTTTTTGCTGAGGAAGGCTGGCCCTGAGCTCACATCCGTGCCCATCTTCCTCCACTTTATGTGTGGGACGCCTACCACGGTATGGCGTGCCAAGCGGTGCCATGTCGGCACCCGGGATCCAAACCAGTGAACCTCGGCCTGCCAAAATGGAACATGCGAACTTAACTGCTGCACCACCAGGCTGGCCCTCTGTGTATTTTGAATTTTAATGTCTCTGAATTCAAGATATATCTTACAGATGCTATTGGCCAAGTAGCGGGTGTGACGTAGCTGTTCTTGCCTACACGCGGGCTAACTTAGTTATTATTCCTGGTACCAAGACAGGAAAATGGCAACCTCTGGACATTTGAGTCAATTTATAGACCATTTGAGTCCTTGACTGGTCTCTGAGAATTTCTTCTGATCGAAAAAGTTACAACATCAAAACTTCTGGAATAGGTGTAAGTGGCTTGGAAAAGTATTCTAGAAACAGTAGTGAAACACTCTTAAATATTGCATCAACAGTGCTCTGGATGGCACAGAGGAAAACATTGTATGGAAAAATATAGTGAAACAGTTGAAAAGTGATTCAGAAGAGTCAGACTAAATGAAATTTTGTTAATACTATAATCAATACTGTATGCTATAGTGTATAATCTATATAATACTATAATCAATACTGTATGCTATAGTATGTGATCTATACAATACTATAATCAATACTGTGTGCTATAGTATGTGATCTATACAATACTATAATCAATACTGTATGCTATAGTATGTGATCTATACAATACTAAACCAATACTATATGCTATAGTATGCGATCTATACAATACTATAATCAATGCCCTTTACTTATATTTTCATTTTTATATATGCATATGAGTGATATATGATTAATCTACCTATATAGGATATATTCTTCTACTTATTACATATAGAGATGCTAATAATTATCATGTTAAAGACTCTAAGAAGTTTTATGGTAGAGAAAGTGGTTTAATTTTCATATACGTTTTATGATAACCCTCCTTTTCCAAAAAACTTATTATGTCTTAGATGACTTAATTTTATATTTTCCATACTAGTTTATAGTACCACTTTGATAAAGACATGCAAAATGGGTGTATCTTAACTTTTAAAACTGGATTTTTGAGATAAATACTGCCTTCTCTAAATAAGAAGGATTCTTTTTATTGCCTCTAAAGGTGGGTACTACAATTGATCAACACTACTTGTCTTTATTATGAGCTGACTTATTATAGGTCAGCTCATAATAAATAAGGGGTTGGAAATAAATTCTTTGGAATTATTTTAATTAGATTATTAATATTTGGCTGAAACAAAGAAAATTTATCTTAGGGTAGCAATAGCACTTGTGATGGTTGATTTTTATGTGTCAACTTGATGGCCACGGGGCACCCAGATATTGGGTCAGACATTGTTTTGGGTGTGTCTATGAGGGTGTTTTTGAAGGAGATTAACATTTGGATGGGTAGAGTGATTAAAGCAGAATGCCCTCCCTCATGTGGGTGGGCCTCATCCAATCAGTTGAAGATCTGAATACACTGAAAAGGCTGACTACCCTGCAAGTAAGAGGAAAATCCTCCTGCTTGCCTGTTTGAGCGGGCACATCAGTCTTTTCCTGATTTTGGACTCAAACCGATACATTGGCTTTTCTTGGGTCTTGAGCCTGCCGGCTTTTGGACTGGAACTACACCACTGGCTCTTCTGGGTCTCCAGCTTGCCAACGGCAGATCTTGGAACTTCTCAGCCTGCATAACTGTGTGAGCCAATTCCTTAAATCAATCTCTCTCTCTCAGCTATGTGCAGGAGATATATATATATCTCTCCCTTACTGGTCCTCTTCCTCTGCAGAACCCTCACTGATACAGCACCCAACCTTGATAGTCCTCTTTAGACTTGCTGCTCAAAGTGCGGCCCTGGACCAGCAGCATTGACATGACTTGGGAGCTTATTAGAAATGCAGACTCTCAGGCCCTTGGGCCCCAGACTAGACCTGCTGAATCAGAGCCTGCATTTTGAGAAACCCTTAGGTGATTCTTAGGCACATTAAATGTGAGAAGCACTTCTTTAGAGTATTTTGAAGTCTTTGCCTATAATTTGTGTTACTGAAGAAGAGTACAAAAGAATCTTATAATTATTTGACATTAATACTTCAGGAAAGACATAATAGAGAGATTGCAACAAAAGGTTCTTTTTTAGAATTTCACATAACATTTGGTGAATAATTTTGCAATGACTAGAAGAAAAAAATTTACCTTTGAAATTTGTATTCCTAGAAAATTTCTAGATTTACCAGTTTATAAATAGTAATATATCACAATTGACATCTGCTTATCCTTAAGCATTAACAAGAAGATTTCTGAAATTTATTTTCTAAATAAACCTTATGGATATCAACGTAGGCACCTCCAAACATTTTAACATTTATTTAGAGTGGATTTCATAACTGGCCTAAGATAAGCTGTGGCTAATAGTAACTACATTTTAATAATAATATCTTGGATTTTCTAATGCCAAGAATAACTCTTACATAGCACTTTATAACTTTCAGAGTGGCTTCACGTACGTCAATAGCTCAGGAGATTTTTTCAACAAGCTTATGAAATAGCTATAGGGCATTTCTTCTGAAGTACTTTTACAATTATTACTTCACTTGTATTTTCACCTTTTTCAAGTCAGGAAAGTCAGTTTGAATTTAATTTAATAAAGACTTATTGACATTGTTTGAATAAATTTATTATTTTTGATTATTTTTACTTCGATTGCCCAACCAAGACTAGACTGGTTTGTTGTTATTGGCTGCATTTTGCTCTTCTTTGTGTTTGGTGTGGCAATGAAATCAAGAGCTGTGGCTTTTCGTTCCAGCCCACTTGCCTCCCTTCTGTGCACAACAGGGAAACACTCACGTCTGGGTCATTGGACGGTATCTGCTTCTTGTTTCTGGGGAAGCGGCTCTGCTTAGCCATGATCCCCCCAAAGTGGCTAGCTGTTGGGCAGGGACGAAGTTGCTATTGTATCTACACATCTAGGATGGGATTTAATGGTAAAAGAAGATGATATCGTATCACACTGAAATTTTCTCTTGCCGAAGGGGCATTTAGGCACAGGAGGTTAGGCAAGAGACGTCAAGGGAGCAGCCGATGCAGCTGAGACTGGTTCTCAGTCCTAGAGAACTGTGCTGCTAGTGCTTAGGGGAATAGCAAGGACTAGAAAGTACTTGTCTTTTGGTTTAGATAAGACAATATTTTACTCTGAATACAGGAAATAAACTTCCAGTTTAGAATATCGCATGATAGCACTCGGTACTCATAAGAGCGTAGTAATGCAAGGAATGAGGAAATTACTTTTGGTGGTTATTCTGCTTCACAGATACATTTATATAGTTTTTCGACTACATGAATGTCTTATGAGGCAAGATGATTTTGGGGGAGTAAGAATAGCACTGCTACGAGATGAACGCTTTTAACGAATTTATTATTCATAAATTATATGAGCAACATCTGGTTGATTTTTAGGGAACATTTGAAATTCCCTGGTGGATTCTTTTCCCCCATAATTTATAAATGTAGGATTGGGTCAACAATTAGGCTGATTATGCAAAATTTATGTTTCTTTGTAAAACTAGTTAACTGTTCACAAGTGGATAATGGAATGAAAAGACACTTTTTAAGAATGCAAAGCTATAAAAGCAAAGGGCAGGGAGACGAGGAGAGCTAAGATAGAAACATAGACTCATGCCATGCATAATTAAAATGAACTCTTTGATAGAGAATGCGAAATTGCTAATTAATGCTAAAACTTCAACTTTTCACCATTTCCTATTGCAGTCACTTAGCTTCTATCACACCCTCTCCAACCTCTCTCCCTATAGGTTTCTTCCTCCCTGCTTTCAAGCAAGTAGACTTTGCTCCCTCTTGATACAAGAGAATAAATCAAAAAACCTTCTAGCTTGACCCTGTTGTCCCCCTGAGGCACCAATTTGTGTTGCTCAGCTCTTTTCCTGCCAAGATCCTCTGTCTGGTCTCACATCCAAGGACACTGCTGAACTTTTTCTTCCTAAAGCATTCATGGAAGTAGAAGCACCTAGGTACTTGTTGGCACTCAAATATTTGTACCTTTTCCTTTGTATAAAATCCAAGGGATATATTCAGACTCTGTCTCTTCTGAGCTCTCCATGACATTTAATACTGTTGACTTCCATCTGGTTGAATTTCTCTTTAGGTTTTCCACGTTATCTCTCTTTTCAGGTTTCTGTTACACTGGCATTCATTTCCATTTCCAAGTCAACACTGTTATCTTTTTGACCATACTTTCTTTGACTTCTTTGATGACTCATCTTTTTTCATCCCACTCTTTACCATTCATGAGCTCAAGCACAAGGCTACAATCCTTTAAGAGGTGAAAGACTCTCAACTTTGGATAGTAATTTCTAATCCTTTATCATGCCCTATTTTTTAAAATTTCAAATTGTCCATTAGATATTTCTGCTTGGATTTTCTACTGTTAGCTCAAAACCAATATTTCTCAAACTACATTTACTTAACTCCTATTTGTTTGCAGCAGCAGTATTATTCTCATCACTCAGACTTAAAACTTTGTTTCACACTTGGCTTTATTTATTTTTTCTCCCTATTTTATTCTCTGCTCTATTAAGAAGCCTAATCAGTCTCTAGGTTCAGTGAAGTTTTCCTTGGGAAATGGCTCTAGTTGACATTCCATCATTTCTATCCCCAACACCAATGTTAATCCCTTTTTCTGGGTCTTTGTTAAATCACAATGACACTCAGTTGGCAAATAGGAGACATTTCAATTATACTAATCTGTGCATAGCAAATATCCCATCCAAGTTTACCTTTTTTTGGTTTAATTTCTCTCGAGAGGTGCCAAAATTTTGCTTTGGAATCATAATAAATATCATCAACCATCATTTTCCTCCAGAGATATAAGTATTCTTCAATAGTGGGGTAAAACTATCTGTGATTCACAGTGTTACCTTCCTCGGAAGAGGAACAACTTTGTGTTTGGAGAAGATAAGATGAGATCTGCCCCACGCCATTGGGAGGGAAACTAAAGTGGTCCCTGGATGGCTGACACTGAACCAATCTAGACCCCAAAATGCTGAGAGCTAAGAGCTACAAGTGTTGGGAGCTCAGGCGAGGGGTGCTCCTGCCCCTGTTTGGCACTGAGGGAGTGAGTTCCTGCTTCCTTGCAGAACCACAGTGGCCTGGTCTTGGATCTGGATAATGAAGGCATTATTTCAGTGGTGGATCGGCGCTGACTCTGGAGTTTTGTAGAACCTAGCTTCAACAGGGCCAACCACACAACAGCAAGAAGCGATGCACAAGACACCAGCATTCTTCCCCATTGGATGTGCACATTGGGCTGTGTGAACACCAGTGGTTTTGGTTGATGGAGGAGGGTTCTAAAGAAGAAGGGGCTCAAGATATTATCTGGAGAAATGAAAGCGATTTCATCGTATTTACCTTATGAATGTTTAGGGCATTTTATATCAGTTTCTTGTGCAAGCACACTATAATTTCTAGGGTGATGCAGGTTTGCTGAGGATAGTCTTAGTTTATACCCATTATCCTGGCATAGTTTTGAATAATTTTCTCTTTCACCCTCAAAGGTGTCCTAGTTTGAAAGATAGATTATATTGTTAACCCTCCATGTAAACTCCCAATTCTGGGGTCTTGGCTTGAGGAGGGCCCTTTTACTTCCCATAAAGAATCTGGATCTTGGGAGTTTGGTCCTTAGACCAAAACCCCGCATATTTTGAATAAACTTGACCAAAAAGAATCTGATTAACCAGGAAGCTTCCCAACAGGGACCAGGAGGCTGCCTCACGTGTCCATTTCTATGCAAAGCAGAGAAGGAGGACACAGGTTTCCAGCTTCCTCCACATCCCCTCTGCCACCCCCTCAATGGGTGGGCTGTGCAAACTCTCCTCTAGTGTGTTCATTCCCCAAAACAAGAAGTACAAGATAGTTCTCTAGTGAAGGGGCAGCCAGGCTAATTCATGCTTTTGAGGAACAGAATTCAGGTCCACCAGCAAGATACAGCTCAATGACTCTGACCAATTAAATTCGCTTCTCTCTTCTTTGGGTGCATGTAAGAAGGTTGCCTTTAGCTCTTTTTCCTTATACAAGAAAGGAAGTTTCACGGACAATCCTCAAAACATGTCCTTGTTCCATATACCCCTTTTCTACTACATCCTGCACTCGATCACTGCAGACGCAAGAATGAATTCAGCTGAGCTTTTAGGGCCTCTCACTGTTTGGATGCTGCTACGACTATAGTCTTATCTATTTTGTTCTTTCAGACCCAGGTCAGGGATTACTTCCTCCAGAACAGCACAGTGTCAAATTTCACGGGCATATGATTGATCTTGGGATCTTGTGAAAATGAAGATTCTGATTCATAGGTCTGGTTGAGGCCTGAGATTCTGCCTTTGTAACCAGCTTCCAGGTGACGCATCTGCTGCTGCTCGTTTGGACCACGTTTTGAGTATCAAGGCTCTATAAGGCCGCATTAAAAGTCTCTAGCTCAGTTTAACCCATTTCCTCAGAACATGCAAACTAAGGATTGCAAAATTGTCTTTGGTTGTTCTTAATGACAGACTGCTCATTTGAAGTGTATATTCTCTAGTATTACTATTTAAATGTTTCCTTCTCATCTGCTGTCGTCCCAGGTAGACAGAAAGCTTCTTTCGTGCAGGAATGGTTCTCTGTAAGCTTTGTAATCTCTTGGAGTGGGGTTCCTCTGCCTTGCACAGAGTAAATCCAACACTAAATGTGCTGATTGATTAATTACTCTGAAGAGATTCATTCTTACTGTTCTATCACATGAGAAATCTGGAGATACATTCAAATTTACAGTTTGGCAACAAACAAATGTTTTAAACAAAATTATAGAATATATTGAATTGAGGAAATCTGAGCAATCTGAAGAAAATGCTATATTTGAATTATTAAATTACAATAATTAAGCAAGAAGTAAAGGTCTTTGCTATGTCAAAGGTAGTATAAATCTGAATAGGCTTGATGGATCAGGTTAGGGACAAATATGTGTTATGATATCGTTGCTTTGATTACTAAACATGTGTTCTGTAAAACTCACAATTGCAAAATTACAGGTTATAATCCTGACAATTATTTCCAAACTTATTTTTTAAAAATTGATTTCTTGGACACAAGACAATCAACTTGTACAGGTCAGATCCATCCTCATAGAGAGTTCCTATTGAAGAGTCTTGAAGGATTTCAACAGTCAGACGGTCTACCGAAATAACATGCTGTAAACTTTCTTCTTTTCAAAACTTTGAAACAGAGTTGGAAACCTCCTACAGACATCAGGATGTAACAGCCTGTAGAAAGGCTGGTGAAAATTTTAGAAAAAAAAGTAATAAAATGGTCATAAATCTTGACAACAGACTTTGGCTCTCAGCTTTCAAACGAATACATTGATTGAGTCATCTCTTCAAACTCTCAGAGCAAGTCAGATGCTCCTGAGTAAATTTTATGGATATATATGTTTCAAGATGTGTGCTTTGCCAAGGGTTTGCACTTGCCTTCAATGGAACAAATATATGTCTGCAATCACTTTAAACTTTTGCTCATGAAAATCTCATCACCTCTTAAGGATCTCAGAGTTCAGGAAATAAATTGAAGGGCTGTATATTTTCCTCTCATCTGCACATTGTTCTCCATGAGGTTTCTGTTCAATTTTGCTTCACTTTTAAATTAATGAAATACTTTTTTGGGCATGTGTTCCTATGACCAGCTTTCAATTTATATTTCTCTACTCATACCCTATTTTGTAGCATTGGCGAGAAAGAAATGGTTCTTATCTAGATGTTTCTACACATATTAGTACAATTTTCTTGTAAAGGATATAATGATTTATCTTCATCACCTCCAAAATCCATCGTTCTACCTGGAAACTGTGTACAATTTAGGATGGGAGACTTAAATAAACTTTTATTTTGGGGTAGATTAATGATAACTGGTATTAACACAGGATATAGTTCTTTGACAGAAGCAGCAAGTGTCGCCCTTTTAGGTAAGACTCCTGATTAAGCTGGGAATGAACCTGGCTGCATAGGTGCTGATGACTGCAACAAGTTCATAAATTACTAGGAAACCTCACTAGTCTGCAAAACATCAAGGAGACAGACATTAGCATTTCACATCTGTTCGCCTGTGACACTTATTACAGGAGCTGAGATATGACTCTGCAGTCCGTGTCATGTGATTCAGTCTCCGTCCATCCTTTCAGGATCTTGGATTGCAGATTGTGACTTGAATCAAATGTTTATGCAGAAGAATTATACAGTGAGTAAAATGTCAGGGCTTTCAAAATGAACTATCTTGTCGTAAACAGAGTTGGGGTCCTGATTAAGCGAAATAATATATTCCTTTTAAGAGACAAAGTGTTTGAGAAGTTTTTGAGAGTAGGAAATCCAATTCAAGCCCACGTGTACTCACACACTCTCTCATACACGTGCTTTTGATACCATTTAGGTGCCAATAAGGAAGGATTTAAATGGTAGGTTTTAATGAAACATATAAATCAGAAATATGATACTTTATTCTCATCAGATACACTGAATCCTCATGTGTAATATATTCGGAACTCTGAGGTTTCTAAGATTTTTATGCAGTAATCAGACTTACAGTATTGACCAAAATACCTTTATATCTGTTATATCTCTATCTATCTATATTACATAAAAGGTAATATATTTTGGGATTGCATGCAGTGATAAGTAGTTTTGGATTAGATGAAGTTATGGAAAAAAAACTGTCTTCATGCTATTTTTTCACTAGTTATTTTGCCTGAGGGCTGTATCTACTATTTTTCCATTATCCACACAATTTGTAACGAGTCGACTTTTCTATGTTTAAATTCCCAACAGCTATGGTTAAGGGGGCCTTCTGTGAATGGAAGGAGCAAATCAATCAGCTGGTTTGTGTTGGGGTTTTAGTTTCTAAAGGCACCTTACCAAAAATATTAGAAGAAACCAATAACCCATAGATGGAAGCTCATAAAATTTCTTCCCAAACTGGCCCTAGTCAATTCCTTGGTATGAGAAAAAGGTACACTCCTGTCACCATGCCTGATGAAATAAAAATGGGTAAAATTCCGTTGATATCTACCCACCCCCGGTTACTGCAAGAGTCCAGGGCTGTTCCCTACTCTCCCGTTCCCTACAGTTTCAAGCTTGGGACTTAGAACTTTGAATACATACAAACAAACAGGATTCCCTTGAGGGGTGATAAATTTTCCAAAAACCTGTTGATTTGAGGAGCAAAATTCTCATGTTTCTGAATTGTTTACATATTCAATTAGACTCTCTACAGGGCTAGATAACTGAGAGGTGACACTAGCTTTGCATTTATGACTTACTTTATACTTACTGAGTGTTCCTTGAGAGTGTGGCTTTATATTCATTGATAAGGACAATTGAATACATAATTCCTCTCCCTTTATATTAAGAGGGAAGAACTTCTACTCAAATAGAAGTTCCCTTATGTGATTCTTCATCTCTGAAAGGAAAGGAGAACGTTCTCTCGGTGTCTCTACGCAGCAAGTACATCTTGCATTCTGATTTGCGCTGTCAGTGCGTGGTGAGAAGTGATTAACTTTTTCTATCTGTACCTTTTCTCCACGTCCTCCGGCATGCGAAAGAAAATCACTCTGTTCCATTTTATTTTCATGCTCGGCAGGTGCACACTTCCTCTTCCTTCATGATCTGGCCATGTCTCAGAGGCAGGGATCGTTTTTTGTAGGGACTTTTAGAGGAAAGTTGGCGTGGGTCCGTGGGATCAGCGTCCATGTAAATTTAGCATAAGAAAGGACATTTTTATGGATTAAAAAATTCATGAAAACAACAGGTAGAGGTGATTTAATGATAGAAAAATGTATTAATAACCTGGATGTATCATGGTTGCAAGGGTTGTGTGCACTCTCCATTTCCTAGAGGTTTATAATTTTGCTGTCACAGTTCGTATTACAGAAAAATATGAATCTGCTGCTACTGGCATTCCACTGAGTACCTCTGAGGAGCTCGCACAACTGCTTATAGCTCTTAAACCTGTCCTTAGAGAAGGTTCTTGGTGCTGCTGCTCTCCAGACCGACAGTAAATGTTGTCATGAGGCCTCTGGGAGAGAGAGAAATGTGATGCTGAGCGCTGATGAGCACAGAAATGCACAGCTGGCCAGTCTTGCTCATTTTCTTCTAGGTAACCAAGGCTATCAACAAGGAAGGGCAGGAATGGCCTGGAAATCAATTTGCAGAATGTTAAAAAGGTCACCATGGTGCAGAGTAGTATGCTACATTATTTGGAATATATGATGTGCTAAAACATGTGTGCCACATCTCTAATGACAATAATTGTGATACAAGAGGGGGACACATCGCCAATCTCCTGTTAATGGTTTTTAGAACAGACTGAAACCTATTTTCAGGATGCTCATTTTAAGCTCTTTTTGTATTGTGCCTTTGGGTAACTTACTTTGCAGTAATTTTACTAACCTATTCTTTTGAATTAAATCCTTTATTTTGAAAAAATTTTAAACCTGCAGAAAAGTTACAAGTCTGTTACAATTCACTCAGATCCACCTACATACACCTTTCATTACTGTTCATCACATTTGCTTCCTCTTTCTCCCTGTGTATGTATATGGAGACACATTCTTATTCTTATATCAGCACTTACTTTTTTCAGCCATTTCAGAGTAAGATTGGCTGATATTTCCTAAGAACAGGGGCATTCTCTTATGTAACCTCACTGCTACTTCCAAACTCAGGCAGTAATCTATTTTGAAGTCCTCTGATTTGAAAATCCAGCTTTTTACTATTTTTTCCAAGGAGATCAACTCCACAGTGAAACAACCACAGATCTCTGTGACTAACACTCTCCAAGTGAAGGCCACCTCGCCCCTCACAGCAACTCCCTTCCCACTGATTCTCACAGGCCCTTCCATTGCATCATCCTTATCCACTTTTTGTTCCCTTGACATTCCCCTCACAATCGATATTTTTAAAGGCCACTTCCTGCTCTTCTCTGTTCACACAAGCAACTTAATTACACTTCTTGGAGCTGCACTGCTATGTAAGTGTATACGCCTAAGAAAAGAAATCTAGGTGACATTTTGCAGTTTGCTGGTGACTATTATTTCCTTCAGCCTTGGTAGGAGGAGTCTTAATTCTAACTGGAAGACCTTTCTAGAGTAAGTCTTTCAGTAGCTGCTGTGGTGATTGACATTGTGGCTATCTGACAGAGCGCAGACAACACCGGCTGGCAGACCCCTCCTAAGAACCTTTCCTCTTGTCAGCAACTCAGCACCTGACATGTTGGCTGGCAACTCAGAGCTCTTTTAGGATCTTCTCCTTGGGGCTCTCATCTGTTAAAGCAGAAAAATGCCATTGATCCTTAAGAAGTCTCAGAAAGAAAATGCAGTTTAGCAGTCCACTGCAGAACTTTCAAAAGCAATTGTCAAGGAGAGGCAGGGTCTTGTACCATAAAAAAGAGCTTATCCCCCAAAGACCCTCCCTCAAGGGTCCAGGTTAGTAGCCTGAAATCAATTCAAGCAGCTAAAAGGATGAAAGGAGATTTCACGGTCGGGGGTGTCTTCCTTTGAGTGCTGTGGTTGGGGGTTTCTCTGGCTGCCTGACTAGCGGCGAAGATTAGTGACACAGCGCTCACGCCCAGTGATCTGCGAGCCCTTCTTTGCTTTGCCCTGGAAGGAAGCCCAGGCTGTGGGAACTGGGGCTTCTTTTAACGTGTGCAGGTTAGGATAGGCAGGGTTTACACAGCTCTATACACACTGAGGCACCAAGGACAGTTTTTCCCTTTTGAGAATGACCGGGCTTTCTTTCTTCCTAAAGCTGCTACAGGAAGAAGAGCGGTCTCCTTGTGAAGGCAAATTAGCTCATTTGTGTAGCCAGAGAGGGCAAACTTCTCACCAGCTCTTTTCTTACACCCTGGATCTGGGGGTTTGGTTTGAGAAGAGAAGGGATCGTCTTTTTTTCCTGAGGTTTTTCTGCAATCTGGTACAGTAAAGGAACTCTTGACAACCACATCCATGACTATGGTGCTCATAGCTTTTAGTTCTGAAGGCCGATGGTGTTTCTGACCTAGGACATAAGAGTAGGTAAAAAAATATTTTACACACACCGTCCTTCCACAGCTTTTTACTTTAGGGGATTAGGTACAAGAAATTTCTTGTTATGAGCTTGATGGAGCCACAACACATTGGTTTCATTTTGGGAAAGCTTCCTTTTGAAAACAAATCTCAAGATTCTTTATACTTAATCACAGGGCCTAACACATTATACGGCAGTGGTTCTCAAACTGTGATCCCTGGACCTCAGCATCAGCATCACCTGGAAACTTGTTAGAACCACCACAGTAGACACTCAATAGATGTTTGCTGAAGATAATGCTGGATTCTTTATTCTACAGGAGAATGATGCTACTAATACCATGTTGCAAGACAGTGGTCCCAAACTTCAGTGTGCATCAGAATAATCAGAAGGACTTGCTGGCACACCCTGCTGGATCTCACCACCAGCGTTTCTGATTCAGTAGGCCTGAGGTGGGAGTGAGGATTTGCATATCTACCAGGTTCCTGGGTGCTTCCTGTGCTGCTGTTCTGGGGCCTCTGCTTTGAGAACCTTTGGTTTGAGATGGTGATTCTCAACCCTGGCTCAACATTAGAATCACCTGGGCTTGCTTTTGTTTCCTGAGGAAGATTTGCCCTGAGCTAACATCTGTGCCAGTCTTCCTCTATTTTGCATGTAGGTTGCTGCCACAGCACAGTTGCCAAGTGTGGAGGTCCATGCCCAGGAACCAAACCCCTGGGGTCACTTTTAAATATAGAAAGGACTGGGCCTCCCCCACATATGGGCAAGGTAGCCATTAATATTTCCCAGGTGATTCTAATGCACAGCCAGGTGTGAATTCCACTGCAGGTCATCTCAAAAGACGTGGTCATCACTCCTGGTTGCCCGTTAGAATCCCCTGGCAGGCTTTAGAAACCCTGAGGCCCAGATGCCAGTCCTCGAGGTGCTGATATAATTGGTTTGAGGTGCAACCCGGGCACTGCGATCTTTGAGAGCTCCCCGAGTGATTCTAACATGCAGCTAAAGTTGAGAACCATTGCTCTAAACATACCCTCCAGCTTGAAGAATTTCATAATTTTAGCATAATCCTACGTAAAGGACACAATATTAAAGGAAAACAAACATTCCCATAGAGAAGTACTGACGTAGTCTACATTCTTTGTATGGTTCCCAGGTTTATACTGAACTGATTTCATTAGCTATGAGAATTGGTATATTTATAGTAAATTAGCTAAATTTTTAATTGAATTCTTATCCCAAATGTCCATAAAATTCTGTTACTTTCAAACAAATTCACTTTTTTTTTGGTGAGGAAAATCAGCCTTGAGCTAACATCTATTGTCGATCTTCCTCTTTAGCTTGAGGAAGATTGTCGCTGAACTAACGTCTGTGTCAAACGTCCTCTATTTGTATGTGGGCTGCTGCCACAGTGTGGGTTGATGGGCGGTGTGTAGGTCCATGCCGGGATCCGAACCTGTAAACCCTGGGTTGCTGAAGTGGAGTGCACAGACTTAACCACTATGCCACTGGGCCAGCACCCAAATAAAGTCACTTTTGTGCAATATTGTTTGGACAAATATCCAAAGGGAGTATGAATAATTTATTTATCACATTTTAATTTATTCACATAGTTTCTTGCCAGTTAATGCTCACCACTATTATAGTAAAATGCAGTATAGTGGAAATATGGACTGTCACTCTAACAGATGTTTACCTGTCTGGTTTGGTTGTTCAGTTACAAATTTATATAGAGTTAAGAATATGATACATAGGCAGAGGGAGACCACACAGAAATGATAGTCAGCAGCCAAGAAGCCCGCACATCAGTGGACTGCTGAGGCAGGGAAGCGACAGTAAAGCTTTCAAGGGCCCCCCACAGCCTGTGAGGCAGACCCCCTTCTGGAGGGAGGGGCGTGAGAGGTCAAGGGATGTTTATCAATGTAACAAAAACTTGTGTGGGAAATTGCCTTTGTGGTGCTTATAGTAAAGCATATCCTCCCTCTCTTAGCTCCACAACAGCCACCAAACAGCTGTGTGATATTGAGCAAACTGCTTAGCTTTTCCATGTCTTAAATTTCTCCTATGCCATGTAACGATTATATGCAGGGCTGCTTTGAGGAATAGATGAGGTAACATTATCTTAGTTCTTTGGGGCTATTACAACAGAATACCAGAGACAGCGTGGCTTCAACAATAAACATTTATTTCTCATAGTTCTGCAGGCTGGGAAATCCAAGGTCAAGGAGCCAGCAGATTCGATGTCTGGTGAGGACAAGCTTCCTGGCTCATGGATAGCGGTCTTCTTGCTGTGCTCTCACATGGAGGAAGGGGCTAGAGAGCTCTCTGGAGTTTCTTTTACAAGGGCACTAAATCCCATTCATGAGGGCTCCACCCCCATGACCTAATCACCTCCCAAAGGCCCCGCCTCCAAATACCATCACATGGGGGATGAGGTTTCAACATATGAATTTGGGAGGGGACACAGACATTCAGTCTATAGCAAACACGCAAAGCATTTAACCCAGTATCTGACACATGCTAGGAGTTCAGAGATATTAATTCCCTTTCTTCCTATTCTTTCTAATATTATTACTACTTCATGTCACTTTCTCCTGCGTCTTTGATCAGCATCGCAATTATCAGCAACCAAAAATGTCATCTTTCTTCCTCTCCCTCTCTCATTCTTTCCCTCTCACTCCCCACCCCTCTCCACATTTATTGCGCTGCAATGTCTAGGCCAGTATCCTAGGCACTTGGGGATACAGGGATAAATGAGCTTCAGTTCCTGCCCTCAGCACACCCAGGCTGGTGAGCAAGCAGACAAATAAACATGCAATTATTGTACCTAAGGTGTGAAAAGTGGGTACAGAGGCAGCACAAAGAGTGGCAGCTAAACTCAGAGAGTGTGCGGGGAGGCATGCCGAAGGAGCTTAGTTTTAGGGGTTAAGAGTTACCCAGACGGGGTGGTGGGGGACAGGGCGGTGAGTGGAGGAGAGAGACTTCTTGGCAGAGAACAGCCTTTGCAGATGAGGATGAGTGGGTGCCGTTTGAGAAAGCATGTCATAAGTTAGTAAATTCGACCTGCTTGGGAACTACGGGGCAAGAGTGAGGGATGACGCAGGAGGACGAAGCAGAAGTAGGCAGGCCCCAGATGAACCACTATGTCAGTGGTTCTCAAAGTGTGGGCCCAGACCGACAGCATCAGCATCACCTGGGATCCTGTTAGGGACACTCATTCTTCTGCCCCACCCTAGACCCACTGAACGGGAAAAGTTAAGCGAGAGTATGGGGCCTAGAAATCTTTATTTTAATAAGAACTCCAGGTGAATTTGATGCAGCACTGTTCTATACCATAATAAGAAATCTGGCCATTTTCCTGAAGGACTTAGGAAGTATGGAAGGATTTTAGATAAGATTATATTTTGAAGGCTTTCTCTGAAAGCAAAGTAGAAAGCAAGATGTGTGCATGGAGGTGTGAGTACTGGACGTTAAGTTCACAGGTAGAGATGAGAAAGAAATTTAAGACGCGTGAGTTGGACTGTAGCCTCTTTGCTTTGTGCAGGGATCATAAAAATGGAGAAGGTCTAAGACAGAGGAATAATACATGGCTCCTGCCCACAAGGTGTTGATAATCCAGACGTAGGTTCGTTCCTTCTGAGAATACATCCTATCAGCCCAGTAGGGAGCATCCTCATCTGTGGAGCATCTACCACTCAGTGCAAGCCTGGCTCTGGAGGCAGTTTGATCTAGACAAGACCACCGGGAGAGTTCCCCCCCGCCCCCCGACCCCGGGGAAAATTTGGGTTGAATTGGTACCACAAAGAAGCTGTTTAGTAGTATATAAACCAGTGAAAGGTGATGGTTAGAATAGCAAAAATAAATTGATTGGATAGTTTCTCTGGTACTCCAAATGAATACTTGGCATTAAACCATGTAAATTTATAAACACTTTCTGTTTGGGTTGTATGTTGGGAACAGCACGAATCTGAGCCTTACTTGCAAGAGGACTGCCCTTTGAAAGCTGGTTTTCAGCTAGGGATAGAACAGGGCCAGACTGGATGCTTCTTTCTGCTGGATTCTTGCTTATTGTCAGTAGCAGAAGCAGGCTTGCACTCACAGCTGCAGAGAAAAGGTGCCGGCGGGAAGGCGATCTGCCGGATGATGCTGGACTCGAGGCTGGAATATACCTTCAAGCCTGTTCTCCAGGGCTGAGAGGGAAGAGAAAAGGCGATGCTTCATTGGCTGAGAGAGGAAGAGAAATAAAAGATTTTCCAAGACATTTGACAGCTATATCTTCCCGCCACCACCTTCCCTCCAAGCCCATGTGTCTCTGCGTGGAGTCTGACAAAACGAGGAGTGAACCCCCATTTGTCTCTATGTGCTTTCAAGGAAAAAAGTCGGTGCCCAGGGACGGAAACGAGCGCGGCTGAAAATAGGTGGGAGACTTGTTGAGCATACAAATCATTTCCCCCAGTCTCCAAGGGAGGAAAAAAAATCCCTCTGACTCGCTCCTTGCAGCCTGTGCCGCATTCGGAGAGCAGGCTGAGGCTGGTCTTCACGCGCTCCGCCCGTCGTCCCCGGAGGAAACTTTTCTCAGCGGGCAGCTCTGTCCCCTCGCTCCGGCGGGGACGGTGGGCATCCCGAGCTGCTGCTCCCGCGGGCGAGGGCCCCGCGCCCGCGACGCGCCTGTCTCTTTAAATCCCAGCTGCGCGGCCCGGAGCCCGCGCCCTCGCCGCCCAGGCCGGCTGGCGGCGCCGAGCTCGCCCGCGCTCCCTGCCGGCTGCGCGCCGCGGAGGCTGCTCGGCCCGCGGGCTGCTCGGCGGCGGCGGCGGCGGCGGGCGGGGAGGCGCGGCCCGGCCGAGCGGCGAAGAAAGAGGAGCCGGGCCGGCAGCGGCGCCGCGCCGGTCCCGCGCCCGCGCTCGGCGGCCCGCAGTTTGCTTCGGGGAGACGAGGATGTGCCTGGGCTGCGTGTGCGTGTGTTTCCTCCTCCTTAAGACGATTTCCATAGTAACCTGATCAAGTGGCTCAGGATCGCAAACCTGAGGATTTCCGCGGCCCGCCGCCTTGACCTGTCAGGTAACGCTGGGATCGCCTTCTCTTGCATGGCAAGACGCTGCGCTCCTTCCAAACTTCCTTTTGTGGAAAATCGCCCAGCCCTACGCAGCCCGGGGTATGGCAACAGTGTGTGCCTTCCCGGGTGCCTGCCGCGGGTCCCCTCCCCTGCTGCTTCCCCAGGACCCATTATCACATTATTAAAAAATTTGTGGGGTCGCCCCCCACCCTTTGGTTTTCCCATCTCTGCGCTTTTCTCGGCTTTTTCCCGGGGACTGTGATGGGGGCGCGGGGAGAAGTCGGGGGCGGGGGTGGCGAGCGCGGTCCAGGGAGTGGCGGGCTCGGTGGGCTGGCTGCGGGGGGCTACTTTGGGCATCTCGGCGTTGCCCGCGCCGGGCTGGGGTCGTGGCGAGGGCTGTCAGCACCAGGACGGCGGAACCGGGGAGCCCCACGTCTCCAGACGAGCGAGCGAGGGACACAGGCTTGGGGGTGATGGAGCGCTCGGCTGGGAGGCTGGCGAGCGTCCATACATCATAGCTTTCCTTCTACTCCCCCGCCCCTCTTCGGGTTTCTGTCTTTCTCTTCCCCCTTTCTCCTTTCTCTCTTCCTTTTCTCATCACCAGCTCCATTCTGTTCCCTCCCTTCCCTCTTTTCCCTCCCCTCCTTTCCCTCTTAAAATAAAAGAAAGGGGAATCGTGTGTAACCCTTTCTTTCTGCCAACATGGGAAGAGCTGTGAAACCTGCAGCGTGGCCACCTCAACCTGATCGTTTTCAGACTGGTCCTCATCCATCAACATATTTGTTTCCCGAGTCTATTGATCTCCCGTTATTCTGCAGAAATGCATTCAGCAGGGCGTCTGTATGTCAGAAGGAGAGTTGTGCAGCTCGCTTCCGGGCTCCAAGTATGCCATGTATTGTAAGGACTGCATATGTTTTAAATCCACATAAGCCATGGGTATAAATAAATCTATCTTTTTAAACATCTAGTCTTATTCTAGAGAAACTTGCCTCTTAAATTATCAATATGCTCTTTCCCCTCAATTGATATCTAATTTTAGGGGAATCGGGAGACTTTTTTTGTTTTCCAGTTTATTAGGAATGTGCAACTTCTGTTACCTTAATTATCTCCGCTTGAACCTCATTCAGTTTTGCACTTCCTAGTCGCTGGAATGAGTAAGTCTTAATTAAGGTTCAGAGGCTTGCTTCCCAAAGTCCAGGCTGACTGCAGTGGCACCCTCTGGCGAAGGGTGCTGAGCCCCAGGGGCTGGACAGGCCTGGCCAAGGAAGGGAAAAGGCTTAGTAACTCGTGTGTGATATGCATAACTAGAGTCAGACTTTAGTGCTGAATGCAGGAAAACACAATAAAACTAGACTTTTTGTTTTTGGTTCTTAGCATGCATATAACTATACCAGGTAGGTATAAGTTCATACTTATTTAAAAACTGAGCCACTCTAGTATAGAACCCGTTCTGCCTTGTTTATGTTGAGGCACTTCCTCGCTATGGTTTTATTTTTCCTTGAAACATAAAATGTCTGTATTATGTGAAAACAAAGGAAAAAACAAGATGACTTCTATTTAACCAGAAATAGGACTTATTTGGGTTTTTTGTTTCTGAAAAGATCTGTTGTTATACTTGCAAGTTTTCCTGAGGCCAAATATGTCATGGGCCAGAACAATACTAATCAATGATTTTGCTCCACTATCAGTGTTGTGCACAGTTTCTATAGAAAAAGGTCTCAGTTTTAGAGAGCTCCCCCCTTGCCTCCTTTCCTTTGTCTGTGCATTTGTTTTTAAATTCAACTATCAATATAAAATAAAGAATCTTGGAGCAGAGATGGATCAGGAAGAAGAGAAACTACTGATATAATGGAAAATATACCCAAACCAAGAAGAGATAATTATTGCCATGCCACTCCACACTGTTGTCTTTGTTTTTAGCCAATTAAGAAGCTGTAGGTTTTCAATGTATTTTCGTCTTCTTAATTCTACACCTAATACTTTCCATACTGGAGGCCATATTTATCCAGTTCAGATGAATGTTTACAAAAGACTTAAAATTCCCTTGCCAGTGAAATACAAAAAGCATGTTTTTCTTCCAACATTTTGTTCTTCTGTCTAGTGAACAGGGATAGTAGTAATGGTCCCACATTATTGTTTTCACCTGACTTCCCATTTTGGCTTTCCCTGGTTGGGTAGGTTTCTCCTGACACATTTACAAGATGCTCCTGGCAGGCTACATGAAACTTGAATGCACAGTTAGTTGTAGATGTGATAAAATGTTCATTTTTCTTGTTCTTGGTTTAAGAGATGTTGTGCCCTCCTGGACACAATATTTTGGTGTGACTGCTCCTTTTTGTATATGCACATGAAGGATTTAACATAAGGTCTGTTCTGATTAAGCTTTGTGTGACTTGAGGTTAAAAGGTATATTAGTGACAAGTCATAAATTACTCTCTTATTTCTAGTACATTGACCCTGAAACTGTTTTTCCCCCCTTGTGATTGCATCTATATATGGATCATTTAATGAAAGGTTGGTAATGATGAGTTATCTGTTTTATAATAGGAAAAAGATCCCTCAAGTTTACTTACCTCAAGTCCCCATTTTCATGCGGAGGGATTAACAAATGTTTTTGATCTGATATTTTAATAGACTGTGTTGCTGAGCACCACTAATTACCAAGAATGTATTTTGTTAATTATGACATTGATGTCAGATAAGACATCCCTCAAGTTGTCTGGAGGGCTCCAAGTGACTCAACCTCGTAACCCATGGCAACAGGAAATGGTTGTCCTGTGTGCAAGCTGAGGTGTGGATGCAGATCCATACTTCGTGATCATTCAGGGACTTGATAGGAAAAGTGTGCTAGGCTCCAGTCTAACACATAGACTGATGTTAACATTTTGGCTTTAGCCAGAACAACAATTCCCAGTCTAGTTTTGCAATTCCCCTTAGCTCCTCATTTACTTGGAGTGTTATAAAATTCTCAGAAAACATATAAGTTTAATGTTACTTTTTTTTTGTAATAGGAAATAATTTATAGAAGTGTGTGTGTGCATCTAACTTTGTGTGGCTGGGATACTTAGTGTGAGAATATCACCAAATCACACGTGAGAGGCTGTGTCAACCTCAGCAATGTTGGGAGTCGGGGAGATGTGTGTGGAAGTAGGAGTCGAGAGACCGAGGCTGTGTGTCTACTTTTCACTGCATCACAGGCTTATTCTTGTGGTGGCCTCCATATTCACAGATGTCACTTAGCTTTGTTTTCTCCAGAAGAAAAATAAGCATAGTAATCTTTCTGCAGGTTTTGAATTCTCAAATATATGTGTGTGTATATGTGACATAATCATATACACACAGGTGTGCATATGTAGCAGTGGTGGATACTAAAAACACACACACATTCAGGGGCAACAGACGAGGCTTCTGAATAGAGAAAGGAAGTCTTTCCCTGTAGCATTGACAGGTGAGTAATGATGCCAAATATTCCTTCCATCCAGGAGAAGGCCGAATTCACTACTCTCTGTATTCTGTGGATATGGCTGGTAGATGCTCGGTGACGAGTCACATAGCATAATATGCAGAGCCGAATCACCCCAGCAGATAGCACCCTCTGACTTACACGAATGTGAGTGAGGAATAAATTTCCCCCACTTTTTTTTTTAACCATTTAAGATGTCCTCCTTCCCGTCCCCCATTGTGTAAGGAAAAGTAATTTTATGTAAGGTTAAGTAGACCTCAGGGTAGGAAAAATCCCCAGAACCATCTTTCTGCTCAGACTTCATTTTTCCTCCTAAGTCTGACTGTCAACAAAAATATCTGATATGAGCCTCTGGTGGTGATGTTTGCCTAGGTCATCATCTTTCTCTGTCCCAGATGAAGTCTCGGGCAAGCACTGCAGTGCCAGAGATTCTGAATCAAATGCACCGTTCAAGCTGGTTATGTAACTCAATGGTCTTGTAAAAGAAAAAAGAAAAGCTCCAGCCTTTAAAATTATATGTGTTTATTATTTTCTCATTTTAAAATGATTTTACAATGTTCAGAGAAAATAAGCCTGGTCCCTGTAAGAATTTGAAAGCTGCTTGTTCATGTCATTAGATTATACCCTGTTTGTATAATGAGATTTTTTGTTAATCTATGCCACATTTTCATAAGAGCAATAGCAGTTGGAACAATTGCTAATTGTGCTTGTTTGAGTACATTCTTGAGATAACGGGGACCTAGAGATGTCGAGGTCTGGAAACACTGCCGGTGACATAGAGGCAAAGTTTTTTTTGAGAATAAAAGAGAAAGTCAGTGTCTTGACAAGAAGTGATTTGTAACAGTTCAGATAAAGTCAGGAAGGTGTGAAACAAACTTTTGTATTTCTTTCATCTTGCTTGTACATATTTGTATGCAGTCCATTTATACATAGAACTGGGGTCCTCATATCTAGCCCCCCCACTCCCCAAACACACACACAGAAAGGTCTTTATGATTTAGGCTTTCATTGTTATAGAAGCTTTCCTTCTGTTACCTGCTGAACTAGCTAAGACTAAAGTGCCCAGAATATAATATGCCCTCAGAGAGGCCCTGATCACACGGCAGAGTGTAGCCCAGTCTTCATGAATTTGCACTTTGGCCTCTTGTACGTGTGGCTTGGTTTCCCTCTAAGCATGGTCCTGCATTGTATGTATCAATCTGTTTTTCTCATTGTTATATTACAAGTTTAATGAAATCTGAAAATTGGATATTATCATAGGTAGAATAAATTCGGTAGAAGTACAAAGTTTTGGTACATCCAAAATGGTGTGGATCAGAGAACTAAAAAACAGACAGTAACCTCACTTTTTAATTCATGAATCTATTTAACTTTATCTACATAAGCTAAATCTCATAAAAATGTAAAAGGTGACTGAATCTTTAATGCATATAAGTAGGTACATAAGTAAGATCTGTGTCTGAATCTCCAAACTTTGGAGAATACTAAGAAGTAAGGTTTTTGAGCCTTTAGGTTGGTGTGAATATTAGGGCCTTTCCATAAATGAGCAACCACTCTTATGGTTTGGAGTGTAAGGTTTTAGTACTTTTGCTATTTAATTTGTTAGGTAGGGTAACTAATTGATTCTTGACCCTGAGAATTTTTTCAGATTCAAGGTTATCTTGTCATAAAACAGTGACGGTGTTCACTGACCTACACCAATATCATGCTCTCCGGGAATTGAAATTGATTTTCTTTTTTGGACCTTGGCATATGTATTTGCTATTTGAACAATCATCACCTGGGAGGACTTGGGAAAACCAATAAGCAGTCATTCAGAAGTTAGTTTTTAGGACATCACAAATGAGTTGCATCACAAGCCTGAGGAGAAAGTTAATGAAGTCACTAGTTCTTCTTGATATTTTTATGTTTGAGCACAGCGTGCAATAAGAATCACCTTTGGAATTGAGGATAAACAACACAGATCTGATTTTTCTGTTCCTCGTGAAATATGTAGAAATTAAACCATTCCTAGTTGTCGGTGAGAAGGATAAATGGTGCGCGTGGCGGCTGGAGTGCTTTCTTAGATGTCTTGCGATAAGCGTGCTTCTGTTTCTTTGTTGGGGAACGTGTCACATCTTGTGTGCTTGTTTTATGTGCTTTGCACATTTGGCACTGCATGAATTTACCCCATGAAGTAAACGTGATGTTTAAACAAGAATAAAGTTTATAGATGTGTATTAATAGCCTTCTGTACCGTGATGAGGATAACTGGGTACAGAAATGAAGAAGACAAAGTCCTTGCCCTGGAGGAAGTTGGAGAGTGTTTAATTTTTTAAATTTTTTATTTTTCAGAGTATTTAGCTGCTTATATATAGCTAGACTTTACAATTTATTTTGGCTAGGCTGTGCTCAACATGAGATCGCGTTGAATTATGTTACCATAATTGAGAATTAGCCTGAATTCTAGCCTGTTATGGAAAGCTGAGTCTTTTGAAGGCTTCCTATATATGGCCTCAATAACCACAAAGGCTTTTCTGCCTACAGCAGATAAACTCTCAGTAATGTCACAGGAAGTTGCATTAGAAATTATGCCAGTACCTATAGCTTTTTCCTTTTTTGCCAACTAATAATGTCTGTTCAGTGTATTCTCTATAGGGCAAATGTCGGTAGCATACTTTGGAAACACATTTTTTTTCCCTGCCGGAGTGGAAAAGTATCTCATGAACTTTTATGTAAACTTCCTGATGTTTATGCTCGCTAATTGTATAATTTAAGCACTGAGGTGGGGTTTTCATAGCAGTATGTTAGACTCTCCGAAATTCCTGAATGTGTCCTGCCAGTTACCTCCATCCCTGTGCAGGGACGCCAGAGAAGATATACGCAGGCAATAGTAGCCAAATGGCAATCAGAATACCACTTTATTCATAGCTTGAGATGGTGCCAGTTGCCCTTGGTGGAGGGCTCTTTGGAAGAAGGTGGTTTGGAAGGTCCAAATTTCTATATTTTTAGTCTTCACACACTCTGGTCTAGCCATAGTGGAAGGAAATCGAAAGAGAAAGAAATGGTCATGCCCCAAGAGGAGTCCTAATTTCAACTCAACAGCCATGTAAAACTATGAAGTTGAAAGAGAGAGGAGGAGTAGAGCTTGTTTTTTGTGCTCTTTAAAGACAGCAATCCTGCCCACTAATCCTTAAAGTGCAGGTATTGGTTTTGAGTCTGACCTGTTAGAAGAGCAATTCCTCCTTTGAAAGGGGTGGACAGAGGTGGCTCTGGTGAAGAGGGAGAGATGCGACATATGGGTAAATCATGGTACAGGTCACAAGCTCTTATCTGAAACCCTAGGGATAAGAAATATTTCAGAATTTGGACTTTTTCATATTTTAGAAAGACAATAGAGTATATATATGTATACCGTACATCATATAACAATCCCGTGTGGCCTGGGGCAGTTTCTCTTGATCAAGCACTTGACTATTTCTGTAAGAAAATCCATGAATCTTCAGAATAAGTGGGACCAGTAGACAGAATAATATCCCCCTCCTAAAAATGTCCACATCCCAATCCCCAGGACCTGTGAATATGTCACTTATCAGGGCAAAAGGGACTTTGAGTTTGTGATCAAGGTTTAAGGCCTTTGAGACAGGGACATGATTCTGGATTATCTGGGTGGACCCTCTCTAATCACAAGGGTCCTTGAAAGCAGAGGACCTTTCCCAGCTGTGGTCAGAGGAGGAGATGTGCTGATGGAAACAGGGTCAGAGTTTCTACCTTTGAAAATGGAGGAGGGGGGTCTTGGGAGATGAAATGCAGGTGGCTTCTAGCAGCAGCTGGAAAAGGCAAGAAAACATACCCACCCAGAGCCTCCAGAAAGGAATGCAGTCCTGGTGACACTTTGATTTTAGTTCCATGAGACCCCCATCAGCCTTCTGAACTCCACAACTGTAAGACAGTGAATTTCTGTAGTTTTAAGCCACTAAATTTGTGTCAATTTATTGCAGCAGCGATAGAAAACTAATACAGTGAGCTAAAGACTATAACCTTATTTTGCTTTAGGTTGTGTTATGAAAAACCTTTCAATTTTCAGATCTTTTTGGATTATGAATTGCATTCAGGGATTGTGAACCTGTGGAGGGAATCAGGAATCTGGATGTTTTGACTGGACGACCTTATGGTGTTTGAATTTTTAGCAGAGGGAGAGAGAGCTCCTTAGAAGAAAGCCTTTTAGTTGAGTCCTAGCCTATCCTAACACTTGAGTCTTTGCTGATTTCTTTGTGTTCACGTCCGTTGCCTTTATGGATCTTACACTGGTCAATGACCATGGACCGTGGTTCACTGTGAGTTAGATTAAGGTGATGTATGTGAAGGAACTCGGACTCGAAAGCACTCTGCAAATGTACATCGGTCCTTGTTGGTTGTATTTATTGTTGAGCAGCTCCTCCTGTCCCTAACTTCTGGCGAGGTTGGAGGTGAAGAAATTTTGCAGGATGATTTTGTGAATGTGGCAGCAGTACTGTCTCTTCCTTCTGGTTTCCAGAAATCCACCCCCTATATCCCAAGTCTCTCCACTGTGTGCAGCTCCAAGGGAGGTGGCATCTGGAATGAATGTCTCACCACATAAAGGCTGGACACCCTTGGGCTCATCCCAGTAACTCGTTGTCAACCATTTAATTACATTAAAATTTTAAGTGTAGAAGAAATATCCATGCTTTACTCCTTCTCTTGGCAGAATCCAGGGCAAAGTCTACATACAGAAATTTTCCCAGAGAATATCTGACAAAGTGTATAAAGCATATTTTAGAATACAGGGCAGCAGTTCACACTAAAAATGCAGTATTTGTTTTTCTGGTGATGCTGTGCCATTGTAGGATATTCCATTATTATAGAATGGTTGTAATTGCCTGATTTATGTTAGAAAGTTATGCTTTCAACGAAACATTTCAGAATGATGATACCAGCTCTGATTCAAATTAAAATGCTAACTTTGAGCATGCACCTTGCACTGTCCTTGATCTGTGTCTGAATCTTCAGGAACATCAATTGTTCTGTTGATTCTTTTCATATCCCCAAGTGCTGGAAGAGTGAGTCTTACTCTGCCTGGCACCTGTGTGTGTGGTTGTTCCTAAGGAGCTCACTGCAAATAGTTTTAATATGAAACTTTCATAGTCGAACTAGATGTATGAAGAAGGTGCATGGAAAACAAGTGGGAGTGATCTTTCTGCTTGCTGGCTGGATGCCGGGGAAGAATGCCCATAGAGGGGATGATTGAACTGAGTCATGAAAGATGAGTGGGAACCTGCCAGATGGACAAAACAGAGTAGGATGTTTCAGGATGTGACTCTGCAATTGTAGCAAGACATAAGGGAACATGAAAAGTTTGGGAACAATCAGTCCCAGGAGTATGCGGGGCTGGCCTGGTGGCATAGCAGTTAAGTTTGGGCACTCTGCTTTGGCTGCCTGGGGTTCACTGGTTCGGATCCTGGGTGCAGACTTATGCACCACTTATCAAGCCATGCTGTGGCAGGCATCCCACATATAAAGTAGAGGAAGATGGGCATAGATGTTATCTCAGGACCAGTCTTCCTCAGCAAAAAGAGAAGGATTGGCGGCAGATGTTAGCTCAGAGCTAATCTTCCTCAAAAGAAAAAAAAAGTGTGCATGGGACAGGTGCAAATGGTGAAGCTGGAAGGGTGGGCAGCCCAGAAAGTGTATACATTCTAGATCAAAGAGTTTGTGCTTTATTTGGGAGATAGCAGTGATCATTGAAGAATGTTAAACAGGGATGCCATATATATAATTCCATTTGAGAGCAGATACCAGGATTATAACATCTTAATATAAAATTGTTCAGTGTAGAAGCTATACCATATATCAGCTAGGAGCTGAGTCTTCGAAATAATGATAACACTTCTTATAGGCTGTGTGGACATGGACAAATTATTTAACTTCTCTAAATCTTGGTTTCTTCATCTGCAAAGTGAGGATGATAATAACACCTGCCTCAGCTGATGTGAGAATTAGGTGGGCTATGGTTGCTGAAGAAGCCAACTATTATAGTCAGTGATTAAGTGTAAAATGACTCTGCATTTTGATTTTATTGAGATTAGCAGCTAGGGTCCGACAAGAAGTTGGCTGTGTAGGAGCTGAGAGGATCCTTTAAAGTCGATTGCAGTGTGTATTATTTTAACTTCATAATAAAGGTCAAAAGCATAAGCTGAATTTTAAATATTTCTTGAAAGAGGAGATTGTCTTGTTTATCTGCCTGAGGAAAGATCGTTAGAAAATGAGATGTGGTAGAAATTAAAAAGGAATCGCTAGAGTGGCAAACAGTGTGTAGGACGTTGACAGGGCTTAGCTAGATTTGGGGGAGGTTACTGAAACTCCGACCCTCAGGGAGCGTTGTTGTGTCCCGGTATCAGCCAAGGTAGAATCCTCACCTGAGGCAATCGACAAAACAAGGACGGTTTGAGATAGAGAGGGCTTCACCTGCCAGGACCGCACCGGTCTGGGACGATGTGAGCTGAAGCCTAGGGCATCAAAGTGGTGTAATGGTTTGCCACGGCTTCTGCTGGCCTTTTAAGACCGAATACTTATCCATGAAATATGAATAACCACAAAATTCTGTGTTGGAATATTCCCTTGAAAATCCATCACATACCATACTTAGACATTATGGCTCAGCTGATAGTAACTGCATAGATGTAATTTAAAAATTCAGAAAACAATGAGACAGATTTAGTGCTTCAAATGGTAAAAATGTATGTATTGGCAAATGGATACAAAGTGTTTCACAAACACAAACATTCTAACAGTGTGACAATCCTGGTATACAAGATGTATTTTATATACATATATATATATATATATATCATTGGTCTTTCTGTTTATAAAAAATAAAATAATACTTTTATAAGATGGAAAGATAGACTGGTACTTCATAGCATATCTATGGTTTTATTGATTGATTATTATGTCTTCTTTGCTATTAAAAAAAGTGTTTTGAATTGTTTCTCTGGCAAGATTTTCAGGTAATAACCATGATAATTTTTTTGCTGGGGGAGTGGTTTATTTCACTGACTTTCCAATTAATATTGAAACATTCTCTTTCATCAGATTAATCTAAGCAGCAGGACTTTCAGATGTTTGTAATTTCTCATATAATGTGTCAGATGTAGCACAAAGGTGAAGTCAGACCTTGGTCCCTTTTTGCTGAGCAGGTGCTAACGATTGAATGATGAATAATTGTTACTGTCCCGGGCATGTGAATGGCGAGTACCGAAGGAAGGTACGGCCTAGAGAAGTTTTCAATGATGAGTTGGTGTTGTTAATGAAAAAGAAGTGGGTGGTAAATTATAGATCCAAGCCCTTGAAAATTAACCTCTATCACATGTTATTAGTTTCATTTTTTGCTTAGAGTTACAGCTTAACTTTTTGATAAAGCAGTTTATGGCCTTCTAAAAGATATTTAAACTAGAAAAATGCTTCTTTTGCATTGCTTACCTAAAGGGAGCAAGTTACCGTCAGTAGTGGTTGGGTTGGTTTTCTCATTTGCATTCTGAACCCCTCTTAGAGTCTTGGGAGGAACCTGCATAGATTTCTTTGTAGAGGAGGACACATCGAGTTGGACCTCAGGATTAAATGAATTCCATGAATTTAGAAGGATGACCTTGTAGACAGAAAAAGATTTCATTATATGTCTTCCTTGCTTTCAGTGTAATAGAATTTGTGTTGCATGCCTCATGTTCAGACTTTTTTTTTTTAATTTTTGTGTGAGTTACATGGAAAGAATAGATTGCAATTCAGCACCTGGGCAGCAGACACTAAATTGGCTGAGTTCTGATTGTGAGGATGGCAGCACTACATTTTATTTTTCCTCCTGTCATGCTCAGCAAACAAATAGTCCCATCAGCCTCCAAACACACCCGTGTCCTTATACCACGTGGGCAAATGGTTTTATGGTCAGAATCCTAGTTATATGGAGGTTTTTTTTGTTTCTTGTGTGTGTAGCCAAGTAATAGTTTAAAGTCTGCATTTGCACAGCATTAAAGCTTTGCTGGGATGAAAGAATTGAACTGCCAGTGTCTGTTTCTAGTGGGAGCAGTTCACAGCTGTATGCTAAAGGGGTAAGCTTAGGGAGTTTCAAAATGATCAACCCAAATGCTAAAGTTCCAGCAATTCACTGCTAATTGATTAGCTTTATGTATGAGGAGGTGTAATTACATGCTATTCTAGCCAACTGTCTTTTTTTTGGTAAGTTTATCTGACTTTTAGACCAGAGTCATATGCTGCCTGTTCAAAGTGGTTTTGTTCTGCATGAGGGCCTGATGGATTTGACCAAGGCCGCTCTCCCAACAGCTAGCTGCAACAACGGGGGGTAAATTAAAATAGCCTCTGGCCAGGGTCAGACCATCTCTGAGAGGTAATAGCCGGGTCCCTAAGGCCTGATGGCTGAAAGTGCTCAAATTCTATTTTCTACTCTAGTTAAAAACAATTTAAAAAATAGTAGCATTTAAAGTACATGAGATACAATAAATCACTTCCTCTTTCTACAAATTGGTTTAGAGAAAATTTCTAGGAAGACTACAAAAGGCTATTTTACTGTTCCTATGGCAATTTGATGTTAGTAGGAAATACCTGTTGGGCGTTTGGTGCGTTGTTGCATTTATATAGTTCTTTTGCTTCTTTCTGGAGTGCTTTAGCATATGGTAGTTTCAAGTCTGAAGGTCCAGAGTACGTGTATTTGCCTCCATTTTGCAGGTAATTCAGCTGAAGCTTGGAGTAAGTTCAGCGGTGTCTTTGAATTCACGGAAGTGATTAGTGCTAGAGTGGAGTTGGAACCCAGTCTCACCAATGCCTAGACTTTTGAGCTGACGTCTGTGGTTAAGAAGGCGTGCAGTTGCTAAGGCAGTGGGGCAGGGCTTCTATTACTCATTGCTTCTGGGGCATTCTCAACCGTGATAGGGCTTTAGCTACGCCTCTGCCACGCCGAGGGAAACCATACCTATTTTAAAATCAGTAATGAGAGGTGAAGGAAAAAGAAAGAATGGTCTGCTTGTTTTCTTAGGGAGGCATGGACAGAAGGAACTGTCTTGCAAAGCACTTCTTTTCTGCTTGTGTTTGGGGTCAGGGTGTCTCTTCTTTGACACTGGCTTCTGCAAAGTCAGTAGTGATGGTGAGTTTCCCTTACATGATGCAGTGTCTTCCTTATATACATCATAAATGGATCAAGGATGATAATTGTTGTTTCCATTCTCACCGTAAATATCATTGTAGAGAATTTGCTCATTGTTCTCGGAAGTATACGATTTAAAGTATCATCATGTTTTTTCATTCTCAAAAGGGACTGATAAAACCTATCTCTGGAATGAATAAATATATTACTATAGATGTTGAAATGGTTTAAATAGGAATGTGCATCCCCTCCCTGAGTAAAGATGTATTATGCTCAACACAAACATTGTCAGTCGAAGGGTTTGTCTGTGTCCTTCAGTCAGTTCAAGATCACTTTGTATAGCTAGGGCTCAATCAAATACCACTTTTAATCAGCTAGCTACAGAAAGCAGATCAAGTTTTCCTGCCAAACAAATAACTGGGGAGGAATAATTCTATAAGTGTACAGCTCTGAATTTTTTTTTTCTCAACAAAATAGTCCTTTGAGGAAACCATGCTAACAAGGTTAAAGTTGTATATACTTGAAATTTTGAAATAGTTGCTCATTACTTTAGGAGGAATATGGGAACATTTGATTGTGTTTAGGAAAGAAAATTAGTTCAACATTACCTTCCCCCCACACCCCTGCCATTAAATTCACTCATCTCCGCGTTTCCCTTTCTGCATTAACCTTTTCTCTCTAAGTCCTCCAGGTGTCCTGAGGCTCAGAAGGCCAAGAGCACAACCTGTTTCCTCAGTGACGTCTTCAGTTTGTCATGGGGAGTTTCCTGGCCCTCTTAGAAAAGAGCTTCAACCTTCCGATGGTCCTTCTTTAAAGCCGTAGACTTGTATACTGCTGGGAACCTGGGAGTGCACAATATTGGGAGTATACTGATAAGGGGCTTGCCATGCTCCTTGTTCCTTTCTCTCTGCATTTGCACTTTCTGGGCAGACTTCTGGATCTGGAGGCAGCCTGACTGTGCTGAGGTGACATGGCAGGGTCATCATTTGTAGGGCAATGCGCAGTCTCGTCTTGAGTGAGTCTCAGCAGTCTCTTTTTCCTGGCCAGCAAAGTCCTGTTTGGATGTTAATGGACCAAATGGAACTTGGCCCTAAGGGTTGGGGGAAAAGGCAGAGTGCTTTTCAGGGAGGCAAAAAATAAGGAATCCTCTATAAACAGGTCGCATTCTGAAAGGCAATGATAGTGACTACTGTGGTGGGTCAGGGCGGTAGCCATAAAGAGTTGTCGTGAAACACAGTAACATTTATCAACTCCAAGCATGCCCAAAGATGGAAGAAGACTGTAAATCCATGCGCTAAAGTTCATAGGGCTGGTTTATGGAAACAAGTAGGAAATTGCTCTGAAATCTCACAGTTCATGCTAAAAATGAATGCAGATTTTTGCATTCAACTTCTTAATTTTTCTATTATTATTTACTCAGAAATAACTTGAAAATCTACAAATAAAGACCCTGTTTATACTGGGAATTCTTGTATCCCCTGGTACCATCTCTGGGTCTTTCCAGACAGTTTTTACACCTCAATTTAAGTTGTAAATCTACTGACAAAAAAATCCAACAGTCTAACATAACTTTTTAAAAGGATCGTACAAACAGGCTCTATGGTGTTTGATTAATATCCAAGGCATTGAATCAGTGTGGTATAAATAAGGGAAAATGTCCAGTGACTATTTAAATTTTTTCCATGCCTGTTATTAGGTTATAATGGAATTCTTTCCCTTGTTGGTGAAACAAATAAAAAGCAAACAAGCAAAACACTTTCTATCTGACAGGGGGTAGTACCATGTAGCAGGAGGGCTCTTACGAGGAACGTTCTGGCACTGGCTGGACCATGTGTGGATGGGGAACCTGAGGCAGGTCTGTGACCTCTCTAGGTTGGGTGACTACGTAATTTATTGTCGATTTGTGGAGGCGCTATTCAAAGTTACAGAGGGGCATTCAGACGTGAATCTGGGCTGTGCCGGGCAATTCGGGTACCTTCTCCTCAGTTTTCCATGTTTATTGGTGAAATGAGATGGTTGGATTAGATTAGATGTTTTTAAGCATGTTTTTTTCTTCAAGAAGCCCAAAATGTGAAACAAATAAAAGGCAAATTCAGTTTGAGGCATGGACGGGGGCTGAGTTCCAGTTCCCCACCCTCCCTTCCATGCACGCCCCACCCAAAGATCCTGAGGGATCCCTGGAGCACAGTTTGAAAACTCTGACATTCCGTGAGTATATTCCACCCATCATTTGCCCTCTGCTGGAATCCCCTGCCACGTCTTCATGTCCAGGAGATATTAGGCAAATGCAGATCCTAGCAGAAGAGAAAGGATGTAAGCTCACCTGAGGGACCCTAAGGGGTATTCCTTTGGGGCTTCGTCGTCTTGTTTATGCCTTTCCTTTTTTAACTCATATTTTTTCTTTTCATCTGGAGTAGGAGCTTAGGAAAATTTTATTTCTTCTACCCTTTTTACTGTTTCTTGTTTGAAAGACCTGAACCTACAGAATATAAATTTAGGGATTGAAATGTAGATATAGCCTTTAAAAACACATCAGAAATTCTTCTGTGTGCCCAGAAAAGTCATCATACTGTTGCCTGACCCTCCGTAATTCTCCAGAAGAACATCCCAGTACCAAGACCCTAGCTCACACACAGTGTGAAAATAAGGCTATTTTCAGGGAGGTACACGAGAAAGTAACAGGCTGACTTGCCTACAAGTTTCCCTGGTGTGAATAATCCGTTAATTCTGTCATCTGTTCTCTGTCCCCTTGTTTCTCTGCTGTCTTCTTTCCCCTTGCCAGTCTCTTTGTTACAGATGTCCCATCCATCTTCCTGCACTTGATTTGGCAGTGGTGTTCTTAAGATCACCCCGTAACTGTGTCTCTATAGTTCTCTCAATTACAGCTCCCTCTCCTCTAGGTCTGTAACATTCAGGCAGCAGGAATCCAAGCTCCTTGCAGAGGGAGTGGAATCAAGTCAACACCCCTTCCCACGTCCCTGACGTGTTGGCAGACACACTGCCAAGAGCGATTGTGGTACTCCGTCCACACTGGATGTCAGCTGGAACAGGAGGGAGGAGAGACCATTTTTGTGATCCTTTCGATTTTATGTTTGCCCTCATTATTGACTGGAGAAGCCTCTTGAATTTTTGTCTCAGCCCTTCTCAGTGAGCATCTGGAGGTCCTCATCCTGGATGCCATCAGATATGTAGGCTCAGTGGTCTGAAACCTGACCTGAGGCAAGTAGACTTGCTTTCTGTTATTTCTTTTCAAAGCACTATGGTTTTTTCTGCTTTGAGTTACAAGACTGCCTTGGGCTGATGATATTCCTGTCTACGTTTGCTCATCTTTGGAATTCAACTGCTTCTTGGTTGATGGTACTTCCCTTTTTGGTTCATTTAGTTATCTGGACTATTTCAGGTGCAATTAACTGAAAATGGATGGTTGGAGGATGATGTCTATAACTGTTTGATATGTGGTAGGAGGCAGACAGGTTGCTACAGGTAACAGACCTGAGCTGCAGTGGAATCCTAAATGTCTGTGGTTCCTCTGGGAGGCGTGCTGTCTCCCTAGTCATTGATATCTCTCAAATGTAATTCAACAGCCATCATTTATCCAGTGCCCACTGTGTGCCATGCGTTTTTCACATACTTTCCCATTTAATACTTTGATAAGGTAGTATATTAATATCCTCTTGCTACTGTAACAATTACCACCAATGCAGTAGCTTAAAACGGCATAATGAATTTGTTATGATTATAAATTAAAAAGAAATTTCTTATGGTTCTGGAGGTCAAAAGTCCTAAAATCAAGGTGTCAGCGGGGCTGTGTTCCTTCTGGAGTCTCTAGGGAAGGATCCGTTTTCTTGCCTTTTCCAGCTTCTAGAGGCTGCCCACATTCTGTGGCTCACAGCGCCTTCCTCCATCTTCAAACCCAGCAGCATGTCATCTTCACATCTCTCTCTCTGACGTCTACATTTGTCCTCACATCTTCTACTCGGAATCTCCTGCCTGTTCTTTCCCTTATAGGGACCCTTGAGTCCACTTGGATAATCCAAGATAATCTCCCCATCTCAAGATCCTTAATCATGTCTGCAAAGTCCTTTTTGACATGTAAGGTAACATATGCACAGGTTCCAGGGACTAGGATGTGGTCATTTTGGGGGCACCATTATGCTGCCTCCCATGGGTAGTCTTAGCTCCCACCACCAGAACGATAGCATAGCTAACACGTATGAAGTTTGTATTGTGTTCCAGGGAGGAGAATGGTCTCATTTAATCATCACAACCACTGTAAGGAGTAGGTAGTAATATCCTTATTACAGGTGAAGGCACTGAGGTTAGAGAGGTTACGTGACTTGTCTGAAGTCATGCGGCGGGACGGCCACAGACAAAGGATTACAGTCCTTGCTGTCTGATGCCAATGTTCTTACTCAGAACCACTGCACGGTTAGACTTATTACCTCTTTTGTACAGACAGGCTTGCATGAAAAGAGGGCGCTTTCTCTGGTCACATCTGTAGTCAGTGACCGGGTCAGTATTCAGAGCGAATCTCTTTGACTCCAAAGCCTCAGTCTGAGACTGTTCTGCATGTGCTGATGATATCAGACTCCTGTTCTCCCAGAGATATTTGCTTTCAGCTGTGGTCTCCGTGACCTTAGTTTTGTTTGTCTGTTGGGTTTTCCTTTCTGGATGGTGCTTATTTACCTGTGAGGTCAGGTGGGAAAGGTTCTCACTTAAGTCGTGCCGTTGCGGGGCTGACAGTTAATGGGTAAAGGCCTTTGGCTGGAGCCGCTGAGCTTGCCTGGTTTGTGGCTGCTCCTCTGCTTTGCCCAAGTGGAGTTTGTTCTCAGTGTGGCTTCTTGTGGGTTGAGGTGACCACCTCTACCCCATCTGGAGCAGAGACCCTGACTCAGGTTGCATTTTAAACACAGCCCCTGCGATGGAAGCTAATGTTTTATGGAACCAGCTACAATTCAGTTACCATAACAACTTGGTAATACTCATTCTTTCTTGGCTTACTGCCCCCAGTTTGATGTACAGCAGTCATTCTGGCCAGCCGAAATGGGCTCTCACCTTATTCTTGTCAGGCATATTGATCAATAGCTCTGTTTCATGACACACATTTCAAAGTCATCACTTTTTTTATGCTACTGACCTTCCTTTAAGCTGTGGGTTGTATAAAGAGAAGCTGCCGGAGTGACACTGTGATTGTGCTGCCTTTCTGCTCCTGAGCTATTTTATCATGAAACTGCATGTCTGTGTATGTGGGAGAAAGGGTGGTGAGGAGAGAAATAAGTAGATGGTTGAATCCATATTCTTAGAGCAGAATATCATAGTATCATACTGGTATATTTATGTCATCTGCCAAAGAAGAAAAGCTTGAAATAATTTAATCTCATTCTTTATGCAGTAAATTTGACATACCCTGGAAAAGCTGTGGGCAATACATTCCAAGAGGGATTTCCTTTCTTTCATTCAAGCATTTTATATGCTCTAAAACATTAATGTCTATTATTTCCTTGATGATAAGTAACCTGTAGTAGAATCTAAATTTTGTGTATGGAGAAATGGTGAGATGGGCTGGTGGGAATTGGAGGGAAAGTGGACATCAGGGTTTGGTTTTGTATTCTGGTAGGTAGGAGAGTGTTCTGTTTCAGGAAGGGTTAATAGGTATTCCTTGGCGGGGCGGAAGGAAAGGCAGTATAATGATGCATTCTTTATTCCTCTCTGGGAGATACAGAATGTATATTCACATTCCAAGGCTCTGAAAAGTCCAGCAGCAGAGAAACCTATTTAATTAACTATTTCTCTCGGCCATGGGGTCCATGGAGGCCACAGGGGCCCCTTTCCTGCAGAGCATCTGCAAACGTGTCGTAACACTGTTTGGGAAATATTGCTTTAGAGCAATAATCATGAAGAGGATACCAAAATCAGGGTTTCACCTTCTGTTCCTAACTGTCTCTCTAGTAGGAATGTCTCAGCTATGGGACAGACTCAGTACTTTTCTTCTTCCTTGTGAGCTGATGCGTTTTCTCTGCTTCTCTCCCCAAATGTTAAAATGGCGTTTCTTGTGCTTTATGCCACCCAGGATGCCATCCATGCGTTGATTTTAGGGAATTTGCACAACATTCTACTTAGCTACTCCTTCTCTAAATATATGTGTTTATTGCCAAGGAAGATTATGAAGTCTCCTTTGGAGAATTCCAGGGAAAAGTAGTGACCATTGTTTTCATAGGATGGCTAGAGTTCAGTATTTTTTATACTAATTATTTCATTTAAAAATATAGCAGTCTAATGCTTCATAATGAATTGTAAGCTCTTCGTGTCCATTGGAGAAAATCTTAGAATAAAGTAGTTATACCTCTCTTCTAATGATGGAAAAACTCATGTCTAAAGAAATGTTACCCAATGTTACCAAGTGAGAAAACGGCTGTAGAACCTGCATCTCCTGACTCTGAGAATGCGTTTCCATGTTTTGATATTGGTCAACTTAAGAAATTGAAGTAAGCAAAAATACTTCGTAAAGGGATATTAAACCCCTTTTGATGGCATCCCTTCTTTCAGAGTCAGGGTGGAAAGATCTGTGTCCTCATTGCTGTTGGCTCTCAAATGTGTTGACTGTTGGATACATACCTCTTATTGAGGAATGAAATTGTTAGGATGTTTCCCTGCATACATGTCGATCTAAGATATTATCGAGTGTTGAATTACTTTCTTCCAATCCAAAAGAGTTGGAAGAAAGCATATTTGAGTAATTGGGTATGCAGGAACAAAGCCATTGACTACTATTTACTTCATGGGCATTCTGAGATCCATTACTGGCCCAGCTGGCTTGCTGAATATTTGACCACAATGCCTTGAGTGCTAGTGGTCAGTGTATTGTATGTGATTTAGCAGAGTCAGTAGCTTTTCTAATTCAGAACAGCCTTTGTGTACTGTGTTGTCTAACCATGGTTAACATTATCCAAATAACAATGCCACACCATGATTTTGAGGCAATTGTTAATCTCTGTCTCATGAAGCTTCCCCATGTCCCATTTGTGAGAATTTAATGTGCCTCTTTCTTTCCTTTTTTCTTTTAATTTTTTCTACAACAGCATCGTCTGCAATTTTGAGGTAATTGATTTTTGCATTTACATTCTGGTTAGAAAAAATGGCCGTGGTTCTAAGTGAGGGGGTTGGATTCATCCAGCACTGTCTGTATCGTTAGCCAAGAGAATTGTGTGCTAGGGCAACTTGATAATGGAGCACCCAAATGTATACTTTCATTTAAAATTTCCAAGCAATTTCTCCTTTGGTGATACAAAATTAGAAGTAGTGGCAATCAACAGATAACAACCCAAAGTGTTAACCCAAGATATTTTGAAATATTTAGGTATTATGCATAGCTCAGGGAAAAGAAATAGATGCTCATGTGTATGACAGCTGAAATGCTGACTTTGTTCGATTTCAGTAAACATAATAACTAGTTTCATATGAGTACATAATTTCTTGGAAGAAATTAGGAAGAGCTGGCGTAAAGTGGAACATACGTAAGACGTATATTTACCCACTAAAAATATACTTCCTGGTATACAGTTACTCAATTTTTATTTTTAGGAGGGAAATCAGATGAAGACAATGTGTTAAAAATCCTTCTTTGTTTCAGAAATGTTAGTAGTTTGCATATTTTCTTAGGTGCTGTTAGCATGGTTACTCTTTTCTTGGCATGATGTGGTGAAAGTATGTCTTTATGATGATTAAAGTGAAAGGGAAAGGAGCTAGAAGGATTGGGCTTTTTGAAAATTATCTCCCACAGCAGGGCAGACAAAGAAAGAAATTATCTATGTTGCTTCAATGAAGCTATAAAAATAAGACATGCTGTGGGCACAAATAGGATCAGAACCTAATGAGAGTCAGTTAGATATAATAAAGACAAGAAGGAATTTGTTGACACTGTCATTTCACATGCTTTATTTTTTTAACTTAATTTTTATTTTGTCTGTTCTGATTAGCTGCTGGGCTAGACTTTCTCTTTATGTCATTTAGTCTTTGGTTGGTTATTATGATTTAGCTTCTCCAGTGTGATGAGCTCTTTGTCGCTGGTGGAACTGAGCTATAGAAGAACTGTCCCCTGGACTGTGGTGAAAGTCACTGAGTTTAAAGCATGCCCTTTGGGTGGGCATCCAGGCTCTCCTGTTCAATGCCCCACCCCCACCCCCCCAACAACTGACTCCGTAGAATGGGTGTGCATGATGGGGGCATGACAAGGACACCTTACTTTTTGGTTGTCGTTTTTCTATGGGTGGTGGTAGCTGGAGGGGGGTGGCGGTGAGGGTTTGTGTCATAGAAGTCTTCAGAGAAGGAGATGTTTCAGTGGAGTCTTTTAGGACTTGTAAGAGTTTGCAGGAGGCACGAGAGGTGAATGGCATGTTGTCAAATATGCAGAGAGTGCTGCATGGCTGGAGCCGAGAGTGCAGGGTTGGGAGGGGCCATAGTTAAGTCTCCAAGGGCAGAGAGGGACCATATCATGCAGGGCCTCACATGCTGTGCTAAGGGTTTAGGACCTATGACGCTGGAGAGACACTGATAGGCTTGTGATTTCTAAAGATAAGTGCTCCAGCAGTGTGGGGGATGAATCAGAAGAGGGCTGAGAGTTGAGAGTAGGAATTTAGTAAGGAAATACATTCAGCAGTTTATGTTAAAGGGGACGAGGGCCTAAGTTAATGCAGTGGCAGTGAGGATGGAGAGGAGGGAATGGCTAATGAGAAATTTAGGTGCTATGACCTTCAAGACTTAACATATTAAAATGGGGAGTGAAAGATTGTAGTGAGAATTAAGTGAGACAATATATTTTGGGTGTTTAACACAGTACACAGTACCTGGCACATAGTAAGCACACAAGAAATACGAACTTGTAGTTCTGTTGTTACCCACATTGACAAGAAGAAACGTCTTGGAGATTCCCGTTGGTAGCAATAACTCAAGACTTTCCCTCTGGATAGCCTCATCTCCGAATACACTCCCTAGCGGATTGCATACTCTTAGATTTTGATTGTTGTGGAGACCGTGGCCATCTCGTGTTCACTTTACGTGGCCTGACAGTAATATTGAAGTATTTTCTAGTGTTAACAGTATCTTAACTTTTACATGCCCTCAGCCAATGACCTGACACGTGTTTAAATACAGCTCAGATGTGGACCACACATGTTTACCTTTATGCTGTCATTAAGGGAGAAAGGCCCAATTGCCAACTCACATTTGATTATTTGTCTAGAATTCATTTCCCCAAGTATTTCCTTTCCCTCTGTATCTTTAGAGCTATATTTTAATCTTTGCTTCAGATACAATGTTTGTTCCTATTTAGAAAGTTAGGAGATCAGGCTATTGAGAGCTCTTTTGGTGATGCCAGCAAACAGTTCTTTGATAAGATATATTTAGTGTAAAACTAGTGTATTAGTCTGCTTGGGATGCCATAACAAAATACCGTAGACTGGTTGGCTTAAACAACACAAATTTACTTCTCACCGTTCTGGAGCTGGAAAGTCCAAGATGGAGGTACCCATTGAGTCTGTTCCTGGTGACAGCCCTCTTCCTAGCCTTTCCACTGGGTCCTCGCCTGGAAGAGAGAGATCTCTCTCTCTTCCTCTTATAAGTCACTAATCCCATCATGAGGACCCACCCTCATGACCTCATCTAACCCTAATTACCTCTCAAAGGAGCCCTCTCAAATACCATCACATTTGGGGTTGGGGTGAACAGTTCAGTTCATAGCAACTGGGGTTGAGAAGTGTGAATTAGGGGATTTGCTGCTTCTATGCCCTGACTTACATGCTACCGTTTACAGGCCAGTCTTGATGATTGTCTTAGGCTGGTTCAGATATCTTGAAGAGTCATTCATTAACTGATTCATTAAACAGTCACAGAGCTAGGATTCAGAAGTCAATAGATAATTTTGCCCTTGAAAACTTAAAAAGCATAGCTGTAGTTTCTTAACCGGGAGGGAAAAAACCAAACACATATGCAGACGGTTATGGGAGTAATTGTCTCTTAGGGAACGGGAATCAGGGAAGGTACAAAATCAGGGTCTTGGCAAGAAGGATGCTCTCCAAGTTCCCTTTCAAGGCCAATATGGTACTTTATGTGCTTCTGAAATTGACGTTGCATCATGCTGTAGTTCTGTTCTGTGATTAAGTTAATGATTGAGTTAATCTGCACTACAAGGATGGATAATTTCCCTTCAGGTATGGTCCTGTGTTTAAAGGAAGCTGTTAACTTAATTACTTTTAGTTATCATTTTTCCTTAATGCTAAAACACACATTTTCCCACATTTTAAGGTCTCCAAAATCAAGATGTATCTCACAGTCATGATGCATGTTGATTAATTGGCAGTCTATTTTCTTTTCTTCCCTATTATACTATATTCTTTCTTTTATATTTTTATTATAACATAATACTATATTTACAATTGGTGGCAGAGAATAGTCAATGAAATACAGTAGTAATAGTTATGGTAATATGTACCTGAGTGAGCTCTTTCTTTACTATCTCATTTAATGTTCTCAATGACCTTATTCATTTCATGTCAATTTATAGAAGGTTTGGTGGCACTAAGTTACTTGCTCAAGGTCATTTATTTCTTCACTAGTTTAAATTAGTTTAATTTCTCCATGAAATAACTAAATACCTATTTTTTTTTTCTTAGTAGACCAGAACACAAATCTTTCAGTCGTTCTCTAACACTGCATACTTTAGAGGAAAATATTGATGAGTTTTGCTCTGAATTTCATATGAATTGAAATCACATAGTTGTTGAGGAAAATTTCTGTCTTCTTGTATTTGCTGATGTTTTACATGGAATATAGTAGTTTTGTTCTTCAATCTATTAGAAGATGAAGAGTTCTTTCAGGACAGCTGAAATGACACACCTGGAGTCCTGGCTTGCTCCAATTCCAGCCTTCCCAGTTCCATAGCTGGGACTCCTGAGCTCTTGTTTGCAGGCTTATTCTCATCCCAGTCTCTGAGAGGAGTCTCACAAACTCCGAGGGAATTTCAGAAACTCAGGCAATTATCTTGATTGGCTAGCATAAAATTAGCTGTGATTTTGGTCCTGCTTTTTATAATGTTTTCACTGGGTTCTTTTGTGAACAGACTTTAAAGTTAGTGTCGGCTGCTGAGCGTCTGTATTATCTCAGCATGCTGGAGCCATTATCACGGTCACTTGTCTTCCAGGTCCCAGGTCTTGCCTCTCTCAGTCCTCCCTGACTAGGCCTGTATCTCTCGTATGTAGACCTGCTCTCTGATGCTAGACACTTGGACCCGCGTTCTGACTTTCTTTGGGGAATTCTGTAGTGAGCCCTGCTCACATTACCTGGACTTGCCTGTTGCAAATGGGGTCTGGGACCCTTCTGTGATTTCACTTCTCTTTGCTCCCTGCACTGCGCTCTGATTCAGACATGAGAGACCGTGCTTTGAACGTTGCTTGACTCAGCCTTAGACTAGCATTCAAACTCGCCAAAATCTGCCTCTAACTTTTCTCTCCAGCAATTTTGCACTACCTACTACTATCAAACTTTCTGTCTTATGTTAGTGTTTTTACTATATTATGATTTCTGTATGTGTGTACTTGTCTAATCTTGGTTAGTGTACTTGAAGCCCTTTGAACATGGGACGATGTCTTTATCTTTATATACCCCCACAGTAACTTGCATGTAGTAAGTAGGATGAGTAGTAGAGCTAATACCTACCCAATATTTCCCTGATGATTAAGATTTGTGATAAACAGAAAAGCATTCACAGGAAGTGGTCTCTGATCACCTAATCTGTGCCTGATGGGTCCATGTGTCTAGACTTTGGAACAATGCTCTTTTAGCTTTTGGGTGTTTGATTACATATTTTTCTGATCCATCCGGTGTGTAAACTATTAACTTTCAGTAGAATTTTGTTGTTTTTTTCAGCTCCTAGGATCATAATTTACGTATGACTTATACAAAAAATACATGTATACATTGTATAGCTTTTCTATATAAATGAATATTTATAATGGTTTAAGTTTTTCATAGTTTCAGTATATTAGAACTGTTTAAATGTGTCACTAGAATATAATCTCATGAGAACAGTGGCTTTTTTTAGTTTATTGCTCTATGTCCACTTCCAAGAACAATGTCTAGCACATAGTAGGTCCTCAGCAAATGTTGAATAAATGAATAATTATAACACTCCATGCTTTCCTGGGAAGAGGAAAAAAGATTAGTATTTCAAAATTCTTCATATTTGGTATATTGCTCCCAGTTTGGTTCAGCTTTAATTCCCAAGTTGCATGAGCTTATACACTCATGTCTGAAATGGAGCTTAAAGCTCTATATTCCTGCATCTTTCCCATAGAACTGCTGACCAGTAAGTATCATACACGTCCATAAGTAGAACATTAGTTCAGAATTGTCACAGGAAGCATGTGGCTATGAAACACTGGTGAGAAAAGACTGATTCCTCGAGCACTTCCCCCTCTTAGCCCACCCACCACTTAAAGGAGTGTTTATATGGGAACTGCAGAAAATTACATTATATTAAAGTGATTTGTGATGTCAGCTAAAGGGGAAGAAAAATGGCTGCTTGTTGGTTTGAGAGATCAGAACCAATTCTTCTGTTGTGTTTATTTGGTCTGTTTCTGTTCCATCTTCTCTGCCAGTGGAAAATGGCCTTGGGATTAGGAGAAGGAAAGAGAAATGAAATATTTAAGCTGTTTTTGCTGCTGTATTGAAGGTTTAAAGCGTTTTCTTGATTCGTTTGCTTAGCCCTATTTTGATTTAAATCATATTTTTAGAAAAAGGAAATAAATATTAATAACTTAAATTTTGTAGTTGACCAGTTGGCGTTGGCAGCAAGTAACTGGGTAGCTAATTAGTCCTTAGAGTGTTTCAGAGTAGAGTATAACATTTTTCTATTCTTGATTGAAAACATTTCCAGTGATCAAATATTGTAGTCTGTCTGGTCCAAAAGAATCGGAAATGTTATGGAGTGATTTTTCTTAAGTATAAATTTTCTCTATAACCTTCTTCCCAGATGTTCTTTCTAGATAATACTTATACACTAACTTATAAAGCTCTTTCTGTCTTTAAATAATGCTAATTTTTCAAAATAAAAATTTCCCTTCATTTTAAGTTGTCATCTGTTTGCCTAAACCCCCTCCCCATTGTTACTAGTTTAATATCTGGTGCCATCAAGAGCACGTTGAACCTCCCTTGTATGTGTATCCTTTGTTTGTTTTGTTTTTTTTTTTAAAGATTGGCACCTGAGCTAACAACTGTGGCCAATCTTTTTTTTTTTTTTCCTGCTTTATCTCCCCAAATCCCCCCTGGTACGTAGTTGTATATCTTAGTTGCAGGTCCTTCTATTTGCGGCATATCGGACGCCGCCTCAACTTGGCCTGATGAGCAGTGCCATGTCCACACCCAGGATCCGAACCAGCGAAACACTGGGTTGCTGCAGCAGAGCTCACAAACTTAACCACTTGGCCCCGGGGCCAGCCCCTCTGTATCCTTTCTTGAGTTGAGTCAGTTTCCCCAGGTTGTGTAGCCACAGACCTTGAACTGCTTCTCGTGTGCCATTGCGGATCCCCTTATGATCCTCATATCTTTATATGTCTCTCTTTTGTTACATGCTGTTTAAAAAAAGTTCTGGACAACAGGAGCAGAGAGTAGGTTATTCACAGAAGCTTTCTCTTGAAATAAATGGCCTTGGTCATTGTGAAGTAAAAGTTCTATTTTAACAAATGAAGAAAACATCACTTTTCTTCAATTTGTAGTGTGTTTGAAAGTGGTCACTATGCCTCTGTATCTACTAATAAGATCTTGGCAACAAACTCGGCGATCATGGGTTCTTCCTCAAACATAAACATTTACAAACAGAAGGAGCATAAACTTGTAATTGCATAGCTGAAACTTAACACTAGAAAGATTATTTAATAATGTCTTTAGCATACATAAATGAGATTAAAAATGGGAAGCTGTATCATGTGCATTTGCTCCAGCCCAATTCTTATTCATTAAAATGAAAGATGCTTCGTTCTATTTTGGAGCATTGCCATTATAAAATGAAATGTCAATATGTTTTGTACTTGAAGAATTTTAGCACTTGTCTACAAAATGCCAAAGGATGACTACATTAGTCCTTCTGGGTGTGGGCAGTGTATTCACAGTAGAATGACATCGATTACAAAAATGTAAGATTCCGCTCTTAGAGGAATTTACCAGTTGTAATGGTTATTTAATCATACCAAATGGCTTCTTGATGCGTGCGTTCTTAGAGGAAAGGTAGGGACAGTCTAGGTGAGGAAGTATTTGGTGGTTTTCTCTTTACCGCTTTCTCTCAGCCAGTTCCTATTCCTTTTCCATTTTCCCTCTGGCTTTTCTAACTCTTTCTCTCTTCAATCATTTTTTCCCCCTTGCCTTGCACTGAGCAGTGTGGGCATTACTTTGTCCCAATGGTGACACAGGAATTTAATAAGATGGCTGACCTCTGGGCCAGAATGACTCTTGCATGGCTGACAGTTGTTAACTCCTAGAGGGCTATGTAGGTAAGAAAAGGGAAGCCAGCAAATTCATAGGAGCTGCTGAAACAGAAGGTGTTGAAGACTGGAGACTTCTGTCAACACTTTTTTTTCTTTTCCTTTTAGCACTGGGTCTGGGTTGGTGGTGATCTAATTGGTTCAGAATTAAATGGCAGGAAGGGATTTGTAGATTTGCATTCCATCTCGCTTTTAATCACATGTCTTCACTATACTCAAGGCCTTAGTGGGATAGAGGGGGAAGAGAACAGGACAAAGAAGTGCTGTAAAAACCAGTTGTGTTTTCCCTGTAATGTCCTTACAGAAAGGGTTCTGGTTGCGGATGTGGAGGTGGAGCTGCTGCATTAGTGATGTGGATTGGGACCTGGAAAGTGTGTTTGGATGACCAGGTTCTGGGACTGTTGGGGCAGGTGCCATAGCTTCAAGGACATTAGCAGCATGGAGACCTATAAGAAAATTCTAATTCACTGTTTGCGCAGTTAAGGCCATGCCAGCTTTGTAAATTATGTATTTGCCTAATTTGTTCCTGTTCACAGTAGAACTGCTATGAGGGATTTAAAGTTCCTCACTACCTTGGGGGACTTCTTAATACCAAATATATGGATGCAGTTTTTTATACTAATGAAATATTTCATTCTAAATGCTGATATCTTGTGACTCCTTAATAACTTATCACATGAATTCTCCCTCTTGTGTATCTGATTTGAAATAAAAAGATATTAATCCCAAACTGGTCTCATATGAGGTACCTATGAATTCCTAGATGTAGGAACAGACAGATCAGATTCAATTAAGTAGCTTGCTTTGCTCGCTGGTGTATAACCATTTGCTATAAAGAGCTGGAGGTGTAGTGGGCTGGTGGAGAGTTTTCTGTAATCTATTGGGGTTTTTTTTTTAACCCAGTAGAAAATCAAATAGCTAATCTAAAGCAATCAATTTCTACTCCTCTTCCCTCTCCCCTCAAATACTTGACTTGCCTGGGATATATGAGGTGAAATTTGACAATAGTTCCTGAAACTATTCTGCAAACATACGTGTATTCCAATTATTTGAAAATGAGGGATCTTTTGACTTCTTCGATCTTCCCCTCTACCCCATTTGCCAATAAAACAAAGTAATGCTTGGTATCAAGGAAGTCTTTACTTGAGACAACAGTGATTTATGGGGAGCCCATTACCGTACTGCACGGAGAGGAATTGTACAGATTTGGTGAATCAACAAAGCAGAAAATGGAAAATACACTCCCACCTCTGGGATTTGTGAGTCAGGAAGAACACATCCCTGGCCATTGTTAGGCTTTGATATCAGTCCTGCAAAAGAGAAAGTAAACTGGTTTTCATTTGTGCTGATCTATTATACTGTGGAAATACTGTGTGTGTTTTCATCCTTAGAAAAGATTTCTGCAAACAGAGCTCTAAGAACTGACCGTAAATGATTGTGGAGATTGTTTTATTTATCCTAAAAGCAATATCCTTGCTGTCAAAGCAAGGGATTTAGATGGCAGGATCAATAAGTTGGTAGCTGTGAGGGACTTGCTAATACACAAATTAGTGTAGGGTTCTTATGACCTTGATAAGATTCAAAGGCTATATTCTCTCTGTATTTTATTGCCATGCAGTCAAATGAAAGAAGAGACAGAAACAATGTAAGGGAATGAAGCGATATATATCATAATCTTTCCAGGATGTTAATTCGCACACATGCAGTAGCAATAGCTGACAGCTATTACTACCTAGTTGCGTGACAAACTCCTGTGACAAATCACTGGTATTGTGTGTCTGTGTGTGTGTGTGTTTTCCTACAGCAAAAATCAGATAAAACCTGATAGTATTTTATAGGGGCTCATCATCCTTTGGCGTGTATAACTAGGAAGCATTGGCAAATAGAGACCCGACTGTGAGATTTATTCCCTGAAATGCTCTTTTCAGGGTTCCGTGTGAAAGCGTTAGCTGGGTCAATTAGTTGAGATGAAATGACATAATTTATTGACCAGTGGTGATAACTTCCTAAATATGGTGAACATTTGGCACCACATAACTGAATGCCTCACTCATGGCTCTGACACGTGCCTGCTTTTGTAATCAATGTGCTGCTTGGGCCAGCCTCAGCAGAATTGATTGCCTCATTTTCTGTTTCAGATTGCTTAACTATTCACTGGGTGGTATCCCTGAAAATGGCAGTCCCTAAGGAGCAGAATCCGTGTATCGGAGGGCAGAGGTCTCCCTTTTTCACAGCTTTGGAATCACTCTTTCACATTCTAAGAGGAAGGCAAAGCTGGCAATTTGCATTTAAAGCACTGCTCGCCAAGGTTACGTTCTGTTGAGTGTATCTTTCATATAGTGGGCATTTATCATAGGGTAGCTCTCCAATCTGAAATAGCTGCTGAAGGTGTAGCCCAGGAGCCATCACAGTCCCGGGGAACAAGGTAATAAATCAGAAGCTGCCACGTGATCACTATGGTAACCGTCAGGCACTGTCACCCTGCACGCATTATTGAAGGGTGGGAACAGTGTTCAGCTCATCAAGTGTTTGTGATCGTAAACCTGTTGACACTATAGATTTGATATGACCATATTACTGTCTTTCTGCATTGAAAGGAACTGCTCTCAGACCCCATTTGGGGGGAAAACAATATTGTATTTAAGGGGACATTTTATGATTGTAGACTTGAACTTGTTGTCAGTGGCAATGGGCATAATACAATAGTGTATAGTTTTTCTTTTTAAAGGTAAAACCTACGTTTTCAACACTGTGAAACTAAACCTTTTTTTCTAATGAGACATTTCATGTTGAGGTGAATGTGTAGACATATGTAATTATGTATCTATATGGATTCAAATCACTTAATTCTAACATTTGAACACTTAATATTCAACGCTTCTATTTGACACAGTTTATCATGATTTTCAGAAAAAGTGGACCTTGAGAATACTTTCTTCCTCCTTTATTTTTAAATAAATGCACATAATTGTGTTTTTAAAATTTTATAACATGACATTTAGATTTAAAGATAGGTAGCATTTTGGTAAAATTGTTGATGAATTTGTTGTGAAGCAAGTAGAATATAAAGCCAAGATTATAGAAGGTAATATTTTTGATTATAATTCTGAGAATGCACAGTTAGTCTTTAGAATCACGACTTTAGGTAAGTAACAACATCTGGTCCCTAAGACTGACATTCAGATATCCAATGTATTTTATGTGAATGTAATAAGTATTTTCAATTACGTTTGCTCCTAATAGAAAGTGGTTCCCCTTTTAATATATAGTTATTTAGCATTTTATTAAAGCACATATATATAGAACTAATCAACAGGGGAGGAAAACCCCACGTTTATTATTATAATAAAATTGTTAGTATTTTCATAGTTATTGCATTTGAACATCTTTCTTCCAGCTGACAGAAAGGACATGCCTAGTTGTTAGTGGCAGTAGCTATGGTAGTCCCCTGTGGGAAAGAGAGAAACTCATTAAGAGCGTAACAGGGTAGTTACTTCTACACGTTCGTTGTAAGGAAGTGGATTTTCTTTCTTTCCCTCCCCTTCTTTTAAGAGAATGATCTAACATTAAATTAGTAGGCACATATGCATCATTACATCTTAAAGACATCCCGTCTAACTCTAGGCGGAATAACACATTGTAAGGTCACACTTACGTAGTACTTTGCTCTCTAAGTGCTGGAAGGCTGGAAGGAATCAAGGAAAGAGGGAGAGAAGGAAGGAAGGGGGGAAGCCTCGAGCGTTTCCTATCTCCTTTCGTGCACGCTGCATGAGTTTTGAATTAATATGTTTAGTGACTGGCAGAGGAAGAAGCACAGCAAATATGTAGCAGTTTTCAAAAAAGGTTTTCCCTGCCATCCTTCTTTTTATTTGAACAGCAGCCTGCAGCCGGGGCCTGTTGCTGCGGAGCTGTAGCGGGGCTCTGTGATATGGCCCGCACAGTGGAGTCGGAAGGGGACTGTGAGTGTTGCCGTTTCATGTGGATGCTGAGCCACTGTCAGATATGGAACGGCTTTGCACCATTTCTGGGCTGGAGTGGAAGCAGCGGGCTGGAGAGCAAGGACTTGGCCCCTCAGCCAGCTCCTGAGGCTCTGTCTGAAAGAGTGTTTGAGAAGGCAGCAGTTACGTGTTACTTATCTTCACTCAGTTCACTTTCCGAGTCCCGGTTTCCATTGTTCTTATTACATTGGATTCTTATTCAGAGACACTTGCTCTAGCATTTTTGTAAATTCAGAAGTAGTTCAGGAAAATTGTACACTGTGAAAGATACTAATACTTCTCACCTGCTGTGTGTTCGGTACTCTCGTAGGTATTTGCAAGCGTACTTTAACCCTGAGAGCAATCCTAAGGAGGGTGTGTTATAATTCCCATTTTACTGATAAAGGGGCTGAGCCCAAGAAAGATTTAAACGTCTAGAAAGTGGCTGAGCTGGATTTTCAACCCAATTCTCTTTGATGCCAAAGTCTATGCTCCTTCTATTTTTTTCTGTCCTGTTTGCATGAATGTTCGAGAAGGCATGACTTCTTGTACTTTTTCTTTTTTTCTTTTTGTCGTTGTGGTAACAACACTTAACATGAGATCTACCCTCTTAACGAATTTTTAAGTGTAAAGTGCAGTATCACAGGCACAGAGTTGTACAGCAGCTCTCTAGAACTTACTCATCTTGTATAACTGAAACTTTATACCCATTGAATAGCTCCATTTCTCTCTCCTCCCAACCCCTGGCAAGTACCGTTCTACTCTCTGCTTCTAAGAGTTTGACTACTTTAGGTAACTCGTATTAAGTCGAGTCATGCCGTATTCGTCCTTCTGTGACTGGCTTATTTCACTCAGCGTAATGCCTTCTGGGTTCATCCATGTTGTCCTGTATTGCAGAATTTCCCTCTTTTTTTAAGGCTGAAAAATATTCCACACTTTTTCTTTATCCATTCATCCATCAGTGGACACTTACATTGCTTCCGTGTCTTGGCTATTGTGAATGATGCTGCAGTGAACATGTTACTGAGCCCTAAGGGACCAGTGACCTGCAAGTGCGTCCTTTGGCCCAGAACTGCTCGCACTAATAGAAGGAGATCAGGTTGAGAATAGCAGAGCAGAAACATAATTCGTTGATCAGTGAATGGAGGAGGCAGAGCTGGTGCTCTCAAACACCTTCTTCTCGAGGGGAAGGTGAGCAGGGTTCTAACAGGATGTGAAAGGGGAGGAGTCTCCACATCGTCACTGGGGGTGGGGGCATTTAGGGCACTTGCATACCTTCCCTTCTTGTGCTAGGTACCTTTTTTGCACGTTTCCTTTTGTGCACGGCACCCCATCGCCATCTTGAGCCTTTCTGGTTTGGACCAGTCCTACAGTTTGGCCACCTGGCAGTGTTCTACCTTGGTTCCTGTAAGCAAGTACAACTTAAAACAAAGCCTTAGACGTAGAAAGTGTTTTAGGGACTTCCTTGGGTGACAGACATAGGAGTGCAGATTGGGGTAAGAAAATCACACTCTAGCAATCATATTTGGAGTTTGATTTTAGGCCTTATCCTGTACTAACACTTTAATTTTGGGCAAACAACGCTACCTGGACTAGTTCCCTCATTTATAGGGGAGTGCTGAGAATGCCTACTTCACCATGTTGTGGTGAGTATTGAATGACATAATGGATGCCAAGGACCTGATGTCGAGTGGGGCATCCTCATTCTTACTTGCTGACACTTCTCATTATAGAACAGCTAAAGGGTTAGGTTAGAGTGAGCCAAAAAAATTTGGGTCACAATCAGTATTCATTTTCGTGCAACTGCACTGTATTTAATATATTCATTGATAGTGTATGCGACATTCATACTAATTGTATTTATATCTTCTTATTTCTTATTAGAGATTAATTTCTCTCTTTATACATTTGAAATTGAGTTGTTATCTTGACCACTGGAGGCAATATGGAGGAGAAAATGGGAAACACTATGCTCAAATCTAAATCTGCAACTGAGCCCTGAGGGTCTTCCGCTGTCAACCGTGGAGTCTGTGCAGAAGAGAATCCTGGAGATTAGAATCTGGAAGGCAAATGCCGATGCGCTACTCCCTAGCATTTCTCCAGGTCACACCTCCCTGTCCGATTCTTTTGGTTTCCTGCTTTTGTTTTCCTGTCACTCTCAGTCTTGAGAGTAACATCCTAAGATTTATACTTCCCACCTCCTCCTACAGTGCGGTATGAACCTTGCTACCCAAGGGCGGGCAATTGTTTCATTTCACCTGGTTTGTTATTGTTATGGTGGCCTTTTAAAGGGTAGGCTCCTGATAATGCAGCCCCAACACCTGGGCGAATCCAGGTAGCATGTAAGTAAAGGCTCAGCCATCCCCTGGAGTGGAGGGAGGCAGCCGGCATGCCATTGAGGGCCGCTGAGCGAGGTGGCGCAGTTACAACTTCACCCCCTTGCCAGACTGATTAACATTCTTTTGCAATAATGGCAATTGTTTGATTAACTGAAAGATCCTTCTCATAATAAAGAGTTAGTGCTTTTTTAAAAAAAATTAAAAAGGCTTCAATTTTGTAATAACTTATTTGTTCAGTGCTGTCAATTGACTGATCGCCCGTGTTTTGGAGTTTTTTTGTGTGTGTGCTTTTTATTTCAAAGGCATATAGATGTGTGTAGAAAGCAGATAAACTGTAGGTTTTATCTCAGGTAGTGCTTAAAGCAGAATTGCCATGGTAAGGCATGTTTGGGTAGAAATTCTGATGACATTGACTTTTCCTCTGTCATCTTTATTCAATTCTGAACAAGAGGCAGTAGCTTGAAATTCTTGTTTCTGTTGGAGGAATACCCACCCTTTTACTGAAATGTTATACATATTTATCTTGGCTTTGCCTTTCCAATGGTAAACAAATAAGCGTTACTGTTTGCAGAGCCAGACTAAGATTAAAGCAGGCCTTTCTATTGAGGCGTCTTGATCCTAGTCATACTAGCACATATATTTTGCTTCAGTGCTTTCTAAGAAGTTGAAACGGAAATATGTATAATTGACGAACCAGAGAATTATACGATTAAGTGCTTGATGTGTACGTGAGTTTATGCTTGCTTATTGGTTTTCTTGTTCCAAAAGTGATTGCTGCATTTTCTTATAAGATTTGGGAGACCTACAAAAAATGAAAGGCAACAGGAGACTTATCGAGGATACAAAATTATTTTATTATTGAAATTTACATAAAAGTCACTTTTTCCCCCCTTATTTGAGGAAGATTAGCCCTGAGCTAACATCTGTTGCCAATCCTCCTCGTTTTGCTGAGGAAGACTGGCCCTGAGCTAACATCTATGCCCATCTTCCTCTACTTTATATGTGGGATGCCTACCACAGCATGGCTTGCCAAGTGGTGCCATGTCTGCACCCAGGATCCAAACCGGTGAACCCCAGGCTGCTGATGCAGAATGTGCGCCCTTAACCGCTGAGCCACTGGGCTGGCCCCTTAAGTCACTTTTTTGATGTATGGTTCTATGAATTATGACAGATTTCAAGTAGTGTAGCCATTGCACAGACAGGGTTCAGAACAGTTCCTTCCCTTCCCAGCAGTCCCTTGTGCTGCCCCTTTGTAGCACACCCTGCCCCCTCTGCTAACCCTGCAACCATTGATTCATTCCTCTTCCCCACAATTTTACCTTTTCCAGAATGCTATCTAAATGGAATCATACAAAAGTATGTAGTCTTTTAAGTTTGGGCTGTTATCACTCAGGTAATGCATCTGAGAAGCATCTAAGCTGTTGTGTGCATCAGTAGCTCTTCTTCGTTGGTGAGTAATATTCCATTGTAAGCTTGTGCATTGTTTGCTCACCCATTTACCAGATGAGACATTTGCGATGTTTCCAGTTTTGGATAACTGTGAACAAGGCTGCTATAAACGTTTGTGTCTAAGTTTGTATGTGAACGTAAGTGTTTCTCTCTCTTGGACAAATACCTGGGAGTGGGACTGTTGTTTTTTCAGGTTGGCTGTGACGTTTTGAACTCGTCCCACCAGCAAAGTATTAGCTTCTCAATTGCTCTGCCTCCTTGTCAGCACTTGGTGTTTTTTGTTTTTTTTTTTAAAGTATGGGCCTTCTAATAGGTGTATAGTGGTATCTCATTATAGTTTTAATTTGCATTTTGCTAATGACTAATAAATTTGACTATCTGTTCATGTATGTATTTGTTATCTATATATCTTCTTCAGTGAATTGCTTGTTCAAATCTTTTGCAAACGTTTGTTCAAACGTAAAAAAATAAGGTTGTTTTCTTATTGTTAAATATTCCTCAGATATTCTGGTTACAAGTCCTTTGTCAATTTTGTGATTTGAATATATTTTTTTCCCAGTCTGTGGCTTGTCTTCTCATTTTCTTAATAGAGTCTTTGCCGAGCAAATAAGTTTAAATTTGGAGTCCAGTTTATCCATATTTTCTTTTTTGGATTATACTGTTGTGCTGTATCTAAGGACTATTTGCCTAACCCAGGGTCAAATAAAAATTCTTCTCACATTTTCTGATAAAATTTTTATAATTTTATGAATTGCTTTTAGATCTATGATCCACATCAGTTAACTTTTCTTTTTTTTGGTGAGGAAGATTATTCCTGAGCTAACATCTGTTGCCAATCTTCCTGCTTTTTTTGCTTGAGGAAGATTGTCATTCAGCTAACATCTGTGCCAATCCTCCTCCATTTTGCATGTGGGATGCCACCACAGGGTTGCTTGACCAGTGGTGTCTAGGTCCATGCCTGGGATCCGAACTTGTGAACCCCAGGCTGCCCAAGTAGAGCACGTGAACCCAACCACTACCCCAATGGGCCGGCCCCATTATCAGTTGATTTTTGTATAAGGTGTGGGGTATATGGCAAGGTTTGGGGTTGTTTTGGGTGCTTATGAAGATGCAATTGTTCCAGTACCAATTGTTGAAAAGACTCTTCCTTCTTCATTGACTTGCCTTTGCATCATTGTCAAAATTAATTGTTATATTTGTGTGTTTTTACTTCTGGTCTCTCCTTTTTGTTTCATTGATATATGTGTCTATCCTTTGGGAATATCATACTCTCTTGATTACTATAGCTTTATAGAAAAGCCTTAGAATCGGGTGGTGTGAGCCCTCTGACTTTCTGTTTCTTCCAAATTGTTTTGGCTAATCTGGTTCCTTTGCTTTTTCACGTAAATTTTGGAATTGGCTTGTTAGCTACAAAAATTTCCTCCTGGCGTTTTTATACGTATTGCATTAACTTGATAGATCAATTTGGGGATAATTGACATCTTAATAATACTGACTCTTTCAATTCATGACCATGGTGTATCTCTCCCTTGATGTAGATCTTTATTTCTCTTGCATCAGGGTTTTGTAAATTTCAGCATGCAGATGCTGCATATTTTGTTAAATTTTTATTTATCTAAATATTTTATTTTGGGAGGTTCTATTCTCAAAGATACATTTAAAAATTTTAATTTTCCATTGCTCGTTGTTACTTATAGAAATATTATTGACTTTTGCCTGTCTCCTTTGTTTCTTGTGACCTTGCTAAAACTCACTTTTAAGTTATAGAAGCTTCTTATGAGGATTTCTTGGGATTTTCTATATAGGCAATCATATGTTGACAATTAGGAATAATTGTATTTCTTCCTTTCTAGTCCGTGTGCCTTTTTCTTATTGCACTGGTTAGGACTTGGAGTGGGTTGTTGAATAGGAGTGGTGAGAGCAGGTATCTTGAGATTGTTCTCAATTTTAGTGAAAGCGTGTAGTCTTTTTATTAGGATTGATGTTAGGTTTTGTTGTAGATGCCCTTTATTAAGTTAAGAAAATTCTCTGTTATTCATATTATGCTGCTGACTTTTTCTTAATTGTGAATAGGTGTTAAATTTTGTCAAATTTTTCTTTCTGCATCTCTTGATGTAATCATCTGGTTTTTCTTTACTAGTCTGTTAATATGTTAGTTGTTAGAATGTCAAAGTGACTTGTATTGTTGGAATAAACCTCAGTTATGAAACAATATACGATATGTGTATATATATATGGTAGATATGTGTATATATATATGGTATATATGTGGTGTGTGTATTTGATATGCTAATATTTTCTTGGGAATTTTTGCATCTACGTTCATGAAAAATATCTGTTTGTAGTTTTCTTGTAACGTCTTTGTCTGTTTTTAGTCTTAGTGTAATGCCAGACTCAAAATCATTTGGGAATGTTCCTTCCTCTTCCATTTTCTGACAGAGATTTTGTAGAATTGACACAATTTCTTCCTTGAATATTTGGTAGAATTTCCCTAGAAAACTGCCTACGCTTTTAGTTTTCTTTGTTGGATTTTAATTATGAATTGTACTTTGTAAATAGTTGTAGACTCTTCAGGTTATCTGCTTCAGTTTGGTAGTTTGTGTCTTTCCAGGAAGCGTCCACTTCCTCTAAGTTGTCAGATATGTTGTTCCTAGTGCTTCCTTATCATCTCCATTAACGTGTGCAGGGTCTGTAGCGATAGCCTCTCGTCATTCCTGTTATTGGTAATTTCTGTCTTCTCTCTTTTTTTCTTTGTAAATCTGAATAGTTTTGTCAATTCTATTGGTCTCTTCTGAAAACTGGCTTTTAGTTTCATTGATTTACTTTTTTTTCTCTATTTTTTTAGTTTTCAATTTCATTAATTTGTGCCCTTATTATTATTTTTTTCTCTTGCTTGTCTTAGGTGTAATGGGCTCTTCTTCTAGTTTCTTAAGGTATAAGCTTGTATTAATGATTTGTGCAGTTTCTTTTCTCATAAGCGTTTAGTGATGATATTTTCCCTGTATGCACTTCTTGAGCTGAATCCCACACATTTTGATATCTTGTAATTTCATTTAGTTCAAAATATATTCTGATTTACTTTGAAACTTCCTTTTTGACCTGTGGATTATTTAGAAATATGTTGTTTAATTTCCAAATATTTGAGCATTTTCCAGCTAACTTTCTGTTTTGTTTTTTAGTTTAGTTCTGTTGTGGTCAGAAAACATACTTTGTAGGGTTTAATTTTCTTTTAAATTTGTTTTTGTTTGTTTTGTGCACCATGATATGGTATATCTTGGTGAATGTTCCATCTTCACTGGAAAAGAATAGGCATTCCGCTGTTGTTGGTGTAGTGTAATATAAATGTCAGAAAAAGTTGCTTGGTAGTGTTGTTTATTTCTTCTACGTTTTTACTGATTTTCTAATTTTTCTAACAGTTTCTGAGAAAGGAGTGTTGAAATCTCCAAGTATAATTATGGATACATCTATTTCTCCTTTCTGTTCTGTCTGTTTTTGCTTTATGTATTGTGGTGTTCTGTTCTTAGATGTATAAAAAACAATTAGGCTTTTTATGTCACCTTGTGGAATTGATACTTTTGTCATCATGAAATATTCCTTTTTATCTTCCTTGGTTCTGACACTGTCTTTGTCTAATATTAACATAGCTTCTCCAGCTTTCTTTAGATTAGAGTTTGTGTGATATACATTTTTCCTTCCTTTTTTACTTTTAAGTCACATATATCATATTTAATGTGGGTTTTTGTAGACAGCACACAGTTGGGTCTTTTTGGTGGTTGTTGTTTAGTTTTATACCTTGTCTTTTAATTTGAGTATTTAGACCATTTGTGTTTAATGTAGTTACCGGTAGTTGGATTTAGGTCTACTATTTGTATTATTTTCTGTTTTTATCTTCTGTTTTTTCTTTTCTGGTACTCATTGCCTTCTTTTGTATTATTTGAAATTTAAGTGTTTTATCAAGTGCGTTTTTGGCTATATCTCTTTATATTATTTTATTAGTAGTTTTTTTTCCATTTTGGGGGGTTACAGTGTGCATAGCTGACTTTTGCAGTCTGCTAAGAACCCTTACAACCATATAGCTCTCTTTCTTCACCAGCTGGTGCTAGAATTTGTGCTTTCAGGTGTCATACATATTTTAAAAACTTTTTGAGGAGAAAAATAATCTATTTACCCTACTATTTATTATTTCTCTTGCGTTTCCTTCATTGCTGATATTTCCCTTCAGTATGAAGAACTTCCTTAAGCATTTCTTTTATTGTCAGTCTGCTGACAACAAATTGTATTTGCTTTTTTTAATCTGAAATGTCTTTATTTTTATTTCATTCATAAAATATATTTTTGCTGAATCTATAATCCTGGGTTGATAATTCTTTTCCTTCAATACTTTAAACATATATTTAAGTCAAATCATTATGCTGTACAACTTAAGCTTATACAGTGCTATGTGTCAATTATATCTCAAAACCAGAAAAAAAAATGTTGTTCCACTGTGTTCTGGCCTCCATGGTTTCTGGTGAGAAATCTTAGTCATTTGGATACTCCCTTCTAGGTAATGCTCCTTTTTTTGGGCTGCTTTCAGCCACTTGATTACAATGTGTCTGGGTATGGCTTTATTTGAGTTTATCTTATGAGGTTCACTGGGCTTATCAAATCTGTAAATTAATGTGTTTCACCAAATTTGGTGTGCTGTTAGTTATCAGCCATTATTTCTTCAAATATTTTTTTCTGTACTATTATCATTCTCTCTGGGAATCCAATAACACAAATGTTTTCCCTTTTGATATTGTCCCATGTGTTCTTGAGATTCTGTTCATTTTTTTAAAAAAAATCAGTGTTCTCCCTTTTCTTCAGATTGGATGATTTCTCTTGATACATCTTTAGGTTCACTGACAATTTCCTATTTCATCCCGATTCTGCTATTGAGACAATCCCTTGAATTTTTTAACTTAAGAATTTTAAATTTCAGGGCTTTTCTGTATGTGTCTTTTTAAAATTTTTACTTATTTTTTGCTCTTGAGTTGAAACAAAGGGATAAAGAAAGAAAAACAAAACTACTAAACTTGCTCTTTCTTTTTTATGGTTTTTCTCTCTGGAGAACTTTCTCTTTAAATTAATTTCAAGAGTATATTCATATTTACCACAGTTATAGTTGCTTCTTTAAAATCTTTATTAATATTAAAATGAGAGTGGTGTTGGGTTGGGCCCCTATTGTTTGTTATTTTCCTTGTGTATTGGTCAGAATTTCCTGGTTTTTTGTATGTTGAATGAGTTTGGATTATGTCCTGGACTTTTTGAATATTATTTTATGTGACTCTGAGTCTTGTTAAAATCCTCTTGAGAATGTTGCTTTCTTTTGTGTCTTTGTTTTGGCAGGCAGTCTATCCATTTAGGGTTGTACCACTTCAGTGGATGGTTTGCCAATGTCAGTTCTGTATTCCACGGCTTTGCTGTGCTGCCGTGGGTCCACTCTGGGGTTCATTTGGGCCTTCAGTAGTAGTTTTGATCATGGCTTCGCTGGGTGTCTTTGTGTCTGTGTCATGCAAGTGCAGGTTGGGGTGGACCTGGGCTTGTGTTGGTTTATACACAGCATCGGAGGCTCTCCTTCCCCAGCTCTTTCCTCATCAGATTTTCCACAATACTTTCTGACTCAGAGGGGTCTGTTTTGCTGTTTCTCTGGCTAAAAAGGCTAATATTTCTCTCAATTTGGTCCCCTCCACTGTTGCACAGTTCTGCCCACCCGGGTCTGCCCTTGGGATGGAGCAACTGGACAGGGGTGGTTTGGGGCAGAGATAGAGACAGAGACAGGGAGGGAAATGCGGATACCCTCACATTCTTCAGACCCCTTGGGTTCATTTGCCCAGTTACTTTGAATCAAGAGATGGGTTTTTTCTCCAGATTTTAAATGCCTGTGTCACAGCTGTGGCAGTAGCACAGCTGTGTAATAGCAGGTGGCCTCTGGGCAGAACTTGAACAAGCAAATGAAGGAATCCCTCTGCAGTCTCCTGTGTGCAGGGGTTCCTTCCAAGTCCTCTGGAGAGAAAAAGAGAGGTTTACTCTTGGAGTTTCTGCCATTGGTACCTACTGTGTCGTCCTGGGACTCTGGCCCAGCCTTGGGTCAAAGCAGAGACATAAAGGAGGGGAAAAAGAACAAATAAAACAAGAAACCACCATTGTACAGGTTGTTCCTTAAGTCTTGACTTCCTTCCTAAATCACCTGCTTTTGTTTATTTTTTCAGAGTTTCCAATAGTTGAATTTTGTGTTTTGTCCAGAGTTTTTTTAGTTATAATCAGTGGTGGGGAGAGAGAGGAAGTAGTGGGCTTACTCCATCTGGGCCAGTATCAGAAGCCCAAAATAAAGTTTTTAAAATTACGTATTATTTTATTTGCCAATAACAGAATACACATTATAGAAAACCTGGGAAATACAAACTTATAATTAAGAAAAAACCACCCATATTCTCACAACTTAAAATGAAGTACTAGCCTTTTCCTGTGTGCCCAGTTTGCTCACTTTTTACTGCACAGGTAGCTGTTTTATAGAGGTGACCATATCAGATACAATTTTGCATCTTGTTTTTGTCACTTATTACAGAGGAAGCTTTTTTTGTTGTTATTAAAATAATACTTGAGCTTATAATGAGTATGTAATAGTTCATTGAATAAATCCATTAGAGTTTATTTAATCATGCCTCTATTGTTGGATATTTTTTCAAATATTTGCTACCATAAAATTGCCGTGATTAACATCTTTGTGTATAAACATTTCTCTAAATTTAGATATTCTTTAGGCTATTTTTCCAGATGCATAGTTACTAAGCCAAAGGGTATGAACGTTTTTAAGGGATTTGTTGCATAATTCTAAATTGTATATCATCATCATTTTACCAGCATACTGTCCCAATGGCAATGTGTAAGAGGGCCTAATTCCTGGCGATTGAGGTTGCTCAGCACATCTTTCAGGAGCTTGTATCCTGAGCAGGGCTCTGTCCATTCCCCTGAACCCCATGGACCTAATCAGAGCTCTGCTCGCTACCCACAACATTCACATTGTGAATAGTGTTCGATGCATGCTACAAGCTTGATCACTTGTTGACTTGGTGCTGAAGTGACCTGTACAAGACCTGTCCTATCGGATCCCATCATGTGAGAAGCACAACTGTGACCACCTCATTCCTCTGTTTAAAACTTCTCACTAGCCATCCATTGCTTGTGGGGAAAAGGCAAAGTTTCTTTTCTTTTTTTTTTTTTTTTTTAGGAAGATTAGTCCTGAGCTAACTGCCGCCAATCTTCCTCTTTTTGCTGAGGAAGGCTGGCCCTGAGCTAACATCCATGCCCATCTTCCTCTACTTTATATGTGGGACGCCTACCACAGCCTGGCTTGCTAAGTGGTGCCATGTCCGCACCCGGGATCCGAACTGGTGAACCCCGGGCTGCCAAGAAGCGGAACATGCGCACTTAACTGCTGCACCACGGGGCCGGCCCCCCAAGTTTCTTAACACAGCATAAAAGGCCCTTCACAATCAGCCTTGTCTATTTGTGGTGATTCATCTCTTACCCCTCTTGCCTCAGAATTTCTACTTTAGTCATACTTTTCTCACCTTCATATCTTTATTCATGCCCTTCCTGTCCGCGTCCTCCCTTCTCCTTCCTTCCTCTGCCACATAATTCCCACCCCATACACACTTGCAAGTTCCTAAGTCTTTTGTGACTTAGTTAAGGTGTCACTTCTTCCTTCAGGGGTTCTTTCCTGAACAAACCTCTGTGTCACTCCACTCGCCAAGTGTGGGGTAGGTAGTTGTTTCAGCTGTATTCAGATTATCTGCCTACAGACTTTTTTCCCCTGTTCAATAGATTACGAACCCTGAAAACTAGAAATGTTTTATTTTATATCCGCGAAACCCAACACAGTGCCTGTTGCATGCTCAGAATGTAAGAAACATTGGCTAGTTGAATGAATGCATATATGCATGCATGAATGAAAACTTCTGAAATGTCCTTGCTTCTTCCCGTTTTGAACGTGCCAGTGCCTTAGAGGAACATCCTGTTTTTTGTTGTTTTTCCCAAGTGTGATTATCTGTTCCTGGTGATGGCAGTCAGCAGTGCTTGGGCAGCTCTCTGAGCAGTGCCGCATTATGAACAGTAGTTCCTGATTCACGGAGTTAAAATGGATGCAAATTCATGTGGCTTGAAGTTATTTCCGAATCTGAAAGATGACAGTAGGACACAAATCTTTATATATTTTGTGTTAACTGAGATTGTGTGCCATGGATGGGCTTTCTCTTTTTTCTAAACTTTTTTTAGTTTTCTACCCTTTCAAATTCTACCATTTTATGCCTAGGAAAACTTTAACATGTATGATTGAAATTATTTTACAATTGGTCAAAGAACTCTGAGAACCATTTGGCTTCACTCTTAGAAAGTAAAAACAGATTAAAAATGGTAAAATACATAAGTGGTTCTTTGGGGAAGGGCATTTGAGGTAGTAAATCTTTCTCTTGGACTTTCTGCTTTTTGCTCTCTCCCTAATTCACTGTGACACACCCGAACTCGGTTAAATACAGATTTTAATGATTTCCAAATAGGCATTCAGTTTAAGGTAAACAGACCATGAAATAAAATGTAGGCAAAAAGATAAAGCAGAATATAAAGCAGAATAAAGTAAGACAAAAATCTTACTTGGTTATCCAGCTACATCATTTCTCTTTGGATCTTAACCCATTAATGTGGACTAGAAGTTATGTCAGAATTGTCATCATCGTTATTCACCTTGTTTTCTTGCATTGTTTTCTATCTTTTTCCTGTTAATAATTATCCTTCCACATCCAGAAGGGCCATGATGGGGCAAACATCTACTTTTTTCTTCTCCCATTTCCTGAAATATTTGTCCTGGCTTAGAATTGCCTTTAGGTGATCCTGAATTCTCTAGGGGCTGCCTCCAGCTCATGCTATCTTTGGACCTCAAGATGAGTTTGGGTTTCGGATCTGCCAGCTGGTTTGGCCTGTATCATTCCTTCATTCAGAAGGATTATTGAATACCTGCTATGTGCCAGGCGTGGAGGCTGCATGGTGAGAGGCCCCAGTGTCTGTCTTACAGAGCTCACTTGGGAAGCAGCCCAGTGATAAAGTGACCAAGTCAACAGGCAAGTGCAGAGCACACTGTAATGCAGAAGGTACCAGGGTAAGAGTGAATGAAAGGTTCTTTGAGGGCATCTAGAGTACCCTTGGTGGATCAGGAATAATTTCTTGGAGGCAGTGAGAACTCAAGTTACTGAGTTATAATTTGGGATATAAAAAAATCCTTCTGTGCTTTTTGGATATGGGTGTTTAGCTCTTAGCAGTGGGTTTCCAAGTAAGTCCTTATCATTCTGTACCTTACTACTCTAACAATCTGTCCTTTTTCTTTCTGGCATTGCATCTTTAACACCATGGAGCATCCAAAGAACTCTTCTTGGAATCTGTGATGAAATCCATAAGGCATATTTATGCAGGGCACCTAGCTTTATCCCCCCCCCTCTGTATCCTTAGGCCAAGTGGGAACAGCGTTGCCATCAATGTTTGCCAAGAGCAGTTGCCAGGAGGAGCGTCGTAGGAGGCAGGTCGTTAAGGTGAGGTTATGTGCAGCCTGGCTAACTCTTTGGCCGTTGAAAAATTGTAGTTTAAGTTACTCAGGGGCAAAAGAAGGAACTTTTGTCACCAGTTTTGAATAGAGGAGGAAGTGTTGTCACCGGAGAAATGATCATTTAAAGCGTGCTGTTTTCCATTTTGGAGCTGGTCCTAGTAGCTGTGTATATTTTTCTGCCTAGCTGGGTGAATGACATTCTTCAGCACTCCAGCAAATTGGGGTGAGTCTCTTGGATTCAGTCCCATGGTTATAGCTGAATAACTGCAAGTGCCATGTTGGCTACACATTCTCCCCTCGAACCATACGTGTGCAATACGAATTCGCATCAAAGAACAAATGAGACAGTCTGTTGATCTTGTGCATCACTTCTAAAATAGATTCTTAAGTATAATTTTTTTGGAGGATACATTTAAACAATTATAATCTGTTTTTTTGGTACAGTTAGTGGTAGTATAGACTTTAGATCTAGATTGTTTGGGTTCAGATTCCGGCTCTAGGTATCCTTGCTAAGTCATTTAGTCTCTCTGTGCCTTGATTTCCTCATGTGTAAAGTAGGAACAGGAATAATCACTTTCTGTAAGAATTCAGTAAGTTCATGTGCGTAAAGTACTTAAAACAGTACCTGGCCTGGAAAAGTACTCAAGTGCTGTAAGAAATCATTAAAATTTAACACTGCATTATATGGCATCACAGAGAATAATAGAAGTAGGAATGATTAGGATTTTTTGATAAAGATATATATAGCCGTTGAGGATGGCTTTGTGGGGGTGTTGTACATATAAATTGGAAAAAAACCTGATTCTGTTAGCAGTTTCTTTATCCACTGCTGTCGTTCATTCAGTTTCTCATGTATACCCTCCCTGCTCTGTATCCGAGGGAGCATTTTCATCCCCTCTAAAATATCTCATTCCCTTATCACAGTTCGTAATGATAAGTTACTTTCAGTGCCCATTGAGGTTTCCGAGCCCGGCGTACCCTGGGCAGCCTTTCTGCAAGGGCTGGTCTTAAACAGGTTTGAAAATAAACCTGCTTAATAGAGTCTTGGTTGGTTTGCACTTTCCTTCATGTTATTTGTCTAGTTACACTGTTATTTCTTTGAAGTGCCTTTTTTTTTCTGCTTGAACTTTGTTTTGTGAATTGAGGTGCTCCCCTGTTTACAGCATTGCTTTATGATGGCTTTTGTCCTATTTTTTCCTGTTTCATTTCTTACTGCTTGGAGGAAAATTTTTCTCTCAGTAATAAAATGAAAGGCTTGAAGTGAATTTAATTCAGTTTCTATGTTGTCTCATTCTTGTGTTCACATGCAAGCAGTGAGTGAATCTCAGGTTCAAGGACAATTGCCGCAGCGCATGTATTGTGCAGCTTTAAAAGCAGTGTAGACGGTAGTTATCATTTGGTGAAATTTGACTGCAGTTCTCATCCGGACAAAAGTTCTTTAAAGTTGCGGGTTGGGTTCTTTTCTGAGTGCTTTGTTATATATGTGGATTCTCCATCTGTGATAAAGCTTTTAACCTCAGTCTGTCTCGTTACATACGTTGCTCAAACTAAAAGCAACTTTTTATTATGTCTCATTTTAGTCTCCATTCAGAGAAGACCAGGAAATAGGCCCTTTGGTTGGCTTAAACATACCTAATGTCAAAGTTAGCGATACCCTTCCCACAACATATGCGGAAAATCTTACTTAAAAGGTAAAAGGATGCTTAGTGAGGGGAAACCATTAGGTAGCTGCTATTGTGAAATTTTTGTCAAGGGCATGAGTAGGTGCAGTACAGTCTCATTCTTTCTCCATATATGAAACTCACAATTTGTTCATAAACACGTTTTCCCGGTGTTTTTGGATACTTCCCCTCATGTAATCCTCGTCTTTGTCTCCTTTGGTATGCACTTTTTCTGTTGAGTTTCCTTAATTTTATACCTGTTTTATTGACCTGGCAGCTTTGAACACACAGCTTATTTTGAACGGTCTTTGGTTCTTCTAGATTTTTCTTTCCTTCCTTCCTGAGATTCTATATAGATATTGTTGTTGAGTGGATTTCAAATGGCTTGTTAAACTTGAAAATACTTTGTTTTGCTGTTCCATTTACCTCAGCAAACATTTATTAAGTGCCTGTGCTGTGCCATGTTGAAGATACCCAAATACATGAGATGGGCCCTTGCTTTTAAGGTTCAAAACTGTGGTGGAGAGATCTGTAAGGGTTTAACGTCTGTGCTTCATGGCGAGTGTGGAGCTAGAAGCATGCATCCGGAGCTCAGAGAAAGGGCACGGAGGTAGCAGGCTGGGTGTCCGGGGAGGCTGGGCGGATGAGCTGCGTCTCAAGGGAACGTAGGATGGAATTAGGCCAGAGGGAGTGAGCATGAGCCTGGGACGCAGGGTGGAGCTTGAGCCAATGGAACAAGTTTTACCTGGTTGTAAAAACATTGGTGTCTGTGGTTGCTGCAAGATACTGTCACTTCTGCTATAATGTGACATATGCCTTCCTAAAAGTCACTGTTGCAAAATTGCACAATGAATAACCACAAGGCTTATGGGATGGGACAACGAGGCTCAGGGGCCAAGCATTCAAAAACTTCCTAAGTGACTCATAAGAAAAAGGATAGGAACCTAATAAACATGATAGCAGTTTTACACATGCTAAACGGTTAATAAATATATAAATCTGACAACAAATATGGCACCTTGCTTTGAAAAAGATCTGAAGTTTTGCCTGTGGGAGTTGTCTTCAGAAGGGCTGGAGCTTGTCCATTATTGTGAAGTGGTGGCAGGAGGGTTGTCTGAAATGGGAGGGAAGATTGTCACACCAGATGTGGATGGATGTAGCTCATAATATAGTCTCCAAGGGAGCTGGTGGATGTGGGAGTACGTACTTGTGTGTGTGTTTTTGTATTCTGAACCTGGCTTGGTTCAGCTGGGTGGCGTTCTCCTTGTTCACCTTGTCTTTGCCAAGGATGAAATTGTGCATAAGCAAATGCAAAATTTGATTATGCTTAAGTTGTTTCCTAATATAATCAATCATGTTCGAACAGAGCCGTGTTGCCAAACAAGTGCGATAGCAGAATTGCCTGCCTTGTGCTGTAGGAGGGGAACCAGGGGTGTCTGGAGTGGCAGGAAATGTCGAGTGGGTTCCAGCATTAGACTTCCATTTCCGTCTCCAGCATCCTTTTAATATTTTGCCAGTTAATAAGGTCATTATGATTTCCTTAAGCCTCTAGCAAGTCTATTTGATCTTTCATGACTACTGATTTTCCTGTCAATTCTGTTCCCCTCAGGGTTAATGTGGTGTTGCTAAGAAGTCAGTCCTGGGCTGCACCTGCTACCCAGACCCTGCTCCACCTGGAGCACCTGCCTTGCTGGGGTTTGGTTTCTATGTAAACTGGTCACTCTTATACCTTATGTGTTGCTGCTGGTATGTTTAGATGTCATGCTTTTTGAAAATTTGCCCTCAGGTACTTACTGTTCATATTGGTACTTAGCAGTTAAAATTTAAGTGGACTGGGGCTGGCCTGGTGGTGTGGTGGTGAAGTTTGCCTGCTTCACTTTGGCAGCCTGAGGTTCATGGGTTCGGATCCCGGGCTTGAACCTCTGTGCCACTCATCAAGCCATGCTGTGGTGGCGTCCCACATACCAAATACAGGAAGATTGGCACAGATGTTAGCTCAGGGCCAATCTTTCTCACACACACACAAAAATAATAAAAAATAAAGTGGACCTGAGGGGAATTAGGAGTTCTTTTAGATCACTTACCTATTTAGAAAAAATGAGACCTTACATATCTCTCAGTTGATGATCATTTAATCATAATAAGTAGCTGCTAGCATTTCCTGAGTGTGTAGTGTTATGTCAGGCACAGTGTCACATACTTTGCCTGGATTATCTCATTTCATCCTCCCAATGGCCCTGGAGAGTAGATACTGTTATTATCTTCATTTAACACATATTGCAACTGGGACTCAGAAAGTAAAGTGACTTGTCCAAGGTCACAGAACCTGTTCAAGGTCATGTGATGGAGTGTCCATAAGAACCTGGGTAGTTTGATCCAAGCCCACACCTTTAGCCATTGCTGCATAATTTGTTTAAGATGCTTTTATAGGACTGTGACATTTGGATAGTTTCCAAATCGGATCTACTAGCAATTAAGTCTCTGCCCTTAGCTATACAAATATATTATTCATCCCATTATATGCTGGGCATTCATTCAGAATCTTCAGAATCTTCAGTAATACTTGAATAGATGTCAGCTAAATTTTCCACCGACATTTTTGCTAGTCTTTTTGTTGTTGTTGTTACCTAACCTGTGGCTTGTACCACAGCATAGATGGGAAGGGGAGAAGTGTGACCCCTTCCCCGTCAGAGATGATGGAGTCCTTTCACGTCTCAGAGCGTAAAGTACCAATATACATGCAGGGGCAGGGGTGTCTGCAGTGTAACTGTGAGAGATATGCTGAAATATGAAACATGAGAGTTCATGATTATAAACAAGTCAATATTTGGTTCTGTATCTGTAAGCAAAATAATAAAAATGAAAACTGAAAATGAGGGAGCTCTAGCGCCATCTCCTGGAGAGATCGCCGCAGTCAGGTTCCGCCCCTTCAGTGCCCATGCTTCTGCGGGTGGCACTTGGTGATGGGCATTATAACACGAGGCGGGGGTTGTAATGTGCTTGCCAGTAACACCTATGTTTTTAACCAAATGTTTGGCGTCTAACGATTAGATATGGATGAAATTGGATACCAAGCATAATGGGTAACCTTGACTGTTTACAGTGCCCTTCATGTGTATTATTTTATTTATTACCTTTCTGTAAGGTATGCAGGGAAGCATTAGTCCCATTTAATAGGTGAGGAAATGGATATTCTAAGAGGGTTAATTGATTTGCTCAGGGTCACATCCAGTAAGTGATAAAGCTGTGACTTGAAATACAGTCCTTTGTGTCCTATTCCAGGGAATTTTGCTGCTCTGCTATGTTCTTCATAATACATGAGACTGTTTCATGTGCAGGCAGCAGCTGTCTCATCAGACAACTGCCTCTGCAGCCTCTGTTCTTTATTATTTTCTAGTATCTTGATGCCTCTCATCATTCTCGGTGTGACTGGTGATCTGGGATTTGAGGATTCAAATTCCTGTCCAGAAGCCCCTAAACCTATTTTCCCTAGAGTGCATAGATAGAAAGTGGCAAGTCCTTATATAGAATGTTTGGAATTTGCCATCTAATGGTCTTTAGGGGAGAGAGAAAGCTCCTTCTGTGTGAAAGGGAGAGAGAGATTTCATTTTGGATTTTAACAGAGCAGAGGACTCAGCATATGATTAAACTATGCTTTACACTGGGCCTGCTTAGAGGGAGTCAAAATCTCTTGCACAAAGAAAAAGCTCTTGTTTTTGCTTTGGCCTTGTGACTTCAGGGGTTGGGTGGAGTCTGACGATAGTCTCATTCTGGAGATTCTCCATCCCCACTAGTCTGTTAGTTGTCTGAGATAAAAGCACCTGTCTGTCTGCTTCATTGCTGTGTTCTCCGCTCTTGGGAGGCACTCAGATAATTGAAGGGTAACTGGAGGAAGGTTGGTTTTTTTTCTTTGTCTTGGATCAATACTTCGATTCATTAGGAAGTTAGTATGGCACAGTGGTTAAAGCCAGACTCTGGAATCAGACATATGAGATTTCATTCCTAAATTTGGCTTTTCTAATTATTACCTTATCTCTCTGAGCCTCAGTTTCCTTCACTGTAAAATGGATGGTTTACAATGACCACATGATATTGTGCATGTACAGAATCTAGCTTGTATTTGGCCTATAGCAAGTTTTGAATCAATGCTAAGTGCTGTTGTCATCATCGTCATTGTCATCATCAGAATTCATTTGGACTTGCACATTTTTCATAGGATGGACTGAAAATCCCTAGGTTATAATGTCTGCTTTTGTTTCATCTCTAGATATGGATGCAGTTCTTAAGGTTTTGAAGCCTAACTCATAATTCTTCATCTTATCAAATTGTTTGGCATGTTTGGGCGCCAGTGCACTGACTTCTGCTCAGATTCTTTGGTCAGTTGGGGATGAAGCCTTGAACTAGACCCTTTCACACTAGTATCTACATTTGTCTTAACAAATTTTTGGAGGAAACATAGGCCTCCTTCTGGGCCGTGCAAGTTAACACAAGCAAAGTGAAATCTTCTCTGGGGCACCTTTTTGTACCTGGTAAAAGAGCCTTGTTTGATTGTTCCTGCAATCATTTTTCATATTTTATGAGGTCTAGACCAGAGTTCCTCAACCTCGGCACTAATGGCATTCTAGGCTGGATAATTCCTTATTGTGGATGCTGTCCTATGCACTGTAGGATGTTTAGCAGCATCCCTGACCCCATCCACTAGATGCCAGAAGCATTCCTCCCTTTCCAGTTGTGACAACCAAGAACGTCTCCAGATTCCCAAATGTCTCCTGGGGAGCAAGATCACCCCTGGATGAGAGCCACTGGTGTAAACCTTACTAGGTTTGTTTCCTGCTGGATGCTACCTCCTTTCAAATAATGACTGACAGTTCTCATTCATTTCTTCCTTTCTTTTTTTTTTTTCTGCTTTATCTCCCCAAACCCCCCTGTACGTAGTTGTATATCTTAGCTGCAGGTCCTTCTAGTTGTGGGATGTTGGACGCCGCCTCAATGTGGCCTGACAAGCAGTGCCATGTCCACGCCCAGGATCTGAACCCCGGGCCGCCGCAGCGGAGCACACGAACTTAACCACTCAGCCACAGAGCCGACCCCTCTTCCTTTCTTGCTGCTGTTCATTCTCTCAGCTCATTCTTTTCCCCCAAGAACACCCATTTGCTTAGGTTGAAGGAACTACTGAAGTGCCCTCTGTGAGAGCAAAGGTTTAGAATCAAAGCTATTTCAAAAGTGCTTAATCCTGTAAAAGTCCCCAGGGCCACAATTGTCCCCAGAAAGTAACAGAAGTAAGTGCTGTTGCTCCTCTTTAGCAAAGGAAAATCCTTCCTTTTGAAGGAAGGACAGGGTTTTGTCAACATTGTGAGGCAAGTGACATTCATCTTTCTTTCTTTACTTCCTCTTGTCTCCTAATACTTCCTTTCCAAAACTTCAAACTTACTCCTTAGCTAACCTCTATAATGCAAAACATCTTCCTTCAGCACCCACTTCCTAAGGAGTTCCATATGTATTGGATCTCAGCTAATTATTAAGAGAGCCAAATGATTAATCAAATTTATTTGAAATTGGATATAATTCATAAGAGTCACTGTGGTGCTCCTCTTAACATTTGTGTTTTGTTAAAACTTTCTAACTTAAAGAAATAAGTCTTGTGGATTGTGGTATAGTGAAATGAAGAATTTTTGGCAGACGGGTGAGATAGTTTTAGCCATTAGAGTCTTCCTTGCACCTCATAAGTCATGTCTCAGACAACGACTTTTCCTATATAGTGACAACCAACATCCATTTCAAGAGTTTTTAAATAGAGGTTGCCCCACCTTCTTGCCATCCTTGTAACTTTTTGGAGTCTTTCCCTATTGGGTATAATCATTTCTTCTAATTATACTAATTTTGTTGTTCTTGGTGTTGATGTGGCTTTTCCATATTTGTGATTTGTGAGTCGATAAGGTCATTGATCAAAGCTTTTGAGTTGTGCCTTTTTGCAAGCTGCTGGAAAACAGAAACTAAGTTTAAAAATTGTGGGTAAATTATACGGGAGGCTTGTGGAGGGGGGTGGTGTATTTCAGGTTGTGGGAAAGAGTTAATTTATTCTGAACATTTAAATAACTTTAGAGGAGAAAAGACAGCTGGAAAAAAGCTTCTATGTGGCAGAGATGAGGACATAAAGAGGAAGACTAGGAGAAGATTAGAGGGACTGTAGAAAAACATTGAAACCTTGCATGTAGGAAGAGAGCTATGAGGATTGATTTATTATCTGTAAAATGAGAGGATTGGCTTGCTTCTCTCTAAGACTCTGCTATTACTAAATGACATTCTTGAGAAACTGGGAAAGTGGCACTGTTTGCTGTTTAGTACCAAAAACGCAATGGGAGGGCTCTCCTCTCTACCTCATTACAGTGAACATCCTGTAGCAGAGAGAAACAACTGCAGAGTATGAGGGTGGCTTTAGACAAAGACTTGGGCATGTTCCCTCCTCTCCTTTCATGCTTGAATATACTCTGTGTTCATTGACTTATGACTCATGGGTATCTGAGTTAGATTCAAAAGTGAGTTTGTCATTTAAAATATTTTTACAGAATTAATTAGGCTTCTTAGGTCTTGCTTTCTTTCTGGATGTTATAAAATAATATAGCTACATGTAGGGATCAATATTGCTTTTCATTATTTTCAAAATTTGTAAGGGAAAATCTTTAGTAACGTGGCAACAGAGCCAACACAGATGCAGTTAAAAGAGGGCCTACAGTCACAAATAGAACATCACATTTAAAAAAATAATTCTTCAACAAGCCTTTATTAAGTGCCCACAATATGCGAGGCCTTTTGCTATGTGCCGGGGCTGTAAAAGAGGAAACAAACAATCAAACACACAACAGCAACCATTTCCAAATTATAGTTTGCCTTTCTCAGTTTGCAAAAGCATGGTGATTAGAATGGAGCCAGTACACAATGCTAGAGACCCGCAAGCTTGGAATACAAATGGTGCACCAGGGCCCTTTGCTCCAGACATCTCTCCACATGGGTTCAGCTGCAGAGGAAGTTACTAAGGCAGGAGGAGAAGCAGAAAATGGTACCTCCATGTGGGGGAGTGGTCCAGAATACCTCTGGGTTCATTTTATGTTGTTCTTTATAGATTCTTGGAACACCTTGCCCTATTTAAGCTTTTCTGAAAGATTGATTCTGGGTTCAAGTTCCATCTAGAGGTGGTGCAGTTCTTGGGTATTTTCTGTAGTTTGGGATTTGACGAAAATATTACAATTCTTGGGCAGGCTCTGCTTTCATGGAGGGTCCTCCTACCTACAAGTGGTTTACTTGAATGCTTTTGGGGGTTCTTCAGGTTGTCCTCCACCCTCCTCGATCTTCTTCAGGGAAGTTCTCTGGATCCTAAATGACCCAAGATTGAGAGAATGGCTCAGGACAGGAGAGTTAGAGGTAGGTTGTTAATGATGGTTTAATGCGATCAATCCTTATCCTGGTTGTACAATGTCTAATGAGTGAAGAGATTGAGTTCTACCTCTGGCTTGCAGCTCTCTTTGTGACTTTGGACAACTCTTGTTTCTTCTCTGGCACTCTGTTTTCACTTCTATAAAATGAGGGAACTGGACTAGATAATTTCTAAAGTTGATCAAAGCAGGAATTGTCTCTAATTGTGTGCCTTATTGCTGTTTCCATTGTTTCTTTTTTAAAAGAATAGAATTGGTTCTGAAGTGATCTCAAAGGACCCTAGTTGACTGAATTTTGCTTGTAAAGTTCTTATTTCTTTGAGTTAAGGACAGTAGCCTTTTGAAGATGAGTGAGCACCCATACTCCCTCTTCCTAATAAAGTACCCTGATTAGTCCTACTGCAAAGACCAAGACAGATTCTTGAGTTTACCTATAGCATCATAGGAGAACAGCGGCCATGAGATGGGAGAGAATGAATTGATTAATGGTTATTGCTGCTTAGGCAGACCCAGGAGTAGGGCCTCAGAGTTCCTGGCTGCTACTTTTGATATCCTGTCATTCTTGCCACAACAATAGAGAAAATGCAACCAAGTTAAGAGGTACACTCCCGAGTTAGAGATCCAATAGGTAACTTTCAACTGATATTATTTCTGTATGGAAATAAAAAGGTAAAAGTGGGGGATGGTATCCAACTTCAGAAAATACAAGACATCATGATGTCCAGATAAACGATTATGTATAAATGGCACGTTCTGACTGAATTTGTCATCAGCCACAGTATTTGATTTATGCCTACCTATTTTATGGGAACAATAAAAGACAAGTGTACATTGCTTCAAGGAAGCAATCCAAATCTAAGGAAAGAGCTGGAATGTTTTTCTTGCACTATCTCCAAAGCTGTCAGAGATGTAAATTGTGATTGCAAAGCTCCTATTATTGTGGCAGTATTACAAACAAGAGAGGATACCAGTGTTTTAAGAACCCAGGTGGAATGTGTCTGCCTGGCACTAACATCCCAGATTTTGGTTTATAAAGCAAGAATAAAATCATGAAGGGAGTGTCGATGTTGCCCCACCTAATCTGTCATTTTGTTGAATTACGTCCAATGTTATAACTTCTTTCAGTAAAGATTTTTCCCCTTCCCTCTTATTTAGAAAAATAAATGGAATGATATCATTTTTAAAAAGAAAATCCCAGAGTTTATTGTATTTAGAGAAGATCATGAATGATTTATTTACATTAAGCATGAGAGAGTTTCAGGAACAGTGATTGGAAAGCCTTTAAAATTTTAGATTAGAAATGTGGTTATTTCCTTTTGGGCTAAGTACTTTTTAAAAAGTTACAATTGTACAACTCACAGGAATCAATTAAAATTAGGTCATTTGCATTTATTCTCCTCTCTTTATGGCAATATAAACTTTATGTATTGTGATTTTTGATTCTTCCTTTTTTTTTCACTTGCCATCAGAATTCCAAACATTTGTTGGTATTTAGAAATGGTAGTTCTCCCCAACTTAGTGTAGTTGAAACCATTCCTGAGAGACACATCTCTTATCCCCTGATTAAACTCGGTTTTACTTCCACCTTCTTCAGACGACTACGTTAGAAGTGGGGATGTTTTAACAGGAATGTAGCATACAGTAATCACAAGTAATCCTTCTCCAATATTCTTTGCTGGAAACATCTGGAACATGATTAATGGTTTGGGAAATAGGACCTATGAGTAAGAGTTAATAGGACTTGAAAATTATTTCATATGTAGATAAATAAATGGTGATTTAAATACAAATTGTAATTTCATGAGCAACAGTTGGAAGATGGTAAATGTCATCCATTCTTTTAAATACTAAAGAAGATCATACATAACAGCCTGAGAAATTTGTGTTAGGAATACAGATGAAGACTTGTAGGAATGGCCCACAGAGATTGCAAATTCTGTAGTGCATTAGAAAAAGGACAAATAGTTAATTATCTATGAAGTACCAGGATTTTGGGCCCTGGACAAAATTATTTCCAAGGTCTATTGCAAGTTTTTCTCACTTATCAATGAAGTGGTAAATATGCACCCATGGTCTTAATGTTTGTGTTGATTATTCTGTAAAGGTGTGATGAGGGTCGGGTTTTCTTGGAAGCGAATTTGAGGTACATAGAATTGATTGTTTTAGAATACAAATTCCAGGAGTCAGAGACTCTGCTGGGTTCTATATTGAATGTGTTATAGGTATTCTGGCAAGAACCAAACCAGAATAAGCTGTTTATAACTTGAAGGAGTCACTAATGTCATGAGACATGAGACAATGTGAGTAGGGAGTCATAATTTGACGTAGAGGGGTTGTGGGCAAAGAGAATTCATTGCTTTAAAAAATATCATTGGAAAAGTGCATTGTTTTCTGTAATCAGACTTTCAGTGCTGAAAATATGGCCCAAGTTAGGGTCTCAAATTAAAATATAGCAAGAGCAATGTGTTAGACACAATTTTCACATATTTTTGAGAAATTATTAAATATATTGAAGGCATTTCTTGAGTTAGTGGCATTCTTTTTCTTTTTTTCTTTATTTTTTAGAATGATATTTTATGATGCATTCTTTCACTCGTAAGCACCTCTTTTCTTCCTCTATGCTTTTGTCTGGGATTGAAATAAAATAAAAAACCTAGAGCTATACAATGCTGTCAGGCCCATAATGAAATCTAGCTTTATTTATGTGTGCTTAGAGGGTTTGGAACAGTCTGAGCTGCTAACTGTGGTGTTAAACATTGTTTGACACTCCCCTCCCTTAAATCCTTTGAAAAGAGCTGATTTTTTATGTTCATGCAAAAGAGCCCTTAGAGGATAGTGAAGGAGACATGTGGTTCGCTCATACATGGTATTATCTTATTACTATATAAACTGTGCAATTGTTGGAGGAAGAAGCAGCCGTGGGGTAAAGTAACACCAAGCTGTTTGCTATAGAGTGAAGTCCAGGTGCTCTGTAGCTTAGGAAATTGACAGGAAACCTTGATCATGCTGGTAGATTTCAGTGATTTAAATATGTGACCAGTATTATGGTAAATGAGATCATAGTATGAGAATGAGACCTGGACTATGTCTCTTAGTTTGTATATCTAACAGAAATTATTTTAATTTAAATGGCTGGGCAATTGAATATTTTCTAATAGCCCAACTATAGATGATGATTAGGACGACGATTTTTTAATGGGGCTTCGTGACGTAAAGTATCTGAACTGCTTTTTCTATGGAGATTAGTTGACTTGGTGTTGTGTAATCATAGCCCTACGTTTATATTGGGATGTTGTTGATAACTGTGCGGGAAGGGACCAGGGTACCTCACATTTAGCAAGAGGAATATCCATACTAGAAGAGCAAGTGAGCCCTAACAATTAGGAATGTTAAGGTCCAGGAACCTTAGGGGAATATATAAAAATATGCTATTCAAATTAGCAAGACCTGCAGCCTAGGCATCACATGGGAACTTGTCAGAGATGCAGAATCTGAGGCACCACCCCAGCCCTGCTGGTTTAAAATCTACATTTTTAACAAGCTCCTGAGGTGGTTGGTGTGTGCTATACACTGAATAGTATATCCCCCCCCACCAGAATTCCTTTGTTGAAACCTAAACCCCAATATGATGGTATTTGGAGGTAGAGCTTTCGTGAGGTGATTAGGGCATAAGGGTAGAGCCTCATGACTGGGGTTAATGCCCTTATGAAAGAGACCCCAGAGAGCTCCTTGCCACTTCTGCTGTGTTGGGGACACCGTAGGAAGAGGGCTGTCTATGAGTCAGGAAGCAAGTCCTCACCAGATACTGATTCTGTTGCTTCCTTGATCCTGGACTTTCCAAGCCTCCCGAACTGTTTATAAGCCATCCAGTCTATGGTGTTTTGTTCCAGCAGCCTGAACTAAGATAGTACGCACATTCAAGATTGAGGAAAACTGATCCATAGATGGTATCCCTCACATAGGCCAGAAGTTGAAACTGAGATTAGGATACACAGAGTGAGGGTTCGCGAGCCTGGGAAGCTCAGGTACATCAAGGGAGTAAGATTTAAGGAGGGTGTATGAGTTTGGGTTTGTTTTAAAACAAACAGGATGGCAGGGTGGGGTAAGAGAAAAGACAGTTGGTATCTTGAGTGGTTGCCACAATTAAAACCACCATTGTTGCTTGGCGTTTGGTTTTGTGGAGTGTGCATGGGATGACTTTATTTACAGTTAGAGGTAAAACACGCCCTGGATGACAGTGGAATCTGGCAGCTATTAAATGTCGGAATAGATCAGAGACTTGGAAGTCTGGTGAGAGTAGGAGATTCCAGTTGAGTCGAGTCTGGGGAAATGAATGTTGTTGGCTGAAGGTGAGTCAGCCTTCTGGGAGTAGAAAATCAAATCTTGCTCCCAAGAAAAAAGGCATTTTTATTGGTGGGATCTTTGCTGAGTCTGGCTTAGCTGTATCCAGCTCCCACATATGATGAGTAATTATTGGGTGCACGTTTTCTCTCCAGATGCCAGTGACCTGGGACTTTGAGGTCAGACCTGAAGATGGAAACACTAATGAAAAAGCATGAGGTTTTGCTAAGTTGAGATACGAGAAGCAGTAAGACATATTCTCTGCTGGAAAAAATAGGAAACCACTCATCTCACAGTTGGAGAAATATCAATAGTTTTTAATTTTTAAATTCTTAATTTAATTTTCATTAAAATTAGAAATTTTTAATGTTGATTTTTTGTTAATTTCACTTTTAATAAATGCACACATGGTAATATAAAAAATTAGAGTATAAAGTAAAAATTTAAATCTAGCAGTAGTATAGTGTAAAATATGTAGTATGTTGTCTCTCTTTACACACATTCCCTCCTAATTTCATTTTATTTTTTCTCCTCATTGGTAACCATGTTTATGGCTTGGTGTGTAGTTTTCCATATCTTAGGAGGAAAAAAGAATCTTACTCGTGATAGCATTTGAAACTTTCAGAAGAGAACAAAGCGTATTTTAGTAACAACAAATCTGAAGAAAAATGATACAGGGCTTTTTAAGATTATAATAAGGACCAAAAGACAAGATCTTTCTTTGAACTGCTAGCACTCCAGGCAGGAAATGATGAGATGGGTTGCAGTATATTTTGGTCTGTGCCAATTATGTGAATGAGATCAGAGGTTATATATAAAATATATTTTTAGTGGTTGCACAGCCCTTAAGCTGCGGCAGTCCCCATTCTGCACTCTTGTGGTTTAGTCTGGCAGAGCCGAGATGGGACATAAGCCACAAAGTGCTATGGGTGTTAAGACATAATGAAGTCATGCATTACAGTAAAGGGTAGAGAGAGGGAAAGTCACATTTTTCAATAGCCGAGCTCTGCACATAGATGCTTCAGATACATTTCACTCTTTCTGTATTTATATCCTATTAAAATTCTGTAAAGGCTGACTTAATTTCTCTACCTATTAATTTGGGGGACTAAGTGACTTGCCTTTGCTCATGTTCAGGGGGCTACTCAGTATTATATGGAGCCCTCCAAAGCGGTGATCTCTGGCTCTTCTTGGTATGGAGTGAGTGTTACACGATCAGCTTTTTGGTTCATTGGTGTTTTCGTGGGTACCCACGGCGGAACTTCTTGACACTGTAGCTAGCGAGGAACCACTGAGCTCACACAATTGACTGGAGTGGTGTGTCTCGGTTGAGAGGTTAATATGGAGAAGTGAGGAGACAGTGTGGGTAGACTCTAGCTGGACATAGGAGGATGACACTCATGCCATTTGTGACCAGGCAGCTGATGGCCTGACCTCTCTGGTCCTCACTACCTGTGATGACACAGTAGAACATGGCAGCAGAGCTCCTGGACTGTGACTAACTAGGAGGACTAGGAGGCCTTTGGTCTAAGATAATATTTCAGATTGGAACTTACCACCAGAGTGTAACCATCCCTGGTCAAAGGATGCTTTGTGGGAATAAGTTAATCTTGTTTGTGTTCTAATTACCTATAAGTGTTAGAATGAGAATATATGTGATAATATAAAAACAAATGGAAATGTTCCTCTTTTGGTTGCTTCTATTGTGTTTTCCCTTCAGAATCATAATTACGCCCTGTTTCTGGTGTCCAACTATATTAGAAAAGGTCTTAATATGAATTGCTTAGAAAAGTGGCTACTTTTAACCGTTTTTTTTTAATGTGAAAGCATATTGGTTTTTTTCAAGGGATAATTTGGTTGGTAAAGAAATGCCCATTCCTTTGAGATATTTTCCCCTAGCCTGTTTCCTTGTCATTTTAGCTTTATTTGACCCAGTAATTTGTGCTCTGTGCATTTAGGTTTTATTCCTTCTGATTTTGGCGATGTACTCCTAGGTACATCCCAATCTCAGTCGTACACATTTATTGTGGCTTCAGGAAGGGGAACTGGAAACTATCCCCTGAGTAATCCTGAGAGTTTTCTATTGTCTGTCTTTCTTTTTTCTTTTTTTTTTTGAGGAAGATTAGCCCTGAGCTAACTACTGCCAGTCCTCCTCTTTTTGCTGAGGAAGCCTGGCCCTGAGCTAACATCGTGCCCATCTTCCTCCACTTTATATGTGGGATGCCTACCACAGCCTGGCATGCCAAGCGGTGCCATGTCCGCACCTGGGATCCGAACTGGTAAACCCTGGGCCGCCGAGAAGCGGAACCTGGAACTTAACCGCTGTGCCACCGGGGCCAGCCCTATTGTCTTTCTTTTTAAAAGACACTAAAGCATTTTCTGAATTATCTCCACCAGAATGATTTTGTTTCTATGCGTGGTCATAGATAATAGAAAAGTAATCTGATTATTATTTAAAGATGGGTTGTTAAGATTCACCTGGAGATGTTTTCCTAGGAGAAAAAAAAATGTCAGCATTACAATTTGCTGTTCATGTAACTATCGTTAAGATTACACTGCACATCAAATACTAAGTATATGTGTGTGTGTTAAAAGTTTATAGGCTAAATTTGTACAAATGCATAGTAGATGTAAAATTGTTTTCTACTAATACCTCTGATTACTTTTGTGTTCATGGGAAGCCACTGCTTTTTGAATCAGTTAGTTAAATGTATATTGTTCTTTTAGAGGCAGACAACTTTTCCTGGGAAAGAGAGACAGTCTTTTGTCTGCTGTAAGTAAACCCATGGAATGCATTTTAGAAATGGATTTTCTGTGGCAAGACTCTATCCCACACATTGTTGAAACTTTTATTAGTCAGGCCTTATCAAATTTCCATTCAGCACATCTCCCCCTCCATTTAGACACCAGGACATGGAGAGAATTTAAATAACCTAGAAAATTTACACATAGGTGTTCATGGAATCAAAATACCTCCTTTTAGATTTTTTATTTTGACTTCGTAATGAAAATTGTGTGGTGAAGGATGATAATTTTTAGTAAGACAATGTGTAGTAATGGAACTATAAGGCACTTTTGCCCAAGAAAAAGAGTAATAATTTTAATGTGGATTTATTTTTTGGAGGGATAATATTTAAGGTTCCATTTTAAAAATTTGCCTTGATACTAGCTCTTAATTCAATTATATTTCTTCCTAAAAGCCCTCTGTGTAAGAACCAATTAGCAAGCCAAGCTGGAGGAAACTTGACTGTGTCTAAGTCAAAGAGCTTGTGCCTGTCTGTGTGCTGGCCTGTAAGTAGAGCTGAGGAGCGTGTGTGTGCCTGTGTGTGTGTGTGTGTGTGTGTGTGTGTTGGGGGGAGGGGAGGGTCTTTGCTCCTGCAGATGCTTTGTAAATGTCTTTTGTTTTCATGTATTTCTCTTTCCCTTTGTCTGCAGTCAGTTGGATTCTCCTCTGCACCAGTGCCCTAAGTGACAGCCACTGGCAGTAATGAGGCTGCACGCTCCACTATAATTGAACCCTGTCAGCGCTGCCCATTAAGGCCTTGGTGTGTATGCCAGCTCATTAATCCAAAGCCCATTGCTTCTCCTCCGTCATTTCCCTTTTACATCATGGCACTGTTTCAAGTCCTGATCCCCTCATTGTGCATGTGGGGGTTCAGGAATGGAGAGTAATTGGTGTTGTTGCACCCATCTTGAGGAGTAACCCTTTTAATAAAGATGTGTTCACATCTGCAAACTAAGATCACTGTGTCGTGATTGCGCATTGTTTGGGTTTCTTGGATAGTTTATTTGCAGTCAGAGTCTTTTTTTTTGTGGATTCAGATCCAGCATCTCAAACTCTCACAGTTCCATGATGTGAAGATAGAGCTTTATGATTAAAAACACACATATGTGTGTATAAATATATTTTGCTTTTATAATAAAACTAATTATATGTTGTGAAATCCCAATATAACATAAATCCACAAGTGAGTGTTAAAAATAAAATATGCATATAATAATAGGTTTCTTTATTATTATACCTTAGTTAGGTATAATTTGGTTAGTAAAATTTCAGAGAGAAATTTCTGTTTTTCTGATATTTTTGTTAAGTGTATGCTGTTAACATCAAAATAATAGCAGATTAATACCAGTATGCTTCTATCTTCTTTACTTTTTCTTATACAACACATTCAAATTTGTAATTGTTTTCATTTTTGTGCTTTGCATAAATGATCCTTTTCCATGTTCAAATTCTGGGATAGTGCAAGCAGAGACCACTTGATTATCACTTACATGGAAAAACATTATTCCGTGTGACGCTGCGTAGAGCCCTTCTTTCATCTCATCACGCTAAATACACCCTTTTTTACACCCAGAAAATGTAATTAAGTGAAATCCCTTTTTGAATAATTTTGAATCTGTAATCTAATTGGGGCTTATCTTTTAATGTGCTTTCTAAGTAGGAATGAAAGAAAATAAATACTTTGAGCCTTAGTAGGGAAGGCAGTTCAACCTAAGGCGTCACCTGATTGCAGTGCAGAAATGTGAGGATGGTCCAGCTTACAGACAGCAGATGAGAGGAGGCGTGTGGGAAGGTAAATGGGAGGAGGTATTGACAAAAAGAGTTTAAAAATTCAGGTGAGTCCCTAGAAATTAACAGCGCAAAATGAGTCAAATTTATCAACATTATCACTTGCTTTTAGATAACTATGAGGTGGGAACACTTTTTAAAAAACCAAATGAATGGCAATTCTTGATGTTCAGTACTTAAATTATTTTCCATTAAACTATTTTGTTGGGCAGGCTAACTTGCGTCTAAGTCTCCTAGGATTCACTTTCTATAAAAGTAAAAAACAAGAAAAAAAACCCAACAAAAATAAAGTTAGCAGAAAAAACCAAGCAAATTGCAACTTCTTGAGGCTGAGGTTGCGTTTTATTCATTGTTATATATCTGCTGCTTAGTTCACCGTCTGAACACAGCAAGTTTTCAATTTAGTCGAAGAATGAAAATTCTGTGTGGGCAGAAATATTTGTTTCTGCAGTACCTTTTGTGCCCAGAGTGGTGCCTGGCACAGAGGAAATGCTCAATAAATATTTATTGAATTCATTAATTAATTCATGTTATAATAGAGAGGAAGAGATTACTGTTAAAATCAGTTTTCAATCCAGCTTCTCCAGGGTATTTAGGATGGTGGAAAGCAAAGACGAGGCTGCAGCAGAATAACCAAAGAAAATATCCTTTAGTGGTCAAGAAAACTGTGTATCCAGGATGAAAGTCAATCTCCAAAGAAAGCCTTTAAACTTTCCTCAACCAGCAGACTTTGTAATTATTTCTATCCTTGTAATCAGATGTCAAAATTGTTTGTTTTAAACTCTACATTTTTTGTATAATTTCTTTTATTTCACTAAATGTTGACAGATAAGATATTTTAAGAAAATGTCATAATGATGCAAAATCAAAATTCACTCATTTAATTTCCATTAAAAGCAACACAACGTATATCTTGATTTTTTATTTTTAGAAAATGAAGGTCAGAAAAAGCTCTTTAAGGTTATGCAATTAGTTTGAGCTATATGAAACTGGCATGCTTTTAGATCAAACCTACCAATTTATATCTTATTTTCAGATCATGAGGTCAGAAGATACTTGAGTTTTTGAGTTTTCCCTGTCTAGCTGTGTGATAGGGGGTGGGTGAAGGAAAATTTGAACATGAAAGGGGACATGTCATGTAGTTCTGAATAAATCAAGCAAGAAACAAGAGTGCCCAAAGCCTCATTTTATCCTAAAAAGGAGTTAAGGTGGGTGTGGGAGTCAAGTGGACCCCACCCTCTAATTTCAGGGCTCTCCTTGATTTTGGTGTCATTAGCAATTTGACCCTTGATTATAACCATATGACTGGAAATTTTCACCAAGATAGAGAAGCGATCCAATGGTTTTTTATAAAAGCCCAATTATAGTGGAAGGAAAATAAACATAAGTTCTATGTCCTGAAAAATGCTTGAAGAATTTATCATCAAGGAAGTTTTATGCACTGTTTAAATGAAAACTCAGTATTTAATCTGTGGAATTTTGAATATTTATGTTAAAGAAGACATCAGCATATTATTTTCCTGATATTCATTCTCCTCCACACTTTTCCCCCCCAAATTTTTGAAATCAGCTGCTTTGTACCTTCTGCAGATGTCAGATTATACAAGGGCCCTCCCATAAATGGGTGTGTCAGAGACTGAGACTCTGGGAGCCATACACAGTATTCTGAAGGAGGTGGGTGTATTCTTTCACTGGCAGAAGCCATGGCTCTTGCAGAAAACATAATTAGGCTTAAAAAAACAATGAAAACAAACTTATCTATCTGTCTCCTTTCCCTGCCTTTCATTTAGGCTCAGGCCGACTAATATGAACAGGGCCTCATTGAATCCCGGTTCCTAAACTCCTCATCTCATCCCTCCTAGACCTTCCTCAAGATCTTAGCGGCCTCCAAATCAGCTAATGGTTGTATTTTTAACAACAGTGTGACCTGGTCTTGAGTCTGTTAGGAAGATCTTATAAATCAGAATGCAGTTGCTTGCCGGTAACTTAGCTGGGGTTTGTGAGTGGGCCGGTGGGTTTTTTGGTTGGAGGGAAGCTGATGTTAACTCTGCTAGAAGGTGACCGACATTAGGTGCAATGGAGACCAATAAACAGACTTGTGAATAGGTGGAAATTTGTGGAGATGCCCATCATCTCCATCAACATGAATCAGCTTAATATCTATTGGATAAATTTACGCCTTAAAAATTTTTTTTTTTACTGGTGGGTTTTTTTATTTCGAAGATTGCCTGCTGAGCTAACAACTGTTGCCAATCTTCTCTTTGTTTTTCTGCTTTATCTCCCCAAATCACCCCAGTACATAGTTATATATCTTAGTTGCAGATCCGTCTAGTTGTGGCATGTGGGACACTGCCTCAACGTGGCCTGACGAGCAGTGCCATGTCGGCGCCCAGGATCCGAACCGGCGAAACCCTGGGCCACAGCAGCGGAGCAGGAGAACTTAACCACTCGGCCACGGGGCCGGCCCCTATGCCTTAAAATTTTGATGATCTTCTTACTGAACTTTCTAGATGCTTGGATCCTTTTGTTTATTGTGCTAGGATTGATGTTGCCTGTTAAATTAATATATGACTGTTTTTGGGTTTTCCCAGGTTCTAATTTATAATAATTTTTCTTGGGAATATCCTCTAGTATTCTTTGCTAAGAGCGTTACCCATGTGGGTTCCCTCCACCTCAGAAAATATGGAACATACTGCCTTTTTCCCCTAACACCTCACCTCTACTCCTTCAAACATTACATCAAAACTGACTTCTTCTGAATGAGATAAATGATTAATTTTTCACTGTATTATCTTAATGTTCTCATTGCACAGAATTATAAAACTCAAATTTTACCTGATAAAACTCATTCTTCTATTCTCTTAGTTTTTCACGCTGTGTTATTTCTTCTGTATTGAGCTCTGATATTTTTTCCCTCCTGTGTAATTAAGGACAAGTCCTTGTTTTATAGAATTTTTTATATGGTTGGTTTCCTGAAGGAAAGGTTAGGGGTGTTCTTTTTGTTTTTTTGAGGAAGATTAGCCCTGAGTTAACATCCACTGCCAGTCCTCCTCTTTTTCCTGAGGAAGACTGGCCCTGAGCTAACATCCGTGCCCATCTTCCTCTGCTTTCTATGTGGGATGCCTGCCACAGCATGGCTTGCCAAGTGGTGCCAGGTCCACACCTGGGCTCCGAACCGCTGAACCCCGGGGCTGCCAAAGTGGAATGTGCGCACTTAACTGCTGCGCCACCGGGCCGGGCCCAAGGTTAGGTTTTGAAATCACTTATAGTGAGCATCACAGCCAAGTTGTTACTTTATGGATGCCATTTGTTGATGTTGAGGTAGAAGCTGATAAAAGTGGAGTTCCTGAGTCATAGCTTCTGACTTTTAGTTAAAACTGAAGATGAGTGCTCTGAACCCACTGTTGGGGTATAGAGGTTGTTACAGGTTTTATGAACGCTAGCTTGGAAATGCATAACAAAGACTTTAAAATGTACGTGTCCTTTCAGGAATATTTCCTGAAGAAACTGTTAGGGATATGCACAAAGATTTGACCAGAAGAGTAACTCTTTCCAGACGGAGGGGAAAATGAGAGGGAAGGAAGAAAAATTTAAATCTTCGATACTAGAGCCATTTCTTAAATTTCATATATTCATAAAATAACTGCCTATGTAGCCATTCGTAATGAAGCTGTGTATTATTTAGTACCTACATCATTAGGGAAAATATGGGCAGCATGGAGTATGAGTCCATGTTTATTGAAAAAAGTAAGTGTCTTGAAGTATATCCACTAAGGTGCAAATGGGCGTTAAAGGTAAATTTTAAGGATTATGAGAATTTGTGCTTTTGTCTTTGGATTCTATATCTTTTCTAATCTTTCTATAATAAATGCATACTTGATTGGTATGAAAATGTTGTTTTTCTTATAAGAGCCCTGCATATTTATTAAAATATATTTGTTGACTGCCTAGTGTCAACACTCTCAAACACTGTTCTTGGTGCCAGAGGTGTGTTTGTGAAATAACAGCCCATATTCCTGTAGACACAGTAGAACTATCATGAACTTGCTGCATCTATGAGCAGTCATTCCCCAATGAACAAACAAAATGGCTATTACTTTTACCGTCTTAGCAAAATGAACATGAGTATTTTACAGACTTGTGGTTTTTATGGCCACAAGTATTCCTGCTGCCAGTGGTGGTTAAGAGAAAAGATATTGAGGACCATCTTTTGTTTTTAATGTTTTATTTGTAGACTTTGGCCTAATTTCATTTGTTCTGAAATTCCTCTTTGCATGTGGAGGTGAAGTTTGTCAAGAAATCGCACATATATAGCATAACCTCGAACTTAGAGGCACAGTTTATGCTTAAAAGTCTCTAATTGCTTACAGATAAGGAAGTATCATTTTGTAAAAAGAGAACTTAGTAAATTTATATACCAAGTGGAATGGAATATTTCGTTATGGATTTCATTAGTGGTGAGAAGGAGAGACTCTACAATCGCAAATCTGTTATCTAAATTAAATTTCAAATTAGCTTTATAATAAAATTGAAAATGGTAATGCTGTAAGACTCTAAAATACTGTGGTATCATGTTGATGTGTTTTTTAGTTTAAATTATGTTTCATAGTGATGTATTTAAATGCCAAAACAACCATTCTGCTGTTAATCATCTTAGAGAAACATGACTTTTTGCAAATTAAAATTGCTTGAGCTGTTCAAGATCATAGGAACGAATGTACCACAGGGTAATTTTAGTTAGTACTTAATCAGTATTTTTTGAATGGCTGGAAAAACAAGATACCTCAATTAAATCCTTTAGGAGAGTGGTATTCCACAAAGCACTATTTCTTGAGATGCAGGTTAATGGTGGTGGTGTAGGGTGAGAGGTTTTGATACCAAAACAGTTGGGAAAGGCTATATGCTGTGGTCTCAAAGGACCAAAGAGCTCCTTTCAGGTCTTTCTAGTAGACCCTTTGAAGAAGTAAAAAGAAACAAGTGAAATTAACTTTAATATATATTAGTTAACAGTATATCTCAAATAATTATCATTTCAACATGTCTATATAAAATGATTATAAGATATTCTGTATTTCTTTTTAATGTGTCTTTGAAATTTGGTGTGAATTTACACCTACAGCCTATCTGGATTCATACTGGCCACGTTTTAAGTGTTTAATGGCTATGTGTGGCCGATGGCTATCATATTGCACAGCTCAGAACCTAGCATGATATCTGGCACAAAGTAGGTGCTTAGCAAATATTTATAGGATGAAAATGTTGGGGAAAACATTTACTGAAGGCCAGCTATGTACCAGCAACATGGCCTCCTTGTAATTCATAGGGTATTTAGTTTTGGCGGAATAGCACTTAAAACTGCATCTCTGACTCTTTGGCTCACCATGTTCTTTTTACCTTTTGACTGCTTTTTAAATTTTTTTGTGATTCTCTGTAAGTACTTTAAATAGAATATTTTAGAAAATTAATTCTTTAAAAACCTGCTTTCCCAAATATTCATATGTCTCTTTTAAATTCTTTGTGGAAGAAGTTCAACTGTAAATAGATAGTCATGGTTGAGTTTCTATTGTTTTTTTACCCCTCTGGTATTTCCCTGACCATTTCTCTTTTTTGCTTGTTGCAGTTTATAACTTAAATCCACTTTCAGGAAATTGGTCAGCTATGTCTTCCATTCTAGAAATTCTTTTTCCAGATTTGATGAGAGAAGGATTAGGAAATTGAAAGCAATTGGTCAAATAAACAAATTACAAATCGTAGCACTTTTCTATGTAATTTGGGACCAATTTGATTAAAAATTCTGTTGATTCCTGGTATCCAGGAGATGTGGAACATTGTTGTCCTTGGACAATAAAACAAAACAAAACAACCACAGGATGTAGAGGTAATGCTGCGCCCACAGATTTCATTATTGTGGGTTGGCAGAGGGTGGTAATTGAGAAGCTCTCCTAGCGCAGGAGGGCAAAGGGCAAGTACCTAGAAGTTATTTTCTCCTAATGTGGTGATTAGGTTTTTGAAAGAATCAAGACAGAAAATAAAAATATTTCTTGTACCATCTCCTAACTTCTTCTCCCATTTTTGAGACTAATAAAATGAGAATATTGACTCTGGGCTCTTTCCAAATACAAATTCTGAAGCAACTGTATATCTCATTCATCTCCTGCTTGCCTCGTTCAGTGAAACCTCCCAAGACAGCTGGTGGGACAAGTTCCTGAATTTTAATTAAGAACCCACAGTATGTTAACTCACATGGGAACTTAGCATACTGGAGAAAGCTTAAAGCTAGAAACTGGGCACCTCAGCTTTTAATTTTGGTTTTGCATTAACCCAATTTTTCTAAATCTGGGTTCCCTCATCTGTTAAAATTGAGGATAAGATGAAACTTATAGGATTGTGTTGAGAGGAGTAAATGAAACAACATGTTTCAAGATGCTTACAGAAAGCTGGGTCAACAGAAATTAGTTATCCATCCTTTTCCCTGAGTGAGGGTGTGGGGAAATGGGAATTTTCACATACTAATGATTGGTAAAGTATTAATCAGGTTAGGCTTCCTGGAAGACACTTGGGCAGTCTTTTAAGTTGGCAGTATTGCCATTCATGTACCCAAAGGATAAATTCTTAGGATATATGAACAAGGATGCTCATGATAGGATTGTTTTAGATAGACAATCCAGAACTGGAATTAACTGAAATGCTAATAAATTAGGAACTGATTAAACTATAGCAAATCCGTATACTGAGATGTACAGACGTTACAAAGAATGACATAGATAGCCTTGGGAAGAAGTCTAAGACATATTAAGCGAAAAGAAAATGCAGGATGCTCTTCTTTGTACAGAAAATGTATAAAAGAATATTTAATACATTATTAAGTGGCTCACCCCTGGGAGTAGAAATGAGGTCTGGAACAGAGGAGTACTTTCATTTTTCTCCCTTCTGTGCTGTCTGAAATTTTGTTATGAACACACGTTACTTTTCCAAAGTATTTATATCAATATTTGTAATAGGGAATGTATTGCCTTCCAGCTAACTATTCTAATTTTTGGATGAAGAAACCAATTTGAGAGGGGGGCTCAAATCTTAGTGTAGTGATTTTGAACTTTTGCCAGACACGTACTACAAAATCGATTCAAAAGCCTGCATACTCTGTTGAATATGATTCAATGTGTCAAGTTTGGTCTAGAAGTGATTGTTCTGGTGCTTTTCTATTAAACAATCTAGTGTTCTACGTTGGGGTTTAAGCATTTTCATAAGAACTTAATTTGATATTTTGCAAGGATTCAAGTGATTAAAGTGGATATGAAAAATGTCGCCTTAAAAAAGTCACATTGATTCAGTTTCTCCTCTCCCGTAAATTTAATATAAACTAATTAGGTCTGACTTAATCTTTCTCGGGGAGGTCAGTTCCTAACTCAGTTTATTTGCACTGCATAAAGAAACATGAAAGACAAAATAAATTCAAATTGACTTATTACAGGAGGGGCGTATTCTGAATGAGTTTAGCTAAGTAGATACTAAAACAAATGTGGCTTATAAAAAAATGTGATAATGTAAGGATTTTTCCTAATCCTGATTAGATTTTAAATTGTCCCTTCAGTAGTTTGCATAATTATAAGGCACCACCATAGAATGAGTAACAGTAGAAAATAACTCATTAATGCGTGGGTTTTTGGCGTTGTCCCAGAGCATGCAGCTTGACGTTTGCAGAGGAGACGGTCTGCAGCATTTCCCTGTCTGATCTGGAACATCAAAGATGGCTTGGATTTCTCTGTGCTCAGACATTCCTGGTTTTGTCTGAAGTGGTAATATCCTGAAGAGCCAATAGCAGCATGAAATTTGAAGTATTTGGCACTTCCTAGTTCTTGTATTGTTTTCAAATGTAGTGATATTAGAGAAGAAGATTGGGATTTCTTGGCTTTTAAACAAAGTGAACTGTTACAAAATCTAGTTTTTGAGCCCAAGGTTGTAAAGTCATTACAATGCTGGTGATTGAACTGAATTGCTCTCCAGAGCTAGGTTTTAAATCTCCACCACTTATTAGCCATGGTGTTTGTTTCACAGCATTAGCACGTTTGCAGTATGATGCTGAGATATTAGATATGCATCCCTCATTAATACATAATGAGATGTTTGATCTAGAGTATTGGAATTTTATTCTTTGCTGTGTAATATTTTTCAGTACAGGTTGCGCCCAGCCATAGTGTGTCAAGAAATAGCTGTATATACAGCAGATGACTTGCAAATACTTACAAAGTAAGAAGTTCCTATCTTAGTATGGGGAAGCCACTGACAGCTTCTGTGGGTTTAGACTGATCAGCCCCACTTGAAAAGATGAGAACCTTTGATATATGGGCATGAATCTAAACCTGGACCCTAAAATATATATTCTTCTTGGGATAGAGGCACTGCTGAACCAATAAAGTCACTTCTAGTGGTTCAGTACGAAGATATGGAGTAAATATTAAAACAGTCTTAACCAATCAGCCATTTAACGTATAATTCTTTACTGTTGTTTCTTACTGATAAATTCTTCATTTATTGGTTTGAACCACTCAATTAGAAATAATTATTTCTTAGATCTCTGCATTTTTTTATATTCTTTGGTTGGTTATGTCTACTTAAAATAATTGTTTTTTTACTGTCACCTTAAGAAATTTGGACATTCAACAAGTATTACATAATTTGTTGTTAGATGTTTATGAGATAATATATCACAATGAGCTGTTTATATGTATGTGTGTATATCTACAACACCTTCACAGAATAATACGTAATATTAAATTGTGTTAGTAATTATTGTTTAAAGATGTTAGAGTAGAGATATTAGTTGAAAATTTGTTTTATTGAACTACCAGAAGAAAAAACATTCATCCTCTGTCTCACTTTTGACAGTGAATAGAGAACTTAGATATTTGTACAATATATCCTTGAGAGTGTAAGACAAGATTACCCTCTGTGTTCCTCATCCAGATGTGTGCTTTACCAGTGGCCTCTGCCTCCTTTCTGGCTACCATGGTTATGGGCCCTAAGTAGCCATAACTCTCAGGGCCCCACCTACCGATGTCTTCCCTAAGATAGGAGGGTCCACTTCTGAGATAAGGCACTAGTTGTATTACTCTCGTGACCACATCTGTTCAGTTCAAAACAAGCTGATCATGACTTAGAATTTCGAAAAAGGGCAACTCTACCAGCATTCTGCATAACTCTGTTTTCTGAAACATCCACTGCAGTATCTAGAAAGACATAATTTGTCTATAAACTTTCCAGATGTGGAGGGTGTCAAGTGTAGTATTTTCCATGAGACTGTTGTGGTATGAGATCCTCTCTGTAGAGTTCTTTCATTTCAGAGTATTGCTCATTAGGCATTGGTTTATTTTTTTTGATTATTATTTCCTTCCCCCCCTTCATTTTCCTTTATATTTAGATTTTCTCCAAAGGATATGGATTTGCTGAATGAAATCTAAAATTCAACTTGTAAAAACAATATATGAATGAACGAATTTTGAAATATGCTGTTAAAGAAAATAATCTGTCATTGACCTAGTTCATTATATCAACAAAATATATAAAAACAGATAAAAGTATGTGTAGACATGCCATATGTGTTAATTTCCTAGGACTGCCCTAACAAAGTACCACAAACTGGATGGATTGAAACAACCTAATTTCTTGTCTCCCAGTTCTGGAGGCTGCAAGTCTGAAATGAAGGTGCTGTAGGGGGAACCTCCTCCACTCTTCCAGCTTGGGGTGTTGGCCACAGCCCTTGGCGTTCCTTGCCTTCTCAGCGCATCATTCCAGTCATGTGGCGATCTTTTCTCTGTGTGTCTGTACATCATCTTCTTTCTCTGTGCATCTTTCTCTTTGTCCAAACTTCCTTTTTTTGGAAGCACACCAGTCATATTGCATTATCCTAGTGACCTCATCTTGATCCTATTTCCAAACAAGGTTGCATTCTGAGGTGCTGGGGGTTAAGACCTCAGTGTGTCTTTTTTGGACGACACACTTCAACCCATAACACTATCTGATGCTGGAAATGTGGAGGATGTTTATTCATTTAGAAACGTTTACTGAAGTCAAGTTATGGGACATAGGCAAATAAGCCAGATCATGGCAAACAAACCTCTGAATAATCTCTATCATTATTCATTATTTATTCAGTTGTTTAAATAATATAGAGAAATTACATGGATTAAAGCAGCAGCAGAGTTAGCGGGAGTGTGTGTTAGGGACACTGGAGCCAGAGACTATAATCATATGAGAAAAGCTATCAAATGAGAAAATGTTTCTGTGGCTAATAAACACTGGGTTAAATAATTAAAAAGGATTCTTTACTGCAAGACTTCTCAGAGCCTTGAATATGCTATTGTGCTTTGACAATATCCAGCAGGAGGTCACAGTGTTTCCCAAACTTACTTGACCACACAACTCTTCTTTATAGATCCTCTCAAGGAATTATGTTCCTAGGAAAACACTGGAAACTGATTTGGCATCAAGCCATATGGTATTTATTTTAATAAGATCATGTTGGTTTATAACATTATCTAAATTTCAGGTGTACATCATTATATTTCAACTCCTGTATAGATTGCATCATGTTCACCACCAAAAGTCTGGGTGCCATCTGTCACTGTACACATATGCCCCTTTAACCTTTTTGCCCTTCCTCCTCCCCCTTCCCCTCTGGCAACCACCAATCTGTTCTCTGTATCTGTGTTCTTTTTGTTTGTCTTCCACATATGAATGAAGTCATAATTGTCTTTCTCTGTCTGACTTATTTCACTCAGTATGAAACCCTAAGGTCTATCAGTGTTTTTGCAAATGGCACAGTTTTGTCTTTTTTATGGCTGAGTAGTATTTCATTGCATATGTGCATCACATCTTCTTTATCCATTCATTCATTGATGGACACATAGGTTACTTCCAAGTCTTGGCTGTTGTGAATAATGCTGCCGTGAATATAGGGGTTCATATATCTTTTCGAATTAGTATTTTCATATTCTTTGGATAAATACCCAGAATTGGAATAGCTGGATCATATGGTATTTCTATTTTTAAGTTTTTGAGAAATCTCCATACTGTCAAACCATATGATCTTATTTAAAATGTCACTACAGAGTTACAATAATCTAATGGTTGTGAAGATAATTCATGGCCTTTGGGACTGAGCCAAAGGTTTTCAGAAATTTATAAAACTTTCTCGTATAGTTAATCCTTCTCAAGAGAGGACAAATTTCTTTCACGACAGATGCAAGAAAATACTGATTAATGGACTGAATTCTATGTTTTATCTAGCAAATTTTATTTACTTTGAAATTGAGTTGAAATCAAGTGACATACTCTTGAAACAAAGCAGAGTATTGTATTTGCTTCATTTTTATTGACACACTATTTATTGCCATGTTTGAGACACAGTAAACATTCAAAGCAGCCAGTGTTAAAGGCTGCCTGATATCTCCTGGGGAATTTTTATACCCCATATGGCTGTGGTTAGAAAAATGTGATATGCAGATATTATTCTGGGCCTTGAAAACATGTACATCCTGAATACTTTTGCGACAATACCATGTTACTGATTACATATCAACTTGAAGAAATGTGAAGCCGTGTACCAAATTCTATTAGGAAAATCTTACAGTGAATATACTTGTATTAGCAATTTAGAGCTGTAACATTATCCAAACCCATCTTCACTGTGAGAATCCTGGGAAATGAGGTGGGCGAGTGGTGATCTTAATAGCATTAAGAACCACAGATGAGCTGAGAGATGCTTACATGGGTAGCCCGGCCCCACCTAATGCGGATGAGATGTGTGGTTGGGAAGGTTCTAGCTGTTGCAGAGAGGAATAGTTTTGTTAGGATTATTTCCCTACCTTTTAGAAACCCATTTGGAGTGGCCAATCTGAGGAATTGTGGAGCCTCAGACCTATTTACTCTCCCAAAATATGGAACTGGAAGTCAAATTTTCCTGTAGCTTGCCAGTGACAGAATCCCCCAAGAATCCCTAAATTGCCCTGTGTGTGGTTTTTTAATCTTAATTCTGTGGCCCTCCTCCTATTTCTTTACCTTCAGTATTCCATACCTATGGATAACACTTAGTGATGCCGCTTCCCTCTGTGGTCCCACAGCAGAGGATGGTGTGCCTTCTCTCTGGGCACGGGTCAGATAACCGTGCAGAACTAAACAAGCCTTCTGTCTAGGCGTGAGTCAGATAACCCTGCAGGACTAAACATGACTTCCTTTGATTTGCTAAGTCCCAGAAGAATGATTTTCCCAACTTCGAGACTCAAATCTCTCACTAAATGTGTCTGTTTTGAGTTTTGGGAATGTTGTTGCTGTTAAATTTAAAAAAGAGGATCAGCTCTCATTGACGTTTGTTTTGTAGTTAGTAGCATAATGCCCAAAACATTGTTTGTGCCTGGCACAGTGTTTGCTGAATTGGATGAAAATATTCCTGATCTATAGCTTCATAAGAAAGCTAAGTGGGTACTCTGTGGAGCGAGACAGGGGTTTGAAATGTTATAGTGTTCTTCAGAGATTGAAAGCCACATCACTAGACAATGGTTCTCAGTGGCCTTCTTGGGGCCTCTGTTGAGTCATTCAGCCTGTGGTATTCTTTGGTTGCAGAGTAAATCTAGAGTGCTTGATGAGTTCCTCTGCTCTGCCTCAATTGTGGCTCAGCTTCAAAAATGGATGTGGACTCCTGTGTTTCTTAAAAATTTTTCAATCTCTTCAGATTAACAGCAGCGTAGAAATTTAAAACACCACGTTATTACTATTATCATCTTACTCGAGACTACTCCTAGTAAAAAGTGCACGCCAAGAACTTTCTATTCATTTAAGCTTATTAGGAAAGAGCAGAGTGCTGGACAGCAGGAGAATCTCTGGGGTGGATGCAAACTTCCCCCTGCGGTGGCCAACAAGTGTTTTCCCTGCACAGAGCTCAACCAGCAGATGTTCTTAATATCTGGCTGATAAATGGAAATACAGCTCGTCATCTCATAAATACACATCGTTGATTAGTGTTCAAGCAATAGTGTCTAGGTGGAACATTTTTGCAGATTATAGGCATTTCCTGACATTTTGGAAGTGGAAAAGAAGGCAGATTTGAGGGTGTATTAAAGAATCCATCGTGGTGTGCCTTCAGCTTCTGGGAGGAATGGCCATGCAGTTGATTCAGTCCCCAGCATGAATCCACAAGACGCTGTTGTTTTTACTGAAATCATATGCAAAAGTTTTTGTTTATTTAAGTTATCCTCGTTTAATTGGAGCAACTGTGGAAATGTATTTGGTTTACTCATCTAAGCTTTGAACAGACTTCATTAGAAATCCTGCTGAGGCCTAGAATTGCTCCTTTTCCCTTGAATCAAGACTTCTGATTTCCAATCCTAATATTTAAACTGTGATTTTCAAAGCTTCAGGTCTTCCATTTTGTAGATGTAACTCATTATTACCCAAGGAAGTTGTCTTTAGGCAACTGCATGTTGTTTCTTTGGGTAACCAATTAGGATGTTTATTGTGGTCAACTTGATTTGTCTTCCGTCCAGTCCAGGATGTCTTGAAGCATTCCAAAATTGCTTTCGTCAAGAGGATAGCAATGTAAGTCATAGCAAATTGTGATGTAGCACTTTTGTCCGGCAGGACTGAAACCATTTATTCATATAGAAACTTTTACCAGAAAAAAATATTCTAATATCACCTATAAGTGTTCTAAGTGGATAGAAAAAAGGAGCAGACCATAAGACGTTGAAATGATTTGTCTTCACCTCCAGGCCATGAGTTCCATGAGGATGGGGATGCCTCCTATATCAGCTGGTGTCTCTGACTGTGGCCGTCACCTGGCTCCCAGAGTTCAGCTTGAACAACATTCTCAGTCATTTTGAGGGGCTTTCTCAATAAACAGTGAAGTGAAGTTTTACATCTGACTTTTTATAATTTTAGAACCTTAGTAGTTACAGATTTATAGGATATGAATATAATTTGGTTGTGATGCCTGTCGCGGCCCTGTGAAGGAGGAAAGATACATTTTCATCTCTGTTTTTCATAAAAGGAAAGAAACAGGAATAGAGAGAGTACAGAATAGTCTTAAAGCTGCAACTAGGGTTTACCTACAAAAACGAGGAATCCAAGATTCTGACTGACATCATACATTTTTTCGAAAAGAATAAAGTTTTCAACAGCCTCTAATTCTTTGCAATTACCTGTGAATTGTGAGAAGAAATGAATTCTGTTTCACTTGTCAATTTTAAATGCACTAAAATGTGGAAAGACACCAAATTAGAATTTTATGAAACATGTTTCAATTTTGATAAATTGACTTAATTATATATGAGTTTAGTTAATTCTCTGGATATATCTGCCTGCTTCTTCTTATGAATTATTTGGATGATAACAGTCTTATTTCCTTTACAAAATTGAAGTAGATGAGATATAATGTGTATGAAAACAGTTGGAAAAATATAAAGCATGTCCACAAGTCTTATTTCTGGGATGTCTCTTATGTTAGCTTTTATACTTCTCTGGATTTAAACTTTTGTTTTTCCAATTGGAAAATAAAAAAAGAAGTATGTATAGCTATGAAAGGCATTATTATTATTTAAAAAATATTACTTAGGTATAGTGTACATACAATAAAATTTACCCATTGCAGTGTACAATTCAATGATTTTGAATAAATTTACAGAGTCGTGCCACTATCACCACAATTCAGTTTTAGAAAATTTCCATCAATCTCCAAGTTCCTATGGGTGTTTTTGCAGTCTATCTTAGTCCAGACAACCACTGCTATGCTTTCTCTCTCTATAAATTTGCATTTTCTGGTTATTTCATAAAAATCTTATCATAGAATATGTAGTTTTGTGTCTGGCTTCTTTCACTTACCGCAGTATTTTTGAGGTTTATTCTTGTAGCACGTGTCAGTAGTTCATTTATTTCTTAGTGCTAAATAGTGTTCTATTGTCTGGGTATGTCCCATTCACTTATGTATGGACATTTGTATTGTTTTCATTTTTTGGCTTTTGTGAATAATGCTGCTATGGACATTTGTGTGTGAGTCTTTGTGTGAACATATATTTTCATTTCTCTTAGTTAAATTCTTAGGAGAGGAATTGCTGGGTCATGTGGTATGTTTATGTTTAATTGTTAGGAAACTGCCAATCTGTTTTCCAAAGTGTCTAGATCAATTCCCACTAGAAATGTGTAAGTGAATCCAGTTTCTCCACATCCTTACCAACTTTTGATATTGTCTATCTTTGATTTTAGCCACTCTAGTTGATGTAAAGTGGTATCTTGTTGTGGATTTACTTTGCAGTCCCTAATGAAAAATGATGTTGATTAGCTTTTCATATGCTTATCAGCCATTCTTCTTTGGTAAAACATCTGTTGAATTGTTTAGTCTCCCCACCGTTTGTTTTATTTTTTGAGGAAGATTAGCCCTGAGCTAACATCTACTACCAATCCTCCTCTTTTTGCTGAGGAAGACTGGCCCTCAGCTAACATCCGTGCCCATCTCCCTCCACTTTATATGTGGGATGTCTGCCACAGCATGGCTTGACAAGCAGTGCATAGGTCCGCATCCAGGGTCTGGACCTGCAAACACTGGGCCACCAAAGCAGAACATTGTGAACTTAACCAATGCGCCAGTGGGCTGGCCCTGCCAATTTTTAAATTGGTTTGTTTGTCTACTTATTACTGAATTGTAAGAATTCTTTATATATTCCAGATACAAGTCCTTTGTCAGATATATGATTTTCAAATAATTTCTCATTGTCTCTGATTTGTCTTTTTATTTTCTTACTGGTGTCTTTTGAAGTAGAAAAGTTTTTATCTTTAAGTCCAGTTTTTAAATTTTAAAACGTTATGGTTTGTGATTTTGGTGTCAAGGTATTATTGAGTGGCATTATTACTATAGTTTTTGAGTTCAGCATCATTAGTAACTTCTGTTTAGACAATTGAAAAATGAAACAATAGAGTATGAATAATGTCCTGGGAGCAATTTTCTTTATCGAAAATATTGAGGGAAGGACACCCGAGCTGATGGTTAAAGTGCATGATTGTGAACTCTGTGTTGGTACCTGGGACAAGTGGGTGCTGTGAACAGTGATGATGCCCAGGGACCATCTTGACTTCTCATAACAAGTGAGTCCTTGTATTAACGTTGGTTTGCGTGAGAAAAATGATGAAACCTTTGTGGGAGAAAGAGCTTCTATAGGCAGTCACTCATAACAATAACATTCTTATGTTCTAGCTCTAACACATATAAGCTTACTTTCATAAAGAGCAAAATATTGAGTTTAAGGCCTTGCATAAATTATTTTGGTAAAAATGTATTTCCAAGAAGTCTGTGTTTTCAATCTTTAGGCTTGTATTGTTTACTTAGTTATTAAAAAAGAAAAGGTAAGCAATATTAATGATTTTGAAGCTCTTTTTCAAAAGCAAGGTCTCATACAATTTGATTTAACTTCACTTCTTGCCTTTCTTACACAAAATGACCCTAGACTATAGTTTTTTGCTCTGGCTGTTAGCAAGCAGCTGGTATTAATACCAGGACTGGCCATGCGTGTAGCGGTCGGGGTGGAGAGGGGTGCTGTTACAGAGCTGTGGAGAGTGCTACTGCTGACGAGAAACTGGCATCTGGAGAGCCGCGGTGCAGGGAACAGAGCACCGCTCTTCGTGTTGCGTCTTACTCCTTCCGTTTGCCCATCACAGCTTGTGCAACCCCTTGGTCTTTTGGTGAGGGCTTTGAGCTGACTGGATTTGATTTCTAGCTCTTCTGGTTACCGGCTGAATGACCTTGGACAGGCTCTTGAGCTTGTGATTTCCTCGCCTGTGAAATGGGATGTTGACATCTACCTGTACTGGGTAGTTTCACAGAGGAAAATGTACGTAAATCATCTAATGTCGTGCATAGCATGTTGTAGGTGCTTGATTGGAGACTGTTATTATTACTGTTAGTGTTTTATTCTCTAGATTCTTTATGATCCACAGAACTCGTACAAAGAGAAATATACAGAGGGAAAAATGATCATCCTGAAGGTAGAAAAATAGACTGAGCTCTAGAATGAAACTTCAATTTGAAAAAATAGGTATGGTATTAATTTTTCCATAATGTGCTAGGTATGAATTGATGCCTTTCTCTTCTTAAGATACATATTTTTCTTCTTTTTATATCCTCAAAAATAGAATCTCTAAAAAGTTGAGTGGAAGAGACAAAAGGCCCTAGTATGACTGTAGCCTGTACCTTTGAGAGATCTGAGCCTTCTGTAAAAGCTGTGATTTGAGTCATTTTTTTTCTACCTAGGGACCTTCAAAACTTTCAGGGTCAGAAGAGATCCAATTTTCAAGGTCCAAGGTCCAATTTTTGCTTTCTTTGAAATATCTCTTCCTTTCTGACATTAAGTATGCAGCATTTTTAAGCCTAAACATGAAATTCTCTCCCAATTCATTATTAAAAGGTGCTAAGATCTTGCAGCTTTAACATAAAATCAAGTTAAAATTCTATCATATTGTAGTAGTCAAAGTTCAGACATCATTAGGTACCTTAGACATGAAGTGAATAATTTCTCTCTTAATATATATGTGTCATTCATTATTAAAGTAATTTAATTATTAACAGCTGCCGAAAAGATTGGTGTTTCTGTGTCTTTTAGATTAATTTTTACTAAAAGTGTAGAAAACTAAGATAAAATGACTCTGTTCTGTGTGTTCTCATACTTAAAATTCTTAATTTTTCTCCAACATACATTTCCCTCCTCATAATTACACATCTAAAGTTCTGAGTCCAAGTACAGTTTTGTCCATGCTAATAGAAATAAGAATCTCTCCTTCTTCTGAATTATTGCCTCTTATTAAATATTATAGGACATGGAATTAATTCTCATATCTACCATTAAAAATACTAAGATATCTTGACAACTAAGTCATAATATGTGTTAAAAAATTCCCAATTTGTATGAATTTAATCTATGTGCGAGTCCTAAGTATTAAAACGAGTTATTGAGACCTGTGATCCGCATAAGCAGGAACAGATGTTGACCGGGGCCCCCTCTGGAAATGAGGTGAGAGTGTTAACTTACCTGGTCTGTGACCTTGAGGGACAGAATCTTAATTGTAATTTTCACTTGGTTCCGTCTGGCTCAGGTAGCTTTCCTTAACAATATCTAAAAGAGTTACTTTAACATTGAAAAGGAAGAGCCCAAGATTTATTAACTACATAGAATATACAGTATATGTGCTCAATGTATTTTTTCTTATTTCATTCACAAATATGGCTAAAATAGTTAAACCCACATGTGGTATGGAATGGTAAGGAAGTATGTTAAACAGCTCAAATGTGGAAACATACTTAGAAAACTAAAATGAAAATGTAGTGTAATTTTGATGTAGATTCACCTCTTTCCTCTTCTAACTCCCAGCATCCTTTGGGTTCATCTGGTCTTGATGCTGCCTTCCCTTATTCACCGGCTTTCTGTTTCTCACACCTTCTCTGTACCATGTTATCCTACGTTCCATGATCAGGTCTCCTGGACCTGCACTGTCTGATATGGTAGCCACTAACCCCATGTGGCTATTTGAATAAAATTAAATTAAATTAAAAAAATTTAAAATTTAGGTCCTCAGTTGCACTAGCCATATTTCAACTTCTCTGTAGCCACATGTGCTAGTGGCGACATTTTGAGCAGGGCCGAGTGGAACCTTTTCATTGTCACAGAAAGTTCTATCGGACAGCACTGCTTTAAGCTAACTGTGTCCTTGTTAGAACAAATAGAGTAATTGCAGAATATTTTTAGTTTCTCTTCCTGAAATTGATCAAAGTTCACACACTGGTCTTCATTAACTGTTGTCTTGTTGTCTTACCTGCTGCTGTTTATATTTTACTACTGCACTCCACTGTGGAATGCTACAAGTTGTTTCTTCATTTCTCTCTGTGCAATATAAGTGCTGCCATACAGCTTGCTGTGTCTCCTTCAGCAGAGCACGTCCTCGCCCATTGGCCAGAAGGATCAAATCTTTGCTTATTCCCTATGACCCAAGTCAGACTATCCTTCCATTGAAAGACACTTTTGATGTTTGATTTTCCTTTTTTTTTAGTTAATCTTTTCAATTTTCAGTATTCTAGACAAAAGGACCAGAGTGTCATGTTGATTTTCTTTTTCTTTCTTTTTTTTTTAATGTTTTTCAATGTTCAGTACTCCAGACAAAAGAATCTGGCATCATGTCATATATTCCTGCCTGTAAATGAGATGAGACAAAGACAGAAGATGTTTGCTATTATAAGGGGAGTGATGGACAATGCTCTTTCTTAATGCCTCATCAGCTGCAATTATAATAAATTACTTAATGTACTCATTAATATACTCAAAACATGAATGCTATAACAAGTCTGTTTAAACACCACCTGGTGGATGTCAATAGACACCAATGATCCATTGGCCATATTTTGATAATCATTGCTTTAAAACTTCAAATGCCTCAGAAATGACACAAATAATTTTACTGTAATTTAAAAGTATTCTAATGAGTTACATAACTGTCTGCTGTATTTGCAACAGAGTTGCTTTCTGGGGGATTAACAGAATAGGAAGCCATTCATATGGCATGTTTAGTGCTGAATTTTGCCTTTATGATATATTTAGTTTTAGACTCTGAGCCCAAGATTTTTTTAGTCTCTTCTTAATGATCCCATATACTTGGTTTCCTCCATTTGATCAGCCCGGTGTCCAATTCTCTTAAGTTGACTCCTGAGAAAATTCCAATGAACTGAACATTTTAATGTGAAAGGACACTGAGAAAACTATGCAGCAAATAACATTTAAGACATAACAAAATGCCACCAAATGGCTGTAGGTGCTTTCTATCTATTTGTTCTTATGTAGCTGAGATTGAAGTAGATCAAGCTCAAGCTGGAATGACCACTACTTTAATCATTAAACTTGAACATGCTGATGCCACTATATTAAGTGTCCTTTCAGGAGGAGACATCCAAGCAATTTTTACACTACCAAGCAATTTTCAGACACATAGAAGAAAGAGGTAACTTGAAAATACTTGTAAGATTAAAGTATTTTATTAAAAATGGCCTTCATGCAGCAAATCATAACTACAAATTTGGATGCAGAAAAAGATAATATGGGAGAGTAAGATAATGTCCTATATTGAAAAGTGTCTCCAGCAAGGCAATTCAGAACATGGTAGACAGGTAAGTACAACCTTTGGGGTCTTGGAAGAAAAGAGTATTAGGGAACTATGACGGTTGCATCTAAAATGAGGTTCATGATCTAGTGAGCAGTTACTATTCCTGTCTTTCACTGGAAACAGAGCCATAAATTACATAGAATTTTTCTACTATATTAAAACATGTTTTCCATAAATATTCCCTAAATTTCTTCAAGTCATTTTGGGGGAAAACGTCAAAGTTTTTCTGCAAAGAAAACACCACCTGCATAGGGATGGTACTTATTAAACATCATGTTTGCAAGGTTAAGTGGGTAACCAGAATGATGGTTCTTCCAGTAAACATTATTCTCTAGGCTGTGTACAGGAAGAGAAAATAAACAAAAATCCCCAGGGCGCCTAAGAGATGTGCTTAAACCCAATGCACTCCTTCTTCTTTCCCTAAATATGGGTTCCTATCAGTTCTAGATTTTTGCTACAAGCAGTTTCAGGAAACTTAAAGCACATTATCTTTTCCAAAGGAACAATACTTTCAAAGGCTGTTGCATTTCTAAACCAGGACTAGATAGTTAAACAAAAAGGTTTAATGTTAAGAGTTTCAGCTAAAGTTCACTGTTGTCATCTAAAATAATAAAATCATGCTTTTAAGCCTATATAGTGAATTTAAGAATACTTTCTATTAATTATATAGGGAGTTTTAATACAATCTTATAAAATTTGACGTACTTTAATATGGCAGGTATAGTTATAGCAAACATTTGATTACCAGTAACATCCTTGCTTGACGATTGAGAAGAATGTTCACTTTAGGAACGATTTGAATTGTTCCTCTGAAATTTCTTTTAAAATTGATCACTGCCATGGAGTTGCACGTAGTCATGTTATTTGAATCTCACAACCACCAAATGAGGATATTTTAATCCTTTCTACAGCTCAGAAAACCTAGGGTCAGGGAATAATTCACTTAAAACACGCATGTTTTAATTAAGATTTTTTATTTTCTTTTTAAGGATTGGCACCTGAGCTAACATCTGTTGCCAATCTTTTTTTTTCTTTCTTCTCCCCAAAGCCCCCTGTACGTAGTTGTATATTCTAGTTGTGAGTGTCTCTGGTTGTGCTATATGGGATGAGGCCTCAACATGACCTGATGAGTGATGCCATGTCGGTGCCCAGGATCCAAACCAGTGAAACCCTGGGCCCCTGAAGCAAAGCACACGAACTTAATTACTTGGCCATGGGGCAGGCCCTAAATCAAGATATTTTTGATTGCAAGTTTTTTTTAAGAAAGCCCTCTCAATTTATCATAAGAGATATTTTTTATAATTCAATCTCATATACACTGAAGGCTTGGAAATGAAGTCCATTTAGATCATATTGTGCCTGGCTTTGCAGACTAGGAGCTGATTGTCTGAAGACATTTGGTATAAAGATAAACCATTCACTTATCACAAACATGGCTGCACTTTCCCAGGGATGGGAAGTTGAGGTTACTTCCCAGTAAAGGAGAGTGGATAGGCTTGGCATCTTAAAATATAGCTGCTGAAGAGCAGGTCCAAAATCCATACCCAGGTCTTCTGATTCCAAGTCAAAGCCTCCTTCTCCTGTACATGTGGTAAAAGTTAAAGTGATTACTTATTCATTTTAAGTACTTGCAATCATTTCATGGATCCTAGAATTTTAAGTTTTGGTCATCCTTTTAAACAAAATGGGGACCTAAAGATTTGAAAGGTTTTAAGATTTTAGGTGTGAAAGTTTCAATATGGTTTCTTTTTTCTTTGACTTTCCCTCTCGCCATAACTAACATTAAGTGGAATATTAAATTAAAAAAAATTCCTAGGGGCTGAGAAAAAGAATAAGGGAGTCCAACTTTGCTACAATGATTGTAGAGCTTGTGTGTAAATTGGGAAGAGGATGACAGAACTATGGGATAATTGTATATTTATTGACCTTCAAACTTTAAGCACTGATGGAAGCACCCCTGTATCAGTCAGCATAGACTAGGATATGCTGCAATAACAACCCTCAAATCATAGCAACTTACAAAACTAAAAGTTTATTTCTCACTCACAGAATATTTCCATTGTGATTCAGCTACAACGCTACTCCACATTTTCTTCAACTGATTCCCAGGCTGAACGGCAGTAGAATCTCTCTGGTCTTGTGGCAGAAAAGAGTTAATGCACAATGCGCTGGTTCTTAACCAGAGATGGCATGTGTCACTTCTGCCTACATTTCATTGACTGAATCAAGTCATGTAGCAACGGCTGAGTTAAACTGGGTGGGATGTATAATATTCCTGATGGGGGGAGGGGGCGTCATACAGGGTCCCATGGAGTGAACATATGAGTGAACAGAAATCCAGTCACCACAGCCGCCTCCTAACATCTTCAGTTGTTTCCCAGAGTCATCAGAGGCAAGGGAACCTTTATTCATCTGCTTTGTTATGTTGGTCAAAAAGAATATGTATGAATATACACAAATGTATGTATACATGTGCATACATGTATGTACATATATTCACATACATATGCATGTATACAAGTATATGTACGTATGTGTATATATATGTTTAACAGCTACCTTTTTTGTTTTGAGATTTCAATTTTTCACCCTTATCATCAATTCTTACTGCCTCTCATCATCAGTATTTATTGAGCATTTACAGTGTACTAGGCACAATAGAACATACAGAGAATGTTATCTCTGTTCTTGAGGAGTTTACATTCTAAAAGAAAAAAAATGCACCTCTTGTTTTTTAAGTAGACTTTATTTTTCAGAGAAGTTTTAAGTTCACAGCAAAATTTAAGGGAAGGTACAGAGACGTCCCATATATCTCCTGCTCCCACTCATGCTTAGCCTTCCTCATTATCTACATCCCTCACCAGAGTGGTACATTTACAGTTACAATCATTATAATCATGATATTTTGGTCGTTGATGGACTACACATGTGGTGGAGGTTCCATAAGGTTAGTACCATATAACCTAGGTGTGTAGTGGGCTGTACTATTTAGGTTTGTGTAAGTGCACTCTATGACATTTGCACAACAACAAAATTGCCTAGCATCACATTTCTCAGATACATATGCATTCTCATCACATCCCCATTGTTAAAGTGACACATGACTGTATTAAAACTGATGACCCTATGCTGATATGTCATTATTGCCTAATGTCCGTAGTTTACCTTAGGATTCACTCTTGGTGTTGTACATTATATGGGTTTGGACAAATTTATAATGATATGTATCCATTGTTATGGTACATAAAGAGTAGTTTCACTCCCCTAAAAATCCTCTGTCATCCACTTATTTGTCCATCCCTCCCCCTAATGCCCTGCAATCACTGATCTTCTTACTCTCTCCACAGTTTTGCCTTTTTCAGAATATCATGTTGTTGGAATCATACAATATGCAGCCTTTTCAGACTGATTCTTTCACTTAGTAATATGATTTTCTTTCCTCCATGTCTTTTCATGCCTTGATAGCTCATTTCTTTTTAGCACTGAATAATAATTCCATTGTCTGGATGTGCCACAGTTTATTTATCCATTCAGCTACTGAAGAACATCTTAGTTGTGTACAAGTTTTGGCAATTGTGAATAAAGCTGCTATAAACATCTGTGCGCACGTTTTTGTGTGGACATGAGTTTTCAGCTCCTTTGGGTAAGTACCAAGGAGCGTGATTGCTGGATCAAATAGTTAGGGTGTGTTTAGTTTTGTGAGAAATTACCAAACTGTTTTCCACTATGGCTGTACCATTTTTGCATTCCCACCAGCAATGAGTGAAAATTCCTATTGCTCCACATCCTTGCCAGCACTTCGTGTTGTCAGTGTTCTGGATTTTGGGCATTCTAATAGGTGAATAGTGGTATCTTGTTTTAGTTTGCATTTCCCTGATGACATGTAATGTGGAGCATCTTTCCATAGGTTTACTTGCCATCTGTATATCTTCTTTGGTGAGGTGTCTGTTAACATCTTTGGTCCATTTTTAATTGGGTTGTTTTATTATTGTTGAGTTTGAAGAGTTATAGTTCGTTATCATATATGTCTTTTGCAAAGGTTTTCTCCCTGTCTGTGGCTTGTCTTTTCATTCTCTTGACAGTGTCTTTCACAAAAGAGAAATTTTTAATTTTAATGAAGTCCAGCTTATCAATTCTTTCTTTCATGGATCGTGCCTGTAGTGTTGTATATAAAAAGTTATTTGCCAAACCCTAGATTGTCTAGATTTTCTCTTATGTTTTCTTCTAGGAGTTTTATGGTTTTGCATTTTGTATTTAGGCCTGTGATCCATTTTGAGTTAATTTTTGTGATGGGTGTAAAGTCTATGTCTAGATTCATTTTTATTTTTTTCACATGTATGTCCAGTTGTTCCAGCATGAGTGCTTCCCAGCCCACCTCAGTTCCTGTCCTTCTGTATTTCCTCCTCATGGACTGTGTGTTTGTGTTTCTGCTCTAAAGAGAGGCTCCAAATTAGTTTCCCAAAATCTTTGTTGCTGTTAGTATTTCACTCAAAGTACAGCATCTCTTTTGTCCTACTTTTCATTTATTAAACCTCCTTGAGACTGTATAGCTTTAAATACTATATGTAGTATTCTGTCCTTGAGGTTAGGAAGTTGTGTTCACTGTACCTCTTTTGCGTATAATGTGATGAGCCAATTATTATCATGACTAGTTAATCCATTCGATAATGATTGGTCTTGGGTTTTATAAAAAAGATACCCTATAAAAGGGTGCTAGAATTCTAATGGTTGAAGTTGGATAATTAATTCTTACATTCTGTCGAGGAAGTGCTCCTGCTGGACCTTGTTCATCACCACAGTAGTTTAATAGAATGTAAATACAGCATTAAAATTCATAAACACAAACGAGATGTCTGCCATTGCTTTGCTCTTGACATGTGCTTTGATTTTTATGTAAAAGTCAAGAGACTTGGACAGCACTTATTGCTTTCATCACCAAGCATTTTGAACATTGTTGCCCATTGAATGTGTTATCACACACTGGGAGGATGTAAGGCGATAGATGTTGTCCTGAATTGTGTGTTTCACTGCCACAAGTCCAGAACATAAAGAAGTAGCTGAAAAATTCATAATTTTGATTGTGCTATAAGGTAATAAGAATTAGTTTCTTGTAGTACTTTGTTTAAGCTTTGACTTTATTGTAGAAATGTTACTAAACAGCATTATGGAAGATGTATTTTCAGGAAAGATGTTGAGAAGTAAATAGCAACTGTAGTTATAGAGAAATTTTAGAAAGTCAGTTCTAGAGAATGTTCTCATATGACTCTTCAGTTGAGTAACATTAGGTGGCACAGGGATGGCATTTAGGGTGCCGTTGAGGGGCAGCATGGGATTAAGGGCACAGACTCTGGGCCCACAGTGCCTGAGATTGAATCCTGGGTGGTCACTTCCTTGCTGTGCCTCAGTTTCTTCAACTATACAGTGAGGATAATAACAGCAGCTCTCTTCATACATGGTGAAGTTGTATGGAACCTGCTTAGAATAACGCCAGCTCCTCATATATTAAAAAGGTATGAATGTTAACCTTTGTCATTAAAACTATTCTCATCAAGAACATTCCTGATTCTTCAATACCAGAAAAAAATGTAAACAACAGAGGTATCCATACAATAGAAAATAACTTATATTCAACTCCTCATACTGAAGAGTCTTTAGGGAAATAATCTCGGCAGTTCTTGAGAAGGAGTCTGCATTTAAAAAGCCCCAGTTATTTATGATGAAGTTTGAGCATCTCTGCATTGAGGTCAAGGTTTTTGACCGTGGAAGTGTTCACATCCATCACATTCAAGGAGTGCTCACCTGTACAAGTACTCTGAATGTTATACAAATGGATTGAGTCTTCTTTTTCTTTGCTACCATAATTATCTTTTCAGAAGTAACATTTGGTGGCAAAATAAGTCTATAGTTGTTTTGATGAATGAATGAGGAATGAATGTAAAAGTTTTCACATCACACACGTTCTGCAGCACGGCATGTTAGCTGTTCCACACCGGCACAAAGAGTTGGCGTCATTGCTCAGAGCTGAGAGTAGGTCCAAAAAGACTCAAACTGTGATAAAATTTAGCAGGTACTCACTTTTTAATGGTAATTGTTGCATAAAGTTTACAACTAATAGCGGTTAATAGTGGTTATTTTTATGGCTTTTCTCACCTCCTCCACCCAAAGGGTCTGTTACTTCACTCAGTACCTCTGGCGTTGGTGATTGCATTTTCTTAGAAAATTTTGGATTTTGAATAGTAACACACTGATAAAGGTATATAAATAGCTCTACCCCCTGAGGATTGACAATGGTCATTACTCATTTATGCAAACTCCCTGGCCTTCTGTATCACTATAATTGCTCTTAGACCACTGCAATGCATGATAGCCTGCTCTGGTTAGGAACCCCAAACTTTATATTTACTTTGGGTGGGAGGAATACATGTCTGTTTTTCTCCAGGCCCAGGAGACAAGAGATGGGGTGCTGTTAAATAAGATAGAAATAGAGAATAAATGGGAGTTTTCTGGCTTGTGTATTCAATGGGGGGAGTAAAACATTTCAGACAGAAGTTCGTTTTTCTCTGGTTCTTCTGTAGCAAAAATCTAAGCAGTCTGCATGATACAAAAAAAAAGAAGGAACTCTATTTTCACAACCTCCTCCAGCCTCCAGCTCCTTGTGGACCCCTTATAGAAACAAGGAGCTCATTAGAACTACACTTAACCATCATTTTCACTCCCCACCTTCAGCCTTCGGGTGGAGGAGGTGAGAAAAACCAGGAAAGCCATAAAAATAACCGCTATTAAATTAGCTCAAATCTCGCAATAATGCACATTTAAAATAAATGTAGACTGTTCTTTTCCTATTTATTCCTGTGGTGGGAATTCTCTATGATGGACTACGAACGTTTGTTTCCAGTAGATTTTTTTGACATCTTAGTGTGGCTTGTGTGGGAGCATGTGAATTGCAGATGGGTCAATGTAAACTGACAACTTTGCAATGCTCTCCCAATGTAGAAACTAGATTTTCTACATTAGTTACTGTTTGTGCTGCAGTTATTTGTACTTCATTACCTATGAGCTTATTTCTTAATTGTTTCTGGCCTTGTGTCTTCCTGCATGTACCAAGATATTTGGAATAAACTTTGTTAATGTCCTGTGGGGCACATGACATGCCTTTGATTTATTTTTCATTGCCCACAACACTAGCAGTACTGGGCACTTAGTAGGTATTCAGTAAATACTTGATTAATCAATTGCACTTTCTGACTTTCCCCTCGGGGAATAGGGATAACTGATAATTTAGATTTAATGTCCAGAGAACCGATCATTTCCTAAGCTCCCCATGGTAAATGCGGTTCCCATCTCCTTCTTTTGTTTGGGTGTAAACCTTTGCTGCAATTACTAGTCTTTGCTCATTTAGGAAGGAGTCATTCTTTTCTTTCCTTATGGTTATGCTTGTCTCAGCAGAAACAGTATACAGAAGTGGCTAAGAGCATGGGCTAATCCTGCTTCTGTCGCTTTCTAGCTGTGTGACTTTGGAGGTTGTAATAGTGCCTACCTGTTATTGGGAGAGTTAAATAGATGTGAAAAGAGCCGAGTACATGGTAGCAGCTGTATTAGTGTTAGCTTTTATTAGTAGCCCACTTTTATAAAAAGTGAGTTTGTGACAGTCCTTTAGTTTCGTGAACTATGGAAATATTTGGAATTTGACAAGCTGTCTGGAAATACAATAAAATACAACTATTTTTTTTAGACTGGTTAGAGTTTTCTGCATTGGGTTTACTTCCCTTGACCTTGGGCTCCATTCTTCATCATAAGCTGTTTTCTTAAAGATTTTTCTCCCAGAAAAGACAATAATCTTTATGTCTAGAGCAGACAGGCTAAATTACAGACGAAAAATTGCTTATTTTCACCAGGTTTTCTCAGCACTATATTGAATATAAGTAGTCTCTAATGGGTTGGTATGACCTTGATAATAGTAATGTGTAGTCAATTTAGGCTTTCAGATTATATATTTTTTTTGATGAAAAGAGAGTTTGGTATTTTTCTTTTTAGGTAAAAGTATTTTAGAAGAAGAGCGCTGTAACTTGCTCTTTTCCTTGTTAAGCACTTTTAGACTATTAGATCTTTCTTAATTTTTATATTAAAGTATTATAAAAGCATTCTTCTGGCTTTAGCAAATGTGGTAACAGTGAATCAAGCACTATAGCAAGCCATTAAACATTACCTTCTCAGAGTCTATAGACCATTAGTTGAATATTTTAAAAATTGATCTCATAGATTGAGAAAGTAACTCCCCCCACCCCATTAGACCTCCACGGATTTAAATGACTTGGTTTTCATATCCTGTCATTTTTGAAATGTATTTATTCAGATCCATTATGAGAACTTAGGGTTTATGAACCCTCTTTCTTTGACTCCAGGGAAATTGGCCTAACTTTACAACTCATCTACGTTCCATGTTATCAATGAGCTGTCAAATTTGCTGTTTAGAAATCAAATAGCCTCTAAAATCCAGCTCTAAATCTCAATAGATTTCTTTCTAAGCACATCGGAATCATTGTCCACTGCTGTAAAGTGCTGAATTAGGTCAACCAGGTACTGTTTCTGACTCTACTCCTCCCTGTCAAAATGAAACTTCTAGTGCATCAATTAGGAAACGTATTGATTTTTTTTTAAAAAAAGGCTCTTATCCTAGATAGAACTTATAAACCAGAAGAGTCTCTCTGTATATTTACGTACAGACTTGATCAGTAACTCAAGATGCTCCCCTGATCTTTGCCAATTTGATGCTGGAGTACAATTTGCAGTGAACAGTGGTCTGTTTTATAAATGGGCTACCCAAGAGTATTCACTGCTTAATGAAGCAGGGAATGGAGGCACCATATTTAGAGTGTGTTTTGTTTTTGAAAGATGCATTTTAAAATTAGAGATGATAAAAATATTTTTAAATAAGTCCACTTTGCTCACTTAAAATAATCTGTATTGGTTATTGTCTATTTTAAGTAAATTAACTCAATGGGAATTTTAGATTACTCATAGTCCAAATTAGAAAAAAATTCCTGTGTTCTGTGTATTTAGTATTCACTAAAAACTCCTTCAAAAGTATTAATCCAATCAGATTTATAAGTATTTAAGTTAAAATGCAATTTATTCATGAACAAACATACATAAACTACAGAACACAATTGGATTGACTCCATATCATTTCATTTCTATTTCACAGGTGGTGCTTATAACTAGTTGCTTTTTTCCCATGTGAGCTCTGGCTTTATGTAACACAAATATTTTTATCTATCTAACTATCAAAAATAAAATATACAAGTGAATATTGCTTTCAAATAATCATCATATGGGTAGTTACACGCTTAGTAAATGTTGCTACTATCCCAAACATTTCTGTCACTTTTGTTTTAAAATTGCACCTGGAGTTCGAGACATATAGGTTAACTTTGTAGAATTAAGTTTTTGCTAAGTACATTGCTACCCAAATTGATTACCAACCTCATTCATGAACTTTTGCCTGGATGACTTGGCTGTGACCAAAAATTAAACCCATCTTCAAATAATGAAGATATGCATGTGACGATGATGCAGATTCTACAGACAGCTCAGCTTTGGAGCCATCCTTATAGATGACTTTGGGGACTTTCATAAATATAAACAGCTTTGTCACTGCCAAAGGAGGCAAAAATGTAAAAAGAAGGGTAGGAGTTTGCTGTTTGGTGGATGGGTAGCAGAAGAGGAGGTTGACTTGGCACTTACTGCCTCACTCTGGTACTGATTATTTTCACTTTCCTTCCTTCAAATATCAGTGTCATTTCCTCAATTCTGGGAACTGGTCTTGGTTCTCCCAATGAAACATTAGATTTTTATATGGAGTTGTGGGGGGTGATGGAGTCGTCAAAACAGTCTTTTGTACCATATGCAGCTTCTTCAGGTGTGAGGAATAGATAACTATAGGAAGATATGGAATCTAAAGTTAAATTACTTTTTCCTGCAGTGGCTGTGTGGTGTGATTAAAGAGTTAAACAGATTAAACAACTAATTAAATAATTAAAAAATATTTACTAAATGCCAAATTGTCATAGTTATTGTTGAAGACTCTCATAATCTGGGAGTCCTCTTTGTCTTCATTGAATGAGGATTTGATGGAGATGTGAACATGTAAATCACAGTACGAGAGCTAAATGACAATAGCTGTGACAGGAGAACTAGCAGAAGGCATTTCGTTATCTATTGATAGTAGCTTACGTTTGTTTTGTATTTTACAGTTGTCAAAATACTTCCATGTACATCATCTTATTTGCTTCTCACAGTAAGCATGTATAGAGACTAGATATTATTATCCTCATTAAATAATGATAAACAGGGTAGAGATTAGGAGATTTATGTGAGATCATAATTGCTAAATATAATACCAGGGGTAAAATCAAGATCTTTAAAAAGCAAACTCTAGGATTCAAACTGACATGAACAGGAAAATTTTTAGGCATTAGAATGGATCTTGAGGAAGATACAGGTAGGACATTCTGGAAAAATATGAAAATGAGAAAGTCCAAGCAATCGTCTAGATTACAATTGAGAATTGAGCTTTGCTAAATCAGAAGCTTCATGAAGGGGCATGCTGGTAGAAAATTCCTGTAAAGGAGATTTGTGGCTAGATTTGATTTTCCACTAGGGGTGACATTTGACAATGTCTCGGGGGCATTTTTGGTTGTCACAACTGGAGGGTTGAGGTGGCATCTATCTGGTAGGGGCCAGGATGCTCCTAAACATTATACAATCCACAGGACAGTTCCACAAAACAAAGAATTTTCTGGCCCCAAATGTCAATAGTACTGAGGTTGAGGAATCCTGGACTAGATTGTAGAGGACCAAAAATGTTGACTCAAGGAGATAGAACTTAACCCTGTAATTAGGGAGCCAGTGAGTTTTTTGTTTTAAGGAGGCAGCAGCTATACCCAGTGGAAGTAGGTCAGAAATGGTAATTTATAAAATCATTTTGATTTTCCAAGTTCTTTGGCAGAAATAGACTCTAGACTGCTAAGCTTATGCATACAGGAAACTACAAAATCACATTGTGGTAAGTTTTTCAGGAGCTCCTTGCAGGGCAGAGATGGGTCTTGAAAGGTACTAAAACCTTACAGGTAATCCTAGCTAGGTGTATGAGGTAATAAGAATTTAGCTTGCAGAAAGATGGAATTGAGCAGCCTATGCAAGTTTCTTTCACCTAAACGACTTGGGAGGCTCCTAAAAGGGCCCAAGGAGGCTGCCGATGCCTATAAATCACAGAGATGGCTTATAGCAAAGGTAGATGGTGCTGATGTGATGGATGCTCTCCAAGGCATCAGTGGGACATTCCTCACGGTGATGAGACGTGAATGCTGCCAGAGGTCATGAGAATCTTGGATTTATCCCACCATCCTCAATTCCAAATGGCTCGCCAGGTGAGAGTTTCCACAGCCCCTGCCCCTGCCCCCATTTTTAACCTTTGGCTGTGTGAGATTTCAAGTCTGAGATCTACACATGATGAAATTTAGAGGCCAGCCTCTGCCACATTTGTAATCATTTTTCAATGGATTTTCTAGCTTTTACTTTTCGGTTACATAATGTTGCTTTTCATTCTGTCATTGAGCTTCATGTGATAAAAACCTGGTTCCTCTCTTCTTTGCTGTTACATTTATTTCTTTGGGAGAAAAATTATACACTAACAATATAAGTCTGTTGCTTTAATGGGTAGAAAGAAGTGAAAGATAGACGCCAGGTTATCATTTCATAGTGTGCTCAATACCAGGATAGATGAATGCGTTGCATACCTGAGCAACCCCTGTTCCGGGCTGCCATCTGGGAAGAATAGGTTTTCAGTTATCTGGGATAGACTACCGTTTGCTTTAAGCAAAAGTGCACATTTGGTACAGCTGTAAACTACCTTGAGGGCCAAGAAAATATCAAACCTTATAGGTTGCTTCAAATTAATTCAATCCTGAAAAAAGTTCAGTCTGTAAAAATTTTATTTTTTATTTTCAGAATCTTGTCGCAGAGAACGTCTGTGTCCTGAGGCGTATGCGTTCCCTCCAGGACTAGGCGGTACTTCATCTTTTATTAATATTCTTGGTTTTTGTGGCTCTCTTTCAAGTCTGGCCAGATTCATCCTCTGGACCAACGTTCATTTGCAGGGGAATGTAAACCTATTTTTAGTCAGTTGCGTTTACCCAGTCTTTAAGGGAAAAGAATGTGACCATTACTCAGGAAGATATTTTAAACCTCTTAGGTTGGAGCTTTACTGAAGAAAACCACAAATGCAGTTGGAAAATGACTTAGGAAAGCATGGAGTGTGGTGGGTGACCCATTTTATTGGTTTGCTGCATTAACTCAGAAGAAATATATTGTAAATACCAAACGTTAACTCTGAGATAATATGGGGTTAAACCTAAATTTAGCTATTAGAATGAGGCTGCTTCCTGAATTTTATCAGTTTCTCCCCTTTCTTATTGAAATCATAGCTGTAGTTACTAAATACCCTTTAATGTCAATATATATGGCTGGCATTTTTCTTAATAGTTTAGGCATGACATTTCCCTGATATTCTGAATATATACTAATACAGTTTTTCTGTTTTTGAGGAAGCTTGGCCCTGAGCTAACATCTGTGCCCGTCTTCCTCTGCTTTATATGTGAGATGCTTGCCATAGCATGGCTTGATGAGCAGTGCACAGGTCTGTGCCCAGGATCTGAACTGGCGAACCCTGGGCCGCCAAAGTCGAGTGCGTGAATTTAACTGCTACGCCACCAGGCCAGCCCCAATATACTAATACATTTTAATGCACACATCCAGCATTTTATAGTTAAGTTTAAATTTTATTTTGTTGGCTATTTTTATTTTCTAATTCAATTAAGTTAACGGGTTAGGTAAAAAGCAAATGTAACTAGTTAGAAATTTATAGGCATGTACTATTTGGCAAATTTAAGAATGGAGTTATGTACGTTGTGTTGTCGGTTTTGAGGAGACATTTACTACTTTGATATGCTTGAAAAAGACAGCAACTAAACTAATGTTTGCAACTTTCATTTGGAAAGAGCAGATTTGCTATAAGGGAATTTATAACTAAAAGAAAGTTAAACATGCCTAGGGAATGTCTTAAAAATTCTCAATAGGCCTGGAGTCACTTTGATGATACTTGTCAAGATATTACTGAAGAGTCCTTTAGGATTTTATGGCACTAGGATTGATGAGAAAACAATAGAACTCAGGTTATATACATTCAGGTCATATTACATAATATGTAATGTGACAGGTTACTGAATTCATAGACTTCTGTGAACTTTGTAAATTTTAATGCTATGTAGTACTGAAAATGGTTAAATATAGTATTTATGGTCATTTCTATGAAAAGTTAGGCATTCGAAACTTGAGCTTGAGTGCAGTCTCCAGTTATAAAATAATATTCATCTTGCTTAATTTGTGCTTACAGACCCTTGTTTAGAAAAACAGTTAACCAAAAGATGTATGCAGTGGACTTTTCCTTTTGACTTTGGTTTTGCGTTCTAAGATCGAGAATCATAGGAGAGATTAATAATACTTACACTATGTTGGCTTGTATGCTTTAAACTATTTGAGTAAGATGATCTAAGCCCCTTAGGTAATAGATAATTATCTACATGATCCTCTATGTATTTTGTAAGATTCATTAAACAAAATCAAAATTTTAGGCAATTCATGCCTGTTGAGACGTGATAACAGTCATTTACACATTAAAGTCCAAATTATTGTCAATGTCTCATTTAAATAACATTCTGTCTTCCATAAATAATAGACTTCCATATCTAATAACTTGCTAAATGTATTTGAATGTTTACTAAAATGTAAGTCAGTTTGAATGACAGCCTTTGCCTGCAGACTAGCTTGGTTTATCTTTGATACATCCTCAGTGTTGTTCAATGAGAGATTATTTCTCCTCATGTAGTCAATGTTATAATCATGGTTGTGTAAAAGAATTATGATGTTATAATTCCTGTTAATGGCAATACCATAGATATTAGAAAAGTAGAGGTTTGACCATGAGTAATAAAAAGTCATTTATATGAATTTCAACTCACTTTCTGCCAGCATGTAGTAAATACTCAATAAAAATATTTTGGCGTATTTTAATTGTACTTTACTATAGCCAGGTATAATCATCCCTGTTGTCTTTTTCTGTTTAACTCTGCGCTGAGTCTGTATTTGTAATGCTTCTCTTTCTACAGCTAACCACCAACTGGAGTTGGCCAACATCGTTTTTCTCAGGGATGACTATATTGGTTTTCCATCTTTGCCATAACAAAGTATCACAGATTTAGTGGCTTAAAACATCCATTTGGGGCCAGCCCCGTGGCAGAGTGGTTAAGTTTGCCTGCTCTGCTTCAGCAGCCCAGGGTTTCCCATGTTCAGGTCCTGGGCATGGACCTGGCACTGCTTGTCAGGCTATGCTTAGGTGGTGTCCCGCATAGCACAGCCAGAAGGAACTACAACTAGAATATACCAACTATGTACTGGGGGGCTTTGGGGAGAAGATGGGGAAAAAAAGACCCACTGTTCTGTGCGTCAGAAATCAAGGTATAGTATGGCTCAGCTGGGTTCTTTGCTTAGCCTCTCACAGGCTGATATCAAAGTGATAGGTGGGCTCTGTTTTTTTCTGGCGATGGATCCACTTCCAAGGTCATTCTTGCACCTAGCTAAGCTCAGTTCCTTGCAACTGTAGGACAGAGGTCACCTTTTCCCTGCTGACTTGTCAGCCAGGGACCAGTCTGCTGCTGGAGTCTATCTGCATCCTTTCCCATGCTTCCTGCTTTCCATGTGTCTGGCCCTCTTCATCCTCAGCAACAGTGGGTCTAATCCCTCTTCAAATTTCTCTGACTTCAGCCAGAGAAAGTTCTCTGCTTTTAAGGGCTTATATGATTAGATTTGGCTCACCTGGATAATCCAGGCTGAAGTCCCTATGTTTTTTTTTTAAGATTTTATTTTTTTTCCTTTTTCTCCCCAAAGCCCCCCAGTACATAGTTGTATATTGTTCGTTGTGGGTCCTTCTAGTTATGGCATGTGGGACGCTTCCTCAGTATGGTTTGATGAGCAGTGCCATGTCCGTGCCCAGGATTCGAACCAACGAAACACTGGGCTGCCTGCAGCGGAGCGTGGGAACTCAACCACTCGGCCACGGGGCCACCCCCCTGAAGTCCTTATTTTGATGTTTGCAACCGTAACCACATCTGCAGAATCCCCTTTGCCATGTACCATCTTCACAGGTTCCACAAATTAGGCTCAGGACATCTTTTGAGTGTCATTCTGCCTTCTAGAATGGTGATAAAAACAAACTAAAGAACTAGCCCAGGTCCTCGCTAGTTTCCCCCACTAGCCATGTGTGACCTTGACTGTGATGTACTCATTGGATCTGTCGGACCAGGAAATCTTACAAGTCCGTTCTGGCTGTTTTCACCATGAAAGCTTGAACCTCTCTCTCTACTTTCCTTCTTTCTCTCTTTATTCTTCTTTTCTCCCTCATATCGTTTTCACTCAACTCTTTTCATTTGCTCTTTTATGTCTGTTTTTCTCACTTTTCTTTGCTCTTTTTTTCTGCAGTGTTTGCATGCAACTCAAATGACTTTTGACCAGTAACAGAATTTTTTTCATATCTCATTTAATTGTGATACCTAACCCAAACAGACGTGAGGCTATTTTAGCCTTTATTCCAGTTAACATATGTTAAATGTTTCACTTCAGGAAAATTAATGCGTGTGATTATAGCATGATGCTCTAAGCCTGTAGGACAGAATTGTGTAATATATGGAATATTACCATATTAACTTTCTAAAATCTGAAAAATTTTGAGTTCTGCAACAATCTGACCTCAGTTGTTGTTGGATAATGACTGCTTCCTGGGTACTGTAGTCCTGCATTCCTGTGATATGCCATATGGTATTATGACCGTCTTTCCCTCTTTATGGTACTAGGTGTCAAATATGTGTTTAAAATTAAAATGAATCATATTTGACTTTGTTTAAAGTACTTTTGAAAATTGCCCACCCATTGTGCTAATAACACACGTCACTTTTGAGAACTGATGTCACAGGGCCAGGCCAGAGAAATACAGACTCCAAGCATGTGTTGCCAAAACTATTGAAAAGCAAAACGTGCATTAACCACGGAGGGAGGAGGCCTGTTACTTTCAGGGATATGCTTGGTTTTCAGTTAACAAAAATTTCTGGGCATTATTCCAGAATTTAAATTTACAGTGTTGATAGCAGGACATGAATTTGAAAGTTGCAAGATTATGCTAATCGTAGTGGATTCCCATGGGATACACTGGACCTCTCCTAGGCTGGATACAAATTGTGATGGGAAAATTTACTGTGTATATGTAGCAATCTTGTTAATTTACTAATTCATTTAATTCATGATGCTAAAAATAATATTTTTCTTTAGCTTATTCCTTCATCTTGAATTTAGCCGCTGCTATCACTTCACCACTTCATCTAATTAATTTCTTCACTTGACTTTTAAAAGGCTAAAGAAAGTTATTCCAAGAATAAACTGATGGCTGATTTTTAAATTATTAATTTACAGAAGCATAATTGCGTTTATTTTCTGGCAGTGTTATACAATTAATATTTAAACCGAGACTCTCAAGTTTGAGCTATGAGTATGTTGACACAGAGTTAAATATCTCTCAGAATAAGGTGATGAAAATTCTCTGCTCCACCCCTATCCCTTCTGGAGTTTTATCAGGTCAGCTCCAGGTTAGTTATGTTAGCAATGAGCCTCAGGCTCTGATATTTCTGTCAGGAATTGTTAGGATCGGCCCAGAGAATGTTGCTTGGCTACCCTGAGGTGTATGCTACACGATGGAAATGGGCTATGAGCTTGTAGCGGTTCTTTATTTACAGTTCTCTGTGATTGCTGTTCTTTGTCTGTGCTTCTCCGGATCCTCCCAAAGTACCAAGGGCGTGGTGGTGGTGCGGTTGCTGTTGTTGCCGCTGCTGTTACTGTCTCTCCTCTACGCTCACTGACTGATTTCTGGACTGAAATAACCTTATTTAGATACCCAAAGACTCATTTAAACTAAAATATATCTACCATGGCAAATGATTATTGTTTAAAATATGACATCCAATTTTATCATAAAGTTCTATAACAGCATTGCAAATAATTTGGAATTCTGGCTTTCCTTTTCTTGGCTAATTTTTCTCTTCGACAGGAAGTAAATGGTAGGTAAAATGAAGAAATAAATATTTCTTTCTTCTTGTCCAGCCCATCTTCACTTCTTTTGGGTGAGAAACACTTATGGGAATGGAAATTTTACTCTCGTCTCTTAGCCATCGTGAGTTTATTACCTGCTAGTATTTCATAGTCCTTTGAATCAAAGTGATCTAATTCCTTTAAATGTTTTTTGCCCCACCTTCTACTGTTTGTTCTAGCTTCAGTTTATCACCTAATGATAAAAGTAGCACTTCCTTGTTTTTGTCCAAAAACCTTTATCTTATACGTTTCCAGATGAGTGTGTGGGGTGCGTGGAAATTATAGTTCTGGTGTTCTATAATTTGATTAGTCTCCAGATTACCAGATAATTTTTAACCTGTTTTTATGTAACATTGTTGCACTTTTGATCATATTCTCTGTCAGTCTTTGAGAATATGGTCTCTCTCTTTTTTTTTTTTTTTTTAAAGATTTTATTATTTCCTTTTTCTCCCCAAAGCCCCCCAGTACATAGTTGTATATTCTTCGTTGTGGGTCCTTCTAGTTGTGGCATGTGGGACGCTGCCTCAGCGTGGTCTGACGAGCAGTGCCATGTCCGCGCCCAGGATTCGAACCAACGAAACACTGGGCTGCCTGCATCAGAGCGCGCGAACTTAACCACTTGGCCACGGGGCCAGCCCCATGGTCTCTCTCTTTACCAGTGGTTCTCAAAGTGTGGTCTGAGGATGCGTGGAGGTCCCACAAATTTTTCAGGGATTTGTGAGGTCCTCCCTTTTCCAACTACATATCTCTGTGAGGTCACATTATTTTTATATACTTTAACCATGACAATATATCTCAATAGAATTCACGTGGCTTTTATGAAGCCAGATAGTAAAGAGATTTACAAAAATGTAGAACAATGCCATTCTTCTCATTATTTTTATTTTAGAAAATAGTTATTTTTCACAGAAGATATGTATTAATGTGCACTGGGTATAATATTGTTATTTTAAATGCATTAACAATTATTTAAACACTTGTCTGTTTTAATTCTTAATAGGAAGTGTTGATAGACACAACTCATATAAATAAAAATCACTGTGCTCCTCAGTAACTTTTAGTGGTTTACAGGGGTTCTGAGACCAAGAATTTGAGAAGACCCGCCTTATACACCTCATAATTCCTAAACTTGCATTCCTTTGAACTCTTTTCTTTGAGTTCTAGCACCTGGGTGCAGGAGGCTTTATAAGTATTTTCTGTTTAGTTTCTGATACTTCTATTTAGTTTTCTGACCTAAAAAGATCTGAAAACAGTGCTCTGATTTCTGATATGTCCCCAGTGGATTTGACTGGTTTACAGAGTGGTGGCCTGGGGCGAGGAGGCTGCAGCAGCATGTTGCCTCTGAAGCTCTTGAAGTCATCAGTGAGTAAAGAGATTGACAAACAGCCACACACTCACCGCTCAGCTTCACGGAATCTCAGCATTTTTCTATATTTGCTCTTTTTGACTCTGACCTTCCTATCTCCTCCTTTCTCCTCTTTCTGAGAGCCCTGTCATTACGTTGGGCCCACTTGGATAATCTCCTCATCGCAAATCCTTAAATCTGCAAAATCCCTTTTGCCATGTAATGTAACATACTCACCGGTTTCAGAGATTAGGAGGTGGACATCTTGGAGGAGGCCATTGTTCTGCCTACAATGGGTATACATATCTTTAAATTTACTAGATGTTAACAAATTACTCTCCAAAGTTGTTTTACCAAGTTTTTCTTCCGCTAGCAGTGCAAGAATCGATCAACTTCTTTGTCCACACCTGGTATTATCAGGCTTTAATGTTTTTACTACTTTTAGGTATAGAAGATTGTATTTTCCTTATTAGTAATGTTGATCACCTTTTCATTTGTATATTGTCCTTTTGCATAATCATTCTCTTCTTATATTGTAAATCACTATCATACCAGTATATAGTTTGGATTATTTTGGTTAAGAATATTTGCTCATGTTTCTTCCCACTCATGTAGCCTGTGCAATCTTCTTGCAGTTTATTTCTGTAACTAACATTTTACTAGCCAGAAATACTTAGCACTATCTACAAACTGAAAGACATTTATCAAGATGTAAAATAAAACCAATCTTAGACTTGATGACGATTGAAATTAATCCAGAGATTTACCAGAAAACTACTTTTGTGTACAATGCTATTCTTTTAAGCGTATCCTTGGTGGTTTAAAATGTACGCATTCCTAGATCCATGATGACTATTCATGATTAGAGCTAGGACATCGTTGTCTATTGGTTGTACTCAGCAGGAACTCCTTTTCTGAACTGTCCGGTTTGATTTAAATGCTATCCTATCCTTTCTAGCCTGGGCACTTTCTATAGTCTCTTACCCAATTCCCCTTCCCTCAGTACCATGTACTGTTGGTCCAATCTATATATATAGTTTTGGAGCCAGACTCATCTCTCCAAAGCATAAAGCATAACTTGGGGAAAATTTCTCCGCAGATGCTCCTAACAGATTTCATAACCTTTCTTCTTTCATGGATCCCATTTAGAATTTAAAGACAGTTATAGATCTTTTTCCAGTGTGTATGTATACATACACACACACACACACACACACACGCACACACACACTCTGTAATCATCGTCCCAGAGTGTTCATTGACCATCTCTATGGTATTTGTCTCCCAAATTAAAACATCTGACTTGCGGGATAAAGATGAAACTGATTAGCCCACACATCAAATCATGATGTTATTTATGATCTGACCCTAACTACCTGCCTCTCCAGATTAACTTCCCACTACTATATCCTGCATAAACTTTCCGCTGCTTGAAATTCTTCAAGCATTCTATGCTCTTACCAGTTGAAGCGAACTTGGAGATTCTGTCTATAGGATCCTGATATCTGTTTCTGGATGTCTGATAACCATATCAATAGGTAGAAGACTGCCCGTGCCTTTGCCGAATGCTGTAGATGACGTTCAGAGATTTTGTTTTCTCCTTCTTTGCTCTTAGTTGTTATGTCAGTGTATCGGCTTTGAATAGGTTTCACGCCAGCAGCCCTGGACAAGGGCAGACTCTATTTCCTCCAAACCACATGAAAACTTTGGGATAATTATTTGCTGTTCGTTGTCTTTTTTAAAAATATCCTATTTCTTGATTTCTTGTAGTGTTCCACAAGTCATAGCTTTTTGGGGTGTCTGACAGTGGGAAGAGTGAGAACCAGAATAGCTTAGTGCTTATGAAGGTGGGTTCTAAAGCCAGACGGACTGTATCAGTCAGCAACCTGACAGTTACAAGTTTCAGAAAATACATTTCAGATTGCTTTAAGTAAGCGCAGTTTTTGACTCATGTAACCAAAAGTCCAGCAATATATTTTCTTCAGTTATGGTTTGATCTCAGCTCCTGTCCTATTTATCTGTGATTATCTTGGCTGTGTCATTCTTTTTTGAGTTATCTTTTCTTTAGAATACTTTTTCTCGTAGAAAAATAGCTGCCCTACTTCCAGGTCTTAGACCCTATATGACACCATCCAAAAGTATAGAGATTGCTCTTTCTCATCCCTAGATCAGCAGCCTTCAGAATTACTTTATTTGGAACAACATAGACTACCTGCCGACCCCTGTGGCTAAGGAAATCCCATGTTGGCGTCTAATGGGGTTGGTGCTCATCAATATAACAATTGTCTTTGAATAAATAAATAAATTTAGCGTATCTAAAAATGAGTGTCTGGAGGACAAGAATATTTGAGATCAATCCCAGGGGCGTAGATTCCCCATACATCATACCTGGACTCAACCACTTAGATATAGCTTGACTGATCAAAAAAGTTAAATGAATAGTTTAAGACACCGCACTTTACTGGCAGAATCTTATATGAAAAATATTTACCTCAGAGGGTTATGAGCGTCAAGAAAAGGGAAGAGTCAGATTTTCCTCTGCTTGCCAGCTAGTAAGTTAGCCTGCCACAGTTGATGTTGGCTGGCAAGAGACACAAGAGTCCTGATTCGGATACAAAGTGTTTTATTCCTCACAGCAATAGCAGTAGAGGAGGATTAGCGTTTGCACTGGTTCCCTCATCTCCTCTTTCCACAGGGCCATGCAAAGAGGGCCTGATGATGCCTGTGCGTGCTGTGGGTTGCATTGTAGAAAAGGAGCGTACCAAGCAAGATTAGGGAAACCTGCCTGATCTTGCCCTGGACAGAGTCATTATCTTGATTATACTGGACAGTAAACAAACCTTCCCTTTGCTCCAGAGAGAGGTACTGTTTCTATCTTCTAATGCTATTTTGTACACAAACATCCTTGAAAAGGGTCCAGAACAAAGGCCGTTTGTGCCTCTGCTTGCAAGACACGCATAAATGTGAGGATCCTATGGAAAATTGTCTCCCAATAATAACCATCTCTCATTTCTGCTCCATCTTGGCTTCTGGAAAATTTTCTCATGAGTATACCACTCCACTGACCATTCTGATTAATCTGGCTCACAGAAGCTGCATCAAATCTGTTTAATTTGTCTCATACAGTGTTTAATTAAGACTACTATCAACAGGATTCCAAGCCACATGATGAGCCAAACTCATCCTCCAGGGGTCCAACTATGCCCTCCAGAGTGCTAAACCTAGCCAACTGAACAAATCCTATAACATCAGGGTGGATCTTAGAAAACCTGGTGGCTTTCTGAATTGACCTTTCCAGTTAGCTTAAGGCGTTAATCCAGGCATAGCAGGATAGATTACTGACTGCATAGTCATTGCCTTAGCCCAAAGTGAGTAAGTCTAGGGCACTTCTATCATCCACGATAGCCTTGGCCAGTGAGCTCAGGCTGACCTGAATGCTTTCCAGGGCCTAGGTGGTATCACTGATCACTTCAGCCAAAGTCAGGGATAGATCTCACACCACCTTTTCTAATTAGCTGGCTCCTGTTGTAGGGAAAACTGCCCACAGGGTGTGCATAAGTAACAAGTCAGTTATGCCTCTGGGAAGCTCATCCAACTAATAAGGGTAATGTCATTTTTCATAGATTTCTGCAGTTTTCTGAAAGCTGTGTGATCTGGTGGTAGTATTTCTAGAAGCTGTTGTAAGGTTGCTTAAAACAGCGCCTTCCTGTATTTAACAGAACCTGTGAGTCCCTGTATGATCTGGCCTTTCCCCACCTTGCTAGCTTTATCTTGTCCTAGGCTTCCCCTCATTCTTTGCGTTCTTTAATCCCCTTACGTTTACTATGCTCTCTTTTGCCACATAGCCCTTGCACAAGCTGGGCCCTCAATGTAAAATGCTTTCCCACCAATCTTGGCCTAATTAATTTCCATTTACCCTTTGTTGTCTCTATCCTCTCCTATCCTCATTATCCTATTATCCTGTATCTTGTACTTTTGAGGTATTATGTACTGCTTCATAGTACTTGTCACAATTTTAATTTACATCTGTTAATTTCATCAGCTATTCATTGCTAAACTGTATGTGTGTGTCAAGTCCTTGGGCAGTCATCCCTCGTGTGTCAGACGTGGCTCATCATAGTTGGCTATAGCTTAATTGACCAGGAAAGGAGATCCAGTAATAAGACACCAAGTAAAATACAGGATGGTGTGATTAGCAAAGGAAGCAGCAAGTAAGATGGACCAAAGAGACTTTTGAAGCACTCAAGTGGGAAAACACACCTTGAGGCTAAAGAGTGTAGCATTGCTTCATTGAAATCTGTGGCAGTCCACCAAATGGGCAGGCAACAACTTAGAGGTGACTTAGTTTGTACGTAAACCCCATGCTGCTTAGAAGGCTTCATAGAAAAATCCTTCAAAGAGACAGGGCACAGGAAATGGATTTCAGATGATTGATTCCTCAGTTGGATCCTCAAGGGATTCAGGATGGGGACCTCAGGATGATCCCTGGGACTTGGGTCTGTTCAGTCAAATGAAGAATAGGGGCAGTGTTCACACGAAGTTGCCATTCCAAATTTACCTTGAAATTCTTTTTATTCCACTTGCACTTTGTTTTAGTTTTTTATGAAGGTAGTTCATTGTTATGGTAGTGGAAACACTCAAAATAATTACTTTCAACCATTTTCCCACTTGGCTGTAAGCTGCTCAGAGTCGGGTACTCGGTTATTTTCTGTGTCCCCATCACCTAGCACAGTGCCTGGGGTGTACTGAGTAGTAACTGTGAGGTTTTGTTCTATGGGCTCTGGAGAGAGATGGCTCAGTTTCAGCTTCCTCCTGGGATATTAAGGCTCAGAGGATTCTTGCAAGAACTGTGTGACGTAATGGATAGGAAGCACTTAGGAAGTGCCTGGCACACAGTCAGTGCTCAAAGAATATTAGCTTTCATTTTTAGGAATGTAACATCACATCCTCCCTATGTTTCAATGGAGTTTGGGAATCTTAAAATCAGTTGGACATTAATGCCTATGTTAGTACAGGTAATTAGTGGTAATTGCAAGTTGAAAGGCTCATCTTGGCTGTTCTCCTTCAGGTAGTGACTCAGGGATCCAGAATCCTTCTATTTTTCCGTTCTGCCTGTGCCTCCTTGGTATTCTCAACTGCATTCTCCTGTCCAGCTGGCTAATAGGTGAAGAGAGAGAGTATGTAGGATCAGGCAGGTGGATTTAGGGCCCAAGTCTAGTGGTGCTGTAATTGCCTTCTACCCACCTTCTGTTGGCCAGAGTTCAGTCCAATAGCCCCATATAGATGCAGGAAGACTGGAAAATGTAGTCTTCCTGGGTGCTCAGGAAATGGCATGAGGCATCATTGTGTTTCTGTTGCAACAGATTTCATTAATAATTACCAAATATCCATGATAAACTTGAAATAATATCATTTTCACTGCATTTAATCTAGTTTTATTAATGTTGTTGTTGTTATTTTCATTACATTTGTTTTCACAGATTGCCTGGTATGGCCATGTCCTGCCTATGGGTAGATTCAATTTGACAGCTGGAAGAACAGTAGGAAAGATGGCAAAAACAAGGGACTTGCCTCCAAACAGGCACCATGAAACTGTTGGAGCTGTTTTATGTCTTGGAAACCATAAGAACTGCAGAGATTTTTCTTTATGATATCTATTGATTTCTCATTAAACTCTCCTTTGATTTAATTGTAGGTTTAAATAGATCTCATTTTAGGCTTTACATTTGATCTTGAGGTTCTAGTTAACCTAAAGCTTTCTCTAGTAGGCTCATATATATATATATATGATATGTCTGATCTGATAAGCTTTTCGAAGTTATTTCTCAAGAGACTCCTGCTCCATAGGTCAGATATTATCTCTATTGCACCAAGTAGAGGTACTTAATTCATTCACTAAGGCAACTGATCATGTCAGTTTGACATCCACTGTTCTTCAGCAATATTTTTAGTCATTCTTTATTCTCTATACATGTTCTTAATTCATTTGATGAAGAGAGTTTTGGATTCCCCTAGCTAAGAAACAAAAGTGGCTGAGTGTCCTCCTTATTGTTTTAAACCTGAGGGATTATTAGATGCATTACAGCTTTGTTAAGCTCAAGGCAATTTAATAATTTGAACATTCCAAATCATAAGAACATATAAAACAACTAGGACAGCAACAGTTTAAGTAGGACATTTCCTTTCTAAACACTGAGAAGTAGCAGCGTTAGATGAGTCATCATGGAACTAACACTCTGCTCCTACATCTTGACCTTTGCAATCACTAAAGACTCTGAAACTGTTTGTAATGATTGGCTGGTTTATCTTTGAGTCTTATCAAATGTTTTTCTGTATATCATCAAATGTATACGTGATTTGTTGATGGTTAGAGTTATATGTGGGCAAACTTAGATCTGGGTCATGAGGTTACATTAATGCTCCCACCTCTTGGAGACATATGGTTTTGTTAATACTACCCTAGTTGGGATTTCTGCTCCTAGAGCAAGAGGCATAAGAGTAGAGTGCAAGCCTTAAGGTTTCTCCTCCTTGGTTTTGGAGAGCTCTAAATCTAGATCATAAAACTGCAATATGCCTGGTATGTATTTTTATGTTAGGATTCATGATATTAGGATTAAAGGCTCATATGATTGACTACTATCATGCACCATGTAATGACCCTTCAGTCAACAGCAGAGTGCGTATATGTCAGTGGCCCCATAAGATGAGTACCATTTAGCCCAGGTGTAGAGTAGGCTGTACCATCCAGGTTTGTGTAAGTACTGTAGGGGAAAAAATTTTTCCTCTACCCTGCTAGGTTCTTCTGGTCTGGGAATTTAACTGACATGAGATAGATTAACAGGAGGAAAACAAACAAAAGTTTAATGACATATGTACATAGGAGGAACCCAGGAAAACTGAGGAACCTGCTAAAATGGTTGAAGCCTTCACCTTAAATACCATCCTCATCTAAAGACAAAAGAAGATGTTGGGGATGAGGAGAGTCAGGAATTTCAAAGAGAAGGAAGACAGTTCACAAGTAGGTTAAAAGCAGCAAATGTTTGGAAAATAAGTGTTTGGCCACACCGAAGCAGAAGAACACAGATGGGAGTCCCCAAAACAGGCTTTTCTAGGTTCCTCCGTGTCTACCACCTCGTTGGTGTTATGCTAAGGTGATAGCTTACTTCCTGATACAGATTTTTTAATCCGAATTCTTTTAGGCAGTTAAGGGAGAGGTAATAAGAAAAACTCAGTCTTTTCTTTCTTAAAAATAATCAACCTGAAATAATCCTCATGATAAAGAGACATATTTTGGGGTGGCCAGTTTTGTTCCTGTTCAGTACAATCTGTAATATTAGCACAATGACAAAATCGCCTGACACATTTCTCAAAACCTGGTTTCATCATTAAGGGACACATGACTGCACATTTCCCTCTAAGCTGTATTCTTTCATTTTGTCTGTCCCCTAGAACTCCTGAAAAAGGACTAAAGTTGAAGTTTAAATATTGTATCTTTCTATCCATGGTTTCCATGTAGTTCTTTATTCAACTGTGTTTAGTGACCACATCTAGGAGCTGTTTCCACCAACTGTGTGTACTGAGATGGTCTTAACGAGATTTGTTTATCAGCATGAAACTTCACCATCCAGTAAGATGTCAAAGGCATTTTTTTGTCAGTAAGACCTTTCTGGACCTTGACTGAAACCTGAGGATTCAGAAAGATTGTCAATGCTGTTTTTCTTTGATTTATTATTTTCTTGACTGTTGTATTTTTGTGTTTTATGTGTGCTTAGCAGCTCTGTGCACAGTTTTATTGACTTCTAAACTAAGCATATAGAACAAACTCTGTGGTATAAAGTGCTAAGTCAGTGAGCCACAGGGAGCACATTATATTGAGGTTCTGTGCTCACTCTATGCTGATTGCTTGCAAGTGCAGTTCAGGAAGCCAGTTATGCTCTAACAAGCCCTGAATGATCTAGGCCCTGTTCACCTCAGAAATTAGCTCAAAAAAGGAAATACCATCACCACAATTAATCATGGCCCATCGTTTTCATATCATATATGGGAAGGTTCTGCAAATGTTTCACTTGATGAACTCTTCCTACAATATATCCCCTGTTTATAAGGAGAGGCAGTGTAGAGGAGTGGTTAGGGGCTGGACTTTTTTGAGACTGAGTTCAAACTTCAGTTTTACTACATAATAGCTGTGAGATGTTGGTCAACGTACTACAACCAATGCTACTGTTAATTCTAAGGGCAAATACAGAGCACTACTGTGTGTCAGGTACTAAGTTTTAAAAAATGTTCTTTCAATTGTCATCCCCGATTCCATCATGCAAGTATTTTTCTTTTTCCATTCTGTAGGTAAGGAAAATACTGAAACTCTGATTCTCACATTCCTCAACTGGAAAATGAAAGAAACAGTACTAACATAATAGGAATGTGGTAAGGATTAAAGCAGATTTGGTATATAATAGTGTCTTTCATTAAACATGTGCTCAATAAATGTTAGCTACTAATATCATCACAGTTGTATTAGGGTTCTCCAGAGAAATAGAACCAATAGGATATGTATATATATATATATATATATATATATATATATATATATATATATATATATAATTGGGATTAATTACTATTTAATTAATAAAATTAGGAGATATATGTATATATATATTATGGAGGCTGCTAAGTCCAAAATCTTCAGGATAGGCTGGTGCTATGGGAGACCCAGGGAGAGCCAGTGTTCCAGTTCAAAGGCCATCAGGCAGTAGGAGTCAATGTTGCAGATGAAGTTCAAAGGCAGTTAGCTGTAGAATTCTCTCTTATTCCAGGGACAGTCTATTCAGGCCTTCAGCTGATTGGATGAGGCCCACCCACATCATGGAGTGCAATCTGCTTTACTCTACTCATTAAAATATTAACCTAATCCAATGCGAAAGTCTTCTAATTTAAATGTTAATCTCGCCCAAGAACATTCTCGAGCACCCAGAATAATGTTGGCCCAGTCAAGTTGACACTTAACCATTACAGTAGTATATCTGATATAATAATTAATATGATAAATATATTTTCCTGCTAAATATAATCTTGTTAGGAGAGTGACCATGTCTAATTTAGTTTTGATATTTTAGGGCTTTATTTTCACCTGAGATAATATTATAAAAGTCTGTGTATGGATGTTTGTGTATATATGTGTGTGTGTGTGTATGTGTGTGTTTTGTTTTGAATCTAAAATCATCCATTTCATCCATGTGGACAAGGACATTGCTTTTTTTGCTTATTTTGGGGGAAGGAGCATCCTTCTTAACTCCTGGATTCCTGGGAATTTGGGCATCTGCGAGGGATGTTGAACAGTGACTCCATTTTGCTCCAGACGTAACTGTTGTCAGGTGGGGAGTGTGCCTAAATGCCATTTTCCTGAGGATTTGTTCTAATGCTGAGACCCAATAGAGCACTCTTGTATCAAAATTATATTTGACCAGGAGGTCATTTTGTAAGTTCACCTTAATATTTGGAAGAACTCAGTCAAAATCCGTGCTTTGAATACTCTGCTGCAGTTCGATTCCTCTATTTTAATTGCTAAAAAAAAGGAGAGGAAATTATACTTTCTGTTTGTAAACTCTTTGTGTTTTGTGATTCTCTTGTCACTGCAACAGCACCTTTCTAGTTATTTCAAGGCCTTGAAGTGGCCCCTGGAAGATGTGTTCTGACTGGCTTTGTGTACAAACATGCAGCAACCATAGTGAAGTCGATGTTGTGCTTGGTTCCCTAGCGTCACACAGTCACATGTGTCTTTGTGTGCAATTGGAGTAATTTGAAACAAAATACCCTTTTATCAGAAGATATCTGACAATTAATCATTTCCTGTATGTACATTTTTTTTTCCGCTGGACTTGTTTGCAAAAACTAAGGCTCACAAACATTTGCTTTAACTCTATTAGGCTCGTTATTCAGTAGTAAATTTTCAGCACTAAAGCTGCTCTTTAGCTTAACCTCTTATGGAGTGACTGTTCTTTTTTTCCCCCATGCTATCTTTGGACCTTCAGAACCATGCTAACACTGAGATTGCTGATTGTAAGAGGAAAGTCAGAAGAAGGGAGGAAATACAGAAATTTGACTCTGTACAGCTGGTTGAACTTCTGTATTGAAAATAACAATGGGATGAGGTGAGAGGGGAGGTCACTATGCTACCTTGGGGAAGCCAGAGTAGAAAGAATATGAAGGGGCCGGCCCCTGGGGCCAAGTGGTTAAGTTCTTGCTCCCTGCTTTGGCGGCCCAGGGTTGCGCCACTTTGGATCCTGCATGCAGGCGGGGCACCCCTCATCAGGCCATGCTGAGGTGGTGTCCCACAGGACACAGCTAGAAGGACCTGCAACTGAAAAATATACAACTATGTACTGGGGGGATTTGGGGAGAAAAAAAAAGAATATGAAGGGAAACAGGAACAGAACAGAACAAAACAAAACCCCAAGATTGTTAAAAATCTTAAACAGAGGGCTAGTAATCCTGCAATTCTGTCACTTGCTGTCTTAGGCAGAATGAATCTGCCTACTCCTCCTTAAAAATCTTCATTATGAACAATGATAGAAAGGGAAAAGGGCAAAAAGAAAAGAAAATTTTCCTCTAGCATATGAAACGTCCAACTTCTCTCTCCGATAAGCAATACAGAGCCCTGCCGTGACGTTCTCATGTTACGTAATTTGTGTGTAAGGATTCCCAGTGGGTTACATTTGTAGTTGGCCAAAAAGAAGATTGCTTTCTTCCTTTGAGACTCTGGTGAGATGCAGATTTACAGACTTAGTGCCTGTTGTCTCTTGAGGTGATGCGTCTGCTGCCTCTTCCTTTTGGCAGTCACCCTGGAAGGAATGTCTTTAGAGTTTATCAGTGGCTCATGGTTGCCCCTTAATGATGGGGACCCTCTGATGTTCAGGTCCATAGAGTGGAGTAAGGACTAATACATGTGGTTAAAAATGAGCAAAGGGTAGATAGAGTAGAATCTATTTTTGTTGGCCCTGCTTTTTTTAATTTTTATTTTTTAAAAATAATGTCTGGATAGGGAATGACCCTACAAATAATTTAACAAAGTTGACTTCTGCTGTTGACCTCAAAAGTCTTCTTGACAGCCATCTCTAGCAATCAACTTTGGCGAAACCTTAATAGTCTCCCCTCCATTATTTGTTTGGACAAAGTCTCAGTCCACCAATTTCCTAAACTTAAATGTGATAGGTAGATGCCCATAATGAGAAGAAACAGACTATCAGCTATTGGCGAGGTGAGATTGTTGCAGAGGTTTGAGATGGAGTAAACAAACACCTTGGCTCATTCTGTGCACTCCGCTGCAATTAAGAATGTTTGTGCTGATTGATGTAGCTTCTTGACTGAGACTTCTGGCTCTACAGACAGCAACAAGCAGCAGAAACCTCTCCCTGAAGATTCATGCTGCATATTAGCAAAACAGTTTCTATTGGTACCTACTCTCCTATTATGACGCTTCTGGGAGAGAAGCTGTTTCAAAGGCCGCAGGGGTTCTTTTCCGCCTTGGGCCTCTGAACTGAATATTCTCCCACAGAAGCTCCTGACCCAGATCTTCCCTAGGCAGGTGTCTTTCCATTGTTTGGAAATCAGTTCAAATATGTGCTTTTCTGAGACTCCTTTCCTGGCTCCAAACTAAAGCAGTACTTCCTGTCACTTTGTCACTTCAGCTGTTTTGCATAACGCTATCACTCTGTGTATCTATTGTGTGTTTTTCTCCATCCCACCTCTAGAATGGAAAGATCCAAGAGAAAGAGGGAACTTGCCTTTCTATTTGGTGCTGCATTCCATATATATATAGTAGATGCTTTAAAAATATTTGTTGAATGAATTGTTGACGTTCAGAAAACAGAGCCACCTCATGACTTTCATGTATAGCTATTTATGTGTAATAATAATAGCAATAACCACACTTCCTAACATGATTTGAGGGCTGTGTCCCAGGCACTATGCCTTAGCACAATGCTTTACCTACTTTTCTCATGTCGACCTCAAAGTAACCTTAAAATTTAGACAGTATCATATCCCCATTTTATACATGCAGAAACTGAGGTACAGGAAGGTTCCTACCACTTGGCGCAGCTCACATAGCAGGAAAGTGGCAAAGCTGGGATAAAACACATGCAGTCTGATTCTGAAGCCTTTGCAGCTAACTGTGTATGAAAGCCCAGAGGCACTGTTTTCTGGAACATGACACAGTTTCTGAGCTTTGCTTTTACATGAATAATTAAGAATACTTGATGCTTGGCGGTCCAACGTGCTATGATAGTTTCAGAATTCTAGTTGGAGTTCTGTTGAATGCCGGTCTCTGAAGGTGGCTCTTTTTTCCCATACACTCTACATTCCGTGGTCTTAACCTTTTGTAGACTGTGCCAATGGCCATTGTTATTGTTTGAGGCATATTATGAAGCAAATGTTTCCTATATTCTGTTGTCTATTGGCAGAATTTTTCTGCTTATGTATATCAGTTACTTATACAAGATGCTCCTTACTTTTTGAGGCTTGTAGTAGTGTAGTCTCATTGGCTAGAAACTTTTTTTGGTTGTTACAACTGTCAAATGTGGTTCAGTCCAGGGCTTTAGGAAGGGTTTACCTGTGATCTTCACGTATAACCAAACCAAAGGTAATATATTCTGTTAAAAATCTCTTAAATCTGTGTTGAGATGTTTGCCTTTTGTGCCATATATAAGCAGCCGTGCCCTAGAGTGGTGATTTCATTCGAGTAATAATGTGAAATGAAAAATGTACCTTCAGTTGACCCACTAAATCATCAAATGCCCTAATCTTCCGTGAAGCTAGGATGGTGAGAGGGCTTAACATGGCAAGTATTTGATTTTGACAGACTCTCGGAAAAATATCAAAGTGGGTCGCTAGTCTGAATCACCCTCCATAAACTTAAGTGTACTGAAAATATGGCATTTCTTCATATGCTGTAACTAACAGAATTCCAATTTGCAGAACCTAGTGGCAGAGTGGGAAATTGAAGCTCATTTAAAAATTTTATGTATCCTCCTTCCTTTACAGTTGTGCAGAGGTCCCAGGGTTATGCAACCCAGTAAGACGATGGTGCAGGCCCTCCTGTCATGAGTCATGAGTGCAGTGGTGGTGACTGTGAGGGATACCTTCATTTGCAGACCACAAGTTTCCATGGGGTCTTTGCTCCATTAATTCTGTGCTATAATTTGAGCTGAGGAATCATAAGCAAAGTTGCGAATCCGAGAGCCATGGCAGCTAGGAGCTCCTCTCCCTCTGTGTCCCACACACAAGTTCCTCTACTCAGCTCTGCCACCTCCTTCATGTGGATGGAGGTGCCAGTCCTCAGACCTCTGTCCCCTTCCTACTCTCAGGAAATCTTCCTTTCCAACCTCAGTTCTTCTCAAAATTACTCTCAATGGGCCAGTCCAAATATCCAAAATAAGAAATTACAAAGGAAGACAATTTAATATTTCAATAGATTGTTGTATCACAGTGAATTGAACACCTTTTAGAAAATGAATCCTAGGAAGCAGCATGACTTTTCTTCGTTTACTTTGTGTAACAAAATAGCTATTTTGAAGATAAGGTCTAGGTCTAAGTAGTGTCTAGGATGGAGATCATATTAAATGTTTACCCAAAGTTGTTGACAGCAGAGTTCAAGATACTCTCTTGAAAAATGGTGTTGTCATCAGTGCCATGTTTTCACTGTGAGAACAGTTATTATATTGGGTAGCACTAAAAAGCAAATACACAAACCAAGAAAAGCACGAGTCTTTTACTAGGAGGCCTTCATGACTCCCACACTGTATTGGCCAATCCTCCTTTCCGCGAATGAACAACTAAGGAATTCTAAGTGGTTGACATTCCTCACTAATACTGACTCATGGAGCTCGCTGGCACGCATCATAGAGCAGCTGGGTGGTGAGAGGAACAGAGCCCCACAGCACCCTGCTGGTTTCCTAAGGAGTAGCGTTCCTTGGAGGAGCCATGTCTTCCATTTGGGGATGAAAAATGTAAGGCTTACAAATATTTAACCATTTATTTAGAGACAAATTTGAAAGAGACTTAGAAAGAGGGCTTTCTGTTGGTGTTCAAGCGCAATTCATTAAAGAAACGTCTTTCTTTCCTCCCTTTTTTATTACTATCATCCTAAATGTTCTCACGTGTGCTTGGCGTTCGGCTAAGAATAAGTATCATTCACATTGTTTACTTGTGGCAATTCTCTTCCTTGCTTTGACTGTTATTTAAGCCTATTTCTAATTTCACTTTGAAAAGCACATGGATAATGGAATTAATTTTGCTTTGATCTGGGGCCTTCTCTGATGACTGAATACTATAATTTACCCAGTGCCCTGACTTTGATATGTTTTTCTTGGTTAAGCTTACATAGGTATTGCATGTCTCAATTGGTGGGGCTATCATAATTTCACTGTTCACTGAATGTCAAATTAAAAATGTATATGAGATAGTTAAAGATCCTATCCCATTAATTATTCTCTTGGGATTTCTGAAATTCTGTTAATGAACTGAAAGAATGTTTTAAAAGGGATAGTGAGAAAACCTGCAAACGTTAAAATGTACAGGAAGGAGCACAAGATAATATAAATAAATGTGATGCAATTCTTTAACTTTTTTTTTTTTAATGCTGCAGTTGCCCACTTTTGAGGATGAAGGGCTCTTGCTATGAATCACTATCAGTTTGTGTGTCTGTGGCAAAGAGGTCATGCGCATTGATATAGCCTTCCTGCACAAACAGATCTAGTCTCTTCCTTGGAATTCAGTGCATGGTACCTGGCAGATGAATGAATGAGCCAGAATTCTTTTTTATTACGTTGCTCTGACCCATTCTTTGACTAATTGAAATCTGTGATTCTAAGGAAGATCGTGAGCTGTGACGTCAGAAATCTTAAATTCTCCTCCTCTTTCCAAAGCTAGACCAAGTTGTCTACTTCTCTGAACCACTGTTTCTTTCCTCATTCATAAACTAAGGAAAATGATTCGTACTTCCCAGTGGTTGTTTGAGGTTTGAATAGGTGGATTTACGAGTAATTGCCATATGCGTTCTAAATTGCTTTGCAATATTGTTTTTTTTAACCTTTCCGTTTGGGTTTTTTGGGTGCTGCTGCCATTTCCCAGCAGTCCACAGCCATTCTGATTCAACCGAGGGTGCTTGGTAGAGTGTGTGTGTTCTGTGTGTTGGTTACTCTTAGAGTTCATCGAAGGACAATCTGATCATGGCTTTTCCTGTTTTAGCATAGAAATAGTTTATTGTGAAGGGTAGCTTTAACAACTTATTTTTGAGGAGAAAAAAATAGATTGGAAAGAATATATCCTAAGAATCCCAAAGACGTTCTGGAAAGTTTGAGTTTGGTAGTCATGGTGATAGAATTTTGCTCGAAGCAGCCAGGTGGTCCCATATGGCAGAGGACCACTCTAAATGAAAGCTTTATTTTATCTTCATTTTTAATCTTTCATTCATTTTATCACGAGTCCCCAAAAGCTTTACTCAGAAATTTATGGATGTCTATGCTTGGCTATGTTTCTAAGTTATACAGAATTATGATGTGTAGCTTTATTTTGAGGATAAATATAGCAAAGGAGTTACATGATGTAAGCCTGTATTTACTGTTTCAGGAGCAATGAAGTTTTTCTTTTATCTCATTTTCTTTTTATGAACTCTGAAAATTAAAAGCAAAAGGATGGTAGAAAAGTTATGTGGGCTGAAAGTGGTGAGGAGGAGCGTGGAGTAAAGGCTGACAGAATTTTAGATATCTGTGGTTTCTTTAATGAGTCATTAAATGAGACATTACAGATTGAGACATTAAAGAAACTCGAAGACACTTTTGCATAATCTGAATTCCTCAGAAAGAGGAGTTTAGCACTTCTTCGGGTTCTTTTCTGTTTTGAATATCCAATAGGCAGGACAGTCTGCAGATGTTCCGTCACGGGCTGCCTTTAAGTGACATTAAGCTACATCTTTAGCTCCAGTCTTGCCTCTATGGCATCCCTACTCCCAAGCCTTTTAACTCATGCTAAATTGCACTTGGCTTCCTGCTGTATCTGAACTTTCATCTCAATCCGAATATGCCTACAGTTACTACGTGGTTTCTTTTCTTCCATCTTTTTCTGATGTGTCTGAAACAATTTCCATAATTCTTACCTTCCATTGAAATTAGGCAACCATTTGAATGCAGATTTCCTGTGGCGCTGCTAAAGCTTAAAGCTCAAGGCCCCTCATTTGCGTGAACTCTTTCCTAGACCTCCATTTGGATCTACACGAGGTAGGTTGTATTCATAATTTTGTTCTTTTAAAGGGGACTCTAAAATTGGTTAATTTTTAGATCCCACAAAATCTGTATCTGCCCCAACTTCTATTGCCATACACCGCTGAAGTGTTGCTAAGGTCTAAATTATCAGGAACTATAGGATTTTAAGTTTTACCTCACTGGACTTCCTTGTATGTAACACTATTTATTAATCTCTTTTCCATGCAATTCTCTTTTCTTTGATTCCCATTTTTTTCTGTTTCTGTGGCTTTTTTGAAGGTTCCTCCTCATCTCAGTTGCAGGCTGTTTTTCCATCATCTCTACTGGTGTTATCCAGGATTCCATTTTTAGTCCTCCCTTCTTCTTTGGCTTAAAGTTTATAAGGAATACACCCATTCTCAAGCTTTCCCTACCCCCAGGTCGGCAATGTACAGTACCCTTAACCACATATGGCTACTTAGCCCTTGAAATGTGGCCAGTGCTATGTGCTGAACATTATTTTGGATTCATTGGTAAAATAAAATATAGCTTCATTTGTTTCTTTTTGCTTTTTAAAATGTAGCTACTAGAAAATGTTAAATTCCATGTGTGAATTGCACTGTATTTCTGTTCAAGAGTGTTAAAAGATGCTGAAGGCTGGCAAATCTCTGCCTCCAGTCCAGACCCCTCAGTGGAATTTCAAGCACGAAGATCCTGCTGGACATCCACCTGGGCACCTCTTGAAGACTCAGACTGAACCCATCACTTCCTTAGTCAATTCCATGTCCTGTTTTCTTCCTCTCAGTTGGAGGAATCCACTAAATATTCACCCAAACTAGAAGCCTAGTATTATACTTGATTCCATCCTCTTGTTCATGCATATATCTAATCAATTGGAAATCCTGTCGGTTTGATCTCATAATTATATTTCAAGCATATCCTTTTCATCTTCAACGCATATAGCCTGGTTTGAGCTCTCGTAATGTTTTACCTGAACTGCTGTTACAACCTTCCAAGTATTTTTCCCATTTGGTACCCCTCACGTGTGTTCTCTGGTGACTGATGGTTTGTATAGGAGAGGGAATATAGGCAGACTGTTGGAAAAAACAAAAACACGAGGCTTATCAGGAGACGTTGTCATAACTTTGTGAGTGGAGAAGTTCACTTAGGAAAGCAAGTGCGTCATCTGTCGGAATGGATTGCTGTGTCAAGTCATTAATCCCCAGCCCCAAACCAACAACCCCATCAGAAGATCTGCAGGTTTCTCAAATCCCAGGACCCAGCAAAGTGACTCTCAATTCTCTCTGAAAATCCGAATGAAGCTATATGACTTTATAGCATTTTTTCCGTTACAGCAGAATTTAGATAAGCTCTTCCCCCAACTGTGCTATTCACTTGGACACTCTGAGAGTAAGGAGGTGGCTGCTTATGGATACGACAACCATAGCTTTAATAGCCCTCTCTTGCTACTCTTCTATGTTGTCTGTTTTGGCGACTATTTTAGATTGTAAGTGCCTGGAGTATAGAAAGTGAATTCGTGTAAACAACCTGGTGCGTGTTGGAAATTAATAAATTTATTTTAATTATGATGATCATGTTCTTATATTAATGTGTATCAAGATAAGTGCTAAGGAAAGTGAACATTAATCTTCAAATAGTAGAAGGTTCTTAGTGAGAAAAAGTAAATAAAAAATTAACCATATATCTTTTTTTTAAAAGACTGGCACCTGAGCTAATATCTGTTGCCAATCTTCTTTTCTTTTTCCCCCTTCTTCTTCTCCCCAAAGCCCCCTAGTACACAGTTGTATACTCTAGTTGTGAGTGCTTCTGGCTGTGCTATGTGGGACGCCATCCCAGTGTGGCTTGATGTGAGGTGCCATGTCCGTGCCCAGGATCCGAACTGGTGAAACCCTGGGCCCCCGGAATTGGAGCATGTGAAATTAACCACTCAGCCACGGGGCCGGCCCCCAAATATCTTCTTTTAATTGTTAATTCTGTTACTTTAAAATTCCCCTCTTCTTTGGCAAGGCGTGAGTTCATCAACACCTTCACTAAGTTTTCTCTTGAGGGTCTTTACATTTAGCATTTAAAATTGGTACCTGGCATCTAGTGGTTCAAATTTCTTTGAGGTAAAAACACTAGTAGTACTACACCATCCTTACCTGACTTGGAGAAGGAGTGTTGTTTTATTAATAGGAAATGCCCAGCATAGCAAAAATGTAAAAAAAGGAGCAGTCATTTTCAGATGTAGAAATCAGTGATCTTGGTTGTGCTTCATGAATGCAATGCGACATAGTGGGAATCATGTTTTATCTTTCAAAGATATAAAGGACTCCGTCCTCTGTTGCTGGCTCTCTACTTTGGTGTGATCCATCTCAATTTAAAATTTGTATCAAACATGCATCAATTATTTAGATTTCAATACAATTTAATAAGTATTCTTATTAATGTTCTCTATCGTGAATCCCTTCAATTTAACTTGTGTGCTGAGCCCAGCTTGCTGGGATGATTGCATTAATAATACATCACTATCCAAAATTAAAGTGCCGAGGAGAGAACATGCTAATAGGTTTCATTGATTTCAACTTGGAAATGGGCGCAGGCAATGAGAACGCAGGTGCAAACCTGACTAGCAATGAAATGCTGTGAGCGTATTGAGCCAGGATCAGCGGCAAGATTCATAGCTGTGATCTGAGTTAGAAAAATGTTAAACATAATGAAGTGGGAGCGATTAACCTTCTGGGAGAAATCTGAATGCTTCATTATGCTTTTCAGTTGGTGGCTTTGAGTGATAAGAGTTCTACACTCTGTTTTAGAGATTTTATTGGTTTTCTTCTATTTTCCATGTGTTAGCTGCACAGAGATTCACTCTCATTCAGTTTTCTAAAAACTTCAAAGATGAGGTTAAGAACACTGCTCAAAATATTCAAACATCATACCACCCATGCACTTTTCTTTAAAATTAGCTTGGATTTAATTTCAACACTTGTGAAACTGCTGTGTCATTAAGAGTAATTCTGTAGTGGAGTGTTTACTCTTTTATATTTACTCCTTTATGTTTGACCTTAAAAATTTGAAAGCCGAGATGACATTGTACATAAAAAGTGATTTTAGGAGTTAGTTGGAGAAAGGACCTCTTAAAATGCAAGGCAAAAACAGTAGTATTCCTAATTTCTCTTTTGTATTCCTCAATCCTGGATTCTCTTCTTTTTGAAGTATGCCCCTTCTGCTTGATATGCATACTTTTAGAAACTGTACTTCTTGATGGTCCTATGCAGGTGATAATTCAAATGGTTATCATCAGAAACCTTCAATAGCATTTAGAAATTGATTCACTCACTAGAAACTAAGAGGTTCATTTGGTTTCTTCACACAGGTTACAATGGGTGATGGAGGCAGAGATTACTCAGGACTAGCCCTCAGTGTTCTGGGCCTGAAACATCACTCATGGCTCAGGGGCTACTCTGGGGGCATGTCTTGGGAATTTGGAGCACATGCTTGGAATCCAGGCTGCCTGAGTTGTAATTCTTGCTCCAACCCCTTGCTACTAAGGACTTTGTGTCTCGGTTTTCTCATTTAAGAAATGGGGCTAATAGCGATACCTGCCTATTTGTCAAGAAGATTAAATGGGTTAGTTCACTTAAATCTCTTGGAGCAGAGACTGGCACATGCAATGTTAACATGTATAGTAGTTGTCGCTGCTGTTATTATTATTATTGTGAATTCTCTGTAGCTACTTTCCAAGGAGGGGCCTTGTGGCAAGTGTTGATCCATAGTGACACAGTTCCCATTGTCATTCATTCTAGCTGAATTGCTTTCCTTCTTTTGCACTCCTGCTGAAATGCCTTACTGCATCTAGTTTCTTTCCATTCTTGAGAAATTTGAATTTGGCTTTCTGACCTTATCCTTGAAATTCTTTTTTTAAAATTATTTTTCTGTGGCTTTGTTGAGATATAATTGACATATAACATCATGTAAGTTTAAGGTGTACATTGTGATGATTTGATATATGTGTGTATTGTAAAATGATCTCTACAATTAACTTTAGTTAATATTCATTACCTCACATAGTTAAATTTTTTTTATTGTGATGAGAACTTTTAAGATCTGCTGTCTTAGCAGCATTCAAATATACAATCCTGTATTGTTGACTATAGTCACCGTGCTGTACCTTCCGTTCCCAGAACTTATTTATCTTAAACTCGCAGTTTGCACCTTTTTACCACCTTCACCCATTTCTCCCGCCTCCCTATCAAATCCTTAGTAGTGAGTATGGGTAATGCCAGAGCATGCCTTTTGTTCACTTCATTGGATGGGAAGACTGCTTTTGACTGAGCAAGGACCCAATCCACCTCAACAACTGATTCTTACAATGGCAATTCCGGAAGTATGTAAAAAGAATAATTTGGGCACATACAGGACTCTCACTTCTGAGGCTGCCTTCTAAATCTTCTCAGCTATTATTTTACTGGTATAATTTTAGCTTTTAATGGTCTTTCATGTATCTGAAGAATAGATCTCTTTGGTTACTCATGTCACTTACAAATTGTATGATTTTGATCAAGTTCCTTACCTCTCTGAGGCTGTGTGCTAATCTATGAAATAAAGATAAAAATAATAGCCTCTTTATAGGAGTGTAGGTAGGATTTACTGATTTAATGAATATGATGTGTCTAGTATATTATGTGATCCTAAGAAGTTGTCGCTGTTGTTATTAACCCAGAAATATCCTTTATAGTTAGATTCTTGGCAAGATCCTGACAAGTCCTTCAGGCTCCAGTTCTACTTCTGACTGTAGCACTTGGTGAAGTGATCTTAGGGCCACAGGTGAGAAATGCAGTTAGACCAGCCCCGGAACGAAGTGGGTGCAATGCCCATTCCGTGGGCCACACCTCCTGCTAGCCTGCCACCTCCCCATGGCTAGGAATGGTCCTTATTCCTTCTGCTTTCTTCGCACTTGGTTATGAAGGTTAATTTGTTAGTCTGTCCAACTGTATTGCCTAAATAAACATTTGTCTTGGTGAGCCAATGCTCAATCTCTGCTTTCTTCCGAAAAGGAAATAATATTTTAATATGAAATAACTGGAACGAGAAAAATGACAAGAGTTATCATAAATGAAGTGGTAAGCGCAGGCATGATACGTGATTGCCAGTAATCTTATTTGTTTCATAACAAAAAGAAAGAGGAGAAAAGGAGACTCTCACAGATCCATGCTCTCGATTAACGTCCGGTTAAAGGCTAAAGCCATCCTGTGAAACATTTCTTGTTTGACCTGCTGATGACTATTTTACCTGCCACTGACTGAGTACAAATGAAGAAACTGAGGCCTATTTTCCTGTATCAAATTTTCTCTATGGCAAGGACAAAACCAGAAATTCAGCCATTAATTTGTTGTAATCAAATTATTCCCTTGTGAGTTCTGTCTTCCACCCTGGAAAGTGCTTAGTGCCATTATTGAGGATCTTATGCATCTCTGTATCATTGTTATTTAATTCATTTGGTGGTAATGTTCATTAGAGATTTTGTGAGGTGTAGATGAAAGGTAAAATTGTCTGTTGTTAAGCTGCAATACACATGCTGTGGCTTTCAATTCTATTACAATTCCTCCAGTTACTCATTTTAATTTTCTAAAGCAGGGTCACAAGGACAAATTTTCCTTGAATGAGTAAGCACTGGGGAAATCATTTGAGGCCACCATGTCAGAATAAACAGTACTGGTCCATTTTTTTACTAGTGCAGAGCGTCCAAGAAGCTTTGGGAAATAACTGATTTTGTTAGGGATATCTGAATTTTTAAAAAAAGCTTGCAAAGGATTGTCGTGTATTTCCTTAGCTATATTTGGGAAAGAAATTCAAGTTGGTCAACTATGGATATATATACTCTTGAGAAATATTGTTCCTCTTTTATGAATAAGATATTTGTAGACATATCCTTAATTTTGTAATATCACAGTGGATTAAATGAAATTGTGGAGACTATCTCAGTAAGCCATACTTACTAATAGAAAAAAGAGTTGTTACATGACTATCCACATACTGATTTCTAATTTCGCTCTTCCTTTCATGAGTATGTGTGTGGATTTGTGCTAGCTCAATCCCTTTGTCCTCAAGCACAATTCAGTTGAGGGAGAACCTCTGTTTCCTATTGATATTTGACTATGTTCTTTCTATTTTTGTGACCTAACTGGTGTTTGCAGTATATCTGGAAAGCGTCATATGCTAAATTTGTTTTCCTTCCAAATTAATTTAAAATTAATTAAATAATAATAAAACAAAATAAGTTAAAAATATGAAACAATAGGCCCAAAGCTGATTTGCTGGTGTGCTAATTATTGCTACAGGAACCAGATGGTATAATATTGACTTGATGAAGTTCTTGTCCTCTCAGCCTCCACCCCTCTTCACACTCCTTGATCTTCAATTAGAAGTATGTTCTTGGAAATTTCTGTGCCTCATTGTCTAGGGGGAAAGGAACCAGGGAGAGTCTACATTGTGCCTGTACAGCATTTTTAATTAGTAGTTTTCAATAAACGTTGTTTAAAGAAAAATTCAGGATTCTGTACTTTCGTATTTACTCATTATTCATTCATTCATACAGCAAAAAATTACTGATTACCTGTGTGTCATATAGATATATAGGTGAAATCATGTTTATGGAGCACAGCTGCTCGAAATTTATTTCAGTAGAAATAAATCTACAGTAGAAATAAATGTTTCAGTAGAAATTTCTTTCATTCTAGGGTTAATTTGCATGCAACACAGTAAACATGCTTTCGGGTATATTCTGATACAGAAAAAATACAGGAATTAGAATATAGAAATATAAAATATAGTAAAATACAGAATTTATGTGTATAATAACAAGTAATATGGTCCTTATACATTTTCTTGTTCCACGATTTTCTAATATGTACATATAGGATATTGTGATTGCTGTGAAAATTTCACATTTATAGATTTCAAAAACTCAAAATAATTGATCCTGTACTTTTCTTTTCCTCTGTCATATTTTTATTTGTCTAGTAGTGTCTCTAGGTTTTTATTTGCTGTTCCTTTTATTGCACTTCCTTTTGTGCGAGTGTCTGTCTCTTGACAACTGCTGTCCCATTCCTGAGCACGTGCGTGTGGACCTATGCAGACTTACGGGACTGCAGAATGAAAATAGGAGGTGCTGTGCGAAATGCTGCGGCAGCATCGATTGCCCTGCCTCACACACAGGAACAAACCAAATTACTGCTATTATCTGGCCTTTTAATAATTCTGGGCCAGGGCCGAGGTTAAGCTCAAAGGTGAATTGCATTTGGAATCTTATGTGACATATAGATTTTTCAGAAAGGATGGAGATTGAAGACTTGGAGAGATTGTGAACTTTGCCCTGTTTTGCAGAACACATTTGCTTGACCCAGATTAAAAATCAGATGTAAGCGGCAGACATACCTCCTTGTTAAATGCTGTTCTTTGTGTTGTACGCAGGTGGTTGAAAACTTATTACCTAAAAAAAAATCATGTGGTTGGTGATTAATACACATCACTGACAAAAGTTTGTAAACTGACATAAGTTGACCAATTTTAGGATATACCAAACAAAACATTGAGAAAATATTTCATCCACTTAGGTCAATAGCAGTTGGAACTCTGGCTTATTTGCTTCTAAATTTCAAGTTAAAAATTTCCAGAGTCGTGCGTTGAAGGTTCCTCAGAATTCTTTTCTTTCAGTTCTCAAGGACCTGAATTCTTCTTTTGTCAACGTTCCATTTGCTTGCAAGCAATTAAAAAATAACCTCGAGTTTGTGTCTGAGTATGTGACATCTGAGATAATATCAAGTCATTGCTTCTACTCATCAAAATGTTGAACTCAAATATTTTTCTTTTGTTTTCTTGTAAATCAATATTTCCACATTTTTCACATTTCAGTCGACTGCTTTAGAACAATATAGAAATAACCTTGTTGGCTTTGTGATCCTGTCAGTGAGATTTAAGATGGAAAACTTGTTAGGCAATAGTTTATACTTTTTCTTTTTTTAAAGAAATCCTTATGAGCTGTGGTCATAGTCCATCCCATACATTTCAACACTTGATCCATTCTTCCTTTCAGTTCCGTCTTGTCGTTTTGTATTTTGAATGTCTTCTGTCACACACAGTGGTAAACTTCCTCAGGGCAGGGATCGTAGAGAATCCTCAGGATTATCAGCTTTTCTGAGGCCAGTGCTCCATAATACAAATTGTATCATGCTAAGAAAAAATAAGAAAGAAAATGAAAGAATACGAAGTCCAACAATGTTTAAAGGCCGCATGGCCAAGGGGTGTGGGGCCTGGAGGGCAGGGATATTCTGGTCTTCTAGTGCTGGACAGCAGTGGCAAGGACTGATGGGAAACATAGCCCGGAGCAGATAGTGATGGAAGAAGAAAAGATGGCAGAGGTAAAAGCAGCAGAAGGGGCAGCGTTAGTGGTAGTCATGGAGGATGATGGAGACAAGGCAATGAGCCCTAACGATTTTTCACGTCCATAGATCAGAAATGCACTATAAACCAGGTATGTAATTATTGCCTCTAGGTGGAAGATTATGAAAATCTGATCCTAGTGCGGGATTAGGTATATAATGAATCCCTGTTGATTTACATTGTCTAGACCAGGACTGTCCCATAGAAATAACACAAGCCACATATGCAATTTAAAAATTTCTAGTAGCTACATCTCAAAAGTAAAAAGAAACAGAGGAAATCAGTTTTAGTCATATAATATTCTTTACCAGGTATTTCCAAAATATCACTTCATCATGTAATCAAATGAAAATTATTAATAAGCTACTTTATATTTTTTTGGTACTAAGTTTTAGAAATCTGGTTAATTAACACTTAATGTACATCTCAATTGAAACTAGTCACATTCCCAGTACTCAGGATCTCCACGTACCTAGTAGTGACTGAATTGGATAGTGAAGGTATGGAACGTTTCAAACAAAAAGTATTCTTTCCTGTCTTCTATAAATGGAAGTGCACACAGTTTCTGAGCACTTCTCACGTTTGTATGTGGCTATTTATAAGCTTAGAAGGATTCCTTCACGTATAGTGTGAAAGGCTGTGCAGCAATTTTAACAAAATAGCTCCAGTGTTAGTAAGGTCACACTGTATCCTTGGGACCTTACCTTGGCCGCGAATAATTAGGAGCTCCGGGAAATCCCTGAAATCGTAGGTAAGATTCCTTGTGTGGATGTGTGATATCTGCACTCACAGGTTCTCTAGGAGGAGAGTCTGTGCCTTTTATTCAATTTTCAAAGGCATCATGGCACTGCCAATCCCCAAAAGAGAGATTAAAGACTTTTGCCACTGTTTATTTCCTTTATGTAAAGAGCCCCCAAATTAAATTAAAATAGTTAGTGAAACGAAAATTAGTACTGTAGTTAAAATTATCTAGAAAGTCTGTCACAATGACTCAAATATACTTTATAGCAAATACATATTTAGGAATCTGTGTGTCTGATGCACAGAATGAATTAAATTATGAGATTCTACAATATCGTATTCATTATTAAAATATGACAAGTAATTGTTTAATCCTTTAGAGTTTTTAATGAAATATTTACATAATTTGCAAATGACACATTAATTAACATAACTTGTCTGGGGGCTCCACAGTTTTCTTCTTTCATGACATATTTCTGGCAAGGCTACCTATTCAAGTGTGTGATAAAAATAACTTCAATTCATCTCAGGATGCTTCATTTCTGCTATATGGTTTTCAATCTGACTTTTCTATGGGAGAAAAAATAAAGAAATTTTCTAGTTCTATGATCTATGCTCTAAAAATCTGCTATTTTGTTTTCAAAGGGATATTTGGCTTAAAGAGAGATCAGAATTACAATATAGTCCCACCTTGTTGTATTTTGGGGTACTGAGAACTCTATATTCCATTATTTGTATAGAAGGTCTCAGGTGATGAAGCTTTATTCTCCTTTTCCTTTTTAAATAATTCTCTATAAGTGCATTTGAATTGCAGAGGCTGGAAAACGTATTTTTAGCAGTTTGTAATTATTAATTGATTACCCTTATATTTTACAAACTCCCTAGTGATTGGGCTAGAGACAACTGTAATAAATCCCAGCATTAACATAAATTAATCATGAAAGAAAATAGGAGATGTGTGAAGAGCAGAGAATAAGATTAGAGGCGACATTGCCTCTAGAAAATACAAAATGAGAACAAAGGTTTTAGGGAGAATAGAAGTAAATAATCTTAAATACAAGGAAATACGAAGAGCAGAGCACAAAGGATTGGTAACACGAGTGTGAGGAATGAGTGGAGTGGGGAGAGAAAGGTCTGGGTTGTATGAACAGACTGCAGAGGAGCCAGAGGATAGTGAAAAGCCAGTTAATGGATCAAAAGGTGAGGAGTCAAGAAGTCTAATACAAAGCCATTTGGCAAGGATTAGAATGTAGTAAATTAGAATTGTAATAGAGAAGAAAGAAGGAAATTACACTGAATAAAAAAGAGAAAATTCAAGGAATAGGAGCTAAGGACCACAGCCTGGCGGAGCTGGCTCTCCTGAAGCAGAGCTCCGTCTTCAAGTCTTCCGAGGGAAGAGGCTGAAGGCGTGGTTGAGATGACAAGAAATGGATTTGGAGTAGTATTTGTATCTTAGCACTCCTCTGGGCTGCTATAACAGAATACCATAGATGGGGGACCTTATAAAAATCAGAAATTTCTCTCTCATAGTTCTGGGAGGCTAGAAAGTCCATGATCAAGGTGCCAGCAGATTCCGTGTCTGGTGAGGGCCCACTTCCTGGTTCATATGCAGCTTTCTTCTTGCTGTGTCCCCACATGGCAGAAGGGATGAGGGAGCTCTCTTTTATGAGAGTATTAATCCCATGTGTGAGGACTCCACCCTCCTGACCTAATCACCTCCCAAAGGCTCCACCTCCTAATATCATGACATTGGGGATCAGGTTTCAACATATGAATTTTGGGGAGACGCAAACATTCAGTTTAAAGCAATTTTCTGTTTTTCTCCCCTATTATTCTTCTCAAAGGATTAACTTTGAAAATAACATTGAACACATGGATACACACACACATGCACAAGCACTGAGATCTTCTGGGGTTGAATGAATTTGAAGTGTATGGCACCTTGGCAGTGCTGCCATGCCTGAATCTGACAGATTTCAATGGAGGCCAGGTGCTGATGTGGCCTGTAACCCATGTGGACTGGTTTGGGGAATGTGGGCTGTGGATAGGAATTTAGCTGTAAATGGTTAGAATTATAAACAAGACGGGGCTGGTTGATAGTTTTAATATCGTTGACACCATCAACAGTCTGTTCCTTGCTGACCCTTCCTCTGTGTGTGTGTGTGTGTGTGTGTATGTGTAGAGTAAATAATGGCTTGGAAAGGGGATTCAGTAGCTATATATGAAATAAGCCAACACTTAGACAGACAGATGGACAGTCTGCCTGAGTGTTGATTTATTAGGAGAAGGTAACAGGTCGGATACTCATATTTTTGTAGTAAATATTGATGTATTAGAATTGCAGCCAGAAAAGTCTGAATCCAGACGGTTCCTGCAGGAGCAGTCAGAAATTGGTGCTTTCTGCTCCAGGGCAGGCAGAAGGGAATGCTGCTGTCAGAAGCTCTGGTAGTATTGTGCTGCCTTTTCCCTACTCCTCAAACACTGGTTTGCTTCATTTTGATAAAAGGCTCCATCAGGGATCTGTGTAGATTCTTCTGAAACTCGGTCCTGAAAGTTCTCAGCACAACCTTGGTTAACTACTCCTTTCCTACTATGAGCACAAGATTCTAGTTTACAGCACCTCTAAGACCCCAACAATAAGGTGCTGAGAGACTAGATATGTAGATAACCTATTACAACCCTCTTTAGCATTAATTGACCCAGCTTCTTAAATCCAGAAGTTCCTAGAGACAGTTATATCCACTAAATCTTATAGTAGTATGTCATTAAATTTTGGGTACTTTCTTTTTTTCCTTTCCAGCTTTATTGAGATATAATTGACATATAGCATTGTATAAGTTTAAGGTGTACAACGAGATGATTTAGTTTGTGTTATTTCTTTGGTGATTTGTTCATTTGTTTACATATTTCTTCTAACTGCAAATCTTTTTTGGAATGTAGACTCAGCATATTCTGGAAGATGGAGGCTTGTTGAATTGCCTAATATAAGATGGATATGTCAATCATCCTACCACTATTTATATATTTGACTGAACATACTCCAGGATGGATGGTAAAGCTGTGTTTTATTTTTAGCTACTGTCTGGTATTTCAAAAAGGAAAATGTGTGCCAATGAAGTCTATAAACTTAAGAAAATTATAACAAAGCAATTTTCTCTTAATAATTGCAAAGGTAAACCAGTTCAGATTTTCTGGTATATAGAAATAACTGACATGTAGCTGCAGAGAAGCTATTTTTTTTCCTGGTCACAAAGCCTGATGTCACCAGGTAATGTGCATAATCTTTAAATGTTGATCTAAGCCATAAAATGCAAAGCTTGTCCACGCAATCTTTAATGTCTCAGATACTGAGTTAGTCAATGCAAGGGAATTTGTTTCCTTCCTTCTCACTTGGTAACTAGAATCTGAGTAGAACATAAGTAGTCTTAATAAGATTAATGAAAGTTCATAATCAGTGTATCCTACTCTGGATAATAAAGTTTACCAATAGAAAACTTTCTTTCCAGTAACCTTATCACAGTAATATGTATTAATCTTCATACACATGGTTGTGCGCTGTGGGAAAGGATTTTCTGCTCTTCAATAGATTACATATTTTCTACTCAGCATGTGGTATATTTTAAGGGAATATTGATTTTGCTATTTTAAAACGTGTCTGTAAACAATATAATCTTTCAACTTGAGCCAAAAGATTTGCGTTTGTGAAATAGCCTATTTGTTTTATTTATTGTCTCCTGTTGCTTTCTCACCGTGTCTGATTACACACAAGCTCAGAAAACAATAGGAGTGGTGCTAACTAAGGTTTTGAGTGTGATATACTCCAGCCAACTGGATTTGTGTCCATTTTGCTGTGCATTTTGGACTGTGTTTGCATGTCCAATTGTAGAGAAAAGACTAAAAAGAATTTTAAATTTGGATATCATCGTTTTCCTTCTAACTGAGACAAAAAAGTGTGTGATCACTTGTACAATCTTCCTTTCACTGAATAAGGGAAGAACATGTTGATTGTAATCAAGATCTGAACAACTGTTCATCAGAAAAAAGTCAAATCATATTTCCCTCTGTGTTTGCAGGTTTTTTTGGACCCTCTGTAGTGTATTAACTGTTGTACCCACTGCTTTAAATTTAGAGCCACTTTACCCAAAATTTTTTCTAGGAGTTGAGGTAAAACACACTGAACGTATTATATCTAAAAATGTAACTAACAAACTGTGTAAAAATGTTTTTCCTATGGTTCCTGACTTTTTCAGACACTGTGTACGTATATACAACTATATTGCTTGACACTGCAAAGTTTAAAGATACTAACAAATTCTACTATTTAGGTTGCATGTGAATGGTAAGTATAAATTTAAAAATTAGCTCCAAAGACATTGTGGACTGGCAGACAGAATGTGTTGAAGAGAATTCAGATTTAGAGTAAAGTAAGTTTTATAAGGTTGGGATAGAATCTAGAGGGATGTTTCTTCTGCATCCAGCTGCTTGCACAGTTGCCTCCATATTTCCTGCGTGTTCTACTCAGCACCATGCAATTCCCTACAGTGAGATGCTCCAAAACTCCCCCATCTGTGCTTAGTAACGAAATTCCACTGATCTAGGTATGTGCCTAGAACATCTGACAGCAAGATATCCAGCCAGGCGGCTTTTGTAGACCTAGAGAGAATTCAGAAATAGAATATAATCAGAAATTAAAGGAACAGTCTGCTCATTGGGCAGGAATATAAATTCTAGGGTTGGGGTCACTTTTTTGGGCCTCTGCTGGCTCTCCAAGAGGAAATAAATTCGATACCTCAAAGAGATACCTGTGCTCCCATGTTCATTGCAGTGTTATTTACAATAGCCAAGATGTAGAAATGAATTAAGTGTCCGTTGATGGATGAAGAGGTAAAGAAATTGTGCCAGATATCTCTATCTCTCTCTAATGGAATATTATTCAGCCTTAAAAAAGGAGATCCTGCCATTTCTGATGACAACATGGGTGAACCTGGAGGACATTATGCTGAATAAAAAGCCAGACATAGAAAAGTACTGCATGTTTTCACTTATATGTGGAATCTGAAACAGTTGAAAGCATTAATGTAGGATGAATAAATGTAGAGACACAATGTACTGTATGATGACTATAGTTAATAATAGTGTAGTGATTACTGGAAATTTGCTGAGAGAGTAGAGTTCAGGTGCTCTCACTACACACACACAAAAGGTAACTATAGGAGATGAATATATTAATTAGCTTGTCTGTAGTGATCTCTTCACTATGTATATTGTGTTGTACACCTTAATGCATATAATTTTTATTAAAAAGAATAAAGTACAATTCTTCAGTCTTATCAAGTTAAAAAAAAAAAAAGGAAAGCCTCAAGTTCACCAGGAGTCTGTGAAGCTAAGTTGCAAACAGTGGCAAACTATGCAAATTGCAGCTCCAGCCACAAGGTGAGGGTCTACCCTCCTGTGCCTAGCTTGTAGATGGATCTGTGGATCATCCAATAGATTCTTGGACTTCACTACATTTTTGCAACTAATGGCATCATTTCCGGTAGAATGTAACTTAGAATTTGGAAACAAGACTTTTTTTCTTGTCTTTTCCATCTATTGTCATTTTCAAATAATAAAGATATTTCCTCAAGTAGGATAAAAAATATTTTCATGTGTTGCCAATTATCCTGCTGGGAGCCTACTCAAATAAAGGCTAATGTTAAAATCAGCAGGATGGAAGGCAGTAGGAACTTTTTACAAAATAATATCAATAGAGTTTGCCCAACAAAGGAATTTGGAAGGTAGAATGTAGGACTTTAGTCCCACAGCCCTCCTAGTTAGGTCAGTGCATTTCTGGCAGCCAGATGAATATCAAGTGTTGCTGCTGCTGTGTTAAATAAAGGGATGTCTCATATAGGATAAGTCCAAGGAATGTCTTGCTACCTTTTCCAGAAAAAAAAATTGAGACCGAATCTCTCATATTGATGTTTAGTTGAAGATGTGTAGGCGTCTACCTTTGGGATTGTAGTTGGTTTAAACTGGAATTTGCAAGCTTGAGACCAAGAGTCCTAGTTTGTCTTAGGGAGATGTTTAGGGGAAAAAAGTAAGCTGACACTTAAAAATTAGAAATTTTAATTTAAATAGTAGGGTTTCTGACTGTCTGGGAGACTTGTAAGATCAACCATGCTGAGCCTGCATTCTTACATGGCAACATTTTTCTAAGGCTCAGTCTCACTGTCACCTTTAAAGGGAGCATGTTCCCTCTACAGCCCTCCTAACTCTCTGTTGTCTCTCGAAAACTGAGGCCATGTGCAGTGGTGTGCTGCTCAATGTTCACTGCTTGGCTCTCCAGAAAATAAAAACCCTGATGTGTAGCATTTGACAGTCTTTCCGTCATGGCGAGTTTCAAGTTACCAATGTGATGTCATTGAACAAAGAGTAGGGAAGACAATCTTACACTCTGGTATGAGCTGGTTCTAGCACCCCACAGGCAGTTTTCATTTATTATCACACATGTTTTTTTATGGTAAAGAAATATTTTTCCATTCTTTGCTCTATCAAAATTGGAAACATGAAAGCCAAAAGACTACATGTTTAAAAAAAAATGGAAGGATGTTTTGTTATGGTCTAATATGCAAATAGCTGGCACAATTTACTAGTTTGTGGTACCTATAAAGGCCCTCTAGGTATTTGCTGTCTGTGGTCTAAAGAACTCTGAGGACACAAAAGGATTCTGGTGAGTTTTAAGGAAGCTGTGTTGTAGTGGAAAGAACCCCAGACAAGCTCTCTGGAGTTTCAAGTTTGAATCTTCTGCTGCTAAGTTGCTGTTTGATCTTTAGCAGGTCATGGACCACACTAGGGTGTCTTGAGTCATAGGCCATTAGAATTGGAAGAAGCATAAGAATCTCTGTCTAACCAACTGTACTGGACCCAGCTCTGTGCTTCCCCAGGCCTTGCTCACTGCCTAAGGGAAGACCTTGCCCCCATTGCCACTATTCATCTCATAACACATCCTCTGCTGGGGTTAGACCTGGCCACAGCAGCTCTGACACGCAGGTCCAACCTCTAGGTCCAGAATGACAAGACTACAAGAAGTTGTAGGAGACAGACGGTCCTCCTACAACTTCTGGGCTTCGAAGAAGTGCTGTCCACACAGTACATGGGGTCTGACTTCTGTCCCAGCAGTCAGGCGGGTAGAGGGAAGCGTAAAGAAAACAGGAAATATTAGAGAGTTACCGTGACATGGGACTGACTCTGACTAATAAGGGAGACATGACTGGAAGGAGTGTGTATATAAATTTCCCTCTTGGTGGTCCCAAGAGGCTGCGGTTCCACATGGCCTATCTGTGCACATCCCCCGTATGCCTGAGTCATGGACTGTATTTTCTTTTGAAGCTTCATAATGCCTCACCTTGTATTTTCTTTCTCTCCTTCCCTGCTTTTTCCTTTTCTGCCTCTCTTTTGCTTCCTTATAATTGCACCTTCCATTCAAGCCTCAGCCTGTAATATTTGCCCCAGACTTGGATTTTTAAAGAATCTGGATTAACATGCTAGTCTTTTATCAAGGCAGGAATTCTAATAGATGGCCAAGTGACTTCTACTTGAGTAAATATTTACTGTATTCCAAAAAGCCATTTTAATTATTGAGACTACAGACTCTCCAGAGGTTTGCAGAATACATGTAATTCATATTTCACATGTATTTAAAGATAGAGGAAATATTGCAAAAACGGGGGTTAAGAGTGAGGACTATTGGAATTAGACAGACCTGAGATCAAATCCTCTTTCTGGTGCTTGCTGGGCGTGCGATTGGGGGCAAATGTACAAAATCTCTCCCAGCTTCAGTGTTCTTAAACACAGGCCTGTGGCAATTCTACCCGCATCCCTGGGCCTTGATTGGAATGGCCATGACCTCGAGGAACTTGCCTTTGTATGAACAGGAGGGAGAGAGATTGGAGGTGGCTGGTGAATGTGTGGTCCAGCTTGTTCCTTTGCACTCCGCATCAGTCCAAGGGGTTCAAGTGGGGAGATGATCTGACAACAGAGTCTGTGCTGAGGACTGGAGGTTAAAAGAAAATTGTGATTAAAACTAGAAACTGTGGTTGAGCTCTTCAGCTTGTCAGCTAAAGAAGAAGTAAGGGGTTAGGACATGGCCTTCAGGAGCGGAAGACAAGATGAGCTGTGACAGCTTTGCCAGCAGGTCTTCTGGGGGCTGTGGAAAAAGAAGAGGCAGAAAAACACATTTTGGTTCCCTGCCCTCTCTTTTAGGCATGGCCTGGGGAAAGCCTACATGTAGAAGCGTCAGCTTGAATACTGTGTTCTGTTTCTTCCAGGAAATTTACTAATCACTCTTTCATTTTGAAATATTGAATTATTTCATTTGAAAATATCCAAAGTTCTAAGAAGAGAGATGAGAGGAAAAAATACTTCAACATACATTAATTTTTCTGGGTAGCTGATGACAAATAAAAGGAATCTTTCGTTTGTGAAAAATTGCCCATGACTATATTTTATAAGATTGTTAAGTAAACTACTCTCCATTTTGTAGTATTTTCATTTTACAAAGAAAGAAATTGAGGCTCTATTGATATTTATTGGTTCATAATACTACACGGTGGGTGGTATTGGCCAGGGTTCTTAGGTGCAAATCTCAGAATCCATTCTGGCAGAAAGGAATTTATTATAGGGTCTTAGGTGGCCCGTAGAGCATTTGAGCAGCTAGTGACAGAGCTCAAGGCTAAACTTCCCGGGACAGTGACTGAAGTCAAGCTGCTTAACTGGCCTATTTAGGAACCTGCTGCACCAAATAGTAAATGCCGGAAACTTGCCCTTGTTTCACCAATGCCTCCTGAACTTCAGGAACTTGACCTTGCAGCCAGTGAGGACCCGGGAAGCCAAATGCCTGCCATTCCCAATGTCAGCAAAATGGAAGCTGCCCACAGAGCCTGTTTCCACACATTGCTCACTTCTGCACTGATGGCTCAGTGGGTGCATCTGATTAGTGAAGCACAGGTCACCTATCTGAGATCCGGCTGCAGTTTGAGTTTGACTTCAACACTGGGGACATGGTACTAATTACACAGGAGTACCCCCAAATATGGAAAAGTTACCCAGAGGAAGATAGTCCACCACTAAAATGCCAAATTTAATACAGTTGAGGAGCTCTAATGCTAACCTATGTGTCTGCTCTAAAGCTTGTGCTCTTAACCATGATGCTACGTGTCCTCAATGCTACCTCCGCCTTATGCCAGTGCTTCACAAAGTGTAGCTCCTGGACCGGCAGGAGCGGCATCACTTGAAAACTTGCGGAAGTGGAAATGCTTGGGCAGTACCCCAGATCCACTGCCTAAGAGACTCTTGAGGGGGGCCCCCAGCAATCTGTGTTGAAACAGCCCTCGAGGTGATCCTGAAGCCACTGAAGTTTGAGAACTGCTGCCCTGTGCAATACTCCACTATTTTACCAAAGCTGCTGCTTGAGGGACTTTCCACTTTTTGGAAACTGAGGAAAAAAACAACGGAAAACCAACAGTTAAAAACCATGGACAACCATTAGCACATTTTTACGTAGCTCCCTTGTGATTCTTACTGATGTGTATGTGATATTTTCGTTACCATAGTTGAAATATATAAAATGGACAGATTTGTTGAGCTGAGCTATTACATGAAGATGATGGAGTGCCAGAGACTTTTAACTCTCTGTATTGAAGACCAGCAGTTCCCTCTATGACTGCACCTTAGGAGCTCTATCTTTTAATTTTGCCTAAGCCCTGAAGGAATTCTCTTAGCTGGTTGCTCTGAGGTGTCCTTGGAAAACAAAGGGCACTTGCCTCCAAGGGTGAGAATGTGAGTGAGTTGGAGTTAAGCATGCCTCTCCTACTGATGTGTGTGCGTGCTTTGGTTTTTGTGAATTTGGAACCGCTTGTTTGCTCTAAATCTTCCCCACATCTGCGGTGAATGGGCGTGGAGATAGCAGAGCAGACCGAAAGCTCCCCAATCATTCATTCATTCATCTATCGACTATTTATCAAGCAAGCAGTATTTGGAAAGCATAGTTCTAGTGGCGACCCTTAGGCTAGAATTCAAAAACAAATTGCAGAACTGAGTTACCCCCACGTGTATTATACGTGACTTGATGTTCAAAGAGTTAAGACTCAAGTAAAATACTTAACACAAAAATAAACAGCTAAAAGCTTAGGCCAGCCTTACTTCTTGGAAAAGAAATGGAAGGTATAATTTGAGGGGCGCTAATAGTTATTGAGAGTTTTCCTGGGCTGAGCTCTTCACTAGTTACTTTTTCGACATTGTTTCATTTAATCTATAGTCCATGGGAGGTAGGTGTGCTGTATGATGAGCACTGGTGGAACAGGACTGAGGAACAAGCTACTGCCCTTGTCCTAAGGAGTTTACACTCTAGTAGGGGCAGGCATGGCTAATTCTAATATAACATCTAAACTCCACAAGAGTATTAATCCGTACGTATAGATATATGAAGCGTAGGAGGTCACATGCTAGAGACACCTGACTCAGCCCAGGCCCGGTCAGAGACACCTTGTTTCATGAGAATGGATGTGTGTGGGGCATTCAAGGTCAGTGTCTCAAGGGGTCTTCTCCTATTTGGGTGCTGGAGAATGAGAAACTGGGGGGAACAGATACAGGTACGTTATTGTACATCTGCACAAGGGCTGACAGTGCAGGGTCTGGGTCAGCTGGGGGCTCCCTATAACCTGGGGACAATGGCAGTGCTGGGACAATTCCCAGTACAGTGGGAGTTGGTAAGAGGTATAATGGGGCATTTACCTACCAGGTCTTTTTGGATTCAAAACTAATGCCTAGGCCCTCCTGAGACGCAGAGATCAGGGGGTTTGACAGAGGTTACACAACCAGTAAGCAGCAGGGCCAGCATTACTCTAGAGTGTCTGCTCTAAGCCATTATGTCAAACAGTCCATTCATCACAATCATCCTATACCCATTTTAGGCAGAAGAAACTGAGGTTTAGGGAGATTAAGTAAGACCCCTTTGGGGTCGTACAGCTCTTAAGTGTCAGAGCCTTCTGGGCTTAATTCCATATTGATTTTGTTCCAAAGCCATATCACACATTGGTTAATTATTGTCAGGAAAAACATTTTTTGCTTCAACTATGCCAAGTGTAGGTTATTGTTTTTGGCATAAATTGTCCAAATTCACATAGACAAGATTAAATAATTCTTTTCAGCGGCGCAGCTGGGAAGACAACTTGAGTGTCGCTTTTGGGGCTAATTCATTCTGGCAGGCCTTTCAAGAGGTGGTATTGTGTGCTGGAGGAGTGATAATAAAGGATATTAACATTTTCCTGGCCCAACTCAACGTTTTTTTTGTGTGTTCTCTGATATAGAACTATGTAGTCTCAGCTGAGTACTGGTCCCATCCTTGAGCGATTCAAACTTTTATTTTTTTACAAAAATTTTGGCCTTTTCTCCTAGGCATCTTGGCAACCTGTTGAGAGCTGAAATAACCTTTCATCTGGGTGGAATCAGACACCACATTTTTCCCTGTAAAATGTCTGCTTGCTCCTTCCCTCTCTTGTTCTGAAGGCTTTTACTCTCTTTTCAATGACAGTGTTAGGTTTGAACTTTGAGTGTTCACTGGAAACGAAATCTGAATTTACTGCCAGGTAGGTTACTTTGAAACATACATGATGCCCACTGTATTTTAGGCAGGACTGGCAACATAATTCCTGGGGCCCAGTGCAAAATGAAACCACTGGGCATTCTGTTTTTATTAAGAATTCAGGATGAAGGCCACAGGGTGTTAAAGTCCAAGTGGGAGGCCCTTCTGAGTGCAGGGCCCTGCGAGACTGCACAGATCACTCACCCGTGAAGCTGACCCTGATTTTAGAAGAATTGTCTAAGGCAGTGAACCCCAAATATCTGAGCACTGCTCCTGTTCCGTGGCAAAGCTTTCACTGGTTGTGGCAAGTAGAAAAACAATTGTTAGAAATATGTAGTGGACATAGTTCATAGATCGTATCATACATTTCATAAAATTTACTAAAGGGCTAACCCTTTAACTTAATATAATCTCTCTCTATATATTTGCTATTCAAAATAGCCTTTCTCTTTCAAGTGTTCATGATGATAGATGTAAAAATATCCTTATCTGACAAAGGTAACACTTGGTCACCCCTTCTGCTTGTGTTCTTTTCTTCTCCTACCCACAGTTTGACTCTAGAAATTCCTGGTGTTTTGGAACCACAGGTCTAAAGTACCTGATGAGAATATTTCATTGTTTTCCCTAAATTCTTCATCAGGTGATATCTTCAAGAAAGCAACGTATTATTTAAACTTCATGTAATTATTTACTCTTTTACCCTTAGTCTTTATCAAACACTGTTATAAGAAATGGCCATAAGAAGATAGTTTTGCCATCCCATATTCCAAAGATGTTTTCCATCACATTTCCAACATCTCCCTTACATATAAGGATCCACAAAATACATTCTTCCTAGGATTTGATGCCAGCAAAATCTGCCTCTCAAATTAATTTGCTTGCAGACAAAGAGAACTGCAAAATCCATCACAAATTTTAGCTGAGTGCCAAATTTGATCTTTAATTGCAGAACTGCTTTATACCATTTTCCTAGGATCTTTCTTCCCTTCCTCTAAATGCTTTCTGATCTCTTTGAGAAGTTCGTATTTTAACCACTCTTGCTGTATTTTAAATGTTCTTATTGTAAAACTTTTCAAATTTATTCTTTTCTTAAGGATTAGGTTGACTACATATAGTAAATAGTAAAAAACACCAGCTATTGAGTGACAAGAGTCGTGAGTATGGAGAAACATTTTGATGAGCTTGTGGAGCACATCGTCTGGAAGGGGTAATACTCAAATCAGAGTTATACATGTTTTTTCCCCTGACAGCTTCTGTATCTGCCTCATTTGCATTTTTCTCATATGATTGTGCCAATTGGTAGCAGTAGACGGAAGATGAGGATGACTTAGCTTCTTGGCGTATGTGTCAATTCCAGGTTCTGTGACGCTGACAATGAGGCTGTCATTCTTTTTTCCTCCAATCTGTAGTCAGCGTGAAGTATGAAATATTATTCTTCCTTTTCTGGAACTTAAGCTGCTTCTTCAAATTTCGGTTTCAAACATGAACAGTTCAGCTTGAAAATGCTTAGGCAAAAATTGATGTGTCTTGAGAATACTGCAGAAGGGAGCTACCAGCTAGCCTGGTGTTACCTCTTCAACCTACGTCTTACACATATGACATTACAAAGTTCCCTTTCATTTTGTAATGAATGATTAATAGTTAAATAGATCAAAATTCACTAAGCAGTGCCTTTCGTCTTAAGAGAAGCCAATGCACATTTTTACTTTTGTTTTCATGGTGGGTTGCAGTGTGATATCTTTTAGGAAGCATTACGGAATGGTGGTTACACTTTCCAAAAGAGGGGGAACTAACTTTACTGAGTAACCTACCAGACTTCATGTCAAGAGTTATCCATACATTATTTTATTTAATTTTCATAATAACCTCATGGAAATGCATTATCTCCATCTTTTGTGTATTAGGAAAATTAAGCTCAGAGAAGTAAATTGCCCGATATGACACAGTTAGTAATTTGCAGAACTAGTATGTGACTGTACATCTGGCCAATTTCATCTGATTCCAGAGATTGTGTACTCATCCCCTTGAGTAATGGTGCTGTAACTGAGTTGGATATATGAGGTCTTCAGGAAGCTTGTGAGGAGGGCACTTGGGAGTTGATGATGTTGCTGTTGTGTTACTGATCTGTTATCACCAAGCCATGCTTTACTGCACAAAGACTTAACCTGCCAGAGCCAGCCCAGTCATCTTGCTGGAACTTTAAGAGCTCCTTGGAAACTACAATTGTCATCTCTGATGTAAACAAAGTTGGGAAGCCTCAGATTTGAGAGAAGGCCTTTTTCTCCCATCTGATAGCCTATGGCTGTGACATCTCATCTATCTATTAATTTGACAAAAAAAATTCTTAACTATGTGCAGAGTACTGTGCCATAAACTGTATATAAACTGTAATAAACTAATAAGCTAGATACTGTAATAAACAAGACGTACATGGTCTCATTTCTTACAGAGTTCATTATTTATTGGGACAAACAGATAGTAAACTAATAATCACACAAATAATTCATTAATTAGAATTGTGATAGATACTGCAATGGAGAAGTACAGGGTGTTATGAATGTGTGAGAAAGGAGAGCTAATAAGTATGAGACTAAGTAGTGGTCAGCTAACTGAAGGGGATGGGCTGGACTGAGCATTCCAGGCAAAGGGTCCAGATAGGTTATACAATAATCACGTGGAAATAAGCAACCCATCTTTTAGGTTGCAAGAGGACAGAATAAGAGGATTTCATCAGACACTTTCAGTTAATACTTACAGTAACTCTGAAATCCCATCCTTACCCTAAATAGTTTTGCAACATATAGTACAAGCCAGCACATTACCTGTATATACTAGGGATCACATGCATTTTTCCTGAATTTTCAAGTTATCTATTTTGCTGTGCAATAAACCATTCCCAACCTTAGTGACAAGTCATTAACAATTTATTCTCTCTCATGGTTCTGTAAGTTGACTGGGCTCAACTGGGTGGTTCCAAAAATCCCAGATAGAAGCTGTAGGGCTTCTCTAGTCTTGTAAATCCAAGAACTTCACTTCTGCCATATTCTATTGGTTAAAAAATCGCTAAGACCAGCTCAGATTCAGGGACAGGGGAATGAGACCTCACCTGTTGGTTTAGGAGTGGATAGGTCACATGGCAGAAGAGCGTGTGGGAGGGAAGATACTGATGCCACCATCTTTGAAAAACACAATCTGCCATGCCAAATAAAGGAATTGGATGCTAGTCAGGACTGAGATACCCTCAGGAGGGCTGGCTTGTCTGCTTTTTATGGTCTGAAGATTTTCGTTTGATTCGTGTTTTAGGAACTGCCAAGTGTAAATATGTCTCTCTTCTTTTAATCAGACCTTACTCTGATTCGTTTAATTTCTATGAGATGGCGTTACAGAATAGATCCTTGCCAAGTATTTTTGGTCAACTTATGTTATTTCTTTAAGTTAAAAAAAATCTAATAAAAATCTGGACTGTAAAAGCTTCCTTATCTGCTGCATTAGGTTGTGGTAAGGTTGTCAATGATTCATTTATTTATTCAATAAAGAAAAACAATGACAGCAAAAACCTAGGGTGCTTCCTACAGGCTTGGCACTGTTCCACTGTTCTAAGGACTATATGTTAAATAGTCTTTAATCACAGGGCTGAGGGCCCATGCTTTGTTCTGGGGATGAAAATACTAATAGAAAAAGGTTCAGTGGTGCCCTCATGAGTCTCTAGTATAAAGGAGGGGTTAGACTAGTTAAATGTTTACACAAATGTGAATTTACACCTCAGACACAAAAGCATGTAATGAGAATAACAACTTAGCTTAACAAAGATAGACAAGTGCCTACTTTGTGCCAGGGCTGGGATAATTTACATCAGTAGATGAGAGTTCCTACTGTCGAGGATGTGTAAAGGTCATTATTTATGTGAGTGTTTTGGGAGTGACTTGAGTACTTGTAAGCTTTTGGCTAAGTAAACTTTAGAAAGAAGCTGAAATACAGATTAGACGATGAAGCTGCTTTAAGTGCTTTCAAAGAGTTTTCTCCTTGTGGTGTTAATTTGAATGGACAGACATGACTGAAGAGCAATGGAAAATAGTGTTCTTTTTTCAAATTCTGTCCTTTTTATGATAAATCTGCCCACTTCTTCCTCTTAGAAAATAAAATAAAGTGAAAATAAAGTTGTCTTTCTAATTCCATAAGTTCAAGAGGAATGGTCCCATCCCATAGAAATAGTAAGGTCATTTTGCTGGGAGTACTTATACATACTCTTTAAATGGCGCAGTGGTGCAAATCTTTGTATTTGGAGTCAGATGGGTCTGGCTTTGAATTTCATCTCTACCTTTTACTCACCAAACATCCTTAGGTGAGTCACTTGCTACTTTTCAGCCTCAATTCCCACATCTGTAAAGTGGGGTAATAACATCTTCTTCTTATGTAAAGTGAAAAACATTATACAAAGTCTTGCCGGATCACCTTATAATTATCACTTAATACTACTTGGCAGCAACTGGGACTGTGGAATATATTTCTAGCTTAGACAAATGCCTTTTATCTCATATATAGTCTGAGATAATAATTGATTTCAAAATAATATTGGACCTTGATGTAAGTTGTTATTAGGGCTGGTGACTATTTTGTATGTGAGGTCACCTTATGTAGTCCTTTGAGTAATTTACTAATTTGGTCATCCTGAGTTTTAGTGACTAATCAGCTTTTTCTGCTCTGTGGTAATTTTAGAGTACTGCACAGGGTCCTTTTTCTCCATTTATAAAGTTGGGTTGCGACTATAGTTCATGGCATAACGTGAAGCTCTTTACTGATATTTACCTCAAAAAGCAGTCTCCGTTCCAACATCTCTTATGCCTAGTGATGCCATCTTTCCCTACACCTGGTATCAGATTTCATAATGGGCAGTTGCTTGCTGAAACATAATGCAGATGCAATGTGAATCATTGGAAAACGAAATCCTTTTTTTTGAGTGAATCAGAAATGAACAATGTCTTGTAACGTTTTTATGTAATTTTGTGAGAAAAATAATGCCTCTGAAATTTATATTTGATTTATTTTTGATTCATTTAAAAATATAACTTATTTTCCTTATTTTTAGTTTTGTTTTTAAGGAATGCTATGGATCCAATTTTCGTAATCATTTATTATAACATTACATTCCCCTTTTAATTGGCTGCTTTTGGTACCATTGTCTTACAACACAGAACACCTATTGTATATTAAATTAGAACCTGGCATCGAGTTTAACAGAAAGTGTGGTAGAAAGATGATAGAGATCAAGAAAAGAAATTAAATTTTGAGGGCTAAATTTATTGTCAGGAATTTTTAAAAATGAATTTCTATCTTTTATTTGTGTTGGGTTATTTATACCATATACCAAAAAAAGACAACATCTTAAAAATAGTTATTAGTTTAATATGAATCATTGTTAATGAATTTGGATTATTAGTTTAATAATAATCAGTAGTCTTCTGTTGAGATTTCATATTAAAAGAAGTAATGATAATTTGAGGAAGACCGAGGGAGGGGGGGATAAAATGCATCTTTTAGTTTTTCTTCTGATTAATTTGATTTTCTCAGACCTTCCCCTTGTTGCAAACAGTTGGGTTTAGATCACACCTTCATCACTATTTACCCTAATCAGTAGTTCATAAAGCAGATTACAACCTTTAGAATCACCTGGGAAACTTTATAGAGGTTCCAACATCCAGGATCCATATGGTCCAATTAAATAAGAATCTCTGGGAGGTAGGGCCCAGGTCTGGCTACTTTTAAGACTTGTCCAAGTGACTCTAATGTATGACCAAGGTTGAGAACCATTGACTCAGATCCTGACACAACGAAGTGGACACGGGATGGCCCTTAGCAAACTCCATCTATTGGAACCCATTGATTCCAAACTGCAGCAGCGTTCTGTTCTCTGTTCTCAGCTGTTCCTCCCGTTGTTCCCACTTAGGAAATGTTACTATCGTTATTTAGAGCACAACTGGCCCCAGAATGCAGTTTTAGCAAGATTCCAGCTTGGCTGCCATTGTTGACTGGAATTGCTTTCTATAGAGCCAAGCCATTTTTCTCTCAAACAACTTTAAACTTAGTATCATCATAGATTGGCAAGGGTGAAACAGCTGTCTAATTTTCTCAGTACTCTCAGACCCCGGTGAAGCTTTTAGCTATTATATATTGCCCTTGAAATGGACCAATACGAGGTCATGTTGGGAATTTTGCTGATTTTACATCCAGGAGCCACCCAGACAGGCTGTGAAGTGAAAAGACCCAGCTGTTGAGAAGGATTAAGCTGCCAGTAACAGCTTTGGTGCAGAATCCTGGAACCTTGTCTGTCTTGTTCACTGCTGGGCCCCTGGCTCCTAGAACAGTATCAACCACAGACTGGGCACCGAAGAAAAGTTGTTGAATGAAGGCGTAAAGCATGAAAAAACATAAGCGCTCAATGGCTTTGGGAAACATTCTTAAACGCTATCCCTGCCCCTCCTCCCACACAACTGAATGATTATAATAGCAGTTATTATCGAGTACTCGCATGTGCCAGACATTGGACTAAGATTACACACACACTCACACACATGGGCACACACACACACAAACACAAATATAGTTTTTCTTGCTTAAAAATCATACCAACCCTATTAGGAAATCACTATTAGTATCTTCATGTCATAATTAGAGAAGGTGAGACTTAAATAGGCCAAGCAACATTTCCAAAGTAACACACCAATTAATAGTAGAATTGGCATCGAAGGTCATGTCTTCCAATTTCAAACCTGCATGATAAAACAAGGATATGATACTAATATCTCTTTCTATGTCTCCAGCTTCAGATTCCTTAAACATTTCCACAAGCATCATCCCTTCAGAGCAGTTATGTTATTCCTGCGTTTGTTCACTTGCCTTCCTCTATTAGAAAATCAGTTCTGTGAGAAGAGGGTATTGGTTTTTTGTTCCCCACATAGCACCTAGAGAGTGGTTAGGTTCATGGTAAGCCCTTGTTGGATGAATGAATAGATGAACCCACTCTCATCTTTAGTCCTTGTTGAAATGATTAGCCCCACCTTACATTTGCTCAATCAACACAGCTAGGAGTTATCTTTGATCCATTGTTCAACATCTCTCACCACTCATAATTGGTTGGGATATGTTTACCTCTCAAATGTCATTCAAATCTGGGTTTTTCCCTCCATTCCTCATGCTACTGCATTAGTTCAGGCACTTATTACTTCTTTTTCTGAAGTAGCATTCTGGTCTATCTCGCGGCCTTGAGTTTCACCCTCTCACTCACAAAACTTGCAGTGATTCTCAACTGGAGGAAATTTTACCCCCCAGGTGAAATTAGGCAGTGTCTAGAGACATTTCTGGTAGTCACAACTGGAGATTGCTACTGGCTTCCAGATGGGAGAGGCTAGGGATGTTGCTAAACATCCTACAATGTATTAGACAACCCCTGACAACAAAGAATCACCCAGCCAATATGTCAATGGTGCAGATATTGAAAAAACTGTTCTAGAGAAAGTTTTCTAAAACCTCATTCTAATTTATGTGTAGTCTAATCGTTTCAATGACTGCCTTCTACCAATAGCGTAAAATACAAAGTTGATAGCAGAGCATATGGAGTATGATAGTGATTTGCCTCCTTCTTACTACTTCAGCTACATGTCTCATTCTTCTTCCAAGGTGCATGAAATTCCAGGCACTTTAAGTGATTTGCATGTTATCAAAGGCTTTCTGTTATTTCCTATTGTTCACTTGTTAAAATTCTCAGGCAAGCTTCTGAAATGTTATCTTAAACTATGCTAGACACAGTCATTCAATAACTATTGAGTGAGCCCCTTGTCTTACCGTGTGGGCACTGTGTTAGGCATTGAGGATAGAGCTGTGAACAAAATAAACCTGGACCCTCCCTCCTTGGAGCTTCCCATCTTCAGCTACTGTAGTTAGCTTAGAGCTGTACAGCACTTAGAGTGATCACTTCATCGACATTAGACCACTGGATACAATTCAATTATCACTTAAAATCAAATGAACAATACTCCCTTAAGGTCGTTCTCAGTTCATATCAAATTCACATTTCCTTGTTTGTCTAAGAAATGTGCGTATGTTTTAAACAGTTGGTTTCTTCAAATCAGGTTCCAGACAAGATCCATTCATTGTACTTGGTTATGTCCTTTAAGTCTCTTAAGTCTTTTGAGTTCTTTTCATCAAAGAATCAACTTCTTTCATCCTACCTCCCCTCCCTCCTTTTCTCTACTTCCTTCCATCCTTCCTTCCTCCATCTCTTCTTCATTTCCCCCATTCTTCTCTCCCTCTCCTCAGCCTTCTTCCCTCTTTCCCATTCTATTGTTTTGTAGAAGCACTCAGTCGGTTGTCCTGTGGAAAGTTCCACATTTTGGAGTTTAGATTTTTCTGATTGCTCCTTTGTCCAGGTATTTAACTCATTCTCGTGTTCTATGTGTTCCTTGTAGACTGGAAGTTGGATAAAAGACGTTTTTAGATTTATGTATATATTTTGCAAGAATGATTCATATTCTTGCAGTGTGAAATACACATCAGTGCTCTGTATTTCACATTGCATCATATTGGTGGTATGTAACGTCTAGTTGTTTCACTTTTAGTGATACTTAGATTGGGTTCAGATGGTGACAAGTGACAACCTGATCTCTTCATTGTAGACTTTCCCATCAACTTTATGCCTAATGGTTTTACCATCCGTTGATGACTATTGCACAGATCAGTTAATTACATATTGGAAAGTGGTGGCAGTCTAATTCTTTCATTCTGTTTGCATTTATTAGGTAGAAGTCACCTATATAAACTTGCCTCGTAGTTACTGTGAAATACAATTTAAACAGGAACTATAGCATGAATTTTAATGTTTTCATTCTATTCATTAATTTTTAGAGAATTGAGTTGGTGTCTTAACATGCTCTGGTGGTATCTAATTGGCTTTATTTTGTTTTTCTCTATGTCCTTCCTCTTCATTTCCCTCTTTGTTATTATGAATGAATGGCCCTTTCATGTCTGTTACCTCTTTTAAATGCATGAGTCTCCAATATTTAATACAAACCTTTGTCCATGAGCAATGAATGTTTTTAGTTTTTTCTGATAATTGAAGACATCTGTGTTATAGAATTTGGGGAAAATTCTAGAGAATCAAATAAAATAGGTGTTATACCTTAGATGATAGATCTTATTGTGCCTGATTTCTTGCCTCCCTCTATAGCCACTTGTTGAATGCCTACTATGTATATAGGTGACCCCTACTATGTGTCAGACACCAGGCTGGGCACTATTTTTGTCACAGATTTACTTTTGGTCATAACATCTGTGCATTCTTTAGCGTTAGATACCATGGGAATGTGCAACTTGCTGGGTAATTTAGAGATATCTCAGAAATCCACTGCAGGAGGCCTAGGGAGGACCATGGGCAGAGTGGAATCTTTCCAACATGAGTATAATTCCCTTGTATGAGCAAGCGGTAGAGGTTCTTGGACCATGATGTTTTCTCGATGGATTAATTGATTAGAAAGGACTTAGCCAAGTTAAAACAGGACCATGAGTTTAAAGTAGTTATTCCAATTTTTTGTTTTGCAATCAATTTCCTAGGCTTTCTTGATCAGCTCTTTCAATCTCCATTTCCCGCAATTGCTTCACATTTAACACAAGGTGTTCATACCAGTTTGCTTATCTTTTAGAAGTGTGGTGTACTTTAACCAGTCTTATACAAAATGCATAAATTATAATTGAGTTTTCAATATCCTATTCCTGTGTATGTCTTGCTGCCATGTGATTTTACCTGGCCGATACACACTTGGAGTTTTCCCGTGCTGTCAATGGACTATTATAAAGTTCATTACAGCTTAAATTACCTTTCATTACTGGAACTTGGAACACAAAGAACAATCTAGCTCTTTTGCTTGTCACACGTCAAATTTTAAAAATTATTATGAATATAGTAGTTACATGAACTGGCAGTAATGATAGAATCACTAAATGATGATGGTCCTTGTCTGATCGCTTACACCAGTAATATTTTTTTATGTGTCCACTCATTTTCTCTTGATTAAAATTGATTATAACTTTGGATTATCTGCTTTAAAATATTTTTAAGGCAAAAAATAATTTTAATAAAAATAGCTTCAATTTATTGATTACTTACTATGTGCTGGGTCTTAGGATACTGTACTAAGTTTTTAGAAGTATACGTTATTTGATTTTTAAAGCAACATAATGTAAAGAAAATTGAATCTTATATAGATTGAAGAATTTTCCTAGTGTACCATGTATAATTGGAAATAAAGTTGGGATTAGCTGAAGTCTGCCTTACTCCAAAGTTTATGCTCTTAACTATGAATTACTGTCATCTCTAAAAAAGACAAATTTCCTTTGCATAGAGAGCTATTAAGACCTCTTTTCCAACCATGATAAATGCCTGTTTATATAAATGAGTATATATTTATAAGTGTGTACATATCATGTGGCTCTTAATCACCTAGAAACTCATTACTTAGTATCAGAGCTGAATGGCATGTAAGAGGCAAAGTTTATTGCCCAAAATAATGAAAAATATATACTATTCTTTATTTACTCTGACCCTTAACAGACATTAAAATAACATAAATACATAGCTCACAATCAGCATTTATTAAAGTTTTCTAACTCACAGCTCTTCTGTCTTTAAATTAATTCTCTAAATTCCTTTTCATAATCTACCTTTTAAAAAATCCCCCTTTCTCGTTTTTTCATCTTTTTCAATTTAGGAAAGCTTCCTGTTTAGGAAAGAGGTAAGGAAAAATAAAATCTGTGATTTCAGCAGTGGCTTTCGAACTTTCTTGACCACATACAATAAGTGAAAAGTATCTGAAAATAATACAGTAGACTCTAACATTTCTATTTTATTCCATTCCCCTCTTCTTTATTCCTCGCCCCTCCTCTATTTAAAAATTTCGATTATGACCAATCCAGTTGATATTGTGATCCATTAATGAGTCATGGGAAGCAATAAGAAACTGAATTACATAATTATCTTTGATTGGAGAAACAGCAAAGTCTATGAACATGTCTAAATTAATAATTTTCCTCCTATCACCCATACAAATGCATGTCACATTAATTGCTTTGTTAAGAGTTACTTTAGTGGGAATTTATATTTTGAAAAGTCATATTAAAGTAATTATTAATGAAAGAAAGAAAGATGATGATTAGGTCTGAGGTGAATGAAATAAAGCACTTTGAAAATAATAGGATTAAGATGGATTATGGATTTAGTATATTTTGTACCATTTAAAATTTGTTTTGTAGGGTTTGGCAACATAGAAGTTTCCATAGAAAGGAAAGCAGAGCACAACAAACAATTTTAATAGGGACTAAAGTGACCAAGAGAAATTGTAAGTATTAGAAATACATGTTTTAAGGCAGACAATGACAAATGTTGGTGAGAACGTGGAGAAATTGGAAACCTCACGTATGGGTGAAGGGAAAGCAAAATAGTGCAGCACCTTGAAAAACACTTGGGCAGTTCTTCAAAGTGTTACACAGAGTTACCATTTGCTGTAGCAATTCCACTTCCGGGTATTCATGTTAGAGCAGTGAAAATACGTGTCCACACAAAAACTTGTACATAAATGAATGTGCATAGCAGCTTTATTTGTCATAGCCCCACGTTGGAAATGACCCAAATGTCCACCAACTGATAAATAGATAAACAAAATGTAGTATGGTCACTCAATGGAATTTTACTTGGCAATAAAAAGAACGGAAGTGCTGATGCATGCTACACTGTGGATGAATCTTGAAAGCATTATGGCAACTGAAAGAAGCCAGTGACAAAGGACTAGATGCTGTGAGATTTCATTAATGTGAAATGTCCAGAACAGGCAAATTTATAGATTAATGGTTACCTGGGCTGGGGGTAGGATAGGGATGAGGAGTGGCTGCTAATGATTATGGAGTTTTTGTTTTGGATGTTGAAAATGTTCTAAAATTAGATCATGGTGATGGTTGTACAACTCTGGTAATAAACCAAAAGCCACTGAGTTGTACATTTTAAATGAGTGAATTTTATGGTATCTGAATTATATCTCAATAAGGCTGTTAAAGGGAATACATATTTCAGGACTGAGTGGAAGTATTAAATATTATCATTTGATGAACCAAGTGATAGTCATTGCGTTTTGAATATAGTGTACATGTTTACTTCTAATAATAGGGTCTGAGCCCAAGATGCCTTCACACTTTGAAGAGCACAACCAGCATAGCTGTTTGGCTCAAGTCTGTATAAAATCCACATCCATAAGAATATAGACAATTAATAAAAAACGGTATTTTCAGAAAGATATCTAAACCTAAATCCAATATAATGGCAAAAATAGCTCAAGAACAGAAGGAAAGAAAAGATAAACAAAATAGTTTTTGCAGTGTAGGCCGTAGATTTCATATTGCTAATTTTGACTCCAGATCCTTACAACTGCACTTCAAAATTAACCTTTTATTTGTTCTCATACTTTGGGAATGTGATTGCTTCTGTTTCAGCAGTAATTTAATTGCAATTTGAGATAGTTCAGAAATAGACACCAAGGTTTTCATTTAATTTCTTTTTTTGAAAATGTTTGTTTTTAAACTCGATTTTGAAGTAATTTAATATTCATGGAAAAATTGTGAAGATGCTTGAGAGTTTTCTTGTACCCCTTATTTGTTTTCCCTAAGGCTAGCCATGGTATATTTGTCAAAACTGGGAAACCAGTATTAGCACACTAATATTTTCAAACTCCAGAATTTATTTGGATTTCACAAATTTTTCCACTGATGTTCTTTTTTCTGTTCAATGATCCAATTCCAGGTTAGCACATTGTATTTAATCATCATGACTTCGTCTCCTCTGATCTGTGACATTATTTTAGTCTTTTTAATATATAAGTATGTATATATATATATATATATATATATATATATATATAGGAAGAATACCACAGAGGCGAAGGTTCCTCGTGCTCTCCTTGTGTCAGGAGGTACATGGTGTCAACATGACCTGTTCCTGGTGATAGTAACCTTGATCACTTACTTGGCTAAGGTTGTGTTTGCTGGGTTTCTTTACTGGAAGGTTACTATTTTCCCGATCTATATCCTGTTCTTTGAAAGCAAGGAGCATAATTTTATATGATAGAGTGCTACATTTTGGTTTTGCTTTTCTTTAGACCCCAATACACCTTTTGAATCTGTGCAGTAGGGAGAGTTTTTATCTTTAGTAGAAACATCATATCTTTCACATGACAAATTATTATGCTTCTTAAGTGAATTTTGATTTTCATAACATACCAAATATTCCACTATAAATTAGGTAGCTTTTTAGTGGTGACAGTGAAGATGTTAATATAAGATGAAAATTCTCATGCCACAGGGGACATATTTTTAGAGAAATCCAATAAAAAAGTTCTTTCATGAGTGTTGTTTTATATAAACAATAAAGGAAAAATACTATACCATAAATAGCATTTTGTGTTGCATCTGGAAAGATATATGGCTCTATTTTTTATGTGCTTTTCCATTTATGGAATTCTATTTATTTTGGGGAATATGAGTATTTTAGTTTTATTCACTCCATATATCTTAATAATATAAGTTCTACATCACAAGTTGTATTTTTCCCCCAGAGACTTTGCTTTAATTACCTCCAAGACTTCTCCTATCCAGGGCTAATTCCCCTTGGTCCAGTCCCCTCCTTTCCTCTCCAAGAACTAAATTCCTTCCATTAGTTCCTCTTTTATTTAATTTTCAACCTCTCCTTCGTTATGGGCTTCTTCACCAAGGCTGGAAGCAAGCTGTCTGGCTCAGATTTAAAACAAACACGTGTGTGCCAGGCACCTCTGTTTGTGCACACACACACACATTCTTGCACTCTCAGGCAAACACAAGTATTTCGAGGCCTAAGGGCTCATGGTTTGTCTGTCTCTGTCTCTGAGTCTTTCATTTTCCTCCTAAATCTCTTAAAAGAGGAGGTTACATTTACCTCTTTTGTCTCCTTTTGCCATCTTTAACCCAGTTTGATTCTGAGTTCTACTGTCATCTCTCTATTGAAATTGTCTTGTCTGTGTCACCAATCAGGTCTAATTTTCAAATCGAATGGGCTTTCTCCTGCTAGAGTTCGACGGTCACTGACAGTTTGTGTTTATTTAATAAATATCAGTTGATTGAATGTTGAAGGAACTTTGAATATTCAGTGAAATATTGGCATACATAAAATACCTTTCACATGATTGTGCTTTCTCACTGTGTTTCATTTATAATAGCTGCTGACTTTTCCCCTTCCACTTCCATGTGGTACCTATTCATGCCACTGAAGGGAGCAGGAGTGTCTCATATAGTCAGACAGTGTAATAGCTTTTGCAATGTTTATATGATTAGTGTGTATTCTTAGTTAGTTCTCCATTGATAATTTTAGTAACTGGCCTGGGGCTGTTTGGTTGGTCCATGACCTCCCTTTCTCCAACCACTCTACCCCTTGGATCCCCAAAGGCAAATTTGTAGTTGTTCTGGACAATAGAAAGTTAGACCAAGAAGAGTATACCTCTTCCAGAGTGGGCTACTTGTCCTCTTTCCTGGGAAAGATCAGCTGGTCATCTGAACTAAAAACATAAATACTTAAAAATGGGGGAGTAGTTCTATTCTCTGGTCATGTAATGGAGTCAAGAAAGATAGTTCACAGCAGCAGAAAGAGTAACTAGCCGTAGTGGAGACGGTTCTTTAAGCAATATTGGACAGTCTTTGGCTGGTCAACCCTTAACTTGAGAAATCTTTTCCCAGGCTCGAATAAAGACCCACAAGAGGAGACTTCTGCCTCTGTATATAAAGCCAAGCTGCTTTTCACAATGGAGTTATGTCTATACTTGTGGGGTCCCAGTGGTTCTCTCTCTTTCTTCTTCCATTCTTTCATTTAAAGTTCTTTTATTTCAAGATACATCGCAGAGAACAATGGAATTGATGTTCCTGTTGGAGAGAGGTGCCCAGCTCTCAGCTCAGTATTGTCAGCATTTGGCTGGGCACAGAATGATACTAATAAATACTAATAACAATGACAGTATCAGCAGGCACTTATTGAGCACCTACCATGTACTTGCAAAAGTCATCCAGGCATTTTGCAAATGTTCTGAAGTCAGGGACCATGTCTCTTTTATTTACTGATGTGTCCCCACCCTGGGCAGAGTCACTGGGACGTAGAAGACAGTAAGCGCTTATTACAAGGAAGAATTGTTCTTATCTTCAGAACAATCCTGAACAGATCTATTATTATTTCTCTTCTACAGATGGAGAAACTGAAGCTTACAAATAAGTAACATGTACAAAATCACTTAACTAGCAATTGGTAGTGTCAAATTTGAGCTCAAGTATATATAGCTTCAAGGCCAAAAATGTTTCTGCCTTACCATGTGGTTAGTAGGTAGATGGATAAAATAATAAAAGAGCGAGTGAATGAATGAATTGCTCTAGCCTTATTTACCTGTATTTATTACTCAGTCATCCCTAGGCTACCTTGCCTGTGAGATATTGTTCCTTTGGTTAAAATAATAGAATTACACTTGCCACTGGGGAGAAGGTGGCTTTGAATAGTGCTTCCCTATTCTAAAGAACCAAAGCATCTGTGGAGGTCAGGAAAAGCCAGTGGCAGGTTTCCAGATGTGCTCACACTGTGGAGGCCAGCTGGCTTGGGTAGCTACAAGTCTCCAAGGCTTCCCTCTCTGTAAGGTGTGAGAACTTGTCACCAAACGTGCTCAGGAGTATTTTGTCACCAAGAACAGGTGTGTTTGAATGAATGATTCTTCTGTCAGGTACCCACATCATTCTTTGGGTGTTGTGAGTTCAGATTCCAAATACTTTATACTTACATAATTCTGCTCTGTGCTTTGTCTGGCCCAGAATCTGGTTAACTGTCCAAACTGGGGCCTGCCCCGTGGCACAGTTGTTAAGTGTGCACATTCTGCTTCAGTGGCCCGGGGTTCACCAGTTCGGATCCCAGGTGCGGACATGGCACCTCTTGGCACACCATGCTGTGGTAGGCATCTCATGTATAAAGTAGAGGAAGATGGGCATTATGTTAGCTCAGGGCCAGGCTTCCTCAGCAAAAAGAGGAGGACTGGCAGCACTTAGCTCAGGGCTAATGTTCCTCAAAACAAAAAACAAAAAAAACCAAAAAACAAACCTGGGGAGCTCACAAATCAAAACAATCAATTTCCAAGAAGAGTGGCCTATTTAAATTCAATTCCAGGAAGGTGCTGGAACCAGGGGGGGTCTATAACAGGACAGGTGAGAGCAAAAGAGATGGGCAAGGACCGGGGAAGGGCATTTCAGGCAGAGACTAATGTGTTCATTATCACCCTTGGATAACTTCGAATTTTGATCCTTTTATTTCCTCTTTCTTCCTTTTCACTAGAAATCGATAAGGAAATTGGCAAGAAAGTAGAGAAAAGCAGAGAAGAGCCTGCAAATCATCTACAAGTTTGATAATTCATATTTGTGTCTGATATTTGCTTAATTAAGTTATTAGATATTTAGATGGAATAAAATATAAACATAAGACTAAAGTAGCCAACAACAGTCTCAGAGTGCTTTTGGATGATTTACTCAGCAAAAGACAAGCTTTTGGGCCTTTCAGAATCTTTTGCAGATTTTCAGCCAGAGTTCTAGCGCTAACAAGGTGTATCTAATATTACTACCTGTTTATAAGAGAGTTGCAGTTGTTTAGCTGGAAATACAGCATTTTAGTTGCTAGGCAAAATAGTGCTTGTATGTAAATGTATCTGAGATGCTGAAGAACTGAAATTCAGCTGATCCTCGTTTAAACTCTAACATGCCTTTTGACTGTGCTGATTCTAAAGCGTTGGTTATGACTGTGTTCTGTTGCCAGTTTATACAGCAGCACACTGTTTATAGACCATCAGCCTCTGGGGTTTGAGGCAATTGGAAGAAGAGCACACTACTATTCTTCCTATAGCCTCTTTCTTAAAACAGCAAAATATTTTGAGATTGGTAAAGTAGAATGTTTTGAAGATCATCAAATGTACCTTATTTTGTGTTAAATCATTGGCACTTTGTATCTTTCTTCACATAGAAAAGAAATTCTTGAGGAAAAAAGTGTTCTTCAAAATTTTGTTTCATATCACTTTTATGTTTATTCAAATTAAGAACTTTATAAAAATGAAATAAAGCTATTTTTTATGGGTCTAGTTAAAGACCTCATTAATAGTGTTTTGGTATGGTTAGAAGTATGTTCTGGAGATGGACTTCCAGGAATCTTATCCTACTTTCATTATTTACTAGCTGTTTGATTTTTAAGCATCTTAAAAACCTTTCTGTGCTTTAGGTTTTTCAACTTTAATGGGAGATAATAATGGTACCTACCCACTAGCTTTGTTCTGAGGATTAAATGACATCCTTCTGATAATGTGCAAACTTAGAACAACTTCTGGCACAAAGTAAAGATTATTTCTATTAATTTTGTCTTTGAAGTTTTGTAATTTATATAGTTTTGATTGGTAATTATATTTCTAGTAACCAGAGTGTTTGAATTAATCTACCTGATTCTTGATGGTCGGGTTTCCATTTCCTGTATTTAACTTTGGGCTCTTATTTTAGCAATTTGTAGAGAATATACTTTGAGAGAACCCAAAGATATTGTACATGGGAATCAAATTAAATATATATGTATATATTATATATAATCGGTTAGCATTATTAGAAATGCTAGACTGGTTCAACCTATTTCATCTATGTGGAAGATTGTCAGGTTAAAGTTGTTTACTATTTAGAAAACTCTTATAAAAACTGTATGTCGTGCTGTTTTCTTATGTTCCTCATTAACCTAAGCCATGGTCTCAATAGATGTGCACTTCACAATTATAAATCACTGAAGTAGAATGATTGATCTTTCATTTTGGTAATTTATGTTTTCATATTTGTGACCCTTTAGAGGAATATTAGGAAAGCAAGTTTTATGTTTAAAACTTTACAGAGCCTATTTCTATTTCATTTTATTTTAATAAGGCATGGAATGCAAAGCTCTGAGATATGTTAATACTTTGATTTTCTGACATGTTGTCAGGAAATGATATATTCCAGATAAATACATTTTTTTTTCAGGTGCTTTCACCTTACAATGTATTGCTCTCTTCCTTGTCTCCTGAAGCAGTGAATAGTGAATGTAATATAAATTTTTCTTCATAATACAGAGTCATCATTAGGAATTTTTATTTTTATACTGCCCAGCGACACAAGACTGTCTCCAGGATGTATTAAAATACGTAGCCCTGCCTGACCTTGCTCTAAATGGATGCAGACAGCTGTCTTTTTGTGAATTCTCATGTCTCCTCTTATTTGTCATCACTGGCAATGTGCCTACGTCTAGAAAGCCAGTCCTCTTTATTTGCTGATTCTGACTGCAAGTCATGCTTTCTGGAATTGTGTCTAAAATAACACTAGAAAAGAGCTTGAGTGAGGACTTGATGTTTTCTCCTCAGGTACAGATCCTGGGAGGAGGGATGCGTCAGTGGATGTAGATGGGCTACTGGCTCCCCGAGAGAGCTCTGCTGTGAGAACTCTTTTTGATGTCTGGTACACTAGTCTAATATACAGCAAAGGGTCTATGTGCAGAACCTTAGTGTAAATGCTAACATTACACAGATATTATTGGGTAGATGTGCTAAATCTGTAAAAAGGAGGAATAGAATTCTGAGTTCAGAAATTAGACCTCTTAAATGTAATGGTGATTAAAATAGGAACAGAATACGAAGCAGATAATGGAGGAGTCTCTGTCCCTGGAGACATCTCACAGCCTAACTGAAGAATGACTGTCAGCTGTTTCTAGGCAACCCTTTGGTAGTGGAGGTTTTATGGACCATTTGGAAACTCTTTGGCTTTGCCGCTATTCTCTGCTTCAGATGTAGACATTGATGGCTTGATTCATTCAAAAATTATTTGTGAGTTTATCTTCTATATTAAAGGTATGATGGGAGGTGCTGTGGAGGTACAAGAAACAGTTATGGCCCTTGCCTCCCTGAAAAGACAGGAATAAAATGATCACAAACAAGTACATATTTATTAATTGTAATAAGTTTTATGAAAGAAAAGTACTGGGTGCTGTGAGTTTAAATATTAGCAAGAGGAGGTAATTTAGATTGGGAATTCAGAGATGAATTAATGCTCAAGGTGAAATCTGAAGGGTGACGACAAGCTGGTAAAAAGAACCCTAACCGAATAAGCAGCATGGGGAAATTCTCAGAGATGGGAAAGATCGTGTCACATTGTGGGAGTGAACAGAAGGCCAAGGTAACTGGAATGCAGTGAGCAAAGAAGAGTGTGATATGGAATAAAGATGGAGAAATATGTAAGTGCCAAGTCGTGAAGGACCTTGGAGGCCGTTGTGAAGAGTTTTAAGTAGGGGAATGGCATAATCCCTGTTGAGTTTTAAAAAATATTTTCTTCTCTGCTATTCATCGATTAATGGAAGTTAGAGAAGGAGTGAGGGTAGAAGTATAGAGACTGACGAAGAGGCTGTGGGAGTAATATAAGGGTGGGGAAAGTGATGATGGACAGAAGTGGACAGACCCAAGATACACAGACGGAGCCCTCACTTTCATTATCTGTAAAATGGGGATAGTTGTGTTTGGTACAAGTTTCATATCAGTAAATAGTAGCTATTATTATTTTTATTTAATAGAATTTGTACTAGTTGATTAGTTAATTGAAAAAGCTGGTTAAATAAAGGAGCTACTAAATAATATATGCACATGTTCTATATTTTAACTTATAGCATATAAACACTCATTGCCAATCTTTTGATGCATTGTTAGGACCATATGTTGACTATGAATCTGAATTGATTTGTTTGGTTTGGTTTTGTATGAACCATATCCGTAGTTACATCCTCCATGATTTCCAGTTTTGGTTCCCTTAGAGTGCAGCAAGAATTTAAAGATATCTGTAAATGTCTTTATGAAGCGAGGATGAGAATGAAAGCAGAGAACTTTATTTTTCCTATTTTTTCCCCCAATTTTGCCCGTTATGTGATTTAAAAACAATTCACATAGCAATTTTTCTTGGAGGTTTTCCAAAACATTCTACCTAGTTGTTTTTATAGAGCCAAACTTTTTGAAATTCAAATTTCACCAGTCTATATAATATTTAATTGAAGTATATAACTTCAGGAATGAGTATATAGCGGTACAAGTAGGTTTGGGAAAAAAATACAATGGACTTCTGGCACAGCTACCATTTAACTGGAGGGAGTGAAAATGTAGGGTGGTACTAGAAATTTGTACTTGTTGGATGCAAACATTCAGTCTGCCATGGTCACAAGTCAGTGTCTTTTTATAGAAGAAGTAGAGAATATCAGTTGATCTAATAGCCAGGTAACTGGAGAATAGTTAAACCTGCTTTTACTGGGTTTTGGAAGTAGAAATGACAGGACAGGCCTTGATATGGGGTGAGGGAAAGGAGAGTCTCAAGCATGTCTCCCATATTTCTGGTGTAAGCTATCATTTTAGAAGAAGGAATTATGAAGATAGGTGGGAAGAGATGAGGTCCAAGCGTAGTTTTCAGTTTAACAGGCCTGGAAGATGTTCAAGGGGCAATATTAAATAGGCCATTGACAATTCAGCTCTAAATTTAGAGAGGTCTCTGCTGGCTTTGCTTGAGGTGCTGGAGGGGAAGTGTGATGAGGGCTTGAACCAAGAGAGAGTGGCCCACGTGCCAGGCTAAATTCTACAGAACATGCAGTCTGGGTGGCTGGAGGTGATCTGGTGAGAAAGGTGGAAGGTCTGAATCATGCTTGAGTAAGGAGACAGAGGGATGTAGCTGCAGAAATGGTGCTGATTGTCAGTAAAGGGTCAAAGTGGAGCTGTAAATGTAAAACCTAATCATAAAATCACACATCTACAGAATTAGGAGATAATGAGCTATGGCAAGAAACAGATTTAGGTAAATGCTTCAACAGTAAGACTGTAAAAAATGCCAGGGTATTAGAACACCATTTTTATGTGGCACTGACTGAATGGCGTGCAGGCCAACACATGATACATAGTCATTCAGGTATAAATATTAATTTGATTTTCTGGAAGTGTCAATGAACTTTTCATAATGCACCCTTAATGTGAGGACACCCTTGTAATCAGTGGTATGCATTATGAACATATTAGCCTGTGTTAGGGGTGGTAGGCTAAAGAAAGCAATTTTGAATTCCCTAAAAAGGGAATAAGCTCTTGACCTTGGCCTTATTAACATTATTGTGTAACAAAACAAACAAACGCTGATCCTACCAATTGATCATCTGCATGTGCAACAATACAGACGTTTGTTATCACCAGTGCCCTAGATTCGTATTGATGTGTGAATCATCCAATTGTGTTGGAATTCAAATTGAAAACACAACGTGTTCGGAAACTGGTGGAGATTATAATTAGATCTGAAAGTATTCTGTCAATCAAAGTGAATATTGTGTTGTTTTATCCAGCTGAGTTAAGAGCCAAATTGTGGTAAGGAAGGAAGTGTTTATTTTTAGTCAATGAGTATAGCTAATCTGGCCTCTCAGTGTAGGGGTGTTGTACTGTGATATGAGAGAGAGTTTGGCTCACTGGCCACGTGATGGCTTGTTAAGTAATTTCAAGCACACCAGACTGAAGATTCTCATTGATTTCCTATTTCCTAGGAGGCTAGAGAGCTGAATCTGGGTATCTTTTCTTTTTGAAGAGGCAGTTTCTTAAAGGATGGTTTCTTCCTTCTGATGAGAATATTTATATATTCAGTATTAAAACTGAAAATAGCAATCATTGATGTTGGGGGAGGGACCTTTATCCCTTTCCAACGTAGTGAGTTTCTTACATGTTTTAATCTTTAATGTACAAATATTTGATGCTTATTAAATTTTTCTTTAAGCATCTATATTTTAAAATGTCCCTGAAGAAATATTGTTATATATGAGAAATGTGTCAATTTCTCATATTTATAATATAACTTTTTTCATTTCATATTTAGGAGGAGCCAAGCATTTCCTTATGATTTGCCACATTCTCTCACCAGCTGGTCTTCATTTTGATTCCCTTTCTCAGGATCTGGTGCCATCAGTCAAGCCCTTGCCAAAGCCCGAAACTTCAGGCTTCATCCCTGACTCCTACTTTTCTCTTTCTTATTGTTTAACTCACTCTAGAATCTGCCCAGTCTTCTCCATCTCCATAGCCACTACTTAATTCAGCCTGCTCTCTGCCCTAGATTGTTGCAATGCTTTCTGCGTTCTCCCTGCCACTACTTTTCAATCCATTCGCCCTACTGTAGTCAACGTGGTGTATAATCTCCCTGCTCAAAACACCGGTGCCATCTCCCTGCTCAAAACACCGGTGGTCTTGCCCTTAGGATAAGAAACAAATGACTTAGTATGTTGTGTAAAGTATGTTGTTTCAAGGTCTGACCTCCTGTTTCTTCAGCTTCACACTCACCTACTCCTTCACATTCTAAGCAAGCTCCAGGCATATGGAAACTTAATTTATGCTCTCAAGTGCTACATGGCCCTATGGGCCCCCATACTTCACACATGATCTTCCTTTGGGTTAGAATACTCTCTTCCTACCTTCCAGTCCTCAATTTAGATGCCACTACACGGAGGAAATCTTCTCTGAGCACCACAGACGAGGATAGGTGTTCATGCTACACATACCCAATGCAGCCATTTCATCCACATTGTGGCATTTTTTGTTTTTTATTGCTGTTGCTTCTTTACTCCTCTGTACCTCCCAATAGACCATAAGGGACTAGACCATGTCTGTTGTCTGGTCATCTAGTGCCACATGTTATAGGTTTGTTATGGCAGCACCCCACTTCCAGGAGTCAAAATCTGTCTCAGTTACTATTTTTTAAAACACCTCAAAATTTAGTGATATAACACAGCATCATTTTGTATGCCTAAGGGTTATGTGAGTCAAAATTTGGACAGGAAAAAGCCCAAATGTGGTGATGGTTTGTCTCTGCTCCATGGTGTCTGAGGCATTGACTAAAAAGAAGAGAAGGGTACGGGCTTCTTCAGTGGCCAGAGGATGGAATCATCTGAAGTCTTCTTAACTTCTTTCCTTTAGATAAAGTCCAATTTATCTATTTTTCCTATTGTTGCTATACTTTTGATGTCTTATTTAAGAAACTATTGCCTAATCTAAGATCATGGGGATTTGCTCCATCAGGTTAATGTGGTAGTTCCCACAGTTTTGGGGCAGAAAAATAAGTCTTGTAACTTGTCACCTTTTCTTATCTGTAAGTTGAAAACACATGCCAAAATTCAGTTCTTCTCTTGGTTTTGGTATCTGCCACTAATTAATATTTGCTTGAAAAGTGCTTGGAAAGCAGCTTGGCTAACTTCAGTCAAAAGCATCTAAGGACTATATACAAGTACAGAGCTCTATGCAAGTTATTGGCATGGTGTTCCCCAGAGAAGGAGATAAGTTATGATTATGTTAATGATGTTAGAAGCCATGCTAAAACAAGCCCATTAAATCAAGCAATTGTGTAATTTGTGTTGACCCAGCTATTAAACAGACTTTCTGAGAAAGCTTATCAGTTTTTGTTCATGGAGAAATCATAGTAGAAAACAAGATCAAACCTCTAGTTATATCTTTGGAATTGACTTATAAGTTAGGGCTCATTTTTTTTTTTTCAAGGAATGAATTACTATGGTTAACTTAAGCAAATAAATGAATTTATTTGAAGTTTATGGTGTGGTTCCTAGTATTGAAAGGAATACTACAAACCAGGTTTCAGATAGCCAGGCACCAGGCATATCAATATGGCTCTTGGGAGTAGGAAAATTTTAATCACTTTTCTCTGGCAGATTCATGGGGTATATGAACTCAAATTTGCTTACTCTGCCCTTGCATGACTTTGCTTGAATTTCTAAGAGCCAGTACTTCAGATTGGCCCTACACTTTTCTTGTGTATGGATTGTAAGAGGAGAGAACCTATGATGAGAACTTCAGGCACACTTGGGGGTCTGTGGTGGGAGGGCATAGCGCCCTGATTTACTACACTACCAAGATATGGCGTAAGGAGGGAAAGGTGTGTACTGAAATGGAACTGGATGCTGTCATCAAGGCAAAGGCCTATCAGGCAGCTCCAGAGCAAGAGCTCTCCACTAGACTCGTTATTTTCATAAATTTAAGAGCTTAAAAGCAGTCTGACTTTACATAATTAGTCCTGTTTTTGCTCATAGATCCTCTTTAAAAGAGTGAACAACTGTAGTAGATCTTATAACTAAATACATGTGCTTTCGAATTTCCTTCATAGTGTTGCAAAGAGTCAATATGATATTATACTTAGCACAATACCTAGCAAATAAAGATTAGATTTTAAAACAAGCATTGCCTTTGAACGGAAAGTTATTTTAGGGTTGTTGCTAGTTTGAACAGAGGATTTGGAGATAGAATCACAAGAAAATCTTATAAAAATGAACTACAATCTTAAATCTAATAGTAGTCCAAGTAGAGAATTCATTTACAATCTCAACAGATATACATTTGCCTTTAAGAAGCCATAGAATGTTCAACGATGGTGCCAAGATAATTCATTGGGGTAAAGAAGAGTCTTTCCAACAAATAGTGCTGAGACAGCTAGATATCCAAATGCAAAAGAGTGAATTCAGACCCTACTTCATGCCATGTACAAAAATTAAAATGGATCATAGACCTAAATGTAAGAGCTGTAACTATAAAACTCTTAAAAAAAACCTAGGAGTAAATTTTCATGATCCTCGATTAGGCAATGTTTTCTTAGATATAACACCAAAAGTGCAAGCAACAAAAGGGAAAATAGATATATTCGACTTTATCGAAATTAAAAATTGTGGCGCTTCATAGGACACCACCAAGAAATTGAACCAACAATCCAAGGAATGGGAGGAAATACTTGCAATTCATACATCTGATAAGAGACTAGTATCCATACTAGATAAAAAACTCTTATGATTCAATAAGACAACCAAATTAAAAATAGACAAAATATTTGAAAATATGTTTCTCTAAAGAAGATATACAGATATCCAGTAAGCACCTGAAAACATCATGAGTCATCAGGGAAATTCAAATCAAACAACGAGATACCACTTCATACCCCCTAGGATGGATAAAATCAGAAAGATGGACGTTAACAAGTGTTGTGAGGAGGGATAGAGAGTACAACACTTATACCTTACTGGTAGGATTGTAAAGTGGTGCAGTCGCTTTGGAAAACAGGTTAGCAGTTCCTTAAAGTGTTACGTATGGTACTATGTGACCCAGCAATTGGACTCGTAGGTATATACCCAACAGAAATAAAAACCTATGTCACACAAAAACCCGTACACGAGTGTTCATAGCAGCATTATTCATAGTAGCTAAGAAGTGGGAACAACCCAAATATCCATCAATTGATGAATGGATAAACAAAATGTGATATATCTATACAATGGAAGGTTATTTGGCATAAAAAGGAATGAAGTAGTGATCTATAGTACAATACAGATGAACCTTGAAAACATGCTGAGAGAAAGAAGCCAGTCACATACGACACATATTGTGTGATTACTTATATGAAATGTTCAGACTAGGCAAATCCCCAGAAACAGAGAGTAGATTAGTGGTTTCCAGAGACTAGAGGGATGAGGGAACGGGGGATGACTGTTACCGGCTACAAGATTTCTTTTTGAGGTGATGAAAATGTTCTGAAATTATGTAGTGGTGATGGTTGTGAATATTCTAAAAACACTGACATGTATGCTCTAAAAGGGTGACTTTTATGGTATGTGAATTATACATCAATAAAGCTGTTATTGGAAAAGAACAAAGAAGACAAGAGTGCAATCAGGGTCTGGGCTTGTGTACCTACTTGATTATGAGGAGGGCACCTTCGGCCTTGATTTTTAAGAGGAGTGATTTGACCTTGTACTGGCTCTGGGTGCAGTGCCTGGAAGATCTGGGCTTGCCTTCTCATTCTGGAGCTGTGAGCAAAAACAGGAAGTACATATCATTATGTAGAAATCTACAAGCATTTATTGAGCACCTAGTGTATGACAGCCCATGTGTTAGACAAAAGACTCAGAGATGTCTGTGCTGCATTTTCATTATTCCAGAACCTCACTGGCTTAGAGCCTCAGTTCCTACCTCTGCTGACAAAATGGCTGGAGGTCAGGAGAGAGGAGGGAGCTGTGCTCTTCTGAACTGAAGCTCCACGGCGTTTCAACAGAGATACTGAAGTGCATAAAAACAGCCATTAATTTTCATATTAAGAATAACTTTATTCACTTACTTTGATGATTTAATCAACAGTTTTTAAAACTCTAATAGTTAGTGGCTTATTTGCTATTTAGAGTAATGCAACAATATAAATTCTTTTACCCTGGTGCCATTTCCCAACTCCATTGAATCATGTTTCTTCTTCTTTGTGTAGCTTGGAAAAAATTAAAAGTGTTATTTCAGAAAGGGTTTACTCTCCCTTAATAGATTCAAGATGAGATATCCTAAAGAACTGAAAACAGGATTTCAAAGAGATATTTACACTCCCATATTTATTGCAGCACTATTTGCAATAACCAAGAGGTGAAAGCAACCTAAATGTCCATCAATGGATGAATGGATAAAGAAAATGTGGTATAGACATACAGTGGAATATTATTCAGCCTTAAAAAGGAAGGAGATCCTTTTGTATGCTAAAACGTGAATGAACCTGGAGGGCTAAGTGAAATAAGCCAGTCACACGATCAATGCAAATCTGTGATTTCTACTAGGGACAGAGGATCCCCAAATCACTCCAGGGCCATGGTTTCCTCCTGGCAGAAGGAGGTAATGCTGTAATTGGGAGTATTCAGGAAAAATTAACACTGATGGGTAGAGGCTGTGGACAGCTCACCTGGATTCATGAAAGGCTTAAGCAAACGCAGATGCTAAGCACTCCCATGGGAAGCAACTGAGTCCCCATTAGAGAGCAGGATTATCCCAGTCACAGACTGGACAGGCCCAAATTTCTCATTGTTTCTGTTTTTTTTATTTCTTGGGAGTTTTTTTCCAGCTTTGTTGAGATATAATTGACATGTAACATCATGTAAGTTTAAGGTGTAAAATATGTTGATATGAATATTATTCAGCCTTAAAAAGGAAGGAGATCCTTTTGTATGCTAAAACATGAATGAACCTGGAGGGCTAAGTGAAATAAGCCAGTCACAGAAGGACAAATACCACTTGATTCTACATATATGAGATATCTAAAGAAGTAAAACTCATAGAAATAGAAAGTAGAATGTGGTTTCTGGAGAGTCAGGGGAGGGGGAAATGAGGAGTTGTTCAATGGGTACAGAGTTTCAGTTTTGTAAGATGAGAAAGTTCTAGAGATCTGTTTGCACAACAGTATGAATACAGTTAACACTACTATACGATACACTTAAAAAAGTTAAGATGGTAAATTTTATGTTGTACGTTTTTGACTACAATAAAAAAAATCCTAAAAAAACTATACATGGGGGCATGCAGAAGTGGTGTGACGTGGTATTTAGACTCTTATCTTTTTCCCTGAGGTGGATGCTAGGGAAATTTTCTCCGTAAACTGGCATAAAATTAAGTACTTTCAGGTAAACAATAAAAGTGATACATGAATCAGATCTCCATTTTGAAAATTTAGAACAGCAAATTTTGAGCTTGAAAAAATTTATGGAATAATGGCCAAAAAGTAAAAGCAGCCACGCAGTTTATTTCTCCATGAAAATGTTCTATTATCAAAATCGAATCAATAAATAATATCTTTATCTTGAAAATACCGGATATGGACAGACAGGAATTCCACACTGATTCAGTCTTGGATAACACACTGTCTCGTGTGGGAGACAAATGCCTAAGTAAATAATCATAATTACAGCCTATGCAGGGAGAGCTCAGATAGAGATGTGGTGCTGGGGCCCGGAGGGTGGAGTGACGGACTGCCAAAGGCAGACGAAGGAGTCTTTCCAGAGGAGCTGGGATTTAAAGGATGAGCAGTCGCTTCCAGGGTGGAGAAGAGTAAATGGCTCTAGGGAAAAGAAAGAGCTGCAATGAAGCCCTGGAGCTGTGAAAGAAGAGCTTGCCTGGAGCATCCTGAGAGGTACCCCGTGTCTGGAGTTTGAGGAGCATACGTGAGAACAGATGGAGCCAGATTATAGTGCCCTGCAGTGGGAAATCCTGTGTAGTTTCTACTTTATTCTCAAGCTGTAGAGGAGCTGTGTTGACAGTGATTATATACAATAGCTACCATTTATTGAGGGTTAGCCATGAGCAAAGAATTGTTTAAGTTATTTGCATATATTATCTTATTCCCATTTAGTAGACAAGGAAACTAAGGTTCGCAGAGGTTAAGCAATCGAACTGAAGTCACATAGCAAGTGACTAGCAGAGCTGGGTTTGGAGCCACACAGTCTCAGACTCCAAAGCTTCTGCTGTGAATGTAGTGCTTTCCTGCCTTCCGTGCCAGTTTTTAAAGAGGGGAAATAGAGATGGATGTGAGTCGTGTTTGGGGACAATATTACAGCAGTAGTGTGGAGGCAGGCCCTGGAGGAAAGGTAGGCTACAGCAGTAGTGTAGGTGGAAATCATGAGTCTGAAGTGAGGAGGAAGGTGTTGAATCTGAAACTGTATAGATTGGAGATGTTACTCGTAAGCTGAGAGGCTCACCTGCCCTGGTAGTGTGTGTGTATATACACTAATAGAAACAGGACACCTCTGGACCAGGGAACAGACCATGGACTCACAGAGCGTCTGGGCAACACTATTGCCCAGGCTCCAATCTCCCATGTGGCAGTGCGGTTCAGACTAGATATGTCTGTGCATGCAGGGGCTGCACCAAAGGAGAGGAACCCTAGCGTTATGAAGCTTGGAGCTTGTACAGGGCAGTAGGCAGATCTATCCCTCTGCTCCCGTGGAAAGAGACATGCTGTCTGGGGAGGGGAAGGAAAGGCCCCTAGATTTTTATCACCCTTAAGATGTAAGCAAATAGCTCGGAGGGAGATAAGCCCTTAAATCTCTCTGGAAAAACGTACTATCTCTAACTTCCAAGGTATGGTTATCAATCATCCTTTAACCCAGGTTGCCGGTAATTTTTACTCAGAAAGTCCTGACTGTGCAGAAGTGTGAAAATATTCATAGAACATAGTTTCCCAACAGTGGTCTGAACAACCTATTGAAAGTGGATAGAATTATTATACCTTTTCTAAGATGCTGGAATCAGTCAGCCGCAAGCTTAGAATGTTTACCACACAAATTGAAGGGGACAGGTGTTGAGGCCAAATTACCTATAAAATCTAGTTTGAAAGGTGCTTCTTAAATCCCCTGGATCATTCAAGTGATGGTCTTGGTACGTTTTTTCTTACTTTGACTGCCAATAAATTGTTTGAAAAGAATCCTGTTTCTTTTGTGTTTTGAAAGCTTCTGAAGAAATACTAATTAGTGGTCAGCAGAAGGACCAAGGAACCCTGCTTTCATTCAGAAACCTAGACAATTATCACAGTTTCAGGAGCACAGCAACATATCTCAAGAGTAAATTCCATGTAAGAAAAAATTGCATAGGGTGTGAAATTTAAAAACATTAGTTTTCTTTGTTTAGCTGATAGTATATATCATAAGCTTTTCTCTAGAACATACAGTGGTACTCAGATCTGTTTTCCTAAAAAAAAAAATATGTGAGGAAGAATCTTTTCATGTGTTTCCTAGGGATTGTCTAGGCAGGTACCCAAAAGAAGAAATTCAATAACAGCATTAAATCAAGTGCACATGGAGCCAAGCTGAGTCTGACATTTGGAGAGCTTAGAAAAAGTGGTTATCAGTTTCTGGTGTAATACATGATCTTTCATTTCCAACTTTTTTCTTCTGATTTTTTTTATGTGGGTTTTGGTCAAGGGATAGATATGAGGAAGAGCAGGAAATAAGGATGGAACTTCCCAGGATCTTCAAATGCTGCTGTTTGATAGCAAGGAACTTTTCCAACGTGTTACAGACAAAATGAAACTGTGAGGGGCTTGTTTGGTTTGCTTTTCGTTTCTCCCTCCTCTCATTTCCAGAGTTGCTATTAGCCTTGATTCTCTCACATGCTAGAGAGAAGGAGGATATCAATACCAAAAATCAAGGTTGAAGCCCAGTCTTCAATGTGTGGGTCTTACCTGTTATTTTTTATTTAGTTTTTTGAATGATGACAGCAATAAAAACTTGTTTTAAAATAAAAATTTAACTGTTCTGCCACCATTGATTTGCTTTTCTGTATTACCTTATATTTCAGACACACACATGCATGCACAGCAAAGTTCTGGTACATATTAAGTACTTAGCACATCTTTCCTATTAGCGTTGTATTTGTTTATTCAAGGAGGTGTGAAAAGCACAAAACAGAAAACTAAAATATGAGTCAGATGGAGTGTGTCTGCGGAGTAACCCTGGGCTACCGTTTGTCAGGTTAGAACAGTGACGGGGATGAAATGACCTCTGTCATAGCTGTAGGCAAGATGAGAGTGCCAGTTTCACATTTTATGTTGCTAACCTCATAATAGTAACTTCCCAAGGCCCTTTTGTAAGCTTGACTGTTGCTTCATCAGAATTTTTCAATTTATAATTTATTTAAAATGTCAGTTATTTTACACGTATATTCATACATCCTTAACAATCATTTTAAGACACATGATTTTTCTAGGTAGGTCTAAAGCTCCTAGAACTGTTAAAAGCACTTCCACATCTCAGTGTGTCAAGTCTCAGATTTTGTTGTCTTCCTGGGAGACATCAGGTGCAGTTTAATTAGGTCCCCACATCTGATTCTTTTTGGTCACTGAGATTTTTTTCTCCTTGTGTGACATGTCACTATGCTCACTTCTCCTGTGGTGGTAGCAAGATGGTCACTGTGACCATTAGAATTGCACGCTCCTCATTCATATTCAGCACTCACTTCCTGTGACTCTCAACCCTCCGTGAAGCTTCCCATCTCATTGGCCAGAACTGGGTCTCAAGTCCATTGTTAAAATAGTTACTGACAAGGGAAATAGAATCACCATGATTGATAGTCTACATCACCATGATTGATGTAGACTAATTTTCTTATCCTTGGGGCTGAAGTCAGATCCATGATCTGCCCTGCCGACTTCTCCGTGGGCAAAGGTGGAATAAATGTGGTGGAATTTGAAAGCTACAATGCCTTGTTTGAGAAAAGGAAGAATTACCTCAAATTCAATTTTTTATTGAAATTATGCAAATAGCAGTTATCTCTCTTCTATAAACCCTTCCTGTTATCCTATCACCTTCCTGTTTCTTTTTCCAAATGTTATGCTTGGTAACCTTATTCTAAGATAGCACTGTGAACTCCAAACTTTAAAGTGTTTTCGGTATGTAAGGAAGCACCAAAGAGCAAGTTTTTATATCATTATTTAATGAAGGTTCTATTAGGGAATTTAATGTGTCACATTCTTGTCACATCAGCTTGCTGTTTTCAGTGAGTCTCATTATTGACTATATACTGCTTTGTCAGAGACCATTTCAGTGCTAAGAATATGGTGTCGAGCCCACATAGACAAGTCCCGGTGCCTATGGAGAGTGCTTTCCAGCTATGGATTCAGACACGTCTGCCGGTGGTTACAGTATCATCTTAGTGCAGGGTATTATAAGAAATACCACAGATTGGGTGGCTTAAATAACAAATGTTTCTGTTCTAGGGGCTGGAAGTCGGTGATCAGGTTGCCAGCATGGTCAGATTCTTGGTGAAAGCACCCTTCCCAGTTATGTCCTCACCTAGCCTTTCCTTGATTCATGTACAGATGGAGAAACGTCGAGTTTTAAAATTTTTTTATAAGGGTATTGATCCCATCATGGGGGGCTCTACTCTCATGACTTTATCTAAACCTAGGCACCTCCCAAAGGCCCCACCTCTAAATACCATCATATTGGGGGTTAGGGCTTCCGTATCTGAATTTGGGGCGTGGGGCCGCATTCAGTCCATACTGAGAGTAGAGGGGTTAGAGCTGTGATAGAAGCGCCAGGTGCTGTGGAGGCTGCGTTAGAGGAACACCTAACCAAGAGTGAGAGGGCAGGCTCAGGGAGCTGGAGGAAGCAACGTTTAAGCCAAGGCTTGAACTTTGAGCAGAAATTAGATAAAAAGGGGTAGAAAAGAGAGTTTCCAGGAAAACAAAGGCGAGGAAGACTACGGTTTGGTTGAGGGAACCTGGCGTTCAGCATTTCAGTGTGTTTGCAGCAGAGATGGCAAGGTGGGGCGCGGAGTAGCCAGTGATGTGAATGGAGAGACGCCCAGAGCCACATTCTTAATTAAAGGCCTTTGAAAGTTACCCTACGGAGTTGGGACTTCATCCTGGGGCAGATGGGGAGCCAGTGAATGCCATTTAAAGAAGGAATTGCCATTATGGAATCTGTACTTTCAAGGGGTGACTCTTTCTCTGTGTGAATAGTGGATTTCAGAAGGGTAAGGTAAGGAATTTGAAAAGTTCTTAGTGATGCAAGTGAGGAATGAAGGACGCTTACGGTCCGGCTGAGGTAGCAGGGCTGTATAGGAGTCAGCTTGAAGAGGAATGCAAGAGGTTGGGTCGGTGGGGCTTGTGTTTAAGAGAATGTAGTAGTTTAGGAAGAGGGAGCCATTCAGGATTAATGCATACTGTCTGACCTGGACAACTGTCCAGTTGGTCCTGCCAGCCACTGTAATGGCCATAAATTGAGTGATGCTTTTGCACCCTTTTCAACTGAACGTTATCTCTAGGACATGGAGATAAACATGCTTGAGCCTGGCAAAGTGATACATTTTACATTATCAGCTCTTGTTCTTAAGTTTTATGTCAGTACTGCTAATATACTTAAACATAAAAAATGTGTTCATGTGTATCTTTTCAACTCTTCCTTGAAGCCCTCCTGATTTCTGTCATTTAAAAATTATCTTTCGCCTTCTCATTTAAACCTGTATTACCACACAGCTGCTTGAGTTTTGAATTATGCAGGGGTTTTGCTTACATTTTCATTTGTCTTTGTTTGGGGCTTATCCTCATTACCTTTCTTATTAAGCACTCGGGAGTGCCTTGCCTTCTATTCCCTCTGTACTTTATTGAGATTTCTGGTTTTGACTGATGAAAATGTCTGTAACATAAAACAGAGATGTGGATAAACATTATGTAAAGTTACAACAACAAACACATACTCCAGGCTGGAAGGTTGGGTGTGCTGGAAATTATTCCTAGTCTCATCTTTAATGTGGAGGGAAGCTATCAGAAAATTACTACATTTGTAATTTTTGCTATGTATCAACTATATACAGAGCACCAATAAATGAATGAAGTATTTGTTGATAAGCCTTTTTGCACAGTAATTCTTTTTTCATTACTGTAACAGAGCTTTCTGAAATAAAATATAATCATCTCTATCAATAAATTGAAACCAATCAGATTCGTCTCATCAAGTGTTTCTGATTGCTGATGGAGATCTTGAAATCCCTTGCCAGCAGCAAAAATATTTTACTGTAGCATCAAGAAAACTATATGAAGAAAATGAACTGTATGATAATGTCTTCAGTTTTCTTAGTTGAGCATGAACGTTGACAGAGCTGACAGTCTTAGCATACACAAGCTCTTACATGTGAGCATGTCTGATTTAGTATCAACACTCAAAGTATTTTATGCTCTCTTTTGCAATTATTTTTCCTTAAAGGATCTCCTTTTTATTTATATTATGAATATGAAATAAGGTGCTTGGGATGCCACTGTAGTTTATGATCTTTGAAGTTTTTGAGAAAATAAATAAATAAAAGGAAAGAAATGAAACTCTTGCTTTTATATAAGTCCTACAAATATTTTCATTGTTAGGTAAACTTGCATTATGAGTACAGTTTGGCTCAGTGTTTAAAATTTTGAGCTACAGTATCATACTTCGTATCCTTTTTGTTTCTGGTCTTTTGTAATGTATTATTTCAGAGCAAATGTCTATGGCCTGATGTCTCTTTCTTTCTTTCTTCTTTGCATGTATCCTTGTTGGAATGATTCTTTAACTCAAGTCAGTCGCATTCTGTCTTTTATTAATTTTGACTTGTATGTTCTTAGTCTTTTCAGCGGATCACGCAGGTTATTATTTAGCTCTAATTTTTTTGTATGTTAGCTTATTATATTTTTTCTGTTTCTCTTAGTCTCCTCATCAAGAAAATACCTGCCATCTGTATATTGCAAATCAATTATCTTTCATTTTATCATCAACTCTCTTTGTTGTAGTCAACTTTTGTGCTTTTCTTTCCATTTTCGGAAAGCCTGTCAAATTTGACCAACAGTTCCTGACTTGAATTTAACATTGTTCATTCCTTATCATCTCTCATGTTCTCTTCACCTCCACTATGGCTTCATAAATGACCTATCATTCTTTTATGCAGCCCCATTAGTATATTTTTTTTCTGCCATATTAGCATTTGTGCTAATCAGGATGTAATGGCCTATACTGCAGGAATAAATAACCAACCCTGAAATCTCTGCAGCTCAATGAAATAAACATGTGTTTCTTCTCATGTTGTATTTTCAGCTTAAGGTCATGGAGTGCTCTGCTCCACAAAGCCACTCAGTGATCCAAGCTGATGGAGCCTCACTGTCATTTACCTGCACTGTCTGGGATATATCACATTTTCAGTCACACTGCAATTTGATTTTCCTGGCTTATTGGTCAGAAGCAATTACTTAGCCCATCAAACCATATATGCTGGAAGGAGAAGAGACTAGATATGAGTGAGCACTAGAAATCTCTACCATAATATTTATGAATTCGGTGGTTACTTTTTGAAATTGTTTTGAGTGTATAAAAGAGATACTATCTAAATTTTACCTGTGTCTTTGATGGTAATGACTGTTCTCTTCCTTTGGTTTGGCAGAATCTAGAATTCAGAGTATCAGAATATCATGTTTTAATTGTAGTTAATATATTTTTATATACTAAAATAAGATTTATATAAAGCATTTACAGATATTTTAAAATATTTTCCCAGATTGAATACTAGTCACTTGCCCCTATACCACTTACTGAGTATTTCTTCTCATCTCTCATTTGAACGATTATTTTTGTCTACTAAATTCTCATGTCTTTTAAACAACTGGTAGGGAAAAGCATTATCTTTTTTTCTGAAATGTCTTTACTATTCTTATATATTTAACCTTCAAGTGAATTTTAAAATCATTTTATCAGTTCAAGATTTCTAGAGATGATACATAAAGAGGCTTCACCTCATCAATATTATGCATGTTTAGTAGAAAGCCTTAGAAGTTTTGTGTGTGTGTGTGTGTGTGTGGAGTCAGATTCCTGGGTTCTATCTATTTTTGCCACTTAAAATGGGAAAATACCACTTTAATACTATGCTTTGGGGAAATACCAGGCTCTGTGCCTCAATTTCTTCTTCTGTGAAATGGGGATAATATCATCTAGCTTAGAAGATGAGATGAATCAGTATTTGTAAAGCTCTTAGTACAATGCCTAGTACGTATTAAATTTTGTATTAGTGTTTTCTTTAAATATAAATGAAGTAGATTAGAAACATAATGCTGGAATATAATAGAAGCTTGTGAGGTTTTTGAGGAAACTATATAAAGAGAAATGTACTCGTTTATGAAGGAGGAGAAAGACATCGTGTGAGAACGTAGGCAGCGTCATTCCCTCTGGTGTTGGCTTTCAGAGCGGAGGAGCTGTGAGTGTGCCTGATGTGATGTGTGAGGTCATCTAAGATTAGAACAGTTGATATTCCGGGAGAAACATGAAAATTCCTGTCAGGGCACCAGTGCCTGCTTGGGGGAAGGCTGCCTAACCCCGCCCTCCAAGTGCTGTTCTCATGGTGAAGCTTGCTTTTAAAAGTGCATTAGTACTCATCGTTAGCAAAAATAAACTTGTAGGTTGTGAATTTTTTTTAACCAAAGAGAGCAGTTTATTAAAAATCAATTAGTGTATGCAGGGAGTCATACATCTTATTCTGAATGTTTTACTTTTATGTCTGTTAGGGTATGCTAGAAATTGGATGTGATTGTAATGCTATTTGAATGTAGGTTTTTTTAAAAATCAGACTTTATATTTAAAGAATAATGAGATCTGCAAAGGAATAGCAAGCTGTGACTAATGTCCATTGTAAATTAATGTTAAAATATGGAAATGTATGAACTGAAATATGAGTATACTATTTACATTGCCAACTGAAACATCAAATGAAGCATCTCATTTTAAAATGCTAAGAATCCCTTGCCTTCCCCCGAAATAGCAAGAATTGTAGGAGAGAAACTGTTATTGCAGCGCTAGCACAGAGCAATATCCCTTTTTTATTACAGAATAAGGGAACAATCCTCTGAGATTCTTATTTGAAGTAGAATGGAGTGAATTTTTATTGATTTGTTATTTCATTTAAGACATCATTTTGCCCTCTTGCTCTCTTGTAGTATGAGTGTTCAATAAATAATACATTCTCTCTTCTACAATGGTGCCACGTAAGAATTTGTTTGGCTCAAAATAAGCCTGGTGTTTCCACAGCCCACTGTTCTGGCTTCTCTGTCGTTTTGCATAACAGCTGTAAAGATCGCTCTTCTTAATTGTTTTATGGGATGTGAATTCGGGTTGTGATATCAGAGGTGGTCTGGGGTCACCAGCTGAATGCCCCTTACCTGATTGCCATGTTATGGACGTGTGCTTCCCATATCGTTCCTGGTTGATGTGGGATGATGGCGGCCGACCCCTGCCTGTTGTGTGTGCCTGGTAACTGATCGATCGAATCCATCTCAGAGTGATGATCTGTGGCTGGGCCTGTGAGGCTGACAACAACCAGATGTGAAAGCAACATTGCAAGTAAGACGCTCATTTCATGGTCTGATTGAGCAGGGAGCGTGGTTGTGACACAAGCTACATCTTCATAATCAGGAAACCAATGACAAGCAGCGTCTTTCCAGAGAAGGTTATTTATGTATTTCATCAATAGTTCCTTTTGGTTTTAATTAGAAATACTTACAACATCACTTTTAGATTGTTTACTAAAACAAGAAGTTAGATTTTTGTCGTCAGCTAACAACTTTTTGGAGAAAATATGTTCATTTTTATTCTTAGCATCTCACTTGGTCCTTCCCTCACTCTTGTAAGAACTCAGTTTACTATACTCTGTACTTGACACCTAAAACACCTTGGCCCAAGGCAGAAAAATAGGATTGAGTACAGTGAACGCACATCTCTTTAAACATGGATTTGTAATGAAGGCCTCTCTGGGAGCCTACTTATTATCTATCACCCTTCATTTCCCAACAGGTAGCCAATGTTGGATTTAGGTAGTGGCTTTAGATAAAAGCTCATTTTAATACAATTTCAAATTTAATATGATTCTTAAAGGGACCATGGTATTATACCTTTTAAAAAACACTGTATACTTCAATTCCAAAATAGCACTTTTGAACAAAACATATATTTATAAGCTATGTAGTAAATTGTAGATAATTATCATTAGGTTTTAAATACATAAATTCCACATTTGAATCCCTTCTGGATTGCACCAAGGATGGGCAAATAGATGCTAAAACAGGCATCATAATGCAAAGCAGAGAGAAGAGAAGGAAAATATACATCCATGTATTGAGGAAGAATTCAGTATCTTTGCTTGAATATTCATCTGTATTTCATGTGTTGTTTACCAGTAGTAAGGTAAAGGAAAGGCCTGCACAGCCTCCCAAACTCTGACAACATTGAGATAAAAGATAATTGAAATAGGAAGTTTAGTAAGAGGTCTCCGATGGCAAGTCAGTAAGTATAGTAATCATGAGCTGTAGTCTTTATTAATAAAGGTTTATAACTTCTATTTAGCACTTAATAGTCTCTTGGTCCTGCCTTGAATTCCAATGATAGCATTTATTGTTTTTGTCCTAATATAAAAGAAATAGTCATGTTAAAAACTTTGGGAAATATATACAATAAAAATTAATGGAAAGCATTTGTAATGAAATGATATTAGATTTGCTTCACAATAATTCTGGGTAGGAGAAGAGGTGGGGTCTAGATGAAACTGTATTGGCCGTGATAAATTTGGGGTGCACAGAGGTTCATTATGCTGTTCACTTTGCTTATCTTTTGAAAATTTCTATAAGTAAAAGTACAAGAAAGAAAAACACCTCCAGGCCCATTTCTCAGAGATAATTATTTCTTCTTCTGCACATATACATATTCACAAAAACTCACAGTTTTTTCCTTAAACAAAATTGGACCACCCCACAGTTGTTAAATAGAGACTTGGTTACGCATCTAAAATGCCCTTTGTGGACTCACCTGCAGAGCGTCCATTTGAAGTTTGTTGACTCATCGTTGGGTGGTCAGGTTTGGTGAGTAAGTGAAGCCACTTGTGTTCTCATTTTTGAGGGTTCAGCCCCAAAACACAATTAACTGCCTTATACATTGACATTAAACTGTAGCTAAAACTTAGGATTCACTTGTGTTTGGTGTGCTGTGTTTAGACACAGCTTGAGAATCTTCTGTAGGATGAGGTGTGGGAAAAAGTAGAGGAAGCTACCTCATTCTCATCCTCTCTTCCTTTGGACTGTTTACTCCTCTCTCTCCAAGAAAAGAAATGGAGGGAAAGCTGAGCAGAAGCTCAGGAGTGGTTTAACTTAGAGAGTGAGGGATGAAGGAACTGTCGGCCTGCTGCTCCCCTCTCCCCCAGCCCCTCCACGTCCTCTACCCCGAGCACGTGTCTGTTCCTTAAGTACAAGTTCTTTGTCCATACTCCAGGCAATAAAAAAGTATTTTTCTTAAAAATAAAATTTCCAGGGCAGATCCTTCGGTACATGACTCAAAGGATCCTCCAGGTGTTACTAAGTCTTGTAGAGTGATAATTCCTACACAAACATGTAATTAGAAACCTCTTATTTGCCTTAAAAGTATCTAAAGCATCTTTTAACGTAGGTCCTTGGCAGAAATTTACATGATTTTAACTTTGTATAAATGACTTTATCCCCTAGAAGTATGTGAGAAGTGTTCCTGGTAGAGTTGGCCTTCATCACTTCTATACTAATTTACAGAACTCTAGAGGAAAGCACAGGCCCAGGTGTGGAGAAAAATCACATTGATTGTGGGAAATTCATTTAGATTCATGAAGCAATTGGCTGCATAATTTTAAGTCTTTTCTCAGTATACCCCATATCCCTAGGGCTAGCCTTCCTTTGCATGAATCATCATTCTTGAATAATTTTTTCAGTACATGAGGCAAATACAAAGTTCTCAGTACCAAAGTGTACCATCCAGGTACCATGCATTATTTTAAACATTTATTCTCTATTAACATTCAAGTGCTCTTTTGTCCTTCCTACACTGTCATAATAATCAAATTTGATGTATGCTTGTGAACCAGCTCTGGGCGCTGAGCTCTGGCGGTGTGACACAAGAGAAGGGAAATAATGTGGAGCAAACGTGGTCTACCCTGCAAGGCATCGGCGAGTTGTGTTGGAGAACTTTGGAGCAAATGGATTTGTGTATATTTTTGACCAAGTCAGTGGCTCATGTCTGTTCATGGTATAGGGTAGGAACTTAGAATATTTTAAAAGCAGAATATTTTAAAGCCTAATCTGGGGTTTTTAAAGCCCTATATGTTAAAATTTAGATTTATTATGAATCATACTCTCAGATTAGTTGCTGACTTGGTTTTGTGGATGGGGCCATTAAATGATATCACTGCACAAAACATTAATTTCTGATGAATGATTTCTTCATTAATGACTACTTAAAAACCTGTGCTTGGTTGACTACAACTAAGAATTAAGAGGCTTTTAATTTTAGTATTTTTGTATTCTATCACATTTTATGTTGACTTTTGCTATAATTCCATAAGTGTTTTTCCAATATCAGAAGATATCTGAACATTTAGTGAAAACCTTAATATTTCCTCTGAATATCATTTAATGTTATATGTGTTTTGTCTACTTGTATTTTAATTCTTCAACTCAAACCCTATAAGAAATTAGTAAAATTATCATGTGCTTTGAATTTTCAGTTGTTATACAATAGGTCAATTTCTGTTGAAATTTTCATTGATTCCTCGACCCACGTAAAAAGTGGCAATGATTTGTTGACAAATATTGCCCAACCAAAGTGAGGCGCTCTTTTAGCTAGCTTCTGTGAGGTCCACAGACCTAGACTACTCACAATATTAAGTTAGTAGCTTGCTAAAAGTAAGTGTTTGAATTACTCTTTGGAAATAAGGAATTCTCATTATTTCAAAGGGATTGATTTTTAATCAAAGTGAAGTTTTAAAACATCTTTTCAGGAATCTGTGTTTGAATTCCATGAGTTTTGTTTTTCAGCCCTCATTTCTTTCTTTCTTTTTTTTTAGTGAGGAAGATTGGCCCTGAGCTAACAAATGTTGCCAATCTTCCTCTTTTTGCTTGAGTGTGCCTGCCAGAGTGTGACTTGTTGAGCAGTTCATGGGTCAGTGCCCGGGATCCGAACCTGAGAACCCCAGGCAGGCAAAGCGGAGCATGTGAACTTAACCACTGTGCCACCAGGCTGGCCACCCTTGTTTCTTTTTATATTCTTCTTCTCTGAATTTGATTTTCCTTTAGACAGGGGAAAACATTTCTTTTCAGATTAAAGGTTAGTCTTCAAAACAGAATAATAAAGGAATAAAGTCTTCAATTCCTCCAACTTGGTCAAGAGAACTCCTTTATTTTCCAATATTTGTATCAACATAGCATTTTGTTGCTTTAGAGAAATTGAGCACTCTCACTTTTCTGGAATTGGCTTGGAGTCACTTCTTTGTAATTGCTCAGACCAGGTACTGGGAAGATGTCTTTTCTGAGATGGGGAAGGTACCCATCTGTTTGCTCAGGTTGCTGTGAGTTTTCTTGGAAAGGTGGGGACTTGTGGAGGGTTGGAGGTACGAACCCTTCTGGCCACGGCAGCAGAAGTGCAGCTTCATTGAATTGGTAACCTGCTCTCGTAATACGCCTTCTACTTCTTGTTAGATTTATTTTCTGGACCTCAAAGCTCCAAAGAGCCTTTCCTGAGTGCTCTCATCCCCCGGGTCTCTTCTACCCTCTCCTCTATCTTGTCACCCCCTCCCCTCCTCTCTCCAGCTCCTTGTTTTCTTTTTCTTCTCCCTTTTCTTTTTCTTCCTCTCCTCTTTCTCTTTCCTCTATCCCTTGTGTTTTTCCTCTCTCTTCTTCAACCCTCTCTACTTCCTTCTACCTATTTCTGTCCCCTCTGTCCTAGAAGGTGCAATTCTAAAATAGCGATGAAGTCAACACAAAAATTATAGATCATTAAACGCCACAGCTCCTTAAGTCACTGCAAAAAGTTGAAATCTCTCTGTTGAAACTACCTTGGTTGTCTTAATGTAGCAATTCTCCTCTCTGGTTGTAATTTTTTTATTTACGTGGGTTCTAAGGAAAGAGCTTCAGTGGAAAGGGGACTAGGGCAAATAGGTGGGATCACAAGAACCTAGAAAATGAGACAACTGCTCCCCTTGCTGAATGATGTAAGAGCTTCACAGCCGTATTTAGACTGGGACATTGCTGAGTGGTTCCAGGGCACAGCCAGCCAGTGTGGTCCAGGATAGTGAGACAGAATGTAAGATGAAATCAGGATTCTAAGCTGAGATGTGCCAACAAATTTATCTAAGAAAAACTGGGAAGAGGAATATAGTTAACTTATTGGAAGTGGGGGCTGGTGGGAGTAGAGCAGACCTAACTCCTGAACAGGACAGGCCCTGAGATACTCTCAGAGTGATGTCACATGCAGTAACAGTGGGGTTCAATTAAGGTACAGTCCAACTTGCTATCCTACCCACCCATTACAGCTTAAATAAGAGAGAAGTGTTTGGGGTATGTGTGTGTGTGCATGTGTTCACATGAGTGGGTTTCCTTCTTAGGTGGCAGCCCTAGGGTAGCCCAAGTACTCCTGGGCTTCTGTGTTACTGCTCACACAGCCACCCAGGGATTCAGGCTCATTCAGTCTTATTACTGTGTCCTTCTCAACATGCAACTTTCATGTCATGGTCCAAAATGGCTTCCTTGCTCTTGCCATTGTATCTATACTCCAGCTCCTGGGAAGAGGAAAGGTCAGGTGAGCATACATCCATTTCCTGTAGAGCAGTGGCACACATCACTTTTGTCTAGGTTCTGTTAGCCAGAAATATGTCATATGGATATACTATGTAAGAGAGGCTGAGAGGTATCTCTAGCTAGGCAGTTGTTTACCTATTTAATTTGTAGCTTTTAATTTGGGATTTCTACTATTAAAGGAAAAAGGGGATAATGTATATTCATGAATAAACCAGTGGTCTCTGCTAGAGGTATCATTACACTTATCAAACGATGCTTTGGATGAGCTCAAGCTACTGGTTCTGATGCCCATGGGGCCTGAGGAATATAATTCTATCACGTGCTATAATTAGCAGATGGAGAAGGACTGCATTCCTAAAAGTGACTGGGTATCATCTTACAAAGTTGACATGGGGGGCTGGACCTGTGGCCTAGTGGTTAAGTTTGGCACACTCCACTTCAGTGGCCTGGGTTTGGTTCCCGAGCATAACCTACACCACTTGTTGGTAGCCATGATGTGGTGGTGACCCACATACAAAATAGGTAAATATTAGCTCAGGGGGAATCAAAAAAAAAAAAAAAGTAGACATGGGGCTAGGATAATAGCAAGGATATTTAAGGACATTTATAACACTAGATTGTGAGTTTCTTGAGGATAGATGCTGTATATTATTCATTTTCATATTCCCAAAGTTTGACACGGTTCCTAGCCTATATTCTGTGACTAATAGATAATTACTAAATGAACAAATGAAAATGTATCCATTAAGAGGATAGGAAAGAAGAGATGCCATATAAGGAAAATATGACAAGGGCTTAAATTACTATTATTATTTTTTAAAAGACTGGCACCTGGGCTAACATCCATTGCCAATCATTTTTCTTCTTTTTCTTCTTCTTCTTCTTCTTCTTCCCAAAGCCCCCCAGTACATAGTTGTGTACTCTAGCTATAAGTCCTTCTAGCTGTGCTATGTGGGACACTGCCTCAGCAGGGCCTGATGAGCAGTGCCACGTCCGTGCCCAGGATCCTGGGACACCAAAGTGTTGCCCGCAAACTTAACCACTCGGCCATGGGGCCAACCCCAAGGGCTTAAATTACTTAAATCCTAGTGGTTTTTAAAAATTGTTTCATGTTTTTATATTCTGATTTTTACTTTGAACTTTCCCTTAATGTTTTAAATTGGTGGCCCAAGACACATATTTTCTCTCTGAACCTTGTATAAGACTAAAATGTATGAGTTATGGAAAGTACACCATTTTCTATCCAAATATAAATGTAACCTAAATTATACATCTGAACATGATCAAAATGTTTTCAGCTCACAGCGATAACTTTCAAACTATTCCGCAAATAAAGAGAGGCACTTTCCCTTTTTATTTCAATACCGTGTGTAATAACAAGTTGACTATTGTACCTTGAAAGTAGATTTCAGGATTTGTCAAGCTTTCATAATGCAGCGATATCATTCTTAAATTATGTTGCGGGAATTCATTTCTGTTTTCGATCATATCTTTTAGTAGCACCTCTGTAAACAGTATTACATTTAAATATTGTGTGGTCTATGTAACTAAGTGCCCTTTGTAATATTGAAGTGTTTTTCTGTCCTCCAACATATGGTAAAACATGTATAGATATGTATATGTATACTTTGAATGCCATGTGTGTATGAGTGCACATGTGTATTTACATACGTGTATATGCTACAATGTTAAAATAGAGGGAAGTGTTTCCAGTCAGGGAAGGATAAGGGAAATTGACTCACTGGGAAATATATCTTTTAAACCTTTAAATGTAAAGGGTTTATTTAGTTTGTTTTGTTCTGGTACACCAATAAACTAGACTGATCCACTAAAAAACACATAAACAGATAAGATAATTTATAGAAAAAGTTTAAATACCTTCAGTATGCCTTAATTATGGTCAGAGCAGGGAAATATTCCATACTGGGTTTGGTACAAATAGAGTGCACTGTTGTGGTTATGCTATTTATGGTACACTGTTTATAATCTCTCCCTCTGATCTGAATAGCAGTTGTTGTCTATAGCTAACTGATTTAAATAATATATTTTGAGCTTCTGGTGTATCCCTGACAATATGTGAGGGTGGTGCTTTCATGTACATTATACTGTTAATTCTCTTGATAGGAAGGGTGACGCTATTTCCCCCATTTTACTCATGAGGACCCTGAATCTAAGGTCAGGAGAGGGTGGGATACAAACCTAGCTTCCTGCTTATTGCTGTTGACTTTTCCCATCCTTTTATTCTGGCACTAACCCATTATTGCCTTATATTTGTGTATATTTTAAATTGTTTACTGAACTGCGAGCTCCTTGTTGACAAGAACTGAATTATAAAAAACGTTTCGTTTCTCACATGCCAGATGTTAAAGCAAGTAGTCTTTTTATACCCAGAACAGTAAAAGATGCTCATTTTGACTTGGAAAATCTATGAAGACTATTTTATTCTCCTCTTGGATTTGGGGCTTAGGTTCCCCAGTACGTGGAGAGTCTGGGAAACATCCCTGAAATAGCTGCTGTACTTTCATCTGAAGTCTGACTGCAAGTCTTGAACAGTTGAGTGATGACTTCCAAAGAAAACAGAAAATACAGGATGAAACTATAAATGATTAAGCACTAGTTAAAATGGATGCTTTTTGATTTCCTTTTAACATAAACAGACTCTTTCTATTTAAAGAAACTAAGCATTTCCTCTAATGTTGTTTTTAATTTCATATCGTTTAACTAGTTTGATTAGTAGAAATATGTTTTCTATACAAAAAAGATGTTACCATGCATATACTAAAAGAAAACATAGGTGGTTTGCCCTTTAGCCTTGATGACCCAAAATCAAAAGGCAATAAAAGAAAAAAATGGATAATTTTGACTACACACACACATACACACACACACTCAAACAGAGGTCATGTGATAAAACACCATAAGCAAAACAAAATACACCTGATGAACTGGCAATACTTGTTAGTAACATATGCCACAAACAGAGGGCTTGGTAAGTCCTTAACATGTAAAGAATTCTAAAAGACGGAGAGACAAAGACCAAAACTCCAAAAGAAAAATAGGAAAAAGATGCAGACTGACAATGTGAACTTCCAAGAAAAGATATACAAACGGACCTTGAGCATAAGGAAAAAGATTGAAATTCACTTGTGATTAGATAAATGCCAATAAAAATAATACTGAAATGCCATTTCTCAACAACCAAGTTAGCAAATATTAAAAAGTATGATGACACAACCCGTTGGTGAGGCTGCGAGGAAATAAGCCCTCTCAAGCATTGCTAGTGGGGATGCAAGCTGGTACAGTCCTGAATGGGAATTTGACAGTGCTTGGCAGAAGTGCATATGCTACCACCTCTTGACAGCAACTGCACTTCAAAGAATCTGCCTTGTAACTACGCCTACAACGCGAGGGAAATACCCATACAGGGTTATTCACTGCAAATTCAGTTAGACTGCAGAATCCTAGGAACAACCTGAATGCCCATACATACAAGAATGATTGAGTAAGCTGTAGGATATCTACACAATGGAGTACGTGCACCTGTACAATGTAAAAAAAGCAAAGTGCAAAAGACTGTCTGTATATGCCACTCTTTATGTCAGAAATAAGGAGAATAAGGAAATGTAGTGCTTCTGCTCATTTGTCCAATAAAAATATGAGAATAAACCTCAGAAACTACTGAAATTGTTACCTACTTGGGGTGAGTGAGAAGAGAGTTGAAATGAGAGTGATACTTTTCAAAATATAGATTTTGTATAGCTCTGCGTCTTATAAACTTAATAATCTTTCACATTTCTCCCCACAATTAAAATCAACCAGGATGTGGGGAGAACCCAAAATGGAATTTAAAGGGTAACAAATGAACATAATTTTATTACAGATGAATGACATAACCACACTGAAGGAGATGGGGAAAGAAGTGATTTAACTAAGTAAATTTGAAAAACAATATTTGGCTGCATACTGTAAGGTTAGAGAGAAAAAATAACATTATACAAATACTATAGTTACATTTCTCAGAGGGGTCTGGGTTAGCAATTCCAAAGTACTTCATGTGTATATTAGAACTGAACAAGTAAGTAAATATAGTGTAGATAATGAGACCCAGGTTTCTCACTGTCAGAGAAAGGAGTTACAAACAGAAAAGGCAGAAGAGAAGGTTAGAATGAACTTGTGGTTTTGGTTAGAATCAGAGCTATCAATATGATCTCACGGTTTTCAATGTATAAGTAATTAAACAGATGCAACATAAATGTAGATGTGTGTGTGTGTGTGTATGAATGAGTTGGTATATATACATAAATGTTCAGTTTTGTCTGCTTGAAAGTGACATCCTGGTAGCAATGATTACCCCTAACACCCAGATCTTGGTTTCTAAATATCATTCTCCAATAGACGGTACCATGGCTCCTGAGAGAAATGATTATTTTCAGGGCTAGGAAAGGGAAAATACAAGATGAGCCTGGAACATCTTATTTTGGCAGAAACTAAGTACTTAAACTTTTGATAAAATAGTCAAATCATCAGGAAGATATAGCAATTATAAATATATATGCACCCCATATCAGAGCACCCAATTATATATGAAGCAAACATTGGCAGGGCAGAAGGGAGGAATAGACAGCAACACAATAATAGTAGGAGATTTCAATACCCATTCACAATATTCTTCCTTCTCAAGTGCACATGGGATATTTTCTAGAATAGACTGTATGTTGGCCACAAATCTCAATAGATTTAAAATCTATTGAATCTTTTAAATCTCAATAGATTTAAAAAGATAGATTTCAGACAAAGCATCTTCTCTGACCACAACATGAGGTTAGAAATGACTAACAAAAGGAAAACTGGAAAATTCACAAAATTGTGGAAATTAAACAACACACTTAAACAACCAATGGCTCAAAGAAGAAATTAAGAGGGAAATTAGAAAATACTTAGAGATGAATGAAAATGAAAACACAACATACCAAAACTCATGAGATGAAGCAAAAGTGGTGCTAAGGGTGAAGTTTACAACTATAAATGCTTACATTATAAATAAATATCTCAAATCAACTATCCAAGTTTGCAACTTAAGGAACTAGAAAAAGAAGAACAAACTAAGCCCAAAGCTAGCAGAAGGAAAGAAATAGTAAGGATTAGAGCAGAAATAAATCAAATAGAAAATATAAAAACAATAGAGAAAAATCAATGAAACAAGAAGTTTGTTCTTTGAAAAGATCAACAAATTGACAAACTTTTAGCTAGATGGATTAAGAACAAAGAAAACTCAAATTACTAAAGTCAGAAATGAAAAGGAGGACATTACTACCAATTCTACAGGCATAAAAAGGCTTATAATAAAGTACTATGAGCGATTTTATGCCAAAAAATTGGATGACCTAGATGAAATGGACAAATACCGAGAAACACAAAACCTACCGTATTAAATCACAAAGGAATAGAAAATCTGAATAGACCAAGACTAAATCACAAAGGAATAGAAAATCTGAATAGTAAGGAGATTGAATAAGTAGTCAAAAATCTCCCAACAAAGAAAAGCTATGGCCCTGATGGCGTCACTGGAGATTTCTACCAAACATTTCGGGAACTAATACTGATCCTTCTCAAACTTTTCCAAAAAATTGAAGAGGAGGGAAGACTTCTTAACTCATTCTCTGAGGTCAGCATTGCCCTGATACCAAAGCCAGACAAAGATATTGGAAGAAAAGAAAACTACAGACCTATAACCCTTATAAACGTTGATGCAAAAATCTTCTAAAAAGACCCCATTAGCAAACAGAAACATCAACAGAATGAAGGACAAAACCAACATAATCATCTCAATTTATGCAGAAAAAGAATTTGTGAAAACTCACCACCCTTTCATGATAAAAAAAACACTCAACAAACTAGGAATAGAAGAAAATTACCTTAACATAATAAAAGGCATATATATGAAAAACTCATAGTAAACATCATACCCAGTGGTGAAAGACTCAAAGCTTTTCCTCTAAAATCAGGAGCAAAGTAAAGATGCCTGCATTCACCACTTCTATTCAAGATAGTACTGGAAGCTCTAGCCAGGGCAATTAGACAAGAAAAAGAAAGAAAAGGCATCCAAATTGGAAAGGAAGAAATAAAATCATCTGTTTGCTAATTATATGATCTTGTATGTAGAAAACCCTAAAGATTCCACAAAAACACTGTTAGAACTAATAAATGAATTCAGCAAGGTAGCAGGATACAAAGTCAATACACAAAAATCAGTTGTACTTATTCATGAACAACAAAGAATCTGAAATGGAAATCACAAAACAATTCCATTTACAACAGTATCAAAAAGAGCAAAATATTTGAGAATTAACTTAACCAAGTTGATGAAAGACTTGTACAGTAAAAACTACAAAGCATTGCTGAAAGAAATTAAAGAAGACGTAAATAAATGGAAACTCATCCTGTGTTCATGGATTGGAAGACTTATATTGTTAAAGTGTCAACACTACCCAAACTGATCTACAGATTCAATGCAATCCCTGTCAAAATCCCAATGACTTTTTTGCAGAAGTAGAAAAAGCCATCCTAAAATTCATATGGACTTCTAAGGGACCCCAAATAGCCAAAACAATCTTTAAAAAGAAGAACAAAACTGGAGGCTTCTCACTTCCTGATTTCAAAACTTACTACAAAGCTATAGTATTCAAAACAGTGTGGTGGTGGCGTAAAGATAGATATATAGACCAATGGGATAGAATAGAGAGCCCAGAAATAAATCCTCACGTATATGGTCAAAAGCTTTTTGAAAAGCTGCCGAGACCATTCAGTTGGGAAAGGACAGTCTTTTTAACAAATGTTGAGGGGAAAACTGGATGTCCACAGGCAAAAGAATGAAATTGGACCCTTACTTAATAGCATATACAAAAAACGATTCAAAATGGATCAAGGACCTAAATGTTAAGACCTAAAAAAATAAAAATCTTAGAAAAAAACGTAGGACAAAATCTTCATGACATTGGATTTGCGATGATTTTTTGGATATGACACCAAAGCACAGGTCACTGAAGAAAAAAGTAGGCAAACTGGACTTAATGAGCATTTTTTTTAAAACCATCTATCAAAATACACTATCAAGAGAGTAAAATGGCAACCCACAAAATGGGAGAAAAATATTTGCAAATCATATATCTGATAAGAGATTAATACTGGAATATACAGGGAATTCCTAAAACTCGACAACAAAACAACTGGATTAAAAAAATGAGCAAAAGATTTGAATAGAGATTTCTCCGGAGAAGATATATGAACAGCCAATAAGCACATGAAAAGATACTTAAAATCACTAATCATTAAGGAAATAGAAATCAAAACCACAATGAGATACCATTTTATACCTCTTAGGATTGGCTACTATTAAAAAAAACAACAGAAAACAGCAAATGGTGAGAATGTGGAAAAATTGGAATTCTTGTGCACTCTTAGTGGGAATGTAAAATGGTAAGCTGCTGTGGAAAATACAATGGCAATTCCTCAAAAAATTAAAAATAGAATTACCATATGATCCAGCAATTTTACTTCTGGGTATATACCCCAAATAACTGAAAACAGGATCTCAAAGAGATACTATGCACTCATGTTCATAGCAGCTTTATTCATAATAGCTAAAACATGAAAGCAACCCCAGTGTCCACTGACAGGTGAATAGATATGCAAAATGTAGCATATACATACAATGGAATATTCTTCATCCTTAAAAAGGAAGGAAAATATGCAATACACTACAACATGAATGAACTTTGAGGACATTATGCTAAGTGAAATAAACCAGTCACAAAAAGTCAAATACTATATGATTCCACTTACATGAGGTACTTAGAGTAATCAAAATTATAGAGACGGAAAGTGTAATGGTGGTTGCCAGGGGCTAGGGGTAGGGGAGAATGGAGAGTTATTGTTTAATAAGTATAGAATTTCAGTTTCAAAAGATAAAAAGGGTTATGGGGATAGATGCTTCTCATGGTGGCACAGCAATGTGAATATATTTAATACCACTGAACTGTATGCTTAAAAATGGTTAAGATGGTAAATTTTACGTTATGTCTATTTTGTCAAAAAAATAAAAGCGATGGGGGTTATTGAAAGGATGCAAGTGCCAACCTGAAGGAGCTTCTAGTGGTCAAACTTGGAACAATTTGAATGAGAAAATAATGAGAGTATTGGATTATAACTCATAGAACAAACCAAATATCCATACTGATAAAAATAAATAACTGAATACATAAATGACGGACAAGAGACAGTTTTTCCATATGGAGCCCTTAGGCTCTAAACCCATTTTTAGTGAAGCCTGGGTATTTTGAGTAACATAGTTAAAATATTTGTATGAAAGAGGGGCAACTTGTTCCATGGGACTCACGTCTTCAAGGTTTGTCTGATTAGTCTACCACGGAAGAAAGGAAATATCAAGGAAGTGTTGGCATGGGAAATTAAGCATTTAAGAGGAAGAGACGAGTCCCTTGGTACATAAGATGGAAATAGAAAGAGGATAAAGAACAAAAGAGCGTTAGCTGGAGTGGAATAATTCAGAACTTTACAGGAAGCAAGAGTCTGGAGGGAAGATGTGTGGCTAACAGATTTACGTAGGAAAAATTTGAGTTTGCAATTAAAAATATACTCTTTCCCTGGAGAGAAGGGATAGCCATGAACAAACCGTTTTGAGTTAGAAAATCAAAGAAATTTAGATGTTGTTTAGGTTTCTTATTTTACAGAGGAAGGACCTGAAGACCGTATGGAAACAACAGACTTAAATCCTAACTATTTGCTGTAATGAGATTGCTAATCATTGTGCAGTGATTTGTTGTTTAAAAAGGGTTTTCTAATGAGATAAGGGATGGGAAAGTACCTTGAAAATTATAACATAATATGCAAAGGTGACAAATAAGTTTCAGAAACCAATTCTTCCACTACATCTGTGACGTAGGTATTGTTACTACCTTCCTTTCTCTGATTCAACAAATATTCCCTGAAGGCCCACTTCCAGGAGGGAGAGTAAAGTGGTTAAAGGCACATTCTGAACTCAGAATCAAGCTGTCTGCTTCCACCGCTGTATGACCTTTGGTAGATTATTTCACCTTCATATGCCTCAGTTTCCCCATCTGTAAAATGGAGAGAGTAAGAGTCCCAAACTCACAGATTTTTATGAGGAGATAATGAGATGGTACTTAGCACAGAGTGTGGCTTATAGAAAATGCTACATGCATAATCTGTTGTTATAATCTGCAGTCCTTTTGAAAGAAGAGGCTTAGGCGGATGCTGGAATTTCTGGTCAGGTAGGCTGTTATTTTGTAAGCCCTGGCATATGTCCTTTACTTTCTTCAAGACTAAGCTGAAAATCTATCATCCTTCATAAACATTCTCCCATGGTCCTTTCTCATTTGAAACTATGCTACCAAGATTTAAATATAACAATTTTACCAAAATTTTGATAATGTAGATAATTGGGATTGGGATTAGCTTGCCATTTTCAAAAGTCTCTGTTCTAGAATATATTTAAGAAAATGTCATTTTATTATGCCATTATACTGCCAAGTAGAGTTGATGCCTGCCATTTAGTAGATACTCAATGCATATTCATTGATGAATAAATACCTGACTTGCTTTTATGAATGAGCCATTTGTAATTAACACATTCATCACTTGTAAACAAATTACATGTAGCTGAAGTGCTTTGAAGGAGCTATTGTTGAAATACTATTTACACTATTGATTTGCTCTGAAATCCTTTTCAAAACTAATATTAAAGAAAAATTAAGTTCAATATGATTCTAATTTCTGAAATACAAATGCTGTATTAGTGTGGATGGATTAATGGTGATTCAAAGAATTTTAAATACTATATTTCCCCCTTATTAAGCACTCTTTTTTGTGCATTATCTTTATATTATGTAAAGAACCCGATTTTCAGAAAGACAAATGTAGGATAATCCTTTGCAAAAGAATTGACTATTACATTTCTCTGGTTGGCTAATATATTATTCCTTTCTTTCTTCCTTTCTGTTGCCTTTCTTAGTTTTACACTCGTGTGTCAAACCATGTGGTAAGATAATTACTCCTGAGGAATAAGAATAAGATGATCTTCACTGTCCCTGAAGTAACTCACGGTCTAGAGCAGTACTAGAGTGCATGTGAATCTATTCATTTGACTGTATTTCTCAAAATATCTATACTCAACTTGTGACCGTTTATGTATAAAGAGTATATCTTTGTGTTTGATTTTTACGACTTGAGACCTAATATTTATGAGCATATTAAGAAAAATTATTAGTAATTATTGAAAACTTTTCCATAATGACATTAGGGCTCAGCGTAACATTTAGTGCATTTAGAAATTGATCAACTACATAAAACATACCTTCCATCTTCCTGAGTATCCTTGTGCAGTGGCATGCTCTATATGCCAGCAAAAGTGGGAACTTTTTTGTGCTATTTTCTTTATTTAGACTTTATCAGTTCAACCAAATTTTATTGATGTATGTGGAACAAAACCAAAAGCTTTACAATGTGTGCTGGCCACATTCCAGAAGAGAAGAGTCCTGCAATGCTAGGCGGGGATAGAACCAAGGTTCCCTGTTGTGTTAGTCAGAATAACTGTGGTAAGAAGATTCCAAATGTCAGTGGCTTAACACAACACAGATTAATTTCTCACTTCTTTTGCTCTCTGTTGCGGGTCAGGCTGCTCTCCTTCAACAGTAACTCAGGTATTCAAACTCTTTCCTTTTCAGCTGCATGGGTCAGGAAGAGTGTTGGAGCTCACACTTAAGTATTTAACTCTCTAGTTCCAGAGGTGACACCTCACTTTTGCAATTGGAGAGAACTAAGCAATGAGGTCCCAACTCTGTGGCTGCAAAAATGTGGTCTTCCTCTATGCACAGGAGGAGAAAATGCTGCAGCGAACATAGAGCATGGCCTCTTCCACAACTGTGAAGAGTAAAATAAAAAATACCCTGCTCAAGAAAAAAAATATGCACAAAGCAGGATTTGTACTGGACACAAAATACTACTGATGTTTCCCAAAGGGCTTCTCCTCCCTGCATCCTTTTACAACTCTTACTGCATAAAGGAATGACCCCTGTTGACTGCTCGTCTTCCTTTGTTATCTCTTCGCAATATACCATTGGTCCCTCTAGTAGAAAGTTTCCACAGTTTTATGTTCTGGCCGGACTTCTGATTCTCTACTTACCATAGAGTTTATGATGTTTAATAGATAACATTTGTTCCTTTATTTATGTTTCACTAGTATCCAAGGTTCAATATAATAGAAAGTAAAGTTTAGGCCATTGGACGATAAAATGGTAACAAATCATGACTCATGATGATCAGAAACCAAGAAGGGCTGAACATATCTCTTATTAAAGAGAATGTGCTTCTACTCAAAGTATCTGTAGGTTGCAATGCCCTGATCAACATAATGAAGGGAGTTGGCTAAGAAAAGTGGCAGAAATTAGGAGGTAATGTATAAAATCCTAGAATATTAAAGTTGCGGGGATCCTTAGAAATTGTGTATTTCACTTTTTTATTTTAAAGATCAGGAAATTGAATTGAGGCCAGGATGAGTTACACATAAAAATTTTTAAAACTTCCAGTTCTAAATTTCTAAAGTCCAAATTGTTTCCTTTAATATGTCATCAGATCTTCTTTCTTTTCAGTATTTGTTATGTGTTGCTTCAATAATGTTACGTCCCCTTGTCCCCTCCCCCAGATTCAATAGTTTCTCACAACAAGCATTTACTTTCTTGGTCACGAGTCAGCTATGCCTCAGCTGGGCTTCCCTGGGCTTGGCATCATGCTGTGGATTAGAGTTAGGTCTTCTCTTTATGTTTCCCCTGTCTCTATGGACCATTGTCTACCGGAGGCATGGTCTTCTCTTGGAGGACATTTGGAGGGTAAGAGGGCAAGCCCATTTAAAACCTCTGCTTGCTTTAATGCACTCTCATTTTATTGGGCAAAGCAAGTCCCAAGTCATTGGGGCTGGACAGATGAGAGAATATCTAATTTACTGAAAACAGTTCAGTCTGTCATGTTTTCCATCAGGCCAAGACTTCTGTATTGTTTAGAGTGAAGGCTAATCTGCTGTAACAAAAAGACTACTGTGGTTCAGAAGAAGATTGAAGTTTATTTTTCACTTTCGTAACAATTTAGGGGGAGGTTGATGTTCCAGAGCAGGTGAGAGGTTCTGCTGCAGGGGCCCAGGTTCCTTCCATCTCATTGCTCTGTCATTCCATAGGGTGGTATCCCTGTTGCATGGTTGAAGCTATCTGATCAGCACATTACATTCCAGCCCACAGGAAGGGAGAAAGGGAGAAAATTGCCACACAGGCATTTCCTTTTGAAGTTGTTGTTTGAAAGTAGCATGTATCATTTCTGCTTGCGTTCCCTAGGCCACAGCATCGTGAAGTGGCAAGACCTTGCTAACAGGTAAACGAGTTAATGTAATGCACTCTCTCATTTTGAGCTCCTGTAGACACCTAAAACACCTAAAAATTGATCAAGGATAAATGGAGAACATATTGGGAGACAATTAGAAGTCTGCTTTCAGGACTCTTTGAAAGAATTATACGTATTATGGGGGAATGAGCGTGGGTAGAAAAGATGAGAAATGCTCCCTTCCCCTAGGAGGAACTCTGTAGATAATAATCCTTCCGTAGGAAGAAAACTAGAAAATTTTTAAAAACTTTTCTTAGCTCACCAATTCTCAGTATATTTACTTTTGTGATTACCTAGATGAAACAATTTTCTATTTGCTGTTACAACAAGAAACAGCCGTGTGTTTCCAATCTCCTTTATGTGCCTATAATCTTTAAATAACCGAGTCTATGTACAGACCAAATGTAAGAACCTGATCAAATCAAAAGTTTGATTAAAATTACATAATAAGGCGCTGCATGTTTGTAAGCATACATCATAATTTTATCCACATAATGTGTGCCATATCATCTGGGTTGTGACCTGTGTTATTGGAAATATTGTGTGTGTTTTTCCTCTCTTCAGAGCTTAGAAACTATTTCAGAACTATTACTGAAGATTGAATTGATGTCAGCCAGGAAACTGTAATTTCCTGTCACTTGGCCTTGAATTACTACATTGAGTTTTCAGACAGTAAACAAATTTAGCTAAAAGATACAAGCTATTTTTTTTCTACTTATCATTAGTACCTAAGAATATGAATGTTTTATTTTGTTCCATCTCCATTACACATACAGTTATTGGCTCGGAATGCTATTCAACCCTCCTTACGTCCTTTTATCTTGAACTAATCAAGTCCAAACTTCCTGCTGAAAATCCGTGCGTGTTCTTGTAATGTGGGCTGCAGAGCCAATTTATCTGATAAAGGCAAATAGCCTACCATTTCCAGGCCACAGAAATGAAGCAGGCAGCCATGTTGCACGGAACATCATGTTTTCCCCGCTGCTTTTATTTCTCCTGCGTATCACAAGTGGGAAAGATGGAATTTTACCAGAACTTAGTTTGTGAAGCATGATGCAAGGCACTTTTTTAAAAGAAATTCTTTTCCTGTATACTTGGTATACAAGACATAAACTTACCTTACATAATTGGGTTGCAGTTTTCTAAAAACTAATTCAAAAAGTTTGTGTTGTATTAGTGTTGATTTTCTGGTTGCTGGGTTCTCTATGATGCCACAAAACAAAAAGGGTAAATTTATGTGTGGGGCATTTATGGGGCAACCAATAGCAGCAAGACTCTATTTAATTGTGTGCAGCCAAACCCCATGGAGCATAATGATGTCCTGGGGTTCTCTGGATGGAGTGCAACTCCTTGGCTGAGGGGATTGGCTGGGAACTCAGCTTAGGGGATAGGGGGCAGGGAGCCTTATGTATCTTTTGTTTTCCTGGTCCTAGAACAATCTCTGAGACATAGGAGGCTCTGGGGAAAAAAATCTTAGGATCCCAAAGGAGAGACTGTCTTCGCATGGTGAGGGTCTTGAGCTCACACTGTGGTTAAGTCAGGCATATTCCAAGGCTGCTTGGTATGGTGACTGTCTCTGTCAATGGGAGATCTAGGGACATTGTTTCCCTGTGCTGGATTGTGCCAATGCATTGCAAGACATTTATCATCCTTCCCCTCCCTCCCAATAAATGCCAGCAGTTCTCTCCAGTTAATGAGACAACCAAAAAGAGCCCTGCCCGGCAAACACGTTGTCAAATGCCACCTATTGGGAGGTCCTAGCCTTGCAGAAACCATTTGCTGTAGTCCCATAGTTGATTGCAACCAACCAACTGGTTGATTTCTCTATTATAAATACTTTTACATTCTATAACTTCTCACTTTTGTGGTTTTTTAACCGTTTTAAATTTTATTGTGAACTATTTTGATTGTTAAGAAAAGCAGAGTGAATAAGCAGAGACACAGAATTAACTACTTTTAACATTTTACTTTAGAAATTTTCTAAGGACATGGTGTACTGCATCATTATTAAAGCTCCCTTTATAATCCTGCCCGACCTCATTTCCATGTCCTCATTCTAGAAAACACCTGCTATCCTGATTTTGGATTTATCTTTTCTTGCACATTTTTTTATGCTTTTACCATATTTGTATGAGTTTCTAAATGGTATTTAGTGTTTCTTTACATATTTTTAAACCCCTTATAAATGATATCATACTCTATTCATGTGTGACTTCCTTACTTGAGGCATAATTATGTTATCAAGATTTGTCTATGTGGATATGTGGAGCTTTAGATCATTCATTTTAAATATTATAAACCATATCATACAAATATATGCCACAATTTACTTATCTAAATTTCTGATACTGGATATTTAGAATATTTTTAATTTTTCACCAATGTCAAGGATGCTATAACGAACATTCTCATATGTGTCTTTTAGTGTATGGATTTCTCCCTAGGAATTCAATTGATGTGTCCAAGGGTCTGCTGCCAAATTGCTCACCACAGTGCTTGCACTAAACCAGCACAGCAGTCACACACCCACCAGCAGTTCGTGAAAGTTCTAGTATCATCACATCTTTTCCAAAAGTTGCTGTTGGTAACATTTAAAAACATTTAACCATCTGTTAGGTGGGGCATTGTATCTTTTTAAAAAATTTGTATTTCCCCAATTACTACTTTTCATATGTTAATTGGCCGTCCATGTTTCCTCTTGTGGGAATTGCATGTCCATATAATTTGCTGCTTTTCCTACTGCATCCTTTGTCTTCTTTGTTTGTAGTTTTTTGGTAAGAACTCTGTTTTTAGTATGTACACACACTTATGCACACACACTGTAGGTATGTTCTCCTCCTTTCTGGCTTTTCTATGTTATATGCTCGCTTCTTGTTGTACAGATGGCTGTAGTCGCTTTTATCGATCTCTTTATTAGAGTTTGTATTTTTTATGTATTGTGTAAGAAATCTTTTTCTACTAGCCTTATTTTTTCCGGTGTGGATAACCAATTGTTGCAGAATCGTTTTTTAAAACTGTCAATTCTTTCCTCATTGGATTGCATATCAGTTGCCTCCATGTGGGTGTGTCTGTTTCTGTTTCTGAGCTATATGTTCTGTTCCAATAATCAATTTGTCTTTCCCTTTGTTCATTTTCTCTCTGTCTTAAATATCATTATTTTATATAAATCTTTGGAAGCATGTATTTTTCAAAATTTTCTTGGCTAGTCTTATCCCTTTGTTCCTACATATGAACTTAATAATCAGCTTTTAAGTTACATAATAAAGTTATATATTGAAATTTTGATTGGAACCGAATTGAACTTATGGAATAATTGGAAGACAACTCACATCTTTGTGATACTGAGTCCTCCTACCCAGAACATGTTACATCTCTTCATTTATATAGATACTTTTCGTGTCTTTCAATTAGAAAGGTCTTTTTTTAATGTAAAGATCTTTATATATTTTTCTAGTTTTTCTCTAAGGACATCATATTCTGTTTTTCTCTTATTAACAGAATTTGTTTTAGAATTATATTTTCTTTCACTCTTTTTATTGTTGTTGCTGATATAAAGGTATATATTTTGCCAGTGTTATTGTAAATGATAGCCTTATTCTAAATAATTTGTTTATAAATTTTCTTGAACTCTCTATATAGTTAATAATATTATATGCAAATAATTTTTCTACCTTTCCTATCCTTATATTTCTTACTGACTTTTTTGTCTTACCATGGTGATAAGTGCCTATAGTATAATGGTTTATTGAAGTGATGATAGCAGGCATCTTTATCTTATTCCTGATTTTTAAGTGTTTTATTTCGTACATGAGATTATACTTTTACTATATTTGCATTTATAAATAGTACTTATTAATGATTTACATGTTTTTAAACTTCATGTAAATGGTATCATATGCCATATCTTCTTCTGACAGTTCGCCGTTAAGTATGATATCCTCTGCTGTAGCTACTTGGCTCCCTTCTAATCTTATTTCTATTAATTTGAGTTTTCTTTTTCTATTTAAATCATGAAAAGTATTGATGTTTATAAAAAGAATTTTTACTGTTTTTTGTGACAGTCATATTATCCTGATAGTTTTCTGATATTTTTACCATAGTAGAGTCCTTTATTAGATGTAACCTGGAGTCTTGGGTCTGGGACACATTAGTGGGAGGAGAAGTCAGAATTCTGGCCCCCAGGCCCTCTTCTACTGGAGCAACTTCTTAACCCTTTCCACTTGGGCCTGGATCCTTTTCTTTGCACTTTAGAAATAGTGATTTAGCCACATAGAGATCATGTAATAATTCAAAGAGTAAACCATTATTCACTTCTGATTAATACTTAAAATTCCAAAAGAAATTTTTAATCGTTTTTTAGTGATTTCTGGATCTGTAATTTGTTACTCTGTCAACAATCTGGCCACAGGAACTGTTGATTCTTTTGTATTCTCTTTGACTTGTGTAGAGGTCACAGAGCTTGGGAAAGATATGTGAAGTAAAGTGAATGTCTTTATTTTCTTCATTTTTAAACATTAAGAGTCCAGAAAGCCTGAATTAGGGTATGGAGTTCAAGATGATTAAAAATCCGTGTTAAACTTGGCTTTATATTGGTCATTTACATGAACTGGGACACATAAGCACAACCATCCCCTCCTTAGAGCAAAAGAAAGGAATGAACTGCTGCTACGTACAACTACCTAGATGAGTCCTCCAGAATTAATGTTGAAAAAAAGAAGAAACAAATGAGCACATGCTGTATGGTTCCACTGAATGTGGAGTTTGAAGAACAGAGAAAACAAGCCTATGGTGAGAACAGAGTAGTGGTTACCTCTAGGACTATTAAGGGAGAGGGGGAACGAGGGAGTCCTCCGGAGTTTGTCAAATGCTCTGCATCTTCATATGGGTGGGGGTTCACTGAGTGTATCGTAGGCTGTACACTTAAGATTTTTGTACTTTATTGTGTGCGTGTGACTCCTCAATTAAGAAGATTATGGCTAAAATAATAAGTTCAGAAAGGGCTTATTGTCCTTTCTAAACTATGCATATGTTCTGATAGAATGAGACACTTTTGTAAACCTTTATAGGTTTTTAGGAAATTATTGATTAGAGCATAAATGTGGTATGTGTGTACACACATGTCATATGTTTTCTTCGGCATCATATGAATCACTTAATGAATAGTTCCCGGCCTCCAGGTGTTGTGCCATACCTTGGGGGTTCTAAGAAGGTTAACAGCAGCTGACAATCTAGTGGTGGACAGGTAACTAAGTAAGTGTGATAGGACGGGGGAAGCATATAAATGCTCGTAGGACACTGAGGAAGAAGGGCCTAACTTGTCCGGCGTGAGGTTGGAGGCATAAAGAAAGTGTTAGCCTTCAGAGAGAAAATGGATTTGAGGAGACATTGTAAGGATAAGTATGAGTTTGCTAAGTGGATTGTGTGGCACTCATGTTAGTGCTCATGGTGTGAAATGATGTGTTGTCCTCAGGAACTCTAAGTTTGTTGGTATAATTACAACAAAATATAGAAGCTGGGAAGTGGTAATATATGAATCTGGAAAGTTTAAAAGGGGCCATGAGAGGTAGAGTGTTGAATGACGTGCTAAGAAATTTTGATTTTTCTTTTTGGCTTTAGGTGTTAGGGAACCATTGAAGAATTTTAATCAAATGGTATGGTCAGATTTGCATTTTTTCAGTTAATTTTGGCCATCATACCCGAGACCATTTGACTCCACTGGAGTTCTGTGCTGTGTTTTTCTCACCCTATGTAACTCCTGTGAGCGATCGCCTCTTTAGACTGATGACTCCTAAATCTAAGTCTCTATTCCAAACTCTCTGCTCTTTCTTCAGACTTCTTGGTAGAATTAATTGTTCCTCTGTCCTTGGATGCAGATTTGGGTTATTCATGTTTTTGCTCACTTTTGGGTAAGATAAGATTTATGATCATTTTAGGTGACAAAAAAATTTTAATTCACACTTTAGAATATTTATTCCAATATGTTTATAAATTCGTCTTTATTCAAAAGCTCCTTCCTCTTCACCTAAACCAAGACTGGGTAACAGTGCCCCTCCCTACCATACTTCTGCCATTTGGAAAGAACCTTCTCCCTACCCACCTCCCCCATCACTAGGATGTTTGTAGCGGAGACGGGGAAGAGAAGAGAGGTAGAAAGGTAGAAAATTTCTTCCTGGCTGGTACTGTTGTAGAATGGCTTCATTCCCTAGGCCTGGGGGTTGTTTAAAACTGACTCATGGTTATCTGCCTGAGTTGTTTGAAGATTCACTGTTGATCACTGGGATCTCACCTCCCTTGACCTGGGTAATGACCTCTCCTTGAGCTGGACATTTCAGATCTCTCCTCAGCTTCTCTTTCCAGCAGCACCTACAGCTTCCTCCTGCAGGAGTCCTCTGACCTGGCAAATTACTCTTTTGAGCAGACTCCCTTTTGTAAAGGAATTCAGGCAAACATTCCGGCCACAGATTCCATATCTTGTCCTTAAGATTTATACATCTTTGATCTACAATCAGAAAAGATTACAATTTACTTCTCCGGTGATCTCTCTACGCTGATGCCACAGGCACTTTACCTTGCCCGGGTTCTGGGCTTCCATGTCCCCTAGACTGCAGGGAGCGTGCATCAAGCTCTCTGAATGGTCCCCTTAAATCCCTGTCAGAAGGCTGGGTTGGGAAGTAGTTCACATCCCAGTCACTCAAAATTCTTTCAAAATCTCACTTTCTTGATCTTTTTAAATCCTTAACATGAGTGAGGGACTTCTAGGTAAGTCTGAACAATATGAAAACCTTCTCTTAAGCTATAAAAAAATGAAGCTATTTATATTTATGTATATAATTTGGATTTCACTACCAAACCCAACCAATGAAGTGGCAGAGAATTGATATGACATATTGACAATTACCTTCATATGAGAGAATACTTTTTAGGATCATTTTAATATGCATAAATCCACTCTTTTTCTGTCAGCTACTTTAGTGTTTTCTTATAAATGATTTTCATTCCACAAAGGTGGGCATAAGTCATATTGTATTCTTTATGCATTTTGAACTGAAATCATATGCAAATTAATTTTTATCTGCATTATGTTCCATTAATTAATTCTGTCCACGTGAAATTACCTTTTATCATTGGTGTAAATTCATCATTATTCTAAGGTTTTGATGTTGAACAAAGTTGGAGATATGTTGATGCGCCTTAGTTTTATTTTCATCTGATTTCCCCTAGACTGCAAGCTCCATAAAGATACGAGCTGGATTTGAAATCTGTACTGTGTCAAGTACATATTAGGCACTCAGTGCTATGTGTCTTTTCTATGTCTTTTAGCACAGTAAGGGGAGGTATTGGTAAGGTGGATAAATTTGAGTAAAGCACTCATGATGCTTTGGGAAATATTATTTCATACTAAGAAAATGTGCACAAAAAGTATGATTGATAGAATCTAGTAACTCATTACTCTAAAGAAAGTGGGAGATATACTGGAAGTCAGGAGATGAATACATTTTCTGACATTTGATTGACCATGTGTTGGTAGACTTGACATTTTTCTCAGGCAAAATTCTTTGCCATAATCCAACAGCTGATCCATAACCTTAAAAAAATAACGGCCACTAATAACAAGTTCCATCTGTGTAACTTAGAGACTTATCTGTTACGTATTGGAGAGACTATTCATGGGAGTACTAAAGACAGAGATGGATCTGAATTTTTTATTAGCTAGTTTTTTTTTAACCACAAAACATAATAGAAAAAGACAGAATGTAAATTTACAGCTTAATGAGTTGTTACAAATCTAACATCCATGTTATGCCCACCCAAGTCAAAAAATAGAATATTGTTGGCACTCCAGTCAAAACCCCTTCTCTCCCCCGCGCCAAAGGTAACCCCTATCCTGACTTCTAATACCATAATTGAGTTTTACTAGTTTTTTGAACTTTATATAAATAGAATCATATAGTATATAGTCTTTTGGTTTGGTCGTCTTTAAATTCTTAATATTTTTGAGAGTCATCCATATTGATATGTGTGTCTATAGTCTATTTATTTTATTTAATGTACAGTTACCTCTTCTATAAATATACCACAAGTTATCTATCCATTCTGATACTGGGGTGTTTCTGGTGTTTTTGGCCATTCTAAAGGAACTTTCTTGTACACTTTTCTTGATGCGCATATGCGTATATTTTTAAGAGTACATGCCTAGGAGTCATACAATATATGTGTCTTCAAAGTTTGTTGGTAAGACCAAATTTTTTTGCAAAATAGTTTGACCAGTTTACACTTCACCAGCAGTGTTCTTGTGGTTCCGTGTCTTTGCCAACAGTTGGTATTGTGATTCTTTGGATCTGTTTAGGTAGATGAGAAGTTATATCTCATCATGGTTCACATTAGCATGTCCCTGATTAGAAATAGGGTGGTAACTTTTTCATGTGTTGTTGACTATCTTTACATCTTCTTTTTTTCCCTCACTTTTTATTTTTAAATAATTTCAGATTCACAGGAAGTGGCAGAAAACCAAAAAGTAGGGGGAGGTCCTGTAGACCATTCTCCTGGTTTCCCCTGTGGTAACATCTTGTGTAACTGTAGTACAGTATCAAAGCCAGGAAGTTGACAGTACAATCCACAAAGTTTATTCATATTTCACCAGTTTTATATACACTCATTTGTGTGTGTGTGTTGTTCTGTGCAATTTTATCACATGTATAGAACACATAACACCTCCATGATCAAAATACAACAGTGTTCTCTTACTACTCGGCTTCCTGGTGCTATCCCTTCCTTGTTCTATCCCTTTATCCCCATCCCTCACCCTTAGCAGCCACTAATTTGTTCTCCATGTCTATTATTTTTTTTTTCGGAGCACCTATTGAAATATTTTTGTCTATTGTCTGTCTTGTCTTGATTTGTGGATGTTTTTACAGGTAGTTACATGTATAACAAATACCTTTTCCTACTCTATGGATTGCACTACTTCTTGGTATAATCTTGTGAATAAAAGTTTTAGATTTTAATATAATGATAGTTATCATTTTTTTCTTTGTTTCATGCTGTTGGGCTCTTGCTTAACAAACCTTTCCCTCTTGTCAGATCATGAACATATTTTCCCAGAAGCTTTATTGTTTTGTCACATGTAGATCTACAATCCACCTGGAATTGATTATTGGTGTGAAGTAGAGTTCAAGTTTCATTTTTTTCACATGGATATCCAATTGACCCAGAACTCTTCATTGAAAATACTTTTTCCCCACAGCTTTGCAATTCCACATTTGTAATAAATCAAGTGGCCACGTGTTAAGAGTCCTCCTCTGGGCTTTCTGTGTTCCATTGGGTAACTTGTCTATCCTTGCACCAGTTAAGTATACCATTTTATTTGCTGTTTATGACATTTCTCAACATCTGGTAGAGCAAGTAGTTGCACCTCGTTCTTCATGAGTGTGTTGGATTTTCATGTCTTTTGAATTTGCATGTATATTTTAGAAGGATCTTCTCAAGTTATAAAGAGAAAACTGGGGATTTTGTTTAGTAATGCACTGAATCTATAAATCTTTTAGGCATGAATTGACATTTCTACAGTATTGATTATTACGGTCTATGAATATAACATAGCCCTCTATTTATTTAGATCTTTATTTTTGATGATGTTTTATTGTTTTACCTTAAAGCTTTTACCATGTTTTATGAGATTTATTCTAAGATATTTGATATTTTTAGTGGTACTGTAAATAGTATGTTTTTAAAATTTCATTTTCTGAATATTTCTTGATGTTATAAAGAAATAGAAAAGAATGTTATATATTGACTTTGTGTCCAGGAAACTTGCTAAACTCACTTATTAGTACTAATAATTTCTCTCTTGATTCTTTAATATTTTCTCTCTATATCATCATATTATTTGCAAATAATAAAAGTTTTATTTCTTTCCTTCTGATGCTTATACTGCTTGCCTGCGTCCCTCCTATTTCCTTGTCTTACTGCATGTCTAGGACTTTAAGAACTAGAATATTGAATAGAAGTTATGTTAGCTTGTATTCATGTGCTGTTCCTGAGCAAATGGAAAATCTAACTTTTCACCAATAAGTATGATGTTTGCTGTAGATATTTTGTGAATACACTTTATCAAATAAAAAAAGATTATGGAAGTCCCTTTCAATTCCTCATTTGCCAAGAGAATTTTTTTTTTTTTGGTCATGAATCAATGTTTAATTTGTCAAATTACATTTATGCACCAATAGAGATAAGCATATCATTTTTCTTATTTTGTTAATGTGGTGAATTACACTGATTGATTTTCAAATCTTAAACCAATCTTTTATTCTTGGCATAATACCAACTTGGAATTGATGTATGATTCATTTCATGCATTGCTGGAGTCAGTTTGCTAATATTCTTTTAGGATTTTTGCTTCTATGCCTATCAGTGAGATTGAATTGTAATTTTCTGGATTTTTTGCAAGCACCTTTTGTTTGCTTTACAAATTTTTTATCTTCTCTTGTCCAAAGTGCCTCTCTTGTGGGATTTGCTGTCTTAGATAATATCATCATCATCTATGTGCTTATGCACGCTTAAACTACACACCCATGTGCATGTCCGATCAATTACCAATTCCATCAACTCCACCTTTTAAATACTACGTCACTCAGTTTCGTCATTCTTTCCATCTCATCAGCTCCTACAGTAGATCAGAATGCCGTTGTCTTTTTCTTCAATTGTTCTACAATCCCTATAAGGTTTCTCTGCCACAAATTTTGCTCCCTCCTATTTTCCATGTTACAGTTAGGATGGTCTTTTAAAATCACAAATTCTATTATGCTCCTTCTTAAGATTTTTCTACTCCTCCTCATTGAATTTTTTTGAGCTCCTCAAATTGGCCATGTTTTCTCTCATGTCCTAGCCTTTGCCCATGCTGTTTCCCTTGCTGGTAACATTCGCATTAGTACACAACTAAAAATACCTGTGTGGCAGAGCAGGCGCATTGAAGAAGGAGCAACGGTTGGTGAAAGAATGGCTAGACAGGAAACACTAAATGGAGAGGTACAAAAGGCAGTTCAGGAGCAGATTTTTCAAACACTATCTGTCTACTTTATCATTTATTTTGTGCTTGACCTGGCATGCTTTGTGGGACCTGGAAGTGAGTTCTTAAAGGGAGCTTGCTGTACTCAACCCTTGAGTTCATTTGTGGATAGCTCAGTTTATGGGCCATGTAAAAAGTGAAACCTCCTAAGTAAATAACCACAGGAATTGTTGAAGTGCTAGGGATGGTTAACCTGGCAAAGGTGATACTTGAAGAACTGACAGATAAAAAGGGAAGCATTTTGTGTACATTGATGACTACAAGGATATAAATAATTACAAATGTCCAGAAACATTCAGGAATGCACACTTCATTTCCAAATTGGGAAGAACTCTCTAAGCACTAGATCTGCCTCAATATGCAAAGAGCTGCCTCCTGAGACACTAAGTTTTCTTTCTTTTAATGTATCCAAGCAGTGGTCGGTCAATTATGTAAAGGGAATAAAGGGAATTATGTATTAGGGCATTGGTTCCTAGACTCAGGCCACATTCCAGACTAATTATATCGGTCTCTGGGGATGGGACACAAGAATCAGTAGTTTTTGAAGCTTCCTAGGTGATTCCCAAATGCAGACAAGCTTAGGAATCCCTGTCATAGAGGGAGATTTCAACTCCTTAGTGGTTTTCCTGCATCAAAAGTGTCTGGAAGAGATGAAAATAATACAGATTTCCCAGCACTACCCTGTAGCTTCTAAATTAGCAGGGTTGAGTGGACCCCAGGAACCTATATGATTAAGATTCTTCCCAGGTAATTCCGTTTTCTACCTGGGTTTGGAAACCACTGGATTATGTGACTTTTTTTTTTTTTTATCGCAGTAGCATTGATTATAACATTATATAGCTTTAGGATGTACATCATAATATATTTCGAATTCTGTGTAGATTACATCATGTTCACCATCCAAAAACTAATTATAGTCTATCACCTCACATGTGAGCCTAATCACCCCTTTTGCCCTCCCTGCCTCCCCCCTTCCCCTATGATATGTGTTTGTGTGACCTTTTTAAGGAGAATGCCTTGTCCATTCATAATCCAGCAAGCCACCTGATGAGCTCATTTATGGTATCCTTGTGGACAAGATATGTAATGTGAATTGAGACATGTATGTCTAGGACAAAGAATTCAAAGGTATCTGAATTCTAATTCTAGCCCTGTGGCTTACTACCTGTTTACTAGATTTACAAAAATTTACTTACCCTCTCAATCTTAATCTCCTCATCTTAAAACGGAGTAATAATAACCATTTTATAGATTCATTTTGAAGTTTAAATAAAATTATTTATGAAAAATGTCAGTCTAGCATAGTGTCTAGTTATATTGGGCTCACTTCTAAATTCTCTAGTTCTATGAATGCTGAAATTAACAGTGGAACCATGGAGCATGTATACATATTTGATGAGTGTATGTGTATTCCCTGTCGGTTTTTAGCTTCACTGTGCTGTGAATCGCTGGTTTGAATACTCTGTTTTGGTTCAGGTATTATAATTGGTATTTTAATGACCATAAGGGTAAAGAATAATGCCTTTCATTTGTTATTACTTTTAAGTGAAATATAATCCGTACCTAATTTTTTTTCTAAATTGGACATTTTAGATAAGAAGTTTTTCATTAATTTTACTATAAATATGGTGGGGGAGATTAACTGTGTGCTTATTTCTTTTTTATCACAGGTTTACAGGAACTGTGTAATTATTTGTTAAAATGGAAAACTGTGAAGAAAGAAAAAGATAGCAGTGGGAGGTGAAATTCCTGGATGAATAGTTTGCTTTTGAGACATCAGCATTTAAAAACGATATGCTGATTTGGAAAGTTCTGGGAGTCAATTGCAAAATTCATTTCTTCCATTCGCTCAATGGATTTTTTAATCATTCCTCGGAGCTGATGAAGTTCAGAGACGGTGTGTGATGGGAAATGTGGCATGCCAGTGTTTTCCTAGTGATTGCATCTTGGATTAGTTTGCTGCTTTTTTGAAGAGATTCCATTTCGAAGGGTAAGAACCTATGTGATGGATTTATCTTCAGAGATGAACAGACATGGGAAGAATCCAGTGAGTCACAAGCTAGAAGATCAGAAGAAGGTAATACAAATACATTTCCTTTTGCTCGGTCCTTTTTGTTTATGCTTAAGGAGAATTTTGTAAATTGAAAATGAATGTGCTTTAGGAGATAAAATAGCATATTATTTCATGGAAATAAATTCTTCCCTATAGCCAAGTGTTGCTATGGGCCTGGATTTCATTACCAGTTGGTGGTTTTATTTCTAAAGTCTTCCGAATTCATCCATCCAGTGGGTTGGCAAAGGAGTCCACTGTATTTGTTCACTCTTGACTTTATTCTAGTGACCTGCTGGCCTGACCTCAGGTGAACAGTTTTCTGAGATACAGGGTGAGGTGTGAGTCCTAGGGCATCTCCGGAGTAATGGAGCAAGTTAGAGTTTCCTGAAAGAGAACACCTGTCTTGCTGCCATTAGAAGGCGTAATTGGCATTTGAAATTTTCAACTTTCATGTCCTTGGGGTTCATCAACTTAAGCGTTTTAACAGCTGGCCTGCAAAAAGAGTCATGAGGCAGCTATGAGCTTTGGTTTGACTCTTCATGTGTGATGTCAAAGGGACTAATAGAAAATATCAAGAAAGGACTGTGCCAATATATTTTTCAAAACAGCTTTAGAGAGTTTCTGAGTAAGAAGCTTGGAACTGAATACTGAAGGTGGCACTTAAACCTTGTTTTTCTACTTTTTTAGAAACTCTTACCTGCTAAACTGCACTGAAGAGAGAATCATCTAGAGTGCTTATCAGAAGGGTTGGAGATGGTGCCCAGGAGAGAAAGCCCACTCATAATGAAATATGTTATTTTTTGTGGTGCTTCCATTGACTCCGTTAGTACAGGAGAGGTGTGTGGGGACCCAGTGTCTAAGGCACAAAAGCAAGGAATAATGGGCTAAAAGAAAGGAGATTTTTAGTGAGACTTGGATCTGAAGGGCATGATTAAGGTTTGTTTTTACATCTGTCTTAGCAATTTGTTTACTAGTCACTTTGCACTCCCAGAAGACAACTAGCTCTTTCACAGTTTTGGAGGTAAGAAGTTTAGAAGAGGTTGTACACAGGCAATAGCTTATTAATTTGTTCTGCCATTATGACCACCACCACTTGAACGGGGGCTATAGTGATCCTTTTGCATCAATCCAGGCAGAAATGGATGGGTTATTTATGCCCAGTTTGGTTCATGCATTGAGTTTACTTGCAGTATAAGTAAATCTCAGAAAATACTAAGTACTGTAAAATCCAAAATGCCTGGAATCAATTTTCCCTTCAACGTGCATATAAATTTCTGCACAAATAAGTGTGTTAACAAGAATGCTGTTGGTGTTTCAAATGGTCAGCATTTTTTTTTTCTTTTGCTAGCACTGAGTGTGTTAATCCAAAAGAGATGGCAATATAAGTTTCCATCTAAAGCATGCTTTGCAATTTCTTAACTATTAAGGAGACATTTAATAATTTTTCTCTATCCACATTTTTAAGATGTCCTTAACTTTGATGGTAATTTGCCTACTGTAGCAGGTAAGTGAAGAGGGAAGTGGGTAATAGGTAAGCAATTAATATTATAGAGTTCTAACTTTTGATAGAAGTCCTGCTTTTCTGGCAGGGAAGAAAAGTGCCTCTGCAGGTGCTCTCCTTTAATTTATTGAATAAGAGATATTTTGTGCAAACACAGAAGGATCGCAAGCTGAAGAATGGAACAAATTCTAAAAGTTGTTCTAACATTCCTTGTATGGAACTTTAAACAATGGTCTGTAATGAGGCTTCGTTCCCCAGGTCAGTTCACAAAGGACTGTTCAGCTCATAAAGAATAGTAACAGAGTTTAGAGAAATCGCGGTCAGCCATGATTCTGTCAGAAAATTAAAAAGACCAGCTTGTTGTTGTGGGCCAACTGGATATCCATTTTGCTGTGCTTCACCTTCTAGCCGGTAGGGAGATGGGGGAGGAAGGAACATTTTCAATGAGCAGTATCAAGATGGAAAATGGGGTTCTAATGATTTCCTGGCCACCCAATTGGTGTGGGCATTTGCCTTGAATAAGCTAGAAACTCAGATATTGATCAGTCATTTGATCAATACTTAAGGTTCAAATTTGTTAAGTGTTAACCAGAACATTTAGTCTCACTGACAGTTTCATGAGTTTATATTAAGGAGAAAAATGAAATGTAGCATCATAAATCTTTGTAGACTAAGCTCTGGGCACAGCCTTGCCACCACACAATTGCCAGTGGAGATTATAAGACATTCATGTAATTACTTCAAGTGTTTGTAGTCCTTCATGATGAATTAATTTAACAGGCAGAGTGTTTCACATCAGTGATATAAAATGCATTTATTCTAGCTCATGTCTTAACCTGGAGGTGAAGCATCTTTTTGGTATTACTGAAAAATGTGTTCCTTTGACAATGTTTGGCGTGTGGGTGACATTCACAGCAAGATGCATTGAACTGGCTTGAATATATGCTCCTATTTCAAACACTGCACAACTGATTTCTTATTTAGTCTACAAATGGCTCACTGGCTTTTGCTCTTAGTTTAAAATATGTGGATTTGTACTTATCATGCACTGCTTCTAAGTAGAAACTGTTAGAACACGGAGGATGTGAGTTTGTATGTGTTCTGAGGCAGTGAGTAGGTGAAGGTCCTGGAAGAGGACATTTATGGAGGGCTTCTTATATACCAGGCACGTGCTTGATCCTTTCCAATTTATTAAGAAGGTATCTTCCTACAAAGATAAAAGCTGCTTTTACCTCCTTAACAGATTTAGTCTTGTAAAAATAATGATCAGTTCCTCAAGGATATATATGTTAAAAAACCAATACATGTGTATATATACACACATTCGCACTATTATTCAAAATTAAAGAATTCAAAAGTGTGTGTGATTTCTTGGGCTTCTTTTAAATAATGCCTCAGCACCGCACTAAATGTGAACAGAGGAAAACATACCATACTTGAAAGTTAAAATGTGTCATGTCCCCAAGTCCTGTCTGAAGTGTTCTTCACTGCAGATAAAGCAGAGATGTGGATCTTACCGGAGTTGAGAATACTTCTAAGAATCTCAGATCAGCTGAGATTAATGTTGGGCTAGGTGGAATTCAATTGCCTTTATTTTATTATTTTATTTTTTTTATTTATTTATTTATTGAGAAAGATTAGCCCAGAACTAGCATCTGCTGCCAATCCTCCTCTTTTTGCTGAGGAAGACTGGCCCTGAGCTAACATCGTGCCCATCTTCCTCTACTTTATATGTGGGATGCCTACCACAGCATGGCTTGACAAGCAGTGCCATGTCCACACCTGGGATCTGAACCAGCGAACCCCGGGCCGCCGAAGCGCAATGTGCGAACTTAGCTACTGCGCCACTGGGCCGGCCCCTCAATTGCCTTTTTGATTCCGTGATTTTTATCAGCGGAACTTTCAGTTACTATTGGCCGGTAGTCCTGTTCTTGGCATTCAGCTTCTGGAATGTCCCAGATGGGGAAATTATCATGGCATCTCAAAGCTCCTGAATGCCATAATGAGGTGTTTTATTTTTGAAAACTTGACCTTTTGACCCTTGCTCGCTCATTGATGCCAGTTAGGTTGGTATATTGCTTTCCACTAATTTTATTGCTTTGTGGGATTATTTCTGCAAAAGCCCCTGGAACAGTGAAAGCCCAGTAGGTACAAATGTCACTTCTATATAATTAATTTTGACCTTGAACTGAAAAGCAGAGCTCAGATTTTACTGTCAGTCTAATTGTAGCAGTTTGCAGATCAGACAGCCCTGGGACACTGATTTATTGTTCCACGAATATTTTGTGTATTGAACCAAAGCATTTGTTGTAGTCAGAAATTTACTAGGTACTGCTACAAAGGGTAACAGGATACACATTTTGAAATTATGGCCATGAAATACAATAAATATTTAGTGACCTGTTGAAATTGTTCTGGTTCTCCATTCCCTAAAGCAGAAAGGGAGAAGTGTTACTGCATATACGCAGAGATTTTTACTTTTGTGGAAATGCCTAAGATTGATGCCATTTCAGTTTTTCACTTCCTAAAGTCATGTCTTTTGCCTGTTAGTTAGTCAGCATTATTTTCACACTGCCACACAAAAAGCTCAAGGATAAATTTCAACACATCATATCTTTCTTTCTAAGAGATGGCAGTTATTTCGGAAGTGACACACTCTGGGTGTGATGAATGGGAGTGTTTGAGATGTGGAAAGTCATGTAAAATGAGAGAAATGATTGTAGTATTAAAGAATAGAAAAGGAGATGCTGAAATGGAGAAAGCCTATTATTTTAAGACAGCCCCTGTGATACTGTGGACTTAAAACCAAGTTTAAGTGCGGAGTTAGAGAAAGCATGATCTGCAGGTGACAGTGAGCGCTCATCGGTGTCTCTCCACGTAGGCTAGTTTTGATCCTTTTTTTTTTTCAATTGACATTAAACAGAATTGTGGTCCAGGGTATATCTGCATATGCCTGTGTCCAGCTAATTTTACTGAAAACCTCACCCATTTGTGATTGCCAGTGCTTTACAGAGTAACAATACTTTATCAATTTAAATCTAGTCTAATTCTTTTTTTTTTTTTGGTCATGTGCTGATTTTTTAAAATTTAGACTGTATTTGTTGCATTTTCTTCCAGTGATGGTAAAATAGCGTCATATTAGAGTAAGGAAGTGTGTTGGGATTATTCTCACAGGTGTTGAGGACTGCTTGAAATTGTTTATGTTGGAAACTGATTAAAGATCTGTCTTAAGAGAAAGTATGAAGACAAGTCACCAAGGGAGGGCTTAGGATAGAGTCAGCCCTTTTACTCTTTGATCTTCTTGAAGGATAAACTCATTAAATGATGCTTTATTTTTACAAATCTGTCTGACTTTTTTGTTAGTGTGTACCAAATATGTTAAAAGGACCACGACAGAGGATGAGGTTTCTGATTTATTTATTTACATCATTTATTACATCCTTTATTAATCATCCAATCCTGAAGCATGATTGCTAATATGAATAATTGTACTGTGGGTTTCAAGAAAATTGGTTAGCTGTCCAGTTACTGATTATTCAAACTTTGAATTTCTGAAATACATTGAGCAACCATTCTGCAATGTTATTATACAGATCTGGAATAAAGGTACAGACACAAATATGAATGTCAAGTTCACAAAGAAACTAGTACTGGAATTGTGGCATACTGTGATACCAGTTGAGACTGCCCCTAATTTCCTCTTCTGCCCAGCTGTCTTTTATAAAATGATGCTACAAACAGCTGTCTCCCAGCCACCTTACCTGGGATTCTCTAAGGATGAATTAGATAAGGTGAGCTCTTTTTCTGCTCAGAAGTAAATCTAGAAACTGCTCTCTCAGATCCAAACTTGAATAGAACCTTCTTTAAAACTTTCTCCAGCATATCATAGAGAGTCCTCAAATAGACTTCTGAAAATTTGTATGGCCACTTGCCTTTTTGTTCCTAGCATCACATATTTTCAACGTAAACAGACTTGGGATAACAGAAAGAACTGGAAATAGATAAAAGTGAATACTGTATACCATGATTCATGGTTCCATCCCTTTGTTCTAAACTAGACCGCGTTCTTTTTCCTGACTGGTGGATTTAAGATGTCAACAAATATAATGACCACATAATCTTCATATAGATAAACAGACAAATAGACCCAAGATATATGATACTTGAGTTATGTTCTGAAAACTTTGAAGGCAGAATTATATGTAAGTTGTTATTATGGTTATTAGGTGTCATTAATTATCTCAAAGATGATAATAACGATTGCTAACATACAAAGTTTAGTCAGTTTTTTGTGGGTTTTTTTTGAGGAAGATTAGCGCTGAGCTAACTACTGCCAGTCCTCCTCTTTTTTGCTGAGGAAGCCTGGCCCTGAGCTAACATCCGTGCCCATCTTCCTCCACTTTATACGTGGGACGCCTGCCACAGCATGGCTGCCAAGTGGTGCTGCCATGTCCACACCCAGGATCCCAACCGGCGAACCCCGGGTGGCGGAGAAGCGGAACGTGCGAACTTAACCGCCGCACCACTGGGCCAGCCCCTTTAGTCAGTTTTAATTCCTGTTTCTTCGTAAATCCCTTTCTCTGTCTTGATATTAACATGTGAGTTCTTCTGGCTTTTGTCACTTCCTGAGGGAATGACCAGACTGAGACTAATTTTTCTTCTTCTAAAGTTTTTTTTAAAAAATGTGTATATGCAATGCAGAAAACCAAATACACTAATGCACCAATTTGTTCTCACCTTTCTATACATACATCATTAGATTTTTATATATTTATATCTAGTATAGATATACACATAACTTTTTAAAGCAAGTATTATAATATTTTGTGGTCTGTTTTGAATGGCCAATCATATCATCGTCATGTTCTCTTTAAGATTATGTTTCTAAGGGGACCGAGACTTGTCTCCATTTGACCACATAAATATATACATTTGAACATGACACAGGCATTTTAAAGCCGCAGTTCAACCATGTCCAGTTGCCTCTCTTGAGGTTCCAGGTGAATATAAACAGGTGGACTGAAATTCTAGAAAGCTTACCTTGGGGGAGCCAAGTGGGTAAGAACCCGTGAATGCATGAGGATATGCCAGTAAAGAATTCTGAGTGTCAAAATCAGGAAGGACTTCTGCTCGTTTCCAAGGACCGAAGATTTGAGACAAATCACAGAGTCAGAATATGACTTGGCTCTAGAATGGAGTGGGGAGCAACAACAAGAGGGGTAAGCAGAGAGAAAGAGGCAGAGACGAGTTGAGAGTGTGCTGACGTGCCGATTGGTTTCAATGGACAGCAGCAGGCCGCCTGCGGGTGAGCAGAGCCATCTGGTTTGACTTAACAGCACCAGGGCAGGGTGGACAGACTTTTTTTGTGTTTTCCTTACATTGCCACTGACCAAGTGTCTCCAAGACTGATGGTATTCAGTGGCTACACAAAGCCTGGGATAAGAGTTATATGAAACAAAGCAGATGTAATGATAATGTTATGAAAGCAGTAGACATAAAAAATTCTGTCAATTTTATAAGCAAATTTGGAAAATTTGAATGAGAAATAAGCAGAAAACCATCAAAATCTTTGATCCTCAAAGCGTGTCCTGAGGAGCAGTGGCATCATTCTCATACGGGAGCTAATTAAGAAGCACAGTCTCAGGCCCCACACTAAACCTAGTGAATCAGAATGTGCATTTACCAAGATCTGTGAGTGATTCTAATGCACAGCAGCGTTTGAGAAGCACTGCCCTGGACACCACGTCTGAGAGCTCCTCAGTGGGATGAAGCTTTACTTACCCACTGTTGTGATAAGCTGCATTTTATTTTCTATCCTCTGGTTCCTGTCCCCCTTCCTGACTCCCCTCCCAGTATTTCCTGCAATCATCAGCCAGAGAAACTACTTGCACTTGAATCGTTGTTTCAGAGTCTGCTTGGGGAAACCTAAACTAAGACATTCTATGTCTAGAGTACTGGAATCCATGCAATGTATTCATTTCAATCAGCTAGTGTTGGGCTCTATGTTAACACAGCTGTTTGGAATTTAAAGTTTTCAAGAATTCTCCTGTCCTTTTTATTCCTTCCTATTTTATTCTTGGATATCCTAAGTGCATACCCAGACAGATGATAATATCAACACAGACAATATGGCTGGTCCTGACTTATGAACACTGAATTGGCAGTTGACCCACACGTAGGCCAGCTGCTGCCACCACTCACTGCTGCCCCATTATTGATGGCCTCTGCAGCTGGAATTGTCCTAAGCAGTTGATGTAGCTAGCTAGCACCTTTTTCCCTATCCTGCCTTCACTCCATTCACTAAAAGAAATCAAAATACAATTCTGACTCATTTATTGAATCTGGTGTTTGGGATTTGGTGAATTTTTAAGTGAAATCCTACTCATTCTCCTTTTCCTCTAGGATTCCTTGCTGAGGAAGCTATATGTATATATACATACATATATATATATATATATATATATATATATATATATATATGTATACACACACACACACACACACACACAAAACAGTGGCTAAATTGGAACAAAGGACTAGCATTATAAAAAATGTGTGTGTATAAATGTTTCCAGATTCTCCTGAAGGTAAATCCTCTCTGAGAAGCTGTGGTGCCTTAGGTCCAGAAGCCAAATCTAGGTTCTCTAGCCTCTCAAAGCTAGAATCCCAGCTCCGCTGAGCAGACCTGAAAATACTAACCAAGTTAGTTGTGTAGATCAAGATGGACAGAAAGAGCCTGCCCAAAGAGGAGGACCCTGTTAGGTGAGCTTATCACAAATGAGCAATACACTGGAAAAAAATGGTGATGCCTGTGACCCTACCTTTACCAGGAGGAAAGACTGCCCAATAACAAAACACAGCCCACTATTTCACTGATGACCTGACCAATCAGACTGTCAATGTCTTTTGGAGGATCTAGTAAAAAGTCATGTAGTAAATACTTGAGAGCAAAGGATCTAGAATAAGACTGCTTGAGTTTGATTCTGACTCTGGCCCTTTGTCAAATTACTCACCTTCTGTCTTCTAGATTTCTCATTTGTGTTATTTCATAAAATGAGAGTATTGAAAACAGTTATATGTATAGCATTTGGAACAATGCCTTGTGCCTAGAAAACACTCAATAGCTGGTAGTGTTGGGATGAACTATGGCATTGGACGTGGTCTCTCCTCAGTGGGCAGAGGCTAGAATGTGAGCTAAAGGGCACAAGTGTAACTCCCTTCTCATCACTTGACTTCCTGCGAGGGCCTTGGAGTGCTGGTGCTGAATGAAGTCTGGTTAGCTCCAATCACAGCAGCCCATTGTGGACTTCTCACTTCCATCTGCATTTAACAAACAAGCACTCCCCAAAAAGTGAAGGTCTTCTTTATTTGGGAACAGCACACACACACACACACGCACACACACATACAGAGATGGAAGTGGAACTAATCAACCAGTCCTTGATTTTGCCCCCTAGCCCTAGGGCAGAATTTCCCTGTGGGTCTGAGCGTTCTTTCCTGATATATATTGGACTCAGTGTTGGCTGTTCATCTGAGGCCAAGGCTCAGCTTACCTGTTTCCTGGAGAGAGTCAGAGGATAGTTGGTGCTCAGGATATCTCACCAACTCTGGAGCTGTTCAGAGGAGAGGTCTGTGAGTTCAAAGACGATTTCCCTTAGGATGATAAGTGTGATAAGCCAAAATACTTTCTGGCCATGACACGTTGACAAGTAGAAAGTTACTTTTAATTCATGACACATTTTAAAGAAAAATTTACTTTCTAAATCCTAAACATTAGTATGAATTTTGTTTCTGTTTTCAAGAGGAGAAAAGAACATTGAAGGTGGGGAAAATTCTCCATATATCAACTGATGCCTGCTTTATCTCTATCATTTCCAAAGTGCAACTGAGAACATAAAAATGGCATATAACAAGGATCTATGATAAAGCAAACAGAGTAAAATGTTAATTGTAGAGTCCAGTGGTAAGTGTATAGGTGTTCACTGTAAAATCCTTTCAGCTTCTCTGTTTGTTTGCAAATATGTATGAAACGACATGACATGGGGGAATATGTAAATGAGATGCATTGCTTGCTTTCAAGGTATTTACAGTCTGTAGGTTTTCTGCCCTACTTCCTCATGCTTGATCCTCCTCCTCAATGTGACTTGGGGATCAAGAGAATTAGAGGTTTTAGAGGACTTAAGGGAGACTGATGCAGGACTGCAATAAGTAGTCTTTTAGCTGCGCTGGGTAGTTTTTTCAATTGGCCTGGGATCCTAAGCAGTGTTTATTGCGTGATGTGTATGGGAGATACACTCACAATTTTTAACAACTGACTTAAAAATCAATTTTAGGACTCTATCCCATATGTATTGATTTTTCCTTGACTTAAAAATAAATTTTGTATATTCAATCATTTGTACGTTGCATAGATGAGCACGATTGTTGTGCTCCAATTAGAATCTGGACATGTCAGTTCCTAGCATCAATACAATAAAAGTAAATACCTTTATGTGATTTTTGGAATCTTTCTCCATGACCAGTTTTTCGTATTTTATAGAATAAACTATCCTTTATAAATACTTATTGACACATCTTAACTGGACAATGTAGTTGGTTAAAAATTCATTAAAAATGTGCAGTGTCATATTGCCTGTTCAGAAGCAATTTCTTGTGTGCATTTTTGCATAATGGTAAAGTAGTTCCTTAGTGCCCAGTGAATGAGTCTCTTGGCTAAGAATGTTCCACAGTATATTCAGAAGGCTCTACATATCACTTGCTGTCTTCCAGTTAACGAACCAGGTTTCGCTAAGTCATTGTTTCAGAAACAGAGATGGAGTTCTGGCCTGCTCAGGTTAGTAATGCTCCTCTCAGTTGTTTTATTTATTGTATTTTAGCAAAATATTTGAAGAAGTAAATCATAAATTTAAGAATCAAACACAAATTTAAATGATACAATATTTTGGTTGAATTTAGTGTACGTTTGTGTATTTGTGGAGTGCCCAGTAGTGCTCTGTGGTAGGGAGCAGTAATATATCTTACGATGTTAACTGCATTACTAATGAGCTTATTAATTTATATCCATCACCTCACCCTTGCATGACAAAGTAGATTAGGCTCCTAATTAATATTTGGATAAAAACCTGTAGCTTACAAAGCACTTTTCCTTGCGTGTCCTCCACCTTCACAATTTTGTGAAGCTGTTGTTCAGGCGTTCTTTATGTTCATTCTAGGGACAGACTTGCCCAAGGTCAGAGAACTCACCAGACTGCATCTTTTTATTTTGTTTAGTAGTCTATGATTTTATTTTAAAATTTTATCCACCTGTGTTTAGCACATTTTGTATATACATGGAAATTACCTATCACGTCATTTCTCTTCTTTCTTAAAAACATCTAATTTATTAATGTGTTGTTAAAAATCTGTTTGAAAGATATACATCTACAGAAGCCTTTTTAGTTTTTCTATTAAACTTTATGCTACATGAGTCTGAGTATGATATACTTTATTTGAGCAAATGTTTTTCAAGAACTGCTCCCAAAATGGCTTTGAAAAGATGTGAAAAATGAGAGTCCAGATTTGGGAAATTGCCATTCTTTGTTGGCATTAAACTGGTATGGTCATGTTAGTCTTGTCACATTTGGGAAATTTGATTCATGGTTCTCCATTCATCTTATTAAGGGTGACTGATTTAATAAAACTACATTATGAAGCTTCATTTAATTGTTAGGAAAATGTGATGTAAGGAACACAGGTTATATTTAAATTTGATAGGCTGCACAAAGAAAAATTGTCAGTCCTCACAGGTAGGGCCACACTCCCATCTCAACTTCTCAGTTTTGCCAGCTTATCAGCCACCAGATAACCCACAAAGCTTGGCTACCTGGTCTCCCGGCTGTGCCAGTGACACATGTGAGTACACGCATGGATGTGAGCCCCTGTGCTCTCCTGCGGTGAGGCAGGATGTTCTGTTGGACCACATTCATGTTCAGAGTTTGCTCACCGTGGTGGAAATGAACAGGGAGTGGGCCCTGTCTCAAAGGTGAGATTGCTAGCCATTTCAAGGCATAGCCCTATCGTTTTCGAGGGCATATGAAAAAATAACATAAAATAGATATGTGCCCATATTTGGACCTGATTTATAGTATGTTTGATTTGTCTGATGTAAAATGAAGATGAGAATAGTGTTCTATATAAATGACCCTTTTGATTTTCTACTTTGATAAGTATTTTTATATGGTACTATGGTTTACATGCATCACGTTTTCCTAATGTTTGTGTTTTCACACTTGCCACTGGCTGCAGGGTACTGATCAGATTGTGCATGTTCAGTTCTGAGGGGATGTTGCTACTTGAGAATGTGACTCAACCCACATGAATTCTCCTCACTTTTTACATTTTGCTTCTGACAGTTAATTTAATACTTTATATTTTTCATTAAAATTAGGTGTTCTCCTTTGAAAGTCTTGCTGGCTGCCTGATTAAACAACATTGTTAGGTACAGTGTAGTAGTTTTGTTTCGTGCTATCTCAGTTAGAAGGGCCTCTATCTTTTAACAGTTGCTGGTGTTGGCAAATCATAATGTTTGCAAATAACAGATAAACAACACCTTGTTTTCTAATTAACATTGGGAAAGGATTTAGGGTTAAATCTTAAAAACAACATGAACTTCATAATTAATATCTTAGTCTGCTTAGCTCTGTAAAATATTTTTATATAATTATGAAATGATGCAGTGATTTCCACATTACTTTGGGAGAAAAGTACAAGATAATGTTACATAAAAATGCGCCCTCACATTTGTGTAGCACTTGCCATTTTACAGATGTCTTTCATATCCATCATCAGGTACTAAGTTAGTGGTCCACATAAATATATGACAAAGTATTCAGGGGTATAGCAATGATTTTTTAAAATGCACAGTGCATGCAGATTTATCACTTGCCTTCCTAAGACCTTTCTGTGACTTTTCAGGGTGTTTGGGGTACAATCTGAACCCCTTAACATGGCCCATGAGGCTCTGCATAATTTTATTCCCACTCCCCATCCAACCTTGTCTCCTGTCACTCTTTCTGTCATTCTGTTGAACAAACCAAGTACTTTCTCATTTCAAGGCCTTTGCACTGACTGCTCTTTCTGCCTAGAGTCCTCATTGCTCTCCTTTTTGCATGGATGGCTTCTCATCATTCAGGTATCAGGTACTAATGTGATTTCCTCTAGAAAGTGCTGCCCCGTGCACTCCATCACTGTGTTCTGTGATAGCACTTGCTGATTTTCTTCTTAGCAGTCATTTCAATTTGTCCTGTTACCTGTGTGTTTGCTTGCTTGTTTACAGCCTGCCTGTAAATCGGGCAGGGATGCTGACTCAGTCATCATTGTGTTGGAAACCTTGGATACCATGAACTCAAAAACCGTTCCTGTGGAACAAAGAAGAAAAATCTATGTGAGTCAGTGAATGACCACTTATTCAGCAAAGGTTTAATGAGGACTTACCAAACCGGCATGTAATTTCTGATCAAAAGCTAGAGAAAAAATGTAAACACTCGTCTTACTCCAAAGCAGCTCTCAGGCTAGCATACCATTAAATAAGAAAATAGGAAAACTTTAACTCAAGAAAAGGGCTTTTCGGTCAGAGTGAATACTCGTGAGTATTCTCTGCCTATACATACCCTTGGGTCTTTATTTCTCCCTATAAGGGAAGAATGGGACTTTTAAAGCACGACTATCTATGCAGCCTCCTGCATTTTCCACTGGATCTCTGAGGCCTTCCAACTCTTGAAGGTGAGAAAAAGGACAGGTTTAAAAGTCTTACGGTTTCCATTACAAATTATCTAGCTATTTATTTATGAATTCATCCATGATATTTTATAGTCAGAAGTCATGGCATCTCTAGGATTTAAAATTGTTGGGTACTGACTGATACAGATATTTATGTAATATTTAGACTCTCTCTAGATGAGATGCACCGAAAATTAAGGCTAAAGTTATGTGATATTTAAGATTTGATTGTTTTCCCCCACAAATGTTGGTAAAAGGATGGTTAAATTTTATTTTCATTTTGAAGTATTATGCATGCCCCCGCTAACCCTATTAGCATAGACACTTGTATCAACTTCTTGAGTGGTATTCAAGAGGTCTGATGATACAGTTGAAATGGAGAGGGGCAGGTTCAGTCCTACTTACACATCCAAGTGGAGAGAAACCCCAATCTCATCAGTCCATGCCATTGTTCCTCCCCCTGCTTCCCCACTCGCCTGGATGGTGCTGACAGGTGTTTCTTCATAGCCTGACTGGTGCTGCCCAACAATTGCTGGTCCAGGATGTTCTCTGAGAGAATATGACCCTGCTTCCTAGGGCTAAGCTGGACTGTACTTTTGCTACTGTCACTGCAGTCTTCAATGTTCCTCTTTTTCAGATCACATACATACCTACCTCCCAGGTATCAGCTAGCATCAGAGCCACTGCATTAGAGCTATTTCCAGGGTCTCTCTTCTCCAGGCATTTACCCCTAGACATGAGCCACCATTTTTCTTTTCTCTATCAAACACAATGTGCTTGATTATACTCTCTTTATCTGGATAGTGAGCTTCTAGTAAAACTCCCTTGTACCCCAGACAGAAGTAATTTCAATGACTCCAAGATAATTTCCAGCAACTCTCTTACTAGGGAAGAGAAAACACAAAAATGAAAACACAATTAAATTATTCTCTGGTGAGCCATGCTACTATATAAAGTACATGATGTCAATAGGTTTGTTGGTTTCCTTACCTCTGAAATATGCATGTCCATTCTTAAAAACTTGTTGTAATGTTATAATTTATACTGACCACCAATTCCTTATACACAAATTCTGTTCTGTAAAGTCTTATAATATTGATTGGTCAAAATTATTAAGATTCTTTCCTGGGAGACTTTATTTTTAGTGCTTAGGAGAGCACTTTCCCAGGTAAGAAAATGTAATCAGCCTTTTATATGCTTGTTTATATGGCCAGATTCTTTCCAATATTCAGGCAGACAAGGGGTCCATTATCACACACTGTTACTTTACTTTTTTCTCAACGTTAATGGGCTTTTCATACTCTTGTTTACAAACATAATTAAAAATAGGCTTTTGTAAAAAGGAACTTAATTCTAATTGAATGCTGATTAACTAAAGTGTTATTTAGTTTTTTCTAAAAGTCTTACAGAGCACCTGATAGAAATTTAGGATGATTTCCAAGAGAAAGTAAAGCTAGAGAAACTATTGCAAAGTAGAAACCAGAGCGTAGAAAAGATTTGAATGCTGTGTCTGTGCTTTCTGATACAGTATTCACTAGCCACAGTAGCTATTATAATTTAAATTAATTAAAATTAAATGAATTCAGTTGCACTTGCCATATTTCAAGTGCTCAGTCGTCCCATGTGCCTCGTGGCTACCATATTGGGCAGCACACATATGCAATATTTCTGTCATTGCAGAAAGTTCTGATGGACACAGCTGCTGAAATGTTGTACTGGTTAGAATGCAATGAAGAATGGGAAGGTAGGGGAAGCAGAGTCAATTAGACCAATGAAAGTGAGAGAAACAAGAGCAGTTTGGTTTTTTTTCAGTGCACAAAATTGGAATGGGGGGCCATCATTCTTCTCTGATAAAGAGGACAATAACCTTTTCTCCTGCTTTAAATTTAGTAGAATAAAGTGTTTGAAAGGTCAGTTAGACCAATTGCTAAATTGCTATTTGAACTGTTTATATTGCTTAGTTTTGCTTACATGGAATAACCTGAAGCTGCCTGCTTAAGAAGCAATATATATCGAGCAATAAATGAGATAGTAAGTTTTGCATTATATATAAAGAAAAGATTGCATTATCATAAATCATTATCCATAATAAATTATTTTATAAGAAATGTTCACTATTGAACCAACATGAAGACTTTCCAAAAATGCTTTCCGTGATCCTATCGGGAACTAAATGCTGTTTCAAATCTTAGAACACGATTAAGTCAGCCAACAAATTAGTATCAGGGCAAAAGTACAGAGGTCAGAAAGAGTCTTAAAACACTTACAAAAATCCATGAACAATACTTTCCATCATTTTAGCAAATTATTTAAAATCATGATTGTATCCATTTATATTGTAGTTCAACTCATCTGTCATGTATGTTTATTGTCTTCTTGCTAAATAAGACCAACAGAGCCATATGTTCCCTAAGCTCCTCTTGGACAGAAATTTTCCTAAAGCCAGAACAAGTAAAATGTTACCCAGTCGGCAAAAACATCATTAGTTAAATTTGTGTTCTAGGCAGTGTCGGTCCAAAATATGTAGAATGGAAGCCCATTTTCAGTGAGGGAATAGCAAACACTTTAGGTACAAAATGTAAAACCAAAGGGGCCTCAGAAAAGCTTGGTGAAACCATTCACTAAAAATGAAAGAGTAGCATGGAGATTAATCTAGTGGTTAAAATTCAGTGTTCTCATCACTGCAGCCCGGGTTCGTTTCAGGTCAAGGAACCACACCACCATCTGTTGCTTGTCATACTGTGGCGGCTGCATGTGGCTGGGATGCTGAAAGCTCTGCCACTGGGATTTCAGATGCCAGCAGGGTCACCCATGGTGGACAGGTTTCCCTGGAGCTTCCAGACTAAGACAGACTAGGAAGAAGGACCTGGCCACCCACTTCTGAAGAAAACGGCCATGTGAATAGCAGCAGAGCAGTGTCTGATAGAGCAGGTGAGAGGATGGCTCAAGAAGACCTGGCAGAGTTCTGCTCTGCTGTGCACAGGGCGCTAGGAGGTGGAATCCAAGACACTAACAGCAAAGCATGGCGTTTAAATAATAATACAAATAAGGTACATGAAGACAATCTATTAGGAATGTTAAGTCTTAGTAGGCTGAAGTATATGTTCCATGTAATAGAATAGAATTTTAAAGCCAAAAAGAACATTAGAGATCACATAGTTCACTCTGAAAGTGAGAAATCAGAGTGGCTGTGTAACTTTCTTGAGGTCACACTGCTGGATAGTGTCAGAATTTTGATCAAAGACAAATATAATAGTTTCAATTCCATCAAGTACTTTTTAAAAAAAAATCAGGCTGTCCATTATAATGTTTAACAGCCTATAATTTTCAATGTTTTTTAAACATATGTTTGTATACACTAATCATTCACAAATTTGACACTCTCAGAGCAGCTTGTCTTAGTGTGATGAGCCAATACATGTTACTGTTACCTGTGACCAGCGACGGGATAGGAACAACCCAATGGAGTGCTTGGATTGAGCTTTATTTGCCATCTCCTTGGCACTTGCAGACACTGATGTTCACACCCACCTTGTACTGTAGCTCTTCGTGGATACTTTTGCTTGAACCCACCAGGGTTCAGACACTCAAAACCCAGGCCTTAAGCATCTCTGTATCCTCAGTGCCCAACACCAGGCCTAGTGCAGACTACCTACCATGTTTGTTGAATGAATGAATGAATGATCATAATCTCCTATCCAATAAAGATCTTATTTTGATAGGTACTTATAAAAAAGTAATCCACCTGAAAAGTATAGATCTGAGTTGTAAAAATACCTTTTATCTCTTTTCCTAAAAGAGAAATTATAATTTTAATACAATATTGCTTTCGCTTTGATGAGGAAAAAAAGTAGCTAATTTGAGATTCTCTTTTTCAAATTTTAAATCCTTTTTTGGAATAGAGTTTTAGCTGGTTCTCTGGATCCTGAGCAGTAGGAGATGAGCGTGGTGGGCTGTAAATTAAGACTGGGCACAGCAAAATAAGACCTGAGAATGACAGGTAGGAGCAAGCTGACGAGATCATCCAGGTGGGGGGTACGCCAGAGCTTTATGTAAAGACAGCCAGGCATCCAGGAACCGGAGCCTCTACAGGTGGTACAGGGGCATCAAGCCCTGTCAAAGCCAAAGCAGCCTGGGTTAACTGAGGCTGGACATAAAGGATCTAAATACTGAGATAAAGATTGCTGTGGGAAAGAAACACTCTATAATTTTTCCCCTGTAGGAAGAACTTGGTAGCATGAAGTAGTAGGAAAACACAGGCCTTGGAAAGAGGCAGACAATAGTTCAAATCCTGCTTCCCTCACTTAATAGCTCTATGAACTTGGCTTAGTGACTTAACCACACTTAGTCTCAGCTTTCCTCATCTGTTAAATGGGTTTGTAACATTAGTTCCCCTTTCCAGAACATGACCTGCCCAGAGACTACTAGTCAGCAAGAATTCTCTGACATAAGGAAAATATGGATGCGCTTTTAAAATTACTTTAAAATTACTACAAAATATTTTGTAGATGACACTAGTAATACTAAGGTTCCAACAAATATACTGGACATCATCTTAGTAAAAGGAATCTGCAAAAGTACATTTTCTTAAAAGAAAACTTACAAATAATATTTGTCCATGCTTGGATCAAGAGAGTGTGTTTCTATATATGTCTATGTATATATAGATATAGATATACACACACAGTGTATAGATATACATAGACACAAACACACTCTGTAGGTACCAAAATGTGGATATCCGAAAATGCAGCTAAATTTATAATCAGAGATATAATATGTAATAAAAATCAGTCTCCTGATTTATTATATAAAAGTATTAACTTATATTTGGGTCATAGTTCCAAAAAATTTAAAACTATACTCTTCTTGGAAATCATTTTCCAACGTTCTTATAGAGAGAACTTACTTCTTCCTGATTCTGAATTCTTCTGACCTTTAATTGAGTGGTGTGTAGGGTAGTGAGGGATTGCTGTTGCTAAAGTGCTGTAATTATGCAAGAGGGTAACTGTCCACAGGCCACTGAGAAGGACCACAAAACCTTTGTCCCTGACAAAGATGTCAGTGGACTCTAGAGAACAGAATTTTAACTCATAGTTGACCAGTTTGAATTGTACCATCAAAATATAGAGTCCCTTATTGAAGCCTTAGTTTAAAACAATTTTGTTTTACATAGAAAAAATATGAAGAACCATGGTGTGGGACATCTTAGATGGCCCATGAATTTAGTTGTCTACCAAATATGTTGGGACACGGAGTAGAGGCTAAGAGCACGGGCTCTGGAGTCAGGCAGGCTGGATTTGAATACCAGTTCTGCTCTTTTCTAGCTGCATCACCTGGATCGAGTTGCTTAATCTCTTGTGCTTCAGTCTCCTCATCTGTAAAATGGGGACCAGAATAGTCTTTCCTCAGATGGTTGTTGAGAACATTAAGGGAGATGTTCATGTAAGGTTGGAACAGAGTAAGCATCTAGTAAGGCTTAGATTTCTTGCTACTATAAATCCCTGAGTGGTAAACGCTGAAACGACCATGAAGCTCTACCGGGGAGAACAAGCTGTCAAGGTGTAGAGTGGAGTCGTCATATTCCAAGGACAAATAAAGAATTCCTGGAAGGAGTTGTGTTCCTGAATCTGCATTTGGCACTTTAAGTCAGGTGATGGTGGAACATGGACGGCTGGAGGACAGGAGTGTGGATGCTTCCTCTGTGATGGGTTCAGCTCCTAGACTGCCTTTTGCCCAGGCCCTCCATGATTAGGATGAGAGGACTCAACAGGAGATTCCACAGCAGGAGGAATGAAGTTCAACCCCACACTTGTGGTTTTAATTATTTATATCAATGTGCTCATTCATGGAGATAATCATTACGAGTTTATACATAGAAGCTTCTATAGAGTTTGTGGATAGACATAGAATTTTATAGTGATTAACAGAGAAGGTTGCAAAGCCGTACAGATGAGGGTATGAGGGCCAAGATTACTCCATAGTCCTTTTAGCTTCAGTTTATTCATCTGAAAGATGGAGTTCACACTGATACCCACCTCTTTAGATGGTTGTGGTAATAGGATGATAAGCCGTGACAGCAGAAATTCCCTTGTACGGTGCTTAAAGTGTCCTAAGAATGACTCAAGGAAAAGAGGAAGAAACAATACTATCAGATAGGCAGTGGTGACATTGAATTGGTCCCTCTGAGTGCTGCTAATTGTCATTCAGCTGGAAAATGAGGGGAGAAAGCAGAAAGCATATGAGATAAATACTGTTGTTCTCATGTGTAGTTGTTTTACCGAAATTAACTGCTCGTTAACATCAGTCTGCTTAATAAAATCCCTCGATGAATCATTTTCAGTTTGAACTCTTATTTCTTAAAAGGAAAGTAGTGATCCATTTAAAAATAGCTTACTTCCATCCATCTCAAATACATTGAAAAGTATTTGTCTATTTTATTTATTGTTGTGGACAGTGGGATAAATCTTAGCCAGATTTTTTTTTGTAGCTTTTTAGGATTATTTCCTATGGGAACCTTTACAGTATGGGAAATGCACTTGATGTTCCTTATTTAATTATTTTGTACAAACCTTGAAGTTGAAGATGTTTCTGGAAGGTATATAAAATAAACAGTCAATAGTGTCAACTGCACACAGGTGGAAGAAGCTGGTGCTTGGAGAGTAACTAACTTCTTGAACTAGCCGGTAGAGATAAATTGAGTGATCAGGAAACCTTATACATACCATTTTGATCAGCCATATTCCAGTGTGTCAGTTGATTTCAAAACTATTTAAACATACAGTAAATTATTCTAGATTTGTGGATCCAGCGATGAGTGAACGAGGAGGCAATCCTATATAAGTATAAAAATATATGCATATATATAAGCTCAGCTTTATGTGTATTATATATGTTTATATATACGTATGTATATGTGTATATATATTCAAATGGATACATGTGTGAATAAACATAATTTCAGATTTACTTACTCATAAGAAAATCTACCCAATTTTTAGTAAAATATAAAGAATGCTATGGATTTCTGAGATGGTGTGTGAATTGTAAAGTATACTTTTCATTCTGTTGAAGCAAGGCTTCTGAAATAGGATTCAATGGTAGGTTGCTGCTCTGTTGTTGGAAACTAGAGCTTCTGCGCCTCTTGATGAGCAGGCACTGCACGTGCTTTGCACAATGTCTGGCTCCAACACCAGCTTTGGATCCTGCCTAGCTCTTTGGGCTTTCCTCCCAGGTTTCCTGATCAGAAAATTGAAGGCCAGCTGCTGCCTGTCATTAGGAAGCTTAGTGAGAGTCAACATGAGGCTGGAAGCTGGTTGGGGGCTGATGGGGACTGTCCACACTCTGACTAAAGGGTCACCTAGACAGGGGCTTTACTAGTGCTGCTTAGGACTTACTGCATCATGGTCCTGCTCTAAAGCAGCCCCAGAGAGGTAATGGATCGGTTTCAGAATGTTCTATTGTTATAGATAAATGTCATATCTGGGGAGTTTTTGAACAAGTTTTGGAATGAGAGAAGGGTCATTCTTTGGTTTCATGTAAACCTTATTATGGCTGAATCAAGAGATTCCCTTTGTGTTATTCTGAAGCTTTAATTGAAATAGCTCCCTAGCCTTTCCTTGATAACAAGGGTCTAATCATGCCCCCCCCACCCTTTTTGTAATATAGTAGAGCCTCAAGGGGTGATTTCTTTTCTGACCTTCCTTAATGAAGATAATCCCATTTGCCCTGTAGCCTAACAGTTGTTCCTAGTCGCTGGTCTGATATCTTGGTTGGTGCTGCTACATATGTTGTGCTTGTTCACATACGCTAAATTGCTAAACTCTCCTAAATTCCTCTAAATATTTTGGCTGAATGATTTCCTCTGGCAGTTGATTACTCAGGTTGCTCATATACTGGGTATTCTGAATTTTTCCTACTTTTATCGAATCATTTCATACAGTGTCATATTTTTGTTTAACAAAGCCTATTGAATGAAAAAAAAATGCTGACATTTGAATGGAAAGGCCAGAGGGCTTAGGAAATGCCAGAGGAATTCTACAAATATCCTTTCTCAGTGGCCTAGACAATTGGGATCTAATTCTTCTTGGGCAGCAGATGGAGGTGGTAAAAACGGAGCTTCTAAATGGCATGAGTCGCTGAGTTAAAGGGCTTGGTGCCGAGCCAGGCAAACAGCCCTGTTTTTTTCTAGCCTGCAGCCAGGATGGAAGCCAGCTTTCAGAGAAGACTGGGCCTCTCAGAGAAAGAGAAACCCAAATCGCCCTTGGGTGTCTACAAATGATTATAGTTTAAAAAATAATGGATCTGTTGAAAAGGAATGCCCCTGTTACATCAACACTATTAATACTCATTAAGTCTATGGAGCATGTGTTCGCGTGTGCACGTGCGTGCATTTTTATCCCTTAGGTTTTAGACAATATAAAGCTGATTACATCTTATTCTAACACATTTAACTTCTTTCTTTCTCTCCCTCTCTCTCTCTTTCTTCTTCTCCCTCTCTCTCTCCCAAGCAACCAAACAAATGTTGATTGCAATATTTTAGGGGAGGAGGGTATTTTGAGTAGAAGAAAGAGGAATTAGGGGTTTACAGCTTGTTAAATTGTCTAATGTCTTAATGCTCTTTCCTCAATATTTCGCCGCCTCTGATGTCACATGATTCTTCTACCTTTGCAATATTGAGTATATGAAAATACATACATACTAGCGCAGCTTCTGTCATGTTTAGTTACTAATTTTTGAACAAGTTTTACATAATTTATATCTCTTCTCATTTTCAGCAGATCTACTTAATGCCAATGACTAACAAAATCATAGAGTCTTACTAAGTCCCCATGCTGTTGGAATAACAGTGAAAAAGACACTAATAAATTTTGTCTTTTAGCAGAGGAATTAAGGGTATTATCTCACACATTTACAATTGCAGACACTTTATTTAATAATTCTTATTACCCATGGTGGGATGGGGAGAGGAGGCAGTAACTGGTCTACTGTATTGAAAATATTGTCATGGAGAAGAGAACATCCACTCAGAATTCTATAATTGTTTTCTGTAATCATCTATCTGTGCTAAGAACAAAGAAAAACAGCTTAGCCCTTCTTCCAGTGTTTAAATAAATGTGCCCAATTATATTAACCAGTTTTCACTGACTAGTCAAAAATCCTTGTGTATAATAATGGTCTGCCGGCGGCAAGACTGGACAGAAATACTGTACAGTAATTGATTTTGTTAGTTGAACATCTGGCAGAACAGCCTGGATATTTACTTGGAAGGAATGTTCCCCAACCGGAGAAGTTCACTGTTGGGTTTTAGGGCACTAAAGTGCCAGATCAGGCTGCTCTGGGCATAAAACACGTAGATGGCAACAGGCAAGTGAGTCAATAAAAGAAAATGAGGAAGAGATGAGACACTTTCACTCATGGATTGAAGGTTAGAGGACACTTCTCCCAGGACCTCCTTATAGAAGTTCAAAATGGAAACAAGGCAGTATACAGTAAGATAATTGTTTCATTCATGATTTGTAATTAGCTATTCTTTTTTTAAAAATGGTGTTTTGTTTTAATAAATGCCTGTAAGGAAAATCCAATTATGAGAAACAAAGAATTCATTATCAAAATATAATACTTGTAAAAATGTGTCTATGGTATGAGATCCTACTGACTGGAATGTAGTACTGAATATGAGGAATACGGTCATTGGGCTCGTTGCTTATATAACATGTCTGGCATGCATATCTGTATGTTGGGTGGTTTACTTATTTTTCCCATGAATGTGCAATTACGAAATGTTCGTATGTTCTCTCTCACCCTAACTGATTTCTCTAAGTGGGCTATAAGTTATAGATTGCGCTTGGGACCATAAAACATTGCTGTGGATGTTTTTGTTGTTTTTTCTGAGAATCTTGTGGCAGCATGTATTTTCTTACAAGACATTAAAAAAAATGTTTTCTAAGGAAATGGTCAGTTGTACTAAACATGAATGGTAGGATATTTTGGCATGACCTCCTTATTTGTATTCCTCAAATTGCAGCTGTTAATTCATTGTACCTACTAAGATGGACTTCCCAATAGACCGAAATTGCCTTGTGGGTAAGAATATATCCTACCAATTTTTATATAGTAGCTCAGTTACTGACATATATTAAGTGAATACTTATTGAACAAATCCCTCTATAATTTATATTTATTTTAAGCACATATTTTATCATGCCAAACAAAAGTTTATGGAAGAAATAAACTTTTGTATACAAATGTGAAATGTATTTTCTTTGCTATGTATATGTTTAACTTGAATATTTGTCATGTTCACCTAGTTGTAAATAGTTCTTTCTACGACAGGTACATTTGTTTGGCAGATAAACAATAAGAAAGAGAAAAGTTGGTGTCCTGAATTTTAAAAATGAAACTTACCTTAAGAATACCGGAGATTCACTAGATTCCTAGTTTTTACTCAACTGCCTGGTCCATTCTGGCAATCTCTGAGCGACATGTCGTTTCAGTCAGGTAACTAGTGACTAAAAGTTTGGGCTCTGGGGCCAGGCAAATCTGGGTCCAAATCCTAGCTCTACCACTGTCCTGGCTGTTTGACATTGGACAAGAGGCTGGATCTCTCTGAATATCTTGCGTTCAGTGGGAATAAGAAGAGAGTCCACAGGACAGTTGCTGGGAAGATAAATGAGGCAGTGTTTTAGAAAGCCGTTAGCAAGTGTGTGATGCATGACAAGAATTCAAAAAATGGTAGTTTTGATTATGTGAACAGATCAAATTAACTGGTTTTATTTTGTACAGACTCTGGATTTGATCAAAGTTTAGCCTTCTTTCAAATCCATCTTAATATTTATTGATGGATCGATTGGAGCATAAATGTTTTACTTTTTAAATAAGAGCAAAATAAAATTTAACCATAATGTTACCAGGGTGTATAATTCACAGTTTTGATTTCTTTGATATCAAGTAAAATTGCATACCATTATATTCTCAGATTTATTTCTGAGAATCACATGTTAAGCCAGTTTCACAGATTATAGAGTAAATCAGAATATTTTATCTTATCTTTGTTCTTTCAAATTACAGATTAATCTATTCATGAAACAATCATTTCCAGATGCTGCACTAGTGCTGAGAGTAGAGGATGTACATGACACTTTCTCAGCTTTCAAGGCTCAGAGACTAAGAGAGAGAAACATTTTAATCGAGTAATCATTGAAACGAGAAGCTTGTATAACGGACAGAGGTAACATGGCGGAAGGAGTGATTAACTATTGAAGGGGTGGACTTAGGTGGCTTTTTTGGGGAGAGGAAACAAAGTCATGGTTGTGTTTGAAGGTGCAGAGACCTGAACTAGGTTAGTGTGTTTGGGCGTCCATATGCAGTTTGACTTTGCCTGAAAGTCAAGTTAGTAGGTGAGATGGAGAGAGGTAAGATGAAGTTGTTAGCAAAAGTGAGATCATGAAGGGTCTTATAGTCAAGGCTTGGCTACTTCTCTGTGCATCCCTTGGATCATGGAATCATGGTCACTTTCTTCAGCTCAAAGAGCAATATGCCGACAGAGATCTCTGTCCACCATTACTCTAAGTTTGGTCAACGTTGCCAGGCTCAGGATGAATGGTGATATTTAAAATGTAATATGGAAACCCTGATGAACTCTTCCAAGGTGACAATTAGTAAGAGCGAAATGACACATAAGGTCTAAAGTAACAACTCCTTTATTCTGCCTGTTCTCTCCTTGTTTGGATCAGTTTGACAATACCAATGAGATACGTTGTTGTTCACTTCTCTGTATTCCCATATCAAATTGTGCTGGCCTCCATACAGTACTAGTCATATGACATGGAACGACTTGTTTCTATGCCTGTCTCCTCCACTAATCCATGAAGTCTTGATATCCTCAGTGCACAGAGCAGGTAGTCAAATATTCACTCTTTTTCTTATAAGCTTAATAATTTTCAGTGACGTGAAGAAAAATATACATTTTATCAATACAATAAGATTTTGGCTAGCATAGTGATTATGTATGTGATTAAATTTTAGAGTATCTTGAGTTACTCAATTGTATTTCCAAGGAGGAATTTTAGTAAACTTTTATTCAAAAGTCATTGAGCTAATATTGGGTGTTGGGCACTGTCCTGAGCTTTTGGGATATAAAGATGAAAATACATGCTTTCTGGTCTCAGATAGCTTCCAGTGTCTGCCCTTTGATACATGCCAACAGTTGAAATACAATAAGAAAACAGAGATGTGTACAAAATGCAATAAAGTGAAGCTGCACCCAGATTGTCTTGAGATGATCAGAAATCTTTGACAGAGGATGTAACATTTGACCTGGTAGTAAGATATTTGTTTTCAACTGAGAATGCAGGAGTGGATTGGGTGTTTTATGGTGGAGTTAGTCTCAGAAAGGAGAAGAAAGCCTCCTTACATCTCTGACCAAGTAGAAGCAGGAAAAAGAGAAAAGGTGGGAACCAGACAGGCGCAGATGGGATAAATTTATGAGGAAGGCTCTCAGCGCTGAAGAAATGCATGCCTGCTAACCATTGTATTTCCAATGTACAAACATTCATGCCGTCTTCCTATAGATAGTTTAAAATTAAAAAATATATATGGCCATATATATCCATTGTAGAAAGTTAGACTATTCTTTCCAGAACCTTATCTCTGAATATATTTTTATGTACATTTTCAGCAAATCTGTGATTATATTATACTCACTACTTTGTCACTGGAAATTCTCATTTCATGATAAAGTGACAATTTTAAAATGTATATATATTAGTCTACAACATCATTTTGAAGAGTTGAATAGTCTTCTTTTTATGGATGTGTCCCGACCTATGAACCTTTTCATTATTTTGGGGAATTTAATTGTTTCCACTTTTATTTGTGATGGTTATACATCATACCATTGACACTCTTAATAACTAAACATTTGCCAAATATTTCAACATATCCATTTTTTAGTATAAATTTGTAGAAGTGGAATTGTTAGATGATAGTACCTGCATATATTTGAAGCTTTTTATCATAGTGCCTGATTGTCCTCCAAAAATCTGGTAACAACTTTAAGCATGACATTTCATTAATTAATTTATTTATAAACAGCTTTATTGAGGTAACATTGATATACAGAAAACTACACATATTTAATATATACAATTTGATGAGGTTGGATATATGCACACACCTGTGAAACCATCACCACAAGCAGGGTAATAAATACATCTCCAAATCTTTCCTCATGCCCTTTTGTTTTTTTGTTTTTGTGTTATGAACACTTAACATGAGATCTACCCTCTTAACAAAATTTTTAATTGCACAATACAGTATTGTTACCTATAGGCACAGTATTGTACTTCAGATCTCTAGAACTTAATTCATCTTGCATAACTGAACCTTTATACCCACTGAACAACTCCCTGCCCCAAGCCCCTGGCAATTATCATTCTACTCTCTGCTTTTTTGAGTTTAATTATTTTAGATACTTCTCAGAATGAAATCATACAGTATTTGTCCTTCTGTGACTGGCTTATTTCACTTAGTATTATGTCATTAGGTTTCACCCGTGTTCTTGCATATGGCAAGATTTTTTTTTCTTAATGCAGAACTGTATATTCCATTGTATGTGTATACCACATTTTCTTTATCCGTTTATCTGTCAGTGGACACTTAGGTTGTTTCCATATCTTGGCTACTGTGAATAATGCTGCAATGAACATGGAATGCAGATATCTCTTCAAGATCCTGATTTCAATTCTTTTGGATATATACCCAGATATGAGATTTAAGTATGACTTTTGAGTGTTGCATTCTGGGACCATTTATCTGATGTACTTACCAGTAATGCGAATTATGAGGGTGTTGCTGATTCCATTTATTAAAATATAGGTTTCATACCATAAATTTCTCACTAGTCAAAAACAAAATTCTATAGGCTGATGTAGTGGAGGAAGACATTTCCTCTATCCTCTCTGGGTTCATCTGGCCGGAGAACGAATTAAATTCACATGAGACAGAATAGCAGGAGAAAATTAAACAAAGCTTTATAACATGTATACATGGGAGAGGCTCAGGCAAGCTGAGCAACTTGCCAAAATGGCTGAAGCCCCCACTTTAAATATCGTATTCAGCTAAAGACAAAGGAGGATGTTGGGGGAGGGAAGTCAGTTACAGGAGGTTACCAGACAAGCACAATAAACAAATGCAGATTTAAGTCCTTGCCTTCCCCATTGATTAAGAGTTTCTAGAGATAAGGTCATCTCCCCTTCTTCCTGGTACAGAGGGGAGACAACTTTACAGATGGAGATTTCCTTTACAATGTAAATGTCTCTTAACAAAGGGTAAGTAAATTCTACTTTTCAGTTGCTTTCCTGTCTGCAGTAACCAGCCCCAAATAATCCTCAAGCCAAAGAGACATATCTTGGGGTGGCCAATTCTGGGCCCCCACACTGAGAACCATTTCAAGATAGGGTATTTAAGTTTTTGGGTAGTAGTGATATACATTTGTTTAAGGATTTTCAAACACTTGTTTTTGTCATCAGTTATCATAGTCCTCTTACCAATTATAACTTACGAAGCCCCAATATTTGCCTCAGGTTTTCTTATTTCTTTAAACATATTAGTATTAATAAAAGGAGACTCAAATCAGGTTTCCTTCTCTAATAAAATGTTGTGATTTACATTTGAGAGATCATAAATTTTTAATGTGGTTAATTTCCAGTTTATAAGAAGCTGAACACACACAAAACCCAAGAATACAGAGCAGGAAGGCACGTTAATGATTATCCAGTTTTAGTCCAGTTCTCACACTGTGAGTAGAAAGGCAATTTGCAGAAATATTTTACCATTAGGCCGGTATAGCAGCTTTTTAATTATTAAAGAAGCCTGTCAGATCTCTGAAAAACTATACATCACAAATTTTCTTCTTCTTTGTAGCTGTGCTTGCTGTCAGAATATATTTAGAAACATTGATGCTTAAGCAAGTGTGTAATACATGTGGTCAAAGTAATGCAGCATAAGTGTACATTTACTCCAGGGAATGTAAAACTAGAGTTTTGATGTTTGTGCTTAAATATTTAGTGCCTAGACCAGCTCTAGGCAGAACTGGTAAGGCATATCTTTGGTGTCCTCATGTTTTTTCAGCTCCTTCCTATATAGGATTTCTGATGTACTGGGCCTAGGTCTATGATCTAGTACTGACCACTGCCCCAGGACATCTGAACTCTATCCTTTACTGAGGTTTCCAACACAGATCCTTCTGCCTGCTTGACGGTCTCTTCTTTCCAACCCATCCCTCGACCTTCAAGTCTTCCCCAAGCTTCATATCCAACTTCTTCTTTTTTTTTTTTTTTTTTTGAGAAAGGAAGTTTAATTAGATTAGCCAGCAAATTGGAAGACAGGTGACTAATGTCTCAAAAACCCATCTTTGGGGCTGGCCCCATGGCCTAGTGCTTGGGTTCTGGCGCTCTGCTTTGGCAGCCCAGGGTTTCGTGGGTTTGGATCCTGGGCATGGGCATGGCACTGCTCATTGGGCCATGCTGAGGTGGCATCCCGCATGCCACAGCCAGAAGGACCCACAACTAAAATACACAACCATGTACTGGGGGGCTTTGCAGAGAAGAAGTAAAAATAAAAAATAAAAATTAAAAACCCCACCTTCAAGGATTACAGAATCTTGGGGCAGTTATATAGGGAAAATGGGCTGTAAGGAAGGGGTCCAGGGATCTTGATCTCCAGGCATGACGGGCTCCAGGCATCGCATTGTTCCATTCTTCTGTCAGCTGTGATGGATACCTTGTGGGTATGTTTCCTGCCTGTGGTCAGCCTGTTCCCAGAGAGAAACTTATAGAGCAAAGTTGTAATTTATCAAGCTATCAGGGAGTACATACAGAAGCAGAGCCCATAAATCAGGAGAGCATGTGAATTCTTTTAGAGTCTGTACAGAGCAGTGAGTAGTTACATAGCGGAGGGACTGGGGCCATATAACATAACAAGATGGCCTCGCTTATGCTCACTTACAGCAGGGCTGTTTTCCTATCTAGAGGTTCTAGGAGAGAATCTGTTCCCTTGCTTTTTCTATCTTCTAGAGGCTGCCCACATTCGTTGGCTCACGGCCCCTTCCTCTGTCATCAAAGCCAGCAACAGCGGGTGGAGTGAATCTCACATCACATCACATCACTCTGGCCTCTGCTTCTGCCTCCCTCTTTCCCTTTTGTTTTGCAAGCATGTCCAGCTTCTGATGTAGGAATTGGGTAGGACAATGAGGTGTGGGCTGTTCAGACTATGGGGAAAAGCCACAACGTAGATAAGGTCTTGAGATCAGACCAGAGACAAGACAAATTAGTAGAACACAACTGGCAAGTGCATTACTTCAGAAGGGGAAAAAAACACACCATAAGTCAGGGCATGAATATGTGAATCGGGAGTTAAAGGAAGAGCACCCATTGGATGACAGAGCTGGAGAGAAGAATGCAGAAATTTCATCAGAAAGATAAGTTGAGTTCATCCCAGGACAAGTGATGATGGATAATCTTTACATAGGGATGAAGGTATAGTTCAGGACCAATCTGGCAAACACTGGGCTCTGGGTCCAGTGTCTTTACAGGTATCTCTAGAGGTGTATTTACGTATGCTGGGCCTTGAAGTGACAGGCTTCTGCAAGGAATCCTATAACCCTTGAAACTCAATAGATTATTTATGTAACAATTAGCCAGTTTTAGAAACATATCCCTACCAGATAATAATGAGAAAAGATACAAATTAGCCATCCCTACTGTTCCCTCAGACCTCCCAGGACCCTCCTTAGCCTTCGTTTTCAAACTGTAGTAACAGCTAGCTCTTATGCAATGCTTAGTGTGGCAGTTCCTGCTTTAAGTGCTTTATATGTAAATTCATTACATATCCAATTCATTTAACATTTCATGACATAGTTACATATTTACAACTCATTACATATCCAAATTCATTTTATCTTCACAACTACCATGTGAAGTAAGAACAATTATTATCATTATTTCAGATGAGGAAACTGAAGCACAGAGAGGGTAAGTGACAGGCCCAGGGTCACACAGCTGGTGAGTCGCAGAGTTAGGATTTGAAACCTGGCACTGTGGCTTTAAAGCTCATGCAGTTTACAACTGCTAGGCTACTGTCTCAGCTAAAGCTTTTCCTTTTTATAACCAAATAGAGAGATTATGTTGGAAGGAGTCCAGGATGAATATAAGGGAGGGCTATCACCACTGTCTATTTTCATACAGGTAGGATGCTTCCTTACATTCATTAAATCAAACTTTATAGACATACTTGAACTTTTGAAGAACTTATTCATTTATTCAAGAAATATTTACCACTGTTCAGTACATGCCAGGGTGATAGAGATCCAAAGATGAGTAAGAAGCTGATTCTATCTTGCAAAAATCCAGAGTGAGTCAAACATGCAAACAGGTAAATTAAAATATGATTTATTATGACTGATACAAAAGTATGAGCAAACTCATACAATAGAACACGGATAATAGAGCAATAATCTCTATGGGGAGATTTCTAAGGGTCTTCATTGAAGATATGACTTTTATACTCGGATTTAAGGGTTAAGTAGGTGTTTTCATGACCAAGAAAGAGAAAGGGATATTTCAGCTGAAGAGTTCCGTGAGCAAAGGCAATGCGTCATAAGAAGGCTGAGATTATTTTGGAAATAGTGGGAACTTCTGTGTGGCAGGAGCATGTGGTACATAGTGAGAAAGGGAGGGAAGTGAGAAGGATTTCAAAGATCTGTGTATGCCAAGCTAAGGGATTTGGGTAATATTTGGTAGATATTGGGAAACATTCAGAAGTTTGATACAGAAGAGTGAAATCAAAAGATGTGTGTGCTAGGAAGATTATGCCATAGGCTATTGGAGAATAGACCACAGTGTATGTATCAGATATGAGACTTAGAAAACTCTAAGCCAGGGCCAGCTGGAGCTCAAGCAGAGCAGGTGCATTTGGAAAACAGGAATTGAATTTGAGATATTTTTCTCAAGTAGAATCAACAAGATTTGATAAATGATTGAAGGTAGTGGATGAGGTATATTGAGGAGCAGTGCCTTTGAAATTTCTAGCTTGTAGGTGGGTTTTATATTATTTAGAATACTGGTTAGCTACTGTAGCAAAGATCTAATTTAACAAGAGTAGCTTAAACAGGGCAGAAGGTGATGGATGAATGGATCAAGAAAATGTGATATGTATATGTACATAATGGAATATTATGCAGCCTTAAGAAGGAAGGAAATCTTGCCATTTGTGACAACATGGATGAACCTAGAAGATATTATAAGTTAAATAAATGAAATAAGCCAGATTCAGAAAGACAAATACTGAATTATTTCAGATACATATGGAATCTAAAATAGTAAAATTCATAGAAGCAGAGAATAGAATGGTAATTGCCAGGGTCTGGGAGGGGAAGGAAAATGAAGAGAAGTCAGGGGGTTTAAAGTTTCAGTTATGCAAGATGAACTTATGTACAACGTGTGACTGTAGTTAACAAAGTTTGTATTGTGTTGTCTACTCAAAATTTACTGAGGGTAGATATTAAGTGTTTTCATCACAAAAAAAGAGAAAGAAAGAAAAGAAAATGGTAACTGTATGAGGTGATGGATATATCAATTAGCTTGATTGTGGTGATTATTTCACGATATATACATACATCAAATCATCAAGTTGGACACCTTAAATGTAAATAATTTTTAATTGTCAAATATTTGAAAACAAAAAAGGCAGAAGTTTATTTCTCTTTCAGCCAAACAGTCCAGGTTTAGCAGTTGGAAATAATAGGGGTTCTGTGATATTGCAGATCCAGATATATTTTTCCTTGTTGCTCTACCTTCCCTTAGAGTGATAACTTCATCCATATGGTTGAAGAGGTCTTTCCACGAAGGTTGCTGGTTCCACAGTCCGTCAAATAGGAAGGGGCAAAAGAGAGAAGAAGCATGATCAGGAAGTCTGCTCACATTCTATGGGCCACAACTTAGTCACACAGCCATTTCTAGAAGTAAGGAAGACTGAGAATCGTGGGTTTTATTCTGGATGGCTGTGTACCCAGCTAAAAGTTGTGGGTTCTATTTTTAATGGAAGAGGAGGAGAATGATGTTGAGTTACAATTAGAAGTTTAACTACAGAGTGTCTGAGAACCACACTAATAGAGATCTGAGATGGAGGATGTAGACCAACTTTAGGGAGATATGAGAGATAATGAGTTCCATTTTGGATATATTAAATTTTAGGTGTCTATGAGACCATCTAATAGCTATGTCCAATAGGTAGTTTGAAATAAGGATTTTGCTGATGACAGAGAAATAAATTTGACAGTCATCATCAGTTTGAAGCTGTGTCTAATGAACTGGGGAGGGCGTTAATAGCAAAGGTTGAAGACTAACAGCAGACTATAAAGGATAACAACATTGGGAGTAATGGATTGGAGATGGGAGCAGAGACCAGTTAGGAGAGTAGAGGGGGAGATGGGTAGAGAGATAGGGAAGAATGGTATTAGGATTCTCCTTCAAAGTTGTGGACCCTATTTCACTGCTCCCGGAGCAGCAGTCTACAGCATCCCTGCATAGATTACAATGCCCATAACAGTGTGGCTACCCTGTAGCCTCCTACCTATTAGAAAACAGCTTTCAAATTCCCTGAAAGTCCAGTCACAATGGCCTTCAAACATGGCCTCAATCTACTGCTCATTTTATTCATGGAAGCAAACACCAGTGAACAGGGGTGTCTAAGAAATTTTGAAACTCTTATCCCTCAATTCAGGGAGTTGAATGATATAAGCTCTCAGTTGCTTGCAATAATTCACCATTTAGCTTCTTCAAACAGAGTCAACCCCAACAGGGAGTGTACACATGCTATCTTGATATTACCTTTTGTTATACATCTTTCTAATTACTGCCATTAAGGAAATGGTAGAAGTAATGCTGTGGGTATCTAGAAATTTCTGACACTGTGCATGTTGGCTTTCAAAGCTGGTAGACTTTAGAATTGACTCATAGGTTCTGGCCCTTAGATTCACCTGTAAGCACAACAATTCCTGCTCATTGTTATGTGGGAACCAAGGAAGGAGTGAGTGCTGAAGAGAGATCAAACAAGGTGAGAACTGAAACTACAGCATGTGGTATGACGTTAGTGAACTATTTTGTGATTTCAGCAAAAGGCATTTTAGTACAATGGTAATAGTAGAAGCTGGAGGATCATAACTTGTGGAGTAATGCATGCTAAACTGTGGATCAATGAAAATTGAGCTAATGAAGACAGAAAATTTAGATTATGCTTTCAAAAACTTTACTGATGAGCAAAAGCTGGATGGATGGTCATAATGAAGATAATGAGAGGCAAGATAAAACCTTGAACTGAGGGCAAATCTGTAATGAATTATATTCTTCCTTCCTCCATCCTTACTCCTTCATTTCCTTCTCCTTCCTTCCCTTCTTTCCTTCCATGTGGGAGTTTTAAATTTGTGTATAGGCTAAGAGGAAGAAGCCAGTGCAAAGAGAGATGCTTAAAGTAAGGGCAGGAGACATTTACTGTATGGAGGAAGTCCTTCATGCGAAAGACAGGAGCAGAGGGTATAGAAACTAGTCTGTGTTGGATAAGTTTAGAGATGGAGTTTGAGGAGACAAGTTGGGACAGTTTCTGTTTGATATTTTATTTTTTCTCTGTGAATTAGAAACTTGGTTTATCAGCTGATGGTTGGAGTGGAGGACATAAGTATAGTGAAAGGCTGCGATGGGAACTATGAAAAGGACCTCTACGACCAAATGTGATGAGGACAGAGCCGTGCCAGTGGCCCAGATGGACTCACAAGCAATCAATCGCACAACCAATCTGCGTAGCTGATTTTCTTCAGCAACACTTTCAACTGAAAGCATTCAGGACAGAATGGATACTTCCTTTTCCAGGGCAAATGGGTGAGAGGGCATAGCAGAAGGACAAGCGAGAAAGTGAGTCAAGGATGCTGAGAAATTTGAGGTTCCATGATGCCTAGGAAAGTAAGTGCAGTTTGGATTGAAAGTGTAAAAGTAATGGGAAAAGGATTAGCATTCTCAGAAAGACGAAGAACTCTTAAAACCATACATGCTGCCACCTCAATAAAACTGTGAACAGAGGTGCTGATACAGAACCTAGGACAGTGCCTGGCACAGAGTAGTCACAAATAAATATTCTTTAAATAAGTGACTTTTTTTTCCCCTCTAGGAGCCATAAATTTATTCTTACCCTAGGTTTTTGGAGGGCACTCTGGGAAAAATAGCTCTCTAGGATGCATTTGAGATGCTAATTGGGCATTGGTTTGTGTGTTGCTTTTTCTCGGATGACATGTCCTTCCTGTGAATGTTTACTAGGCTGCTTAGTTTGTGCTGCTATAGTCCTCAGTTCTTTTGCCCTTATTTGACAGACCGGTTTAAACTTTGTATATAAATGATGCCTATTGGTAAAATTCCAACTAGCTTGGGGATGTTTAGGTAGCTTATTAAGAGGATTTATTGACTCTGTCTCACAGAACTGGACTCTTGTATTAACACTATGTGCAGAATTAAACTTTGTTCTTTTAAATTCTAAATTCAAATAAAAACTTACTTAACTATTTCAGGTGGTGCACTTAAAAAAATCAAATGGAATACTGTAAAATGGTTGTTTGCTTTAGGAGTTAAACTCATGTTGCCATTCTCCATTCAGCATTTATTGAGAACCTAGCATTTGAGTTAAGCTATAGCTTAAATTACGAAAGATGGACTGAGGACTCAATGGCTAGGGGACAAGAGAGAAGGGGCTTTATCATCACTAATGATGAGTCATTTCAAAAGCAGTTCAATTTTCTAATCTGTAGAAATGTCCCTTAGCTACAGCAATTCTAAATAATATGATTATGAAATAAATTAGAATCACACCTAGCAAAATGCCTTACAATCATTCATTTGGTGAAGTCATTTAAACTTTCATAGTCTGTTTCCTCATCTGTAAAGTGGGAATGACCATCCAAACAAGGTAGTTATGAGAATAAGATCAATAGGACTCACCCCATGGAAATTACCTGTAAACATTAGTTTTCTTGCCCACTTCCCTGTTACACTAGAAGACTCAGTTCGTCAATTAATTGATTCTCATTATATTTCCTTCTCAATGACAAAAAGTCGAGGCAACAAAGCTCCAAACCATTTGGTTGTATTTGTACAAACCCAAGTGAGAAGAGTGGGCTAACAGTTCTTTCTTTCAGCACATTAATTTCTATTGGGACTTCTTTCACACATTCATTTTCTCCCCCAGGACTAAAGATACAATCTTTTTCTTGAGGTAAGTGTATGAAATAATCATCCTTCCTGCATCTCTGTTGATATTAAATGTGTACATTCTAGAAGGATGGCAACAGCCGGCATTTATCTCGAGTGCCTTATAATCTTTAACTTGCTTTCGTATCCTTTATTGCATGTGATTCCACAGGGAACATTTTGCTCATACAGGAATATATTGTAACATCCAACTACTATTTTACCACCTTGGCTTTTTAAAATAGCAGTTAATTTGTGCTCCACTGAATTTGTTGACTTTCAGGTCCCCAGAGATTCCTTCTGAGAAACCCTGCAGGTAAAGTGAGTTATCTGGTAGCGGCCAAAGAGTTAATACTTTGCACTTTGTCTACTGGAATGTCTTTATCATGCCACACAATAAATGACCATTTGTTTCAGGAATGAATTGGTGATTTCAAGGGACTCAATGGTGGATGAAAGTTTTAGTATTGGGCATTTAAGCCACAGGCATTTCACATGGAGTGCAAAGTAACTAGACACACTGTTATGTGGTGGGTGGTTCTATACAACGTAATGATGTGGTTTAGTCTCACTCTTTAATGTTAACTTTTTAAACTTGTGTTTATTACACTAGTGCTGGATTAGGGACCATTCTTTCATAACGTTCCATTTCTTATCCTCTGTTTACCCTTCTGAATTCATTATCACACTATATTGATTTAGTCTGTTTGTTTTACTCTCTGCTAGAATATGAGCAACTTCAGGGCAGGAATTATATCTCACTCTTTGCTGTAGTCCTGGAAGCGGCACATAGCATGTGCTCAATAAATATTTACTGAATTCATGAGTTGTATGTATCCAGTTGCAGATAGGGAAAACTCAGTAAAAGTGGCTTGAATAATAAATGAATTTGACTTAATAATTTAGACCCAGTTTGATCAAGATTCCTACCACCTCTCCTTGCCGTTGTTTAACCCTTGACGTCTCCATGTCAAAATTTCACCCTTATGCCAGCTTCCATCCAGGAGCAAAATGGTACAACATGTGCCCTTGCATATTTAGGGCAAGAGATGGGGTCTGTGTCACATACTGCCAGGGACCGTCCTGAAACTCACTCCAGTTGTACTCTTTTAGGTCATTTGCCGGCTTCGAACTGTGGTCAGGCATAGAATATACTGCTTGGCTTTGCCAGGATTGTGTGTTCTGCCCCTGGAAACTAATTGGAGCCAAGAGACAAATGAATGCAAAGATATTATAAAAAATATTCACTGTAATTAATGAAGGAAATTCCAAGTGCATTTTAATAAAGTGTAGGGAAATAAGACAACATTTTTTAAATGTTGTTTTAAATTTAAAAAATATCGTCCTTTAATAGTTCAAAATAGTTGCAATACATTTACAGAAGTACATTTAAATCTGTTAGCAATAATTCTGGCTTCATACAATTAACTAAAATCCAAGACTTTGCTTAGCAAAAGTTATTGTAAGCAATTCCATACTACAATGTAGGAAAAATATTTTACTGCCCACAAATCCCAACAGTCTATCCCCTTAAATCTATGAGGAATTTTCTCTTTCAACAAGGGATGCATTTTCTTTTGCTAATAGAAAAATGACTGAATAACTCAATAAGGGAAAACAAACACGGGAAAAGGAAAAGGGAGGGAACCAGAATTTGTAGATTCACAATTTTGTCTAGAGCTCTCCCAGACATTTCTGAATTCTTAAAAATTTGGTTTTGTATGAGCATTTACATTTTGAAAGGAAACAGATGAAGGAGTGAGGGGGAATTTTAGCTAGGAAGCTAAAATCAATATGGTGAGGTTGGCTAACTAACTTGTCATCTTCTTGTAGAATGTGTGTCTATCAACTACTCACCTCTGTGGCAGTCTCACTTTCTTCTATTTCAATCCCATACAAATCCTATTGTCTGGCCCATCCTTCTCTTACTCCACCGCTGCCTTGCAATATTATTTAACTGTTATCATTTGCATGTCTTGTCTCCCTAAACACAACGTAAACATTCTGAGAACAAGAACTTTGTCTTGTCCTTTTCTGGAATTAACCCCAGCATTTTGTAGAGTTGCTCAGTAAACAAATCCTGTTGAATAAATGATTATGGGAATTGGATCAAGGATCTATTTCACAGTTATTTGGGCAAAGGTAGTTGGACCGTAATGATGTGAAAGGGTTTGCTTAACATTTTTTTTCACGGAGAAGCTCAGATTAAAACTTAAATATTGACATGCAAAGGAAAAGATCCAGTAAGAAAGGAGACTGTTGAAAGCCTTTCAAAAGGAATGGAATCATTTGAATTTATTTTCATTGCTTTTCTGATGCCAGATTTCTAATGACTTTCAAACAAATAGATAGTAAAGGAAGAAATTTTATGGGTATGTCACTGCATTTATATTACTTCCATAAAATCCATAAAAATGTCAAGATATGGACATAGTATAATGTTATTCAAACATTCTTCCTAAATAGACGTGGGGAAATGAGGAGAGATGGTGCAATATCATTATTGTTCCCATATTTGTTGTTGTAAACAGTGAAGTCTTTGTCTTTTGTGAACAGTCAGCTTTTAGCGTTCTGCCAAAAACCTTCTAAAGCAAGTCCATATTAGAATTAATCACAAGTGTCAGCTAAGACCGTATTATCCTTTCCAAGTAATTTAAACAGACTGGTATATCCTATGTGCAAAATATTTGCTTTACTTTAGATGTGGAGTTGGGCTATAACAAGATGATAATAAGAGAAAGAGAATCTTTTGGCCTTGCTGAGGCTCAAAATGCTAAGCAGCTGAGGTCACACCCTCTTGTATGTAGTAAAGATATTTTCTAGGTCTCTGCCCTAATTTGTCCAGGCTGGTGGTAGCATTTCCCCAGTCACATAGACCCAAGGATTCTAGAGTGAACTGGGAATTTTCTGCTTCTTTCTCCTCATCTAATCATTTGTCAAGTCCCATCAATCCTCCCTTTGAAAATCCTGGCTCTGTCTTTTTCTGGTGTGCAATGTCATATAGAGAAAGCCCTGGACTGGGAGACAGAAAGTCTTGCTTTAGTTTTGCCCTTTCTCCAGCCATTTGTATGACCTCAGTCAAGTCACTTAACATTTCTTGGCCTCATTTTCCCCACTCTTAAGGTCCTCCCAGCTCAAATTTTGTGATCCCTCTGCAAACGTTCTACCTGTCCTTTTGTCATATCACACTTGACGGTGGTAATAACCTTCTGTCTGGTGCCTCTGCCTCCTGAGTCATGGCTCCTGACCACGGGCGTATAAATCTTTCTGAAACATTGCTTTATCTGCTCACCAAACCTGCAAGTCTGTTTATTTTGTGATAATTCATTGAGTTGTACATGTATGACGTGTGCACATTTCTACACATGGGTATTATATTTCAATAAAAAGGTTAGAAAAATCATAACACTTAAATGACTTTCTGTGACTTTGTCCTGAGTTCTGCCTCATCAAACTTGCATTGAAGGCTCCTCAACAACCTAGCCTTGAGTTAAGTTCCGCTACTCCAGTAGTGCCAAAACCTTGCTACATAGTGTTCTTGCCTGCAGAATTTTCTCTCTGGATTGAGAAACTTCAATGTGGAACTGAAAGGTTACTTTTTTTTTCATTCTAGATCATTCTCATGCTGCTAATGCACTGTTAAACATTTGAAAAACCTTATGTTTGCCTCACTATGCCTCCTTCACTTATGACAGTGATTCTCAAATTTTGTCTACATCAGAATCATGTGGAGTGATTATTAAACTTTAGATTATGGTGCCCAACACTAGGGTTTCTGATTCGAGAAGTTAGGAATGGGGCCTGAGAATTGGCATTTCTCACTAATTCCCACATGATGTTGATGCTGCTGGTTCAGAGACCACACTTTGGGAGCCACTGGTTTGTGCTGGTACCTTGACCTAGAATGATGTCACTTTCTTACACCATCTTCGCCTATCAATGTATTAACCGTCATTCTCATACTGCCTTCGTAGAACAATCTTCAAGGTCCCAGATAGAGTGAATCTCTTTGCTCCGTATTTTTGCCCAATACTTTATTTCTGCCTCTGTTATCACTATTACATACTCCAATCAAATTAGATTATAAACGCCTTGAAACTTGACCTCATTTCTCTGCAACATCCTATCTACATATCTCTGGTTCAGTGATTTGTACAAGAGAGACATATTCGATATACATTTTCGAATAAGTGTCAACCACTTGAAAATTTCTTCTATAATTTTTTTTAATTGGCACCTGAGCTAACAACTGTTGCCAATCTTTTTTTTTTTTTTTTTTTTTGCTTTTTCTTCCCCAATCCCCCCAGTACGTAGTTGTATATTTTTTAGTTATCAGTCATCTAGTTGTGGCATGTGGGATGCCGCCTCAGCATGGCCTGATGAGCGTTGCTGTGTCCACACCCAGGATCTGAACCTGTGAAACCCTGGGCTGCTGAAGCAGAGCACGAGAACTTAACTACTAGGCCACGGGGCCAGCCCCTTTGTTTTACTTTTTACTCATAGCTTTACATTTGCCCTTCTAATGTATTTTTTTCCATCTCACAAGGCTTTCATTCTTAAAGTAATATTTCTGTTTAAAATTTAAGAAGGCTCTGCTCAATACTATTTCCAGGAAGATAAACTATGCCACTGAATTATTGTTTTCTAATATATGTTAATTCTTGCCTACATTTAAAAAAAACAGTCCTTTCTTTAGTCACTCTTAATTAACCCCAAGTACCATCACTTAGAATACATTTTATCTGAAATTATCTTTCTGCTATGGTTCTGGTATTCTTTTTTTTTTTTTTTTAAACTTTACCTTTCATTTGATCTCCACATCTTCCTTGTCTGGTATCTGAGTAAATAAGTGGCTTTGAGATTGGATGGTGTTTTGTTCGATTTGCTTGCTAATGGACAAATAAATAGAAAGTAGCCACCACTGACATATTCCACTCAGAGCCAGAATTTTAATGTTGGAAGAGATCTGTCAGTTTATGGAATCCATTCCATTTCACACTTATATATAAATAGACTGAAGCCACGAACGATGAAAGAGTTGTGCTGGTCATAGATGGAACTGGTGACAGAGCTGTAGCTCTGTAGTTGAGATCTTGTCCTAGAACTCTGTCTGGAATCAGCTGGGCTCCATTTATTGAGACTCAGAAGAGAATTTCAAAGGACATGTCATACGTACTTAGAACTACAGCTTTCCTAGCTCCAGACAGCATTAAATGGGTTCTATTGAAAGGCCTGAGATTGGGGCCCAGTCTCCGTGGACTCAGAGAGAAGCAAGTACCACTTTTTTGCCTTTTATTTGGAAAGTGAGATATTTTAAGACACTAAGTATATTTGATCAAAGATGTGTGTGATCTGTACACTTTTAGAAATAAAATAGACAGGAAAGTAGAAAGAGAGAAGTAAAAACTAAACCCTTAAGAATGGAGGATGTCCAATTTTCAGATAATTTTTAAAAGCCCTATTTTAAAAAATTCTTTAGCACAGCTCAATAGTAATTCATGTTTGTTAATTTTGAGTAGTTTAATAATATTTTTTTTATTTTAAATGCCAGTGTAGTAAGAGTTTATTCTTGTACCTAATGACCCACATCAGAGGTTGAAAATAAAAGTAATTTAACCAGAGCATTCTGCAAGGCGACACTTCCCAGGGAAGTCAGTCCTGACAAGCAGTTCTGCTTTCTAATTTTCCATTTATTTTAATGTTCCATTTTGTTTATCTTTTCCTCCCGTCAGAAAGCTTCTTCCTTGAGTTGGAGAAAATTAGTTGCAATGCCTAGATTTTTATGCCTTTACTTTTTGGGAAAAAGGAATTATAATTTCAATTGAGTTTGATAAGACTGGGCAAAAGAATGAATTGCTAAATATAAATATTAGCTATTTATTCCCCTATAAAATATTATTTTCTTACTTTGAAAAAGTTTAAACTAAATTTTATTTTAAAAGAAATAAGTGGGCTGGCCCCGTGGCTAAAATTTCTTTTAAATTTTATTTAAAAGAAATAAGTGGACATGGCACTGCTCGTCCGGCCATGCTGGGGCGGCGTCCCACATGCCACAACTAGAAGGACCCACAATGAAGAATATACAACTATGTACCCGGGGGGTTTGGGGAGAAAAAGGAAAAAATAAAATCTTAAAAAAAAAAAAAAGAAAGAAAGAAGTGTACATAGTAGGAAATTCAAATGGGTAAAAATATATAAAATGAAAAGTCTTTAGAAATCTTCTGTCAATCGCCAGTTCTACTCTCCAGAGGCAACCAGCCTTAACAGGGTTTTGTGTATCCTTTCAATTTATATAATGCACACATACACACACAACAGAAATTGAATCATGCTGTACATATTGTATAAAGCTTTGATTTTTCCTGAAGTATTTTAAAAGTGCATATTTTAAAATGATGAGCAAAACTGCTATAATAAAAACAGAGGAGAAATAAATAATTGGGTATAGCTTATCAAGTATACTTTTTTTTTTTGCCTAACAGATTAACAGTACTCTATCCATTTGGAGAAAAAGGAATGAGCTTATCTTTGTGTTTTAAAATGTTGGTTTAAGAAGCTGCTGTTCGTTTACTCAAAGATATCTGCTCTCACTCATTACTTTTTTTAATCCTGTAAATACTATTAATAGCTAAGGAGACAATGATCCCAGAAATATCATATCAGACATTTGAATGGTGTTTATTGTTATGATTTCATTGTGTATTTCTAGTTTTGATTCTTAATGAACCATTAGAATACAACAATTTTTAGATTATTTGCTGGAAAAGACTAGAATTTATGAGTTCATAATCCCATAGTAAAAAGTGTGAACAGGCTTTTAGAAGTATAATTGCTGGGGAAATTATTTTATATTATAATATTATTTTAAATACACTGTACCATGTGAATTGTGTAAAAATACAGCCATTATTTGACCTTGGTTGTGGAAGGATCCCTCCTCAATCGCTCATGTGGAAGTTGCCTCCTATGGTGATTTGCACTTGGAGAAAATAAGCAATTTTGAGTTTTTATAGAGTGAAGCTTGAATATCTTGAGCCACTGTTGGATAAATCTGTAATTTCCGTAATTATACTTTTCTTCCTGGAAGGGATGGTTATGTCAAGGCAAATGGTGTGTTCTCGTAGGTAGTGCCTAGACAACTTGCCGTTGTTTTCTGCAGTCTCTTGTCCTCAGAATTTGCATTTCCTTACTCATCCGGGAGGTGAGAGGCAAGAGAAGAGACTGGGTGTCCCCTTGACACTATGAGGGTTGCTTTTCCAGTGTAATTTAGCCTATTGAGGGTATGCATTTATGTAAACTTGTTACTACTTCTTGTCGATTTGTAAGGTACCCCAACAGATTTTGGAGCAAGGAGATATTTTTCTCTAATGTTGCTTTATTATTCTATAGAATTGCAGTTTTCCAGAAATATTTTTGATGACCTCTTTTCTTTCTTCTCATTTTTAAAATGCCGCCCCCTGCAATCTGAAAAGAGTCTTCTTTAGTGGCAGTTATCAGTCTTTCATGGAACTCTAGACTTTGCTTTGGAAGAAGAATAAACCAGTATTTATTTGCTTACTGGCAGGTTACTTGCATACTTTGCTTAGAATTCTAAATAGTGCAATGAGTTGATTTTATGAACGTATGAGTCCTTTACTATTTTAATTTTTTCTTTGTTTAAAAAAGAACCCAACAACTTTCATTTCTCTTTGCCAGTGTTTTCAGTGTCTCAGCAAGTTGATTACATTGTTGCATAGTCTGGGAGCATTTGAAACACTGTAGTAAAGAGAGAAGTCTGGGGAATGAAGTTAGCAACCTTTAGCCTCGGGGAGAGGTAAACAGCCTTTTTATAAAATGAAAATTTTGCTTCAAAGACTTAGGTGTCCTCTGTCCTTGCAATGTGTCATCTCCTCTCCCATTATTGTTTTGCCATTACATATTTGATGTTCACTTTGTAGAGACTAGCGGAAGAAAATTCTTGGTATTCAAGGCAGTCAGTACTTGTCCAGCACTTGTGCCTGTGGGTTAGAAAAGGGTATTGTTCTCAGTGTTTGTGAGTGAGGCTGGAAGTAGTATGTGGAGAACAAATGGCCCTTTCACGGTGTAATCCCACATACTCTGTCATTTGTTTTTATGTTTCATATGGCAATTTAGTGAAGTTTTGTCATTTCTCTGTGGGGTTGCCTTTTTGTTTGTCAGGAACTTCAGAGTTTTTCTCCAAGAAACCATTTCTTCAACTACAGCCCAAGTTGACCCAACAGCTGTTTGTTGATCTGACACATGTGAAGATGAACCAGAGGGCCTGGTTTTCTCTTTCTGCTGCTAGGCCTCCCCCATTTAACATCAAGTGTGTGATCATGTAAAGGGGGAACACTGGCTTTGGACCATGGGTCTGGGCCTTGCTACTTCATTGAACCTGTGACCCAGCAAAGCCACTTTGCCTTCCTAAAACTCGGTTCCTTCCTGAGCAAAATGTTGTAGGCTATTAGGACGTTTCTGGATGCCTATCCTGTGGCCTGAACCAGGTCAGTGTATTCAGGAAATAACACTCCTTCCCACCAACCTTTGCTATGGTTGTTCTAGTGTTCTCTGAGGTCAGTGTTCACCTTCCCACAAGTCAACATTTTCCAAAGCATTAGTATCTCTTTCTTGCCCTTCAAAACTATGTTTTTTTCCTGCTACTTAGGATATAAAACATGGAATTTGGATGATAGTGGAGATTGCCTAAATGTTAATAAATATATTAAAGTTTAGGGGAAATATGTATTCAATAGCTTAGTCTATAGCATTACCGACATTTTGGACTGGACAATTCTTTGTTGTGAGCAGGTGTTCTCCACTTCTTGGAACAGCGTCCCTGGCTTCTACCCAATAGACGTCAGTAGCCCCACCCTCCTAAGTTGTGATAACCAAAAATTGCTCCAGCTATTGCCAACTGTCCCTTGAGGGGCAAAATCACCCCTGGCTGAGAACCCCTGACCTACAGGGAAAGGAAATCTGGGCATGGATACCTCTTAAACACATAGTCTTTCATAATGCAAGGGGCATCCTTTATTGTGGGATTAGGAGCCCTGTATCTTCGAGAAAACTTTTGTTCTCAGTTTGACTATACTAGTAAAAAGAAACTTTTCATTAGTATTTAAAATATTTGTCATTATTATAAATTTTAAGTTACTTATTTTTTGAAAAATTAAATTGAGCACCTATATGGGCCACGCACTGTCCTCTATAATAAGTATTTAAAAATAAGTCAGATGAGGCAGTATTCACTTAGCAGTTGAGAGTGTGAGTTCTAGAGTCAGGCTGCCTGAGTTCAAAGACTGGTTTCAGCATTTCTAGCTATGTAATCTTCAGCAAAGAGTATCTCAATTTCATCATACATAAAATGGTAGGACTAGTACTAACTGCTTTCACACATTTGTTAAGAATAAGCAAAATCATAGATGTAACACACTGAACACAGTGCTTGGTGCATAGTAAGAGCTTAAAGAGTGCTAGTTGTGGTAGGTGTTAGTGCCTACATCTACAGCATTATCATCAGGGTGCTGTGCTCACTCAAGGGAGCAGCACCTAGTCTTGAGTAGAGGGTAGTAACAACATCAGAAGGCTTTCTGGAAAAGCTGAGCTGTGTGCTGAGCCCTGTAGGACTAGGTCAGCCAAAAGATAGTGAGGTGTAGAAGCAGGAGGAAGGGCACTTCAGCAGAAGTATTATCGTTTCTTTTATGTGTAACCTGTGATATAGAAACAAATAAGTATTATTTGTTTCTTTGAAATATTTAAAAAAGCAATAATTATTTTTCAACCTGAATTTCACAGGCCACAACTCTTTGTACTTTGTGAAAGCTTATTTTGCTGTTAGAAAAGTTTCATGAAGTGTTTTTTATACATTTTAATGAAGTATTGATTTTAAATGAAAATTTTATTTTTCCTTGAGAACTACATGATAGCCTTGTCCAATTTTAAGATTTGTCTGGTCATAGACCAAGGAAAGCCTGGCTATTTCCTACCTCCTTTTACTTCTTTACAAATAATATTAAAGCATAAGTTTTATCTAATGGAGGTTTTTCTGTCTTTCGTTTCCATGTTGGCTACCTTGTTTGTATGAGATCAAGGCTCTAGTTGGGCAGTTCCTGATGTCTGCTCTGCTGCCCTGGGGATTCACATGTAATATTCAAAAACAAACCATACTCCTTCCTAACATAAATATGACATGGTGCTCTCTCCAGTATATACATAGGCTTCTGTGACCCACAGAACAATCAATGGGGTACGAAAGACAGGTTTATAGGAGAAAACTGGGCCTAGCTATATTGTTACTTGGCTAAGTTAACTCAGTAAATATCAGAGCTGGGCAGGGAAACCAGGTCTTCCTGACTTCAAAGCTTGCTATTTCTAGTACATACACAATTATGTATTAAAATGTACCCTATGCGATCATATATTTCCTTTTCAAAGACCTCTTAATAGCTGTGAAGGTAAAATGATCTTCAGCAGGAAAGGTCAATATCTCTTCTTCATTCATTTATATTTTGTTATCCTAAACTAAGCTAATGGGCTTAAATTACTGATGATTTTAACTTGTCACTACAGTCATGCGTTGTGTAACATTTTGGTCAAGGATAGACTGCATATAAGATGGTTGTCCCATAAGATTAATACCATATAGCTTAGGTGTGTAGTGGGGTATACTGTCTAGGTTTGTGTAAGTATACTGTATGATGTTCATACGATGACAAAATCACCTAGTGACACATTTCTCAGGATGTATCTAGTCATTAAGTGACATGTAACTGTAGTTTCAATTTTTCTTTTATAATTCAAGAACATAGTAGAATCTATTATAGCATTTACATGACTCTGAATAATCATTTATCTTGTCCATTCTTGTGAGCTTCCTGAGGACATCTCCTATGACTTTATCTTTGACACATTTCACACTTTCTCTCACTGAGTTCCATGCCTAGTGGAAGCTCTTTGGAATAATTGACCACTGAACTTGCTAAGGTAGATCAGACAGTTCTTAAGTTTTGACCATCTTATAAGATAGGTTATTATAGTAGCCGGCTTCCAGATATTCCCCAATGATCCCCTCTCCCTTGGATCTATGCCCTTGAGCAGTTTTCTCCTGTCTGGAATAGGGCTGACTTGTGTAACCAATAGGATATTGCTGAAAAGATGGAAACTGACATCTGGGACTATGTCGTAAAACTCACTGCAGCTTCCATCTTGCTCTTTTGGATCAGTTTCCTGGAGGGAAGCTAGCAGCCATCCTGTGAAGACACAGCCACCCTGTGAGGCAGCTCTGTGGAGAAGAGCACATGGTAAGGAACTGAGGCCCCCTTTCTAGACCATGTGAGTGGGCCATCTAGGAAGTGATTCCTCCAGTAACAGTCAAGCCTTCAGATGACTGAAAACCCTGGCCAACATCTTGACTGCAGCTTTATGAGATATTCTGAGCTAGAACCACCCACCTAAACTGCTACCAAAGTCATGACCCAGGGAACTACAAAATAATAAATGTTTACTGTTTTAAGCCACTAGATTTGGGGAGAATTTGTTAGGCTGAGCAGTAGTTAACTAATATAGTACTTCTTCAGACTCGTTGTAAACTTCTTCATAGTCAGGTACTGTTAAAACACAAGTGAAGCATTAAGTGCTCTGCATATTGATTAGTCGATTAAAGTGGCAGACACCTTTTATTTGCTCACCTACGCTCAATATTATAATTAAACAATGATTCTATTAATTGATTTTATTGTTAGTCTTTTAGTACTTTAAAATAAAGGAGATATATGGAAAACATTTGTAAAATGGAAGTGGTAGACAATTATAAACTATTGAATTAAATTCACTTGTAAACTATTGCAATGTATTTTTAACAGATTTATATGATTTCTTATAATATTAACAAAATAGCTTGAAGAGATTCCATTTAAAAAAAATGGTTGTAATCCTTGAGTATTATTTTTACATTAGTATCTTATGAAATTTATTCATTGACTTTTGTAATGCCTCAGACAAAGAGAGGAAGAAGAAAAATAAGACTGTAAATATTATTAGCCTTCATCTACAAATCACTAAGTGAAAGCACAAAGTCTAAACTGGTTTTCAGCCTAGTAGAGTTTCCTTCCAGTATCCAAGGAGCTTATGGTTCTTGTAGTTGCATCGTCAGGATGATCTTTGTGTTGTACAACCAGGAACTGGAGCTTTGAAATCTGAGGGATGTACAGGTTGACTCAGGAGATTTGCTCACAAAATAAGAATCTTGTCATAATCATTGAAAATATATTTTTATAAACCAAGTTAGTATTATATTGAAAACGTTTAGCATAATACACTTCCTTCATAAAACAATTTTATTATACTTTGCCATCTTTTGAAAAAGTGGTTTATGTTGGCATAACATAATAATCACTTTCAACCATGATTCTTCATACTTCCTCAGAAAATAAAGCTGTTTCCTTATCGCTCCTTAGGTTCATGAATACTGTCAAAAGCCATAAAGCTTCCTAAAATGTTTAAAAATAATGCATAGCCATCAATAATATTTTTTAGACTCTGTAAGCTTCTGTTGATTAAGGCCATAAACCACATCAGACAGATCCAGAAATCAGACTTTAAGCTTTTTCTACTGGGCCTTTGTTCTGACCAGAGCAGTTGCATTTCATTATTTCCTCTTACTTTGACAATTTCCTCAGTTGGTAAAGTAAATAAAATGTATGCATTGAAAATATAGCTGTGAATCTTAGTATTCTTTCTTGCCTTGAGCTTCGATTGCAAGTGTGCTTGGCCTTCTAAGCTGGCATTTTGCAGCACTGCAGAGGGTGTGTCCTGTCAGTTGGCTTCACACATGATGTATGGCATTCGTTGTTTTTGGACTATTGAAGGAATAAATGCTTTTGCTATCACAGGGAACATGTGGATAAAAAATGAATAAATAGAGTTGTCATGATGTGAATTAGTTTCTTTAAATCACCAGTTTTCTTCATGTGTATTTCTCTTTTTTTAAAAAAAAAAAAGAAGATGAGGCATTCCATTCTGAAAATGTCTTTGGAGTAGAACTGGTTTTTAAGGGAGGAGAGGAATTGCAAGTTTGGATAACGAAGTCCTAATGTCTGTTCTGTCTCTCTTTCTTTCTCTCTCTCTCTCTCTCAAACACACACACACAGACATCTGGTTTGGAAGTTTTCAAATGTTTAAACACATTTGGGTAAAGTCTTTATTAAAAGGATGTGAAAGGTAGAGATTTGCCACCCACTGTCTATGAAACCTTGAGCACCTTACTTATCTTCCTGAGCCTCATCTTTCTCATCTTTCTAATGGGATTTTGTGGAGATTGTAGATAATGAAACCGCTTACCACATGCTACTTCATATATAGTGGTAGCTAAATATATGTAGTCACTTGTGTTAATCAGGATGTTATTGGCAGATGTGGCTGAGTCAAAAATGCAGATGCTCCAATGGAATCCATTCACACAAAGATTTACTTTTGCCCAGTCATCAGAATGACACTTCCGATTTTGAACATCCATTTTGTGAAAAAGGGACCAAGACAGCTGTCTTCTGAAAGAGTACAAAAAGAAAAAAGAAAATATTTTGGCATTTATATGAAAAGACTGAACAGTTAAAAGTTTAGCAATTTGTGAAAACCAAAAGTCATAAAATGTTGGAATCAATTAAAAGAGTTGAGAAACATAGGTGACATCATGGTAAAAATGTGAAACAGGCGTATGTGGCAGCATGAGTGGTAGAGAACTTGGAGAAACTGAGGAAGGGCAAAACAGGTGACTTAAATTTTTAATGCTTTAGATAAGCTATTCTTGTTTGTTTGTTTTCCTGAGGAAGATTTGCCCTGAGCTAACATCTGTTGCCAATATTCTTCTTTTTGCTGAGGAACGTTAGCCCTGAGCTAACATTTGTGCCAATATCCTCCATTTTGTATGTGGATTGTTACCACAGGATGGCCACTGATGAGTGGTGTAGGTCCATACCTGGGAACTGAAACCAGTCTGCCAAAGCGGAGCATGCCAAACTTGACCACTAGACCACAGGGCTGGCCCCTAGATAAGGTATTTTTGAAGAAGGATAGGATTTTTTAAATGTTTGGTTTCATTCTGAAACTCAGTCTTTCTGTGAGATGTATTAGAAGTGATAAGCAAACAATTATGTTTGTCATTTACAAATTTATCATGTATAAAGTTATTTCCCCCATATTTTCTGGATCAAGCACTACAGAATCCCAGGGGATAGTTACTTAAGAAGCCTTCCTACAACTGTTTGGCCCTGTTTTGTTGCTGTAATTATAGACGCTGACACACTTATAAGCAATGCCCTCCTATCCAACAAAGCACCCAACAACCCCTCTGATGTGAGAAATGAATGACTGTAGCCTCGGGGTAAAATCATCAATTTCTTTAAATCCTAAAGAATATGCCAGAAGCTAATACAACTGTCATTGACCTTTCCCTCTCAAACCACAAAGCTCCATTGCATACCTCCTTTGAGCTCAAGAAGCCTCATCAAAAGAAGATGGCCCCCCAAATGATAATCACATAATTCACATTTCGCTGCCCATCAATATATCATTTTATCTCTTGGAACCAGAGAAATGATAGGATTTGGGTGAATACAGTATATAGGCTTCTATGATAGGGGTGGGGAAAGGCAGACGCATTCAAATATAAGATTCATGGTCTCCTGACAGGAATGTTTTGACTCCCTCGTCTTTCCAGCGTGCCCCTTTCACCGGTCACTATTATCATTTCACTATACAGATCAGAAAATTAGTTGAGGAGGCAGGAGACCTGAGCATCCAATTCCAAGCCTTCATTGTTTCTCCACCACACAGCATTGATTAGGTCCACTGTGCTCTGCATGATGCTCATCCATATTAATTTTTCATTGGACGTTGGAGGAGAAATGATTTTGCAAGCACCAAGGAAACATGATGCATAAGCTAGTTGTACTTGTTTCAAAATATTTAGAAAAGCAATAAAGTCCTCATATTTTAGTTCCAGGCTTTGGCACATTGTGTTATATTAATCACCTTAATTTTGATGTGGAGAATTTATGAAACATAAAGTTGTTTGTGTGTGTGTGTATATATATACATACACATGTATATCGGTAATTTATATAGTTAAAATTATTTTTCATCACATTGTTGTCATAAATAATACTGAGATTTAGATGCAGACGTGGCAATTCTGTTATCATGTAGATAGGTACAAAAGTGCATATCTGTATGTGCCTGGAGAATGTGATATACACACTGTGATTTTCAGTTGAGAATATTTGTCATACAATTTTATGTTAGAGAATGTCACATTAGAACCCATGTCGAACTAAGAGTAACTTGGCAAACATCAGGGCAGGGAGAGGAATGATTGTTCAGTGGGCCTGCTTTAGACATTTTGGTACCCGATGGGTTTTGAGGCCAGAGCCCATTGTATTAGCATGAATACATTCTTTTCAAATTCAAATATAGTATTTTTCTGTTAGTGAAAACAGATTGGTTTTTGTTTTAAAGTTCTGTATGATGAAAAATAAAATAAAAATAAATTAAAAAATAATAAAGGCCTGCTTTTACCTGGTGTCTCTTATACACCAGAGAGCCATCTGGATTGGAGATATGCTTTAGGAGGTTAATCTGATAATATATTCCATGGATTATAAGGAAACAGAGAATTAAGTCAGAGTAAACCTCAAGGGTTTATGGTCTATCACAGATTCTTAACCGGTGGTGTGGAAATTTTGGAGGCATTTTTAGTTTTTCCAGTGCCTTGGGGATGCCTCTGGCATTGAGTGGGTGGGAGTGTAAGATGCTTCAGGGGAGTCTGTTTTACTTCACACCGTTTTTAAGATCTAGCATGTTATCTGAAACAGAGCTGTCATTATGTACTTGTTTTTGTCCTAAAGAATACTCAAATGCTAGGATATTCCTTGAGTTTTCTGTTGAAAGAGAATCAGGAAGATAATTCTTATCAATAACAGAAAGACAAACAGTTCAATCTTTAAATTATTGACAGCATTTCCCAGTGGAGAATTACAGATAAAAGTATTTGTAAAAAACTCAGAGCATTAGCTTAAGAATCGATCTCCTTAAAGAAAATAGGTTGACAAAGAACTAGATTCATTCCCCCCTGCACGAGTAAAAGGAATAGAAAAAGAAATTCTGTATATAAATTCATCTGTTTTTTCAACAAATGTTTCTTCAGCGTCCATTGTGTGTCAGGCCCTGCCCTAGGAATAAAGCGTGCAGCAATGCCTTAAGGGAACTTACGTAATAAGAGGAAGACAGAAAATAAATAATGTCGGCTAGTGCGGTGAGCACCAGGAAAGCAGAATAAGTGGATAGAAAATTACAGAAAGTGTTATTTTAAGTGGACTGGCCAAGAAAGGACTGTCTGAACAGGTGACATTTTCAGTAGCAAAGATGCCAGCATGTGAATATATGAGGGGAAAGCAGAGAGATCAGTAGAAGCTCTGAGTATAACTGGTTATGGTGAGGGCAAGTAAGGAGACCAGAGAGCAAGGGGAAAGTTGGAGAAATAAAGTTGGAGAGGCAGCCAAGTTCAAAACACGTGGGAACTCCATAGTAGCCCATAGAACAGCTTTTATTCAGTTACCTCAAAAGCCACTAGAAGATCCTGAGTAAAAAAGATACTGTCTGACAAGTGTTTCCACTCCTCCCTCTGTGTAGAAAAGCCTGTGGTCCCCCAAGAGTGGAAGCAGAGTCTGTGGAAACCATGGCCTGTGGATGCTGAAGGTTGACTTGGACCAGGTGGGAGTGCAGAAGTTGTGAAGTGGCTGTTAAAGGTAGAATAGGTGGAATGCAGGCTGGGAGAGAATCACAGATGACTCCAAGGTTTATGAATTGCTCTCAACTTATGGGAGGTTCATTTGACCAGCCAACATTTTATTGCAAAATTAAAATTGAAATTATCTTACCATCAGATTTTTCTTCAAGCCCTTTCAAATATTGCCGTATAAGTCAAGGCAGTCCTTCCCGAATTCTCAGGGATGTTTTAATGGCTCATTCTAGACTGTAGATTTTTCTAGCATTTGACTTTGATTTTCCATAGTTTTGTATTAAAATAGTGAATACAAAGGATGAGGTTTAAAAATGCATATGAGAAATACTTTGTGGAGGAATGGGGAACACAAAATAGTGCAGTTTTTGAGTGTGAAATCTAGAAGCAAACTGAGGGTTTAAATGCTGAATCAACATTCACGAGCTTTGTAATTTTAAGGAAATGAGTTACCCTCTTTTTCTTCATCTGTAAATTAGAAATAACAATATTGCCTACTTTAGAGGATTTTTGTGAGGATTTAATGGTTTGCTACATGTAAAATGCTATGAGCAATGCTTGGCACATAGTGAGTTCTTACTAAGTGTTAATGATTTTTATTATCTATTAATACTATTGCTAATAAAAACAGATATGTAATGATTTGAATTTTAAAAAGAGACAGTTTCAGAAACAAAAGGCCCGAATAATCCATAAACTGAACAAGCCGAAACGAGTAATCGAAAATGAGCTCTACATAAAATTAGCGAAAGAAACGAAATTAAATAGAAAAATTCATATGTAAAAAGTTTAAAATTATATCAGAGTTTCTTGCCCAACAGCATGTTTTAGATTTGTACCTGAGGGAAGAAACACAATATGAGGAGAGACACAACTTTTAAAATTATTATTTGTATCATTAAATTTTTATGTTATACATTCGCTGCTTTTTTTTTCCTACTTGCAAATTGCTTTTTCGGAATCCAAAGCCTAAATATATTTTCTGCATCTTCTAGCATTTTAAATTTCTTAATAACATTCTCAAATACATTGAGGTTACTAAATTGAAGGTACATAGTAAGTAAACCTTAATTGCTCATATACTTGAAAATATATCATATTCAAAAACGTTCTTAAGAATGCCTAAAACACAGTTTATAAGATGTTGATTAATATCTATAATACTTAACAATTTTATCTTGGCATGGAAATAAAAAATTTGTGAAAAATGAGGGCTGACATTTTTAGGCTCATGAATACTGTCTTTCTTTAGAGTCTAGTAACAGGGTTCCAACTGGCTTGGAATAAGTATTCAATAAATATTTGCATCTTGATTAATGTTTAATTATAAATTTCATGTGCTAAATTAAATGAAATAGAAATTCTGAGAATGTAAATCACACAAACAGCAGAAAACAATGTGGCTAATTTTAAAGGTGTAATTTTGATAAGTGGCCTTTAGTTTGACATTTTGAAGCTGACCTAACAACTTTAGGATCATCTACCAATGTTTATCTAGTACACATTGGTTAATATGCGTTGGGATTGGAGCTTGGAAATTTCACTTGTAAAGTTGTGGGTTAAATATGGTTCTTCTCTGGTTCTCTTTATCTCTTGCTTGGACTATTACAATAACTTTTGTTTTATTTTTTCCCCTAGAATGACATCTAAAACATTAACTGTTCTCTCCAATATGGTACCAACTACCTTCACCAGCATGATGTTATTAATGTAGTCATAGCCTATATTACTGCCATGATATACTATGTTTCTTAAATATATGTCATATTAAATTTTGTACATTAATTAAAAACTCACCCCTCTGCTTAAAATGCCAGTCTGCTTGCTGCTTTGCCTTTTGAGTATGCTGGAAGGGCCTAGTATGTTGAAAATAGTGACAAAGCAGGCTTGAGAGAAGACAGGAGGAACTAACCTGTACAAAGGATAAGTCCCTGACAAGTTGTCGCAAATAACACTATATTAAGTCCAAGAGTCTCAAAATTTCCATTATGGCATAACCCAGATCGTTGTAAGGGAGTCTCTGTTGGGGCCAACTTATGGCAACAATGGTTATAGAAGTAGTTGTTGGTGGAGGTCCCATAGATTTAGCCCAAGAGGTTATAGAAGCAAGGTGACAGACAGACGACAATCAGGAACCAGACACTGGACTCTAGGACTCAACTGACCAGGGTCAGAGTTAGACAGGGAAGCTGAGCCAGATTCTCTTTCAAATACTCTGGGCAGTAGGAGTGTGAACAGCAGGCTCCACAGTGGCAGGTTCCTCTCACTGATAGTGGAGGAGCCTCCTAAATCAGGGTCCTACCATCCTACTGGTGGAGTGCACGGGGCGCTATGCCTGCAGATTGGCAAGCTATTACCCTGGCAGCTATGATCATCTTGGTCAGCCAGGATTTTCACCATCCTTCAGGTATTGGCTGAAATCTATTTTCTTCAGTCTCCTGGGATAGATTTAATCTGTTTATCTTCTATGTTTCCAGCATGCTTTTTTGTAACTCTTATGGAACCTAATAGAGTTGCTTTGTAACAGAGTAAAATCATACTCCTTCAGACCAGGCCTCCATTCCTCCCCAGTACCTGGCCCACAGTAACCATTTGATACAAGCCTTTTGAGTGTGTTGGGTATATGAACTATAAGTGAGGGAAGAAAAGGATTTTTCTCTCTTGGAAGCATTTTTTTATTGTCTTAACTGCTTATATTTAAGGTTTTAGGCTCCAATAAGCTTCCCATTCTGGCTAAGATATATGGGAGAAAGACAAGTCTTTTATTGCTTTATTTCAATAAAATTTGCGGATTCACACCTGAGGATTTAATCATCTATTTTTAGACCTCATTCAGCCTCTGCACACTGGGTCAACAACTTGCTGCTCATTAAACAGATTGTACGTTAAAAACTATACAGTACAAAAGCAGAAATATCATACATTTGGTGATAATTAGTAGTGTTCATTTCCTCACTGAGTACCAGGGCATGCCATACTGTTTCCATAGCAACTGCTATTCTGTTCAATTAACTGCCTAATGTGAATATATGAGTGAGTTTCTGTGCTTAAGGAATAAGCCCCAAACAGTGGGGTGGTTTAAGAGTTTACAGTTACAGATGTAAGCATGTTGGTTTTACCTTATTTTCTACTTTACTTTTGGAAACATATTTTTGATGTTATCAGGTTCTGGTCATAACCAGAAAAAACATAACGAGTGGATGAATTTTAATGAATTTCTTAAATGGCCTACTGAACCAGATTCTCCCGGTCCCCAGCTACTCCCTGGTTGTAAATTATGCAAATGTACAAGCTGCCATACCTCTTTGAGGACACTAGGGTACTATTTGGCAAGGAGCTACTCCAGGGAACTAATCTATTATGGGGGGGCGGGGGGCGGGGGCGGGGAAGAAAGAAACAAAGGCCATTTCACAGCAATTAAATCAGTGTTGCTTTAATTTATGGAATGTCCCTGGAAAGCGGGATTGGCATTATGTTAATTTTCTGGAGAGAAAAGCTTAGATATTTTCAGCACTGTCTCAGACACTGTGGCCCACAGCGTGCTGTGGAAGAGCCAGCAATGACTTTGAAGTCAGAGATCCAAGTTTGAATTCTGGAGCCACCACATACTAAGGCTGAGACTGGAAACACCAGCTTCCTGCATTGTGAGGATGATAATAATAATATGGACATTGAGTAGGCTCTTACTCTGTACCACTCCCCTACATAATTATGTCGAGGCACAAAATTATGAGTTAAGAGAAGTTAGTTTCCCTCTTTTGTTTGATGGAACCTTACTAAATTGTCAGCCTTGGCCATTTTTGACCTTAAAGAAAGTAATTTCATATAGTTCAGCTTAATAGATGGGAGAGAGACACTGAGGTACAGAGAGGTCATAATAATAAATAATAAACAATACATAGTAAAAGGTGTATAATGTCACATGGCCAGTCATGGTATACCATGGTCTATTTCGTTCTCCTAAACCACTAAAACATAACATTTGGCTGAATAACCATTGTAGCCTGGCCCATTGCAGGCACCTGGAAATCATTAGTACCTTCTCCCTTTCTAATCATCAGCTGGGTAGTGGTTGGAATGTAGAGAGGAGCAAAGTTGTGATCTGCCTGGTTTTGCCTACAAGATTTGGAGCTTTGTGGAAGGACTGAGATTGGGTGAGAAATCAAGAAAGTTGTTTTATATCCTACCCATTCCTCTAAGAGACACACCTTGAGAGCTTAATCATATTGTTCCTCGATTTATCTAAATAAAATAAGAATGGGGATGTTTATGCATTCTTTTTGAAAGAGGTTGTGGTTTTATTTGATGTTCCTTATAAAAAAGTTATTGTTTATACTATCCGTACATTTACATATATCACTGTCAAATGTTTATTATTATCACTATTATCTTCAATGGCTACTTCAAAGAAAAGAATCTAAAGTTCATCCATTATAGCACCAGTAATGAAGAGCCTTTTAAAAGCAATATGTCAGGTTTTGGATTTTCTTTTTCCTATTCTATAAAGATACACACACACACATACCTACATATTTATGTTGATTTTTGAATAAGGTATGTATAAATGCTTTTGTATAATTATATGTTCAATTTGTCTTAGGAAATACATGCATACATATCCCATAATTTTAAATCTTTACTGTTGTTTAGCATTGTGCCTAGTAAGCACTCAGAAATGTTAACTATCATTGCAAATGGTCTTCTCTTATCATTCATGTGACACTAATTTGAACAAAATTATTTTTCTACATATTTCTAATTTTGATTTAGAGGTTCATATTCAGAGAGAAATGAAAAAATGTTTCTATCAGAATAAACTCAGTTATTAGGTGATTTTTATTGACTTTTTTACAATATGCTAGGCAGCATAGTGAAGGCTTTACACATATTATCGCATTATATTCTCATTGTTTCTCTAGGAGTTGTGTTCCCTTGTTATCTCCATTTAGTGTCTTAAGTTTGAATCTGTAACTATTTCACTGTATTTTTACTTAAGCAGAATAAAGGGTTCTAAAGATTAGTCACTGTTATAGTCATTAGACTCTTAAAAACTTATTTTTTTAATATTTCTTGTTAAAGTCAATGTATACTAAATATAAATTAGCATAACTTTTCCTAAAGCTAATCTACAGTTGTTACATATCAAGTGTTATTCTCAACAAAGAAATTAAAATAGTCATTTTTCCTTTAAAAGTTGACAATTCTGATGAGGCTCATAAAGATGTTCCTCAATGAAAACTATGTATTGTTCTTGACACTTATGCCAGAGATAAAATTTAAAGGAGAAAGTGAGCCAATATGTGTCCAAAAATTACATTGTATGCTAGTATTGAAATTAGTAATAGTAAATAATTGTTAGCATTGAACAGTTATTTTTAAAGTGCTAGATAGTTCTTCTCGTAAATTTGAAGCTCAAGGTAAAAAAATATTTCAATTGTACACCATTATTTTATTAATGGAGGAGTTTGCAAGATAATTGTTTCCATTGTCACTTATTTATTTTGGATAGAGATGTCAAAATATGTTCATTTTATTCTATTTGAAAAATAATAGTATTATTGGAATGCTAGTTGAAATTGCATCAAATTTATATATTTATTTTGGAAAATGTCACATTTTCATGATAAATCTTCGTATTCCAGTATAAAATGAGTTTCTAATTGTTCAGATCTTATTTTATATCCTTCAAAAATATTTTGATTTTCTTTCGTATAATCCTGGTCTGTTTTGTTAAATTTATTTTTAGGTATTTAATAGATCTGTTGTTAATGTAAATGGAAAAGTTCTTCCTGTTTCAGTTCCTCACTTCTTTTTGTGTATTTTAATCTTGTTTCCAGTCACCTCGGCAAATCCTCTTATTAATTCAGGTTGTTTAACAAGAATCACTTGGGTTTTTGAGAGGATTAAAATGAGATATACTTTCAAAGCATTTGAATAGTGCCTGGCACAGAAGCAAGTCCTCAGTAAATGTGGCTATGTTCATGACCTGAGGTCCTCCTTTCAGACTGCGTGGTCCTCATCTATACAATATCCTCAGTGTTCATTGCATGCATTGCAATTTTGATGGTTTGTTCAATTCGCTTTAACTTTAGATAGCATTTATTATCTGTGATTGTATGCTGGCTGCTTTTCCATAGAAGATGATTTTTGATCATTTTGTGAAGGAGCATAAGCATTAATTTCTTTGTTCTAAATACTGTCCTACCATAAGTGTTACAAGGGACCTGACTGCAAGTTAATCATGACTTGGGACCACACCTAGTGTAAGTAAGATGGTTATGAAAAATGTTGAAAAAGAGATGCTCTTTTCCTTGCAACATCTTCACTTTTAATAGATGACAATTTTTGTATCCTCAAGCACAAAAGTATATATGTTTCAACATGTAAAAGATGAAGCTCATAGCATGAAACTTTTGAGTAGGTGCCACCATTTTTATATTTTGGAATTGCCTTAAAATATTCTGTTTATGTTAGTGATGAGAATTCCATATTCTATTCTTATGCATTCTAAGATTTTAGCAGTAATTAAAAAAATTATCTATGTGACTGATAAAATTTACGAAGACAATAGAAGTCTGGAAGAACAAAATGAGAACATAAATCATTCCTATCTGAAGATTGATAAATGGTGATCTTCATATTATAACCCTAGCAAATATTATTGTAAGGACAATTTTGCCTTCTAAATAAGAGGAATGGTTATGTAAGACAAGAAATGTAATTTAAGTTGGGAAAATATATGTAGATAAAATTTTCTCCTGAAATGTTTATATAACAGTTTTGTGTTAACAGCAATAGTTGATTAAAAAATAAAATACAGAAGATGTTTTCAGGTGCCAAAAGCCTTCCTAACAGTGACTTACTTGGGACTTCCTGATAAGCTGGGAGTGATTAATTTCTCTAAGTTACTGAAGAGGTACCTTAAAAACTGACTAAAGAGAATTTTACTGTAAAAACCAACAATATCAGCTGACATTTATTGAGCACTTACTCTGTTCCAGACTCTGAGATTAAACACTATCCTTGAATTACCTCATTTAATCTTCTCAACAAAAGTACTATGATATAGGAACAATTATTATTCCTATTTTGAAGATGAGGAAATTGGAGCTCCAAAAAATTAAATCAACTTTCCAAAGTTACAGAATTAATATAAGGCTGGTACAATCCTCAAATCTCAGTTTAATTCCAAAGGCATCCTCTCACCTTCTTTATTCCATTACTTTATTACAACAGAAATAGTGATATAGCTTTCTTTAAAAATATTCGACTAGTTTATAAACACCTAGGAATGCATAACAGATATAATATGTAAAATAAATAAACTTTATAAATGTTTGACTTTGGGAGATTATTAATGCTTGGAATCAAGAATTGGCCATAGAATTTATATACTATTTAAACCATCACTGAGATGTAAAAATTATTTATGATACTTGGAATAGTAAAGATTAAGTATTCATTAGAATTTTAGGGGGAAAACATCCTCATGATCAGAAAAATTTCAGCATTTTTACAGTTTTTGGTGTTTAAGAGTAGAATCGAAGCAATTTCCAATATTGAAAAAATATACATTTTTTCAAAGATGTATATATTTTGAGTTATTTTTATCATACAGATAGATATATAGCAAGTGCCATGTTCTAGAGACTGTCCCAAGCATTTTATAGGTATTAACTTATTTAATCCTCATATTCACCCCCCTGAGGTAGGCACTGTTATTATCCCCATTTTACAGAAAAGGAAATGAGGCATAAAAACTTGCTCATGTTTACATGGCTGCTAAGCATGGCTGTTGGATTTGGGTCTAGATTGTCTAATTCCAGAATCTATGCTCGAGGCTGCCTCTCACAAATATCTTCCAAATACCTAATTCAGTAGTTCAGTCAGTGTTTTATTTTAAATGTATTACATATATTTCACAGTGTTCTGTGTTCTATTAAGAAACTGATATATGCCAGCTGTAATTCCAAAGAGTGTAATTATTTTTAAAATTGTGCTATGATGTGGTGGAGTCATGCTTTTAAATAGTATTTCCTTATTTGACTACTGTCATAGAAAGTTTTTGAATTAATTGACATTTTAATTAACAAGTCAAAGGTTCTCAGCAGACACTATTTGATGCATCATAAAGCAACCTTTGTGGTGTGCTTTGATGCCATTTGTCATCTTATTTGTGCACTAGAGCATAGAACATAATGTTTTTGTCTATAGGGATTTCTTTAGCAATTGATCATTAATTGAAAAACATAGCATAGATAAGTCTTATGAGAGAATTTAATGTCTTGTCCCAATTAAATGCATTAATTAAAAAAATAGGATCTTTGAATGATTTCATGAATTGCCAAACTTCACTTTATACTGCGGTCTCATTCCAAGAGTGATGGAGAATTGTTTCCCCTGCTTTGTTTGAAAGCAAAGGATAAAAGCTTGGAATGTCTCTTTATGCATCTTACCTGCCCCGAGAAAGGGTACATTTTTGCTCTACTGCATCATTATTCTCTTTACGACCAGGAACCCATGTAGTGCACTGATATTGTCAGCTTACTACCACCTCACACCTCTTCTATTCTTCATATCTTCTCCTCTCTGCTGCCACATCCAGTGTGGGCATTCGCTTTCAAAGAGATGTCATGGTCTCTTGTGTGTACTGGATGTGCATAGCCTTTCAAAGGAATCCTAGAGACCATACTGCACAAGCTACAATTCTCCTGTTTACTGAGCACCTTCTCGATATTCTGAAAATATTGATTGAAGAATAGAGCAACTTGACAGGATTCTTACACTATTTTTTGAACTTGTGACATTTTTATATACCAATTGTTTTGCCATCATACTTGAAAACATTAAAACTCTCCCAACAACAACAAAAAAATCAGTAATCAGTAATATTTATAGTGCCATCACTATAGTAGTGTCTGCAATGGCCAGATCATAGATATCATATGAACTTGTTTGTTCTTTACCTTGTGTTTCTATTGAAATAGAACTATTAATTGTCTTGAACCTGTTTTCTAATGTAATTATGAGACAATGTTTAAACATACTATAGGAAGGATGCAATTTATTTGGACCCATGCTGTGTTTTCTTTTCCCTCCCCTGTATTCCACATAGCATGTTCTAATTTCTATTTAAAGAACATTGGAGCAACGGGATGTTTAGTCAGCAAAAATTTTTTCACATTGAAAAGTAGTTGATGAGGGGCACACCGCACACTAGTTTAGAACCACTGAGGTAGGTGCAGGGAAAATACCCATTGGGATAAAGTTTGGGATAGTTAGACAATCTCCGTTTGAATTTGGATTTCCAACCAATCTAGGATCTGTAAATAAGTTTTCTTGCCCTCGTGTGTATAAAGTACTATGGAGATTCTTTCCTTCATTGATGTAGTCAGTCAGCAATTTAGCCTGGGTGCCAGGTACTTGTCTAGGTAAAAGTGACTGAGAAATGACCAAGGTAGACCTACTCTCTGTTCTTATGCAATTTATAATCTATAGAGGAATATTGAAGCAGAAACTGAGTGATTCATTCATCCATTTATTCAACACACTTTTTTTCTCTATAGCACTCTTTATGATCTGAGATATTATAGGTTTAGTAGTTTATTTGTTTGTTGGTTATCTCCTCCAACCAGAATGTAAATTCCGTGAGAGCAAGGATTTGTCTACTTTGTTCATTGCAGAAAGTCCACTGCTAAAAACTGGCTGGCTCATGGTATGAAGTCAACGTTGAAGGAGAAAAATTAAGGTACACACATTTCCTATTCATCTATTAAGTTTGAGAGTGCTCAGTACCAGCTGTGGAAAGATGAACAGGAACCACAGGGAGTAGGAAAGCCAATGTGTGAATGGGCCGTCTACTGAGAGGTGCTTACGTGCGAGGGCAGACACAGAAATTGGGTGCATGGAGAAGCACAAAGGAGGAATAACACGCTCAGACTTTAGAGGTGAGGAATAGCTTCCTAAAGGAAACGATGACTGACTGCCCAAAGCAATAAGCCGTAAAGCCCAAGACTCTAGGATCTTAGTATTCATCCACTCCTTATCTGCACATGCTCAGTATACGTAAAGAGTTGCACACACAGAAATGTAGCACCTGCACAATTGCTCAGAGGGCATAGAGGAGGCAGAGATTAAAGTCTGGCTGGAGGCTAAAAAAGACTTGACAAAGAGAAATATTTGGTCTGAGCTTTCAAAAGGGGGACACTGGTTATGGAGAAGAGATGAGAATAATCTCCATGGCTGAAGCAATGTCCCAGGCAAAGGTACTTGTATAGAATCTTCCTGACCATCATCTGAATTCTTAGATTTAGATCTTAGAGATTAAGGCTTGTTGATCATTTTTGTATCAGGCAGCTTCCCCATTGTACAGATATGCCTCTCTTTGTTTCCTTTAACTAAGTTTTATGGCATTAAAATGTTCCAGAGAAGTAGAAGATTGTAATTGACAAGTGTACTGTACAAAAGAAATGATGAATTTACAAAGCTAATCACAGAGATGCAAAGCAGAAAGAGATTTGTCTTGCAAAACACAGGAGGAAGCAGTTCCTCTGTGGGGGCTACGTAATCATTTTGCAGAGAAGACTGGAGTAAAGCAAAACTTGAAAAAATATACTCCTGATAAAATACAAATTGCAAACCCATTTTGGGGAGCAGTTTGGGAAGACTCAGTAATCTGGAAGTGACCCAGCAATTCCACTCTATTAAGCTGAACCATCTGAAATTGCTGATATGTGGCTATTTTTGACCTCCAAAAATGGGCAGTTTCATATAGTTTAATATCTATACCTATATATAGAGATATATCTTAGAGAAATTTGTGCATGTGTTCATGAAATACAGTTGTATTAGAAAAACATTAGAAATAATCTAAGTGTCATCAAGAAGAGAATGGATAAATGATGGCATAGTCATACAATGAAAAGAGTTAAGAAGGTAAGCATTTAACGTCTTTACAGTAAAAAAAATGAATTATGAGAGTGATATTTCTTGGTAAACGGAGAGCAAGCAGCTCCCTTATGCAGTAGAAAGCTTTGAATGCCTTAGCTGGTACACCAAATTATATTTTATTCTGTTTCTGCATCAGCTAAAATCACAATAAGCTAAATTCATTAGTCTTATGAAACAGTTCTGTGCGCAACCAGCTGTATCACGTTTTTCTTTGCTGAAACTGAGCAGACATTTTTTTAATCTGAAAAATTTGAGAAAGTTTGGGACTTGAGATATTATCTCCATTTTACCCTTCTAGAAACACTTGAAAAGGCACATGATCAGAATTAAGTCCCTGCATGTACAGTGCTGTTTCCGATCCTATTCTATTGGGTATAAAATGAAGTGATTTATTAATGTTTTCTGGCCAATACTGTTGTTATTCACTGCCAGCTCTCTCTAAGGGATGGGGGGAAGTAATACAGATGCACCCTCTTCCAGCTGATATTACTACTGTATTGTGTTTTACTACTGCAGAAAAATAAAGCCTGCCAGTCAGGAAATTGCTTGATTTAAAAGCACAGCTCTACCATTCCTATACCATATAAAAGAAAAATGTGGTTTTCTATACATTAATTTACAGCGTACATCTCAACTTCTCCTAAAACAGATGGGGAAATGCAATAACACTATATTTTGGGCCCGCAAGACCAATGAAAAACCTGGCAGCTGTTCAAAAATAATGACATAACAAAGAGAAGAAAATAGGTCCTGATTTCTCCCTGATGTTGGACCCTCTATCATTGGCCAAACAGAGATTCTGGCCTATTTGAAAAAATCATGCCTATTTGGAAAGGCATACAAAGTAAAATTGAGTGTTGCATCTTTGTCCAGTAAAAGTAAGTCCTGATTTCAAAGGCATTTCTTTGAAGGAGTATAAAAGCCAAGAAACTGCTGGAATTTATTATCAAACAAGGTCTAATCCTGAGTTACACTATAATTCGGCTGTAGTTAGAGACCTGATCTTTATTATCTTTTCAGAAACATGTACACGTGCACATGTGTACACATGCACACACACAGACACTCCTAATTTTACTTAATTAATTGGGCCCTTGGATGGAGACTTTTAGCCGTGTATGGTGTTTTAAGTCAAAAACATCAAAAGTGGTGAACATCACAGACAAGCAATTTAATAGCAGTATTTATATCTCACAAATTACAGAGTCTTAGAATATATTACTGACTGGTTATTAAATGGTAATAGTTGAATCAGGGCCAACCTGATTATTCAAGTATGTCTGTTTCTTGATTATGAGCTTGGCACTCAGTGGAAGAAATATTCTGAACTCGCTATTATTCATCTAGTTATGTGGAAACTGTGAAGAAATCTACAACCAGCAAGGCCCCTAATATCCATCAATGTAAAAATGTTGGTGACAGTTTATTTTATTTGCTTTCGACAATTATCTCAACTTTGCCTCTTGCATGAAGGGTAGACATGATGAGGTCTGCCAAAGTTTCTTTCAGGTCTACTATCTAAGATGTTAACATACTGAACTTTCTACTTTTGCTCGCAAATTTCATTGGTTAGAGCGTCTACTGAGGAAATATGATTTTTCTTTCAGTTGATTAGAAATCCTCCACTTGCCCCACATATTGTTTATGATGTCATTCGTTCTTCCAGCAAGTTGTAGAGTAAGCTATTTGGGAACCAGGAAAGTACCAGAGAGGTTCTCCAGATAGAATTAGGCTCAGCTGATCTGCTGTAATCATCGATTATCTCTAATATCTGGGCTTTCTCAATTGTATTCCACCCTCGATTTCCTAAATAATTTGCTAATATAGTTTGGATTAGACTTCACTCAAGCCAATGGCTCTGCAGAGAGACCACTGCCACACAGATGGACCCAGCCTGGAAATGAGAGATTCAGTCAATCAAATATTTATTGAGCACCTACTATTTGGGAGGCATTCTACTAGGCACCGAGGATCATTTAGTGAATAAGATGTAGGTTGTTATTGACCTTTGATTGTTTAAAGTCTGATGGTATTTGTATATTTCAATTTCTACATTATTAGTGATAAGAAACAGAGATAATTGGTTAAATGTAACCCCTATATAGTAATACACCATATGCTATATTATTTTTTCGTCCTTGGTACTTTTTTCAAGTTTTAATTTGTCTTGTTTAATTAAAAGGCATAAATTAGCACATCATGTTGTTTTTATCAATTCATGCAGCTGAGTTCTTGGATTATCTTTGATTTACTGCAATTCAACATACTAACAGGAAGGGTAAATGAGACATATAAACTTTCAATTTGAATTTTAAAATGGAAGAGTAAAATTCATATGCATTGTAACACTATTGTGACCTTTATATTGTAACCTTATTTAAAAATGACTTTGTTAGGCGCCGGCCCCGTGGCTGAGTGGTTAAGTTTGTGTGCTCTGCTTTGGCAGCCTGGGGTTTCGCTAATTCAGATCCTGGGCACGGACATGGCACCACTCGTCAGGCCACGTTGAGGTGGCGTCCCACATGCCACAACTAGAAGGATCCACAACTAAAATATACAACTATGTGCGGGGGGGTTTGGGGAGGAAAAGCTGAAAAACAAATGACTTTGTTACAGTAGTATAAATTTAAGCAGTCAATCTTTTGTAATGTGACAAACACAAGGTCATTTTGTCTATGTCACTTGCTCTCTGCTATATTTTGTATGACTGAAGATTTTTATGTATGCCTTTGAAAATGAATGGTTTAAAGCTCTTTTTTTTCTTTTGACAGTCTACACTTTTGTTTCCTCTTGTAATAGTTTTATTTTCTTTACCAAGATGACCTTGAGTTCCTCTTTGATTTCAGTTTGGACTCCATGAATTGCTTAGCCAGAATATGCTGAAACGAAGATGATTCTGTTCAGAGATAATGAGAGATGCTGTTTAATTTCAGTGGTGCGCCCTGGTGTCCTTTCACCCGATCTTCTGTTTGTCTCACAGGCTTATTTCCTCCAGGTTTGGCGCATGTCAAGCCTTCTGTCTTTCTGCCCCTTTATAGAGTTTTCCTTATATCTAAAGTGCCGGGCTCTGTGCTAACTTCTAGGGATGTGGCGATGAAGCAGGGAGTCACATCCCTCTTAGATCTGATAATTAAAAAAACAGACGATCACACACAGTAATTTAACTTCTTGTTTTTACTATCTTGAAAGGAGAAGTATGAGGCATATTGAGAGGTGTAACTGGGGAACTAAGCTAACTCTAGGCTGTGAAGGAGGGGTTGGATCAAGAAAGTCTTCCCCAAAGATCAACATTTAAGCTGAACCTTGAGTATTTCTTAGTTGGAGGGAACAACAAAGAACCTGATGAGAAGCATCTCTAGCTGCCACTTTTCTGCTGTCGGGAGACAGTTCCACTTGATGCTGAGTTTCAAGGAGGTACAGCTGGAAGCCTTGTTATTAGGTATGCTAAATTAATCTAATGCATGTTTTGAAGAGAAAAGATTTGTTTTAAGTGCAAAAATCTGATGGAGAGAAGAGCATTTATCATATATTATGAACAATTATAATATTTCTCTATGTCCTTGACTTATCTAGTGTGGTTTATTGCTTCAATTAAAAATTGTATAAATTGTAATTCACTTTTGTAAAAGGTTGTTTGACTTCATGGGGGCAATAAACTTGAAAATGTTCTTGGAGCCTGATATCAGTTGTAGGTAAACATAGTTAAAGTTAATGACTTAGATTTCCCATTTATGGTATTGTTTAATAACAGGCGAATAAAGATCATAGAAATGGTTTTTATAATACCTATTATTAGGTCAGCCATAGGATTAAGAATCAAAATAACGATACTGATAATGATAGGAACAGCTTCAAAACTTTCCACCTTGTTTTCAAATGATTTCATCCAATTTCATGAGCACTGAGGATAGAAAACCCTATTTCTCATAAATTTTTAGCAACTATTTTAAATCTAGAAGAAATTCATCCACATAACTCAGATTGTTGTTAAAACTAGCTGGTCAGCATTTTAGACTCATCAAAGTACAAATAAATTGCACATTGCTGATACATTTTAATGAAGAATGCCTGAGACGACACAATCCCTTTGAGTCAAATTAATTGTAAAATTTTTCCAGTTTTCAGCCAAGCTGCTTACATAATTACATATTGGCAAATATACCTTTATCAATACCTTAGAAAAATTTAGTTAGTAAAACCCAAGGGAATTTCCCACCATATTTATATTAACTTTAAAATATGTTGAAGTACAATTTCAGCTGCTTTTTCCCCGTGAGCCTTTAATCCTTTCATACCTATGCTGGCTCATTCTTGTTTTCTACACTTTGTTAGTCATTTGGGTTGTTACTTCCCAAATATTTTCCCATGCCTTTTCTTCAGTAGTTCTTGCTGCTTTTATGATGATTGGAGAAAATCATTTAACTGCCATGAATTTTAAAATACCTTTAATAAAACAAAAAAAAAATCTCTGAACCTCGTCCATCATAGTGCAGTCTTTGCCCTTGCCCTTGCCTTCCTGAACCCGTATGCATAGGTAGAGCATATGGATATATGACCGGGTGACTACAGCATTGGCTGGCCAGTGATCCTTCCATATTGTAAGGTTCTAGGGGCTAGAATCAGAATTGCAGCTGAGCTACTGTTTATTATTTTTACAACAGAGTAAAATGTGGCTATTTAGATAAGAATTGAATTAACTAAAAGAATGTCTAGTCTAGTAGCTCATGTAGTAGAAGGAAGAGCTGAAGAGCCAGACTTTGAGAAAGCAAGGATCTGGTGCTCTGGGCCGTGTGTGGCAGCAACTTGTGTCTTGTGCTCGGGAATCTAATTTCAGGGAGAATCTGGTTAGCTTGTATTTGGTCAGTTCTCCAACTATGGCTAGGGAAAGGCAGATACTAGAAAGAGTAGCTTTCAAAGCAGTAGTGGGGTTGTGACAACCAGAAGTAAGTGCAATGATACAGGGAAGGAAAAAACAGTAGCTTTCTGCTCTGCTTTCTGGGACTTAACCTCTCTCGAGTGTCCTTGTCTATAACAGGAGCTAATACCACTACCTATCTCTTAGGTCACTAACAGTAGTGAAACTGGAAGCACTTAGAACAGTGTTTAACAAATGGTAAGCACTCAGTGAAAAGTTTAATAACATGTATGCGTGGGAGAAACCCAGAAAAAGTGAGTAGCTCACCAAAATGGCTGAGGCCCTCACCCTAAATACCATCCTCAGCTGAAGACAAAGGAGGATGTTGGGCGTGGAGAGGGTCAGGGAGTGTTTCAAAGGGAAGGAAGGCAATTCGTAGGTAGACATAACGGAGTAAATGTTTGGAAAACAAGTGTTTGGCCACACAGAAACAGAAGAACACAGAGGAGAGCCCATCAAACAGGCTTTTCTAGGTCCTTTCCTGCCTGCCACCTAGTTCACGTGATGCTAAGGTGAGAGCTCGCTGCCTGAGACAGGTTTCTTTTTATTTGAATTCTTTTAGACATTTAAGGGGGAGGTAACAAGAAGACTTTTGAGTCTTTTTTTTTCCTTAAAAATAATCAGCCTAAAAACATCCTTATGTTAAAGAGCCACATTTTAGGGTGGCAAATTTTGTTCCCCTTCATTATACTCTATGATGTTCTCACAATGATGAAATTGCCTAGGATATACCTGAAACAAGACTATATTAAGAAAAAAACAAGCTCATAGATACAGAATAGATTGCTGGTTGCCAGGGGTGAGGGTGAGAGAAATGCATGAACTGTGTTTTTTGTTTCCTTTTTTCATTTTTTTAGTTTAAATTGAATAATACAAAAAAGACTTGGGTATTTGGCAGAGACTTTATCAAAAATGAACAAGATGAGCCTGTTACTTCAAGGAAAACAGCTGGCAGAATTTGTTCCCAATGCTAAAATTCAATATTTAGACTGGAAATTAGAGTTTTGTAAAACGTATCTGCAACTGAGGCTTGACAGCTTCCCAATGCACTTTAAAATATTTCTGGTTAAATTAGTTGTGATATTAACAAATGTGATTGCTTGAAATTGTACAATGAAATGTATCAACCTTTGGAAGCCCTGCATACATCAGTGAACCAAATGACCGATGCATGATGTTACAGAATCATTCATGGGCAGAACATCCGTTCAAGGTTCAAGATAGACTAATGGCTTTTAACGTAACAAAGTACGAAAAGTTTATTAATACTTCAGATTCTACATTGCAGCTAACCTTTAAGAAACTGCATTTGTCTAGATTTTGTATAGTATTAAAGAAGAATATCCACAATTATCTGAAAAAGTTATTAAATATTCCCACCCTTTCCAACTACATATCTGTGTGAGGCTGAATTTTCTTCATATACTTCATCCAAAACAATATATGCAACATATTGAATGCAAAATCTTATATGAAAATCCAGCTGTTATTTTTTTAAGATTGGCACCTGAGCTAACAACTTGCCAATATATTTTTCCTTTTGCTTTTTCTCCCCAACCCCCCCCCCCAGTAGATAGTTGTATACTTTCAGTTGTGGGTCCTTCTAGTTGTGGCATGTGGGATGCCGCCTCAACATGGCCTGATGAGCAGTGCCATGTCCGCGCCCAGGATTCAAACCGGCGAAACCCTGGGCCGCCAAAGCGGAGTGGGCGAACTTAACCACTCGGCCACGGGGCCGGCCCCCCAGCTGTTATATTAATTCAGGCATTAAAGAGATTTTGTTTTGGACAGTATAGTTTTCATGAAATATATATTATTTATGTAAGCATAAATAGATTTATTATAGTTATTTATTAGTAAATGTTTCAATAATGTAAAAAGTAGAATATGTAACCACCATTAAGTAAAAGGACCGAGGTTTCTAAAACAAACTGATATTTGTATATGTTTCGAAAGTTCCAGATAATATTCTAGATCCTTCTCACAACTCTATGAGATACATATTAAAATTATCTTATTTTACAGCTAGGAGCACTTACAATTAAGTTTGATATTTCCCCAGATATTACATAATCTATAGGTAATAGAGCCAAACCGATAGGCTCTGTGAGGATAAATTTAATTACGTAATTTGTTTACTGCTTTATGAGGGCGCTCAGTAAATAAGTGTTGAATGGGTGTCTTCAGGCCACAAATTTCAAAGTTCTGTACTTTTTTTCTTCTCTCTTTTCAGGAGCAGTAAATATGTAATCAATTACAGGGGCAATCTGAAAGCCAACCTAGAACCCAAAAGGTGGAGATCTGGAATACCAAGGAAAAAACACATTCCCATCAAAATACACCCAAATCCGTAGTTCTAATGTCTTGCAATAAAAAACCAAATACTGAGACAAAAATTATCTTTGATTTTAGAAAAGGATGAGGGATAAACCTAAGGGCTGGGAAAAAGTAAATGTTGTGTCTTTGATAAAAGAGTGCTTTGTGAAATAATAGACTGTTCAATGTAACCTCCATGCTTCCATACCAGCTGGCAAAACAGTGGAGCCCATTATCAAGCAATCAGTGTTTGTCAGTCCACAAATACTGTAATCAGCATGAGTCTGAGAAGTGAAAGCAGTGGTAAGTATGTCTGTTTTTCTTTTATAAAAGAGTTATAGATCTTACATAGGGAGTTTCCAAAGTATTAATATTTTTCAAAATGTGTTCAATGGACGTTAATAGTATTCATGTCTGAAAAACTTACATAGTCAAGTAAATTAGAGGAACTCTGGAATACAAAAGGTGAAACAGGTTTCTTTACTACAGGACTGCTCAGAGTCTTCAATTTTTCTAACTTTCAGCAAGAGTTATAGAATGCAGCATTGCTAAAACTAACCCTACCATGACGCTTGAAGTTCCTATGTTCCGAATTTGCAAAATGCTTAGGTGGAATAATCTCAGTGCGTTCCTTGGACTCTTAAGCTGCTTGAAGGCAGAAGCTGTCCCTGTTCCCCTTTCTATCACCAGTATCAAGCATAGTGCCTAATACACACAAGGTTCTCATTGGGTATTTGTTGACTGAATGAGTAAATGACTAGGTATCAAGTAGAATTCTAAAGAAAGTGATAGACTACTTCATATCTTGATGAGATGATCTAGCATGTGTTTGAAAAGAGGAGGCTGACTCAAAACTGACTTAAAATTACTCTTGCCTTTTAACTGTACTTTTTGAGTTTTTTTTTTTTTTTTGAGGAAGATTAGCTCTGAGCTAACATCTGCCGCCAATCCTGTTCTTTTTGCTGAGGAAGACTGGCCCTGAGCTAACATCCATGCCCATCTTCCTGTACTTTATATGTGGGATGCCTGCCACAGCATGGCTTGACAAGAGTGCATAGGTCCGCACCCAGGATCTGAACCAGCAAACCCCAGGCCACAGAGGCAGAACATGTGCACTTAACCGCTGCACCACCTGGCCAGCCCCTAACTGTTCATTTTGATTTGAGAAAGGGAGTCCCTATTTTCTAACTGGATTTGATAATAAAATGTAAATTAACTGAATATTAATAAATTCTTTGATATTCTCATGTTAGAAATATATTCAGAACATTTTTGTAACCATATATCCTTAGTGATATGTGCAAAACAAAAGTATGACTTCATTTTTCTAGAGTTTCTTCTTGACATGGGGTGTTACTGGGAGGAACCTCCAGAAGGCAGTATTGCTAAAGAATACTGTAGTAATTTTGTGTAAATACAAAATATCTATGTTTATACCTATATGGAGATACAGATATATGATATACATAAATGCATTACGGTGCTATACACATGCATGCATACTTTTTTTTATGTTTGCAAACACATGTATGCATCTATGTGGGAAGGGTATTGGAAAAAATTCTGGTTTTCTGAATCAAGAAAAAGCATACAAATATCCCCTGAAGCGAGGAATAACAGATAGGTGTCTTATTTTATGGTAATCATATGTAAAAACTTAATGCATCAGAAATTACTTTAGTGGGTGGAGCAAAGTCTAATTGAAGTTCTTTAGTTCAACCACTGCCATCAGTTTAAAGATACAGTTTGTGGAATAGAATAGAAAAATTTTAGCAAGTGAATGTTATTTCCATTTTTTTTTGTTTTGATGGAATTTGTTTCATCTCAAAATTAAGTCGTATATTGTGATGTCATAAATTAAATTATTGGAGCTGGGAATTTTGGAAGACAATCAGACAGATTTACTTCGATGAACCAATTCTGTGTCTTCAACTGGATTAGACATTTCCTTATTTTTAAACTACAGAGTTTCTACATGAATTGTCTAAAAGTATCTCTTTTATTTTTTATTTTTATTTTATTTTTAGTTTTATTGAAGTATAATTTACATGCCATAAAGTTCACTGTTATAAGTTTACAGTTTGATACTTTTGAGGGAAAAATACACAGTTTTGCAACCATTGCCTCAGTCCAGTTTTTGAGCATGTCTGTCTTCACCAAAAGTTCTTCTGTGCCCACTTGCAGTCAGTTCTCCTCTCTGTCCCCGGCAAAGTATTTACCAGAGTGGATGCACCATTTTACATTCTGCCGGCGACGTGTGAGAGTTCCAGTTTTCCGTATCCTTGACAAACTTAGATTTGTCAGTCTTCTTGATTTCAGCCATTCTAGTGTGAGTAGTAGCATCTTATTGTGGTTTTAATTTGCATTTCATAGTGACTAATGGTGTTGAGAATGCTTTTATGTGCTTACTAGCCATTTGTATATGGTCTTTGATGAAATGTCTATTCAGATCTTTTGTCACTTTTAATTGTTACTTATTCATTTGTTGGAGTTATTTATATTTTGTAGATAGAACACCTTTATTAGATATATGAGTTGCAAATGTTTTCTCACAGTCTGTGGCTTGTATTTTCACTTGATGTTTTTTTGAAGAGAAAGGTTAATTTTGCTGAAGTTCAGTTTAACACTTTGTTTCGTGGATGGATCATGCCTTTGCTATAGCAAATAAGAACTCTTTACCCCAAAGTCAGAGGTTTTCTCCTATTTTTCCTATTTCTTCTAGATTTTTTATAGTTTTAGTTTGGACATTCAGATATGTGATCTGGTTTGAGTTTCTTTTTGTACATGGCGTGAGATTAGATTCTAAATTTATTTTCTTCTGTAAGCATCCAGTCATCCCTATATTATTTACTGGCAAGGCTTTCCTTTCCCCCTTGAGTTGCCTTAGCACCTTTATCAAAAATCAGCAGACACAATTGGAGGGTGTATTTCTGGATAATGTTTCTGGATAAATATTATCCATTTCTATTTATGTCTATCTTTATAAAAATAGCCTACTTTCTTGATTACTGTAGCTTTATATTAACTTTTACAATCAAGTAGTGTAAATACTTCAACTTTGACCTTCTTTTTCAAAATTATTTTAACTGTTCTAGGTCCTTTGCCTTTCTGCATAAAAGTTTGGGTTAGTTTGTCAATTTCTATGGTAATGATTGCTGAGATTTTGATGGAGATCCTGTTGAATTTCTAGATCAATTTGGAGGATTGCCATCTTAACAATATTGAGTCTTCCAATCTGTGAACATGGCATATCTCACATTTTTTTAGGTCTTTTAAAATTTTTATCATAAATGTTTTATAATTTTCAGGTTAGAGCTCTTAGACTTCTGTTAAATTTATTTTTAAACATTTTATTCTTTTAATCTTATTGAAAAATTTTGTTTTCTTAATTACACTTTCAGATTGGTCATGTTGTATACAGTAGATTTTTTATATTGATTTTGTATCCTATTGCTATATTTATTTATTCTAGTAGACTTTTTTATAGAACCTTTATGACTTTTAAAAAGATATCTTTGGGCTGTCCCAGTGACATAATGGTTTAGTTCACGCACTCTGCTTCGGTGGCACAGGGTTTGCAAGTTTGGATCCTGGGCACAAAACTATAAATTGCTTGTCAAGCCATGCTGTGGCAGTGTCCCACATGCAAAATAGAGGAAGATTGGCACAGATGTGAGCTCAAGGACAATCTTCCTCAAGCAAAAAGAGGAATATTGGTAACAGATGTTAGCTCAGGGCCAATCTTGCTCACCAAAAAAAAAGAAGAAGGTATCTCATTCTGAATATCTCACAAAAATAGTCTATATGCTACTCTGGAGCAGATACCCATGCCTTAGGACATAGTGAATATTTAATATGTGTTTGCTGAAATGTGGAATGGATTTTTGCATATAGTTCACCAAAGTATTATGTTTTTTCTGTTATTAATTGGTATTTTAACTTTATAAAAATGAGACTTTACACATAGTTTTCATGATTATATATTTACATTTCACTACAATTACATTGCAAATGTTTCATCTTTAGACTCCATTCCTAGGCTGTATAGACAATGTGGGGAAAAAAAAGAAAATAAACCCCACAAGTTGGCAGTAAAATAGATTTGTTTTACCCAAGAGCATTTTGGTGATAAAATTCACCTTTTTCTTTTTTTCAAAAGGATGAGCATTTTAAGTGAATATGTGATCAATACTAATGCATTAAGAATGCATGCCTTACAGTCAGGCTTGGATTCCATGATAGGAAAATGCTTATGCCTTATCATGTGTATTGCATAATTTGCAATTTACAGCAACAATGCATCTATTTAATTTTCACTTAAATATTATAAATTACACTCTTTAAGAATACACTGAGTACAAATCTTTTTTATTCACTCAAGTTTTTTTTTTTTCACTAACAATCTGAGTCATTTTAAACATCTGACACAAGGTGGATTTTTTTTTTCTTAAATAATTTTTGAATGAAGATTTTTAACTACATAAAACACAAACAAGTGTTCTCCCCACAGTAGCAATTGGTATAATGCTAACCATACATCATAATTAGAGTACTACGTGAGGTGTGTCAAAACATACCTCATTTTTGAAGCTGAAGACAGCTTTATGGAGTTTTCAATTTGTCATTTCTGAAACTGCATCAATTTGGAAATTAAGGACACAGGAAAAGTAAACAAACACAAACAAAAAGGTGCAACATACAAAGCTACCTTTTTCAACTACAAGTAAGGATTACACTACATGTGAAGCGTTTCAGCTGTGTGGGGTGAGCCTACACCATGAGTGCACATGTGTACCTGTAATTGCACTCAATCGTGTGTATGTTTTAATATCATACCCAAAGTATAATGAGCACTACTTCTAGAACTTCTCCAGAGAGATATCCCTTCGTGTCACTACCACCTCCTGAACAACCCATCTTTCCTCACCATCTGCCTTAGCTATATGTTACAACTGCACCCAGAGTCAGCTGTAAGCAAAGGGTAAAACCAGGATTTTGGACTGTCTTACATCCCTAGGTTCACATTTTGGCTCAGTCGCTTATGACCTGTATAATCACAGGCAATCTCTTTATTCTATCTGATGCTGTGTTTCCAGTCTGCAAAATAGTAATACCTACCTCCTTGGGTTGTTGTGAATATGGATGTGTATTGATCACTTTAGCCCTGTGCATACATGTGTGTATATGTGTGTGTGTCAATCTATGAATACACACATACATATGCACAGACACAAATATATGTGCCTGTGTGTCTATGTATACTTATATGTAAGTAAATATATGTTGTTTTGAATAACAGTACCTGGTATATAATAGGCAATCAACATATTTTAGCTATTATTGTAAACCTGGTTGAAATGCCCTGGTGTAATATTTCTCAGAGCTGATGGCATGTAAACCATTTTTTAGTATTAATCCTTTAGCTTGGTACCACGTTTGATGAAGATAAACATGATGGGAAACAAAATCAACCGAATTGACAAACTATGAAATTATTCAAGTTTTGGCATTTGCCAAAAGTACATATATGAAATAGCTAATAATATGTTTACTATTTAATGGAGATTTTGGATCCAAATTATTTTAGCAGTATAAGAACTGCAAATTCTTTTAAATACCCATGAAAATCATCCTACTTAACATGATTCAGAATAATTTTTTAGTCCTGCACCAAACAATTGTGATATTCGGTGAAGGATGAAGTTCTATTTGACTTATTCTTGGCTTTATTTTCTGGAAGAATTGGCTAAATATTCAGTAGATGGGTATCCAGGGCTTCCTCACAATGCTTGGGGATATTTTAAACTGCTTTTTCTTTTTGACACTGTTAATGTGCACTTATAATTATATTAAAATAATAGGTAATTGACAGCATCATTAATAATGGCAAATATAATCTAGTGAAAATATATTATTTTAATAGTGCTCTGCTAAAGTCATAGATGATAATGTTCTCAGTTACAGTACTATTACAATTCCAAAGTCATAAATTTTGTTGAACTTCTAAAGTACTGAATTACTCTATGAATCTTTGTTCCAACTTCTTTATCTAAAATGTGATATCTTAACTTCCTCTCTATTTATTTAGGTTAAAAAACAATAATCAAAAGAACCCTAAAATCTTGTTAATCTGTGTAGATTCTTCTCTGATAACATAATTTTTGTGCACTAAAAATAAACATTGAGTGACAATTCCTGTGAACAAGCTTGCAGTGCTGTACTGTCCCATACTTAAGAGGTGTAATTTATGTCACCACTTCTGGAGTGGGAATTCTCAATGTTTTGTGCTTGGCTTATGGACTCTTTTGAGAATCTATGGAAGCCCTGGACCTTTTCCTTTGAAAAAAGCGTACAACCATATATGCAAATAAAATGTTGTATATAGCTCTTGTAGGTCACTGAATTCGCTAAAGCTCAATCAAGGACATACGCCATAGTGTAATTTTTACTACTCTAAGAAACTAACTCTAATATGTCTGTGTAAGTCAGAGACAAATATCGGTAATCCATCACATCTTGTACTTGGTCAGTATCACAGAAATCTTGTAGCCTTTTCTGTTTTATATTTTTAGTACTACGGACCAAATCATTAGAGGCCTTGTAGCATTGTTTCGTATTGGAGTTTTTGTGCAGGATTAAATTTTTTTTTAAAGTTACGTGTTACTCTGAGTAAGATGAGCACTTTCTCTGGATTATATTCTCCTTAGCTGCAGATCATAATGTTTTTTCTCTTCTGTCAGGAAGTCGTGAGGAAGTGTCTGTTGTTGGTCAAACATCCCAGTATCTTGGGAAGATAAACACTTCGTAGAGCTCACATATCTTTGAAATATTTTGTATTCTGAAATTGTTATAAAAATAAATAGTAACTATTAAATGTCCTTGCCGCTATTGCATGCCCGCTTATTTGTATTTGGCACATTATTGACATCATTTCATTCATCCCCATAAAAACCCTGGAAGTATTGTCTTAGTCTGACTGGGCTGCTATAGCACGATGTCATTGTCTGGGTGGCTTGACAACAAATGTGTATTTCTCTCAGTTATGGCGGCTGGGGAGTCCAAGGTCAAGGCACTGGCCGATTTGCTGTCTGGTGCAGATAAGATTCCTGCTTCACAGATGGCCATCTTCTTGCTCTCTCCTCCCATGGCAGAGGGACGAGAGAGCTCTCTGGGATCTCTTCTATAAGGGTTCTAATCCCATTTATGAGAGTTCCACCCTCATGACCTAATCGCCTCTCAAAGGTCCCAGCTCTTAAGTCTGTCACATTGAGGAGCAGGTTTCAACATTTGAATTTGAGGTGGACACAGACATTCAGCTTATAGCAGGTAGAACGATTATTCCTATTCTACAGTTGAAGTAGCTGAGGCTGAGAGTGTTGAAATAACTTTCCCAGGATTACTGAATCTCTAATTACTCGATTACTCAGAGGACGGATGAGGATCCCTGCCTGTTTGTCTGACTTTTCAGCCTCTGATTGTAACCATTCCACTGCAAGTTAAAATGGTTTGCCTAGAATTACCAAAGAAATGTTACTTTGATAATTTCTCAACTTAGAAAAGAAATCCACATCCTACAATATCTCAAAATTTTTGCACATTCCATTTTAATTCTTTTATTCAACAAATATCTAGTCTTGAAGATTAACTATCCTTATTCGACAGACAAGAAAACTGAGGAGCCTATGTAATTATGATTGTAATTAGTTTATTGGCCATTAATCATAACTTATATATGCATGTTTTTCCTAATCTTCCTCTATTTTTTACAAAATTCCATATGAAACTCTTTCAGGTGTATTCATGGAGAGACACTCAGGCCCAGGTGGTTCCAATCAACTGCATGTTTCCTTTGTTGTCTAGTCAGAGACTTCTCTGAGTCTTTCAAGCCACCCACTAACAATTTCTTTTCAAGTCACTGGCAGAACAGTGCTCCTTGGTTTGTGATTTCAGGGACTTCTCCTGTTAAACCAAATGCTTTGCAAATAGCAGACAAGGAACAAATACTTGTAGAAAGAGTGAGTGAATGAATTTACAATGCCTAGACTACAAAAAAATGTTGGATTACTTAAATGAAGAGACATAGTAGTTTAATCTGATGCGTGTTAAATAAGAAGCCAGACGTCTTGAATGTTGTCTATTAGGAAAAGAAAACTGCTCCACAAGACAATGGTAATTTCAATTTAATGCATTCTGAGAATGAATTCAATGATCGTAAAGCAATTGGCTTCTGCTAAGTAAGTCTAAATATTCTCCTAAAGGTATTAAATTGAATTATGAATTAAATCCTGTTATTTAAAAGTATGTATTGTGCTTCTTTGAAGTTTTTTCTGTCTGGATTAAGTATTTTTATTTGATTTAGAATTCTTCTCTTATATTCACGTCAAATAGAAGGATAGAGTTTGTTCAAAAGAAATTCTTATATGCTTGATTTGATTCATTATACTTCTACCAAACATTTTCTCATGGTGAATAACAATGGGTTTCTTTTGGAAGTAGATTTGTTTTCTAGGTGTTGCATATTTAATTTCTTAAAGAAGCCAAAAAATTTAATGGTCATTAAAATGAGGATATGCTATAAATGAAGTTTGTAAAGCACAAGTTATGTAAACTAAAATGGAGTTTGTGAGTATTGAATACCGAATTACTTAGAAATAATAATTTAAAGATTAATTTTCAGGGGCCAGCCCTCTGGCCGAGTGGTTAAGTTCACGCGCTCCGCTTCGGCGGTCCAGGGTTTCGCGGGTTCAGATCCTGGGCGTGGACATGGCACCGCTCGTCAGGCCATGTTGAGGAGGCATCCCACATGCCATAACTAGAAGGACCCACAACTAAGATATACAACTATGTACCGGGGGGATTTGGGAGATAAAGCAGAAAGGAAAAAAAAAAAAGAAGATTGGCAACAGTTGTTAGCTCAGGTGCCAATCTTTAAAAAAAAAAAAATTAATTTTCAGAACACAGAGAAGCTGTATTGTTGTTGTTCCTGCTTTTTTAGATGCATCAGTCCCATGTCTAAATCCTAAAATTGCTTTTCTAATCATGGAGAATGTGAAGTAGGAGTGCAAGGAATTTTGTGGGAAAGGAGCTCCTAGTTTTAGTTAGTGTGAAAGGGATTTAAAAATTTTATGGCTATCTTGAAGGGTATTAATAGAAGAAGAAAAAAAATAACCAAAGACTTCCACATAAGATGTTTCCCTTTTGTTACTTTAAAAAAAATTGATATGTGTATGCACATCAATGACTCCTAGCTTTGTAGAAATTACTAGTTATGGCTTGTAAGTGTTTGCTCATATTTAGTACTAATTGTAACCATGGGCCCTCCAGGACCAGTTCACCTGACCCCATCTTATCAACAGAGTAATTAAGAGTGTCTTTTTTTCAGGAGCTGAGACCCCTTGTCCAGTACAAGCCAGTTGAGACCACCAACCCATCAAGTGGGCCTGCGCAAATGCTCAATAAATGACCTTTCTTTTTGAAGGGAAAGCTTTGCCCTGAGCTAACATCTGTTGCCAATCTTCCTCATTTTTTGGTTCTCCCCAAAGCCCCAGTGCATAGTTGTATATTCTAGTTATAAGTCTTTCTAATTCTTCTATGTGGGATGCAGCCACAGCATGGCTACTGACGGATGAGTGGTGTGGTTCTGCAACCAGGAACTGAACTTGGGCAGCCAAAGCAATGAGAGCACCAAAGTTTAACCACTAGGATGTCAGAGCTAGTTTAATAAGTGACCTTTTTGATGTCAAGGAGCTAAAAACTCTACCCTCAGACCATGGCAATGCTGCCATTTTCTGAACATAACCCTATGATGAGTCATGAAGCTTGACTACACTCGCACAGATCATCAACTACCTCATTTCTCCTTACCTCCAATAATCTGTCTCCACACTTCAAACCATTCTGCCCTTAAACCTATAAATTGTGCCCCAAGCCCTGGATTGGGGAGACAGATCTAAGGGTACATGCCCTTGTCTCCTTGCAGATCAATCTCACAAAATAAAGCTGATTTCTTTTGCCAAAAGCTAATGCCATAATAATTGGCTATTTTTATGGACATTAGGCAAGAGAACCCCAATTTTTGCAGAAATGTAATCAAGTATATTCTATATAAGTTCTATTTTTTAAAAAATTTTCACACCTAATCATTAAATTAGAGATATTAACTTATGGGAATATCATTTTTTTTACTCATCTTTTTTGTTAAACAATGTTTCTCTCATTTTGACTAAAAACTCCATTTTGGTTTTACTGTTCATGTATGCATTGAATTTAAAATTTGCTCTTTTATAATCAGATTGCATTGCAAGAGCCCCATACTTAGTGTGCTGTATGAATGATTCAGCAGAGCTTAATAGCTATAGTAATAATTTCTTATGATTCATGGGAAGGGGTAGCATTAGTAAACATTAGGGATAACTGTTAAGATTTTCTTTTTTTTATTGAGTAACGTTATTTATAATATTATATAGATTTCAGGTGTACATCATTATATTTTGACTTCTGTATGTACTACATCGTGTTTGCCACCAAAAGTCTACTTTCCATACAAGTCTGTACAAGTCCATCACCATGCAAATGTCCCCTTTATGCCCTTGACCCCTTTCCTCTCTGGTAACCACCATCTGTCCTCTGTATCTATGTGGTTATCTTCCACATATCTGGTATTTATCTTTCTTTGTCTGACTCATTTCTCTTAATATAATACCCTCAATGGTAATCCATGTTGTCACAAATTGCAAGATTTCATCTATTTTTATGGCTGAGTAGTATTCTATTATATATTTATACCACATCTTCTTTGTTCATTCATCTGTCGATGGGCACTTAGATTGTTTCCAAGTCTTGGTTATTGTGAATAATGCTGCAATGAACATAGGGTGCGTATATCTTTTCCAATTAATGTTTTCATGTTCCTTGGCTAAATACCCAGAAGTGGAATAGCTGGATCATATGATAATTCCATTTTTAATTTTTTGAGGAATCTCTGTGCTGTTTTCCATAGTGGCTGCACCAGTTTACATTCCCACCAGCAGTGTTTGAGGGTTCCCTTTTCTCCACATCCTCTCCAAAACTTATTTCTCAACTTTTAAATAATAGCCATTCTGATGGGTGTGAGATGATATTTCACTGTGGTTTTGATTTATATTTCCCTAATAATTAGTGATGTTGAACAAGAAAATTTTCTTTTAACATTGTACCCAAAGTATAACATGTTTTCAGATTCTTATGTTTACTTTTTTTTTTTTAAAGATTTTATTTTTTCCTTTGTCTCCCTAAAGCCCCCTGGTACATAGTTGTATATTCTTCGTTGTGGGTCCTTCTAGTTGTGGCATGTGGGACGCTGCCTCAGCGTGGCCCGATGAGCAGTGCCATGTCCGCGCCCAGGATTCGAACCAACGAAACCCTGGGCCGCCAAAGCGGAGTGGGTGAACTTAACCACTCGGCCACGGGGCCAGCCCCTCTTATGTTTACTTTTGAGCGTGAAATCTTTCTTGAGCCAATGAAGGTATCTATCCTAATGCATATGAAAGGTGCAATAATTTTTTGAACACTCATCCAAGTAATTTGATTCATAAGTGGCATCAAATTCATTCTGAAATGAACTGAAAGTAAATATTTATTCCTGAATTTTTCTATGGTGTGTTTGTTTCTACCTTTCCTAAGATTTACCTACTTAAAAAAGGAAATAAGTGAGGAGGTAGTTGAAGATCCTTTCTCATGGGAAGGATTTTTCAACAGGGAAGATTCTATTTCTTAAACTGTGAAATGCATAGAATGATTATAGGCGTGTCCTATTTCATATCTATTTTTCTGACTAATATGATCAAAGCCCAGTGTAATTATGCTTTTTAAAGTGGTAATTGATGTGTAGTTTCAACCTTATTGGGCCAAAAGAACAAGAATTTGGTTAGCCTTTAGAGTGTGAATATAGGTTTTCATTAAAAACATTTATAACTCCCTATATTCTCATTACCTAATTTTAACTTTCAAATTAATATCCCAAGTCATGAGATGAATCATTATTTCCAAAGGGATCTTAAAATACTATTAAGAATGTCATAAAATGTTTTGCCATTTTGCTGTCTCAGAGAACCATAAAATCTATGTTTCTGCATAAATGTGAAATTGGCAAACAGATTTATGAGGTCTTCATGCAGCACTGGCTTTGGGCCATCCTTAGCTCATGTGATTTGGGTCATATCACCTAAAAGGAGTTCATGATTGCTATGGTCTGAATGTATCACCCCAAAATTCATATGTTGAAACCTAACCCTCAAGGTGATGGTATTCCGGGTGGGGCCTTTGGGAGGTGATTAGGTCATGGGGGTGGAGTCCTCAAGAACAAGATTAGTAACCCTATAAAAAAGGCCCTAGAAAGATCCCTCACCACTTCCACCATATGAGTATGCAAGGAGAAGTCTTCAATCCATAAGAGGGTCATCACTTGACCATGTTGGCATACCGATCTTGGATTTCCAGCCTCTAGAACTGTGAGAAATAAATTTCTGTTGTTTATAAACTACCCAGTCTGTGGTATTTTGTTCTAGCAGCCCAAACCAACTAATACAGTGATATTGAGTGGGCTGGCCACACAGGCAAAGCTAATGACACCTTCTTAACTCTAAATTCTACATTCTGAATTCTGCAGAAGTGTTCTTTGGAAGATAGATCTTAAGGTCAACTACCAAATGTGGATATTTTCAAATTATATTCAAATTTGGAACACAGGCTTGCTTTTTTTTTCAAATTCTACCTCCATTTATATACATGCATTCATTCAATTAATATTTACTGAGCACCTATTGTATGTCCTAGGAAGTATGCTTGATAGTGAGGATACTTTGGTGACCAAGCTAGATCTAACCTGTGTCTTCATAGAGCTTAAACTCTGCAGAGGAAGACAAATGAATGTCAAATAATTAAACATTAATTTCAAGTGCAGTAAGTGCTACTGGAGAAGAACAGTTTTCATGAGTATATCTGACAGCAAGACCTGAATTTGATGAGTGCTTACAGAAAGCATTCCTGATGAAGTAGGTCTTTAGATTGGGACCAGAAAGATAAATACATTTCAGGCAGAGAGAGGGAGTATGCATGAAATCTTCGAGGTATGCAGTGTGTATTTTACGCACACTATTCATGCTACAAACCGGATGTGAAGAAAAATGTAATATTTTATATATTTCATCATTATTTTTGTCTTCTTTGTGAAGATCTGATTGTGTCAGTCCGAGTTCAGCCAGAGAAACAGAAATAGTAGGCGATATGAATTAAGAGATTTATTGCAAGTAATTGGCTAATACAATTGTGGGGCAAGTCCATAGATGAATCCATAGGGCAGGCTCGAACCCTCTGCAGGAGCTAAAGCTGCTGTCCAAAGGCAGAATTTCCCTCACCTCTGCTTTGGGACCTATCAGCTGAAAGACCCACCCAAAATATCTAGGATAATCTCCCTTACTTATAGCCTGCTGACTGTGGGTTTTAATCATATCCACAAAATACCTTCAGAGCAACACCTAGGTTAGTGTTTGATTGAATAATTGAGACTCTAACTTAGCTGAGTTGATGCGTAAAACTGACCATCACACCAATACAATTTACATTTGTCCAATTTGAACATGAAATAGTCCTTTTAGGTAAACCTCAGGCTCTCACTTAGATAAAATTGTGCTCCTCAAACTACCTCCCTCTCAACCTATGTCTGTCTCTATGATGGCATCCAGGTGTCTGGGGTGAGTGTTGTAGGAAGGTTGTGCTATATGCGGTCTGGGGTCACAGGAGAGGTGGAAGGCTCCTTCTCATGCTGGTCCTTGTGTGTGTGTGTATACCAGCTGGTGTTTGTGGCCTCCCACTTCCTGTCCCTGTTCTACCTGGATGATGCATGCTCTTCTGTCCTGTACGTTGGTTCTGGCCAGTGTTTCTGGAGCCCCCTCAGTGGCTAGTAATGTAGACCACTCAACCTTGTTTTACCCTTGATTTTTCCCCTGGCCTGGGAGTTTCCACAGTCCCTCACTCACTAGAAGGGCTCAATGGTAAACCCACTGGTTCTCATCCACTTCACATGGGAAGCAGCTTCAAATGCAGTGTCAAGGCTATCCGCTGCCTGACAGGACTGCACCACCACCTTGATCTCTCTGCTCCCTCACTCACAAAGCAGATCCAGCAGGTGGCATCCTCCGTGACCTCTTTCAGGCAGATGATACGCTATGGTCAGTGCTACCCTAGCAGAGCCACTGAGCATGTCTTTGGTTTTTCTTTTTATTTTTTTTCTTCCCAGAATTCCCCAGGGTTAAAAAGGGGTGGGCTTTCTTTTCTTTTTGCAGAACTCTACCTGTGTGGCCTGCAAGCCTAATGCTTTACTGTTTTTTGAAAGTCAGTTTACATATCAATCATGTTGTCCTCACCTGGCATAGATTGAGGAGAAGGGACTTCTTTTCTTCTGCCAGCGAACTGTTTATTAGCGAAAGTTAAGGGGGTGGGGGTGGTATGTATTTGGGGCATGGGAGGGAGGGAGATGCCTTCTTTAAGCTTTGCTTAGAGCCCCAGAATTTAAATGTCAACTCTAGATAGAAATAATTAGATTTTAAAATGGCTTCTTACGGTCGTAAAAACTCCTACACCAGCACAAATGAAGTGTTTCTGCCAGTGGTGTGGTTGGATTCCTAAGGATCCATTTATCTTTTCTTAACCCATCCCCACGTTTAACCAGAGGCATATTCAGCACGAGTTATTGAAGAGAGGGGTTCAGTTTGAGGCCAAGAAGTAAGTTCATTTATTCAACAAATATTTATTGAATGAATCTAGGCACAGCCTGTAATATGAAATCTCACTCTTAGTTTATAATTGGCTCATTAGCCATTACAAAGATTTATTCTTTGAAGAATATAGATAGATGAAAAAATAGAATTTCACGTATTTTGTGATCTTTTGGAACAGAGGCAGGGCCAACTCCATGGGTGTGCTTAGAAGGGTCCACACTTGGTTTAATTCTCTGCTGTTGCCATCTTAAAATTCTTTATTTTTTTTCTCCCCAAGGCCCCAGTACATAGTTATATATCCTAGTTGTAAGGCCTTCTTAGTACTTCTATGTGGGACGCTGCCACAGCATGGCTTGATGAGTGGTGTGCAGGTCTGTGCCCAAGATCTGAACTGGGGAACCTCGTGCCACCAAAGCAGAGCCCACAAACTTAACCACTATGCTACCAAGCCAGCCCCTTTTAATGATTTTTGAACAAATGTGTAGTTTCATTTTGTGCTGGGCCCAGCAGATTGTGTAGACAGTCATGAGCAGAGGGATTTGCCTTCAATCCTGCCTTCACTTACTGGAACTTAGGCAAGTTACTTAACAAATCTAGACCTCATGGCCTCATCTGTAAAATGGGGATATACCATAGCCTACATAGGATTGCTGAGAAGATAAATGAGGTGTGTGAGTGGAGTAGTTAGAGCATTGCTCAGCAATTAGCAAGCATGTAGTAAATGTCGGCAGCTGTGACTGCTGTGTTACTAATACATAAATGAATGTGTTTTGGAGCCAAACTATTTTTTAAGCCTGAACATCCTACTAAAGTAGAAAATAAATTTCACTATTCTAAAATAAAACAATCTAAAGTCATTAGAGAAAATTCCAAGGTATTACCCAAACACTGCCAACCCCTTTGTTTTACTAGTCACAGATTAATTTTCTTACAGCAAGTAGACAGGATTTCTTTTCCCATAAATTTAAATTAAATTTGAAGTATTTTTTCTTACATCTTTAAGATTACTAAATAGTATGATTTTCTAAAGGAGAGGTAGCAGGCTCTGATGTTATGCCCCATTGGCACTGGTTTGTTGTTCGGAACTTGACAATTTAGCTTGTATTTTAAGGAATTAATATTTGGTATAGATTTATAAATAAATTAAGTAACATAAACTCTAGTGAATAAAAAGGATGGAGCTGGTGGACAAATGAGAGTGGTGGATTAGGAGGAAGCAATAGAAGTAATACAGTAATGTCATATGCAAACATGTATAACCAACCATGTTTGAGAAAGGATTGGAAACCGAATACCTCAATGATTTGACACACTAGGGGAATGGATAAATGGACTTTTCTCATAACTGATGCTTAAGCACTTAAACTTATAATGGTTGCTTTAACATATTTTAATGGAAATTACTGTTTCTGTGGAAATCTTAAGCGTTACAGGCATCTAATTCAGAAAATAGAATGTACTAAGTGTTGTATACCTTTTATGAATAACTCCAAGTCATCACTGACTATCATGCCATCAGTGCTTTCTCTTTGGAACTTTAAAAGGGCACAGGAATTCCTTACTTCTTTCAAGGAATGTCCCCAAGCCCCTGCCGAATGCTGGCTGGTGCTTATTTGTTGCATTTGTTGGCTCCACCTCTGTTTTCCAATGACCCTTTAATTGATGTGGGTAGATCTGTTTCTACTGCTTCCCCCTTTCTCAGGATTTTTAAAAACATATTTGATTCTAGCCAGTCTCTTTATGTGGTAAGAATTAAGAAATCTGTAAAGACTGAGCAGCAGTACCTCAGACTTCTCATACCATATGGTACCCTAAGCAGTACAGAAATCTAGTCCCAGAGAGATCAGAAGTAGGCAGAAGGACAGAGAGGAAAGAGAGAAGAGACGAAGAGAGTGTGCCCAGATTCCTGAAGGCTTTCTGGCTTCTGTTTCTAGAACGTTGTGAGGTCCTGCTTCCTTTGAGATTCTTTAAGTATCTCATTATCTTTTAAGTAATCCCAAAACTGTAGACAAATGTAGCGTGAATTTACATTCTTTTACTTGTGAAGAAAGGCATCTTAAATATGATTGTGTCTATATTAGACTTGGGAGCAGTTACTATTCAATAGTAACTCATTGGAATTTGCCTTTCACTAACACTAGATCTTTTTCTTTATTTTTAACCCAAATTGAGGACTTTATGTTTAGCTGTGTTGAATTGCATTATTACTGAGGTAATACATTTGAAGATCATAATTGTCTAGGTAAGAGATGAGGCAGGCCTTTGTTAGTGTTAGGGCGCTAACAGGGATGCTGGGGAAAGTATGAAGCATAGGATGATGCTAGGAGGAGGCTTGATAGGACTTGGTGTTGACTGAATATGATGAGATGAATGAGACGTTGAGTCCTTGGGAGGACTTACAAATGAAAGAGTAGAGTTTGGGGTCGTTCACTAGGATAGAACGTACACAAGGTGGTGAACAGGATGATGTGTTCCTTTCTGTTGAAAGGAACATGTTAAAATGTTCATGTTGAGCTTGCTTCACTTGTAAAAGGGAGGTATATAAGCCTGGAGCTCAGGAGAAGACGCAAAGGATAGTTAAAAAATCCAATCCAAGAGTTACCCGTTTTTAAGTGATAGTTCACTCAATGGTGGTGAAAGAGACTACTCAACAAAAGTGTCTAGTGTGAGAAGAGAACCTTGGAGATGGAATACTGAGGAACACAAACCAGCGGAAGTAGAGGTTGAACTGCTGAGATAATGGAGAAGCAGCAGCCTGAGAGGCACGAAGGGAAGCAGGAAAAGGGAGTGTCAGAAAAGACAATGAAGAGATCGCTCTGAGAAGGAAGGAATGGTCAACGGTGTCAACTGACAGTGGAAAGTCAAGCAGTATGAGGAGTGATATATGCCCACAAGTTTTGATTACTCAGAGGCAATTGCTGACTTTAGGTACAGTACTATCAGTGGATTGGTGGGAGGAAGGCCAGATTACAGTAGATTGAGAAGAATGGACAGTATGGAGGCACACATCATATATTACCCCTTCAGAAACTGAACTGAGAATTGAAGGAGAGGATTTATAGATACAAGAGGATGAATGGGTGAAGGGAAAGCTTTTTAGCAATAGAGATTGCATGCTCTGATACTGAAGGAGAAGGAAAGCTAAGAGGTATGAAAAGGGGGACTAACTGATGGAGAGAGAGAGAGAGAAAAATAACAAGTTCTAGAGGTCCAGTGTCTGGATTGACTTCTGGTAAAAGTTTAAGACAGATACTTTTATGTCAGTGGGGAGGGGTGCAGCATGGATGGGTGATGGGAGATAGAGATGTACTTTTTTTCCAACCCACTGGTGATATTTCCTTCCGTGAGGAGGGAATACTTATGAGAGGAACATTGCTGCTTTCCACCTTTTCACTGGCTACTCCCCTACGGGAAGAGGGAGGCATTGAGTAAATTTGTGAATTTGGAAAAACTGGGTGTTCGCAGCTTACTCTTTATCTTTCCTTCTTATTGTTAGTTCTCTTTTTCTCCATTACTGTTGTGACTGGGCTGGTAAGACTGCTTAGTTTTGGTTTTCAATATGAAGACCTTTGTTCCACTCTCACACGTTAGCCCTAGTCTCCAATGTTAGCTTCTACAATAAGAAAGATGACATTTTGGGACTTCATTGACTTCTCTCTTATTTTTCAGTTAGCTCAGAATTCAGACAGAAAAAAATCATCTCTTCTTCTTCGTGCCCCTTATTGATTTTCAGCAAACTTTTCTTCTAAAATATGTGGAAAGTGGTTGACAATTGGAGATAAAAATATCTTCCATAAGTATGCAAAGCGAAGTTAAGAGTCTAGACCTTTTGACTTCCTGTAGGAGACAAAGACAAATGCTAGAAGGGGTCAGGAATGGAGTAGAATCTGAAGAGAGAATTGAATGTGGGCACCTGGAAAGTGCGCTGATTGGTATTTTTCATCCACTTGAGATGAGAATTTATTAAAATAGTTTTCTCTTTTATTCTTCATCAAGATTGACTAAGGTTGTGAGATAAGAATTCTTTTTCAGTCACATTCTTTGTTAGATTTTTGGCCCTGGATTTTAACCATCTATCTTTTTTAAAACTTTTTCCGAAGTTGTTACATATCTAAATATTCTAGTATTTCTGTCTTTACTGTTATTAGCTCCAGGGTGGCTCGATCACTTCTCTGACAAGCTCTTTACCCAGAACATCTTTTAATTTTGAAAAGATTTCAGTCCAAAACAACAGTTCCCCAACTTAGCTCGTCTCCCTTCGGAGCAAATGAAATTTAAACTTAGTTAAGAATAACATTCAATTCAGTAAAGCTACTTTGGATGCCTGTTTGGTGAAAGGCAGTCTGGTAACAGTTATTTACATTGGTGGTGTCAGATATATCAGATCTTTTCTGAATGGTGGTGCTGACCCAGGAAGTCTTTGGCCTTCCTTTTGTGTCCTGTGAGTACATGGGAAAAAGAGTCCCAAAGCCTAAGGACAGTAGCCAGTGTATAGCAAAGGCTTATTTTATTAGAGAAATGTCTTTTAAAACTTTAATTCCGAAGAGAATCTCCCCTGGGTTGAGACACCTGTGTGTGAGCAGCATTTGCAGTTGAGAAGAGGCAAGAACAGTGTTAACATATTAAATAATCAACTTTTCTTTTTCCTAAATAGATCTCTGACATAAGATGTTCTGTGCCATTGTACATTTATCCCTTTTTTGGTGGTATAATTTAAAACAATAAGATTCACAGATCTTAAGTGTAGTTTGATGAGTTTGAGAAATGTATACATCCATGCAACCAACACCCAGTCAGGATACAGAGTGTTGCCATCTTTCCAATTTACCCCGCTCTCCCTCAGATGCAACGACTCCTCTAATTTCTTTCTTCATAGAATGGTTTTGTTTGTCCCTGAACATTTCAACGGTGACTTATGCAGTAGTTGTGCTTTTACATCTGGATTCTCCTACGCGTAATGTTTTTGAGATTCATCCATTTACTGTGCTCAGAAGCTTGTTCCTTTTTATTGCTGAACGGTGTTCTGTTATATGAATATGTTACAGTCCTCGATCCCGTCTCGTGTTGATGGATGTCTGGGTTGTTTCTGCTTTTAGGTTATTATGAATAAGATTACCATGGACAGTGGTGAATAATATTTTGGGAAACATATTTTTATTTATTTTGAGTAAATACATAGGAGTGGAATTAATGACCGATAAGGTGGGTGTATGTATCATTTTAAAAGAAACTGCTTCATGATTTTCCACAGATATTGAACAGTTCTTTGCTTCCACTAGTAATATCTGAGTAGTCTCATTGCCCTGCATTCTCTACCACAATAAATGCTGTTACTCTTTTTAATTTTAGCCATTCTAATGGAGTGAAGTGATATCTTGTTGTGGTTTTAATGTACATCTCCCTGATGACTATGATGAGTGTGTTTTCATGTGTTTATTAGCATTCCAATATACTCTTTTCTGAGGTGTCTGTCAAGTCTTTTGCCCTTTTTTAACTTGCTTATTTGATCATCATTATTGCTATCATCGTTATTATTATCATTATTTGTGACTATTATTTAGATAATCTGGATACAAGTATATGATTTATGTATTGCAAATATTTTCTCATTTTGTGGTTTGCCTTTCATTTTCTTAATGGTGTCTTTGTTTTCTTAAATTTTTTTTGAGGAAGATTAGCTCTGAGCTAACATCTGCTGCCAATCCTCTTTTTGCTGAGGAAGACTGGCCCTGAGCTAACATCCATGCCCATCATCCTCTACTTTATATGTAGGATGCCTGTCACAGCATGGCTTGACAAGCAGTGCCATGTCTGCACCTGGGATCGGAACTGGTGAACCCCGGGCCACCAAAGCAGAACGTTCGAACTTAACTGCTGTGCCACCAGGCCAGCCCCTTTTTAATGGTGCCTTTGATAAGCGAAAGTTTTAAGTTTGATGAAGTCAGATTTATTATATATAAATTTTTTATGATTTATTTTTTCCTGTGTGTCTAAAAAAATCTTTTCCTAACTGGTCACAAAGGTATTTTATGTTTTCTTCAATGAGCTTTATAGTTTGGCTTTTTCCTTTAGGTTTGTAATCCAGACCTAATTGACTAAGTTAATTTTTGCATATGGCCTGAGGTATGAATTGAGATTCAATTTATTCCATAAGCTATACATTTAATCTGGCAAAATATGTTAGGAAAGACTTTCCTTTGCTCATTGAGTTCCATTGACGCCTTAGTCAAAAAACAATTTGTCACTTACAGATTCTTTACTCTCTTCCATTGATCAATTTGTCTGTCCTTAGTCAGTACCAGACTGCCATAATTATCTTAGTCTTATAGTAAATCTTAAAATCAGACCATGTTAATTCTCTAATTTCATTATTCCTTTTCAAGATTCTGAAGCTAGAATTTTTAATTAGAATTATTTTTTACTTATTTAGAGCCTCCTATTCTTTCTATGCCCTCATTGAAAAATGACTGTTTTCTGAATGGATTATTAAAGAAATACAATATGGAAATATGCATGCATCTTTTCACCATGCTTCCTGGAAGCAATGTGTGGCATGTCATGAAATTTGTCAAATGTCTCAGAGAAATTCTTTTGTGCAGTGAAACAGGTTTCCTGACACGTGTGCCATCTGCTGATCGATGTTGCCAACTGCATCATATGATGATGAGCTCTGCTTCCTTTCCTCTCTTTGTTCATTCAGCGTCTTCAATAATGGATTCTCCAGCCCAATCTTTAACATATTCCTAACACACATACACACAAATATACATGCTATTGTTTCTAAATCTCATTTCTATCTTTGCTCGCTATCTACTTTTATCCTTCCTACCCAATTACCAAGTTTAACATTTTTTCCCTCCCCAAGAGCCTTTTAGAATGGCCCTAAAGATTCAGATCTCCACTGAGTAAGCCTCAGAGAACTCTAAGAATGGCTTTTTGTCAGGGCATTGCTAATCTGTTTCAAACTTCATTAAAGATAATTAGTTTCTGTGTTTTTTAACTATGTAGTTTCTAAGCCTAATGGGGAATAAGATCCATTAACAACTTTCAAAATTGTTTTTATACATAATAACTTGTAAATAGAAAAATTTAAACACATTGAATATATTTTGCTTCCCTATGCTCTTGCCAATTAGGGTGCTTAAGAAACTTGGGGAAACTTTGGAAATGTTTACTATGGGTATGGAGCTATTATTAGCCAGCATAGTAGTGTCTTTTTAGCATTGCCAGCTAAACATAAATGTGGGCTTTTTGAAAGTTGATATTTAATTGGAGAGAGATTGATTGATCTAGCTGTCTAGATGTGAAATCCTTCTTCCTCCATCAGGCCTGATCTTAAGGGTCCTGATGTGTGAATACCAGAGCTACCATAATGATTAAGCTTAGCTATTGTGAATATTAAGGACTGTTTTTTGTGTTAAAATCAGAGACTTTATTCTAAAGTTGGTTTTGTAGCTTGGCTCTTTTTAACAAATTTGTTTTATATCTTTTACTTATATGTAATATTTGAATAATCAGACTTTGATTTTTAAGGTTATTTTAAGCCCCCAAATCAATGATGAGTTCATATATAGCATCCCTGAGTGCTGAGTATTTCCATGTATTACTTCATTTTATTAGTATCCCCATTTATAGACAGTAACACTGCTTAGGTGGCTGAAGTAACTTATCCCAGATCATAAGTACATGGTGCAGTGAAGCCAGTATTTTAACCAGCTCCATCTGACTTCATAACAAGCTCTTAATACACATTACTGCCTATTTCTGTATTATAAACATTTACTCTCTTAACACAGCTTTCCATATAAAAGCTCTGATGAAGTTTTCAAATCTCAGTTCTTTTCTAATTAAGATTTATGTTGTAATATACAAATGTAGAATTGTAGAAAATTTTTAAAAGAACAAACTAATTGTGTGTACATGTCCAAAATGCAATGCTGCCTCTTAGTGGGGTCTTTTTTCCATAACAGTCTTTGCATCTTCACTATTCCATTAGCCATTCTGCATCTTATATTAACTAAACTCATAATTTCCTGAAAGTATTAGCACATGCACATTTGGGTCGAGTTACAAAATTTTCTTTTTATTTTTTCCAGTTTTATTGAGATACAATTGACATATAACATTGTATAGGTTTAACATATACAATATAATGATTTGATATATGAACAAAATTTGATTTTTCTTACTAATGTTTTCTGATGGCTTATTTCTGGTCAGCCCAGTTCTCTCCTTCCCCAGCACCAGGCTGGATGAACATGAGCAGCTAATGTGCACTGTTCTCTTTTTTTCTATGACAGATAATCAGTTAAAAACCGAAAGAAGTGGCCTGCTGCATTTTATTATCTTAGGTCTGATAGTTGATTTTTATTAGGAATGTTCTTCCTTTTTTGGATACTCTATGTATTCACATGTGAGAATGGATGAGTGTGTGTGTACAGATGGAAGAAAGCTGTGTCAGAGCCCATATTATCAGTGAGCCCTTAAGTGTACCCTTTATCCTTCCGCCTCTGGGTCCACCCCAAACTCATTTCTGAGAATCCAGGATCTAAAAACACTTCAAATGCCTGAATCTGTGGACAATTTAGAGTTTGGAAATGGACCCAGGAAATGCCTAGACATAATAAAAGAAACTTAATTGATCATTTTGCCAGAGTTTCAAATGGACTATTTAGTTGCCCAATGGCAGGCCAAGTATGAGCAAAAAAGAACAGCATATGGAAGCATTCTAGCATAGTAAAAAGGAGAAAACCATGAGAAAAACTGGATTCTTAGCCTCTACCACTGAACGGCGGTATGAATTTAGATAAGTTCGTGATTATAAGCTATTTTGAGGAATAGGGCAGAATCTTACACATCGCCTTATTGTGTAATAACAACTTTTTAAAACGTCAATATATCACCTAGGGTTTCCAACCTTTTTGACCAGTAGTCCCTCAAAATATTTTTGTTAACAATGTTCTCTAGTCTACATCTTAGTTTTTCATTGTATCTTCATAAGGATAAAATTTTCAGCATATTATAAATATTGATTTTACACAAAACAGTTATGTCTCACTTTTAATTGTATCCAGTGGAATATAAATATCATAGCAAATTGAAACCCACTGATACCTGCTTAAATAGTATATGTACAAGCTCAGTTTTAACAGATGGAAATTTTAAGTTGTCATGTTTTCTTCTTGAAATTTTCCTTCCAGGCTACTTCCCCCACACAATTATTATCAGTCCACAAAATTTCAGAACAACATAAATATATTTAAAATTTTTAGCATTGCTAAAAATGTATATGAAACACATTTCTTTTTTTGTTTTTTTTTTTGAGGAAGATTAGCCCTGAGCTAACTGCTGCCAATCCTCCTCTTTTTACTGAAGAATGCTAGCCTTGAGCTAACATCCATGCCCATCTTTCTCCACTTTATATGTGGGACGCCTACCACAGCATGGCTTGCCAAGCTGTGCCATGTCCGCACCCGGGATCCGAACCTGCGAACCCCGGACCACCGAAGTGGAGTGTGGGAACTTAACCGCTGCGCCACCTGGTGGCCGCTGAAACACATTTCTTAATGAGATGAAGAGATGGTGCAAATGGTGTTTGATTAAGGAGTACTCAGGCGCTTCCTCGTGAAGACCGCCCTTGACCCCTAGATTAGGCTGGACTTGCTTTCTGTATGGGCTGACTGTAGCCGGTGCTTCTTTCTTTCTTTTTGTGTTTTGAGTGGTTATCAAAAATTCTTTTTTAATAAACACTTCTCTCAGAATCCTAATGTACAGAACAAGTAAGCAGAGTCCATTTTGATAGAAGGAGGAGCTGGGTATTTCCCCACATACCCTCCTCCAATTTTTGCCTTTCTCCTTGTCAACACCCCACCACAATCATCCTGCCCCTGAAAGATCTCTCTGGAACCCTAAGAAAGAGAAAGTCAATGAAATCGGGCTGTGTGGGCATGGGGGAAAGGAAGGTTGCGGCTAACTGCTCTGAGCAGTGTGCTACATAATCAATAAGGAGTGAATGAAAGGATTTCTAAGTCGTGAGAAGCCAACTGAAATTGGAAAATCTGAATTATCAGTGGGCCAAATTTACATGTTCCATAACTTTCTCCGAAAGAGCTCAGCTGAAATCAGGCTAATAAGATGTGGATAATGGGAGTAATCCAGGATTTGAAACTGGAGTAGCAGAAGGGTTAAGGAGGTGATTGAGAGCATTATTAAGGACCTTATCAACAGGATTCAATATGGAAGATCTCAACACACTCAGCAGACTATTTCCAAGTATTAACAAGTCTAAAAAAAATAACATTTCCTGCTGAAACTGCTGCTTTTTTTCCAAGCAAAATATGTTATTCTCATGTCTCGAACATCTGCTGCTAGGAAAAAAAATCTCAGAAAGCTCAACGTTATGTACCAGTGCTCAAGTCAAAGCAGCCCTGAAATCACAGAGTGAATCAAGATGAGCTCATCTGAGGTTCTGTTTCAGAACATTATCTAATCTTCTACCAATGGTTGAAATGCAATGAAAATTGTAAACCAAAATTATCAACCTCTTTCAAAGCCATACCCTATCTAGTCTGAGGTGTATAACCAATACAAGAGAGCCCACATTTCTCCAGGGAGTGGCTTTTATGTTGGATGTTTCAGGAAGGTGGGTTAAGATGTCTGTGAACTCGAAACTTTTAAGGGACTAGCAGATGGTGGTTGTCTTAGCAACTGTAGCAGTGCACTATACTTAGATGTTTTTCTATGAGAGCCGATTGTAGAAACACTATCCTGGTTTCCAGATACAGTAAAAAGGAAAAATGAATAGGAACCTAAACTGAGGTAAGGGTTTGTCATAAAGGTAACAATTCCAAATGCCCACTGCCAAAGTAGAATTTCATTTTTAGCTATTTTTATTTAAGATAATAATTAAAATAGAGAGTCAACATTGTAACTAATGCATCTATTTTCCACTACTAGAATTTTATGATAAATTGAGTATTTTAATATTTTCAGACATCATGGTAGGACAATATTGCCAAGTCAGCAATCGGATTTTGGAGTGTTAAATATTACTTGCAAACCCAAGCTCCAAGACTGATAGTCATATCAAAAATGAATATGATCATAAGTAGTTTTTTCCCGTTTGCCATTCTGAAATAAAATTGAATAATCACTAACATTGACCTGTTTTTTTCCCCTCTCATGGGTAAGCGGTCCTTATGCTCTAGTGTATATTAACATTCAGTTTTATCAGTTTCTTCAGGGACCATTTGTATCTGAATAATATATGGTGCTTGATAAAATGCAGATTTTCAGGTGCCTTCCTCCAGCCTTCTGATTCAGTGGAGCTGAATAGTCTCAGTTTCACAAGTTATTCTGATGCAGATGGTTCCCTCACAACACTTGAGAAACAAGCTGTCTCAGCTTGATGCCCCAGGGAGGACTTGGGTCACTTTGACAAATGAGAGACTCCAAAGGAGGCAGATAAATTTAGTGTTGATCGTGTGAGACTTGGAACATAAAAGCACAACTAAAATTTCTTGAAAATCCATTGTTTAGAAAGGAAAATGTTTAGTTGTCATTACCAACAAGGTAATTAAAATGAAATAAATCGTTTAAAATGTTTTGTACTTTGTAAACATCATTCTAATATAAATATATTTTGAATTCCTAAAACTTACATTTCTATTTCTGTCTGTTGTCAAAGGCATTCTTATCTCATCTCTGCTGTATGTGGGGCAATATGGGGCACTGGGAAGAGCTTGGGTTAGGCAGTCAGATAGCTATGCATTCCATTCTTAACTCTGCCATATAATACAAGGGTATGAGGAAAGTTATTTAACTTTCTAGAGCTTCAGTTTTCTCCTCTGTTAAAGTGATGATTATGCTAACTACAACCCTGGATGGTTGTGAATAATAAATAATAAATATATATGTGGTGTCTAGAATCATATTCACTCGAAAATTGCCTCTTTTTCCTCCCTTCCCCAAATAAAAAGGAGTACTTATTCAGTGTGAACAGTTTTCTGAGTTTATAGTTCAGTAGTTTGGAATGTTAAAATTAAAGCCAAAGTCTTAAACCACCCCTAAATATTAGCAATAAATTGCGTTCTACATTTGTTTTCTTTCATATAGTTTTTATTATATCCATTATTTTCCTTACGTTAGTCTTCCAGTTCTAAGCCAAACTAAATAACATTATTTTTATATTGATAATAGAATTATTAAAAGAAATAAAGATTCCGGATGAAATGATAGCAGAAAAATATTATTGAATCACAGTTGTCTCATAGACAGACAAGAAGTAAACAAAATTTCAGGGAGCTAGGACAGGATCAATCCAGTACTCTTTGATTACCTAGCACCTGCAACATTGCTTGGTACACATTGGAGTGAATAGTCAATCAAGTCTTGGTAAATGACAAATGAAATCAAATTAAATGGAAACCTCAATTTAACAAAGTAGAAAGTTGGCTACTGTCATGCATGTGCTAAAAGGAAGCAAATAATACTATCCTGATAAGGATTGTGTGAGTGCATATCTTTCCTATCACGTCTTTTTTGAGAGTCAAGAACGTTTAAAATAGCACTTACAAATACAAAATTACAATTTTGAAGTAAATTTAAAACAATAGCAGAGGAAACCAAATAATTAAAAATCAAAAGATAGGGCAGCAGGTGTCAAAGCTGGTCAGACGAGATTTGACTATTCTAGAGAAAGTTCTTTTAGAGCCATTAACAACTCAATTCTTGTCATGAGTCATGGCTTTAGAATTCAGTTAGGGTACAACACGCCCTTGTAAATGGCATCCTTTATTTCTGCTTGGTTCATTTGAACCTGAATCTTTAATAGTTTAGGTATCACAGCAGCAACTCACCTCTATAGAAGGTTGAATAGTGCTCTTTCCTGAGAGGAAGTGCCTACAAAACCGGTAAGATGCAATATTTAGGGCACCATCGTGAAACTGAAAGTGATTCTTCAAAACAATAAAAAATTCCGTCTCGCAATTTTAATTAAAAATCTTGTGATATCTATGTTTTAATTTATTTTTAATTTGTTAATATGACTTTATATGAATGACCAGACATTAATGATAATGATCCTTTATAACAAATGTCATTTTCCCTCTTTGAATTTAATTTAATGTTGGACTATTATTAAGGTGTATCTTACTACTACTGTTTTCATTTTGTGTGTGTGTGTGAGGAACATTCACCCTGAACTAACATCCACTGCCAATCTTCCACTTTTTTCGCTTGAGGAAGATTAGTCCTGAGCTAACATCTGTTCCACTTTTCCTCTATTTTATATGTGAGATGTCTCCACAGCATGGCTGATGAGTGGAGTAGGGCTGCACCTGGGATCTGAACCCTGGCCGCCAAAGTGGAGTGCATGGAAATTTAACCACTAGGCCATGGGGCTGGCCCCTTGCTATTTTCGTTTTTGAGTGATTTCTCTATACTAGGCAATGCTGTGAGGTTGGTATCATTGTATCTTCATTTGTATATGAGATCTTTGGGGCTCAGAAAGTAATTTGCCCCACGTCATACAGCTGGTAAATGGAGGATCTGGGATTTGAACTCAGCTATGTCAGAATCCAAAGCACTTAAGTCCTTACCTATATCACTTTTCTGTGTCAAAATTTAATAAGTAGGAATACACACACACACGCACACACACATATATATAAAACTCTAAGTTCATTTAAAGATAAGGGCTATACTTTTACATTGTGGTGTCACCTTTAGCAATGATGTCAAATGCTTATCCATGGATGCGAAATGTTACTCTGTATTTGTATAAAGCTCCCTTGGGTGATTCTAGTATACAAACTAGTTGTGAAATTCCTATGCCTAAGATTGTGTCTCAATAAACATTGGAATATATAAATGAAAGAAATAAGAATAGGAGTACTGAGAGTATTATGAAATATATCTGTTTATACAGTGAGTATATTATTTTATGTTGGGAGGCAATGATTATATTTTAATATTACATGAGGAATACATAATGAACTATTTTACAGTTATGGTTGTCCTCTATAAGGACTTATTTTGAATATAGCTATTTTGAATGGGAAATAGACCAGAACTCAAACAACTTGGGTCAAAGGCCTAGTCCATCATTTAATAGCTCCATGGCGTAAAGTAAATCATCGTCTGTGTAACTCTTAGTGTGCCAAATTTTTAATAGGGAAACAACATTACCAATCCTTACAGGATTGCAGTAAGGATCAAATGAATTTGTCGAAGCACTTTATTGAGCATGATGTACTGTACACTTTGGATCTGGCACTGCGTACAACTCCTGGTGGGTCCAACAGACCCTTCCCATCACTGTCCAGCATGATTACTTAGTGATAGTTCTGAGCTACAGTCAGTACTTAGAACAAAGATGCATGTTTAGCTATTTATATAAAGCTATGGTAATTATATTTCACTAGCTCATTCAGCCGTTTGTTTTTGTTTGTTTGTTTTTGAGCGATATCATGGTACAAGAGATATAATGTGCAAAAATATAGAATTTTTTAAAAAGACAAGAATATATATATGGCCTTATAGAGCTTAATAGTCTATTGGGAGAGACAGATGTTAATCAAGGAATCACAGAAATTATAACTCTGATAAGGTTGTAATGGAGAGGCACAGAATTTTAAGAACATAACAGGGAGATCTGACCTAATCTGAGATGTCAGCAAAGGCTTCTCTTAGCAAGTTGTGTCTGAGTGTGAGTTAAAATCTGAAGAATAGGAATTGACTAGGCACAAATGAGGGCAGAAAATTGGAGACGTTTTTGTTAGAGGAGCAGCATGTACAAAGCCCCTCCAAACAATAGAAAGAAAGCCAGTGTCCAGAGCACAGAGAAGAAGAGAGAGAGTAAGGAGAGGCTGTCAGGCCAAGCCATGTAGAGTCCTGTGGTGTGACTTCTAGATCCCTATATCCCATGAGCAAGTACCACTATGCCAGTGTCTCAACCCAGGAGCTCAAATACCAGGTCATGATAAAATCTTGTCATCCTTTCCATCTACAAACCTGTGTACCTCATAATCTAGTCTGTAACCTAGAAATCACCTGGACTAACATCATTATCTAGCATCAGTTGAATGACTGCTTTGTGAAGCTGCCATTCATGCTAGCCATGGAATCATTCCTAGGTGGAGATTCCTTTATTGACAACCTGTTACTTATTATGGCTTCTAGTTATTTGCTGGGGACTCTGGGAACTCCTGTTAGAATTAGCCCTTCAAGCTGTATTGGTGTAATCTTGGGGCTGAACAAGTTATTTCACTAGTTCTTTTGACATGGAGCAACACCTGTTGCCATCTGCCATACTTGATTGGCCTTGAGGACACCAGGTTCATAACCTTCTTGTCCTGGTAATTATGCCCACAAAAATTACCCACTTTCTCTCTTGCTCTGGACTTTCACTCTTCTCTCAAAAAGCCATTATGCCCTATGACTTTCTGGACCACAGAAGTCAGTTCAGTTTCTTTTTCTGTGTGCCGTTTTAATGTCCTGCAAATAAGAGGGCACCTGCCTCTTCTTACAGTCCTTAATCCCAGCTGACACCATCTTCTTACAGGATAGGCAAGAAATACTTAGGATGCCATGTCTCTTATCGGTAGAATAACTGGGACACCTTGTAGGTTCCTGGGGTTTTGCTACAGCAATGCAATCTCCTACTCCAGCCTTAATATCAAGCTTTATATAGTACCTATGATCTCTATTCCTATATATTTCTGTTTTCTCTTCTATAATCCTAGTATCTACAGTAGAATTTTGTGATTCAATGTCATCATGGCCAATATTTTCTACCCCAGGGATGATTATAAAAGGAGTCTCTTTTTCCTTTGAAGCTATAATCTATCACACACACAAACCTTCACAACTGATTTCAGTGTCCAGACCATGTTTTGACAGATGAAAGCCAACTACCAGAATATTTTTCACATGAATGGTCTGTCCTTGTGGTACCTTCAGTTTACCTATCTCTCCTAGATACTTAATATTGTTAAAGAAAAAATTACTCTGATGCTTGTTAAAATGGTAAGGAAGACTTTATTCAGGACTATTGCAACAGGTGTCAAGACTCGAAACAGGAGAGAGAGATAGGGCTCAACTTTGAATACAGCAAGGAGAAGTGGGGATTTATAAGCAAGCAGCAGGATGAGGGGTCAGTGGATAGAAAAGCCTGAGAGGAGACATTGAGGGAGGGGGGATTCTTGCTAAACCGACTTAGTAGGGTTCTTGCTACAACTGGACTAGACCGAAGACAGGGTCCAAGCAGGAGTCCTAGTCAAAAAGAGGGCTCAGAGGAACCTCTCTAAAGTCTGATCAAAGAGTCTTTGTCAATGTCTGATACTTTCATCTTTTTCCTAGTCCTATTTCTGTCTTTTTCAAATTGATGGCTCTCTGGACTAAGCGTGGTGTATTGTTAAAGTTAGGGACTTTGGAATAAAAAAAGGCCAGGGTTCAAAACACATACCCACTACTTATGCCACCATACACAAGTTACTGTAAACTGGATATAAAATACTATCTGATATATAAGGGTTTTAAATTATATAACGTATTCAGCAGAAAAGATATTTAAAGATAAAATGCATGTAAAGCACTTAGCCCATTGACTGGCACACAGTAAGCACACAATAAATATAACCTTTTATCAAACTTCCATATCATCATGGAAACTCCTGTGGTACTTGAATGTAAGCTCTTTAAAGGCAGGGCTTTGCCTATTTTGATGCCAGTGTATTTCCTAAACTTAAAACAATAAATATTTGTTAAATGAATGAATGTGAAACTCACAAGCTCACATTTCATCAATATGGAAATAAAAAGGAAAAAAACTATAGTCACTGCTTCCTGAAAATATTTGTTACTACTCCCGATAATCTGGGCCTATAGCCTAAAAAGGCATCCTTTTCCCATATACCACCATTACTTGCATTGTTTTGAATAAGATAATCTTATGCTAATGGACTTAGTGGGTAAAGTCTGTTGTTAAACTTAATTGTCTCACCTGAAGGCCGAAGTCCTTCAAGGTGTTATTACTGGGGATGTAAGAGTGTCTCTTAGACTTGAAAGTGGAATCAGAAAAGATAGCTATAGGTGGATGGCAGGCAAGCATCTACCTTTCTTGGTCTTGTCCATAATGGTGCCAAAATATTTTGGAGGTATTTTGAGTGTTGAATTGTGAAACAACAGCCTGCACGTGGAGAGAGACTAAGATACCATCCCATTGGGTAGAGGTTGATACTTATACTGATAATAGTAGCTGATATTCACTGAGTACTTCATAAGTTCCAGAAACCAACTGTTCTAAGGACTTTATAAGCCATTCCACAACATTCTTAAAAAATCACTTTTATAGAGTAGGACGTGTTTAAAATTTGGCCAAGTGACTATTCTTTGTTCTCTTGAATGGACTAAAATATGATTAATAATTTTTGAGTATGTTCCTAAATTGTTACCATCAAGGCTCTCAATGTTCCTCACCAATGGATACTTTCTCTCTCTCTCTCGATATGTGCACATGAAGTGAAAGGGGAATGTAAAGCTCTGTAAAATTTTTGAGACTTTCTCTCTGACTAGAAATTATACACGTTCTTTTTTCATACTTTAAAGAGAGAATTTTTAAAAAATCCTTTCCCTTGGTGCCTCAAATGAGGAAAAGTCAGAATTTTGTGATCAGATGTCATCATGGCCTATATTTTCTATGCCAGAGAAGATCGTAAAAGGAGTCTCACCTCACTTAGAAGCTATAATTTTTCATGTCCATTAATCTTGGTTCTAGGTTATGGGAAAATTCCTTTATATCCATGTTGACCTTTTGAGGTAGGGATGACATTAAATCAATGCAAGAATAGGGAATAAAAAGGACAGTAGAAAAATCACCACTTAAATCTTGCCTAGTTCTATCACACTGAGAGGCATCAAGCCACATGTAGCAGATAGAGTCTAAGGTGGTCCCAATGATTTCACCTCTTAGTACCTATCCCCTTGTTAATCTCCCACCTTGACTGTGGGTTGGCCTAGTGACTTGCTTCTAAGAAATAGAACATGGCTAAGGTGATGGAATACCATTTCTGTGAACAGGTTACAAAGACTGTCACTTCTGTCTTGCTAGCAACGTCTCTCCCTTGTTGATTTTGATGAACAAGCTGCTATGTTGGGGAGATTTGTGTCGTGAGGAACTAAGGGAGGCCTATGGCCAACAGCCAGCAAGAAAGGAGGCCCTCAGTCTAACAGCCTGCAAGGAACTGAATTTTGCCAAGAACCACATGAGTTTAGAAGCAAATCTCTCCCTACTTAAGCATTTGGATGAGACTCCAGTCCTGGCCAGCACCTTCAGTGCAGCTTGTGGGAGACCCCGAAGCAGTGCACCCAGTTAATTTGTGCCTGGTCTCCTGCCCCAAAGGAATTGTGAAATAATAAATATATGATATATTAAGCCACTAAGCTTGTGATAATTTATTGAGCAGCAAAAGATAATTAATACTTCAGCAAATTGAGAGATTAAATAATAAAAATTAATACTCACCAAAATTGGGAGATTAAATAAGTAGAAAAAAGTTGTCTATACTAATATGCTCTCTCACATCTTTCCCTTCTGCCACCTCTACCTCAGGCCCCGTTCTCCGTGGCTGGTGTGCGCTCTCTCAGTGACATGTGCTGGGAGAGCCTCCTCACCCGTGGAGTGAATTCTATTCTAGGCAGCTAGCTCCTCGTAGCCATGTCCTGGGTTGGAACTGTAGGTTTGTGATGGAGAATAGGTAGTGCTCTTAGAGCTGTTGTACTTTTCACAGAATGAGAACACCAAGGAGAATTTTCAGATGATTCCCTGTCTACTCATGGGTGTAAGACATGACATCTTCCATCAAAGAGCTCAATATCTAATGGAGTAAATGAGGACTTGAGGGCCATCCATGATCTCTGCATTTTCTGCACGAACTGGGGTCAACACAGAAAGCCCCTTGGCTAGTTGCTTTCTGATCTTAGAAACTTTCTCTGCTTCCCAATGAGAGGCACTGGCTCTATCTGAAGTACATGCCTGCTCTTGCCAAAGCAAGTCACAGCCCTTGTCCTGAAGATTTATTAAAATTCCTAAATATACCTCAAGTAGCTTTTCTGTGCTGTTGCCGAGTAAGAATCATCTGGTTTTCTAGGATGTGCATGCTATGATGCTCTTTCTGACATGAGCCAAAACTCTGAGCTACTTGAGGGCAGGGACGATGCCTTTTTCTTCCCATTATCCCTGGTGACTGTCCTTGTGCCTGAGAAATGATAGGAGCAAATGCATTTGCTACATCAGTAAATAATGACATGGAGTGATGTATGCATAAGCCTCCTACACTCCTCCTTTCCCTTGTTTATAATCTAATGCTGTTTGAATACAAACATAATAGGAGTGATTGTGCTTTATCACTAACTCCTGCTTGGTTATAGGTTTTGGGTCATTTACGTTCCCTAATTATTTCTATCCAGTACAGTTCAAACTCTTAAGCTTACATAGCAGGGTATATTTAGCTCATTAGGTTGGTCTTTGGTGATACAGTTGAAATCCCTTGCTGGTATTCTCCCTACGGCAGTTGAGCTCTTCACCTTATTACAGAGATGTACTTCTCTGCTTCTAACCCAGTTTCCTTCTCCCAGAGTATCAGCACATCTTGGTATCGTGGGTAACTCTCCTGGCCAGGAGGTGCCTAGGATGTGTGGTTAACTCCTGCATCCCTCTCCCCTTCCACTCACCTCTCTCCTCAGGCTTCCTTGAGCCTATTACTCTCCCAGGCTTCTCTGTGCCTCTAGATGTACTGTCACTGTGTCATCATCTACTTCCTCTTGCTTCTCCCTACAACTGTCCTCAGGCTTGTCTTGGGGCATCTCTCAACAGTGATGAGCAGGTAGAAATTGCTTCAACAAACTGACTAAACATGGTGGCTAAAATCAGGGATATTGGAGTCAGACAGTCCTAGATATAAATCCTGATTCCTTGTGAGTTATAACTATGCACAAGTTGCTCAATCTCTCTTTCTCTATTTATTCATCTCTAAAATGAAGGTGATAATGTCTTATTTTGGTTTTTTGGCCCAATGTTCCCATTTCTCACATTAAACTGGCAGAAATCTCCTTTTAATTTCACATTTTCATTGTTTCAGAATTGTGTGCACTAATGAGTTTGCATTTCACTCTGACTCATTCCCTTAATCACTCAGGCATTAAATAAATTTTTAGTAAGTGCCTACATATGGCAGATCCTATGACAAACGCCATGGATAAAAAGAGCAATAAGATGTTATTCTGCTCTCAAAGTGCTTACAGTCTAGGATTGAGGGAATAAAATTATATACAATGCAATAAATTAAGAAATAAAATATGTGCCAAGAGCTTGAGAAGAAAGAGGTGGGAATAATTGGCAAGGAATTCAGGCCTTCCTAAAAGAAGTAACAGTTGAACTGGAACTTGAAAGATGAGCAGGAATTTACAAGTTAAAAAACAAGCAGGGGAGATGATAGTCTAGTTAGAGAAGACAGAATTTGCAAAAGGCACAGCATTCCACAAGAACATGGCAAGTTATTAGAATGTTACATAAAGAATTGGTAAGAGAATTTTTTTATGCAGGAAGAGAATGGAGGTAACACTAAATATATAAAATTATATCAGATTAGGAATGATACAGGATGTGGTGACTACAGTTGATGGAGAAGTAGAGGATGATTAAGATTTTTAGCTTAAACAACTGGCAGGTGGTTTCTTGATTTACCTGTCAATCATTTAGCTACATGATACTACCTCTGACCCTGTTTCATTCTCCTACAGGAGCCACTGCAGTTAGTATCTCAGGTAACTCTTTTGGCTTTGGGGGACTAATTGTGTATATCTTTCTGTCGGCTGCTTGCCTCCAAATCATCTTTCCATTTATTCTTTTTGACCCAAGTATTCTTCTAATTACGTCATCTATCATTGGAAGAAGAATGACAGTATCAATGCAAATAGAGCATGCAGATGGAACAAATTGGGGCTGAGAAGGGTATAGATAGAGAATAAGATTTGATTATGTTGCATCTGGGGGTAAGGAGTCTGTTGATATCTAACTGAGTATGTCAACTAAGCAACTGGAGATAAAAAACCAAGAGTTGATGAGAGATGTCTGAGATAGAGTATAGATTTGTATATTCTACAAATGTTATTAGTTGAAATTGTGAAAATTGGTGTGGTCACCAAAATGTGTAGGAAGTGAGACAATAAAATTAAAGACAAGACCCTCAAGATCGTTTCATATTTAAAGGATGAGAATACAATTGAGATCTGGCGGAAAACTGTCTCTGAATGGCACGACTAGTGATGTTCCAGTTCTAATAGCTGGAATTTAAGTATGCTGGTAAATAATTATAAAGTGATTCATCTCTCCATCAGCCCTATCTAACAAGGCTGGAATGGCAGTTTTGGTTTCTTATGTTGTAGTGTTTGTCCTAGCATGGTTCTGTACAGTTTCTTCTAAGTGCTCTGTATCAGAAGGTTGCATCTCTATGTTTTCAGACCTTGTTAGTTCTTAGAGGCTACACAATTAATATAATTTTATTTAGTGTTTTATCCTCCTTTATTTGATAGACTCAACTGACATGGAACACAAAGAGAATTATTTGTTCTCAGCACATGAATCTTGTAGCACATGAAGCAAAAGGAGGCACGCTGGCTGTCAAGGGAGATGACTGGCAGGCAGGCAGGATTATCTGTCCTTTAACTCATATTCATATCCTGGAATGAGAAGATGCTTGAATGAGAGGCAAATGTTATGTGTGCACTATTCTCCATGCCCTGGCTCTCACAACTGCCTATGGATGCTGTGGTCTTCTAATGGGATGCCACAATAAAATTTAATAGTTATCCAGTGTTCTACTATCAATTGCTTCATATCAAACCACCATCAAAATGTAACAAAGTCAAACTATAATCAATTTATGATGCTCTCGGATTCTGTGATCAGGAATTTGGACAGAGCATATCAAGCATGTCTTGTCTCTACTCAATGATGTCCAGGCCCTAAGGAGAGAAGACTCAAAGGGCAGGAGTTTACTTAGGTGGCTGGGGGCTGAAATCATCTGGAACTTCTTTGTTCACAAGTCTGACACATGTCCTGGATGACTTTAAGACTGACCTCAACTGGCTCTCAACCAGAGCACCTATGTATGGCTTTTACATGGAGTTTGGGCTTCATCACAGCTTGGTGACTTCAGGGTGGTTGGACATCATATGTGATGGCTCAGAGTACCAAAAGTGAGTGTCCCAGTGAACGATATTGAAGCTGCATAGGGTTTTATGACAAAACCTCTGAAATCACATAGTGCCGTTTTTATAATAGTCTCTTGGTTAGAGGAATCTGCCAAAATTCTGGGGGAAAGGATATAGAGCCTACATCTAGGTAGAACAAATGTCAAAGAATTTGTAGCCATGTTTTAAAATTGCTTCAGCTGGTATGAGAACTCATGAAGTTCTGACCTAGCCAGTTCTGTTTTGGCACATGCCTCCAGTCCAGTTTGTGGATATAAATTACTGCATCATTTGGATACCATGTTCCTTTCCCTCTGAAATCTGGGACTTGACCTCTGTGCTTTGATGTTAACCTAATGAGGTCAAGACCTTAACTCCAGTGTTATTGCTAAGTCGTATTGAAACAATTGATTATCAATTTTAGTAAACTTTGAAGAAAGAGTAAGAGGAGGGCAAAGTATGACTTTCAGAAAGTGTGGAAGTAGCATATAAAAATCTAATCCTTGAAATGAACTTGGAGTTGGAGGAGGTCAGGCATCATGAGCTATATTAACAAGACAGGATGTCAATGCTAAGTGGAAATGGGAGCATGAATGAGAGTTTGTGGGTAGCTGGGAGAAACAGATCAGTAGTTTGATAAGGAGAAAAGAAAATTAGTTCTAAAGCTGTGTGCGTGTGTTACCTTAGGATTTTCAACAAAAACATTCATGTCATTTGTGAATAAAGATAGTTTTAATTCTACCTTTCAGGCTTTATGATTATTAAATTTCTTTTTCTTACATTACCGCACTGGCAAAGACATACATTATAATGTTGAATAGAAATAGTGAGAGCAGACATTCTTGTTATATTTGTGATATTAAGGGAAAGCATTCAGTTTTCTACCATTAAGTGTGATGTTCCCTGTAGGTTTTTTATAAAAGCTCTTTATCAGATTGAGGAAGTTCTCTTCCTTGTTCATTGAGAGTTTTTGTTATGAATGGGTGTTGAATTTTGTCACATGCCTTCATACATCTGTGGAGATGATCATATGTTTTTCCTTCTTTATCCTATATAAATAGAATATTTATTTGATCATATGTTTGAATGTGTTTTTCCTTCTTTATTCTATCAGTATATAAATAATATAACTATAGTTAATATAGTCAATTGCATTGATTGGTTTCCAGATGCAACCTTTCATTCCTGCAATAAACTCAATTTAGTTATAAGAACATATATTTTTCATATTTCTGTACTTAATTTTCTAATAGTTTGTTAAACACTTTTGTATCAAGATGAGATTTATTGTCTGAAATTTTCTTTTTTTGTAATGTTTTTTGCGTGTAAGATTTGGTATCAGGGTTATACTGGCCTCTTGAAATGAGTTGGTAGTATTCTCTCCTTTTCTGTTCCTGAAAGTTTGTGCAAGATTGATATTATTTTTTCCCATAGTCTTGAGGGAATTCACCAGTGAAACCATCTGGGGCTGGGGTTTTCTTTGAGGGAAGTTTGAGAATAAATTCAATTTCTTTAATGATGCAACCTTGTTATATTTTCTATTCATTTTGTGTCAATTTTGTTAGTTGCGTGATCAAGGAATTTGATAATTTAATCTAAGTTGTCAAATTTATTGGTTGAATACTAGTCATATTGTTCTCTCTAGGATCCTACAAAGATCTCTAGGATCTTTGGTAATATTGCTTCTTTAATTCCTGATACCTGTGGCTTATGTTTCCTCTCTTTTTCTTGATCAGTCTTCCTAGAGGTTTACCAGTTGTATTCATCTTTCCAAGAAACAACATTTGGCTTTCTTAATTCTGTTTTTATGTTTGTTATTTTTCATGCTATTTGCTTTAAGTTGCTAATTTTTCCTGCTTCTTAAGTTATAAACCATTCGTTTTTTCTAATATGGCCTTCAAATGTATAAATTTCCCTCTATCCCTATTCAAGCTGCATCTCCCAAATTTTTCTGTGTTGTGTTTTCATTATCCTTGAGTTCAAAATATTTTCTTGTTTCCATATGATTTCTTCTTTGTCTCATAGTTTTCAGTAGAGTGTTGTTTAATTTCCAAATTTGAATGGCTTTGCTATATATCTTATTGTTATTGATTCCTAAGATTCAATTATTTTAGTGGTCAGAGAACATATTTTGTAAGACTTAAATTTTTTAAAAATTTATTAAGACATTCTATGGCCCAGCATATGGTTTACCTTGGTGAGTGCTCCATGTGTACATGGAGCATAATATGTATGCTTCAGTTACTGGGCATAATGTTCTATATATATCTGTTAAGTCAACTTGGTTGATAATGTCATTAATTCTTCTTATATCCTTATTGATTTTTCTAGTTGTCCTATCAATTACCAACAGAGGGGTATTGATATTTCTAGCTGTGATTTGAATTTATTAATTTCTCCCTTTGTTTTTCAGTTATTGCTTTATGCATTTTGAAATTCTGTCATTAGGTACATTCATATTTTGTATTTTTCTGTCTTTTTGATGAGTTGACCCATTCATTAGTACAAAATAAGTTCTTTAACTCTGGTACTACTTCCTGTCTTAAAGATTACTCTGTCTGACGTCAATATAGTCGTATCTGCTTTCTTATGCTTACTGTTTGTACAGTATAATTTTTTCATTTATCTTTCTTTGTTTACTCCCTACCTCTGTGTTTTTCTATTTCAAGTGTTTCTCTTGCTGAGGATAGAAATGAGTCTTGCCTTTTTATCCCGTCTGACAATTCTGCCTTTCATTAGAGTATTTAGTATATTTATAGTTACTGTATTTACTCTTGTGCCTGGGAATAAATTTACTATCTTTCTATTTGTTTTCTATTTGTCACACATATTCCCTCCCCTCCCCGTTCTTTCCCTGTTTTCATTCAGATTAGTAAAAAAATTTAAAAAGTTTTTACTATTGTAATTCATTTACTGGCTTTTTGGTCATATTACTTTGTCTCCCTTTTTTATTGAGATGACATTGGTTTATGACATTATATAAATTTCAGGTGTACATCATTATATTTTGACTTTTGTGAAAACTACATTCTGGTCATCACTAAAAGTCTAGTTGCCATCTGTCACTGTACAAATGTGCCTTTTACCCCTTTTGCTCTCCCCCTGCCCTCTTCCTCTCTGGTAACCCTCAGCTGTTCTCTGTTTCGAATATAGTTTTCTGATTTTTCTTTCTGGTTGTTGCTCTAGGGATTGCAATATTCATCCTTAACTGTCACAGTTTACTTATGGTTAATATTATATCACATCACAGAAAATGGAAGAACCATATAAACATATATTTTTACTTACTTCAGTTCTTTGTGCTATTGCTGTCATATTTTTCAGTTCTATAAACATTAGAAATTCCACCATAATAGTAATATTATTACTTCTGCTTTAAATGAGCAAGTACCTTTCAAAGAAATTAATAGAAGGAAAATAGATAGTATTTTATACTTACCTACATATAAGAAATTTCCATTTCTCTTTATTCCTTCCTATAAATCTTATTTTTATGTGGAATGATTTCCCTTCATCTGAAGAATGTTCTTTAACATTTCTTGTAATGGGATAGTCTGCTGGTGACCAATTGCCTCCAATTGTGTTCACCTGAAAAATATCTTTATTTTTCCTTCATTTTTTTCAGTTTTTTTAATGACAACTTTATTGATACATACATGAAAGTCATAGTTTAAGTTTTGATCAAATATACAGTCCTGTATCTATCACAGCAATCTAGATATAGACCATTCCTTAATCCCAAAGAGTTTCCTCATGCGTCTTGGAAGTCAATCCTCTTCTCCCTCTGTAGCCCCTGGTAATAGCTGATCTGTTTGTTGTCCCTAAAGTTTTTCTTATTCCACAATATAATGTAAATAGAATCATAGAGTATAAAAGACTGTGCGTCTGTCTCCTTTCACTTAGCATATTTTTGAGATTCATCTCTGTATTGCATATATCAGTAGTTTATTTACTTTTATTATTGAATAGTATTCCATTATATGGATTTACCACAATTAATTTACCCATTCATCAGTGGTAGTATATTTGAGTCGTTTATGGTTTTTGGCTCTTTTGAGTAAAGCTGCTGTAAACATTTGCATACCGGTTGTTTTGTAGACATATTTACATTTATCTTGGTAAAGACTAGGAGTGAGCTTACTGGGTCATATGACAAGGTCTGTTTAACTTTATAAGAAACTGCCAAAATTTTACCAAATATCTGTAACATTTTCTGTTTCCACAAGCAAATTATGAGGGTTCAGATTTCTAAGAGAACACGTCCAGTTGGTCTGGTTTCAGCTATATGTGCACACTTTGGTCAGGAGAGAGTAGATTTCCTTTTTGGCGATTCCACAGGGGTTAAAATCAATGCAAAGGCAGTCATTTTCCAAATGAAAGTAAGATCCTGTCAATAGAAGAATGATTTCTGAGCAGATGAAAACAGTGATATTTTCTGCAATGTAAGTCACTTAAAAATGCCACAGCAGTAGAAAGACTGTTGGACCACTGGATTTGACATTACTACTGCTCCTAGCCTTGCCAGCAATCATTTGCATGACCTTCCACACCACATCTGACTTCTCTGTGTAGCATTTCTCTCGCTTGTAATGCTAGAGGAATGAAATGGATCATCTTGATGAGATCACTGCCATTTTGAGGTTATATGATTAATCCGAGCCAGAGAAGATCAATTAAACATGCATTGAATAAACGAATTTAAAAGAGTGTGCAGCTGAAGGTCTTTTCTATTCTATTTTCATGCCTCTTGTTGTCACTTTTGAATTGGGTAAAGAACTTTCTTCTCTGTTAGTGTTAATAATACTTAAAGCTATTAAAAAGCTTTTAGGTTAGAGACGTGCTTCCGTGTGTGTGTAGGACTTACAAAATAATTGACAAGGGATTCACATACCTTGCATTAGTGGCAGTAGTGCCAATCTGGAATTTATAAGATATTCTTAACAGAGCTTACATTTTGAAGCACTAACGAAAGCTCCTGTATTTCAAATGCTATTCAGTCAAGCAGGCTTGGTTCCTGTTTGCTTGATTTCCAAAATAGTATTGAGTACATATGCTCTGGAAATCCCATGATAATCCAACAATTGTTACTCTTAAACCCTTTAAAAATTTTAAGCCATTCCATAAAAATTGTCTCATAGAAAGCAAAACATATCGTCTGTTTTTCAGGGGAAAATCTTCCTGTTAATGAGTCTGCAGATTTTCCCATCATCATTAATTGCTAAGGATAGTAATAATAAAAAAAGTCAACCCTCAATATTTACTAGAGTGGAGTGAACTGTACTTCACTTTAACAAACGACGTTAGTAAACTAGACTGGTTCAAGCTGTATTACAAAAAATAATCTAAATGAACTAAAGAAGATGTATAAGAAATTCACTTCAAAGATTCACTCATCTACCTGTTCTCTACCTCTTGCTCTGTCAGATCAAAGACCTTTAGCATATCTAGTAATTTCTCACTTCCAAGTGCCTTTCTGGGATAGCATTACTTCTCTCTAGGGTGTTTGAATTTTAAATCTAGTTTATATTTGTGAACTAAAAGATTCTATAATACTATTTTAGAAACTTAATAGCAAATAGTAAGTCATTTTTAAGGTGCAACTGAGAGTGATAAACAGAGTATAGGAGTCTTATTGCTGGCCTGATATTACACAGATCTCATTTCTAGGTTAGCCTAAAGGGGAATGTGTCTTTGTCATACTTGCGTATTGTATCAATCAGAACTCTTTCTCCCATGATGGTGAGAGAAATGACAGAAGCTAGCTCAAACCAGCTTGAAATTAAAAGGAATTTATTGGCTAAAAACTCTTGAAAATTTAAAATTATGAAATGGCTTTAGACTCAGTGCCCAACATTATATTTTTAGGATATTAGCTCCCCATTTCTTGGCATTACTTTCCTTTGTGTGGCTCCACACTCAGGCACACTTTCTTGAAAAGAAGGAGATACATGTGGCTGTCAGCCGCTCTGGCCAGATGGGACATATTAGATGGTTTCACCTGGGTCATTTGCTGCCCCTAGATTCAGGGATTTACTGTTCTAAATGCTGATAAGAAACAGTCCCAGTTTATCCCATCGTGGAGTTTATGTCCTGGCCGCAGATTGCGGGTGTAAAGCTCTCTGTTACTAGTAATGGAAATTTATTATGGCTGGATTACAGTTGATGTCATTCTGTCTTATGTGAGTTTTCAGATATTTCACAATAACCGTCTTATTTCTGATTGTAAGGTGTGTATTTTTTCACATGTATTTCTTTCTTCAGTTGGAACGAGTCTTTGATGCGTTTATCCACTGTGACCGTATTCCCCTCTAAAGCCATTATAATAGAGGGTGTTCTTACAGTCCATGATATCTGTAATTGGGGAAACACAATTCTTTTATAAAGACAGGGAAGTTATTATTAGACAGTCCTTAGCTTTTATGATTCTTACTTCAAAGAATATTACCCTGTTGTGTAGCTAAGAGATATGAATTAATAAAAAGTTAATGACATTTCAGGTAGACTTATCACTGTGCAAACTCCTCTAGAGAACCCAGTTAATCATTTTGGAGAACTAAGTGAACATTAACAAAACCCCATTATGAATGCTGAAAAAAATAATACTCTAACTTTAATGACTAAATTAAACTTCTAGGAGTGCATATTATATTCCCCAGAAGTTGTCCAAAGACTTTGAGATAGTTTTCTCATTTCCACATAAGATGTTTTGCAAATTAGGGGCCAATTCAATATGTTGTTCTGTACCCTCAGTCCACTCTTAAGACCTGCTCTCAGATTCTGCTTTTGATGGGCACCCTCTAATGCCTGCCAAGCGGTAAATGATGGTGACTATCGTGATTGGTCCTGATCAGTCTTCCCGCACTGGAAATCAAAAGATAAAACAGATCCAGAATTAACATATCTGAATATTTTAATAAGTAAATAAATAGCAAGCAAAAGGAGTATGCTGTGTTTGCATGCTGCTGGTGAGCAGGTCTATGTCTGCTGCGTGGGTTGCTATCCTTCCTTCCTTTGGTTCACCTACTAAATTCCTGCTCCCTCTTTCAGGGTCCAGGTTGAATTCTACAGTTTTCTCTTACTACCAAGTAGTTTTAATTTTCTTTCCCTCTATGTTTCAAAACATTTTCATTTGCAATCACTGGGTGTCTCCTATGCTTCTATTCTGTAAGGCACTCAGTTTATAAATAGCCAGTGCCTTTAAGGGACATGCAGTAGAGTGAAGGGGGAACAGTAAGTGTATATAAATTCAATGAAGTAGTTTAGGTGCCAGAAAGATATTTGCTAGGTACAGTAAGGAATCATATCAAACTGTTTTAAAGTATAAAAAAGTCCTTTAAATATGACATCTCTGCATAATTTTAAAAAATGGTGAGTTAGATATATCCTTATTTGTTTAAAAACTGAGATATTGAGAAATTAGATAAGACGCCTGTCATCATAGTCTGGCAAAGGGCACTCTTTCTAATGCTTTTGTCCAACTCTTAGTAAATTGCAAGTCTCTCAATACTCTTTTTGTATTTCCAACAATTAGCATTATGCCTGACATGGAGAAAATACTCAATAAATGTTTGTTTAATCAAAAGGTTTTCATTTTAAGGAAAGGAAAACCTTCCATATATCTTTTAAGCTGTCTATGTTCAGTTTGCCAATATTGACTACTGAGCCAAATCTTGTAGACTCAGTTGTACAACACCAACCCAGATGAACTATATGGAATCTTGAGGTCTTCTAATGTGGACCTAATATGAGCATCAGCAGAGACAAACATCAGCTTGCATTACTTTTTAAAGTAATTACTTTTATGGTAGTATATGTCTTAGAAAACTGCATTTTGAAACCAATAGTTATTTATTAGATCCTAACAAAAATAATCAGCCAATGATTATTCTTATTAGGGTGTGCATTTTTTTCTTTTAAATTACCTAATGAATTCCAAACATAACATACTTTAAATCATTAAAAGACTCAACTCTCTCCAGCACAATTAAAATCATTTCAGAAAGGAAATAGCTTTGTGCGGACTCTCTCAATTATGAAACAAAATTACAAATCTGAACTAGGCTTAGCTTGTGAATCTAAAACTGTTGAGTTTTCCTGGACTTGATTCTGGGCAACTGTTACCTGTTTGGTGCTCTTGTCAAATAATTAACATTTTGGATGTCCTGCAGCTTTCCAACTTAGGGGATTAAAAGCAGAAGTGGAAAACTGAGTTCAAGTTCGAATCAGCCAGCGTTCTGTGTGATGTTGAAACTCACTTGTCCTCTTTGTACCAGTTTTTTCATCTGGAAAATTGATGTTAATGTGATTTATGTCCCTTTCCCCCCGTGGGTGCCAGTAGAAATTATGTAAAAGTACTTAGAGATATAATATACTACACAATTGTAATTTAATGAACAAACTAATAGAAATATTATTCTGCAACTTTTAGAGAACAAAGTCCTAGAAGAGAACCTCTGATATGTACATAGACAAGGACTTGAGTTTTGTTTCTGCTCTCTTGAATCTTTATAGAATTCCACTGACATATTAGAAGAACACCACTTCACGTTACTTGCATTTCTAGAAAGAATTTGAGCGTTTTCCTTGTTCTAGCTCTTGGCAGTGGATTAAATGAACTAATCTAATATGCTTGGCAGAATTTCTTTGAGTTGGGTTTTCTTATTTTGGCAGCTACCTTTAAACACAGTTTTTAAAAATTGTTTCTAAGAATTTTTTGTTATTCAATTTTTGTTGGTCAGAGCTTTTGTACCATGATATTTCTTGATTTTTGTCCCAAACCAATGACCTTATAAAATAAGAACTGAATTAAAACACTCTTTAAATACTATGTCACTTTACGCTTCTCAAAGAAATGAAGTAACTGGAAATTCTGTGCTTCGGAAATAATTGCAGATTGAACCGACTCGGTGCACAACAAAATTATTTGAGTGCTTTGCATTTTGTGAAACATCAAACCCGCTTAGAATCTCCCAGTCATCTGCACTCCCTTTGTGATCTTCGTTAGAATGACCAGTGTGAGGCTCAGAGACTCATGTGGGCTTCGCTCTTGTTAATGCAGCCTCACCCCAGGCTTCTGGATTGAAGGGGAGGTTGTTCTTGCTTGTGGCCTCTGCCCTGCCTTTGACTGTTGTGCGCCGCCAGTCTCGTGGGAAATTCCCAGTCTTTCTTTTTTATTTTTATTATGGTTTTCCTTCCCTTATTTCAGGGGAATCGGGCAAAGCTTGTGCTAATTTTCTTTCATCATCTCTTCACTTTTGAAATTTGGGAGAGGGGTCAAGAGCTTTGAACTGATCTTGAAATTATAGCTTAAAAACTGAGGAAATTACAAATAGGATCTGATCTTTTTCTCACTGTGGCATGGAGTGTGGTGTCAGGGGCAGCTAAGGGCAGGCACTCATGGCCTGTGAGTCTTGTTTCTTCAGCTGCCTGAAGGAGGCAGCCAGGATGCCAGTAGGACAGGGAATCTTGGGGAGGAGGGCGCCCACAGACTGGACACAATAAGGCTGGAATCCTGATTGCCATGAATCTGATGATAGTTTTTTATCACCATCACCAGGGAGCCAAAAGAAGGCGGTTTTTTAATTTTTTTTTTGAGGAAGATTAGCCCTGAGCTAACTACTCCCAATCCTCCTCTTTTTGCTGAGGAAGACTGGCCCTGAGCTGACATCCATGCCCACCTTCCTCTACTTTATATGTGGGATGCCTACCACAGCATGGCATGCCAAGTGGTGCCATGACTGCACCCGGGATCCAGGCCCGCAAACCCCGGGCCGCTGAAGCAAACGTGCGAACTTAACCACTGCGCCACCAGGCTGGCCCCCAGGAAGGCAGCTTTCCTTTGAAGCTCTTGATGCCTGTCTGTTGCTTCTTTCTCTTTTCCTTCCAGGGGTCCAGTATCATCCTTCACATCCCTGGAACTTTCTTCTCACAGAGGGAGGACATTTCAGAATGAAAGCCGTATTTGCTTGTAGTAAATCATATGTATTTCTTTGGTTACGTTAGTTAGATGCAGGTGTGAAATGTCTAACAATCTTTTTGAGGATGCTGCTGTCATCCCCTTTTTATCAGTTCTAGGCCTTCATCTTGAACGCTTGACTTGAACTGCTCTTAGACTAAGCTCTTTTCCAGCTCTAGGTTTTAGGGATAGAGGTCTTCACCTTCAAACTTAGATATCCCCGTTTAGTTTGAGATAAAAGCTGCTGTCCCGCTAGCCATTAAGCAGCCACTAAATCTGCTCTCAGGGAATTTTCTGATTAGTCTTCTGTACTTAGCCTCTATGCCAGCCAATAGAACTGAAGTCCTTTCCCCTTTGGCTTGAACTTCCTGCTTCCAATTCATTTCCTCCTATATTTGGTTTTATCATTTCTCTGGTGGGCTGTTTCTATAACACTCTGCTTCCAATGAACTCATTCTGCCATCTGTATACTTTTTTTTTCAAAACCCACAACTCCATTAAAAAGCTTTTAGTTCTTTTGAATTAAGTCTGTCTACATCTATCCTTCAATGCCTGGTCATTTAACCAACCTGTAACTTGAGCCTGTTAAAAGCAAACACTGGTTTTAGCTGTCCTTGTATTACTTTTTATTATTGCATTTTATCCTGTCTAACTTTGGTCCACCCCTTAAACCACAATCTCTTTTTCAGAGAGAAAGAGACATATCTTTTCTGAAAATAAGCAGCAGAGACTAAGGAGAAGGCAAGAGAGAGGAAAAAAAAATCACTGGACCAGCGAAAGATATTGCAGTTTAAGTAGAAAGAGAATATCATTCTACATTTATTGTATATTATTTTCCCCTCACGATTTTGTTCCACTTGTAAGAATACTCATTGTTTCTAGAAAGCACCAGTATAGATGCGCACAGGCTCCCTCCATAAGGAAATATATTGAAAACTATGTCCTTATATCAAAGCTTGGGACACAGGAAGATGGCAGTCTCTAATGAGTTCAGGGCCAACATATTTTGGGATCCAAAAGTGTTTCCAATGAAAGGCCACTTCTAACTAGAACTGAGACTCCAATAAGATAAATATTAATCTGATGTCCTAGCCAGAATATGTTTCTAGGGACCCAAAGGTGCTTGCAATTAGTTTTGCCTGTTGGATTCTTATTAACTGATGGTTGTAGTAAGTCCCCAACTATTAATATTTCTTTTCAAATAGGGCTCACTTTAACTTATATAAAATGCCAAACAATTCACATCTCTCTGAGATAGAAACCATTGGCTCAAAGGTCTGTGAACTAGAGTTTGCATAGAAGCAAAAAAACCTCATGCATGCAAATTACTTCTATTGACAAACAGGTACAAAGTTGATGGAAATTACCTAATACAATTATATATGGTTAAATTTCATAAATCACGCTCTGTGGCTAATAGCTGGTTTTCTCAACAAAGTAAGCAAGTGACTCAATCATGTGTGAGCATCTGTTTCTATGACGGTTGCAGAGATCACAGTGACCTGTGGCTGTGGCCCCAGCTGCCTTTGGTTCAGACGTTGACTGCCCTCTGGAGTCAAGATCACCCCGGAAGCTAGCTCAGACCCAGTGTGCCACAGCTAGCCAGCTCAGCTTCTTCTGACTGAGGCAAAACTAGGACCAAGAAATGGCCTATTTAACTGGTTATGCTTGACTTAAGTGGCACACTTATGCTGCCTGCTCTGTGTGTTTGCATTTCATTTAGGTGTAAAAATACAGCAAGCAATTGATCATCTAAAGAGGGAGATTGATGTTGTGTGCATTGGTTTCTGATTTGTTAAGGTTTTGTTTTTCTATCCAATTATAAAAGTAATATGTCTTTACTGACAAAAATGTGTTCAGAAATTAGCTAACTATGCTATATATCTGTAGCTATATATTCCTTTAGTGACAGAGTTTTAAAATTTGGTTTATAATATATATTCAGTTCTATATGCTGTTTTTAACTTACATGGTAAACAATTTTCCCATCATGAAATATTATTTCAAAACTTGATTGTAATAATACGTCCATTCTTAATTACGTTTAAGTGAAAGTCAGTAAACCCAGAAGTAGAAATGGTGTTTGGTGAAATGTATAGTATATGAAGAAGTGCTCAGTGGAATCACTCCTGCTGATTTCATTTTACTCTTTATTATGTTTTAAAGTTTCCTTCTGTGAGCTTCCTTAGATCTTTTCTATATAACCTTTTTATGTCTTTATTTCCTATGTTGCATCCTTTCTTCTTATCCCTCTCCAATCTAAGGTTAAGTATGGAAGTATGCAAGCCAGGAATGGAAATGAAACAAATTTATATGATATCCTATGGTGGTTAAGGGCATAAACTTTATAGTCAGACACTCTGCATCTACAGCCTAGCTCTAAAATTTACAAGTTCAGTGGATATTGTGGGCTAGGACATTAATCATGTAGATTTATTTTCATCATTTCTAAAATGGGGAGGATAATATTTCTGAGCAAAATTAAGTGCCCAATAAGCATTAGTTGCTATTATTGTTATATATGATTATATGATTATAATATTATTACATTGAGGAAATACTTTATTTTTTCTGCATGATAGAAAATATCATAGTATATCTTGGAGATAAAAAAAGATATATTTTCTCGGTTTTCTTCTGGGAGTATAGTTTACTATGTATATAATGTGTGGCTTGTGACTGGCATTTGGAGAAATTTCAGAGAAATTGATGTTACAGACTCCATTTCTCAAAATCTTGCTCAGAGATTGAGGATATAAGGCATAGAGATGTCAAGTCTCTATAACTTAGAAATTTGAGAAATGAAGCTATGAAGAAATATCCAAAATAATACCACATGCATGGGTAGAGAAGAAAGTCCAATGCAATTCTACTCTATACTCAGATTTACCCTAGGAAATTCATTTTTTGAGGCTGTTTCATTGTTGTTTTAGCTTGCTAGGTACATGCTTAACTGTGCTGAGCACTGGTTCGGAATCACTGATTGACGGGTCTAGCTCTTGAGATGCTTTGTGTCCTACAGCCTATCAAATCTTTTTAGAATTGAAGACACAGCACCCCCATTTGGGTTAGATTTCATTCTTATCTTGTTCCTTCAGTATGGATTTGAATAAGGTCGATAGCCACTTCAGAACATGAGTTTCTTTAGGGACTTTTGTAATAGGACTTAGTAAAAGGCATCTATCCATTGATACTGAAAAATTCTTAACATGTATTAGACTCAATATCATTTATTTTGGGATTAAAATATTTTGCTTTCAAATTTTATGTGCTATCTGGAAGGAAATTTGCAAAGGCATTTAATTCTCTCCTTGTACAAAATATCCTTTACAATTTGGGAATCTTTGCCATTTTAAATAGACTGCAGAAAGTAAGTTTATAAAGTTATTAAAAGTTCCACTTGGCATTAAGAGTTAAATGTATATTTATATATCTATAACATATGGATTTTTCAGATTCACAAACTATCTCTACTTAAAAATATGGCATTTATTTTTCATGGTTATTTAACTAACAAGAATTTACTTTAGATTAATTCTAGGGTATTAAGTGCCAAATAAGTGTAGATAAATGGCAAGTCACACTTGATTTGATTTGGCTCGCCCATTGAAATTGTAACAGCAAGAAGTATAAAACAGTTATAATCGTACTTGTCAATAGAATGGTTTTGGTAATCCAGCAATTGTGATATTAAATCCATAGGACAAAAGTGGGTATTTTATAGGAAGTATGATTTGATAACGAAATTTGAATAAAATGCACCCTATTCTTATCATACTATTGGAAATGACATATTCAATCAGTTGATAGTCATTAATATATAGTTGTTATACAGTGGAATTAACTTGTGAAAATGTACACATTTCAAATATTAAAATTAACTTTGAAGCTTTGATTTCTCTGTCCCTTTTGTATTGTATCTACCTTCTATTTTGTATTGATTTTTGAATATGAATGTCCAATGTTTTTAAATGTCCAAAACAACAAATATTTATGTATATATACCTATAGTTGCACATACAATTACTAAAATTTTATTTTCCTAGTTTGTAGCTGATAAAATATATTTTTTACCTCCCCCCCAAAAAATAAGGTTATTAAATTACTATGATAGGGATGTTATCAGTGAAATGAAATCTACCATTGCTGAGGACACTAGTTTTAGATACATTAAACTATTGATTTTCGAAGTAAAGTCCTATTTCAGTGTCTTTTGTTTCTATACCTGAGAATGTCTCATTAACTAAATAGGTACATAGGGGCTGAGTATCAAAGCTTTGCTGACTCAGTCATGTTTTACTTCCTGTTATGTATTTTCTCTGCATAGTAAAGAAAAAGTTATGGTGGGCTTCAATCATTGTTGTAGAATGTTATTTATTTATATCACGAGAGCATGAGGTGTTTATAAAATTGTCCTTTAGGTACATTGTAGGTACTGCTTCATACCTACAGTGCAAATTTTCAGAGCTCTGTTGAGCTTAGGCCATTATCAAGATTTAGCGGCAAAGGGAAAATCATTGTACTTCAGAAGTACAGTATATTTACAAGTTATGTTCACAACGTGCAAAACATATAACTGTAACTTTGAACCTCTTAGAATTTGTCAAACTCTCAAAATGACATTCAAACAGTCTCATTTTTCAAGTTCCCTTACAAACTATGTAAATCTTCAGGTCATCAGTATTTCTTTCTAAATAAGAGTTTAAATTAAATATTTTAATAGCTAAGTGTGTGTGTTTTTGATTAAGTTTGAACTTCAAGAAATCTAATTGAATTTCTCAAAAAGGAATAATGAGATTTTCTCTTCTTTACACATCTGGGCAATTGCATTTGTCCCATTGAGATGCACTCATGGATATAGAGGAATAGCAGAAATTATCATGACCTTTAGTTTTCCTGCACATTTTTCAGTGATGACATAGAAATTTATAAGCACCTTATCTAAGCAACTGAAATAATTTCTTGTATATAAGTTCCCAGAGACAAAGAATGATAGATTCCTGTGTACTGGGTGTCATTGGGAAAATGATGCATCACTTTCTCTATCATATGACAGGGGATTTTAATTTAGTCAGTAAAATGTGCCTTGTAGAAATATGTACATTGTATAAAATGTTTATTTAGAAATATATTAAAGAAAATTATGTGTAACACTATACATGTGCTAGAGAGAAAAAGAATGGGTAAGAAATGTTCTTTGTTCTCAAAAAACTCATGGTGTAATGAGGGAGAAATTATTAATAATTAGGGTTGTGCAATGTATATTGTGCAGAAATAAAAATCACTGATTCCTGTGTTTCTAGAATTTTTCCAAAGGGTGAATTGGTTTTAATAAAGATATTTTATTTCTTTATATTTTTATCATATAGCTACTTAAGTTTGTGTATTACTTATATTTTATGGACTGGAAATATAGCGTGAAGATGAAATTATTTTTTTGCCCAGGGTCACATAGTAACAAATCAAGTTACCAATGAATGAATCTAAATTCCCAATTCTTCTCTTAGACTAAAAACATGTGCAGAATCTTAGACTTTAGGGTTTGATATATCTAATTTCAATCTATACTATACCATTTCTTCTCTCTTTACTTAGCACTTCTATGCCTCAATTTTCTTACCTGTAAAAAGGAGGATACAATTCCCACCACACCAGGTTTTGATGAATGTTAAACAAGATATGCATGAAACAAACTCCATCTGGGAAGCAAATTAGACATCTTATATTGACAGCAGAAATGCTATAGAACAAGGCCTGTAGGAAGCTGCCTGTTATGTTCATTATCAGAGGGCACTGTAGTGCAGAGTAAAGTAACTGTGCTTTGCAGCTTGCTGAAAATTAAACATATGTCTGTGCATGAGTGTGTGCATATATGTGTGTATGTAGGGAATTATTGAACGTCTCTGACTTGTTATGCTTCTTTTTTATTGTAGTAAAAACACATACCATGAAATCTACCTCTCAAATATTTGTGTGCATTACAGTATTAACTATATGCACATTGTTGTACAGCACATCTCTAGAACTTGCTGATCTTGAATGACTGAAGCTCTATACCCTTTGAACAGCAACTCCCTTTTCCTTCTCTCCCTAGCCCCTGTCAAACACTGTTCTACTTTCTGTTTCTATGAGTTTGACTACCTTAGATACCTCATATAAGTGGAATCATACAGTATTCATCCTTCTGTGACTGCCTTATTTCATTTAGCATTATGTCCTCAAAGTTCATACATGTTATAGCATATGACAAGATTTCCTTCTTTTTGAAAACTGAATAATATTCCGTTGTATATATATATCACATTCTCTTTATTCATCCATTGATGGACATTTAGATTGTTTCTGCCTCTTGGCTACTGTGAATAATTCTGTAATAAGCATGGGAATGCAAATATCTCTTTGAGATACTGTTTTCAAATTTTTTGGATAAATATGCCCAAGTGGGTTTTCTGGGTCATATGATAGTTCTATTTTTAATTTTTTGAGGAATCTCCATACTTATTTTCATACCGGTTGCACAATTTTCAGTTACCACAAACAGTGGACAAGGGTTCCAATTTCTCCATATCCTCATCAACATTCGTTATTTTCTGGTTTTCTTTTTTCAATATCTATCCTGATAGGTATGAAGTGATATCTCATTGTGATTTTGATTTGTATTTCCCTGATGATTAGTGATGTTGACCATCTTTTCAAATACATGTTGGCCATTTGTATATCTTCTTTGGAGAAATTTCTTCAAGTCCTTTGCCCATTTTTTCATAGGGTTATTTGTTTATTTGCTATTGAGTTGTAGGTATTCCTTATATATCTTGGATATTAAGCCAATTAGCAGATACATGGTTTGCAAATCTTTTCTCCCATTCCACAGGTTACTTTTACACTCTGTTGGTTGTTTACTTTGCTGTGCAGAAAGTTTTTAGTTTAATGTGGTCCCACTTGTCTATTTTTGCTTTAGTTGCTTGTTCTCTTCATGCCATATCCCAGAAATCATTGCAGTATTATGTTCAGACCAATGTTATGTAGCCACACTTCAATGTTTTCTTCTGCGAGTTTCTTAGTTTCAGGTCTTTCACTTGAGTCATTAATTCATTTTGAGATGATTTTTGTGTATGTTATAAGATAAGGTATAAGGCATAAGATTCTCTTGCATGTGAATATCCAGTTTTCCCATCACCATTTGTTGAAGAGACTATCCTTTCCCCATTGTGTACTCTTGGCCCCCTTGTCGAAGACCATTTGACCAAATTTGCATGGGCATATTTCTGGGTTCTCTACTCTGTTGCATTGGTCTATATGTCTGTCTGTATGCCAGTGCCTTACTCTTTTGATTACTGTAGCTTTGTAATATGTTTTGAAGTCAGGAAGTATGAGGCCTCCAGCTTTGTTCTTCTTTCTCAAGATTGTTTTGGATATTCAGGGTCCTTTGTGGTTCCATATTAATTTTAGAAATTTTTTTCTTTCTGCAAAAAACGCCATTAGGATTTTGATAGGGATTGCATTGACTCTGGAGATCACTTTGAGTAGTATGAGCATTTTAACAATATTAAAGCCTTCCAGTCCATGAACAGGGAGTGTCTTTTTTTTATTTGTGTCTTCTTTAATTTCTTTCATCAATGTTTTGTAGTTTTCAGTGTATAAGTCTTTCGCCTCCTTGGTGAAGTTTATTTCTGAGTATTTTATTCTTCTTGATGCTACTGTAAATGAGATAGTTTTCTTAATTTAATTTCTGGATTGTTTGTTGTTAAGGTATAAATGTGCAACTGATTTTTGTATGTTTATTATGCATCTTGTAACTTTACTGAATTTTATTTTTAGTTATAAGTTAATATTGTGTGTATGGAATCTTTATAGTTTCTACGTATGAGATCATGTCACTTGCAAACGGATAATCTGACTTCTTCTTTCCAGTTTGGGTGACATTTATTTATTTTTCTTGCCAGGTTGCTTGGGCTAGGACTTCCAATACTATGTTGAATAGAAGTGGTGAGAGTGAGCATACTTGCCTTGTTCCTGATCTTAACAGAAAAGCTCTCAGTTTTTCACCATTAAGTATATTAGCTATGGGCTTTTTCATATATGGTCTCTATTATGTTGTGGTAATTTTTTTCTAGTCTTGGTTTCTTGAGTGTTTTTATTATGATAGGGTGTTGAATTTTGTCAAACGCTTTTTCTGTATCTATTGAGATGATCATACGATTTTTATCCTTTATTCTGTTAATGTAGTATATTATATTGATTGTTTCCATATGTTGAACCATCCTTGCCTCCCAGGGATAAATTTCACTTGGTCATAGTGTATGATCCTTGTAATGTGCTGTTTAATTTGGTTTGCTAGTATTTTTTTGAGGATTACTGCATGAATATGCACCAGGAATATTGGCCTGCAGTTTTCTAGTTTTCTTTTACTGTAGAGTCTTTGTTTGGGATTTGGTATCAGGGTAATTCTGTCCTCATAAAATGAGTTTGGACATGTTCCCTCCTTCCAATTCTTTGGAAGAGTTTGAGAAGAATTGACATTAATTCTTCATTAAATTTTCCGTAGAATTCATCAGCAAAGCCATTTGGTGCTGGATTTTTCTTCAATGAGAGGTTTTTGATTACTGATACAATCTCCTTACCAGTAATAGGTCTGTTCAGATTGGTCATTTCTTCATGATTTAGTCTTCATGGGTTCTAGAAACATAAGTATGGTTCTAGAAACTTATTCATTTCTTCTAGGTTATCCAATTTTTTTGGCATATAATTGTTCATCGTAGTCTCTTCTAATAGTTTTTATTTCTGTGGCATCAGTTATAATATGTGCTTATGCATTTATAATTTTATTTATTTGAGTCTTCTCCCTTTTGTCGAGCTAGTCTAGATAAAAATTTGTCAAATTTTCTCGATCTTTGCAAAAAACCAACTCTTAGATGTTGTTTTTTTCTGTTCTCTATTTTGCTTATTTCTGCTGTAATATTATTACTTCCTTTCTTCTGCTAATTCTGGGCTTAGAGTACACTCCTTTTTCTAGTTCATTATAAAATTACGTTGTTTGTTTGAGATCTCTCTGCTTTTTTAATGTAGGCATTTACCATGCTAACCTATCCTCTTTGTGATTTTTTTTTTTTTTTTTTGCTGCATCTCATAAGTTTGGTATTCATTTGTCTCAAGATATTTTCTAATTTCTCTTTTGATTTCTTTTTTAACCCATTGGTTGCTCAAGAGTATGTTGTTTAATTTCCACCAATTTGTGAATTTTTGAGTTTTCTTTTTGTGATTGATTTCTAGTTTCATTCCATCATCATCAGAAAAGACGTTGGCATGATTTCAGTCTTCTTAAATTTGTTAAGACTTGTTTCATGACCTAACATGTGATCTATACTGGAGAATGTGTTTTATGTGCACTTGAGAAGAATGTGATTTCTGCTGCTGTTTAGTGGAATGTTCTGTATGTTTGTGAGATCCATTTGGTCTATAAGTGCTGTTCAAGTCCTCTGTTTCCTTATTGATCTTCTGTCTGAATGTTTTATTTCTTACTGAAAGCGGAGTATTACAATCTCCTACTATTATTGTATTACTGTCTATTTATCCCCTCAGTTCTGTAAACTGAGGGGCTCTGATGTTGGGTTCTGATGTATTTATAATTGCTATATCTTCCTTCTGAATTGACTCTTTTATCATTTTATAACGTCCTTCTTTGACTGTGAAATTTTTTTACTTAAAGAATATTTTGCCTAATGTGAGTTGTCTACCCCTACTCTCTTTTGGTTACCATTTGCGTGGACTATCTTTTTACATCCTTTCACTTTTAGCCTATGTGTGTCTTTAAATCTAAAGCAGTCTCTTGTAGACAGCAAATAATTGGATCTTGTTTTTTTTAGTTTTAATCCATTCAGCCATTCTATGCCTTTTGATTGGAAAGTTTAATCCATTATGTTTAAAGTAATTATTGATAAGTATGGACTTGCTGTTGCCATTTTGTTAATTGTTTTCTGTCTGTCTTGTAGTTCCTTTTAGAAAGTATTTTTCTTTCTTTCTTTCTGCCTTTGTGATTTGTTAATTTTTTTTAAAGATTTTATTTATTTATTTTTTTCCTTTTTCTCCCCAAAGCCCCCCAGTACATAGTTGTATATTCTTCGTTGTGGGTCCTTCTAGTTGTAGCATGTGGGACGCTGCCTCAGCGTGGTTTGATGAGCAGTACCATGTCCGTGCCCAGGATTCGAACCAACGAAACACTGGGCCGCCTGCAGCGGAGCGCACAGACTTAACCACTCAGCCACGGGACCAGCCCCGATTTGTTAATTTTTTTGAAGTGATAATGCTTGGTTCTTTTTTTTTTTTCTGAGGAAGATTAGCCCTGAGCTAACATCTGCTGCCATCCTCCTCTTTTTCTGAGGAAGACTGGCCCTGAGCTAAACTCTGTGCCCGTCTTCCTCTATTTTATATGTGGGACGCCTGCTACAGCATGGCTTGCCAAGCGGTGCCACGTCTGCAACCAGGATCCAAACTGGCGAACCCCAGGCCACTGAAGCGGAATGTACGAACTTAACTACTGCGCCACCAGGCCGGCCCGATTCTATTCTTTCTTTCTTTTCTCTGTCTTCTATAGGTATTTTCTCTGCGGTAATTGTGGGCCTTACATAAAACATCTTATAGTTATAACAATCTTTCAAAGCTTTTAACAACTTCAGTCACATACAAAACTCTGTTGTCTTACTTATCTCCCCCATCTACCTTTTATGTTATTGATGTCACAAATTACATCTTTATATATTGTCTATCCATTAACATAATTTTGTTGTTGTAGTTATTTTTTATACTTTTGTCTTTTAACTTCTATACCAGAGTTTAGAATGATTTATGCACCACTGTTATAGTATTACAGTATTCTGTATTTGTGTAAGCTCAGCAGTGTGGTTTGAGTCTGATTTAGAGACAGTTTGGTTTTTTGTTCCGTTTTTTTCATCGTAGAACAAAAGGATAATGGTCCACATCCAGGCTCAGTGGAGTCGCTGTAAGCTGGGGAACTAGGGCCCATCATTTAACATCTCTGAAACTCTATTCTCTCATTTGTAAAATTTGGATACTAGTCAAATATTGATCAGTTCCTTTGTAAGTGCATTGTAAGGATATAAAATACTAAAGTAATCTTATTTATTGTGTGTAATGACTACAGGATATAGCCTGAAGATGTGGATTTTTTTCCCAACCTAATTCATATGATTGGCTCATTTTGACAGTTACTACTTTTTCCTGAGTGTTAGCATAGCAAAGAAATTTGAGTCTATTGCAAATTCTAAGTAATTAAAATTTTATTGTATCTCCTGTTTCTATTTAGCTTAATTCCCTCATATATGTGAATGCATCCATATCCATTTCAGATATGTTAAATCCTAAAATTCAATAACTTAGGTAGATATTTTACACTTAAGTGAGTGCTAGTTATAAGAAACACAGATATAAAAACATGAAGCATTGACTCAAAAGTAAGGAGAGTAGCTTTTAGTTATTTGTTTATCTTTTATAAACTAATAATTCTCATCATGTATCTCTTATATTAAAATAATTAAGACATTACATTCAAGATGTGAAATGCTGAAAGCCATATCAGGCCTGAGCCGTTTTTGGAGAGTGTTCTGTAGGAATGTAGCAATTTGCACAGCACAGTTTCTCAAGAAATGCAAAGCAGTTCATGACCGTTATCTGATTTGTGGGAGGTAAAAAACATTTTCCTTTGTTTAAAATTTCAAAGTCTACTAATTAAAGGAAAATCTCTTCACAGGCTTTTCTGATTCAGGAGAGTCAGCCCTAACTAGGCCTGGAAACTGCTGCATTGCTCAGGTTTTCTGTGGGCAAGAAATTCAAGAGTAGCACACCTGGAAGAATTGTGATTTTACACTGTGCCAACAAATGCCATAACCCACGTGCTCTGTGTGGTAAATGGAACTGAAACCCAACTCAATTTTCTGCAGAACAAATGTTTGTTTTGAAAAAAACAGTGATGAAGCCCCAAAACCACCCTTTCAATAGGATGCACATTTTTGTTTATCCTCTTGTTTTCTTGTAAGAGTGGGATTTCTATAGACAAGGAAAAACATGAAAATTATTTAGTTGTGTTTGGTAGTATTTTTCTACACTGTGTACTGGGCTGTGACTGACATATTTCATTTGATAGGAATTATAAACACCCTTTGTTCAGAAAAAAGGAGATTCAAGACTTCCTGTAATTAATCACTTGCATCCTTTCAAGAAAAGTTCATGCTGTTTATTTACATGTTAAAGTACCAGGTAGTATAAAAATGTTGTTGAAATGGTATTTGATAGCTTTCAACTTTTTGAATTTTAAACCTTGGCGAACACAAAGCACTATGCTGGTAATGCTGCTTAGCAATAACTTTTGATTACTAAAAGGCTATGAGAACTTGTTTTTTCAAATGGGCAGTATTCATATTACACACAAGTTGCAGTAAAGGAAAAAATTGAAAAATATTCTGCTATAGTCTGGGATAAATTTTGTTAAATAATGTTATTATATGGGTTGTTGAGTTCTTTAGAGTCTTTTGAAGAGTGTCCAGGCTGTTTCCAAGCTTTGTTTATACGGGGAAATGGTTTAAATAAAAGAATGATCTGAACTATTCTTGAATTAAGCCAAATATTTATCTTATGGCATTATTGATAGAAATTTTGTCATGTTCCTTGGAAATTATGCAGTGTTTACAGGGATAGCAATTTTCTAGCCAAAACCTTACTCATGAAGTTGAGCTCTCTGACTTTAGAAACGATTTCTGTTTTCTCCTTCTTTGCTATGCATTCTTGGCATCAGCGTCAATGAGGCTAGGGTCCGATGAATGTATACAGTTTCTTTCTGCATGTGACTTATATAGAGGCATGGGTGTAGCTTTTGTGTGATCAGTTATAGTGATTTTCAATGTTTCTTCTGCCCTTCAGATTCTTACTCAATATTTTTCCATTTTGTGATTAACTCTCTGTAAAATACACTCGCAGTTTTGTATATGTATTGTTCTCCATTTTTCAACAAGTATTTGATTGTCTACTATCTGCCAAACACTGAGCAGGGTACTAGGATGTAGAAGTGACAATGACATGATCTCTGCCCTCTTGCAAGATTGTGTGATAGACCAAAACATGTCCTCTCAGTCTTTTTCCTTGACCTAGCCCTGCCTCTTATTGAAGTGTCTATCAATAAAGTCAACTGAGGGCTATATGGCTGTATGCCTCAACTGTTCACTTTTGCAGAATCGTGCCAGTTAATTTTTACTTAATGCTGTTAAAAAGTATTGAAAATGTTTGGATGTATAGGATAGTGTTGTGCTGAGGGATTTTGATGAGGGGATGTTCCTTAAGGGGGTTGTTAGACCAGTTAGGCCATGTGGAGTTGTTAAGCAGATATTTAGCAAGTCACGCTATGTGCCCAACATTCTGTTGGCTGTTGGGAAGTCAATGATAAACAAAATAGAGATGACCTCTGTGCACTTAATGTAAATACATTTAAAATTTCAAATTATGACAGATGCTATGAAGTACTTGAATCCTCTGGCTCACCCCTCTTCTCCCTGCAGGAAATCCAGGTGCAAACCCAAATTGTAATTCATTGGTTGCTTCAGCATCATAGAAATAGGAGATTAATAGGCGTATCCTGATCACTAGCCAGCTTGTGCCCTTTCTGTGTCATCACACAGATTTACGGACTTTTCTTCTTGGCAGCATTGACATTTTGTACCTCTCTCTCTGTTTTAGCAGTTCTCATGATATTCTGTTTTATTTCTACCTCCTTCAACTCATACAGTGAATATCTTCAATATAACGATGAGCCTTTTTCATGTTAAATTCCCAGTATTTGGTCCTCGATATATTTGTGACTTTAAGTAATGAATCCGTCCATCCATTTATTTCTTCTTTGTGTATGAAAGTACATTTGAGTCTTTATGTCTAAAGTTTTTACTTTATACTTTATAAATAATATGTATTATTTTTACAATGTGCCAAATAAATTATTACTTTCCTGTGTCTATTAAATAGGGACACTAGCACCTTCTCATTAGCTTAAGATCATGTATATATTTTAACATTATTCCAGGTATACATGTAAGGTCTCAAGAAATGTTAGATATTACTGATACTAAATAATACATCGTTAGCAACCTAATGAGGAAAATTATGGCACATTTCTTTTAAAATTGCTTCTTTGGTATATAATCCAGGCTGAGACCACATATGTGGGCATTTGTGTATTTGTCTACAGTCCTGTCAGTTGATCCTATCTGTTCTACTTTTTCTTTTGAGAGCAGAAATTGAAAAAACTCACAGTGCCTGCAAAAAAATTAACTCAAAGATGTTCAATTCTGGAAGAAACTTAAAAATTATCTTTTCTGATATGCTCACATTATGAATGCATAACTGGAACTACAGAAAAAATTAAAAATGTATTAGGCTGCTTTGAGAGGAATCAAGATGTTGAGTAATACCTCAAGTGTCAAATAATGTTTGCAGTAAATTCTTCTTGTCAATGCCATAGGATTTAGCAATACATTGTGTTTGCCACCAGAAGGTGCTAGAGGGAAGTAAAACCACCTCCTATTAATGCTTCACACTAGTTTTTTCCATTTGCTCCTGGTGTTGTCTTCTCTTTCTCCCTCTAGATAATTTCCTCCACTCAGTGACAGGCTTCCATATGGTTTCAATGTCATATCTATGAAGTTTCAGGGACTTGGCCATGTGAGAAAACAAAGCAGAATTTTAATCTGTTTATTTACCAGGAAATAACTAGAAAATGCCTTAGAAAAAAATTATATGAATTATTTGAGAAAATAATATTCATGTAATTGAAGATAAATATTTTATGCTTCTGCTTGAAAATTCTTTTAAGTCAATCTTATAAAGAAAGCTTATGTTCTATGCTAATTTAAATTTCAGATCCTTCAAAGGTCAATTTGCTCTCCTTTCAAAATATAGCACTAAGAGTGATATTGTTGAATGCATAATTCTAGAGTACATTTTCTAATCTTGTAAGTAAATTCACTAACCTTAAAGACTTTGATGTCCTCCAACTTTCCTAAATATAAAATATTATCAGATGTCCTTGTGTATTTTATTCAGATAGTTTATTTCAAGATAGTTTAAGCCTCTAGGAGATGCTGGCATTAAAAAATCTTTGATTGAGGATTTCCCTTTTCTTTCCCATTCAGGGACTACAACATGCTTCCCAAATTCCAAACTCCAGTGCTTATTTTTATTACTGCTATAAAAGCATAAGAAGAGGATAAAATAGTGACAGGATAATAATATTACCCTGGGAACTATTTCTGTCTTTCAGTGCTAAAAATCATCAAGATATATAGACATTTTCTAAAGTCCTTTTATAATTTGAACATAACTGATGAAAATTTATTCCTTCATCATTTTAGCAAGAAAAATTATGAAATTTCTCTGGATATTTGCCATCTGCATTGTCATTTAACACGTCTTTGGGGGAAAAGATGCTTGTGTTTGTGATCCAGATAGTTTCTCCAGATTTTTTAAAAAATTTCATGTCTTCAGTAGAAATATGGCGGTCGTAAGCACAGTGCTGCAAACTGTACTTGTAAAATAGGACTAAAGGCAGGGAAATTAGAAGTTGCAGAGAGCTTGTCTGCAAAACCATAAAAATTTGAAAAGGAAAAAAAATGAAACATGTAAACTCTCCTATATTCATGTATCCTATTGTATTAGCTTCCTATTGGTGCTGTAACAAATTACCACAAACTGATAGCTTAAGACCCCAAAATATTTTATCTTATAGTTCTGGAGGTCAGAAGTCCAAAGTAGGTCTCACTGGGATAAATTAAGAATGCAAGGCTGCATTCTTTCTGGAGGCCCTGGGGAGAATTCACTTCCTTGCCCCTTTTGGCTTCTATAGGCCACCCACATTCCTTGGTTTGTGGTTCCCTTCTATCTTCAAAGCAGACAATGGTTGATTGAGTCTGTCCCATCCTGCTTCACTCTGACTCTGACTGTTTTACTTCATCTTCTGTATTTAAAAGACGCTTGTAATAACATTGGGCCCCACCAAATAATCCAGAATAATCTCCTTATTTTAAGGTCAACTAATTAGCTACCTTAATTCCTCCTTCCCACGTAATATAACATATTCACATGTTCCAGGGATTAGAATATGGACACCTTTGGGGAGAGTGTCATTTTTCTACCTGCATATCCATCTTCTGTGCATTTTTACAGAACTGAAATACTATGTATGCAATTTGTACTTAGCATTTTTCACTGGTAGTTGTGATTTGCGTTTTCTCATGTGTGTACTTTTTAGTGTGTATCTTTTTGTAGCCAGGGAATACTACATTGAAAGAATTTACTATAATATACTTACCTACTCACCTAAGTATGGCCACTTCACTTATTTAAAAATATTTATCGTGGTACAACTGTAATTTCACAAGGTTGTTAACTATCATAATCTTAATTTAAAAAAAAGTAAAAAATAAAATTTAACGTGTGCCAATTATGAGAGAGGTATTCTTCAAAGAAATGAGGCTTTGGTCATAAACAAAACAAAGCCTCTGCCTTTGGAGGACTTATGGGAAAATAGAGAAGAAAGGAAAGTAAGGGATTAATCAAAGAATTAATTAATTAAGATTGTGACTTGGGCATAACAATGAAGAACAAGTTGCCATAAAAATGGGGAGAACTTTCCTAGTGTGTGGAGTCAGACGTGATTTCCCTGATAAAGTAACATTTAAGCTGAGACTGGAAGCACGGATGGATTTATACACTTTAGGAAGTGGGGAGAAGCATTTGAGGCAAAAAGAAGAGAATGAGTAAAGATCACAAGTTAGGAAGCTGTTTGGTACATTGGAGGAATCCAAAGAAGTCAGACAAACTGGTAGATGTTTGGTGAGGAGAATGGCCGGAGGTACAGATGGAGAGGTGGGCTGAGTCCAGATCATGCCAGACTTCCTATGCCAGGATAAGAATATTAGTCTTCATGTTATAGACAAAGGAAAGCTATTGAAGATTTTTAATCAAAAAGAAACACAATAAGATTGCATTCAAAATGACCGCTCTGGGTACAACGCTGATCATGAATGAAGGGAACAGAAGTGGACATATGGGAGAGGAACTGTGCTGAGAAATTTCCACAGGTTTGTTGATAGACTGGATAGTGAGGATGGCAGGAGCCACTGAAGGTTGATTCCATTTATTAGAACAAGTATAGGTAGAGAAAAACCAGTGTTAGTAGGAAGATTGAGTTCAGCCTTGGATATATTGAGTTTGAGAGATCTTTGAGACATAAACATTGTGGTTCAAGTGAGGAGTTTAATAATTTATTCAAGGTCTGAGAGTTCAATCTGGACTGGCGATATATCTATGGGAGTCTTCAGTCTACAGAAGGAACAATAAACATGAGACTGAAGTAAAGAGGCAGAAGAAAAGATCTCCTTTCCTATTTCAGCTCTTAGAAGGAGCAATTGAAATATTTTTTGCATCAGTGTTTGACTATTTTTTTGTATATCTTAGAAGTAACATTACCTAGTTGAGAGTATAATTATTTTAATATTTGAGTGAGGCTTACATGATAATGTAAGCATGATAGGCAGACAAAATTAGGTAAGGGCATCCCAGGAAGAGGCAACAGCATGAACAAGGGCCAAGATGCATGGGATGTGCATTGTTCGGCATAATTTGGAAGTACCAACATGTAAAGTGAGGTAAGGAATATGCTGGCCTATTAAGCAGGGGCCAGACTGCACTGGGCTTTGTTCATCATGGCAACGTGATTTGTTTATACATGACTAATATTTGTGTAGTACTTACTATGGAGCTGAAACTGTTGTAAGGATTTCACACTTGTTAAATCAACAAGTCTATGAAATAATTACTGTCATATTCTCATCTTAGACAACTAAGGCACTGAGAAGGTAAGTAACTCGCCCTGGTTGGACAGCTAGGGAGTTGTACTGGAACTCAAGTCCAGGCAGTCTCTATGACATAGTGGACAATTGCTCGCACCTAGCACTCTTCTAACTACTCTTTTTTTTGGGAAACTGCTCCCCACTTTATTCTAATGAAGGTTGTCGGTCATCTCCATTCCCGCTCGCAGTCAGAGTGGGCAAGGAACTCAGGCTGGCTTTATCAATATCTGTCTTTAGGATTTTAATAATTGGAAATAAAAGAGTACAAATCCCTGATCCTCTGGTAGCAAAGCTGGTAGAACGTGTGCTCCAGATTGCAAGTTGCTGTGACTCCAGTCTTATGGACATAGTGTAGTTCATAAACCCAACACATGGAGAGAAGAAAAGAGATCAAATGAGTCTTTCAAAGGTATTCAAATCTCTGACTCATTCTAGTCCTATGGGGGCAAGCATCCTTCTTCAGCAATTTGGTCATGTGAACCCCAAAATGCCCAAGGTTGAGTTGGTTACTATGGCTTGTGATCAATAGTGTTTCGTTAGTATTCACAGGCAAGGTCGTGGGTAGATTTGTGTTAAAAAAAAAAAAAAAAGCTCACACTTGCAACGGTGTGGAAAGTACAAGACAGGAGACAGAAAGAATGTCGTTGAACTATTTCTACAACCCAAGTAAATATTGATGAAAAGTGGACCAAAGCCTTAGCACTGAGACTAGATAGGGGACAGTTATATAAAACACATTAATTCACTCATACCTAATGATGTTTTTTTACTAGATGAGAAGGATGAGGGAGAGGGAAGAAATACCCAGTTCTCTAGCTTGAGTAATAAGTTGGATGGTGGTATCATTTAAGGCAGCAATAGCTTGAGGGTGGTAGAAGAAACAGTAAGTCCAATTTTGTAAATGATGTCCGGAACACACTCACATACATTCACATGAAGAGAGGCCTAGACTTGATATATATATATATATATATATATATATATATAGTTTGGCAATCATCAGAATGTCAGTCTTAGAATGTAGAATGCCAGTCTTGATCCTTGCTAAAGGACTTTTAGTGGCAAGAAAGGGATAGAAGCCTGATTTCATAATTGAAGAGTAAAGAGAGTCTTCTACTTAAACATGGAGAGTTGAGTTCACCTGTTTATTTTTACTTCCTCTCAAACTCCACTGAAATGTTAGCAAAAAATAAAAACCTACAAGGAAAATGTTGGGGAAAGATATGGGTAAGGTCTATGGCTTGTTGGAAAGTGAAATGCAAAGGAACCGTGATCCACAGAGTACAGAAAGCTGAACTATAACTACGCGAGGAAGCAAGAGCCAACCAGACACATACTTTTACCTTAGGACTCTGGAATGGCTCAGGAGTTGGAAGTGACAAGAACCACTGAACAAGGGGCAAAAGATAGCTGAAGTTCTGAATGAACATTAGTCTCGGATTCCCTCCACAGCCGTGTAACAACTTCTCTTCAATCCTGAAATAAGATAGGAGGTTTACTCACTGGTGAAATTGAACCAGAAATATTAAAGACTTCAGGATATCAGACACCATGGAGGGCCTCAAAACAAGATAATTTACTGAAGATGTAGATACTACATAGAAAAACCATAAAATCCTTTTATCAGGATGCTGCATCCAAGCCTTTTGGTTCCTAGGTAAGAAAATGATTCCTTTCTCAAGAAAGAAGGGTAGGGAATAGAAGAAATTTCTAGATATTGACATTTGAAGCTTCTCTGTTGAAAACATGCACACTCTACCCAGTCACTTTACTATAGGACCCATGAACCAACCAACTCTACCCACTCACACAGACCTTCCAATCTTCTTTATATTCCTCACTTCAACATGTAGACTGCCAAGGATCCCAGGGCATTTGAGAAATTATTTTAATGTGAGATAAAAATCATGGGGAAAAATCAGGAAAAATAGCTCAGAAGAAATTAAAACATTGCAGTACACATAGCAAAAGACAAATTAAAAAGCAATAATTGGTAAGTACAGAGAAAAAATGGAGGATACATGAAAGAAGAATAGGATAAGATTAAAAAAAGAACATTTAGTGAAACAGACGAGATTTTTAGAAATGAAAATATATCATTCCAGATTTAATAAATATTAATGTAAGGTTTGGTAATTAAAAGTGAGGAAGAGACTTAGAAACCACTTGAAAAGACATGGGAGAATCACAGTAAGAAAGAAAAGACAGGGAAAGTGAACCTAGAAGTCTAGTATCATAATTAATATATTCAATCAATTTCTGTTGAGCTCTATTATATGCCACGTATTGTTCTAGGTACTGGGGATATTGCAGTGAACAAAATGAAATCCTGTGATCAGGAGTTCCAATAAAACAGAACTGAGAAAATACAAGTGAAAAATTAGTGAAATAATACAAAAAAGGAAAAAGGTCTGCATTATTGAGCTTCCAATTAAAGTGCCCACTGAATTGGATGGTATAATGGAATTTTTTAAAAAGGGAAAAAAGGCACATCAAGAGCTTTTGAACACTCAGAATAAGAGAAAAATCTTAAAGCTTTCAGAACAGAAGGTAGCATTCAAAGAAGACGAACATTCTCAAAAGGAGTACTAGATGCTAGAAGAAAATGGGACAATGCCTGCAGTACCCACAAGGAAAATGATTGCCAACCTAGAATTTGATATTCATCTCATCTCTGAATAATGTAAGGGTTAAAAACAAAAGAAAAATTAAAGGTGTTTCAGAAAATACATGGCATCAGAATTTTACCACTCACATGACTTGTGGTCTATCAAATTAAGAGAATAAATTAAGAATGAAGATAGCATGCGATTCAGAAATGAGGAGATCTAACACAGAAGAAAGGCGAAGGTAATCCCCAGGAAAATGAAGTTGAAGAACAGGATGATGTTTGTATGCCAGGCCTACAAAGCAACCAGTCCTAATTGTTGGAGAAGGAGGGAGGGCTCCAGTGGAAGGTCTTTTAGAGGAAAGAAAAAGTCGAAATTATCCTGTGTGCTCTACCATAGAGATTTACAGAAGAATTAGTGGCAAGAACATAGAAAACTATGCAAATTTCTTAAAAGAGGCAATTAATCCTAAGAAAAACAAAAAGTCGAATAAGAAAGAAAATGCTTTTATGATGTACATGACCCAGCAGTAAACAAATTTACTTAGTTACTATAATATAAACACTGAATATTTATGTTTATCCGAATTCTGATTGAAGAAAGCTCATCAGGAAGTAAAATTAGGACTAGGCGAGAGGAGAATCCTCGTCTTCCAAATAGAAATTCAAGAAATTGTGCAACTTTGAAATAATAGAAAATAGCATGGATATTGTTTGTACGTTAGAGATAAATTCTAGAAGAATGAGTTAAAAGAGCTAAAATAGTTGTTTTTCAGGAATTGAATTCAGTGTTGAGATAGAGGACTGCTGTTCTTATTAAAATCTGTCCAGTATTGTTTAACTTTAAAAAAGATGTTTCATGCAATATTTTGAATATAAATTTATATTTATATTATAATAATTAGAAATTAGAGGATGGATGCTTGAGGAAGTGGAGACTGCAAATGTAGCACAATTGTAGCTAGAATTAAGCTATGAGGGGCAGAAGAAAGAGAAGTGAGCAACTACTGCCACCTTTGGCATCAAGGAGAAGGACAGTAAAGTGTGCATTGGGACCACTGAAAAGGACTGGGTTCATTGCACATTTTTGTTCTCCTCCCTCATCAGGATTCCTAGTTCCTCCCACTTTCCCCAGTTCGATAGCCTACTCTGTAACCCATGTGCAGGAGTGATGAAGTGGGGCTGTATCAGTTGATGAGAATTTCCAGAGAAAGGCCACAGCATTGTGTTGCTGAAATGGAATAAAGAACAGAGGAGGGTGGAATTAGGAAGGGAGTTGGACATTAACTGAACTGGAGAAGAATTTGACTCATAGGAAGAACATTCCTATGCGGAGGGAGATTTGAAGAGAGGCTCTTCTCACTGCTTCTGAAGATGCCTCCATGGCAGAGTGGTACCAAGCTACAGGACCTCAACATTGCATCGAAGCTACTTAATTATTTTTGTGAAATACACTCCAAACTAGATAGAATTTGGTACTTCCTGTAGACATTTGTTACATATAAGTTTGGTAATTATTGCTAACATTTCCTGAGAGGTTATTGCTGGCCCTATTTTCATTGCTTCACATGGATTGTCTCATCTAATCCTCTCGAACTCTACGAGGTAAAAGTTGTTTTGATACCCATTTTACAAATATGGAAAATGAGGCATGCAGAGTTTAATTGGCAAAAGTTCACCAAGCTAGTGAATGGAGGAGCTGATATTTGAACCCAAGTAGACTGACTCCTGAGCCGTGTGGTTAGTCATTATCCTATGTGAGCTGTAACTACATTGTAGACAGAGGAATCACAAGTGCACAGGGCATCAAGGTTGACAGAGCAGAGTGTATTTGGAGAATTGAAAGTAAATAAGGAGGGCTGGAGGATAGGATGTGTGATGCACATACAAAGGGTGCATGTGGGGTACTGATGGAGAAACTCAGACTGGAGACATCCGAGAAACTAGTTCATGAAGAGCCTGTTGTCGTAGCAAAGATCTTTGGGTGTTAGCCTGAGAGCTGGAAGGAGCCGTTGAAGGATTTTAAGGGAGAGCATAATGTATTGGGTTTCTTTCAGAAAGGGCCTTCTGACATTATAGCAGACTGTTGGAAATGTCTGAGGAGGGGATGTAGCGATGAGAATGTTTATGAGACTGACATTGAGGCAAAAGGTGTCAGAAGGCACAGAGAAGAGGGGAAAAATAGGAGACCCATAGGAAATACATATAGTCAGACTTGCTAAAAGACTGGAAGAGGGAAAGAAGGGTGTGATTCCTTCATTTTCTGCTGTGTAACTATGTAGATGAAGCACCATTCACTTATATAAGAATACCAGCCATAAGAACGTTTGTGAGATAATGAAAATGTGAGTTCAGTTTGAGAAATGTCAACTCTGTGTGATCTGGGAAACTTATTTTGATCTAGGTTTCACCTGTATAAATTGGACTTGGTTGTAGCCATTTCAGAGACATATAGGAAGGTTGCAAAACATTGTCTGTGATCACTTGACAAATGTAAATTGAATGGTGAAGAGGAATGTGGTTATAATTTTTGGGGAGAAGTCACATTTAAATGGTAACTAGAAACAAAGACCACAGAGGAGATTGAAGAGGGGCCGAGTTCTGAGGGAAACCAACAAATAATGGTTTCATAAAAGCTAAGATTAGTGAGTAGAGTTTCAAGGAGAAAGTGATCAAATTTCACTAAAAGGCCACTAAACCATTTGGCAATTAGCAAGTCATTGATTTGGTTGAGATTAGATTCTTTGAAGAAGTTGGGTTAAGAGCTTGTTTTCAGTTTATAAACAAATGAGAGGTGAGGATATAAATTTAATTCATGTAGACTAGACAGTTTTGAAGCTAGGAGATTAAATGAGAAAAGAATCGGGTCAAGAGATTTTATTTTTTTCAGATGGGAGAGATGCAAGGGAAAGAATCAGAAAAGAGAGATGAATTTGCAGATTCTGAGGAAAAAACAGAATTTTGGAGGGACTTTTCAATGGAAGGAGATAGCATCCAGAGTTTGAAAGGGGCCGCTTGACTTGGATCACAGTTGAGATATCTCTGTTCACTAATGTGGTAAGGATGAAAGTAACAACTTGGTGCAGAAAACCCAACCATCTGTCAACTTGATAGACTCCGTTTTTACATCCTGTCTTCCATTAACCAGTCATTTTTCTTGTCTGTAAAGTCTTGTTGTATCTGTGGTCTTTTTCATTTACATACTTTTTTTTTTATCTTCATGAGGACTGTGAACTTGAAATCACAGGCCATGTCTGTTTGTCCTTCTAATTCCCTACATACTGTATATATCCTGGCCACATGACAACCTTTAAGGAAAATCTTGCTGATAGCTCCATCTAGACATGCGTAATACATGGCATAGACTGAAAGTGAGTTTTGATGCCTTGGTTTATGACCCTTATAGGAGTCAGAGTCATAGCAACTAAGTTTGAGGTTTTAGATTTGCGTATTTGGATATAATTTTGCAGCCTGAGCAGATGATCTACAACCTGGCCTCAAAGATCTGCATGCAGCAAATTGTAAGATGTGCCTTATTTTTATTTTTTTTCACCCTCCAAGTGTGGAAGGGATGAGTCAGCCTATCTGGGATTTTTAAACTGCCAGTTCCAGGGACACTGCACAACCCAAAGCCATTGCCTCCAGCAGATTACTGTTAAAAATCTCTGCTCGGCAGGGCCACCTAATATGTCAACCTTGACTAGTTCCTTTAAATAAAGGAAATGTTAAAAAGCAAAAACAACAGAATTGCTACTGAAGGGCAGTAGCAAGGTTACTTCCATCATCTGCCTTTGAAAATCTGGTGTATTGTTTTTTTTTTCCCCTAATAGCCTTGATGTTTTACAAGAAGAGTCAGATATAACTCATTTTACCAAGGACAAGATGAAGTTGAGTCAATTTTCTCTCTGAAAAAGCTAATAATATGCAAGTTGATATACAAACATCAGTGAGTACACTGTGAATGTGTGCCTGATGGTATTATAAGCCTTATCTGCACAGATATCAAGAACATAATATTCACCTAATTGCAAATATTTATATATGACGGGATGAAGATATTTTAAAGGAAAAAATGGGAAATTATGCAAAATTTGACTTTTGTATAATTTTGAAAGGTCTTTTAAAGTCTTATAAGATACACATTGAAAATGAGTACACTGAACATTTGTTTATAATATTTTAATGATGAGTGCTAGAAAATATTTACCTTTGAAGATAAACACTTAGTTTAATTATTCTTAAATAAGATTTGAATTTAAACACAAGTGAGTGTGTGTAGAGAATATTATTAATAAATGAAATAACATAAAGGGGAACGCAGGGCACTGTCCACAGTAGGAGCTCAACAATGGTTAGCTGACGTTGAATGAAATAAAGCTAAGAGGGAAAACATGTTAAACCCTCCTATAAGCAGAAGATGCCCCGGCAGGAGTCCATGCTTTTTCTTAGATTGATTTAAAGAGTTTCTTAGTATTTAGGGTGATTATTTTTCTTCTTTAAATTTTTCAATATTCTTTCAGTTTTTTGTATTATTAGATATTATTGTATCATTAATCAGAAAAAACTACATCTTTTGGTTTTAGAAAGAGAAATTATAAAAATCCACTTCCTTACACGGGGTTTTACTTTAAAGTTTGATTTTTCATGATGCATAAAATATTTATCATTTGAATCTGCTGTTACAACTCCAAACACAACCTTTCATAAAATGAATGAAGTGCCATTTACAATAAGTGAGTGCATTCTACTACTTAAGCTTAAAAATAAAACAAAATCTTTAAAAAGAGTTATCAAAATCACAATAGAACCTTTTTAATACCACCATTCATAGATTTAATTAGGATGCCCCCATCCTTTGCATCTGCTACCCGAAGACAGATTCTAAAAGGCACTTACCGAGCTTGTTAAAAGTTCAGTTAATTTATGTCTTCTTCAGTGTATCTTCTTACATTTTGCAAAGACACTCAGAAAAATCTGTAGTTGTTGATCCCTATTACATTCTCTGTGTGATATATCTAAGTAAACATCTTTCAGGTCGTAGGGATTAGCAGCTATTTCATTAAAAATAATTACCTTGTTTGTTCAGTCTTACCAAATATTCAGCCAAGTTCTATTAAACCAATTGTATCCTAGTGAAGGTCAACACATATACACATATATATGAGCAATAGATACAAAAGTCCTGCCCAGAGCCAGAAGCTAACTGTTTCAGTATTCTTTTTTTTTGAAAGATTGGCACCTGGGCTAACAACTGGTGCCAATCTTCTTTTTTTTTCCTTTTTCTTCTCCCCAAAGCCCCCCTGTACATAGTTGTATATATATTTTTTTAGTTGTAGGTCCTTCTAGTTGTGGCATATGGGATAACACCTCAGCATGGCCTCATGAGTGTGGCCACATCTGCGCCCAGGATCCAAACTGGCGAAACCCTGGGCCACCAACGCGGAGCATGCAAACTTAACCACTTGGTCACGGCGCTGGACCCCTGTTTCAGTTTTCTATTGCTACCTAATAAATACCTCAAAAGTTAGCATCTTCAAAAAACAATCGTTTTATTTGTTCATGATTCTGAAATCTGGGTTGGGTTCAGCTGAGTAGGTTCTTCTGCTGGTCTTGCTGGTGGTAACTCATGTGGATGCATTCAACTGGTAGATTGACTGGGAGCTGGGATCCATTGGGCCCCTGAGATAGAATGGCTTTTCTGTCTTCTGTGTAATCTCAAGACATCTTCTCTCCATTTGGTCCCTCCAGAGGGGGATAGATATACTGCCTATATGTCAATTCAGGGATTCCAAGAGTGCAAAGACTTAGGCTTGGAGCTGGTTATAGATAAATATATATAGATAACACAGATTCATGGGGAGAGGACTATCCCGGACATGACCATTGGAACCTGTGGTCCACTGGGGGCCACCTACATCCTACTGGTCTAAAGAAACTAAATTCAAGATGTAATGTGTATTCTCATGGCTCTTAGAGGGCATTGTAAGTCACTATAAGAATCTTGGGTTTTGCCTAAGAGGGTGAGCGGACCCATCACATAGATTTAGGTAAAAGAGTGAAATAATCACATAGTTCTCTTGGGCAGCACTGTGAAGGATGGATTTCAGGAGAATAAGACTGGTGTTAATGAGGCCAATTCAAAAGTAGCGCAGTAATATTAAGGTGAGAAGTGATTTGAATCTAAAATTAGGCTACTTTATTTTTTTCTCCTATAATTTTCTTTAGCTGTCTTTTGACTCTAGGAGAGGGTGGAAAAATAAAGATACGGGGGAAAAGAGAAATGTAGTATGAATCTGTGTCTGGTGGTACCATTCACTCAGATGAGGAAGGCAGAGGGAACCTTTTTTTAAAAAGATCTTTTGACTTGGATGTTTCTTGGGAACTACAGGTAGGAATATGTACTAGTCACATGGTTGTGTAGGTTTGGAACAAGAGAGGGATCTAGATTGGAGATGGAGACTTAGGAGTCATTAGTATACGAATGGTATTTGAGGCCTTCAGAGTGGTTGAGCTGACTCAATGAATGCATAGAACAGTGTTTCTTAAAGAGGAGGGAAGTATACCAGAAGCCACTATGGTTCATTTGCAAACTCTACATTCTAATACTCTGCCCTGCCCCCAACATCACAGAGATGGAGAAAGAAACATGTATAGTCTGAAAAAGCTCCCAGGTGCTTCTTTTATATGTTTTCTTCTCACAGAAGATGTGGGCATTGAAACTGTTTTAAAAGCTCTCTAGGAGATTGTACACCCAAGATTAAGAACCACTAAAGGCACAGAAGAAAGGAAGAAGGGTGAGCATTCCATGTAGGGAAACAACAGTCAAAGGAACAAGGCCAGACCCGACTGTGAAATCTGCAGGAGGCAGGTACAGCTGTAGAATATTAGCAACTGTCACAAATTAAAGGATAACCTTTATATATATTTCTGGGAAGGACTCATAGCCATTCATTGGGCTGTTCAACAGTTAGTACAGCCTCTGTCATGTAGGAATTTAACAGCCATTGTTTTTCTAAAGATGTAAGTGTTCTCAGTATTTCACATTGATTTGGTGACTGAATCTGAACATATTCTAGAAAGGTTCAAACATGCTTTCCTGTGTTTATCTAGTTCCCTGTTGGTGACAGTCAATTCCACTACCTCTCTTCAATTTTGCAGTTTTTTCTTTGCCAGCTCTTCTCTGTTCTCCCCTGGACATCCCACCACATCCTTGTTCAACTTATTCTTCCTCCTAAGATCTCTAGATGTTTAACTTTAGCTCTTTTTTGCTTTATTCTATAGTGAATCTCTCATGATATGCAGTCTACTTCAGGTCTAATTGGATCTGGATGGCAAATCAGATTTAAACTGGTAATTATGCAATTCTTTCTTGCACTTTTAAATCTCTCCTAACATCCGTCTTGTCATCTCTTTTTATCTCTTTGCCTTTTTAATTGATCAGTTAGTAGAGTGGAAATGCCAAGTCTTGCCGCTTCCTCCATAGCCTCTCTGTACTTCAGTTCCTAATCTGTAAAATGGAGACAATTGCAGCATCTTCCTCACAGGTAGTTCGGAGGGTTGTAGAAGGCCTTAGAACGGTGGTAACTGTTACCAAGCAAAAGGGGGTCTGCTGCCTGATGCCCATAAAAAGCCAATATTTATGGCACTGTGTTTTGAGAAAAAGAAAGGCTTTATTGTGAGATCGACTGGCAAGGAGACAGGAGGCAAGGCTCTGAAATCTGTCTCCCCGATCCAGGGTTTGGGGTGAAATTTAAGAGGCTAGGGGGAATGGACTGGGACGCAGAAGCACTGGCGGGGTGGGTTTCAATTAGAAGGCTTTAAAACTTACCGTGAGGCGTGGAGGGTGCTTTAACGCCGGATCTTCCCAGACAGCGGACCCTTTGCTTCTGAAGATTCCAGCTTTCGAGTTCCGGTCATGTCCCGGTCCTTTGGTTCCGCAAGGGGGAAAATTTAGTTCTGAGTGTTATTTCAGGACAAAATTTTCTCCTCTGCACACACTCCAGCTACATGCCTTGCAGTGTGTGCTTGCTGCCCCTTCAAGGTGACTTTCACATTCTGTTGATAAGACAGGGTCTGTTTAAACTGTTCCCGTGGTTATATGACCATTTAGTGAGTGCTCAATAAATATCAATTATCATTACTTCCCAATAGCATCCCCCCCTTTTTCCAAAGTTTATTAGCTTTTCTAGATGAATTAACCAAAGTATAGCTAACAGAAGCTAGACCCCAAAGTTCATAAGGACAGGGGCGCACACACATGTACACATATCTTGATTTGGATGGTATTTACAGAGGCGTATACATTTGCCAAGGTTTATGGAGCTCTATACTTGAGATTTACGCATTTTCTAGATGTAAATCATACCTCAATAAATTACTTGGGAAAAAAGTGTAATTAGAAGCAGAATAGCAGAGTGGTTAAGATTGTGGGTTCTGGAACTCTATTAAGGTTGAAATCCTGGCTCCAGCACTAACTAGCTGTGTGATTTGAGGCACGTAATTGGCCTCTGTATCTCAGTTTTCTCATTAGTTAGATTTAGATAAAAGTGCCTATCTTACAGAGTTGTGAGGACTGAAGGTAGTAATTTAAAATAGTGCTTGGCACATTTTAAGTAACATATATATGTTAGCTATTTTTGTTGTATATATTTTCTTAAAGGCATTACATATTTCTAGGATATGTATCCTTTTTTTGTATATATTCCATATCTTTATGTAAGTAGTATCTTTCTTCATGCAGAGAATAAGGTTTTATACTTTTTTTGTTACTTTTGTGTATGTCTGTCACTTAGCATAATGTCACATTTAATAAGAGCAAAATCAGCATTCATTGGCTGACTGGACATTGACCATTAAGGTCATATCAGATCAAAAGAGACACTTTTTATTGGAAAAACTGATTAAATTGGGTAATCCTAACTGAGTATCTTACTGATTTAAGCTAAATCTGTCCAAAGGATAACTATTTCTTTAGCAGCAAACTTAAAAATGACATGAAAATAAGTTTGTGAGAAGTAAACAGATTCTATTTTAACCTCAACTATTCTACTCAACCTTTCAGATCCCAGAAAATTACAGTAATAATAAATTGGAATAATGTCAGATGATGGAAAATTCAAATCCGCATGGATAATTGTCTCTTATAAATAGAGAGTGGCTAAGGTTCTGGAGCTTTAAACATTTAAATCTAAAAGATAAATGCCCCAGTGTTTTATAATGATTCACACAGCGACTTTTTCATTATAAATTTAAATTGTTTAAATCAAATTTTAATACAAAGTGTAAAATCTGATTAATAATCATTTATGTGAATTAGAAGAATGTTATCAGTGCCTTAAAAGAAAATTTACAAGCATTAATTTTTTTCTCAGTTAAGTTGAGTACTATATTTTCCATCAATTACATTGTCTATTCTATTCGAAGTTCTTGGATTGGGAACTGATAATTGCCATTTATGGCATATGAGTTATTTTTCAGTTCCTATACTTGGTACATTTTTACACATCTTCTTTCACTAAAACTTTAGCAATGTAACTATTATCCCTACGCAGACATGAGAAAGCTAACAATATCACACTCAATTTAAAGCTTAAATTTACTTCTTTGAATGTGTGGAATTTCCCTCTTTAATGTGACATTTCCAATATGTAGAAAACTGGTACAGAATGCTTAACAGACCAGGAAAATAGCCATCTAGAAAGTGGTAAGATGATATGTAACAGAATAAGGACAATTACAAAAGTCAAAAAAACGTACATTGTTGGTTGGGGGAAACCTGATTTTGCAAAAAAAAAAAAAAAAAAAGGATCATAGGAAAATGTGTATAAGGGGAGAGTTACTCTGTTACAAATTACTTTTGAAACTATGTTAAACAGTTCAGTTTGAAAAAAGAGAATAACAATGGAATTAGAACTCATCATACATTAATAAAGATATATTTCCAGCTAAAGGAAGTACTGATAAATCTCATTCTTTGGGTAAGACCGTCTCTGGAGTACTGAATCATTTTTGGGGTGCCATTTTCTAAGAGGATAAATGGAAATGGTTTCCAATAAGGATAAGCTGCTATGATTACCCTGGAAAGAGAAGGCTTACCAGTAGGCTGTAGGAAGGCAGAAGTAAAACAAATGGGTTAATAATGCTGGGAGGTGAATTGTGGCTCCCTGAAGAGAAGCATTATCACTATCCATCCATGATGTAAGCTGGTCTGCAAAGTGAACTCCTCAATACTGTGAATACTTCGGCAGAAATGGGGTGACCTCGTGTCAGGGTTGTGATGACCAAGGAGTCCTGCGTCAGAGAAAAGGACTGGAGGTGCCCTGAGCAACTTTCTGGCCCTTAGCCTTTCAGATAAAAAGAAGTGCACAGAAGTTTGCCAGGTAGATCGCATGTTATCAGATTAAGAGAATCCAATATCAAAAAAGATAGTTTATGGGAAAATATTTCTTGAAATGTCAATTTTCACTGGGTGTAAAGAATTGGAACTAATATTTGTAAATTTTAGAAGTAACAGTAACAAAATTCCAGTTGGCAAAGATGGTAAGAGAAAGAAAAGAATGAGATAAGAAAGAAGCAGAGAGAAAAAAAAGAGAATCCTTATAAAGTATGATACACTTAGCTTTTTTGTTTTACTTTTTATATAAACTTACCCATTAAATTCCATTGTTATATATATAATGATCTTAAGTTTGGGACTTAGGTTGTTATAAGCAATTAATTTTTACATTATGTATGTACATTCTATGTAGTTTAAAATTTTTATATTGCTTTCAGTGCTTTTTTTTCCTTGTTAGCATATTTACTACAATTAGACAACTTTCATATAACTGGTTTTTATTCTCACTGCAGTGCTCTATGCCACCACTTCCTTATTCAAGTCCTCTTAAACTGGATGCATTACTCAGTCACCTGGAGTGCTCGTTCAGCCAATTTGTTTGATAAATACATAGATTGAATTACTGAAAATACCTTTGTCTTACCTTTATATATGAATGAAAATGTGGCTAAATATAAAATTATTTGTTGTTCAATTATTTCCCCCTTAAAATTGTTGGCATTGCTCAATATTTTTTTAGGAATTTAGTTTTGCAGATAAGTGTGATACAAATTAATGTCTTTCTTTTATCATCAATAACCAAGTTTTTGCTGACTTCATGCATTTTCTTTTTGAGGAAGATTAGCCCTGAGCTAACATCTGCCTGCGGTCCTCCTCTTTTTGCTGAGGAAGACTGGCCCTGAGCTAACGTCTGTGCCCATCTTCCTCTGTTTTATGTGTTACACCTACCACAGCATGGCTTGCCAAGCGGTGCCATGTCCACGCCTGGGATCCGAACTGGCGAACCCCAGGCCATCGAAGTGGAATGTGCGCACTTAACCGCTGCGCCACTGGACCGGCTCCCCATGCCTTTTGACAGTAATAAATCTTTATACAAAGGAAAATCTGAGGAGTACCTGGCTTATGTGCTTTTAATTAGTTAATTTGAAATCCTCTGTTAAGAACACAGTGATCTCTTTTGATCTTTATATCTAGCTTTGCAAAGTTTTATTATTACCATTCATTCTTCAATAAATATTGAGAATCTTATTGCTTATTTTTCTGGTTTCCTCACTCAGGATACCTAAAAATCTTTAATTAGTAATATATTCTGCATCCTCTATAAAAATTGTCTTCTGGCGTAACTTTTCTGCTCTTTTTCTCCGTACTTGGGGGAAGTTTTCCAAGTTTCAACTTTATGTTGTGATTTAATCATTGTATCAGTTGTGTTCTTAATTCAGCTGGTACAATTTTAGTGTCCTTACAGCCCTTCCTCATTGAACTAATTTATCTCAGCTTATTGTCTTTGCTGTTGGCAACGTAAATGGTACAACATTGTTATAAAATTAAGCATGTACTTCCCCTATGACACAGCAATTCACTCCTAGGTATTTACCCAAGAAGAAATGAAAACATATGTCTACACAAAGACTTATACTCAAATATTCATAGATACTTAGATTTTCCAGAAACTAGAAACAGCCTAAATGTGTATCAGGTAGTGAATAGATGAACAAAATGTGATATATCCACAAAATGGATTACTACTCAGCAATGAAGAGAAACTAACTGTTATGATATGCACAGCAGCATAAATGGATCTGAGAAATATTATGCTGAATGAAAGGAGCCAGGCACAAAAGAGTACAAACTATATGACTTTATTTATATGAAAGTTGTTAATAAGCTTTCAAATCTCATAAATAAGAAAAAATAAACCTGAAGTGCAATAAAAATTATAGAACACAAGAAAAGTAACATCTGGCTGAAAATTAAGATAATGAACATGTCTTTATAAATCATTTGCTATGGAAACTAAAAGTGTAATTTTAAAACACTACTTGGAATCATTAGTATCACATGAGATGAGGCAGTGGAAAATTTAAGGAGAGATCAGCAGAGACAAAAGGATAGAATTATTTAATCACGCATGTTCGTAGATTCAGACTTAATATTATTAAGATGTCAATTTTACCTAAACTGCCCTGTAGATCCAAGTCAATCCTAATAAAGATGCCAGTGTTTTATTTTTTTTGTAGAAATAGAGAACAATTACATGGAAATGCAAACTACTTAGAATAGCTAAAACATTTCAAAAAAGAGGAATAAAACTATTTACATACACTTTCTGATTTTAAGACAGTGTAAAATTCTGTTATTAAAACAGTGGGATATGATGAAAAGATAGATGTAAAAATCAATGGAGGAGAATAGAGAATACTCGAATAGACCCACACACATATGGTGAATTGAATTTTGACAGACATGCCAAGGCAATTCAAAGGGCTAGGGAAAGACTTTTCAACAGATGGTTCTCCAACAATAGGACAGTTGTTTTTTGTTTGTTTGTTTGTTCTTTAAGAGAGACTACTGCTCCCAGGCTGCAAACCCTTTTCTTTCCCTCTTTCCCTTCCCTTTTCCTGCTTGGACTTTAGACCCGAATGGAATATGAAAGACTGGAGTAAAGGATAGATGGTAAAAGAAGATGGTACAAGTAAGTGTCCACATAATACAAAAATGGCTATCTAGTTCTGGTTTTCAGGGTCTTGGGTTTTTGAACAAGGGGTTGTAGGAATAAGTGAGAGGCTTCATGCGTTGTGAACTTCCTTCAAAGAAAGGACACCTCTGTTTAATTCATTAATTCATTAATGGAAGTGTACATAGGACACTTTTTCCTCAGTCTAATTTCAGGGAGTTTGTGGAGTATGGAACGTTCTAAGATTATAGGCTCTTTGCCATTCTTGTTTTGGATTGTGGTGTGCCATTTTTTATTTTTAGTGTTTTTAATGGTATCTTAATAAAAAAGTTGGGGGAAGGTGTGTCAGGAAACTAATAATATTTGAAAAATTTTATTTAAAATCAGAGATCATAATGGATTTTTTTTGAAGATATGAATTTAAAAGAGTGCAGTGGTTCTAAAACAAGTCATAAGAATGCCCTTTGACACTAGATAACTGCATCTTTCTATGTAAGATTTGCATTTCAAGGGGTGAACAATAACCATATCTCTGCGTCTTGTTTTGGGTGGTGAAGTGTTAAATAATTGTGATGAGCAACTCTCTAATATTATTTTATTAAGAAAAATTAACAATCTAGGACTGAGGTATTGTCTTTGGTTAAAACCTAGTGTTGCAGTCATTTTTGCAGATTTTAATATCATTAGACTTTGTCAGATGAGTTAGTCTTAAAAATCAACACTCTTGTTAGTGGTAAGTACTGAATCATTCATTTTGCATGCAACTGAGGCTCTCTCTTGTCCTCTTCTTATCCCAGTAGGAGTTTGGACCCCTTAGCCAGGTGGCATTCAGTGGTTCTTGTGAAAATCTGAAATCTTTGAGTCAGCGAGATGGATGAGAGAAAGAGAGACAATGATAAGGGAGCAAAGAACAATTGATGGAACAAACTGCCTGGGAGAAGACGGGATAAGCTCAAGAGCATGATAAAATATATTGCCGTGGGAAGTGGAGCTGAACGAAGGGAGGCATGCAGATGAAACCCTCCACGTCTTCAGGTGGAGAGGAAGGAGATTGCAAGATGTTAGCTCCAGGGGCCATAATCTTCCTGTAAATTAAGAAGCAGGGTCATCTGCTCAGTAAATACTCCTTGAATGACTTGAGGGTACCAAGGGAAAGGAGGAAGACTGAGAAGACTGGGTGATGGTGGGAAAGTCTGAGGTCAACTGTAGAGGACGATGCAATGAGGAGTCAATTAGGATTGAATCAAAGGTTTAATGAACAATAGTGAGGTCTCAGTGGAGTTACATTATGTTACATGCCTAGGACTATTTTAGGTTCTAAGAGAAATATATAGAAATTAAAGAAATAATCCTCCAAGAAATACCTGTCTATTTGGAGAAGGAGATGGAGAAAGAAAGAATTATAAAATATGAACTGTTTTGGCAGTGAATTGCTACTAAAAAAGTGATGATAAGTTTGTGTGCAAAATGCCTGTACACCAAGCAGGAAGATTTCTTTGCCTTTGGACTTCAGACTTGAGACAGTAGCCAACTGGGCAATTTTTTCACATACAGCGTTTCAGCTACTCCCATGCTTTGGAGAGATGAAATAATGACTCATTTTTCCAGGGTCGTTATTTCTACTGCTTGCTTCTGCTAAATATCGTATAGTCTGAGTAGTTATTAAAAGTCAGAAAAATCTAAAAATTAAATGAACACTTTTCACATTCAATCACAGTTTGACAGGTATGATAATGGTCTCCCAAAAAATATTAGAAGCTTTAAAAAGTAATGTCTTGCTATATTTGAGATAGACTCTTTTTTCTTCTTTTTCAGTAAACATTTTATTGAATTATAAATACATTTATGCGGCAAGAAACTCTCAAGTCTGTTGATTATACTTTCTGACGTTTTATCTAAGAAAAATAAAGACCGGTGGATAAATTCTATTTAGTGTTTGTGGGTGAAAATAAAAATTTTAAATTGTTAAGCCATATTTTAAAAGTAATCAGAAAGTAGCATGTAAAAAAACAACAGTAGTATAACCTTGCTTCATTTCAATATCGTAGAACAGTATGTTGGAAGAGCCCAATGCTGTCACTTCCTACTGGTGACTTTACAATAAAACCCAATCTGTGATTCTCGATGAAAACTTACAGCTTCAGTCATTGTGTGTCATGGTGGTGTCTCTATAAAGCTGCCTGAGCGATTTAGTTGCTGCCATCAGTGTGCATGTTCCATATGTGTTTGCTTTACTCATTGTCAAATTCAAGCTATCTATGTTATAGGTAAAAATATTTGGGTGTCAAGCTTTCAAGATCGTGGGTAAGATTCAAGTTGACCTTTTAAGTTAAGATAAATCACCTTTTAAATGATATTAAGCCTGTGCTAGAAACCATCCTACCTTGTTGACAAGGAACTCGCTATGCCACGAGGTGAGGTGGGAAAGATTCTCCCACCATGATCTTACCTAACTGTTGAAAAGAGATGTTATTCTTTAATGATGACGGGCATAATGAAGGAAAACTTGATATGAACTACATTTCTAAAGAGAGTGATTCTAAGCAGACTGTGCTGATGGACATCACATGAATAGAAAAGGGAATATAATTGTAAACAGAAAAGGGATGTTCCATTTCTAACAATGTTATGTTGAGGGCTATCTGAGGATCTGACTCTGAAGGGTTCATCCCTGAGACTGAGTTTAACATTTAAAGAAACTTTTAAATATTAAAACTTAAATGAAGTCATAAAAGATATGTAATCAACTCTTGCATATGATAGGAATATGAGAAGGAACATTAATATGATGGGTGAGAAAATCAGTGTACAAAGTGAATAGCTTGAGTTGGTGAATTTTGTTAAATTATGGGATTGAGGGGCTGGCCTGGTGGCATAGTGGTTAAGTTGGTGGCCTCTGCTTCAGTGGCCCAGGGTTCACTGGTTCAGATCCTGGCTGAGGATCTACACACTGCACATCAAGCCATGCTGTGGAGGCATGCCACACAGAAGAACTAGAAGGACTTAGCAACTAGGATATACAGCTATGTACTGGGGCCTTAGGGAGGGGAAGAAAAAGAAGATTGGCAATAGATGTTAGCTCAGGACCAATCTTCCTCACCAAAAAGCATACCTAAAGACAAACAACCAAAAATTATAGGATTGAATTTAAATTTAAATATTTATTTTAAAAATTAATTTGGACAATTTTAACATAGTAGAGACACAGCTTGATAGCAAGTGATACTTTTTAAGATTAAGTTGGGGCTTTTTATATGACCATAAGGTTAATATGAGCCAGGAGTATGAAACAGCTGCTAAAAATAAAAACCTTAGGCATGATATAAATGCAGTAAAGATCAAAAGAAGTCATGGATGTGTTGCATTCTGTGAGGTTTAGGCTGCATCTAGAGGGTTGTGCTGCTGTCTATAGGTTATGTTTTAAGAGAGTACTTGACACATCAGAGTTGGTCCAAATGAGGCTGACCAGTTTTCTCCAGATATTCGAATTGCCAATGGAACAGATGCTAGAATTATTTTCTTTTAAGTAAAAACTTCAATAAGCAGACTTGATTCTCCTGGGAAGTCGTGGGCAGCTGCTGCTGGAGAGATATAGAGAAGGGGATTCTTCAATGTAGTAAAGACTAATTGGAATAACTTCTCTTTTCCTTTTAAAAGTCAAAGATGCCATGATTATTTTAATATAAATGAAAATTTTGAGAAGGCAAAAAGAAAGACAACTCTGGGTAAGTGCTGAGATGGGGAACGACTGGGGCTCTCGTTCTTGGTTAGCATTCTGGGAAACTAAAGTATGTTTTGTGGACCTCAGGTCTCCATGTAAAGACTGAAGTGGACATAAATAATTGTGATATACAGTGACAAGTGGTAAAATAGCATATCACAAGGTATACTATTAGCATTAAGAAAGAAAAGTCAGAAATAGTTTCACATTGATTTTTATCTCAAATCAGGCAGAAAAGTAAACATAAAAATGGCAGAATACAAAACTCACAAGAAACGATAATTTGTCCACTTTGAAGGTTTTCATGAACTAACAGGATTACAGATTTTTACACTATAGTTCACTTACAATTGCAAATGGAGGTGCCTCTGGCTACATGACTGCCCTTCTAATTTACTTAGTGATTTCTGCAATCTCACGACTAATTGTGAGAATTTTCTTTTTCCCCTTTTTGTTTATTTTAGGGGAGATAGGTAAAGAGTTCTGTTCTTTGTAGTTTTACAAAGATGTAGTAGATTATAGTGTGGACAACTTGACCCTATTATCTCTTTAGAATCTGTTAAGCCTATGGAAGCTTAGTTTGGTGTGGCTCAGGGCAAAGTAAACTGAAGGACTCTGGATAACCAAAGAGACAAAAAGGATAGCTATTGTGTTATACTCTTATAAGCCTCTCTTTTCCCAAAAGACCGTCTTATATAGCCCTATCTTTGAAAGCACTCTTTTTTTTTCTCTCAAATCCAATATCCACTCTTGCCCAGACACACAAATATACAAATACTCTTCTTTTATAATTGAGAAATATTATATGACTCTGAGAATACGCTTTGTATTATTAAATAACACAGTCCAAATAACACATTGTTCAACTGAAGTTTTTTTTTCTTTCACTACTGTGTTTATGACAAGTTGTTCTGTAACATTAACACACTGCAGTTATTCTTGGTTTGTTATTAAAGAAAATATTGGAAATATTAGACATCTTCAGGGAAATTTTTTAAAAACATGTTACCAGATGGGTGAGCATTTATCCTTTCCAAGAATATAAAATTTGTGACTCATTTTTATCTTTGGTTTCCCACTGTAAAGAATGGGTGTCAGCTTGCTATGTAATTTTGATTTGTTTATCCAGCAGTTTTGTTTGTCTGTGCACTTTTCTGTGTGCCAATTGTGGTCAATAGTTGGTTTCCATAAAAGGTATGAGTTTTTTTTGAGGCTATCTTTTCCTGCCATTGCCAAACCCACAACTGATGCACCATTACTTCAACTTTTGTTCTTAATTTAAACTTGGCACAGATCCTCTCTTTGGTGTAAAACATGAAACACACTCCATTTTGACATAGAATCTGGGAAGGAAACTATTTGCTCGACCTTCTCTAAAGGAATATATATGCAGGATGTTTGTGTTGCTCTTATATGGACAGAACTGCTACCTGAATATGCCAGGACTGCGGGTTCAGGGTTGGCATGCTATTCAAGATAAAACAAAACGAAGTCCAGCTAAGTGTCCATTTTTCTTAGTTTATAGGTAAAAGCAGATAAAGACACACCAAAATGTCTCAGTTTAATGGAATGCAGAGCAATCCAGGACAGACGCTACCCTCAAGCCCAGTGGCTTTTCACTGCTGCAATCCTACAGGACTGACTCAGTACTGCCTAGGATTTAGATCCAGACTCCCTGAGTTTGAATCATGCCTCTCCCACTTGTGTGCCTAGGCGAGTTGTTTAACCTCCTTGAGTCTTCATTTTCTCAACTGTAAAATGAGATATTAAAAGTTTCGACCTTATAGAGCTCTTGTAAGGATTAAATAAGGTAAGTGACTTAGTGCAGTGATTGGCACAGGATCATCCTCCTCTTCCTCATCTCTCAAAATTGAACCCATGAGTTACAATTCCTTTTAGGCATGACTGTGGGATTAAGGTCTTGGAAGAGTCAGCTTTGGGCATTCTGATCCCTTTACCACCCTGCTCTGACTCACCAAGTTAGTGACATAGTCTCATACTTCTTATATAACAAGTTGGGATGGTAACCCTGTGACCTGAAGGTGCTAATACACTTCTAAGATGTGAAACTTTAAATCGTGTTTTATGAATAACTTAGGTCTTGTAAGCTTGTTTCATCCGTATTTTGGAAATTTTTCAAACTATCTTCTGCAAGAGCTTGGTCAGGCTAGAAATTGAAAACACATAGAAATAGTAAAAAAAAAGAATGCCTACCAGCCTTTACCTGTCAAATAAATCCATTTTTTCATATTTATTGAGTGCCTAGAACCTACGCAGTAGAGAAAACTACTTCTCATTCTCATGAGCTCCCTGCCTTGCACATTGTAGGCACCTAATAAAATTTTTTTCAATTGAAGTTTATGACAAGCTTTTCACAGTAAAGGTTCCTTTAAAAATATTCCCTAAATCTCTTCTTTTTAAAGTAGATAACCAGTCAGAAGTGGAGCAGTAGCAATTGCTGAGCTTAGCAGTAGCCAAAAGCAAACTTCATCCCTAAGTCTAATGACAGCTTCTTGGACGCAGCTCCTGTGTGCTCTTCTTGCTCTCTTTGTAAAGACAATCCCTAGGTCTGGATCCACTGCTGATCTTGCAGTTTTTACTGGTTAGGTCATATTGAGAATGACGATAGCATTAAAAATGAAGTGTTATATTCTTTTTTATCCTTTGCCACAGTTTAGTGGGAAAGGGAGAGAGGGGAGGGGGAGATCCATCAGTATTGTTCTACTACACTGAACTCATTGCTTTTTAAGAAATGGTGTGAAAGTTGTACACGTTATGTAGAAAGTTCTTGTCTAAAGCAAAATTGTTTTACGGATAAGGATGATTAGTGCTTAATAGGTAATAAAACATTGAATTATATTCAAAGAAGAATTGAATAAGAGATGTTTTGTCATTTCACTTGTGGTTCACTAACAAAGATCCAAATCTCTTCACTTTAGTCAAACTGCCACTTTTAGTGCCATTAAATTTCACATAATTGACTATAATTTTGAGTCTTGACATATGGGAAAAAATCAGGCTATGTACACTTGAGTTTGTTTCAGAAACAATAATTTTAGGGTTATCGTTGAAATTATTTTATAAATATTTCTGAATGAGCTTTTCCACAAGCATCTATCTCATAGGCATCTCCTCATTTGATATCATCATACCTTTCTGTCAGCTACATCCATTTAGAGCTTCTATTTTGGCCATTTACAGTCAGGTCCTTCACTTTCCTCAAGATGTTGACATAGGATTAAGAACACCAAAGCCCCCAGTCACATGGAACTAATATCAAAGAGGTTAGCTGAATTATCCTTTGGCTTAATTCCTTATTGATGCTCACACGGGAAAGGATAACAATATATGTGAAAGTTCTTTTAAAGCTATGCTCCAATCAAGGTATGGCTGGTACCATTTCCCCACATTGGATTATTATGGTGACCTTTATTGCTCTTAAAGAACTACTTTACCTAGTCTTTCTCATCATGGTCTCAATTCATAGCACATAATTGTAGCTCTCTATTTCTGTATGGCTCAGACTTTGAGGTTAATTGAATATCTCATTCTTGCCCACTAAAACTTGGACAGCTAAGGAAACCAAGTTTCTTAATCACAATTTCATGTCTCTTCCTGCTACTAAGACAGGCAGGAAGGCAGTCCTGTTGACTAGTATTAGTGAGACTTTGTGAAAATCCTAGGAAAATGTTAATGTTCCTTTTGGCTGTGCTTCCAATGAATTAGCTGTTTATGTGAAACTTTGCCTGAATTGCTCATGCGACCAATGATTCTATGAGGTTTTTCCCCCTGCCTTGGAGAGAATTGTCGTGCTCCTTACAATACTGTTATTTTGCTCCTGATTTTGCACTAAACCTGAAGAGATAGTCAGCTAGTGATTGGTGAAAAAAGAAAGTAAACATAATTATTGGCATCAATAGAGAATCTTTTATCAAAACATTTAAATATGGTATCCTAAATCATTTTTATCAATGTCAGGGAAACTTTCTTTCCTGAATTAAAAAATGAAAACCTAATCATTTAATTTTCCCTGTTTTGTGGTAAGTTGTGAAGCTAAGCCTACAAGTAGACCTTTTCACACAGATACGAAACTCACCATCTAGATATTTCTAAGTCTCTTCCTTTTTTTCCTGAAATCTACTATACTTGTAGAGTCTTTTTTCCCTAATAGATTATTTCTGAAATTGACACAGTCTTCTTATATCACAATTAATAATTTCTAGTTTATAGTTTCCTAATAAGGCTCTTCTAATATAAAAATGAAATACATCAGTTTAATTTAATAGAGGCTATAGATATTTTGACCTCTTTGCTCACTCATAACTGACATGTACCAGACACATGTCAGGTATGAGAGGGGCACTGAGCCCTCTGCTTACATCAGATTAACATAATAAGTCAAATTATAAATCATTTTAAGAGATATTTAAGGGTAAAAAATAATTTTAAAGATTTAATATGCTATAGGAAAGCACAGGAAAAAGTCCAAAACACTAGGGTAGAATGGGCTTCAGAAGAGAAATATTGATTTTTGAATCCTAGCACTGTTGCTCAACAGGCACAAATTACACTTCCTTTTTTGTGTTCTCATTGTGTCCTCTCTGAAAAACAGAGTTAATGAAAGTATCATCTTCGTGGAAGTTCTGAGGACTCCGAAATCATATGCACTACAACTGCCACCAAGGAGGTTCTTAATGCATTGTGCCTTTTATTATTATTATTAATGTTATTAAAAATGTGAGCTCATGGAAATTAGAGTTATAGAAGTTTTAAAATCATAGAGCAGAATAATATTTCAGAATGTTGGCTCAGATGGCTTTTGAAGTTTATGCATATCATGCTTATTTAACTGTCAAATTTATTTCTAAAATCTCAATTCCCTCTCCTATCTGCAGGAGGCATGTATTTTTATTTTTTCTCTCAGTATGCTGTCCTACTCATTATTCTGGACATAGGAATAAAGGAGTGCTTGGAAGTGTCTAGATTATCTTGGCCATCCTCTTGTTACATTCAGTGATGTCAGTAAGACAAGCTGCTTCAGGAGCTGTGTAGTTTATGAGTCTGGATGTCACATAAAAAAGAAATATCCATAGCTCTATATTTTATGGCTGAGGATTATATAAACATTCTTGGTTGACTTTCTTTTGAGATTGAGTATTTCAGTAATGGTATAAAATTGGTAATCTGAATTGTTTGTATTATATTATTACATTATTCTTATTTTCTTATTTGAAGGTAAAGAGCTCTTAATAGCTAAAATATGGATGTACTTTGGAAGTCTTTGAGAAACACAATATGCACAGATTCTACCCATCTATATTTAGTTGGTACATTTTAGCTAGGCTGTTTATTTACTTGTTCTCTGCAATTAAGAAAAGATTATATTGAGTAGATTTATTTCATTCCTGAAGGGATTGTTCTTAGTCATTCAACTTGCTGGAAACTCCTAACTTCACTCTCAGCATAAGATTTAGTTACTACTTCCATAAGGTGGAAACCTTCTAGTTTTCAACTTATTTGGCTTTCACCCTTTACCTTTATTGTTTTTGCTAGTTTATACTGCGGTAACAGAACTCCAATAAGTCAAAGTTTTATCCTTGCTCATGTTAAATATTGTCTGAGGGTCCCCTTCACGTTCTCTTCATCCTGATACTCAAGCTGAGGAGCAATCCCTATTGGGCCATCCCAGCATCAGGGCAGATAGAAAAAGAGAGGCTAGTGAATCTACATTCTGGCTCTTACAGCTTCTGCTCACAGGAGGTGCTTGTCTCGTATCCCTACCACTCACATTTCGGGAGCCAAAGTAAGTCACATGGCCAAGCTTGAAGATGATGTGATGGAAAGTGTAACCTTCCTGCAGCAACAGGCCTGGTGGGAGGGGAGGCGAGAAGCTAGAAAATGTGTAGACAAAATTACAGTCTACCACACCATCGTGATATTGCTGTCTTTACATGTGGAAATGTGCCTTCCTCTCTCTAATTCTAAAGTATCATGTGTCCATTTCTTAAACATATATTGAGTATCAACTATTATATATTCCCCATAGTAATTGTGCAAACTTTATTATTAAGGAGCATAAACTAAAAGAAAGATACATTGACATTTTTAGCTCTTATCCTCTTGGAATTTCTATACATATTGAATAATTTTCATAATGTTCTCCTTGAAACTTTCTTCTCACTCACCTTTTATGATGCCAAGTTTTAGATGACTTGGACTTTTTAAGTAAGAGATATAGGATAGGAATTCTACCTCTGTGATTCATTAGCTATATGATCTTGGTCAAGTTATTTATTCTCTTTGATTGTCAGTTTCCTCAACAGTAAAGTGGAAGTATTAGAACCTCTGGGATTAAATTGCATAAAATATGTGAATCACCTGGTGCCGTGCTTGATGCATTATAAATCGTCATGCAAGTTATATCTTGTCTCACTTCCATCCTAACCCTCTAGGACTTCTGATTTCAGTCAGAATTAAAACAGAAGTACTTTTTGTGTCCTACAAACTCCAAAATGATTTGTCCCCATTGTTCTCACCCTTGCTTACTTTTCCCCAACTACCTTGGGTTTCTAGATAATCCAAAACACAAAGCACACTCCAGACTTGGTGCCTTTGCCACTGCTGTTCCCACTGGAGTGTTCTTTCCTTAAATATCTATGAGGTTTGCCTCATCATTTCCTTCTGCCGAAATGTCATCTCATCAGAGAGGCCACTGACCACTCTATTTAAGACAGCAACTGTCCCATCACTCTATCCTCTTGCCTTGACATAATTTTTTCTATTTTGCTTTTCATCACTTGGACATAAATATGCATTTGTTTACTGGTTTATGTTTTTCCTCCCTCTAGAATTTAAACTACATAAGAACAGAGACTATTTTATTCACTGTACACTCTAGTATCTACAACAGTTCCTGGTGCATAATAGGTGCTTAACAAATGATGAGTAGATAAATATAACTTCAAAATATCACTCAAGTGAATAAATAATGATTGACCAGAGAATACAAGACAATGGCCCCATATCTTCCTTTTTTTCACTGTATACACAAAAACTGGTTTAGAAAAGGTGACTGAGACATAATTATTGAATGTATACATTTATCTTCCAAATCACTAACCAACTGATGTGCAATTTAAGTAGCTAAAAATTGCTGACAATATAAAGAACTGTAAAACGTACATGACTATAATGCTTTTTCTAAAAGAAATATCTTTTACATGTTCTTTCTTATAGGTAGAAACTGGTTTATTTGAAATGTAAATTACACTTAAGTAGATGGGCTAAGGATAGGAGTAAAATTGCTTCTGTCCTTGATAAGAGAAAAAAAAATCTATGCTTTGAATTCAGAATAATGCATTCAATAATAAAGTTAACTTTACAATATTTGAAAAATTTAAAAATCTAAGGTTTTTAATTTAAGAAGCTATGATTTTTTGTTTAAGCCAAGGTATCATTTCAACTTATCGTTTATATAAAAATTATGAGATCATTTACATTTTTTAATATTAATTCTTTATGCTTACCACATATCTCAACAGTGGTAAGCATATCCCAGTGCTTATGACATTCCAAGTTGTCAGTTGCCACTTGTGTCTAGTAGCTACCATGTTGGATATCGCAGTGCCAGTCTAACCTGCCATATTAATATATGAGGATGCTGTCTCATGGCACCTTTAATCTACTGCTATCTTGTTATTTTTTCAAGTTTAAAAGACAAAACAATGTTTCATCAGTTTTAATTTACATTTTTGATTAGTAGGAAGATTTATCATAACTAATAGATATTAAGAGGCACCTATGTTCTAGGGTTGTAGAATCGTAGTCCCTACTTATCCTTGGTTTTGCTTTCCATGGTTTCAGTCACCTGTAGTCAACCCTAGTCCAAAAATATTAAATGGAAAATTACAGAAATAAACAATTCACAAGTTTTAAATTGTGCACCATTCTGAGCAGCGAGATGAAATCTCACCCAGATCTGCTCCATCTTGCCCAGGATGTGAATCATCCCTTTGTCCAGCGTATCCACACTGTATATGCTGCCTACCCACCTGTTAGTCATTTAGTAGCCACCTCAGTTATCAGATCGACTGTTGTGGTATCACAGTGCTTGTGTTCAAGTCACCCTTATTTTACCTAATAATGTCCCCAAAGCACAAGAGTAGTGATGCCTACAATTCGGAGATGCCAAAGAGAAGCTGTAACATGCTTCCTCTAAGTGAAAAGGTACAAGTTCTCAATTTTATAAGGAAAGAAAAAAAATCATATGCTGAGGTTCCTAAGATCTATGGTAAATTTTATCACAGTATATTGATATCATTGTTGTATTTTATTATTAGTTATTGTTGTTAACCTCTTACTGTACCTAATTTATAAATTAAACTTTATCATAGATGTTGATATATAGGAAAAAAACACAGTATATGTAGGGTTCAGTACTATCCGCGGATTCAGGCATCCACTGGGGGTCTTGGAACTTATCCTCCTCTGCCCCCATGAGAGGGGATTACTATAGTTGCTTTACAAATGTTATCTAGCCTTTCAAAAAAAAAATGAAAAGGTGTTAAAAAGAACAGGGGGCTGAAAAGGGTTACAAAATTTGCCTAAATTCACAGAGCTTAAAATGGTGGAGCTGGGATTCAATCTCAGATCTTTCTTAGTTTTTGACTGACTTAGGAATTTGTGTAGTGCCAGTGGTCTTGAGATTCCAGGGAGCTATAAATTGAACTTTATTTGATAGATAATGACACTATATTAATTGAAATAAATGCGAAGCTCTAAATATGGTCCTCTGACTCTTAGAAAACTGTTAAATAAGACCGTTCCTTGTGCCCAATGTAGCCGAGGTTAACCTGAGAAATGTGCTCTAAATGGATTAAATTTCTAAATGGTAAATTTTGGTTACCTCCTATGTTTGTTCAAATGAACAGATACTGATTAACCACGTTATGGGTATTCAGCACTCTACTAATAAATGTGCAAGTGTTAAAATAAGGTTGCTTATTGATGAAGACAGTCTTATTTTTAAAATATGTCTGGATTATATCCCAGTTTGATTCCATAGGAACGGACAACTTTTTCCTAGCTAAGTAGTTGGTCTGCCCTATACTGCTGTTTGTCTGGATTTGAAGCTCTGTCACATAACTTCTTCTTGACATTCTGCTTCAGCATGCAGTGGGTTCCTGCTTGCATCAGATAACCAAAGAGTGAATTGAGAGTGTTCTCTTTGTGTATATTAACGGATAGGTGCTTCTTCCTAGGATCGGTTATAAATCTGAGATGCTGGGACTTTTTTAATGGTGAGTTGAACATCCTAGACTTTTGAACATTGTGAACATCAGAAGGTCTCTGGTGTAGAAAAAGTTTAATGTTTTGAATTTTGATTAGAACCAATATGAAATCCAGATATGGCAGGAAATATCCATGTGAGTGACGAAAGTAGTGTCTTTTGAGTCATTGAGTAGCCATGTGAAAAACTTTCATATCTTACTTCAAAATGATTTCCTTTCCTCAGGATTTTATTTGCACATTCAGGTGGAGATCACTTTTTTGCTGAGGAAATATCTTGGCCTTGGACCTGCTGTCCTGAATGGAGCAGAAGTGGGTGGAGGGATTTCTGGGGAACCACAGAGCTGAGTTTGCTTTGGAGACAGGGTTTCTTGCCATATATGTGAATTTCAAAGTAAAGTGTTAACCTGCATTAGCATCTCTAAGCCTTCACTGTTGATTTTGGCTATTGTCTAGTGTCACTTGTATTGGCAGCAATTGGAGAGCTTGAAAAGGTGCCTGTAGCCTTGTTTTTAATATTACTCTAGCTGTCAGTAAGTAGAACTTCAAAGCCATCACTATGAAGAAGTTGCATTGAAAATAGATTCCATTTTAGATGAAGTTCTTGGTAAAAGTAAAAGAAATATTATCAATCATGTAAGGTTGTTATGTGACTTTTGTCGGTGTTGACTTATAGGGTAGGCTTCAGTGTGAGCCCAGGACAGCACGGAGCACGCAGAGAGACGGGGAAAGGTAGACGTTCATAGCATGCTGCATCACTAAGTGCCAAAACTTTTACGAGGCTCAAGTGTGATTCAGACAACTGTGAGTACTAGGAGGTAGGACCATCATGGGTTCTGCATGACAGGTTTTCCCAGGGAACTGGATTTTTGGGAGACGAAGTTAAGTTGTGTTAAGCCCTGACCCCTTTAAAGGCAAAAGAAAACCCACCCTACTATTCCTGTCTCTCTGAGAGAGGTCTTAAGCTCACTGCAGGATTTGGGTCAGGCTTCTTGACACCAGCAGAGATGGAAGAAACTAGAGACTTCAAGCCAAGAAGAGGCCACATCCTCCGAACTGAATCTGTAGGCTTCCTCAGGAAGCCAGAATTGTTAGTCACATCTCTGCAAGGGGTCCAGTTTTTTTTTTTTTTTTTTTTGGATTGAACACATCAGCAGGAAGTACAGATGTCCAGCAGGTGGCAGGTGTTTCACCAGTGTAGGGTGGAGATGGGGGCATATTAGAAGCAAAGTTCTATTCCACAGAGAGTGCTTCATATAAAGTGGAGCAGTTTCTGGGTCCCTATCACCGGATGCATTTTAAAGTAGTGACCTTATCCAAGAAGGGTCCAAAATCTTAGGCATGGTAGTGAATCAGAGAAACTTTAGGGGAAATGGATCAGTAGCCCAGTTCTTTTTACAGACTACAATAGGGAAGACTAGGAAGAATCTCTTTCAATGCATGTATAGTGGGTGATAGAAGAAAATAATGGGCCATCCAGGACCCCACATAATATGGGGAACAACCATATCTTGGAAGTGGACCATGGCACTGTAGGAGAGTACTGCTAAGTCCTACTAATCTGAAGCAAGATTGATCCAGTCACAGAACCTACAAGTCAGTGGTCACAGGGAACTTTGCTGTGATCAGTTACTGTGGACATAAAGAAGATTTTGGTTCTATACCAGACCTAGTAGGGAGAGAGCGAACCTATCTATGGATCACCCCTTAAGGTGGCTAGCTCCTGAAGACAATATGAAGAAGAAAAGCAATTTACCATTAAAAACAAAAGCTCATCAGAGATTATTTAATGCAGTGCCTGACACGTTCAGTCGTTCAAACTTCCCTTCTTTTATTGTACTGGTCTCTGCTAGAGTGTTGCATGTTAAGAGAACAATATATAGCGGCACTCTTAATAATCCCATTTGAATTCAAATTCATTTTGAAACTCCAAATATAAATTAAAAAAAAAGAAGAAATGGAGTATTTAAGAATATCTTAGGCCTGTTATTATTATTATTTTGTTGTTGTTTTGTCCAGAATACATACTTTTACCTGTAAAATGGTAGAATTACATAAGTTAGTGATGGAACTGGGTGATTCAGAGGAGAGAAGAGTGAAGGGAAACCACAGATTCCAGAAACCTCTGCGTGGTTGCCTGTATTACTGTAGTAGGAGCACTCACAGTCATTGCACACAGCCATGTGATTTAGGCAGCATAACCGAGTAACGGAAGAACAATCTTATGTGATTTTTAAAATTCTATTTCAATGGGATTTTTTATCAGGCTTGACAGCAGATAAGCATATTATCATTTTAATTCATAAGTTTCTATCAGCTTCATACTTTTATTTTGAGAAACCCTAAGCAATGCCTTGTAGAAACCAGAGTTATGTGGAAAACTACTTTGAAACCACTTTGGGAATTCCACTGACTTTCACTGGAGGAGAGAACTAAGACTGTTAGAATTCAGCAGTACCTTAAAGATTGTCTGCTTCAGTCTTCTCCACATGTAGCTATCATCTCCCAACATTCCTGACATTCGATCAGTGTTGCTTGAACTCTCTTATCATGGAAAATGTTCAAAAGATGTCCATGCCACGTATGAAAAGGGTTGATCGTTACAGAGTTCTTTTTAGTCAACAGAACTCTTCCTCCTTAAAATTCTACCCATCTCTTCATACTCTTTATTGTTAAATGCACAATTTTGGGCTAATTGATTCTTTCCCACTGTGAGAAAAATGTAGCAGTACTGTTATTACTTTCAGTGCCACAAACCTTCAGGATCTATTTATATCAAAATAGTGAACATCTTGCCTCTGCATTTCCATGGTGCCATTTATTTAATGCTGGTTCAAGCATTATTTATGACACTGCATCATCCATTGTTCTTGTCATGTGTATCGGCTTTTGGCGGCTCCCTCAGAGGTTGTTCCTGTGTACAATAGTAACCATGAATGGATATCTTATTCAGAGTATGGAGGGAAACATGAACCATAATTTGCTGTGCAGAATTTTAGAGTGTGAACATAGAATAACACACCCATCTTTCATGAATTTTTTAGGCCATAATCAGTGCATTCCTAGAATGTGATCTTTTTGAATGTAGACTGTGCCCCTGCCTTCTACATACTGCCACCAGTAGGGAAGCGGTGAGGGGCCCTTGGGTAGAGAGAGAGTAGCCTCTTCATGCAAGGAATATCTGTCCCTTGACCATACAGCTTAGGACCAGCCTGGGGAAGCCTGACATCATCACATTGATCAGAAGGACCCAGGAACATTAGGGAGAAATGGTCTAGATAGGCCTCTAAAGAGGAGATAGACATGCCCACCACCAGAGGACTCTCTGTCAGTTAGCATGGAACTTGGATATGGGGAAGGATGACAGCCCTGTATGCAGTGGACAAGGAGCCCACAGGATAAAGAATGCCTGCTGCTATCCCTGCTCCTCCTAAGTGCTGTAGATCAGCAGCATCACCATAGTTGGAACATGGGCAGACTGATGCATGGGGCCATGAAACTCAAGCCCTAAGGCTTATGGTGGACCATTGGTTCTCCAGAACCCTGAACTCACCTTCTGTCCAACATGAATAAACACCACTCAAAATCAGTGACATATGCAAAATTGTTGTGACCTAATCTTGAACAATCCTGTCAAAGAAGTGCAGTTGTCTTTTGGTACCTGCAGAGGATTGGTTCCAGGACGCCGTGGATCCCAAAATACATGGCTGCTCAAGTCCCTTCTAGAAAATGGTGTAGTATTTGCATATAAGCTACACATATCCTCCTGCATACTTTAAATCATCTCTAGATTGCTTATAATACCTAATACAATGTAAATGCTAGGTAAGTAGTTGTTATACTGTATTGTTTGGGGAATAATGACAAGAAAAAAAGTTTGTACACGCTTAGTACTGATGCAACCATTGTAGGCCTTTCAATCCACCATTGGTTGAACCCACGGATGCAGAACCTTTAGGTACTGAGGGCCGACTGTACTGCACTCTCTAGGGGGAAGGATGCCCTTTCAAGGCTGCTCTCCTGGAAATAGGACAAGGTCACTAAGCCCTGAGATAGGTGTAAGTCCCTAAGCTCATCGCGGCATCTGGTTGACCCCATACTTGGGATAAAGCATTAGAGAAGACCTCAAACAGGAGAAAAGAGAATGTGTCCCATGCAGTTCTGGTCTGAGTTTGTAGTACCACACGCAGATAGCACTACAGACCCTGGTAGGTTCCAGGCACCAGAGAGGGACTTACAAAATTTCAGTGAAGTGGTATAAAGTTTCAGTTATGCAAGAGGAATAAGTTCTAGAGATCTGCTGTAGAACATAGCACCTATAGTTAATAATACTGTATTGCACACTTAAAAATTTGTCCAGCAGATAGATCTAATCTTAAGTGTTCTTACCATATGCACACAGAACAAAGAGGAAGGAAAGTTTTGGAAGTGATGGCTATGTCTCTTACTTTATGGTGATGGTTTCAAGGGTTTATGCGTATGTCCAAACTCATCAAATTGTATACATTATATATGTGTAGTTTTTTTATATATCAGTTATACCTCAGTAAAGCTATTTTAAAAAGAAAAGAAAATTTCAAGGAAGGCACTTCGAGCACAGGAGGTCTGGGGCCCAGGACAGGCCCTCACTTGCCTAGTTGTGGAAGGTGACACTGCCCACTGTGGGTGTTTAATTATGTGAAAACAGTTTTCTTCTCTGCCCTAAATTGTTTTTCCTTGTCCTCCTTGATTTCTTTATCCCCATAAGTGGATGAATGCCTTCTGAAGCGTAGCAATATTTCAGGTGCTGTTCTTTTAGGAGTTTGACCATCTGTGTGCAAGCACTGTCTTTTCTAGTTAAGTTATACACAGAAACATCGGTGTTGTTTATCTGTTTGTTTGGCATTCATATACTGAGTAATAGAATCTGTTCAAAATCAGTAAAATCTCCCCAGTTGTCACTTGTCAAATGCAAATATTACCACACAGGCAGACATCATCATTTTGGTGCATGTTTTATGGCCCACACATAGGACCCTGGCCATTTTGTAGTTGGGAGCAGTCATTGATGATTTTGAAAGGAAGATAAAAATAAACAATTTTTTTATCTATTTAGGGATTTAAAGACAAATTTAATCTTCAAACGTTTCAAGATCACTTTACTCAAGTTCCAAAATAGAATTTAACCTCCTTTAGGTTGATATTTCATTGATTTGAACATGAAATTAATTTTCTTTATTACTTCATGGGATTAAAAAAATAGAAATTCTTTGTTAAATTGGTTTTACACTGTTTTTAAACTCAATAAACTATTTCATTGTTATTAACTTTATTGCATTTTATTCTTTTTTAACTGTTTTGCTGTCTTACAGGAGATCTGTGCTTCTGATTAGCTAAAGGACCTCTCATTTATAAATGGAATGACTAGGTACATAAATTTCTATATATTCATGTCAGTGTCTAGGCGACATTTGTGAAAGCAAGTCTGGGTCGTTGTCTTGGAAGCTCTCCCAGTTCTTGTAACGTACACTCATCCAGGAAGTATCTGGGTATGGGTCAGCAAGCCAGTCTTCCCCATACCCTCTTGTAAAATCTCTTAATGATGTGTTGTCAGTTATGCTAGGTTAAGAAACCTGCTTAAAAGTTTTCATGAACATAAAACATTATGAAAGCTATTAAGTTAAAAAATGGTGTTTGGAATGTGGAAATTCCCAGAAATCCTAATCTTTTAAACTTTCTTTTTTATTTAAATCTTGTTGGAAGAGGACAGTATTTTCATACCCTGGGCTAAAGGAAGACTTCTGAAATCATCTCGCTGCCAGACCTGAATTCTTTAGGCCCCAAAGTTCTCTGACCTTTCTGAGATCCTCAGTCACAAATCCTTTTTCCAGCCACTTCAGCCTCAGCTCTGTGTTCTATTGTCTCTTTAAATATCAATGTCAGGTGCCTTCCCCATACTCCAAATTTTTTCACTGATCAACCTATCAAAAACTAATTGTGGCAGAGTCTACTGAATTCTAGGTGTCATGCCAGTTACTTCAGCTATGAAGATAAATGATCTATTTCAAGGAGGTGCCTTTGAAGAGTACATTCTACTGGAGGAGAAGTCCAATTACAGAAGAATATCATAGGTGATATAGAGCTTCATGAGAACACAGAAGTAGCAGCTGCTGACTGTGTTTCATGCATTCAGTTAAGATGATTTTTAGGCTAAGTTACCAGGAAGTCAAAGAAGAAAAGGCCCATCCAAAGAAAAGGAATAGCATGAACAGAGGCATGCAGTTCTGAAAGAACACAGGGTATTAGAGGAACAGTATGACGGGAGCCTGGAGTTCATGTGAGAGATGGTAAGAGCTGAGGCTGCAAAGGTAGAGAAGGTGCAGTTGAAGAGAAGAAACTCAAGTTAACCAGGCAGACTGAGAGTAGAAAGAAGGCAGACAATGAAACCTTGAGGAAAGTGACTAGTTAGGAAGAGGATACTGAGATCAAAGAATGAGAAAAGAGGGAAGACCAAGAGAAGATCATAACACAAAAACAAGAAAAGAAAAATGTAATGAAGGAAAAATGTAATGGTGAACTTTGAAGGATGTGAAACCAAATGAGAAATGTGAAATGATTGTTGAATTTCAAAGCAAGATCTATTTCAGCTGACTGGTTGGGAGAGAGAAAATGGCATAGGTTGAGAAATTTAAGGCTTGTGAAAAATAGGAGATTTTGAGTGGTCAAATTTGTAGGAGAAAAGAGAAAGAAGTGGCAACTGAGGATTTATCCAGTCAGGCTTTTTTTCCCTTCCCAGATGAAAAACTTAGATCACATTTATCACACAAGGGAAAAGAAGGAGCTAGAGGAAGGGAAGATGGTGCAGATACAGGAAATAAAAGAGATAATAATTACTTTCAAAGGAGGGGTGGAAAATCTGTCAGTTCCTTTCACACATCAACGCCACCTTTTTCTCTCTCTTCATTTCCTCTCTGAGTGAAACTTAGCTCCCTGTTTGGCACAACTGTAATTCACCAACAAAGCTATCCTTTTATCTCTATCTCAGAAACTGGCTCGCATTTTCTTTAGTGGCTGGCCCATTTCATTCCCTGCTTATCATTGCCTAATACATACTCATCAAATTGCTGCCTCATAGGGATAATGGCCAAGAGAATGTTTTTAATAGTCAAAAAGGATGGTTTTAGTGTAAAAAAAAGTATTGATAGCTGAAGAAATAAAAAATAGGATAGCCTTATAGTCTCATGACAAGGCACTTAAGTCTCCTATTACTTTTTTTAAGACTTTTTTTCCGAGCAGTTTCAGGTTTACAATAAAATTGAGGGAGAGACAGAGATCACCCATGTATCCCTGGCCCCTACACATTCATAACTTCTTTCATTATTAACATCACTCACCAGAATGGTACATTTTTTTTTTTTTGCCAAGGATGAACCTACATTGACACATTATAATCACCCACAATCCAAAGTTTACCTTTGGATTCACTCTTGGTGTTGTATATTCTATGGGTTTGGAAAAACGTATAATGACTTATATCCATCACTATGATATTGTGCAGAGTATTTTCATTGCCCTAAAATTCCTCTGTGCTCTGCCCTTCCTATCCTCCCCACAAACCCCCAGCAACCACTGAACTTTTTATTGTCTCTATAATTTTTCCTTTTCCAGAATGTCTTATAGTTCGAATCATACAATATGTAGCCTTCTCAGATTGACTTCTTTCACTTAGTAATATGTATTTAAGTTTCCTTTATGTCTTTGCATGGCTTGATAGCTCATTTCTTTCTAATGCCAAATAATATTCCATTGTCTGAATGTACCACAGTTTATTTATCTGTTCACCTACTGAACAACATCTTGATTTCTTCCAACTTTTGACAATTTTGAATAAAACTGCTATAAACATCCACATGCAGGGTTTTTTGTGGACATAAGTTTTCAACTTTTTGGGTAAATATGGAGAAGAGTGATTACTGATGGTATGGTAATAGTGTGTTTAGTTTTGTAAGAAGCCACTGAACTGTCTTCCAAAGTGGCTGTACCGTTTGTATTCCCTCCAGCACTGTACGAGAGATCCTGCTGATCCACATCCTCACCAGTATTTGGTGTTGTTGCTGTTTCAAAGTTTGCCATTTTAATAAGTGTGTAGTGGTATCTCATTGTTGTTTTAATTTGTATTTCCCTGATGGCATAGGATGTAGAACACCTTTTCACATGCTTATTTGCCATCTGTATATCTTTTTTGATGAGGTGTCTGTTAAAGTTTTTGGCCCATTTTTTGATTGGGCAGATTGTTTTCTTATTGTTGAGTTTTAAGAGTTCTTTGTATATTTTGGATAACAGTCCTTTATCAGATATATCTTTTGCAAATATTTTCTCCAAGTTTGTGACTTGACTTCTAATTCTCTTGATATTGTCTTTTGCAGAGCAGAAGTTTTTAATTTTATTAAAGTCCAGTTTGTCAATGATTTTCTTCATGGAGCATGCCTTTGGTGTGATATCTAAAAGCTGTCACCATACCCAAGGTCATGTAGGTTTTCTCTGGTGTTATCTTGTAGGAGTTTTATAGTTTTGTGTTTTACATTTATGTCTATGATCCATTTTGACCTACTTTTTGCACGGGGTATAAGGTCTGTGTCTCCTCCTGTTTTTAAAAATGATGATTTGACTAGATTATGTCTAAAATGTATTCCCGCTTAAAAATCCAAGGATTCTAAAATATGCAGTTAAGAAGTATTAAGAGGGAAAGAATGACTATTAGGATGTGTGGTGGAAAGTCAGGGAGTCAGAGGAGTAGGTTCTAAACTTGGCTTCTTGTATTGTAGTTTTGTACCTTTACCTAAGTTACTTGAACTCACTGAGTCACAATTTTGATCTCTCCCTAATGGGTAGCTTTATAATTTCCTACAGGATGGCAGTGAGAACCACGTGAGATGATCTGTGCAAAATAACCCGTGCAAACGTGGCACATTATGGGTGCCTAATGAATATTTGTGACTCTCTTCTTCCTTAAATTCATTTTGCTCATTGATATTGCTTTTCTGTGAGAAAATACTGATAGCAAACATTGAATGAAAATTTACTATGAACTAGGGATTGTTTTAAGTCTTTTACATGAATTAATATATTTATAAAACCCCTTTGAAGTAGGTATTGTTTTCATTGCCCTATTTCAGTTGAGGAAACAGGCATAGAGAGGTTAAGTAATTTGCTCAAAGTAACTCATATAGTAAAGAACTAATCCCAGATTTAAATCCGGGCAGGTCAGTTCCAGGGCCTGTGTATTTAACTAGTATGTATAGTTGCCATATATTTATGAAATAATTTTTAGTCAAATCTGTATTTGATATAAATTACATTTGATATAAGCTCACCCAAATATGGCTTCCAAGCTTTCAAATAAACTCCTAGTATAATTTTAGACACACGTACAATGCCCAGTTTGTCAGTAATAGCTAACAGAAGAGCCCAGCTCCCAGGGTGGTCACGCCATCTGTCAGAAGCACTTTCTCATAGTGCAGTAGTTCCTGTATTTGAAAAGAGGAATGATCTGTTTTGTACAGTTAGTCAGATAACTACTTTGACATCTGAAACTTTTTCTGTACATTTCCTTGCCCTAAAAGAGTAAATAGTAAATCTACGTCAAAGAAAACTCACAGGAATATTTGAAGAGAAATTCTGATCATGGGTTAATAAACACAGGTTATTTCATTCTCACAAGTTAGTAAGGTAAAAATTGAATCATTATAATAAGTTAGTAATAATCTCAACTAAAATGTTTTTACTTTTGTAATTAAATTAATGTCCTTGATATAAATGTTTGAAATAGACTGCCATTATAGAAAGTCAGCTGTCTCAACAAGGAAGTCATCTCAACACAGTTAATCATTATTAGACATTAATTGAGCATACCTGATATTAATTTTTTTTCAGTTAGCCTGGCAGTGAATATTATTAATTTAAAAAAACTGTCAGTTCCTATTTTGAAATAGTATGTTATTAGTAAGGATGTCTGATGAAATGAATGTCGGACCAGTAACTAGGATATTTGGGTTACTTTTTTTAAAGCAGAGTTAAGGAAATAAATAAGAAGGAGATAGAAGGACATATTGTCTTTTAAGGCAAAATACTGTCTTTGAATTTGGGTAGGTTGTATTTGAGATGCCAGTAGGCATATAAAAATGTAAGGCACAAGAGACTTATTGGGGCTAGGGTTCTCTCTCTATATATCTATCTATCTATTTTTTCATCATTGAAGGTATTAAAAGCCAGGAGGGTGGGGGCATTGTCTAGTGTATGAGAAAGAATAGTGCACTGAAGAGAACATTCATAGGTGTGAAGAATCAGAAATGAGGAAGCTCAAATGCCTGTGGGAGGACAGTAAATTGTCAGTTTGCAGTCTTGGAGGTGGAGCACTTCTAAATGAAGAGAAATCCGAGTTAGAGACCTTCCAAAGGTCTGCTGCTGAAGTAGCCTTGGCGAGGGATGTCACTGGGTTGAGCATGTCAAGGAACCAGGCCAATCAATAAGTTGGCTTCCCAGATATCCAGGAGAGTGTAATTTGATAGGGACTTTTGCCCGAACTACTCTAGAACTGTTGAGAAATGGACACAGAAAGCTGACTTGGAGGCAACTTCCTTAACAGTTGCCCAGAACTTCACTTGTGAGTAGTAAATGGCAGCCTAGCAATCACACCCACACCACAGCTTCTGAAGACTACCCACTCATTCCTTGCTTTTATCTGAAGTTTAAGACTTCACCATTTGGATTTAGTTGACCTTGAATATGACCGGGTATGAAAAATTAATACTGTATATTCAACATTGGTATCTATGAATAATAGCTAATATTCATCATCCTTTTATGATGTATTGGGCACTGTGCTACGGGTTTTGCATGATGATCTTATTTAGACCTGATATTAACCCTGAATTTGATAGCATCATTAGCTCCATTTACAGATGAGAATCCTGGGGCTTAGAGAGGTTGTGTAACTTGCTCCAGGTGACAGCACTAATGAGGGGGAAAAGGCAGTATTCAGACTTACATCTGTCTGATCTCTAAGTTATACTGGTTCCGTGAAGGCTTTTCAAAAGCTTTATATGCTCTGTACTCTTGAGCAACAGATGAGAAAACATAAAGATGATTTCAAAGGAAAAATAAGGGAAGATTAATTTTGACATGTTTTGGTTAATTAAGAAAAAGCAATGACATAATCAAACTAAATATTTTTATTCGTAAACCTTTGACTTCAATTTTACTTTTCATGCCTTTTATGAATATGTCTTTCTATAAGAAAATCTCAGAACCAAATCCTTGGTAAGACTAGTGATAAATAGTGGTAACATTCACATTGACTTCACTCAGCAAAAGTAGTAAGGAGATGCTAGCAGGTAAGGATTTTCATATTCCTTGAAAGCTGAACTGAATTTTTTCATTTGGTTATCCTTTTATCTTAAATTTCAATTCTTCTTGGTTTGAGAGGTTCTATTTCAATGAATAAACTCACAGTCACATGAGAAGCTGTTTTAAAAGGAAAATCCCTGATGGCTCAAACAGTTGGAATCTGTATTGAATTCTTGCTGAGGTTTAGGATGACTATTGATGGCTGAAATGTGCTTGTGGGGGACACATGTTACATGATAGCACCCAGACTGACTTAATGCATTAAACAGATCGCTAGTCTTTCCTACCAGCTGTTCCTTTCTCCTTTTGTTCTTTGTACCATGACTCTTCATGAACAATAGATAAATCTGGACATTTCAGTAGCACGTATATTATATAAAGAAATTGTAATAGTGAAAAATAAGCTAGTTTCTGAGGCTCCATCACCCTAAAATTTTGATCATCCTAAATGACAGAAACAGATGAGTGCTCCTATTGGCGTCAAAGGAATCCAGTGACACAGATATGACCTCATTGTGTGATATATATATATATATATAGTTGGCATGTGCTTCGGTAATAAACAATCAGAGATTTCTTTATTCCCCTAAAGTATTTGATTATTTACTGTATCATCTTTTTAAAACCCCCATTGCCAAAGCCTTCAGTTTTTTGTTGTTTTCTCTAGTGATAATCCTCAGAGATAAGAATATATTGAAATTATTGAGGATAAAAGCAAAAAGTCTATGATTGTTACCAGCAAGATTTGAAAAGAGAAGCAATATAGAGATAACATCTTCCATTGGAATAATTTTGTTTGATGTCTATACATTATTTGACTTTGTTTTTTGCAGGATCTTTTATACATTTTAAAGAAAATTGACTACAAATCATTCTATTTACTTATTCATAGATATTTATTGAGTACTTACTAAGTACTAGGAACATTTATGCATACTGGAGATATGCAATCCCTGGCTTGGTGAAATGGAAAAATAATTCTTGTCCTAATGACTTTAAAATCTAGTGGGGGAGTCAGAAAATAATTATGATAGATAAGCGAAATAGGTGGTATCTTAGATGGTGATAAGAGCTGTGGAGAAATATAAAACAGGAAAGGCAAGTAGAAATGCTGTTATGGGGTATGGGGAAGTGCAATTTTAATAGAACACTTCTCATAGATTAACTCTCAAATGTGTTTTGACAACTTTATATGCAATTTTGCCCAGTGTACATGATATATAGCTTTGATATATTCATCTACAGTCATGCATCGCTTAATGATGGGGTTACATTCTGAGAAATGCATCATTAGGTGATTTTGTCATTGTGTGAACATCACAGAGGGTACTTACACAAACCTAGATGGCATAGCCTACCACACACCTAGGCTAAATGGTACTAATTTTATGGGACCACCATCCTATATGTGGTCTGTCCTTGACTGAACGTCATTATTGAGCACATGACTACTTAATTATGTATTTACACTATGTCCTATTTTAAATTTATGTCAACCAACTCCCGCTGTCATTTTAATGAATAAAATAGCAGCAAGATTGTTAGATTCACAAGCTACTCTTCTATATCAGGAGTGAGTGGGCGTTAGATATGATTATTCTACTATTAATCTTATTGTGCTTTTTATTATTGTTGCCAAAGAAAATCTAAGTTTTTACTGTTCTTACTTTGCCTGTTAAACTCGTGATCAGACATTGTTTGTGTGTTAAAAATGCTTCAGTTCACACAATATTTTTAATTAATATTACTGAATCAATGTGAATGAAATGGTTTTCTTGAGGATTCAATAGCTATTTCTAGTTGTGATTTTCACGCTCAGGTAAACAGCGTGCATAGTTGCCTGTCCAGCTAAAGAGACTAGAAAGGGTAAACTCGTCATCTTCTACCCAGATACTCAGATGGTTATACTCTCACAAACTGGGAAAGGCCTAATGGGAAGTGCTTTCTATTATCTGACCATTGACCTCTTTTGATCCACTTCCATGAAGAGGTAGGATGAATGTTAGTAGCCTTCACAAGTTGATGCTGGTCATATCCTTGCTTACTTTTCTGTATAGTCACTGCTTAATCAGCAACATGAAATAACTGCATTCAAGGCATTTCTCAGAGGATATTATTTTGATATCACTGCTTCAAAATGCTTATCAAAAGCTGGAATGAGAGAAAGAGTATTTACGGAGGATTCCTTGAAGGAGCTCCAGGTCATCCACCCCTCTACAATGGGAACTACAAACTTGAAGGACTAGACAGACCAAGAAAGTAACAAAACTGAATGAAGGCAGCCATGTGACTTGTGGCACAATGGAGGTCATATGCCCATCTAAGGAACATTGTTCCTTAGATCTACAAAACACTCCTGCAGGTTGATTCCTGCAAGAAATGACCACTTTGAAACCCTGCATTTATGTAGACCATAATCTTCCTCTGATTGAGATAGGCTAGCAAAAGCCTATATACCCAAACCACATTATTCTAATCTCTTTTAAAATATAACTTTCTGAATTGTAATGTGTTGTGAATCCAGCAGTCTATGTTGAAGAAGTTAAAAGGTAAAGATTTATGAAGCACGTGGTTCTATTTACTATGTTCATATATCACAGTGTTTTCCTGTGAGGACTCCTGGAAAAAATTTGTCTGGTCTTACCAGGATTAGTTGTGCTTCTACTGTGAACAAATGGCTGATTTTGTCTTATGAATAAAATAAGTAGATTTGAAAACTACCTCTGTTCTATACCTGGAGGTGGTGGCTTTAGACATGGATATTCCATTTAAAAGCGTCTCTCTATTTGTCTCTTTGAGCTGTCTCTTGCAAAAGTTAAGCTAACTTCATGACCAAGCTCTAGCCAATGGGTCTCATCTTGCAATATATACTTGTCTATCAGCTTCACTCTGACTTTGTCTTATCTTTCTTATTCTCATTTTCCCTCTGATCCATTTCCTCATTCATTTATTTTAAAATTTATATCTTGTTTTATTGTATATAACCATATAGACCACCTTGGTACTTTTGGGAACAGGTGAGATTAAAAATAATGAATAAACAACTTCTAAAATTTATATTGGTTGGGAATTTTCTTTTCACAATAGTATTGCACACGAGTGCATTACGAGATAGGTCACAAGTGCCAATATTTCTGTTACCAGACATAATTAAATAATAATAACAAAGTGTTTACATTTTGACAAGAATTGACAAGGACTATATGGTCCTTATAATGAGATCTTAAACAAAACACTTATTGACTTTCTTAAGTGTGAAAAAAAGATAGAAAGTTACAACTAATGCTGGGATTAGCATATAAAAAGTTTGTCCCGGAGCCAGCCCCTTGGCCAAGTGGTTAAGTTCCTGCGATCAGCTTGGCAGCTCAGGGTTTTGCTGGTTCGGATCCTGGGCATGGACCTGGCACCACTCGTCAGGCCACGCTGAGGCGGCATCCCACATGCCACAGCTAGAAGGACCCACAACTAAAATATACGACTATGTACTGGGGGGATTTGAGGAGAAAAAGCAGAAAAATTTTTTTAAAAGATTTCAACAATTGTTAGTTCCGATGCCAATCTTTAAAAAAAGAAAAAAGTTTGTCCTTTATATGTATACATGACTGCCCCAGCCCATGTGGTATCTTTGCATGAATTAAAAACAGACATCATTTCCTCCCGGAAGATACAGCCCAAGTCAGGACTCCTACTTTTGTCCTTAGAGTATGGCAAGGTTGGTAGTCCCCATCTATCTCTCAGGTCAGGAATTATTGGGGAATGCACCACCTGCTGGACAATTTACAGAAGCCCTACATGTGAATTTCATCTGCCACATGTGTCTGACCAAGGAAAACAAGATTGAGAGCCGATGGGGTAAATTCTGGCTTTTTGACCTTTTATAAACATGTAAACAAAAATAAGCAGCTCTAATCTCACAGAAAAGGAAGATAAGATAATAGGATGGATATGTATCATGTAACAAATTATAGACTGTCCCCAACTTACAATGGTTTGACTTACAAGTTTTCAACTTTATGATGGTGCAAAAGCGATACCCATTCAGTAGAAACTGTACTTTGAATTTTGATCTTTTCCTGGGCTAGCCATATCCAGTAGGATACCCTGTTGTGATGCTAGGCAGTGGCAGCAAGCCGCAGCACCCGGTCAGCCACATGATCAGGAAAGTAAACAACTGATTCTGTGCCCAGATAACCATTCTGCTTTTCATTTTCAGTACAATATTAATAAATTACATGAGATATTCAACACCTTATTATGAAGTAGGCTTTGTGTTAAATGATTTTGCCCAACTGTAGGCTGATGTAAGTGTTCCAAGCACATTTAAGGTAGGCTAGGCTAAGCTATGATGTTCAGTTGGTTAGGTGTATTAAATGCATTTTCAACGTAGGATATTTTCAACTTATGTTGGGTTAATTGGATGTTACCTCATCATAAGTTGAGGAAGATCTGTATTAAGTTCTTTGGATATGTATTGAACTCTTTCTGTATTTAATAGCTAAATACATTTTAGTAGGTCACATACCTGTTGAGAATCTGTTGAAAACTATGATCCCTCTATGGGAAAACACACAAAGGCATTAGCATATAAATTTTTTATTGAATTTCTGTGAGTTATGGGGGTAAACTCTAATTATTGATTTTGGAGAGCTCATTTATCCACTCAACCACTTGTTCAGTAGAAGGTTGATGGTGACCTCCTTATGAAGGTACTGCACTTCTCTGACCCTATGCCTCAAAATCATCAATCACTAAGCCCACTAAAGCCATGCTCTGTGCTTTTACCACTAATAAATATGGCTTCTGAACAAGTCTAAACAAGAGCAGAGAGCTTTAAAGTATTCAGACAGGGATTAATATGAATGAATGTGAAGATTCTTTTCCTTATCCATCCAGCCCAGTAGTTCAAATCCCGCTTACCATATTCTGATGCTTAAGCATATGTTTAATATGAAAGCAATGATTAAGTAAATCCTTATACGTTTATTCAGTGAAATATTGCATAGTCATTTAAGAAGATCTTTGAAAAGAATTAGTAAACATCTAGGAAAAACACGTTTGGTTATACTGTTAAGATAATAAAGCAGACTACGTAAGAGTTTGATCAGTATGGTTGTAACTTACATTTTTCTTTAAGGAAAATAACTATGCATAGAAGAAAAAGACTAGAAGATACTACACCAAAAATATTAGTGATTTTCTTTGGTAAAATTGTAGATCATTTTTTTTGTTACACTGCTTTATTTTCCAGATTGTTATAATGAATACGTATTATTTTACATTAAAAATTGGAAAAAAGTTACCTTAAAATTATAGGAAGAAGTTTCCTGGAGAAAGAAAATTGTATGTATTAGTAAAGTAGAAAATTGTCTTTTAGCAAAAGAGTTTTCAATCCTTACCAACAAATGTATATGAAATTATATAACATCAACTGTTCATTCTCTTTGGGACAAAGAAAGACAGAATCAATTTGTTTGGTGATTATTGAGATTGAATGTCTCAAATGACTAAATTAAGTTGTGATATATAATGTGTGTGTTGGAATTTGTAATTTTCTCCATTATTAATAAAAACACACATTTCATTAATAGACTTTGAGAAAGTAAATTAAAAAAAAGAAGTCTCTTAGGTACTACCCTATGCCACTCTGTATATGTGAGACTAAATTATTGGAGTCCATACTTCAATTTTATTTTGTAATGATGCTTTTGTGGCAATTGGTCACATTACTTGTTTCCGCTGCTACAAGTGTCGGTTTTGGATAAATGTCATGAAACCACTAAAATTTGTGGTTTTGGGTTGAAATTTTGTCACTAGCCTGAAAAATCTCACCCAGAGGGTATGAATTAAATTTTGGCTTTTACCCAGGTGTTGGGTAAAACCCACACTAAAATAATATCTCAAGAGGTATAAAACAAACCATCCCAATAAAATGGATGTATTTGGAAATTGAATTCTATATTGCTTGTGTATACTCAGATCACCTAGGACTACTGAAGAATTTAAATTTCAGCTACTCTAAACTGCTCGTTGCTAAGAACTAATATATACACCTAGGCTACCAAGTTGCACAACTCCATGGAGCTCAATGTGAATAAAGTAGCAATGGTACCTCCTGGATTTGGGCAAACACTGAAAGGGGTTAGAGACAAGGAAGACTTTATTTAAGACTATTGCAATACAGGTCAAGGCCATACAATAGAGGAGAGAGATTGTTTTAATTCTGCTGAAGCAAAAGGCAGTAGAATTTTTAAGCACTGGGATGAGCTAGTGAAAATGTCCTGGAGGACATTAGTGGGGAAGTTGTCAATGCTTTTGCTAAGGGGCAGTTTATCTAAATTAGGCTCCTACCCTCCCATAGAGTCTGGGTGATTGAGGCTCAATATTTCCTGATGGTTACATTTACAGAAAGACAAACCTAAATAGTGGAATGGGCCACAGGCTGGAAAAATATTTACATCTCAAATGAGGCAGAGAAAGAATTTACAGTTGCAGATTAAGTAAATTCTCTAAGAGAAGACAGAGCAGAGGCCAATAGTCAGGAAGAAACCTGTCTAAAGTTTAGTCAAGCTGACAGGATCCTTAAGGCCACAATTCATTTTCCTCGGAGGCAGCTCAGAGGAAGAGAATACTCATCATAAGAAGTAGATTTAATCCTTGGCTCTGGCTTAGGTATGATTTTTGGGTGTTGGTTATTCTCTTCTTTGTTAGTTTTCTGTACTATGTAACAATTACCACATATTTAATGGCTTCAAACAATGAGCAGTTATCTATCTCACAGTTTCTGGGGGTCAGAGGTCTGCTTAGGATCTGCTGCAATCAATGTGTTGACCAGGTCTGTGCTTTCTTCTAGAAGTTCAACTAGGGAAGCATCTGCTTCCTCAGCTTACGTGGTTCTTGGCAATATTCAATTCTCTGTTGCTGTAGGATTCATGGCATTTTACTTCTTCAAAATGAAAAAGAGGAGAGAGAGATACAAGAGCAAGTTGGCTGGCAAGGAAAGTTTTGTATAATACAATATAATCACAGGAGTGACATCTTATCATCTTTGCTATAGTTTATTGGTTAGAAGCAAGGCACATGTTCCATGCACACTCAAGGGGAGCCTTTACATAAACATGTGGACACCAGAAGGCCACCCTAATAAATTATGTGCCATATCCTTCATTTGCAAAATTAAAGCAATTTCACCAATAATAATTTCCTTAAATCCCTAGGGGTCCTTCAAGTTGTTTCTGGAGCAGTTTGGCAATGCAGGTGGCATCTTCGTGTTCTAGAACTCTGGTTCCCTATGCCAACTTTAACCTGAGCAGCATGTTGTGATTCTCTGTGAAATTTGTCTTTTCCTTTCTTCTTTTGTTTTTTTTTTCTTTTTGATGAAGCTCTTCTGTGTTAAAAACAAATTTCAACCAAGTAAAGTTGAAGATCTAATTGGCTTTATTCAATGATTCATGAATTGAGCAGTATCCCATCTAGTAAGTAGAGAGATGCTCTAAGGAAGGACAGTGCGACAAGGAAGTTATTAGCAAAAGAAAAGAAATGAGTATTTAGGGCCAGGACATCTCTTCGGGAGGAAGGGAATGGCAGATTATCGTGCAGATTGCCTCTTCTTCTAGGGGCTGGAGAGGGCCCCTGTGACAGATTGCCTCATTGGTACTGACTAGAAAATTCCAGACTGGTTGATACATGTTGGGGGAGGTCAAAACTGCAATTAGGCCAGGTATTAATCTAGGTTTGGTATCATGGACTTTACACAAGTGATGCCATTTGAGGACTGTGGTTTTTTCTTTAGCCTTTGTTTACTTAAAAATATAATAAAAAATGCATTAGGCCAGATAATAATTATGATCACATTAGCTGGAAAAGCTATGATTCAAATAAAATTTAAAATGAAAACTTGCTTTATGAATTAAAGCTTAGCTTCATAAATTTGACCAGTCATAGTTATGATGTGACTTGTTCTAGAAAGAATTGAAAGACTCCCTATCTTGAGGCTGGTAGCTCACTTAGCATAGAGGCACAGAGACAACAATTCAATCAAACTTTTCCACATAGTTTTTGTCCTCTACGTATCCTTGTTTCTTTCATAGCTGTACCTTGTCCAAAGGGATCATCTCACTTGCAATAGGAAGGTCTAAGAAAATCCTAGTGGAGCTTAAAGTAGGATCCAGATGAAAAAGGACCAAGCCACATGTTGCTATCATTCTAGAATATTTATTACTTAGTTGAGCTTTCCACATTTAAGAACGTGCCTTAATTTTTTTCCCTCTTTTTATTTGAAAAGTTATGTTTTCCATCTTAGTTTGAAAATGGAACATATACTGACCCAGTGTCCCAGGCTATGCTTACAGACTCCCTGGAGTTGACGTCCTGTTGGGAGAGAGCACGAGAAGAAGTGGTTCCTTAGCGGTTGTTTTTCTCATTATGTCATTAGGTAGCCCATCACAAGTTTTTTAAAAGTCTTTTTTATATGTATTTGTGCCATCAACTCTATCTATATATATATGATTATTTGTTTTTCAGTTTGTAGTATTAAGGATACCATTGTAAAAGGTGCCTATTAACTCCAATTTTGCCTATAGATCCCAGCTGCTGTTCAATGTTTTACTTACTAGGACTGTTGGAGCCAATTCCCTTCTTTGTGCTTGTACAATGTAAGCACATGACCTTTCTAGGCTGGTAGGAGAACCTCCCCGGAGGGAGCGCATGGAGCTCGCAATTGTGGAGGAAGAAGAGCAAGTGCAGATTTGGTGGCCTCTGATTGCCAGCATGTGACAACCACATGCCCTTCCCTTGAGATGTGCTGGGAATATGAGCAGGCAGAAGTTCAGAAGTAAGTGAATCCAACAATTGAACCTACCACAGAAGAGTGCAGTGCACAGAAGTCTTATGGAGGAGAGAAGATCATCATATGAGCATCCAACGAACTCAGCATCTAGTTGGGTTGGAGTGGTGCAGATTGTGTAGAGAGTAAATAGAGTGAAAAGGCAATTAAAATCAGGGGACAATTATTACCAATTGAAAGAATGGGGCAATCTTCATGGAAAAGGGTGCATTTGATCTAGGTCATATGGAATGAATAGTACTGAAAGTGGAGTTTACTAGAGTGAGAATATTTTATGTGAGAGGAAATCTCATTAATAAAAGTTGGGCCATCTAAGTATATGGCTTATTTGTAAATACATGCATTTTAATTTACCTGGAGTTCAGATTCCACATGGCTGAGAGAGGTAGGGACAAAGGGAGAGATGACTCTGGAAAGGCAAATAGAGGCCAGTGATGGAGGGCTCAATTTCCAGGTTAAGAGTTGTTGACTTCTTCATGGGTGTGTTTGTAGGGGGCAGATTGGAGTTACAATATAGTGAGTGCAGTGTAGTGTCTTAAAAGAACAGACTTCAGGATCACAGTAACTTGGATTTCCATCCTGACTCTGCCATCAGCTAGCTGTGTGAATTTGTATAGTTCGTAATGCCTCTGAGCATCAGTTTCCTCATCAATAAATGAGGAGCAATAATGCCAATTTAAGAGGGAAATTCTGAGGATCAAACAAGATTATTTACCTAACGTGCTTAGGCTACCACCTGCCACTCAATAACAACAGTCTATGAGCTGTAGCTGTGATCATTCTAAAAAGGAGGATGGTGATGCCACTAACCTCAACACAACTACTGTCTTCAATTGTGGATGTGGATATAACATTCCCTCTCTCCCACATAAGACATTGACTGCTTGACCTACTTATTGCCAAATGGATTAGAACACTGAACTGAGCAAGGAGTCTAGTGATCTCATAGAGAAAAATGTAAACCAAAGTCATATAGAATGTGCAACGGAATTATCAATGAAGAAAGGGAGAAACCTGAAAGAAGCAGCAGAAAGTAAAGGGGAAACTAAAGGAGATTGAAACCCTGTGGAACTGGGCCTAGAATGAATTCCCTGAGGTGATAAAGCTGGTAGAAATTTTTTAGGAGCCTGCAGCTCAAAGCTGGTCAAGAAGAAATGTGTTATGGCACTTCACTAGTCTAGAAAGAAGGGAATGATGATTCTTCATCTCTTGTATTAAACAATGATTGTCTTTCTGAATAACAGCAGGAACTGAACATTGAGGCGCTGATAGACTTACTAAGATACACATCATGATTGGATGTTCAGACTACATACTGATTAAAGTCAGGAACTGAAAGTTTTTGTAATGGGGCAGATATACTTATCAAAATTTAGGTCATGCAGAACCAGGACAATAGACCTAAAGAAGTGATACTGAACCTCTTAATCTCAAGTGCGTGTGCCCGATGAACAGTGAAACTGATCACTGAGCCATCAGTGCTTGGAGATGGAGAAAGGTTTTATTTGAATTGGCCAAAAGGAGAAGGCAGGAGGATGGGTTCTCTCAAATCTGCCTTAGCAAGAGAAGAAAGCAGGGGGAGTTTTGTAGAGCTAAGGGGCTTGTCAGGAGGAGTTTCAGAGAAACAAAGGGCTAATCTTTCACTCCAGAGAAGCCCTTGGGCATTCTGACTTCTGGATGTCCACAGCAGCTGGGGGCTGGTCATCTGGTGATTGCAACCTCCCTGAACCTCCTTCTTTCTTCTGCAAAATGAGCTCACGAATCCTTGCGACCCCTGAGTCACCTCTCAGGTTAAGCAAGAAAACAGCAAATTGACAAGATTCATCTATGTCTGTTGGGAACAAGGTCAAAAGGCAATCATGTTCTTACTGAGTATCTATAGTAACCCTCAGGTACCTGGCTTCAGAAGGACAATATAACTAATATCGTATCCTCCAAAGCAAGAAGTTATTTGCCAAGGGCAGGGCAAGGTTAGAAGTATAGGCAAGAGTCATCAGTAGAACTCAGGAATCCATCAGTTTGGTCATTGAAGCAGTTCCTTGAATTAGTATCTTATGTGTTCTGTGACTCTTGTATGGCTAGAGGAGCAATATATTGGAATGATCAATTTGAGTGTGGTTGACAATGGAGGATGTATCAGTCAAAGATTTTAGTATCAAGCCACAGAAGCTGACTTACGAAAGTGAAGTGGCAATTAATGAGGATAATGCAGGTTCAGTGAATTAGTGGGAAGCTGGAGTTTCAGACTTGGAAAATGGATAGGAACCATAGGCACAGCAGAGGGCTGATCAGCAGGAGCCACAGTGAAGGTCACGTGGTCTTCATGCCTCCATTCTGACCTCCAGTTGTCCCCATATTAACCATGGTATCACTCGCTCAACATGTAAAAACTTCAGAGAGCTTCAGCTTAACCTGAACTCTCTCCATCTGGCCTCTGTCTGCCCTGAACAGGGTAATGAAGATATTAGCCCTTGGCTTCCTTAGTGAGAGGTAGGCACTATTTCCTAAGATGAGGTGCAATGGGGAGAGATCTCCTAAACAGAGATTGGGATGCTAATTGGAAAAGGGTTTGGATGTTAGATGACTTCCTAGAAGGCACTGAGGTAAAGAAAGGGGAGGGTAATGGGACTAGAAAAACAGTAAGCTTCCGGGAGACAAATCCCAGCACTGATAACACACTGCTGTATCGGGGATGGGTTCAAGGAGAAGGTAGAAACTAAACCAGTCCTTGAAGGGTCAATGGAGAAACAAGCAAGAGGACATTTCAGGTAGCAGGACAAATGTGAGTGTGAGTAGAAGCGCAAAGTCTCATGAGAATTCCTACCTGGTTTGTAAGGATGTTCATGTTCCTGGAGTGCTGGGTATGTGTGGGCTGCTTACTCCATGGCCTTTCTGATGAAAGGAATAAAGATGGGCTGCTAGAGTAGCTGCAAGATGACTTTTATGAGGGGCATTTTGCAAAGGACATACTTTGGAAACCCAAGAAACCTGTGGTCATCTCTCTTCCCATTTTACTGTTGGTACAAACCCCTTAGTAACAGAGTGGATGTATACTGAGATGAGGAGATGTTTGTCAAATTAAACCATAAATAAGTTAAGACTTAGCAGGAGCTGGGTGATCTTATTTAACGAGTGTAGATTTATAAGAATTTTGGCTTGTTGTTTAGGATCAAATTCTCTCACCTAAACTGTGGGAGCACATGAAATCTTTCCAGTAAAAATCATTGCAGTAGAAATTTTTGCCAAACAGTGCCTTTTAAAAAAAAGCCCGATTTAAGTCATTTCTCAAAAATAACTGAAAATATCTATTTTGTTATGCTCCCAACTGCTATGTGGTATTACTTATTTCCTTTCAAGAAGGATAGTAGAGAGTAAGATAATTCTGATTATAGTGAAAGAAGAGAACACTAATATTATTTTGTTTGGGTTTCTTTTTTTCTGAGTTAAAGCTTTACGTTTTTGGATATTCATCATACACCCTTTTGCCTGCTATCATTTCCAAATGGTGACTATTATACATGTATTTTAATATTCTTCATATGTCATTTTAATGTTGTTCATATGTTAAAACTGAAGTGACTTTTTTTGTCTTTGTAACACTAGGATAATTTAAAGAGAATGTTTTTGAAACGTCATTCTATTTTGTTGTAAAGTGGGCCAAATAAAATATTTTTGTTCATTTGGGCAGCATGTCAACAGCTATGTAGTTCAAACAAGTATAATTTCTTTTAATATTTTGAAGTAGTTCAGATGGAGGCAAAATAGGAGGTGGACCCTTGAAAAAGTTCGTATTAGAAGGTTGTTGAGAATTGGGGTTACAGATGAAAGAATCATATGGAAGAAATCCCTGAATCTTTAACTCTGTCCTCTTTCTCATCCCCATATCAACAGTTTTTCTCACTTCTGACTGCTTGGGGGTCTCTCTTTCCCAATCCCACCAACAATGGAAGTAAGGTCTTAGAGTATCACATTGTTCTTCTAAAAGATGTCTTGGCCTTCAGTCTGTCAACACTCATTATCCCCAGTTCTGTCATGCCATTCCTCTGCTCAAGCTTTACCTATTGTTCCTCATTACTTAAAACTATCCAAGAAGGAGAGCTTTGATGTTTAAAAACTATTCATTACGTTAAGTTAGTTAAAAAGTACTCCCTCTGCCCTCCCATGGCTTTGACAATGACGTCTTGAGATTGAAGAGCTGATGAACGCCATTGACAACTGAGGAGAAGCAGAGAAGTTCTTGTTCGTATGGCTCACCTGTCCTGCCTGTCCTTTAAGACCAGCAGTACTTGCTTAGATGCCCAGAGGTTAATTTAGGCATGAAATTGAAGAGATCAACATATTTTATTGGCATTGCTTCCTTTATGATGTTTTCATTGTCTAATGGATTCGAATTCAAAAGCCTCCACTTACTAGTGATTCCTTGGGCTAAGTTAAGTAGTTTTTAAAGCAATCTTTTTTGTTATTTAGCAAAGTTTTGGAAACTTTGTGTAAGTGTGATTTATCAAGCTAGATCATCATAAAGTTAATATGGAGTGTACAGTTTAATAGTTCTATAAATATACACATTTAAAATTTTTATTCATGGATTTATCTTGATAATACTTGGGTCTCGACTTAAATGGCAACATGTCTGAAAATATTTTCCATATCATTATAATGATTATTAGGGTTTATTAGCCCTGTTATTTAGAGAGAAAAAAAACAGTGTATTATTAAAATTCAAGAATATAGACTCTGGAGCTACATTACCAGTGTTCAAGTCCTGACTCCACAAGTTATTAGCTCTGTGACCCCGGATAAGGCATCTACCATCTCTATGCCTTGGCGTCCTCATCTATAAAGTATGGATAATCCTCATGAACTTGTAGTGAATACCAATACACCTAAATAACGTCTTTACTGTGGATTTTGTACATGAAATACATGAAAATGAATTACATGTATATATGCATCTTTCATGCTGTTATTAGAGATTATTCAGAATGATGTTTCTAGTAAAATTAGAAATCTTGGTTTTTAGAAAGAAATGCCACAAATAAAAATGTGCTGCATTCAGTTCTTGGTCTGTGCTCGTCTTTGCCTTAAGTCAGTACTGAGCATGGTCAGTAGAGGCAGCAGCACAGCATGCTGGGAAGACCATCTGTGATGGGTGCCCTTGCATGAACTCCGCCAAGTTTCTTAACCCCTCTCTAACCCTGTTGCCTCATCTATAAAAGTGCTAACTTGGATTACACGATCTCTAAGGTGTCTTTCAGCTCTAAAAGTCTATGACTCTTTCAATATACTTTGACTTCATGAGTTTTACACATGGAATACTCTTGAAAGCATTTAGCTTTTTTATTTTAAAAAAAACAAAGACTTTTTCAGGTGTTTCCTCCTCCTTCTCCTCCTCCTCCCCACCCCCATTTTCCTTCTCCTTCCTTCTATTATGTAGAATTTGTAGAGATTCCAGATGTGACTACTACTTTCAAGATGGTTAAATAATAGAATTTCCATTTCTGAGACACATTACTTGAGATTCCATGAGAATAAATTCTTATAGTAGGTTAAAATAAGAACAAAACAAAAACAATAAACAAAAGTTAATTTCGCCTCCTAACTGAACTCATTATCTTCTGCATTCCCTATCTCCCCAAACTCAATCCTTCACCTGCTTTCCCTAACCTCGTGAATGGTATCCCTCTCTTCATCTTCACTAGCCAGAGTTCTGGAAGCCATCATAACTGTCCCTTTTACCCTCTGTTGATCCTAAACAAATAGACAGCTATTTATTTCTCCAGCAAAAATGGGTTTATTTGGGATCAGCAAAGAATTGTGATTCAGGGGATGCACCCATAGTGAGCCTCCTGCAAGTCCTTTACAGCAGAGGGAGGAGAAACTCTTTCGTAGAGAGGAAGGGGAAGTTGAGAGGGCCGTTGTAAACAAAGAGTTAGAGGTGTAGTGGTTTTCATTGGCTGAGTTGTGATAGTCTCTCATTGTCTGAGCTTCTTGCCAGTAAAGAAGAGGAAGTCTTTCTTCTTCTTGGGCTCTGCTATAGATGTGGGGTGTGAGAGCTCCCTATTTTGGCCTCCTGACTCTAATTTAATGAGGTTTCTGTTAATTAATTTCCACACCTCCTGTCTCATCCGTGGTAATTCAGTAACCAAGTCATGATTATTCTACTTACCTAATATATTGAATAGTTTATCCTCTGCTTTCCATTTCCATTGCCACTGCCTTAGTTCAGGCTCTAATCATTTCTTGCTTGGATTATTCCAACTAACCTATTTTTCTTATTCTGATCTCAAATCCCTCCAATAAATTCTCCATTTCTCTGCCACAGTAGGATTTCCTGGAATGTCTGTCTGATTATCATATTTCTCCTCTAATAAATTTTTCCAATTTCTTACCATGTCTTCATCAACTGCCTCTTGCCTACGTTGTCTCTTGATTTATTAGTCAATAGCTCCTCCTTTCCCTGTCTGCCTTCCAGCTATTACTGAACTACTCTCTTTTTCTCAGTACTTCTCTCTGTTACCTACTGCGTAGCTTTATCCTCCTTTTCCCACTGTCTGAAATACCTTTCTTTTCCTCATCTGTTCTGTGTCTGCCATGGGAGTACCCAGGAACCCTTCAAGATTCAGCAAATCTCCATTTTTCAGATTTTACCTCCATGAAACTTCTCTTACTACCACACCAGCTCACACTATCAATAACAAGCCTCTCTTTGGTGCCCCTACTGTCGTTTGTAATAGAAATTCTGTAAAAGAACTGATAGCAAATTTACTCACACTACAACCAAGATGCACAGTGGACCTAGGCTTTCTTAGATTGAGCTGGAATCCTTCACAAAGGTCCACATCTTCTGACTCATCAGTAAAAAATAGCTGAGATATATAAAACTGACTCTTTAGGTGAGTCAGCATCTCTAGGGGAAAACATTCAATCTTGGATTTCTCAGTCATCTGACCCCATTTTAGGCTTCTTTCCTAGATTGGTCTGGGTATAATATATCTTGTGGGTAAAAAGTTGGAGTTCTCGGGTTTTGAAGCTTGTGGCTCCTCTGATCCCTGCCATGATTACCTTTGTGCACCTGGTTGCTGGTCTTTGCAGATGAGGACAGCTACTAGTGTAATTTGCAGTCTGGCTTTGTGGCTTGGGCAGGGACCACCTTGGTGCCCCAGTTGACCAGGTCTTGTTTCTTTTAGAGGCCTTGAAGGCTCTGCAACATCCTCTCTCTGCATCTGAGATCCTGGATCTATTCCAGAGGGATTTATTCTAGCCTATGAGATTCACCACCAAGGGGACCCCTCTGCAGGCCATGACTCTTCTGATCTAGGCAAGGGAAGAACATCCAGGAGTGCAAACTGGAGCATCTCTCCGCCTGACCACTCGACTCAGGGCAAATTGTCCAACTGAGGTCCATCTTATCTTTATGCTTTCCTCCACTTATCTGATGTTTTTAAAGGCATTCCTCTCCACCACCCCTTCTCCACATGTACCTTTTTCGTGTTTTCCCTCAAAGGAGGAGGAAAAGAAAGGGAAAGAAAAAGACAAGAACCTTGATTTCAAGTTGGTATATTCTTTATTCCTATAGGAAAGTAAGAAGGTTTTCTTCTCGATTTCTCATTCCTTCCTTCTTGGGATAGGCCCTAATGGTAGAATAGGGTATTTTCCTTGTCTTTTGGAAGAGTTTCTATTATAAGATCAAACAAACTTAGTTCTTAGAAACTTACTATGGGTGCTTTAAAGATAGTCTCTTTCAGTCCTCATAACTCCCCTGTGACATAGGTGCTATTCTTATTCTGATTTTACAGAAGAGGAACTGAGGCCGTCAAAGAGTAATATCCCATGTCTTACCACAGGCACATGGCAGAACCTAACATCTATATGTAATAATCTAAAAGCCTCCAAAGTATGAAGCATCTTACAGTCTTTCGATTAACATCATCTAACATTATTCTCACTCTTACTCTGTATGCTGCAGCCAGACTTATTTTCTTCCAATTCTTCCAAATTGTCTTTTTTAAAAAAAAAAAAAATCTCTGGACCATCTGCTTTTCCCTCTCTTTGGAATTCTTTATCCTCCTACATGCAGCAAGTATAAAGCTCACTTCACCCACTCAGATGGCAAGCAGTCAGACAATCTTTGTCTTATCATTCAATTTAATTTCTATTTTAACCAACCTCCTGTCAGACTGGAAAAAAATTAAAACACTCATCCATCATGATACCCAAATATCATGTAGAGCTAAGGCTTTGGATGTGGATTGTGGTGGCCGTGAGAATATGCCTCTCAGACCATAAGCTACAGGGAACACCAAGGACCTCCAAGGCCCCTGATGCTCTGCTCCGAAATCTATCCCCACATTTACGCAAGCTTCCCAGGGGCTGCTCCTAGCTGTTTACTAAGCATGACAGGGATATTAAGGCAGGCCTGTTCCTGGAAGGGATGAGATTCCTTTGATGGATAACTTGGGTTCCAGGACTCCCCAACAACTTTGCTGAACTGCCCTTTGATTGCACAGCAGCCTGAGGCACTTCCACTCCCAACCTTCCTTCCTCATCCATTGGGATCAGACAACTACTACAATCTGAAGGCATTCACAACCTTTTAAGGCTCCCTCCCTATTTTCTCTCATAGGTGTTTCCCTTGGAAAGATCTTTGCACCTTTAATCCTGTCTTGGTGTCTGTTTCTGAAGAAACCCATACTAATATATGGGGGACTTGATCATCAAGTCATCTCTTCCCCTCAGTTACTACTAAGAGGCGTGTCTCACAGCACACCTGTTACTGTGGCCCTTCACATCTGCTGGCTCTTAGCTGGTTCATGCCATGATTCCAGTTCAAGAATCTTCTGAGAGGACACCTATGGTCCTATGTGCCTAGTTACCCTGAAAAGCTAAAACCTGTCTTCCTTGCTAATGCCAAGTTACCCACCCATACACCACATGAGACTGCCCTCTGTGAGCTTATAGACTATGGGAAAACACGGATGATAATGAAATGAGTGAATGAGTAAAATAATTATAGCTAGTAATCAATCAATCAATCAATTGGGTAATGTTACATTGAAATCAGGAAGGTTTCAGTGAGAAGGTAATATTTTGTCTAAGATTAGAAAGAGAAGTGATAATTATTTCTTATTATCTTGCTTAAGGTGTAATTAAGTTGTAGTTTCCAACTTATTTTAATACAGAAGAAAAACACTGAAACTGAGGTCAGAAATGTGTTTATAGCCAAGTCCTCTTTTCTAACAGTAAAATTTTGGGCAACTAAGTAAACTTCTTAGGGACTCCATTTTCTTATTGTTACTTAAACTAGGAGATTTTTAAGATCCATTCACTTCTAACAGTCCTTATATCAAGATCAATCTACCACGTAGCTGTTAATCTAGAAGATTGATCTTGCCTCTATCGTCTGAAACCATGTTGTTTTTACATCAACCTGGGTCTTTTTCAGAGCTCAATGCAGCAAGGTCAGAGATATTAGATTTGAGTGTGGTTTGCTTTCAACTAAAATGTGTGAACTAGGTATAAGTTTTCAACTTCTTTTTACTATAAAATGAAAATAATAGCCCTTTTTCATACTGTCTGTGAAAACGAAGATTATATACATGCAACGCCTAGCACAAATGAACTAGATGTGAGATAAAGAATGTCCCTTATTGTTGTCTTTTTATTATTTCATTTATAAAATCTTCATGGAGTATGCATTATTGTCCTTATTTTACAAATTAGAAAACTGAAGCACAGAGAGCTCAACTTGCCCAGGTAGCAAGTGGCAGAGCTAATAAGAGCACTCATCAAGGTCTTGGCACTCTGATTTGTTTTTTCTATAATCTATGTTTTACATGTGGTCTTCTGTAAAAGCAACATTTGTGGGTTCTCAATGTATACATATATGTATATGTTAAACTGATTCAGAAATTATTATTTGACTATATTGCATTATTTGGGGTAAGTAAAACAGTAACTAACATATTTACTGATTTAATTTTCTGAACCTGAGGCTTAAACAGAATTTTCAAAAAGTTGAATGTAATTTAAAGATCACTTATTCAAATATCTTAATGTGATGAGTGAGGAAGAAGCTAGGTTTGGAGTAGTTAACATAAACTGCATGTTTAATAAATTTACTGTAGTAAAGGCAAGGTGAAATTAAGCATTTCCATTGATCTTTCCCTTTTGAAACTCATCATTTCTGTGATATATAAATAAATTTAATCTTAATCTTTATAAATACTATGAAATACATACCTCTATATAAGTGTATAGTTGTAAAACTGTGTGAAGAAATTATGGAAAAATATTCCATTTAATAGCTGTGTGACATTAGAAAGATTACTTAATCTCTTGACTCTCAATTTCCTCATCTGCCAATTGAATAAGAATAAAATCTTTTATATAGGCTTTGAGAGAATCAAATGAGGTAATGTTAGTGGCTAAATATGTAAATTTTAGTTTTGTTTTATCGTTATTTTTAATGAGAATGAAATATAATAATTTCTACAGTTATTGTTGGAGCGGACTTCCTTTCCTCTGACCTCATATTACCATGAGGTTAGTCACTGTTGATGTGCCATAAACATGTATCAATGGGTGAATTAATGAATTAGTAAAATGGAACTACTCTTTTATCTCAATGAACATTTTAGAAATTACTTTATTGGAGGAGAAATACTGTATCAGTTAGCTTTTGCTGCATAACCAAACACCCCCAAATCACCATTTATTAGCAGATTGTTCTGTGGCTCAGCTGGAATGGCTTTTCTCTGCTCCACGTGTTTTGGCTGCATTCTTGCATTTGCAGTCAGCTGGCTGCTCCCTCATGGCCTTGCTCACATAGCCGGCAGTTGGTACTAGCTCTCAGGAGGGCCGTTTATCTATAGCAGTCTAGCTCAGGCCTGAGCTGCAAGAGACAAGGCACACCTCAATGTGCACATACCGTAAACTACCTGTTTGTATAGTGTTTGCTAATTTTCCGTTGGCCAAAGCAAGCGTGGGAGAGGTCAGTGTGAGAAGAGATAACGCAAGAGTTTGTATACCAGGAAATTTGGTTCACTGAGGCTCTTTATTCTAACAATATACTACAAATATAAATTTTGAGCCTCCCTTGCTTTCTTGGATTTTTGACTTATGTTAAATGCTTTGATTAATTTTCCTGTTTATGAAGTAAAGTGGGGATACTCTTGAATCTGATTTTAAAGATGTTAATCAACATGATCTCTTATTGAGAATTATTTTCTAATTCTAACTTTTATGTCAGAATGTGACTGAGCCAAACTTTAGTAGCTATGACTGGTGATAAATATTAAGAAGGTTTATTTCTCCCCTGATGAATGCTAATGATGCTAATGATGGTGACAGCACTTACCACTAAATGAACTCTTAATTTGCATCACTCACTGTGTTAAGTTCTTTATATACACTCTCTTATTTTATCCTAGTCATAGTCTATCCTTTTTATTTGTTTTAAATCAAACAGGAAAGTAAAGTAGTAAGAGGCTAATAAACTTCCCCAGGGTCATATACTAGCAAGGGGTGGAGGTGATAATTGACATCTGTTGGTCTGATGTCAGGACGCAGGCTTTTGGTTACTGTACTGTACAGTGTCACAAATTTTATGTGTGTATGTATGTATCTTAAATATTGAATGAATATGTGTAATCATAATGTTTTATATTATCTTAGTTATAGTGCTATTGTATTATTTGATTTTCCCAGAATCTCGACAGTAATCTCAGTGAATAGTGGGAATCAATGTCACAAAAAATTAATGACACAATTAGATCAATGTGCTAAAGGGCATCATTATCACCATCACATCTACTTGCTTTCTGAGAGGTACAACTTAGTTAAAACACATTGAACTATGGGTGAGTAATAGTTTAGTAGTAACAGACCTGTACTCTTGTGGAACATCAACAGTAATGTCTTGAAATGGCTTTTGAGGCCTTGAACTTGGCAGCCACTGTGAAGATTCAATTTGGCTCACTAAGCATAGGTAAAGGCCAAAAGGGAGAACAGTAGAGCAGGAAGGGGCTGGTTGTATTTATGGGTGGGCTTTAGAAATGAAACTGTTCCCGAAGCAGAAATGGAACATGGAACTCAACTCCCAGAGCTAATGAACTGAGGTATTGAAATCTGCAAACCACATGAACTTCAGTTTGGCTGTTGTTGTAGGAAAGTGTTTTCTCCTGTGAATTAAATGGGTCCTGGTGAGTGTACAGTGGTCTGGTGTTCTTGGGGCTCATATTATTCTTGAGGGAATGGGAAACTTTTGCTGCTTACTAAGTGTTTAGAAAATAACCAGAGCATTTGCTCCACAAAAGTCATTGGCTTGATTGGCCTTAGTTTTCGAATACTTACTAACAAAGAAAACAGGCATTTTACTCAGGATTTTTAAGCACAATAGGAGCTGCTATGGTCCATAAACAATTCATAATTTTACTTAGAAATGATTATGTAGCTATATGTTTAAAATTTGAATTAACAACACATTTTGGTTTCTGTGGAATTGGGTTATGTATCTGAGTTTTATACCAGAATGAGTTGTGAAGAATTAATTGGGGGAATATTTTTAAGATCTACTTTTTAGTAGATACAGATTTGTGAGATAAAACGCATAAATAGAAAAGTCCTTATTTATGTCAGTGCTTTTGATGGAAGGTAGGAGCCAGCACTTATTAGATTTTTCTTTACTTTCAAGTCCTTTTACACATCTAGGATATTCCTCACCACTGTCTAAAACATACAATTTTTCAGACTGGATTCTATGATTTTATTACAGAGGCAATTAGGGGAAAACATGACAACCATCTTTTCTCACCAAAACTTATATTTGTTCCTTTGCTTTGCCTACCTAAGCATTAGAGTCTGAAAGAAATGATTTTTTAATATAGATTCTAATCCATATTGACCTTGGGTACAAGACTTAATCTTACAGTCATTCCCACAAAAGAAAACTGATATGATAACCTACCTCAAAGTGTGGTGGTGAGGATACAATGAGCTAGATATATGACAGCAACTTGGCAGAGTGGCTCTCACATAAACATTACTCAGTAAGTGTTAGTTGCTTCATCCCATTTATATGATTACACAGCATACTGTATATATGTGATACTGTATATGTAATTTTTTTTTCTGCTTTATCTCCCCAAGCCCCCCCTGTACACAGTTGTATATCTTAGTTGCAGGTCCTTCTAGTTGTGGGAAGTGGGATGCCGCCTCAACGTGGCCGGACGAGCGGTGCCATGTCCGCGCCCAGAATCCGAACCCTGGGCCGCCGCAGCCGAGAGTGCGTGAACTTAACCACTCGGCCATGGAGCCAGCCCCTGTATATGTAATTTCTCATTGCATAACACACATTAAATATCCTGTCTTTGTGAATAAAACTAAACCTTAACTAAAAGTAGTTTTAAATATTGATGGATTATAAAAAGTAATCATTCCATGAATTTTAATTTTCTCTTCAATTTTTAAAATTCACGTCCTTACCATTTATTGGTATCTCTCTCACACCAACATACATCCAGAGGAAGAGGAGGAGATTTGTTTTCCCCATGATTTCGGAATTTGTTTTGACAGTGTGTACTTAGAGTCCTGATTTTTAGAGATGTGGAGAGCACTAATATGTTTTCTTTCATTTTGTCTTTCTTTGATGAATAAAAATGGAACTTGGGATGTTTTGTTACACTAAAACTCTAAAAGCGTAGTGTGCTTCATCCGAATTGGAAAGTTGAGTGTATAAAATTTAGATTTTCCTGGTTCCGGCCCGGTGGCACAGAAGTTTAAGTTCTCGCTCTCTGCTTCGGCAACCCAGGGTCCGCGGTACAGATCCTGGGCACAGTTTATAGAGCCATGTACCATGCTGTGGCAGGCATCCCACATAGAGAATAGAGGAAGATGGGCATGGATGTTAGCTCAGGGCCATTCTTCCTCAGCAAAAAGAGGAGGATTGGCAGCGGATGTCAGCTCAGGGCTAATCTTCTCAAAATAAATAAATAAATAAAGGAAAAAATTTAGGTTCTTCTTTCTTGGGTTTTGTTCTTTCTAATACAACAATCTGGAATGCTTGATGTAACTTGCTTCCTAAGATTTCAGTTTACTGCCTGGAAAAACTAATAGCTGCCCCCGACATCCTAGCTTCGCCACTCCCAGAGCTTTGCATGTAACTCCCTTAACACGCCAGACATGTTCTTCTTCCCTCTTTAAAGATTTCTAAATGAAAGAGTCCTTGTCCTGTCTTCCTTTTCAGGTAGTAAGTATCTGAATGAGAGACTCCATGTCTTATGTTTCTCTACTCTTTATAGCACTTTTGCTCATGTTGCTGCTAACTAAATATTTGATAAATGATTGAATGAGTGGTCATTTAGTCTCTCACGGGACCCATTTTGAACATCCTTCAATTGTACGTATAGATACAAAAGTGGGTTAAACCACTATTTAAAATAATCCATCTTTTAAAACAATTCTTTGGCCTTAAAGCGCTTGCATAGGTATAAGACTGTGAGAAATGATTCTGGCCTAGAGGTCTTGGTATATATTTTGATGCTACCTACATCACTGTTTCTGTCTATTTTCACCTTTCCCAACTTAGCCTAGATGTTCAGGGATCACTGGGCAGGAATCAGCTAAAAAGACATCCATAACTTTCTATAGCAAATGCAATTAATCCTCCCACCAATAACTGACTCCAGGAAAACCAAACATAAGAGATGTGAGAAGTTAGATGTATTATGAATTTCATATTAGATTAATTGTGTGGTTTGCATTTATAGCTCAATCAAGATTATCTGTGATTTTTAGGAAGGAAAGATGGAGAAAGAAGAAATGTGTTTGGCGTTATTGCCAGGTATTTAACAGGAAAACAGAACTTTTCTCTGATTCAAATAATTATTTTCTAGAAATGGATGCTAGATAATGTAAATGTGTTTCAAGTAAACTCCATTAATGAAGTCCAAAACGACTTTAAAAGCTATGTTCTTCTTGTGCACCTAGCACTTTGAAAACTCCTTAAGGTAATTTGAAAAGGTACATTTATTATAGAACTCCCTATATTCAATGACATTTTAAGGACAATGTCACATTCTCTAGCTTTCTTTCCTGCTGTGTTTACATTTTAGCCAGCGAACCTGAGGAATGAGTTACTATCTTTCTTGTTTTTTTACTTATGAAAAAACTCCTGAATAAAAAAATACTTTGTTGATGGGAGTTGTTTATTCTTTGTATTTGAACTCTGTCCTTTAAATGGGATTAAATTGCTGATTTCCATTTCATAGTAAAACCACTGTTGTGTGGCTTTTTCCATGGTGAATTACAAATCATTTTGGCTTTAATGTTTGGCAGATATGTACTTGATCTGTGTATCAGATCTGCCTTTGGTTGGGTTCCTGGTTGCTCCGGTGCAGCAAAATTGAATTGCCAAATATTTTTATTGGCTTGTCACCTTTGCTGTTGTAAAAATATTAAGTCAAGGATCTATTAAAACCAGATTCTCAAATGCTTGACTGTCCAAACTGTTCTGCTCAGGATTGATCCAGGTTTTGCTTTCTTTTTCAGTTTAATTTCAAATTCTCTTGGTCAGTTTTCTACTTCTTAGTCATTTTACACATTTTTTTCGACAAGATCCATTATATGTTTTTATATCAATCAGTAATCTGACGTTTTATACTTAGTGAATAATTGATTGGTTTAAAGTGATATTACTAGATTGTAGTTAGTCTTTGGGTGGTGAACATGATGTAATCTACACAGAATTCAAAATATATTATGATGTACACCTGAAAGTTATATAATGTTATATACCAGTGTTACTGCAAAAAAAAAAATTAAAAAATAAATAAATAAAATTTAAAAATAAAATAAAATGAAGTGATATTACATAATTCCATGAGTAAACTTATAACTGTTTTAGAATCAAAACGTATTTTAAAATTTAGGGCAATCTTGCAAACCAACATGGGTTGAACAGATTTTCCTTTCCAAGATTAAATACTTTTTGGAAATGTCAATTAAAATAGAACTAAGAAATTTCAGGTACAATGTCAGCAAATGTGTTTCTTAAAAATGTTTTAATTCTTTTTACGCCTTAACAAATATTTCTGCCTGGCCACTACTAATAAAACTAGGTCAATATTCAAATTAAATCGTTTTTTTAAATTACCACTTAAAAGTTTTCTTTATATTAAGTCAGTTTTATTGTTTTCTTATTTTAATCCAAACATACTTGCTCAGTTTAAAACATACAATGAGTGATAAAAATGAAACAGCTTTATAGTCAGATTCCCATATTTGACTACTGGTAACAAATATTCAAGACAATTAGATTTCTTAAATGCAAACTTTTTAACCCTTTCAATTCAAGATATTTCTCTCAAAAAATACACGCATACATGCACAGTAGATGAATTTTTAAAACTTTAAGAATAAAAGTGTTAAGTAGTGTTGTAGTTATTAGGTACTAGTACACATTTCTCTATATCCAATTCTTTACCATCTACTCCTATTGTCCATGAATATCTACTCATCATTCATGCATTCTTCCATTTTTTCAGGATCACTGAAAAGGAGCATAATTTGCACAATGTCTGGCCATGTTTTCTAGTATATAAAAGCCCCTGCCCTCCAGGACCTTTTAATTTAGTTAGGAAAACTAATTATAGTTATTAATAACTAAGAGAGTATATGATAAGACATATATTAAGAGAACACTTTCCTGACCACCACTATCCCCAAGTCTCAGATTATTTAGTTGTATCTTCTCAAGGAATATTTCTTTTTATCAAAGCACTTTTAGTGATTCGATGCTAGGCCTTCTTTAGTTTGATTATGTAATTGTATAATTCTTCCCAGTTGTCAGAAGGGGCTAACCAACATTTTTCCTGCATCTAACACAGTGCCCAACTCATAGTGGGTACTTAATAAATATTTATTAGTGTATGACTGAAATCTGAAATACAACATAGACACTCAGAGAACTGGAAGTGAACTTGGGGTTGGAATTGTCAAGGAAGGTCGTACTCCTTGGCTTTAGAAGAGAAGGTCATGGATAGGTGGAAAGAAGGAAGAGAGGCATTCACTGAGAGTGGTGTAAAACAAGATAAGATAACACAATATAAAATTAGCCATTTTAAAGTGAACAGTTCAGGGACACTTAGTACAGTCACAATGTTGTGCAACCACCAACTCAATCTAGTTCCCAAAATTTTTCATCACCTCAAAAGGAAATCCTGTACTCACTAAACCCTTGTGGAGCCCTCACTCCACATTTCCTCCCCTCCCCCCAGCCCCTGGCAGCCACCGGTCTGAATTCTGTCTCCATGTATTTGCCTATTCTGGATATTTCATAGAAATTGCAATCATATGATATATAACCTTTATGCCAGGCTTCTTTCACTTAGCATAATGTTTTCAAGGTTCTCTCATATTGTGGCATATATCAGTACTTCATTCCTTTTTAAGGCTGCATATTTCATTATGTGTATATACCACAATTTGTTTATCCATTCATCCATTGATGGACCTTTTGGCTGTTATGAATAATGCTGCTATGAAAATTCATATATGTGTATTTTTTTAGTATGTTTTTAATTCTTTAGGGTATATATCCAGGAGTGAAATTGCTGGATCATATTTTTATGACATTATAGTGCTTTTAGGACAAATTATGACCCAATATTTACTTGATATCCCAAGAAGAAATCATTTTATGAACATTAAAACTATATTCGGTTTGTTAAATTTTTGCATTCATGGGAAACATTTTCAAGTTTATAATTGTTTCATTCATAAATGTATCCCATTTTAATTTTTTTTCAGTATATGAGTTTAAAATAGAAGTTTACTTCTTGCTTTGTTTTAGCCCTTAGGTTTTTATCTTCTTAATACCCCAAATTAATCATCTATTAAGGTGATTCTTGACTTTGGAGTTGCTGGTTAGTTCCTTTTTGAGCCCTGATTCCATCGTTACCATATTTTTATTTACCCTCAACCCTGACATTTCTTCATAATATTCAGCAAGGTGGTAATCACAGGCATAGAAAATTTTATTCCATTCTTCTTGGATTCCTTCATTCAGTGAGATGTGTATTTTCCATTGTGTTCTTTTACTGCCGGTAGCCTGAAATAACAGCCCCATATACTGTTGCAAAAACCCATGCCATTCAAATTCTTCAATTGCAACAAACTTCAACTTACAGTTTTATGCTTCAATCTACGTTAAACCTTCCTTGGATTGGAAATATCTGGAAATCCTTTTCTGATGGAAACCCTACTAATTAGTGAAACATGGAGATAACAAATAATGAAACTCTATTTAATAAATGATTTATTTCTTCCCATCCTGACTTCCATGATCATTTCAGAGATCAGAGATTTAGTGCCAATGAAAAGTACTGAGAAATTTTACTTCTAATGTAATAAAAAAATCACGTTTAATGTTGAGCAAAACTCGGATTAACACAGACATTCTTTGTAAATAAAAACTCACCAAACTCTTGTAGACAACGGGATTCTCTCAGCCTTTGGTGCCTGGGCAGAGTTTACATAAAGCAAGGAGGCTCTGTGCAGCGGACACCTTTTGTTTTCATCTGCCCAACGTTCATTACTCATTCTTTTGCTGATAGCACACTCATTTTACTCTGGGGAACCAGCCACTGAAATGGGATAGTGTCTTGGGGGGACAATATATCAAAGTACTCTACATTTCATGGCTGAGAGGTAGGGATGTGACCCAAATTTTGTGAATCAAATTTCTTTCCCAGAAATGTAATCCTTGAGCAGAACAACAAACAAATCTGGAATTGATTTTAGGAGGCCCTGAAGAAAGTCTCCGTTAGATCCTGCCACTCAGATCACCAGACCTGACTGATTGAGCTTTTCTTTTAGTTTTGTTAGCAACTAACTCTGCATCATCCTTCCAATAGTTGTATTCACACGTGGAGGAGCTATCCCAAATCCTACAGCTATCCCATAGAACATAGCCGGGGAGGAAGAAGAACTCATCAAAATAAAAAGTCCTAGGGAAAACAGGATAAATGTGTATTTAAGAAATAGTTCATAAGGAAGTATGAAGGATAGGACTACTCAGCAACCACATGGCCAGTACTAGATTGGTTCGTATATCTAATAGCAAGCACTCAAAAGATTAGAGTCTGACACTAATCCAAAATATTTCAGTGAAGAGTGGCAAATTCTATGCTGTCATTTCTTTCAGCTATTTCTTTTTTCTGGCATCTAATGTAAATACATCTAAGTTATTCTCAAAAGTGAACCCTCTTTCTTGTTCTTCTCTTTATTGCACACTACAAAACAGTGGTTCACAGAGTAAGGACTCAGGATCAGCAACCTTTAGGAACTTGTTAGAAAATCAAATCCCCACTTCTCTATTTCAGAGACTCTGTGGGTAGGGCCCAGCCATCTGGGTTTTAGCAAGCCCTCCAGGTGAATCAGATGCCCGCTAACATTAAAGAAACACTGACTGAATATCATGCCAGAGGTTGATGGACACTTGCAAGTCTAATATCCTGTGTCAGTGCCCAAGAAGACTCATGGGCCTTCATATGCTGAGAGAAAACTCTGATTTGGGGGGAACATCCCAACATCTCCTAATGTTTCCTGCACTATGATGAATTTCTTAAAAGTCCTTCAGGAAGATGTGGTCTCTAGATCAGACATTCTACTTTCTCTGCCATGGTCTGCCATTGAACTCTACTTCCAACAAACTCTACACCATGCAAAGCAAAAGAGAAATAAATAAAACAACACCAAAGCAATGGAAATCTTTATTTGAAATGTTATACCAAGAAAACAACAACAAGGAGAGGGGGTTGACATCAAAGGGAATGATTGGGTTAAAGCCAATAAAAACAACTGATGTGTAGTAAGCAGAGGCAGTTATAGAAGGAAGGAGAAACCGGATCCCGTGGAAGGGATTAAAGGACTGGGGAGAAGCAGTTTGTAAACTGAGAAAGTGAGTCCTCAGTGGCACAGGCCTACTTTTCTCCTTCATTAGACTGGAATTGCCCATTAGTGGGACTCACCTGTGATTAAAAACCAGCAACAGCAAAACAGTAAAATACTGGATGTGCCAGCTTTAAAACAAGTTCAGACTGTTTCTAAGCTTGTTCATGGTTTCAAAATGTTGATTAGAATGCTGCTGCTGCTGCTGATGTTAATCAGTGAGGTTGGAAACTTCCAGATCTTCTTGAATGTGAATCCCCAATTTTGGGAGTGGAGGAGATGTTTTTCATTTTCTCACGGAGTTGAGATGTATGTGGCAAGATACACTGACTTTGCTATCATTTAAGTTGGCACTGTTAAGAGTGGGGTCCTTGAAAGCTGTCAGGGGAGGGAGCTGTCATGAACATCGGAGTACAGCAGTGTCGTAGACAAGGTGGTGAGCACTAATGATGGAAGGGTTACACACTTCTTGCATTTTAGTCCTGGCTCTATTCACTACAAGTCAGGCATTCTTAATTATTTCAAAGTAAAATTTTAGGCTGAATAAATAATGTAAAAAGCAAATTGCAGACAGTAAATTTAATCATAACTCACTGTTTAGCTCAGTGCAATATTTTATTTATGGCATTACAGTTACTTATCTTGTTTATATTGAAGCAAATGAGGATCTCCTTGGATCGGGAGAGTACTAGAGTGGGCAGGATGCAATTACTTTAAAAATACAAGTGTTGAAACTTGACTGTCTTGTCCTGTGCAGATATTACTATGTTATTATGCTACTATTTTCTCATTACTAGAATTACAGCATATATATTTTCAGAAGCACATAGTAAATATTGGCCTTTCCTTTTAAATATTTGAGTAGGCTAAGGGTCTCTACTATGATTACATAGGTCAAATATAATGCATTAAAAAATTGAATGGCTTTCCAAGTTATCGTGTATATCATCTCCAGTAAGTTTCAGCTTTTAAAATTCCATTCTAGTCTTGTATAATTATCACTTTATATTAGAACATCTTCATTCTAATATATGTAAAATGTGGTCACAGCTTCCTGAGATGTCATAATTCATCAAATCTGTTTTCCCCTATATCTCATCTCCACATCCTTTCTGAACTGTACACTGTAATTTTTAGATTGCCAAGTATGATCTATCAAAACTAGAACTTGGGTGTGGTGCTTAGAAACTTTTAGATATTCCAATAAAATAGTAATCTGATGTCTATGGAAAACTGGATAATTTTCTATTGATATTTTATGGTATTTTGGAACCTCTTAATATATGAGTATATACCAGGGGAGGAGAGAAATTGAAATGCATTATATTTTGTCAAGCTATTACCGCACAAAGTGGGAGTTCTCTGCCTAATGTGCATTAAAAAAAAAAAAAAACAATTATTATGGCATCAGCTTTTGAGAAAGAAGAGGCTTTATTGTGAGGTTGACCAGCAAGGAAATAGGAGGCAACACTCTCAAATCTGTCTCCCCCGTTCAGGGTTTGGGGTGAAATTTTAAACGTTAGAGGAAGTGGTCGGGTACACACAAATCCTGGTGGGGCAGGTTTCAATTGGAGGGCTTTAAACAGTTATGGTATGATGTGGAAGGGGCTTTCACACCGGGGCTTCCTAGACAAGAGAACCCTCGCTGCTGATAAGAGTCTGACTTTCAAGTTGTATTCATGTTCCTGTCCTTTGGTTCCATTGGATGGAGAATCTTTTGTTCTGGTGCCATTTCAAGTCAAGATGTCCTCCTCTGTGCATGCTCTGGCTACATGACTTGCGAATTTTTGACGCTCCTGAGAAATCTTCTGTTGATAAGGTGGGGTCACTTTGAACTGGTCCTAGAGGGCCTGTGGTCACAAAGCTAGTCTCATAAATCAAATGATTTTAGAAGACAGGGAGTAAGAACAGGAGTATTGAGGAAATATAAGATACAATTTCAAAAGCGAGAAGAAAACTGATGGGAGAATAATTAAGAGTGAATTGGTGGAGATTTGTGAATAATTACAAGGCATGTTAAGGGACAGATGAATGTGGTATTCATTGGAAAGGATTAAGAATTAAGACAGTAAAAATACTAGAAACAGAAAGTGTGGACACAGACTGTTTCTTTTTGATGTACTGCTATATCAATATATCATCTAATGTATTCATCTATATTTTCAGACTAGTTGACTACCCTCTGCTATGATCAATATGTAAATAAGTGTTTTACCTCAGTCAGAGAAAGTGCATTTTTACAGAGAGAAGGAATTTGTCAGCCTTCTGAAAAGTGAATATCCTGGAAAACCACTGTTCTTATTTTCTGGATGGAATTGGTACCAGATCAGTATTTTCAGATAGGCTCTAGGATGATGGCATTTATTTCCCTTTGCTCTCTTTCCTGTGAGTTTTATCATTCAGGACTATCCATAAGTTTTTTATCCAAGGCCAGGACAAAGGACTAGAGAAATGGAAGGTGAAGCTCCTGTGTAGGTGCCTCTGACAAGCACTGTTGTCTGCATCACTCTCGAGTGGTTCTGTCTTGTTCCCTGCACGCCTCTGCACCTGATAGGCTTGAACATCACTCACAGACACAATATCTTGTCCACTTAGCTTTACGTTTACTTCATTTGGTTGTTGCCACCCTTCCTCCCCCTTCCCAAAGCAACAATGAAGAAATATTTTATATCAATAGGCAAATATGTAAAAGGTTATTTGAAATAAATAATATGGGTTTAAGGTTTTATGTTTCAGCTCAGTTCTAAATGCTTTATGATCTCTAAACTATGGAGAGAATGTTGACTGTTTCATAGCGAACATTTTAAGCTCAAAGTTCAGAGAGAGTAGTAAAGTGCTATGTATGTGTTAAAAACTCTCTGAATTCTTGCTGACTGAGACCGGGCAAAGATGTGTCTGCAGAGCTGTTATTTTACCTGCTACAATCCAACTTGGGTTGTCCCTTTTAATTTCAATTTTTTCATCCTCCTTTCCAATCTATTATACTCTTTCTGTCTCCTAGGTGACTATTTATTGACCCTTAATCCTAACTTACTACATTTACTTTGGTGATCAATTTTTGGAAGGATCCTTATAGGGTCCCAGACGCTGAAGGAGAAATGATACCAATAAAATGTAAATGAGAGAGAAAGCAAGTAAGCAAGCAAACTTTAGAACTTATCTAAATGGAGCTCACTGTTTTAAGATTGCCTGGAATTGCTGTCCCCTGTTTAAGATTCACTAGTAATTTTACACCTTTATTGAATATTCTTTGAAGAAGTAGTAAGTCCTGTCCTTTGCCAGAGATGCTTTATTTAAATAAATCCTCTGGAGAAAAACTCAAGAGGAAAAGCCGCTGAGTTTACTTAATATAAAAAAAGTTGCTCTTTTTTTTCTTTAGTGTTTCCTTGCTAGCATTGCTTGTTGATTAAAATGCTGTCAAAGTTCTAGTGATTCTATCAAGACCACACTCTGCCTTTTTACTGCAGAGGCAAATGTTACCCTCTCCAGAGGTTTCTCTAGCAAAGCATTTTCTCCTTTTCAGCTCTTAGCATTGCCAGAGGTGCAATTAAATGGTCACTTCACCTTCTTCTAATTTTTGAGGCATGTTATTTTCATTGTTTTTCTTGTTTGAGCAGTTACGGTCTCCATATGCTCGTTATGTAAGATTGCTCTTAAAACCCAGGTGAGAGATGCAAGCTGGTGGGGAAGAAAATCACCAGTGGCCTCCCATTTATCTCATTTTAGCCATCAAAGGTAAATTCAGTTGGGCAAATGTGTTTCTAAGCATCTTTCAGTGATCAGGCAATATTTCTGTATAGTTCCTCAACAGCGTGAACCTTACAGGTATAAGGTTCTGTATCTGTAGAACCTTAATAGCTTTGGGCTATTGAGATAGTAGTTTTTAGATAAGGTACAGCCAATAAGCAGATGAATTAGAAGCTGAGGTGTGGTGCAATAAATATAGGTAGAAACTAGGCTTTTTGTGTGGCGTGGGGGAGAATGTAAGGATTTCTTCCTGATGAATATAAACAAAAACAATTTCAAGGAAAATGAGAATTTAATCATTTAAATAACTTTTAGTAAGCCATCCAATTGAACTGAATTTATTTTTCCTAATGTTTTTCTTAGAGAAATCCCAAATATCCTGTTTCTTGAGAATCTGGGATATGTACAGTGGAAAATGCAAATATGCCATTATTGCAGAAAGAATTGTAGAAATAAAACTTCTAGAATGTGCATACTTTTGGGTCTGGTTTTTAAAACTGTCTTATGAAAATGGTATATTTCTAATGAGCAACTTTAATAGGAAACAGGGAAATTGGCTTTATGGGAGAAGGTCTATCTCATCCAATTAGAATTATGAAACTTTCCAGTTATGTTTGTTCAAAGTGTTTTGTTTGGTTTTGTTTGCCTGTTTTTTGTCAGAAAGTGTGGAAAGTTAGAAAGTGTGGAAAGTTGGCGGTGTTGTCCCCAGGACTAAGAGTATGTGAAGGCTAATACCCTTTGTTTTAAATGACCTCATGTAAAAGTTAACACTTGTGTTAGGAAAGTCTGGAGTAAATCAGTACATTTGTGAGATTTCAGGTTAGTATCTGATGATCTCCGTCAGAAAGTGTGTAGAGGAGACAAATAACACATTACCTTTCGTCTTTCGTCCTACTTGCATTGGAGAGAAAAAAACTTTTGTTCTATTAATTCCAGAAAGATATGTGATAGATTTTCTTTTACGTCTGATAAAGAATGCAAAAATAAGTGTATTTATTAGTAAGCCAAGTTAAATTAGTGAAAAGTCAAATTAGTGTAAAAGTTGACAAATTGCTCATTTCCCTGATTTTATATTCCAAGTTCATATGTGATATGTATTATGCCAGTTGTTGATAGATTTCAGCCCATCCCATTTTCAGCAAATCTAGTGGTACTTGATTCCATTTTATTTTGGGTCTGCAAATTTTCCCTCATATTCTTAAAATCCATTGCAGGCATTTCCAGTGACTAAGGAGATATCTGTCAGTGATAGTGGAATTGATTGATTTCAAAGCTTCTTGTTGCTATTATAGAATTTGGCAAAGAGAGGACTCATGGCAGCAATAGATGTTTCTGGGAACCTTCTATGAGACCAGTGGGAACCTTATCAGTATTTTTGGTGGTTCCCTCTCACATCACCCCCTTTTTCTTTTTTGTCTGAACTGAATACTAACATAGCTATAGTATAAATTGCTACCTATCCTGAAAGTACAAGACTTGACTAATAATGAGGATTTTTAAGCTGAGGTTGCAAAGAGTCAAACTTCCTCTTCTATTAGATGACAACTAGTTTATCACTAGGTACTTAATAATAAGTTATCGGCAAATTTTTCTTTATTCTCATTTTTTTTCTAAGTTTGTGGAATCTTTTCAATTCTTTAAGAATGTAGCTATTGAATAAAAAAAAATATAGACTGAAGTTTCAGAAAGCAAATCTGGATAACCATTTTTTTTCTATACTCATCCTTGTACACCCCTGAAAGCTTATAAATAGTTTGTGGATGCATCTTAGAAGGATAAAAAACAGAATTTTTTTGTAAAAATATTTAGCAAGAGAATAAGTGTACATGGGGAAAAAATGAAGAAAACAAAACATCTTAGTCTTAACCTAAATTTTCAACTTTGTTAAAAATTAGTTCTTCATATACATCTTATACTAATGATAAAAAATTTCCTGAGTTAAGTCATCTTTACAGAAATCTGTCATACTCTGCCAACATTATGCTTTTACATTTAGCTATTTTCACAGTTCAGGTATTTAAAACAGGGAAGAGGAAGATAATTTAGGGAAACATATGTGTTCATAAAACCAATAATGATGTATATTTGATTTATATTTAGATATCAACATTTTAGTAAGAAAACTGATTGGAAAGGAAAATGGATGACAAGGTCAGGATGAATATAATATCAGTAAAAGGAAATATATAAAGATAACTATTCTGGTGAAAGCAGATAAAAAGGAAAAAGAAAACTTTGATGTATTCTCTCAGACTCTTTTTTTAAAGATTGTATTTGAAGATTGCATCTTTTGTGGTATATTTTCTATGTATTTCTGAATCTAATGGATTAGTGTCCCTGACAGAGAAACATGGTTTTCCAGTTATTGGTCTCATTTTATTTCTGGGCTATTGAGAAAAGAGCCATTGTGTACAGCTGGGAAGGTTGTGCACTGCACCACTCCAGATGCGGGAGGCACGACAACTGCAAATGATGGCCCTGGATCATGTTGGGGAGGAAAAATGTTTCCTCTACTCTTCTAGGTTCTTCTGGCTGGTGTAAGAATTAAATTGACATGAGACAGATTAACAGGAGAAAATCAAATTTAATTTTGTATGTGTGGGGGCTCCATGAGAACATAAGGCCAGCCAATAATCAGGCAATTGAGGCTTATGTGACATTTTTGAGCTAAAGAGAATGGGGTATGGGTCTGGGACTTCAAAGTGGAGGAAGACAATTCAAAGAAAGTTAAAAAGAGCAAATGGTTGGTAAACAAATGTATGCTGTTCCTGCAGAGAAGCCTTTCTTATGTAAAACAAAGTTATATTTGGTGATAACTCCCTTCTTGGTGCAGGCTCCCTATCTAAATTCTTTTGGGTAGCTAAGGGGGAGATAAAAAGAAAAACTTATTAAGTCTTCTGTTTCTTAAAAGTAATCAGCCTAAAATAATCCTCATGCCAAAGAGCAACATTTTGAGGTGGCAAATTTTGCTCCCCTATAATCGCTACTTTTGTTCAGTGGAATAAGCAGACGCTCATAATGTATGTATAATTTTATGTTGCTGACCAAGCGGCTGAATAAAAAGAATAGTGGGAGAACAATCCTTAGACCCTGTGTTTTCATTCTCACACTTCCTAATTCCCCATTCTTATTTCATGTCTTCTGGTAGGTTGAATAATAGGTGATCTTGCTGATCTCTTAATATTTCCCCTCCGTCTCTCTCTTTCTCATTCTCTCTCTCCCTCTCCCCCCCATCTTCCTTTCCCCCTTCACTCTCTTTCTCACTCACACACACACAGACACACACTCACAGCTGTTTTGAAATATCCCCAAGTTCCTAGTAAAATGTTGTATGATCTGATAAAGACCACCTTTGTGAAGCTATTGATTTGGGTGGGTTTTCTGGGTGGTCTCCTAGAATGAATATGGAAGTAAGTTATATCTGAAATTCCCTTTGCTGTAACTAAGGGAAATATCTCCTGATCTCAGGCAGCAATTAATTTAATTCACTTTTTTGGGTTAAAATCACAGGTGATTATATTGCTACCCAATGTTAAAATATAAAAATAAAGTTAGAAAGAGAACTTTAGAAAAGATTTCTCCTGAACTGCTGAAGGAAACCTGATTCACCCTCAATATCTGAAATAAAGCAGGGGGTAGTTGACATTTTTACTCTGAATGTGTAAGAGCAATGGCTGTGTTTCATGCCCTAGGATTCTAGGAATGTGAGCTGTTAATATTCCTGCAAGTGGTATTCCTGCCAATTCTTTATGACTTCAAGGTACAACTTTTGCAAGCATCATTTTTATTGATATATTTTAAACAATAATGTTTTCATGTGTTGCCCCTTTTTATTTTAACCAATTCTTATTTATACATAATATTGAAAAATAGCTGAAAGTAATAAAAGTCACAAGGGAATAGTAGTAAAAGGATACTTTTATAAAATAGGGTTTTTGTATGTTGTTATTGCCTAAAATTATTTGGCTACATTTCCCAGGAACAAACTGTCATGACTTGGGTTAAGGTGCCTTTCTTTACCTTTAGAACACAGTGTATTTGTGTACATGTATGCCAAAAGGAAAAATTATTTCAAGTGTAACTATTTTTAACGTTGTTAGTGTCCTTTTCTAGTATCTCTTAGATTGGTAAGTTGTATGGTCTTGTTAGAGAACTGAAATTTATCTGGGAAGACGATCGAAGTGATTTTGTGTTAATAACATAGCTGTCCTTTCTCCAGATGTGTATATTTTTGACCCTGGGGGCTGAAATCCTAAAAGAGAGAGTATCAAGATGTAATGCCATTTCAAAGCTAACTACATTTGCTCTTCATTTTACGTTATGGTTAAGAGGCCTTCTGAATTGATGAATTTTATTTGCTCAATAAACTGTCTCAGTAGCATATTGTAAGGAAGCCTGATAGATTGTAAATGTATGCTATAGAGCAAATATACCCAGTTCCCACCTTTCCTGAGTTGTTCCTCATTTTAGTGGGCATTGCGTGCTTTACCAAATATCCCTTAACTGTTTTGTCATTGGCTCCTTTGTATTCATCACTTGCCTTTATGTTTTGGCCAGCTGATTTACCTTCTTTTCCCCTGTTCAATACCGCAAAAAAGGCATATCTTGGCTTATTGCCCCCTGAAATACACTGTATGGCTAATACTTCTCTATGATCAAATTTTTCCCAGATATCTGAAAAGAAATGCCAATGAGGATTCTGGCAAGAAACATTCTAAAACAGACTTTCAGTGTTTTAAGTGTTTAAAGCCAAATCTGGAAAATAGTTTTAACTCCATGTTCACTAGATCTTAAATTATTTTTTATTATTTGAATTTCCTCATTAGATCTAGAAAACAATCTAACCCAATCAATCAAACCTTTTTCAAGCTGTCAGTACAAATTATTTCTTCTCTAAGGTTTAAGGGAAATTTTCAGCTAGATGAAGGAGACTAACAAACCAACAAAGTTCTTAAGGTCTAATGTGAAAAACTAGTAACAGCCAATATGTTTTCAGAATGGAATGGAGAAAAAAGAATTAAGATCTGACTACTTATGCTTCTGACCATTATACGTTAACAGGGACCTCATAAACTCTCCTATCTTAAGCAACTAGAAACTGGACAAAAGTATATAAAACAATATTATCCAGGCTTTGGACAAAGGCAGCACAGGACTATGATAGCTGAGGGAAGGATAATAAAAGAGGAGTCCTGTTGTTGTGCCAGCTTACTTCCCGAAGGTGGTATCCAGATCACAGAGCAGGGAGGGGAACCCAAATAGAGTCCAGCAGTTGTGCTGAGTTATAGAGAGTGAAATCAAAGTTCAGGAAAGATTAGAGGTCTAAAATTTTTCAGAGTACCAGAAGGGAATGAAGTACAGAGAGAGAGAGAGAGAAAATGAATGAGAGAGAGAAAGAATGAGAGAATGCGAATGAACACTGGACCTCACAGTGGCGTCTCCCCCAGGGTTTGGTAGAGGACCTAACTGTACGTGTATGAGAGGAAACAAGCAAAGACCTAGGAAAGAAGCACCAGACAGGAGTATGACAAATAACCCTAGAATTCACACAAGTTTGAGAAGACTTTGTATTCTCCCCAGCTAGAGTCAAGAGATCGCTTAATACAGGAGGCATTTGTTAGAGTTCAGAAAAGTGTATTTCTACAGGACTCATATTAAAATTAGCCCTAGACAACAAGCTGTTCCCTACCTTCTTTAACATAGCTTATAAGAAAGTCTCGAAAGTAACTTGATTGTCTGCCATTACGAAGTCATACACTATTTGAAATCCAGCAAACAACAATGTGTAATTCAAAATGTCTACCATCCAGAAAAAAATTACCAGGCATGTAAAAAGCAGCATAATATGACTCATATCCAGGAAGAAAAAAAATCGATTAATAGAAACATACCCCAAAATAACAGAGATGATAAAATTAGTGGACAAGAATATTAAACTGTTATAAATATGCCCCATAAATTTAAGGAGGTAGAAGAAAATCTAAATATGATGAGAAGAGAAATGGTAGATATAAAAGATACCAAATGGAACTTCTAGAGATGAAAAATGCATTATCTGAAATAAAATATACTACATAGGATTAACAATAGATTAAACACCATAGAAGTAAACATTGGTGAACTTGAAAGCATAGCAGTAGCAGTTAATTAAATGCAAAATGAAGAGCCAAGAGTTAAAAAGACTTAAAGAGGGGCTGGCCCCGTAGCCGAGTGGTTAAGTTCACGCACTCCGCTGCAGGCGGCCCAGTGTTTCGTGGGTTCGAATCCTGGGTGCGGATATGGCACTGCTCATCAAACCACGCTGAGGCAGCGTCCCACATGCCACAACTAGAAGGACCCACAACAAAGAATATACAACTATGTACTGGGGGGCTTTGGGGAGAAAAAGGAAAAAAATAAAATCTTTAAAAAAAGAAAACACTTAAAGAATAAACAGAACATTAGTAATCTGTGGTAAAAAAGAAAATGATCCAGCTTGTGTGTAATTGGAGTCCCAGAAAGAAAAGGGGAGGCAGGCAAATATTTTTAGAAATAAAAATTGTCCCAAATTTAACAAAATGATAAAGACCAATGAACACTGAACAGGAGAAACATAACGAAAGTCAAATTGCTAAAAAATGAGTCAAAAGAGAAAAATTGTAACAAAAGCTCGACAAAATAGATACAAAACATAGGAAAAAAGATCAGATTTACAACAGACTTCTCCATAGAAACTGTGCAAGTTAAAAATAATAGAGTGGACTCTTTAAAGTACTGAAGACGGAAAATTGTTAACTTAGAATTCTGTACTCAGAAAAAATTCATTTCAAAAATTGAGGTTAATAAATTCTCTTTCAGTCAAACAAAAGCTGAGCTGGTTAATCACCAGTAAGTCTGGAGTAAAGTAAATGTTATGGGAGGTTGTTCAGGGAGAAGGAAAATGACACCAGATGGGAATTTCCATCTATACAAAGGAAGGGAGATACGAAATAGTAAATTTGAGAAATAGTTACCAGAAATAGAAATTATGTGGATAAATATAAAATGTGTTTTATTCATTTTTATTTTTCTTTAAAAAGTAATTGACAGTTTAGAACAAAATAATAATGTGCTATTTTAATGTATATTGAAGAAAATATATGACACTAATAGCACAAAAACGTGAGGGGAACATGAAAATAAAATATTATGAGGTTTGTACATTATACAATCATGTGTCACTTAACCACAGGGATACATTGTAAGAAATGGGTTGTTAGGAGATTTCATCATGCGAACGTCCTACAGTGCACTTACACAAACCTGGATGGTGTAGCCTACTACACACCGATGCTATATGGTACTAATCTTCTGGAACTACTGTCATATATGTGGTCTATCATTGACTGAAACGTCATATGCGGCACATGACTGTGTATAAAGTAGTTTAATATTATTTGAAGATATACTGTAATAAGTTAATGATTTAAATGCTAAATTATAGAACAACCATTAAAAAATGTTGATACAACACTATCTATAATTAAACAAATAGTACAGATAAAAGGGAATCAAACAAATTTAATTGATCCAATGGAGGTAGGAAAGGGGAAAAAGAATAAAGAACAAATAGGAAACTAACGGTAAGATGAAGCTGGCAGTCTTAAACCAATCATATCAATAATTACATTAATCTGAAATGATCTAAATACTCCAATTAAAAGGCACAGATTGTAAGAGAGAATAAAAGATCAAGATGAAATTTAGCCAGGTTGGAATTTTCTTATTGCCTGAAACTCTACCTTGCCTTTGGAAGACAGTGTGTTTCAGGAGTCATTGCCACTTTTCCTGTTCCATTTGATGGGAAAAAATAAGTAATTTGTCGCATTTTAATTTTCAGGACTTTTCCCCAGAGTTCAATTCTGTTAACCCTTGTGATCTGGACCAAACTCTTCAATTGTGCTTCTTGACCTTACCGAATAATTCTCAAGGCTGTTATGGTTCTTATAACACTAGTAGCTAACATTCATTGAGCATTTACTATGTGGCAGATTCTGTTCTAATGACTTCCTACATTTATTTCCTTTAATTCTCACAGCTACTTTCTGAAGGAAGTACAGTTATTTTTTTTTCCATCTTACCGATAGTGAAACTGAGACACAGCAACTTCCAAATTCACGCCACTAGTAAATGAGGAAGCAGAGATTTGACTACAGGCAGTCTACCTTTAGAGTCCATTTCCTCAACCGTCAAACTGCAAATCCTCTAAAATACAGATCTTAAATTTTAGTGTATAGAAGAATCAATTTATTTAAATTCAGTTCTCAGACCTCTCCCACTCCCATATGATTCTTATTTGGTGGGTTTGGGATGAATCCAGTAACCTATATTTTTAGCAAGCCCTCAAGGTGGGGGTTTGTTGAACTCAGTTTGAGAAACCCCATTTTCTGTGACTTTAAGCTAGTTACTTAATTTGTCAGGGCCTTTGTCTCCTATTCAAAGGTGATATCCTTTTAGGATGAAATGAGATGACAGCTCCTGGCACATGGTAAATCCTCTATAGTAAGTAAACTTGTTTTTGTTGCTCTTGGTGGTAGATGTTATTTCATGGAATCAGTCAACTGTGGCAATTACTTTGAACCCTATCCTTCAGTTGTAGTGAAATTATATTGTCTAATGAACAAAAGTCATTTCAAAGTGGAAAGACATCTTACTGAATGTGAACACTTTTTTCAGTTTGATTGTATCAGGAATCACAGTGTGTTCTGCTCCAACATCTGTTCCTAAAATACTAATTAGCTCACTTGTAATTGGTAAATATAGTTATGTTGGTATAATGTAGAAGTTGTGCAGCTTTATATGTGATTTATCCTGAGCCAGGGGTGGCAGAATCGTCACAGTACGATTATAGCCTTGATTGGGAAGAGAAGCTCTCAGCTTTGATGCTGTATAGTCAACAGGAGCCCTTTTGGCTCAGTTTGAAGAAAATTTAAAAAAACAAATGTCTGTAACTGGGGCATACCCTTGTCTTGTGTGGGTCTTCAATATTTGTAGATTTCACTGCCTCCTGTGCACGTTTCAATGGCGAGCCTATTGGCTCAGAGTTTGCCTTCCAACTGGATTTGTTCCACCAATTCTAATTAAAGTATTGCCAGGACTTCTACTCAATTGTTTTTTGTTTTTGTTTTCATTTTAGCTCTGGGCTAAGCTCCTTACTTGGGTGGTCCAAATTATCTTCCGAGATACCAATATTATTTTTGCTAGTGATCTGCTCCCAAAGTGGCATATATTTTGAGTGGTCTTCCCAGAACCTGTTCTCCCCACATGTCCTATTATTTTAGGTATGCCATTTTGTTTGCAATGTGAGCATTACAGGATGTATATATCTTCTCATATAGTTGAAACCCCGTTTTGGGAACATGAACACCTCCAGCTCTGCAATACTGATAGTTTCTGGAAGGGAAAGTGTAAGTGGTTTGTAAATTATAAAGTAACTTCCTCAGAGTGATCATTTCATTTCTTTATCACCACTAGTGTTGTATTTGTTTCCTATTATCCCATTGTGTAAAGCCCACTTGGGTTACTTCTTTTAAAAGTTGGCAAGATTTCTAACTCGTATTTGAATTTTTTCTATGCTTATATCAGAAACATATAAATTTAACTTTACTTATTGGCTCTTTTATCTGTAAATTACTCCTTCTCACCTAAAAGAACATAACAATTTATAGAGCTGGAGATAGTAGACAAGGAAAATCATTTCTTTCCTATAGAGAGAGACTTTCTACAATAATGGTTAGGATTCTCATAATTGCCTCCATTTATTGAATGTCCACTAAATGTCCACTCATTTTTCTAGGATCATCACTTGAATATTACTAATTCTTAAAATCTTTGATAAATATAACATAGATTTTCTAAATAAAAAAACAGGAGTAAATCTGTCTGGTTCTTATAGAATTCTTCAACAGAAACATGAGGGATATGAAATCAAGTAATTTCCTGTTATTAGATAGGAAATAGCTATTGAAATCTCAACACTGTCCCATAAGTAGGTATTTACTAAATGATGGGGAAATTTCTTTGTGTACACATTGTCTAAATACAACTACTTTCAAGACAATAATGCACGTACATTACATATTTTCTTATAAGCTTATCCCTTGCTTTTGTTAAAGATCCTGACATATTTTAACCACAAATGGAACATGCTCTGATTGTAATAAAATAATTTTATGGATAGAACAGCATTGTTTATTGTCAGTGAGTATACATTTGGACACCTTTTGTGGATTTTAAGTTGGACTTAATGAACTTGAATAATAATGTTATTTTAGATTGTTTCTAAGATGGTTTTTAAAGTTACTTGAAATAGTACAGGCTCTGCCACTTTCTAATTGCATTATTTTGGTCAAATTACTCAAAAGAATCTGAGTCTTAGTTATCCTTTCTCTAAAGTGGAGAAATAAGTGTGCCTATTCTTGAATCATTCCACTGGTTAAGTGCGATCATGTAGTAACTTCTCTGTAGTACTTTCCACATATGTATTGGCTGGGAATATTTTTATCATCATAGTTATTAAATTTAGAAACAATGATTACTATATATCTAGTGCCCTGCCCCCTGTGTTTACTATATTTTCATAACCTATGCAGGCGTGGTCTGCTGAATGATTTAGCAGCTTTAGCTAGTTGCACTATTGCATGAATTTAACCTGATTTCATGGGATGAAACCGAATGAACACCACGGTTCATGGCTGTCAGTAGTGAAAAATAGCTGGAAATCAGACAAACAGCTTCATTGCTGAGATTGTTTCCGGGCTAAAAGTTCTTCCAACAGCTGTTTGTTTTGGCCATTAATCGTGTCCATTCTTTTTTTTTTTTTTAAGCTGGGGGAAATACAATTTTCTTTAAAAAGAGCATTTAGGCTGGTTATTTCTGAAGTCAGGAAGAGCGCCTGTCCTTCCACTATTGTGGTCTTTTGGCTGCCTTGACAGTTGGACTGAAGGACTTTTCCTTTTGTTTTCCTCCTCTTTTTTACTCTCAATGCTCAGAGTCAGACTGCTGTAGGGAGAAGTAAGGTAAAACTAGGAGCTCTTTAATCCTAGAGAAGGAGCTTTGTAGCAGTTACCTTCAAGAAAGTTTACTCCCTAAAGGAGTATTTAATATTACATAGACACTGACTCACTGAACAGAGAAAGAGAGGGGGAGAGAGGATATGACAGAATGAGAGTCTAAGAAGTCAAGCCAGCAAGAAAGAAAGATACTTAACTAAAGATGAAGGAAAGTTTTGCCTCTTCCTGAAAGTTATGTTATTAGTTGTTTTTTTCTTTAATCATGATGACTGCTAGTTTTGTTTAAAGTATTTGTTCTGGAAATACTAAAGTTGGAGTCTACCAGACTGAGGTTAGAGGCATTTTCTTTGGCAGCAAGAAGATACTTTTATAGAAGCCATGCCTGTACTTGGGGTTGCCTCAAAACTGAGGCAGCCAGCTGTTGGGTCAAAGCCTGTTCATACTGCTCTTCCGATACCAAATCTTGGCACTCCTGGGTCACAGCACTATTCTTCAAGACCTTTGGAACTTACTGAAACCGAGAGCTCAATGCTTTCTTGTCAGCTTACATTAAAATCAACCTGTGAATTTGGAGAGAAGAGACCCCTCCAAGGAAAAGCTAAGGAGACAGAAGAGAGCAAGGTTAGTGGCTGAAGGTTACCTGCAGCCTTATGCAGATAAAATGCAAATTTTCTTTAAGGTGGAATATAAAGCATGTTTTGAAGTGGGGAGTAGCAGAGGAACACCGGTGTAAGAAAGTAAGTAGTTTGTATAGTTGAAAAGCTGATTGTTTAGCCTTTTTTTAAAACTGTATTTACATTTTATAATTGTTGTAAAGTGAACAAAATTCTCTGACTATGCATATGTTGGTATCATTTACTACTACTTATTGATGAAGTGCCTCGTTAGGCCTTGCTATTGCTCTATTACCGGTAAGCATAACCAATCACAAATATGAGAAAACGGGGACCTATTTTCCATACATATTACAATCAAAGAAGGAGATTTATTTGTAAAACTCCATACAGACACCATCACTTTTCTCTAAATGTCATTTGCATTTTAAATACTCTCTATTTGAATATGTGTATCCTAGACTGCTTAATTCATTGCAGTATGAAGGAAAATGAAATATTTTCCTTGATACTGCACATTTGTCTGGGTTTTCACTTGCAAATTGAACCTCTGCTGTTTCACTTATTACTGACATCTTTTTCAATCATTCAATTTATGATATTTTGTGAGCAGTCGCTCATAGCTCTTGGTTTTTAAGCCACATACCATCATTTTCTCCAGTCGCTGAGGGAGATCATAGCCTTTCAGTTGATGAACTTCCTGGGGATTCATTTGTACCTTGATAAACATCACTGTTTAATGCAGCATTAACTATAGTGTTAAGCTTTCCAAACTCACCATCCTCTGGCTTCTTAGGGAATAAATTTGATTTTACTTTCTCACGCAAATGTAATTTAAAAATGATTTAAGAAAAAACTTCAGAAAGCCACTCGTTTTGTCTGAAGTGTTCATTCCATTTGTCTTTACCTGTTCCAGTCCTCTCAGGTGCAGCCCAAATGCAACTTTCTTCATAAAGTCTTCGCCAGCTACCTTTTTCTCTCCTTCCTCTCCTGTGATTCTTTGCCTGTAACAATAGTTATAGGACATTTATTCATATTGCATTTTAATTATATGGAAAATTTATTTCTACCCCCACTAAATTGAAAATATATAGAAGACAGGGCCTAATTCTGTGCTTCAGCTCCCTCTCCCCCCATGCTTTATGCATAAGAATTACATAGTAGTTGAATGACTAATACGTGAATGAATGAATCGATGAATGAACAAACGGTAATCCTGAGAAAGACTTAGTTAAGTTTATAGTCTCTTTGGATCATGTAATCTATAAAACATTGGGTTTGGAATGAATGATTTTGAAAGTGCCTCTAGATCTAAAATTATATTATTCCCTTTCCGTTTTAGGAAAGCATTGTCTATGCAAGAAAAATCAGTTAAAAGAAAATAGTTAATTATAGGCTTAAAGTTCTCAGTCCAATGTAAGCAATTCAGGATTAAAGTAGGGAAGTGTAAATTATCAGCAAAAGACTGAAAATATTTAACTTTATGCAAATAATTAAAAGTGGACACCATACAATTCTGTTCTAATTTCTTGTGTACCCACAATGACTTGTCTGGATTAGATGGAAAGAATAGATAAACCCTTTTCCTCTGCTGACCATGGATATCATCTCTGCAGGTTAGTCAAACCTCTACTTTGATAAACGGCCTTGGCCTAAGACTTGACTGCTGTTAAGTGCTGTTTTCGGTAGAATTTTGGTTAATCTCTTTGGTTAGCAAGCATATCAATCACACATCTGATGTTCCAATAAGACTCTGCAGTCGGGGCTGGCTCAGTGGCCGAGTGGTTAAGTTCCCGCGCTCGGCTGCGGCGGCCCAGGGTTCGGATCCTGGGCGCGGACATGGCACTGCTCGTCAGGCTGTGTTGAGGCAGCGTCCCACATCCCACAACTAGAAGGACTTGCAACTAAGATGCACAACTGTGTACAGGGCGGGGTTGGGGAGATAAAGCAGAAAAAAAAAAAAAAGATTGGCAACAGTTGTTAGCCCTGGTGCCAATCTTTAAAAAAAGAAAAAAAGGACTCTACAGTAAGCAATGTTGTATTTATAGGGATGTTTTTACCATGCCACTTATCAGATTGAAAACTTTTTCAAACAAATGTAAGGAATGCCTGGTCAGCATTTCAGAATATTTTTAAATGTTAAAAAAGTGTATTTAAAGATTTTCATAAACTTTTGAAAACTAGAACTGAAGAAAAGAGCAAAAATGATCAAAATAGTTGTGTTAGAGATCATTAGATTTGGCTGCAAATAGTAGAAAATTCAACATAACAATAGCATAAACAAGAAAGGAATTTCTTTCTTTTTCACATAAAGGATATCTGGAAGCAAGCAGTCCGTGGCTCACAGGGTGACTTCATGGAGTTGTCAGGGAACTAGGCAGGCTCTTTCTGTTTTGCCCACCATCATAAGTGTGTGGCATCCCTTTCACAGTCTTGAGTGGATAATTGAGTTCCACTCCATTAAAAAGACACATCCTGTTTCATTAAGGATTCTTCCACATTGCACTAGCCTGTTTATAGTTCCAAGGCCTTATCTAGCTGCAATGGGGACTGGAAAATGTAGAGTTTATTCTAGGAAGCCATGTGCCCAGCTAAAAATTATGGGTTCTATTTCTAAGGACAAAGAGACCATGGATAGTACCCACAATAGATGACTGTCATTAAGAAACGTTTATTTGGAGTACTCTGCTGATCCTTGTATCAAACAGCCTCACAGTCTAGTTAAAAAGAACAGAGCTATATATGACAATGTCAGAAATGTGTCTTCGATCTGTCCGTGTTTTTGGTTAGTGTATATACCATCATTCTAGACCTCTAATCTTGAATTCCTTCTCTAATATCTAGTGATATACATTAGTATCTCACATCTCATCATTTGCTAGAAATTGGAGATTTTGCTTCTCTATTATAGCTTGGATTTATCCCCTAATGCACATCCTCATGCTTTGGCCCTTGTTTTCTATCAATTATTGCAATAATTCCAAATTGGTCTCCTTTCCTCCTGCCGCTCTTCACCACATGCATCCAACACATTCACCATCCTGCTTAATGAAAATCTTTAGTTACTTCTCACGTCTTAAAATTTTTTCATTCAGCGATTCCAGTCTCCCAATTGTTATCTCCTCTTCTTTCTTAGTTCCATCTGTTATATTCCAGATGTCTCCTTCCTGGGTGTCCCAAGTTCTTCAAACTGCTTAGTTTCATTGTCCTTAGTGAATAAATACTTTAGTTCCACCAGATTCCATGTCACATACGTTTGCAGTCTCCACCATGATATCAAGGACTTATGTTTTCTTTAACGACCTCTTGTTCTGATTTATTACTTTCTTTGAATTTTCTAATGTCTCTCCTCACATGAATTTGTTTTTCCATTCTTGCTGGGTGTTCACCCAAATGAGAAAGAGAGTGACTTTGCTTTGGAAACTTAAGAATCTGGAAATTAAAGATAAGAAAGAGTGTTTCTTATCACGGCTCAGCAAATAACATAGAATTAAGCGTTGGACGTCCCTGTTCATGACAGTTCCTCGGCCATACCTACCACTGAAGACCCCTTCCCTGGCCTTCACTTTTCAACCTCCAGCCTCCTTCCAACTTGGTCTGTCACCTCACTTTACCTCTACTCTCATTTGTAATTTCTTTCCAGTCTTGGGCTCACTCATTCCTTCCTTCTTGGATTACTTGTACACACTCAAAATTCTTTTCACGTTATTATAGAAAACAACTTTTTGATCACCTACCTTGTACTTTGTAGGCAATTCCTGATTTTATTCTCCTGATATTTCAAAGAAGGCATTATTATCCACATCTACAGAGAATAAACTGAGGCTTCGATAAGGTGGGAGACACTCATAAGATCAGACAGTTAACTAGTACCACAATCCAGAATTAGAATTTGTTTGTCCCTACAAAGTCTTTTGTATTTATTACTTTACACTCTCTTCAAGATATACACTTGCAATATTTTTTCTAGGTATACCCTATCCTTCAAATTTCACCCACTCTTTTAGACTCAGTTCAAAAATCAAAGAAAAGAGTAAACACATTGTTGTAGAGGTTAAAAGGAAGAAAAGTTTACACCCGGTTGGGGAGATGTACAGAAAATTCTTGAAGAGTAGGGGCATTTATATACATGGTAGTATGGATGTTTGTTTAATCTGCTTACTCTACTAGTTTTCAGGACAATCAGGTAGAGATTATTTCGTACTATTTTGTTCACATAGTGCTAGCACTAATGCTTGGAAAACAGAAGATACTCAAAAGCTTTAAATTGAACATTTTTTAAAAACATAAATAGTGATATAGACAAATATATTTTATGAATAATATTGCTAATGAGAGCAATTACTTTTCAGAGTTTTAGGTCTGAGAGAAATCCTATTTGGATGGAGCATTCAGAAAAGCCTTCATCCAGTAGTTGGAATTTAATGGGCAGAGAGGATTCAGATATAGAGAGAAAAAAGCATTCTTTTGAGGAGAGAATTGTGTGGAAGAATAGCCAATGAAGAAACCATTATAATTCGAGAGACTATTTATGGAAATGAACAGTTTTGGGTCAGATGATAGATGGAGGCAGACTTCATTAGGAAGACAAAGGGGAAGGCTCTTATGTAAGAATGAGACAAAATTACACTGTCAGTGATATTTAGGAGAAATCATACCAGAGGGACTAATACTAACTAATGTTTATAGAGGTTTGCTATGTGCCAGGTACTGGGTTAAGCATTTCACGGAGTAGCCCATTCAGTCCTCACAATAGCCTTGTGATATAGGCACTATTATCATCCCCTTTTTACAGATAAAGAAACTGAGGCTGAGGGAGTATAAATTACTTGCCAATATCTCAATGTTAGAGTGTGGTGGAACATGGATTCAAACTAAGGCTGTGTGGTTCGAGAAGACGTTACTCTTAACCAATAAACAACACTGCAACAATGAAGACTCTGCTGGTGTCAGAGGGAGAGGAGAAGGGCTATTGGTTGACTTGATTTCTATATATACTGGTAAGGTTTGCTTTAAGTATTTAATTAGCATTGCTAGTGAATTGCAAATGAATTATTGGTGTGCCCAAGTGTCTGAAATTATCAGGAGAAGACAATTAAGTTGACAGATGGTCTCTACCGAATTGTTTGAATAACAGAAATAAATGAAAGAAACCCCGCGATAGAAATATAGCAGCAGATGTTAATAGAGTAGATGACTGGCTCTGGCCTCCAGCTGTTTCCTTCTTGGAGAAGATGCCTGATTGCTAAGGACTGTCGACACTCCTGTTGGCCTGCTCACATGGTAGTGCTTCCAGAGCTGGCCAGGACTACAGCTGCATGGGCTGCATAGGTCAGCCCTCGGGTCCCTAGAGGGTTGGCATTCTTTGCCTGTTTCTGCTGTGCTTGCACATTTAGTTATTTGTATTTAAATAAACATGATTATTTCCTTTTCTACTTATAGCCCATGCTCCAAGTTTCATGGTTAAACTGTTAATGGTCATTTTAATTGTTTTTGCTCTTGTGGTAGCAATGGTGTTAAGAATGTTGTAATGATTCTTGAATTTTAACATTTCCTCTACTGGCAGAAGGCTCAGCTTTTCAGTGTCATGCATTTATTTCCCTTGAGTAACAATTTGTAGAAAACTGGCAATCTAACGCTATTGTCTATTATTTTAGTTTGTGCTTTACAAAGTCTTTAAAGAATGCTCACGCTTTAAACTATGAAATTACAAAAATTCTGGTGTAAATTATATGTGACTAAATGTTATTGAAGATCTCATAAAACTTTATTTGTTGTTCTTCTGTAGGTGTCAATTTTGTGTGTATATTTGATGTCAGGTTGCCTAACACATTCTTCTTAGTTTCTTCCTTCCCAGTATCATAGACATTTTTCTTTCCTTTCATAAAAAGGAAGGCATTAAATATATTGTTCATGGAAACATGAAATCAATAGGTATGCCATTAAATTTTAAGCACAATAATTGGTCCATATTTGGTATTTATGCTATCACATCTTCAACAATTACCCCCGGTCAATCTTGAGCTTAAAATATTAGGTAGCATAGTTAAAAGAACATCAGATTAACAGAAAGATTTGAATTAAACTTCTGGTAGATCCTGAAAGGATAAGTCATTTAAGCTCTCTGAACTCCAACCTTTGTATCTGTAAAAATTTAAATAAAATGAGGATAATACTTCTTTTTTTTCTTGAGGTAGATTAGTCCTAAACTAACTGCTGCCAATCCTCTGCTTTATATGTGGGATGCCTGCCACAGCATGGCTTGCCAAGTGGCGCCACGTTCGGACGCGGGATCCGAACCTGTGAACCCCAGGCGGCCGAAGCGGAACGTGCGCACTTAACCGCTGCACCACCGGGCTGGCCCCAGGATAATAGTTCTTGATAAAGCTTTTCTAAGGGTAGCATTTTTATTATCTACTCCCTTTCTCTTTCTTTCCTATTTTGTCCTATCAGTTATTACTTTCTCTTATTTTTCAATCTCTTCCTCTCGAGTGATCTTTTGGAACAGGATATTTCAACCTTGGCACTTGCGACATTTTGGAACTGATAATTCTGTGTTGTGGGGGGCAGTCTTAGTATTACGGGGTATTTAGCATCATGTCTCCATTGCCTACTACATGCCAGTAGCCTCCTCCAATTGTGACAGTAAAAAAATGTCTCCAGACATTGTGAAATCTATCTGAGGCGGGGGAGAAAAATCAAAACCAGTTGAGAAACACTGTTTGACAATCAGATTCCAATAATGCTCAGGTCTCTACTATTTTTTGATAATAATAATTTGCTTCACCATGTTCAGACGATTACTCCATCTTTCCAACTTTGCATATACATTTCTTGAAAGAGTAGTTGTGTTCATTGCCACTATTCCAAGCTTTCCATTTGCTTTACTTTTCTTGATATCTGACTTCTATTCTGTTTTCTTAGAAGTTAACAATGGCTTTTGAAAAGAAATCTCTTCTTGGTTAAAATTTTACCTCTTGTTTTCATCTTGTTTGCACCATTTGACATTTGCTGACCACACTTCTCTTTTTGGAATGCTCCAACATTTACTCACAAAGTGACCTTGGCAAGTCAATTAATACTTAAATCTCAGTTTCTTTATCTATAAAATAAGGACAATAATATAAACTACCTCATAAAATTGTTATGAAGATTAAATGAGATATTGCATATAAACATAGCTTGTGCCTAGACCATAGTTGGTACTCAACATTTATTACCTATCATATTACAATAACGTAAAAGTATCTAATAGTTTAATACAAAAATTAGTAATATTAAGAATTGGTAGTAGAACAGAAGAGGCAGTGATTAATTCTCCATATATGAGGAAAGTAACATTTCGTCATGTTTTGAAGAATGAATTTGATTTAGTCAAATAACTATGGAAAAAAGAGCCTCTTAGATAGGACAGCATTTACCTAGGTATGAAATACTGTGCTTTGTTTAGAAAATTAGATTATTCACCAATCCTAGGATGTAGGATGCAAGCAAGAGAGATGAAGTTGAGTTGAGTGGGAAGATGGGCATTAAATGTCCAGTAAGGAGTTTGGACTTATTCTGTAGAGAATGGGGGGAGGATGTCAAAGTGATATGATTAAGTTTGTATTTTAGAAAGATGATGATGAAATGAAACATGGAAAGATCTAATAAGGGGAGAGAAGTTAAAAATACAGACGTGAAGGAGAGTGCGATGGAGCAAAATGTTGACTAAAATACCAAGCTCCAGAGCAATGGTAGAGGAACAAGTTTGGTAAAAGAAAATATAGATGTTTAGATTCACTTATTGATTATCAACAATCCACAAAATTCTAAGTCTTGAAGGAGAAGTACATTTTTCTTCAAATGAAAACTTACAGTTTAGTTGGAAATGAAATTTGTGAACTTGGCAGCAACTAGCAATTAAAACTAATGATAAATACTAACACTTTCTGAGAACCTACCACATGCTGGATGCTATACCCAATTTTTTATTATTCTAATTAAACAGATGTAGAAACTGAGCTCAGACTGGTGCTAGGCTAGAGCAGGAATTTGAACTGAGGTGTGTTTGACCCCTATGTGCTTACTCTCTCCATCTGGCCCTCTGTCTCTCTCACAACAATTTATAAACCGCAGTCAAAATCAACATTATTCTTTTTTCTCTTTGTGGATACTGAGTCACATAATGGGAAGATAAAGAAAACCATGGATTCTTTCCAGGAGTACTGAATTCATCTTTGACAAATTTCACTTTGATTTGTGTCTCTTCCCCCAACCCCCGCTGTTGCTCCAGTTTTGCTTTAAAAAGTGCTTCTCTTTGGATTCCTAGTCACCAGGGCCAATAGAGGAATTCAATATCTGTGGGAGAGTTCATTAATTGGATACATGGCAGGATTTCCCCACTGTTCCCAGTAATGGGATGATTTATGAAAAAGTGTTGCAATTCTGCCTGGAGATAAAGTCACCAGATGAGAAGGCAGTGGCAAAAATTTACCAGTTTCCCAATGAAATAACATGAGGTAGTCTCCATAAAAGAAAAAACAAACAAACACAAACAACAGGCCATCTCTTACTGCTCTATTTTGCTGTTGTAAAGGACTCTTTCGTAAAACTGAAAACCTGAGGTGAGCCAGTTCACAGTTTCCCATCATGAAATGTGTTGAGGAAGTTTTATGTGCAATCAAAATGGCACAGTGTTAGTTAAGGTAGTGCTAACTTTTGTAACAGATGAATTCAAGGTCTCAGTGACTTAACACAGTAGGATTTTATTTTTCATTCCTTAAGTTATTCCATATGGTCAAAGGTTGACAATCTATGGTCTGTAGGTCAAAATGTTTTATTGAAAAAGTGACATTGGCTTGTGTATCGTCTATGGCTGCTTTTGTGCTGTAACGGCAGAGCCGAGTAGTTACAATAGAGACTGTATGGCCTGCAAAGACTAAAATATTCACTCTCTGGCCCTTTATAGAAAACGTTTGCTGACACATGCATATGGTAACTCAGGAAACCAGATTCATCCCACATCTAGCCAGCTATCAGTGAAAGAGAAAATAGAGGATTGCAGAAGAAGCTTAGAAATTCCACATATTACTTCCACTCGGTTCTACTGGCCAGAATTCAGTCATATGATGATACCTAATTGGAAGATAGGCTAGGAAATATAGTCTAGCTGTGTGCCCAGAAAGTAAGGGAAATGGTTTGGTAAACTATTAGTCAGCATTTAGTTAGCCAGAGACCATCTAATTAGTCAGATATTTAAGATTAAGCAAAATCTGCCATATTAAAAAATAGTCTAATGTGCCTAGAAGTGTCTTCTAGGTTGTCGGTAAGGTGTCCTAAGTTATAAAGATGTGTCCTTAAAGGCAAAATATTGAATAAGTGGGGGACCATAATTACACTCAAGTTACTAAGTGTACAGAAAGAAAATATCTTGTAGTTAACCCGGCTTTTAAAAAATACCCCAGGCCCGTCTACACAATAGTATCATATAAAAAGCTCACTGTGGTCTCGTGACTCCTCCAACTGCTCCCCACCTTATGATTTTGCTAACCACCTTCAGTTTCTCCTGTTCCAGCCTGCTGATCCAAACTTACATCCTGAAAGCAACTCTCTCTTAGTTCTGTGCCCTTGTTTCTACTTGCTTTTCTACTCAGCTTTTAGCATTCTTCTCTTGCTGGACTTGGAAACTCTCCATCAAGCTGGGAATCAGGAAGGCCAAGGCAGTGTAAGATCTGAATTCTAGGGGTGAAGTTTAAAGAATCAGGGCAGAGTCAGACGTCACAGCAGGAAGGACGCATTTGCTGGCATCTAGATGTTGTTAAATGGGTGGCTGAGTATTTGTGTGAGGGAGTAACTGCTCTCTTGGCCTGGAGACACCATGTAGTTCTGTCAGCACATTGAAAATTGGTTCCAAAGGGGACCTAGTGGGATTGTATGAATGGGTCATTGACAAACCCACCACCAGTACTGAAAGAGGCAACTCATATTACAATCCTTTTGGACCATGGTGAGCAAATGTAAGGAGCAGTGCATAAAACAACCTCTTTTCAAATGCAAGGTAAACTTCTAAATGACTTAATGGTCTTTAGATTCAGTTGTGCATCTGGAACTATCTCTACTCATGTTCCTCCTTTGACAGTGTTTACTGTTTAGCTTTAGCCTGGATCAATTTAAATTGCTCACTTTTTAGACTCTAAAAAATGTACAGGTTATGTATTTCTCTTTATGGCCCCTGAATGACTATATTTTACTATACTTGCTGTGCCTTTTTTTGACAATTTATTGAATTTCTACAGTGATATTTTTGCCAGAACCTTTTATGTTATTATTTTGACCCATATATTTTTTGGATTCTGTTTTACATTTCCTTTCTCTTCGAACCATCTGCTTTTTATAGCTGTTTCTTCCTTCCTTTGGCAGGCTTTTTGATATCCACACTTGTGTGTAGCCCTCCTCCACTGAACACAGGGTTTATCATCTCCAACAATATGTTCTCTCTGTTCTTTTCCTCTGATTCAGGCTAGACCTATTGTATTCTAAAACAAGGCTGCTATTTCACAAATGTAAATCCCTCCAGTTGCCACATCTAGGTCTACATCATGGATCCTAGGTGACTTTTCTTGTCGTTGTTAATCATTCATCGCCTCAGTCCGCCTGTCATCAACTATTTTTTGCATACGTACCATGTGCAAGGCAAAGAGTGTATATATTTATATATATAAAATTGCTTATTTTAACATGATAGGCTTTATGGGAAGTATGCTTGCAACAACTGGGATTCTTTTTAGGAATTTATGTTCGTTATTTTGGGGCAACATTATATTCCTATTTAATATTACCTGGAAATATCAGAAACAATTATAATTCAGATTTTCAGTAATCGTAACTTTTGTTAATCATTTGGAGTATGTTTGTTCCATTTAGAACAGGTTTATCCCCTCCAGTTGGAACAATCAAAAATGTCTCCGGACATTGCCTGTAACCTGGGGAGAAAAATTGCCCCCAGTTTAGAAGCCCTGCTTTAGATCATGCCTTGTTTGAAAAAAGGATTTAGTAGAGTTAAAAAACATATACAACATCTAAGATTTCAAAATATAGCAAATAAAATGGGGTTGCAAGAACAAAAGAACAATAGAAAAAGATTAAGCTAGAGGAAAGGCTGGTATATAAATTTGTGCTGTGATGTTTTGTGTAGTTGTTAGAGGTCAGCTAGACATATAGATCTGAGCTTTTGAGCTGCCGATGCAAAAAGGTTGAGCAAGTGGTGTTCGAATCAGTGCCCAAAGCACGTGCTAATATTGCTCAGGACATTCACATCTTTGTCTGTTTCTGGGTGTGCAAGAACCATTCCCTAGGGGCATTTATAGAGACAGGACTATGATTTTAAATAACAACTTTCTCAATAACATTTTTATTTAGACTTTAGTTATTTTTTCCCCTTATCCCTAATTTCTGTAGAAAACCATTAAAATAAAAATTTTAATTGTCTATCTAGGATCACCAACTTTACTTGTTTTCCCAGGACTATCCTGATTTTTGCACTGAAAGTCTCTTATTTTGGAACTCTCTCAATACAGGGCAAACTGGGATGGTTGGTCATCCTAATTCTGAATCCAATTTCCTTGTTTTTCTCTTCAATTTTATTCATTTTTCTTTTTAGTTCTCTAATTATTAATTCTAATTTTGTAGTAGTTGAAAATATATTTTATAGTGATCAATTTTAAAATATTGTCTTATTTAGTTAGGGATTCATTGTCAGACACTGTCAGTTCTCTATTCAAATTTAACAGAACAATGTCCTTTCTTTAATAGCAATTATTCAAATTCGAAGTAATTTTGATGGAGCTTTTAGTCACTCAAAGAAGAATGATTTTTTTAGAAGATTTAAATATTTACATCTACTTCTTCCTTATCCATATCATTTTAACTAGCGTTGGCAATAATGAATGTCCTGCTCTTTCCTTCTGTGTGAAAGGCTTAGAGTTGTCAATAAAACATGCGTAGCTTAGTTCCCTGAGTTCAACAGGTCGTGTCTGTCCTGAGTCCTGTGGGCCCTGAGCTGAGTGTGGTGAAATCCTGAGGTACTGCAGTTAGTCTTCTCTGCACCTTCAGAGACTCCACATGAGGAATAAGACTTCCGTTTTCCTTCAGCAGCTTGCTTCTCCTCCGTAAAAGAGACAGGATGTGGTCTGGGAGAAAGTCCACACTTCAACAATAGACTATTGACAGAATGTTTGGGAAGTACAAAGAGGAAGAGAGCATCTGTCTACACTCGAAATTATCAGAGGCATTTGTGTGTGTGAAAATCTTAGGTTTCAGAAATATGTTTTTTAAGGTCACCCGTTTTCCTTCTCTGTTTTTATTGGATGAGGAAAGTTGCCTTCAAGATAACAAAACATTTTAAATTCAGGGGAGGAATTGCATCACATTTTGTCTACTTATCCTAGGCAGAAGATTAATTCCCTTAGGTACTAAACACGTTTTATTTAGCCCTTATGTACGGTCTATGTGAATCAAGCTGAGAGAATAAAAAGAGAGAGAAAATAAAATCTAACTGAAAGATCAGCCTGCGAGGATTCAGCAGAAAAGAAGTCCTTCTAGGCAGAGAGTGGCCCAGGTGCTGACTTATCTACAATTCATTCTGCGTGAAATATGAGCAGAGATGCTATACAGGGTATGCCTACCCCAAGCACTGACATATCCCTTTCTCTTCTCCAGCCTTATCAAATAGTAATTAAATTTTAATTAAATATAATATTTTAAGGATTTGCAAGAAAATCTTTGACATCTTATCTCTGTGCTCATTCCACTGCATTTGGAGCTTATTTGACCTTCCAGAGGAAAGTTCCTGCACTTACTACCCAATCACAGTGCTCACTTATATGAACGTATCCAGTGGTGCAGCTGCCGTTAAGTTGAAAGGACAGTTCGAGTGAGTTCCCATGTCTGCTTTGTCTTTTGCTTTCTTCTTTTCAAATGCGGTTGTGTAAGACTTTTGTTCCAATGTCTTACCACCTGGATCCTCTTGTGGATGTGTTGCTGCTCTCCAAAGGACTTGGCAGTGGGCACTTCCTGTTGTGCAGCAGGCTTTCATTTAGAGGACATCTGTAAAACCACAACAGGAATAGTCAGAAGAACAAAAACGGCCTTCTAATGAGTGTAGTAAAACTTCAGAACACATTCCTGACCCAGGAGAAAGTGCCCCAAAGAGCAGATGGGATTTAGGATGAGTAAGACATAAGTCAAGGGGCAGGCCTTTACTCTCCACCAGAAAACAACACTTGGATTTCCTGGTAATGCAATTATGTAATGACTGTGGTTTCTTTTTGTAAACTGTGTCTCAGACAGGGAGGAAGAAGGAACCAACTGGATTGTGTAACTTTATAAATAGAAACAGCCATGTTAAAATAACAAGATTGCTCTGAGTTAGGCCAATGAATTTTGCTACTAGCTGCAAAGTTAGGCCACTGAATGAATACAAATCCGTCCTGTGGAGTGATTTCTCAGGTTTGCCCAAGAATGCTTAATGGGAAAAATCAGTGAGAAGCTCTTACCCTCTTTCCATTGAACTCCAAGTATTTTAGTTCAAATACATCAAAACCTTTTCCCTGCTGGAAATAGTCAAGTTGGAGACACACAGGAACTTTGTCCTCTACTACAAATAATGAATAATGAGCTCATACCATTTTTAATACAGCACATGATTTACCAAACACTTGGAACAGTTTATCCTGGCAGTAGCATAAAGGATAAAGAGGTACCTACCTTATTATCTGTTGAACAAAACGTGTGCTCGTTTGCCATATGTTCTGGAATACTAGACAATTTCAATTTCATGGCTGCTCTTTATTTTAGAGGGCAGAGCCCAGGTAAACAGAGAGAAATCTCCTCGATAAAGACCAAAAACATCAGGCTTCTCAGCATGATTCCATTCAATATGATATATACCCCAAAAGAGAGATTGTGCTGTGTTTGCCAGTTAGCTGAGGTCTATAGATCATAGGTTTTGAATCTCTTAGGGATGATTGTATAATAGTACTGTTTTCTTTAATTTCGGTGGCTATAAAAGTGACACTAGTCCTTCCTAGACACTGTTGACAAATTAATCTCCCCTAGCAGAGCTGCAAATCCTGGCAGTCATTCAAGGTTCTCCCTGATCTGATTGCAATGAATTTGCTCATTTCAAAACTCTTACTTTAAGGAGAGCCCTGAATGATTCATGTTTATATTTCCTGAGATCCCTAACACAATGTCTTGCATACAGTAGGAATTTAAACATATCTGTTGAATTAAAAATTATTAATGGCTTTTGTGATTTTACTCCTTTGACTCATGATTTGCCTCATGACTGTGTTTCATAGAGAGTTAGCTTAAACCCTCTTCGGTTTTGCTTGGATATAAATATCGGCTGTGCTATTTTGGTATATGTCTGCTATTTCAGTGATTCAAGGTCAAAGATCTTCATAATTTAGTCTTAGTATAGTATACTGGTCCATCTTGAGCAAATCTGCTCTAATTCAGTGGTGGTCTCATGTGTCTCTAAAAGTACCTTGTCAAATGTAGACTAGTAATAGTGGAAGGGGTAGTGGAAGATCTTCTAATGTAAGTATCTCTTTTTTGTACACTAGTAACATGAAAATCCAGCAAATTGAAATGAACTACTTAAAGCCATATCATCTTAAAAAGTGAGTATAAAAGTCATGAGCTCAGTGTCCCATTTGTTGATAACTATTACTGAGGTTACTCTACCAAACCTGCCTGGGAAAATGAATATGACTCTAATGTCAAATCCAAGACTCATAGTTTCATAGGAAGCCAGCCATAGCTTTGTGCTGGAGAATCAGTAAGGAGATGGAATATGTTCAAGTCACGCTCTGACACCTAAAAGCATCTTGGCATTCTTTAATTTCCTTGTCACTTAGAACATAACAGGTGAGATCACTCTATTCAGTAACAATGTCCATGCCCTATTGCTAGGGTAGTTTTATGGATGTTAATAGAATTTTCCTTGTCTAGGGTGATGTATGATCTGGATCTTCCTTTTAGTAATCGCAAGTCCATTGTAGTGTAGTGAATTCAGACAAGTACGTTGTAATTTATATGCTTTACTTAAAAGGCTTTAAGACTTGCTACTTCTTAGATGTACAAGAAAATATAGCTCAGTATTTTCTATAACATATCTCTTCTTGCTCTCAAACCTCCATTCCTGCTGATGGTAGAAAAGGAGATTGGTGAGGATGGGGGACACGTAAATTAGACTCTTGGTTTCATTAGAGCAAATATTTAGTAATCTGAAGGTCAAACTTCTTGTCAGTGCTGTTTTCCTATCTCCGTGAGGTTTCTCTTCTCTTTTTTCATTTATAAAATAGCATCTCTGAAGGGATGGATGCAGTGTGTTTGTGTGTCCTCATGGTAATAGGGGATGGAGTGAGAGAGAGTCTCTGGTTTGCTTGCTTCCTTCTGGATCCTTGCTTTCTGTGCTGAGATAGCCCCATACAGCTTGGTCACTGGAAATGCTGTGCTGCTCTTTGCTGAGACTTGGGCTTTGAGTACTGTGTGGACACCCACCACTGGTAACCATTGCCCAAATGCTGCATCTGCTTTGTCCTGATGCCAGCTCTCTTTGGGCACACGAGTCCTCTTCACATTTTTGCATACCCCCACTGGGATACATAGAAACTTCTGGATTCATGTATATCAGGAATGCTTCCTCAAGTCCTATCTGCCTAACCTTCTCCGGTTGCCATTTTCCGTCTACTGTGGCTATTCAGTACTGGCAAGGGGCGCCCTACTTTGTGGCCCTCCCAGCTACCAAGTGGGAAGTAGGACACATGTCCTCTTAGCTTTCACCTGGATCTTCAAACTGTCTGGGAATTTTTCTTATCCAACAGTCAATCCTGAGTCTACTCCCAGGGGTATGGAGGTACCAGAGTCCTCCTTGGATTCTAATAATAATGTCTTATCTTAGACATACTCTTAAGAATCTCCTGTCTTCCTTTCTGCTATTTGAACTATTTTTTTTTTTATTATCACATCACAGTTAGCTTCTCTGAAAATATCTCCTTCATCCTCTGTATTGTGTTTTATAGTGCAACTCTATGCTCTGATTCTTAAGAGTTTTCAATTGAGAGGTAAAGGGAAGCTTTTGCAATCTAAAAAACACTTGCACATTCAATGAATCCAAGTTTCAAGACTATGTTGTCACTAGGAGCTTAAAAAATACTTAATATAAAGTGGAGTGATGAATTTTTTGTTACAGACTGGATTCTCTCTTGAAATAACGTGTCATTGTTTCAAAGGATGGAGTAAGCATAGGTCAACTAAGAAATAAACGTAAATAAGGACAAAACTATGCTGTTTTAATGTCTCAAAATACGCTCCCTCCTAGATAAATACAGTGAATATATATATATATATATAATATATATCTCTCTCTCATGATTTGGTCAAATTCACTGCTTATTGTAAATTTTTCCCTGGAATATTGAAAGCTCTTTCTAATACTAGCCTCAATGTCTAGCCTATAACTCATAAGAGGCTACTGATAAAAATGGCTATCACTTATTAAGTAATACTTGCCAGACACCGTTGGCGGTATTTTAACTGCATTTTCATTTAGTCTTCATGTATGTTACTCCTAACTCCACTTTACAGATAAGCAAACCAAGGCATAAAGGAGCAAGGGGCATGAGTGAGGTGACCCAGCTACTGCCTCTTGTGGAATTCCTGTGGATTTGGCATTGAGGAGTAGGAACTATTACTACAGTAACGGGAATTGAGCAACGGCTTCATCCGGGAAATCAGAGCAAGAGTATAAAAGAAATGATTACTCTTAGGAGATATAAAGTGATTTTTGAAAGTATGGATAGATGGGGCCTGCTCATCACAAAGTTCAGGTGTTGCAACAGACTAAGTGATCTTCAAAATAGCAGCATAAATCCTAAAAATTTCTATTATACTTAAGAATCATAATAGCATATCATTCACTATAAGTTTATTAAAAGTGCTTAGTAAAATATGTAGCTTATTAGAAAACATTTTTTAAACTTTTATTTTTAAATTTGTATTGAAGCATAATAAACACACACTAAAAAAGTACACATATCATAAATGCATAGTTCGTGAATTTCCAGAAATAGAACGCGCCTGTCCAACTAGCACAGATCAGGAAACAGGCATTGCCAGCATCCCAGAAGCCCCCCTGAGTTCTACTGATAGAAACCACTATCCTGATTTCTAACAGCATAAATTAATTTTGCCTGTTCTGTACTTTCTATATAAATGGAATTTGGGGGAAGGTACTCTTTTTATTTAGCTTCTTTTATCCATCATTATGTTTGTAAGATTCACCCATATTTTTGTGTGTGAATTTGGATTGTTTATTCTCATGGATACATATTATTCTGGAGTTTGAGTTTTCCTACAATTTATTTTTTCATTTTATCATTAATGTGGCCCCGTAGATGGTTTACACTTTGAGGCTTTATGAATAATGCTTCTGTGAACATTCTTGTATGTGTCTTTTTGTGAACATGAAACAATGTCTTTTGAGTAGATACCTCCAAGTGAAATTGTAGGCCACAGACAATGCATATCCTCGACTTGCAAGGACACTGCCACACTTTTCCAATGTGGTTGCACCAAATTGCTTTCCTACGGCCTTGCATGTATCTCTGGTTGGTCCATATCTCTGCTCACATTAGGTTTCCCTATTGCTATGAGGCCACAATTCTTAGTATTTTCTGGGTAGTGGGATTTCACTGTAGTTTTGATCTACATTTCCCTGGGGATGAATGGAGGTGATCATCTTTGTATAGATTTAGCTGACCATTTTTATATCCTATTTTGTGAAGAGTCTGTTCATGTTTGCTGCCCACTTTTCTATGAAGGGTGAGTCTCAGTCCTTAGTGGTCTGCAGGAATTCTTTATATTTTCTGGACATGACTCCTCTTTTGAATACACACTTTTACCACTCTGTAGGTTGCCTTTTCACTCTCTACAAATGGTCTCTTTTGAAGACCATAAATTCTTAATTTAGTATAATGCAATATATCAATTTTTTTTTTTCAGTAAGATTAACCCTGAGCTAAGATCTGCCACCAATCCTGCTCTTTTTTGCTGGGGAAGACTGGCCCTCAGCTAACATCAGTGCCCATCTTCCTCTACTTTATATTTGGGACGCCTGCCACAGCATGGCTTGACAAGCAGTGCCATGTCCGCACCTGGGATCCGAACTGCTGAACCCAGGGCCACCAAAGCAGAACATGCAAACTTAACTGCTGTGCCACTGGGCTGGCTCCCAATATATCATTATTTTGTGTCTTGTTTAAGACTCTGCCTATTCAAAGTTCACAAAGCTATTTTATGTAAAAATCATTATTTGAGGTATAAAGTTGAATATGTGTAATATATTTGATAGCTACTTTATATATTTACTAACACATGCAGAATTGCTCATTGTGTAGAATAGAGATAATCTTATCTATATTTGTTTGTTTTGAGGAAGATTAGCTCTCAGCTAACATCTGCTACCAATCCTCCTCTTTTTGCTGAGGAAGACTGTCCCTGAGCTAACATCTGTGCCCATCTCTCTCTATTTTATATGTGGGATGCCTGCCACAGCAGGGGTTGATAAGTGGTGCTAGGTCTGTGCCTGGATCCAAACCAGCAAACCCCAGGCCGAAGTGGAGCATGCAAACTTAACTGCTACACCACTGAGCCGGCCCCAATCTTACCTGTATTTTTAAAAATTAATGTCAATTTTATTTTGTGTCAGATTATTTCTGAATTCATGAAGTAGTCCAGTGAAACTTATAATTTTAATGTAGGGATCCTTCTACAGTTAGTGATATCGAACCTGAAGTGAGTTTGCTCACCCATTGAGCAGCAACCCAATCTCTGACATCACATGTAGTGGAAGAAAGTAGAAATTTTATTGTTGCACAGCACTGAGCAAAGAGAAAGGGCAGCTAACGCTGAAATCCCAAACTGAAATCCTGAAAAGCTAAAAGGAAGGGTTTTTATTTGGGGCTTTATGTAGGGGAGGGGACCACATGGCCTGCTGGTTGAAGCTTTTCCACCAGCCTGTTTTTGGTCTTGAAACTACCTGCAGAGAGGAGGGAGCCTGTGACCTTGCTGGTCAGCAGCTTTCCCACCAGCCTGTAGCTCTTTGCAGAGAGGAGGAGGGGGAGGTAATGAACTTAGGTAGTTGTCCTTGGCCATTTGTCTCCATGGGGGATAGTGGATGCTGGAGCCAGGAAGCCAGGGAATAAGCAGGGAATGAGTGCTTTGGTTTTAACTCCATATATGCTGGGTTTAATGTAGGGAAACTGATATCAGGGCCGGTATCATTAGTTTGACAGAATCCTTCTAAAGACCAGGGGTTAGTGTCTCAAAAGGCAGACATTTTTCTTATACTCGGGTAAAAATTGCCTCCCTATTACTTCCATTTACTGGTTCTAGTTCACTAATGTATTTTTTCATTCATTTATTTATTCAACAGACATTGTATGAGTCCTATCACAGAATTTATAGGTTTCAGGGATACAAAGATGGATAAAAGCCTGGCAGAGCTCAGAGTTGACTTTGGGAAGCAGGCATGTTAAAGGGTATAATTTTTTTAGAGATCAGTGAAAATGTCTCACTTTATCATCTTCCTTTCTGAGCAGAAGGCTTCAAATATTCCACACATGCTATGGATGCTAGACTCTTTATCATCTTGTGTATTCTTCTTTAGACGTAGCCTAATTAGTTACATTTTAAAATTTAAAATAAAAGCTAATAGAAAGTAATAGTCCCATTATATTTTACCAACAAAGAGACCATGGTTCCATTGGTTCTTGCAACTGGAAGGCAGCCTAGTTCTGTTGATTCAGCCTGAAGCAATTTTATCATATTTTTGGCAGTGCTTCATACTATTTGCACATACAAACTTGAATTTGAATAATCTCCTAGATCTTATTCTTATGATTATTGTCAACCCAAGTGTTGCCAGCAAATTGGGTTCTTGTGGTCCCCCAGAATAGAAATCAAGAGAGACCAAAAATGGGAGTAGAAGAGTGGAAGTTTTTAGCTTGTGCACAAGGGAGGCACAAGGGAGTGAATGCAGAAAGGAAAGGGGCAGGTGGCCAGCTCATTAGGGAGCGGGGTTATGGGACTTTCATTAGGCAAAGGCTGGGGGGGAGGGCCTTGTCATGGCATGTAGAGGCAGGGTTTTCCTTGCGCTTACACTGTTGTTTGATATGCCACCATGTGCATTGCATGTATCATTAGCATGCTAGCTCCCCACCCCTGGTACCATTACTTTTGTAATGGGGGTAAGGTCACCTTCAGTGGACTTCTGGGTGCTAGGACCATGAGTAAGCTGGGGAAGGTACAGAGGTTGTGGAGTCTGGATCTTGGTGGTCTCTCTCTCATTCTCCTAGCGTGCAGATTGGTTAGGGGCCTTATCTTGTTAGGCCAGGGGCCTTGTGGACAACCCTGTCTCATTAGGCTGGTTCCTGTCTCACAAGTATCCTCCAACATTTTCACTTAATTTATGCATACACAAAATTGCTTGTCATAAGAAGCCTTGTTTTCCAAGAATATTTAACAATGTAGGATTATTTTTGATGTAAAGGTAAATGAGGGGGCCGGCCCCGTGGCCAAGTGGTTAAGTTTGTGCACTCTGCTTCAGTGCCCAGGGTTTTGCCAGTTCGGATCCTGGGTGCGGACATGGCACCCCTCATCAGGCCACTCTAAGGCAGTGTCCCACATAGCACAACCAGAGGCACTCACAACTAGAATCTACAACTGTGCACTGGGGGGCTTTGGGGAGAAGGATTAAAAAAAAGAAGATTGGCAACAGTTGTTAGCTCAGGTGCCAATCTTAAAAAAAAAGGTAAATGAAAAAGGCAGTATATAAAGTTGTATGTTCACTATAATGCAATTGTGTGTGTGTTTTGTATGTGTTGAAATAATTGGAAGTAAATTCACTAGAATATTCATAGTATTTATCTTTGGATAATAACATATGATTTTAAATCCAACTATGCTAATTTCCAGTTCCTTTTCTTATCTATCATGCTAGCTATTCCTACTGTTTTTCCTAATGTTTAAACTGAATGGGATGCCATCTAAATCTTTTAAGCTTAAGCGTCTATTACTTAGAAATGCTTAGAATTGCATCCTTTTGTATGTTCCCTAAAAATATTCAGTAGACAATGGTCATTCATTCTACTCATCATCCTTTAATTGTAATTGTCTAAATATTTGTGAAATTATACAACTCTTATTTTATAGCTTCAATGTCAGTATGTTTTTTTCAAAAAAGTTAGTGAAATAATCATCAAAAAAATCTGCTATAATCAAAATATCTATGTCTGTTATTCCTTTGGCTAGCAACATGGTAACACTGTCACAAAATGAAAGAAGGTGTGTTTGATAGAATCTATTCTTAGTGGATCTATGATATCCCTAAAGGGCATTACATTGTTTTTTCTCATTTCTCATAAGGTCTTTGTTTAATGACATTGTGATATACTGTAAAAGTTCTGTAATACTTTGCAGCTCCTCCCATCAAGGTCAGGTACAGGAGTATGTTTACCGCTATCTTGAATCTGAGATGGCCAGGCCTTGGAATTTACTTCAAGCAATAGAATGTAGTTGAAGAGACACTGTAGGAATTCTGAGCCTAGGCTTCAAGGGGCCTGTAGCTTTCCCACTTCTGCTGTTGGGAACCCTATGTGAATAAGCCTGGGCTAACCCACTGGATAATGAATAGCACATGACCCAGGGCCCCAAACAACAGCTAGCTAATGCCAGACATGTGAGTTAGTCATTGGTTACCAGCACACTGCAGATACCTGAGTGAACCTGGCCAAAATCAGGGGAAGAACCCCTCAGCTGAGCTTAGCCCAAATTGTCAGCCCACAGTATCATGAGTTAAAAAATAGTTGTTTTAATTCACTAAATTTTTGATAGTGTATTACATAGTAAATACTAACTGATACAGATATGTACTGGATTTTCATAATAATGCTATAAAGTTTATATGCAAGTTTTATTATTAAAATTTATTTTTTCAATAAATTTTGAAATCTTATCTTCACATCAATATAATTTTTCAGAAATCCATTTTATCCTGGCACAGATGCTATGGAGTGACAAGGAGCACTATATAATTATTTTTACCAATGGATATCTGTTAAGAACTTTACAGTCCATGTTGTTTGTTCTCTGTGCACAGGAAAAAGTAGGGCTGGCAGCTCTTGGTCTTCTATTTGCTGGATTCTTATTATTTGTTCTTGTAACATATAGCTGTTTAACTCTAAGTATAAATACCACATTATGAAGTGACAATGACAGGGTGAAAATTAAGAGGATATATCAATAAATTGTCCATAAATTCTGAATGCTATCTGTTGGCATCCTCTGAGCCTCGAGGGCTATTTTCTCATACAGAGGGTCCATCCAAGATTTGTTGCCTTTGTTCTAAAATGTAAAGACGCACCTTGGAAATGTAGATTTATTTGAATTAAGACTATATTTAGCTTAACTCAGAATTTCAATTAAAGTTGAAAATATCTAAAAATAACTAAGAAATATTCTCTTGGAACATTTTCTAGTGGAAACAATGTCATAGAGTTTTGAAATGATGTAATAAAAAGTAAAATAAAGATAAAATCCTCTCAATTAAATTATTTTATAATGTTTGGCAATACGTAACATTAAAATGTTAAGTTAAAGAAGAAAAATACAGTTATTTATCCACATCCCCTTTCTAAATAACATTAAATATTTAAATTGTAGGGAATGGCTTTTTAAAGAATTTCTGCCAGATATTGTGGAATTATGCACTTTAAAATTCAAATGGTTTAAACTGATAACAAGAAGTGATAGTTTCTGAAAATAAGCTTTACAGATCTTGAGTGGTTCTAAATTTTAAACTTACTTTGGACAATGAAAAGATAAGAATGATTAAATTCTAATTGTTTAGACTTCAATTGGTATTGTCAAATATTTAAGACTATTTCTCTGGCTTTGCAATGAAAAAGTCTTTAACTTTCTAAAAACAAATGCATTCATTTTGATAAACTGAAAAATGAGATACCAATAAGGGGAAATTTAAACCTACACGTCTCTGATAAATTTGGGGAGGAATTCAAGCATACAAGTTGGAACCTGACAGTATTACATACAAATTCCAGCGCAGCTTACTGAGGGAGGAATCTTGACCATATTATTTAACCGCTCTGAGTGCCATGTCCTTTATCTCTAAAATTGAGGTTATAATATGACCTTCATAGAGTTTTTGTAACGGATTACGTATCTTTCTACAGTTCCTGGAATAAAGTGGGCCTTTAATAAATAACTATTGTCATATACTCCAAGATTTTGGTTTCAATTTTCTTTGAAATGATATAATTGTGGAGAGGCTTTTTGTTTAATGTTTAGTGGTAATGATTACCTGGAATAGGAAGGTTGAAACTAAAAGTTTCAAAAATATTAAAAGTCTCATTAATTCAGCAACTAAAATGAAAATATAATCAATTCTATTTCTTTAAAGTATTCAGCAATATGGGTAACGATGAATGTTAAATATCATCATTTTGGTTCCTAACAGTCCCCTCTGTCTGAATTTTACGCCATTATCTTTAGTTATTTATGGCATTTCTTGGATTTTTTTCAAGGAAAAGAAAAAACAAAGTTTCGGGAAAAGTCTGCATTGGGTAATCTTTTCCTCAAAGGAATGAATCATAGTCGAATGCTCTTGCAAAAAGTTTAATTAAATATTCAGATATAAAACCATGTTTTAAAACTGGAGATAATAGTAATCTGTATTATATAGATGAAATATGTAGATGACAAATGACCTCCCCACACACACTCTTATATTACAATGCCGGGGAATTTGTTATGTTTTTATGATACTAAGTTGAGTTTTGCTGTTGTTGTTTACTTATTTGTTTTTAGTATCATTGTAAGGACAGAGATTACATGAGTGGAAAGAAATTCACATTAAGAACCAAATCCTATCCATGTAATTTTTCAAGAATAAAAACACATTTTGCATTTAAGGCAAAATACAGTCCATATATATTTCATGGGCTTAGGAATTTCAAGGGGTCACTTCTATAGGAGAGTTCCAAGGGAGTTAGGAATCTGGCCTGTGATTTTTACTTTTGGCAGTGGCTTCTGAAATAAAACACAATAGCTTATAATATTTCAAAAAGTTATCCATCATCCACATTGTAAAGTACATTACAGTATTTTAAGCTCTGGAGTATGGCTTGAAAAATTCGCTATTCATGGGAGGTGGAAAACATGAAAAGAAAATGAAAATGGGAGACAGGAGGGTTGGGGGGATTGGGTTCCATGTGGATGAAGAATTTGACTCAAAATACATATGTTCCAGGAAATGTTTTGTGAGGACTGTGTTGTTAATTAAGATTTCCAAAGATTCAGCAATACCTCAGGTTCTCAGGAAGTATAATGCATCTAGCCACCACGTTAAAGTTAATATCTAAGACTCCAGCTGTTTACATACATAATTTTACTAGAGATTTACCAGAAGAATTGTTGAGAAAGCAGCTCCGTTGAAGACAGATCGGGGACTCACAGCCATATTTTATTACACTATCTCATTGTGGTTTTTCACACTGTGGGAATTCGACTTCCAGAACTAGGGCAGCCTCTCCACTTTCATTTTAGTCTGACCACTTTTCTTCAGGGAAAGCAAAAGCTCACAAATCAAAAGTTTGCCTATGTTAAATCCCAGGAAAATATTTAAAAGGAAAATCCTGCTGCGTAAGCATGCTTATCCATATAACAATAGCTGCTCTACCAAAACCCAAACCAATCCAAATAAAGTCCTACAAACTCTCACTAACTATACAGCTGCATGTGCAATGCTTAGCAGAGGAGAAGTTGCCCTGGACAATCTCTTATGTTTCCTACTGAGAGAGATGCAAGTTTCTTCACCCCAATCTGAGATCACAGACATTTTGTGTTGATTGACTGGAATTACAAGTTGGCAGGTGTTTCTTCTAGTTTATTTTCATTACGATTATAGAAAGAGAAGACCCTTACTCTATTTTTAAAGGACTGAAGGTGAGTCATTCACAATAAAATCGTTTCAGTCACCCCATCAAAGAATGAGAAGTCAGTTTTATAACTGGTTGAGCTCTCTCTTCAATCTTTTAGAGAATAAAATTTCAGTTTATCTGTGATTTTCTTTAATTCATTAAACTCTTAGTATATTTTATTGTGCTCATAAAGTTTCCTAGAGATTCAGTTGTGATCCCAAGTTGACACCTTAGAAACTATATTGAACTGTACTGTGAGGCCCTGGAAACTATTTTTGCAAATGTCTCAGAAACAATCTAACAGATAACTCCAGTCTTAAAATTATTTACTTTTGTCTAAGAGAAATATATACTCCCTTGAGATATGACTTTTGGCCCCCAGGACAAAGGTTTTATGACAGAGTGAGTAATTTTTCAGGCTTAAGAAAAATCAGATGGGGCTCTCTTGGAAGAACAGTTTTTTGGTGATAGTAAAGACTAAATTACTAACCTTTTTTGCTGTATCTTCTGCTTTTCAAGAAAATATTCAAAATGCTAACTTTGCCCTGAATTTGAACTCTGACTCACTGCATAATTCTTATATTTCTCTTTTCCTTCTCTTGCTCACACTGTGGCCATTTTCATTATTTTTGATGCTTGATTCTATTTCACCATAAGTTGAATCAACTTCTGCTAATAAGTAAAGCACATTTAAAATCTTTCCTTGTTCGTTAAAAAGACCATGGTTGATCTTCACATACTGATAATGAATTAAACTCAAGATATGTTAAGTGGAAAAGCAGAGTGTAGAACATGAGTAATATGCTTCCATTTTTGCAATCAAACACACACAAAATATATTTGCATATATGTGTACATATGTATATATTTATGTATAAACCAACTCTGGGAGGATACATAAGAAAACGGTGACAGTGATTGCCTCCAGGGAGGAAAGGGACACTGACAAGCTTAGTGATCAAGGGTAGAGGTGGCCTGCTTTACTTTTATATATATGTACATATATATGCATATATATGTAAGTAAAGTATACACATATATGTATATAGCACATATATATACAAATGTATATATAAAAATACACACTACGTATATAAAAGTAAGATGCATATAAACATAAGCGTACATACATATACACACACAAATATAACACTTTGTGTTGTTTAAACTTTTTATGTACATTACTTAAAAAATGAAGAACATCAAAATGTTGCTGTTTAAATAATAACTGTTATATCCTTTTTCATATCTGAATTAGAAATAGTCATTTCTGAAGTAGTGTTACACCAAAGCAGACAATCATGAGAATTCAAACAAAAAAATACTTATGTTTCTTTTGCTAGTTGCTAGACAATATTTCTCTTTCCCAAAATGTTTTCTAGGTATAGGGCACAAATCACGATTATTCAATAAAGCATTATTACTTTGGGGTTGGAATAAATTGGTATTATTTTATTTGAATAAAATACGGTACTCCCTAGTCTGTGTTTCATTCATTCAAATAGAATGAGGTTAGTTTTTACTGTCAAACTATTAGGTGTAGATGTGAATGCCTAAAGTTAGGTTTAAGATTTTAAATGGAGCTCCATATGGGTTTAAAATAGAATGAGAATGGTTGCTGGCAGTGTCTCATACACGTTTGAGTGGCAATCAACTTAGCATTTCAGTAATTCTTAGTCAACCTGCTTTAACTGGCTTATAAAAAGGAAATAAAGGACTTGAGGATCAAAACTATCCCTCACAAAGTGGGTAAACTTTAACATTTTAGTCTGAATTATTTGGCTCTACTCTACAATATTCATTTGGTGGATGATTCTGAAGAAATGACAAAGTCATTTAAAAGCATAGCATTGGAAAATCCCATTAATTCCTTTCTTTATCATGGAGACATTTGTCCTGGGCATTCATGTGCTTCAGCTGAGAGTTCAGCTTCACAGGATAACCATGGTCATGTCCTATGTAGAGAAAATTAGCAAGTGATTGCAAAACGATATAGCCCTGTGGTATTTACAGGGTCACAATTGACTAAAATGTTTCCCAGCTTAATTTTTCATTTTTTTCTTCTCTTTTGTGCAGAGGATGATATGCATCTGTCTGCATGAAAGTCTTTTAATTAATCAAGCCCAACCAGAGGTTTTGTGACTTTTTGCCCAGTCTTTCTATTATCATATGGTGTCGCTCATGATTAGAGAGGACAATATTTAATGGGTTCAATTAATGCTGTTTACATTCTGCTCAAATGCTTAGAAATCCGGAATAATTAATGTTCTAGTGAAACCTGCTTGTATGTCTCTCTTAAGAGCACATTAAGAAATGCTTCAATATTGCAAGTAGAATTTCATGTTGTATCATGAAAAAATAAAGCAGACGGTTAAATAACAAATGAAATATGCCCCACAGAATCCCCTGGACATTTGCAACCTGCTACATAGGCAATAGGATGCATAACTCAGAGTTGCTATAACCCTCTGGCCTGACATCCTGGAAGCTAATTTGGTTTTAAATGGTTGGGGTTGGGGGGTGGGTAGATTATGGAAAAAAAAATCTTGGAGGAGGCTGTAAAGAAACTTCCTGAAGCTGGTTTACTATTCTATATTCTGTCATATACTATGTTTAAACTTTGTTATTGCAAAAATGAAGTTCATTCTTTTGAGTCATTAGAAAAATAGTCCTTCCCTTCCCAGGCTACTATCAATGGGAATAAACATTAGGTAGGATTTCAAACATTTTTATTGATTGATATAAATTGTGCTTGCCTAAATTGTACCTTTAAAATGCACCTAAAAATATAATAGGTAAAGAAGGAATTCCACACTCAAAAAGTAATTTTCTGTTGTCTCATTTGTGACATGTTTTCTAATTTTTCCCGTAGATAATACTGTGATGATTGTTATTTTAAATAACAGGCGAATGCAGCTCTTCTGAGGTTCCTCCAGATGTGGGACACACATTAAAATGAATTATGTTTCTGTTCATGGATCTTTGGAGGAATGCTGAATAAAGTAACAGTCTATTAGTTTTCTTTTTTCAATCATTAAAACAATGTTTTCTTTCAATGCTTCTAAGTTAAGTGTATGGAAAAGAGCAATGTGTCAGTTGTCCCTGAAGTCTTTTGTCCAGAGGAAAATTTGGTGTGACATTTTAATTATCTAAAGTTTAATGAGAAAGATAATGAGGTATCTTGCCTTCCTTGAATCAGTTCTGCTTGTCAAGAAGACGAATTTGTTTCGAGTTTTGTATTGCCAAAGGATTTGGGGAGAGGTGAAGAGAAAGCTGGAAGAGCATCTAAAACCGATGCTGAACCCACTATGACCAGCCTGTAGAATCTGGTGAATAATTTGAGAGTGTTTACTTTGGCTTGAAGTTCTGTTTTGAGATGAAACCTGAAGAGAAGACATTAGTTAAATTAATAATCCTTCCTGCAATCCTTCCTCACAAGGTCCATTGAGTTTACCAAACAAAGGATAACCAAAAATTGTAAAAAAAAAAAAAAAAAAAAAATACAGCATGATTATTCTCTTTTTGTTGGAATTCATCAAATAGATGAAAGCCCAAAGGGAAAGTATTGTTTTCTTGCTGGTGATATGTGACTTTTTAAAAAACATTATTTTGGTTAAACAATAGCTTATCTAATGTTTCCATATTAATCAGGCAGAAGTTTCTTGGATGCAGCAACTATTTATTTTAAAACTTGAATGGGGACAGGATGAAGGAGGGTACTGCCACACTTGATTTTAATGGTCCGTGAAACCTTTGCCTTTCTTTTTCTGTCATCTTAAGAAAAAAAAAAAAAGGACTAGAGTATTCCTTTTCTTTATTCTTATAATATTAAACACTGCGTGTTACCATTCAGAATTCCCTTTCTTCTTTGTTAATGAAAACTTTTTGCCAGTGACTTGATGAAATGTATGCATATACTTAAGGAATTGACATCTTGAAAATCTTTGTTAAATTATTCGCAGCTGCTCATACCAAATACAACAGGTTTATATTTGAAATGGAAGGGCTGGGAGTGCCAACTGTCCAAATACTAGAGAAACGAGATGCAATGGGTCAGCAAATAACAGTTCTGCTATAGATAGGTCGATCAGAATACATACTTGTTTGGCAAGGTTAACTTTTAACTTATTTATCTAAGGATTGTTAAAAGGAATCATCTATATTTAAAGTCATAGAAGCTCAATTCTCTTCAGGAGATGTCAGGAGATATGTTGGGAAGACACTCTGACTACTGGTTAAACTTTTATAAACCACCCAGATATTTTTTATCACTTTTTATTTCCCTCTTTATACTCACGATTTGGTGGATAGCTTTTTGAAGTCTTTGTAATTATTTCAACTATTTTTTTTCTACAACAAATAATAGCATAGTTATTTTCCTTAACGTTTTAGCAAGATATTTTAAAAATCTATTGATTTTGGTCATGATATGTCTAACTTTTCAATTTTCTTTTTACTACGATCCTTTGTGTTCACCTAAAAGGAATAAACAGCCAGTTATTTTATCAGCCAAATGGGTATATTGGGAACAGCAAAGAATTGCAATTCCGGACACACTGTCTTTGGTGAGCCACATGCAGGTCTTGAGAGACACAAAGGAGAGAAACATTCCTTTGTGAAGTTGAGAGCCTGCTGATTTAAACCAAGAGTCCATTGGAGGAGACTGGGAGTTCAAAGTGTAGTGGCTTTTCATTGTCTGAGTAATGGCAGTCTCTCATTGGCTGAGCTTTTGCCAGACGAGCAGGAAGTTCTTCCTTCTTTCTGCTAGGGTAGTAAGTACTACTATCACTTCCTGTCGGAAGTGCAAGGTATCTGTGTCTTCCTGTTGGGGTCAGTAGTGTACGTTGAGTGGCACATGCTTGTGCATGAGTGTTATTTCTCTGGGCCTCCCAGCTCCATTTAAATGAGATTTTCCTTTATTATTTTTCATACTTGCATCCCCCATTGACATAAATGTGTATGAGATTCATCCAGTTAGCAATACTCCTATAGTCTTAAATTATTTTCAGATGAAAAAGTTTGAATTGACTACACAGGGAAAAAAATTCCTATAACTGCAAACAGTCATGTTTTAAGGCTACGCTGAGTATATATCAGACCTTTGAAATAGAGTCATTTGGAGCTAAGACTAAAACGGTTACTTTAAGACAATTTTCTCACAATTTGGTTTTACATTTTTGGGGGGTTTTTAACTAACAAAGCTATTTAATCTGAAGAACAGGGAACAAAAATAATTTAAGGGAATCATGCAAGGCAATGAAGTTAATAGTAACAGATCTCCAAATTCTCAAGAATACATATTTTATTTCATCTATAACTGTAAAAATATGCCTCTTAGGGCAGAGGTTATAGTATAAATGGGGCAGGAGTGATGCGCATCTTTGGTACATCGTAGAAAATATCTAAAGATGAAGATTCATTTAAATCCTGTGATTAAGATGTCTCTAATTTAGTTTGTACTTTCAACATGCTGTAGCTTCTTCATGTACCCTTATTTATATCTTCTTTTTCTTTCTATTTTCATTCCTTTACTGGGTTCTAACAAGTTATATTTCCCTTAACTTTACCAGTCCCTCATCTTCTGAGAAGTAGGACCTGATCATTTGCAAATCCATCTAAGTGTCGTCAATGAATAAGAGGCATAAACTGTAAGAGTTTCAAAAATGTTTATTTGGTGTCTTAGGAACTGCAATTCAGGAGACACAGACTTGAGTAGAAACTCAAATGTGCTTTGAGGAGAATAAAAGAGGTAAGGGTTTATAAAGGCAAAAAGACACAAATTCCAGCAAAGTTACACAGGTTGTTAGGCAAGATTTGTGATTGGTGCTGGCAGTAACTGTCACTTCTTGGCTGTACATGATGGGTTGCCAAGGCCATCTCTAAGGCCTTAGCTATGGGAGTAAGCATATTTCTTGGAAGAAGGTCAAGATGACAACGGTGAAGCGCAGTTCAAAAGTTTACATTCCACCTGTGTAGAGACATGTGTAAGCCCTTCTTCCCTAATGGCCTCCTGGCTCCATTTTAGGTGCCCTTTACATGTGTGACTCCATTTTGTAATTGCCTTCCACATTTCGTTTAAATTTTGAAATTTGTTTAAACATACCTTGATGGGAGGCTTTGGCTGCTTTTCATATCAAATAATTCTTATTTTAACTACCTTTGAAAGTATCGCATGAACACTAGCACATGTCCCTGTAAGAATTTCCCTGGTGCAACAGAATGGGGTACATTCCTATACAAATGTGATTCTGCCTAGTAAGGATTTGTAGAGCTTTGATGCAGTGAGTTATAATTTATGAGATGGCTGAGAGAGCAAAGATTATGCAAATTCTTGAGGCTAATGTGAATAGATGTAGACGTCCCTCAGAACTGTATTCCAATGAAGTCTCTGCTCACCTCTTAAGCACCCCCTTTCCTATCTAAAATCCCCTCTGCCCATCCACTAGGTATCATATTACCCATTTTTATTTCCTTCATAGTACGTGTCTCAATCTGTAATTTTCTTATTCATTGGTTTGGTTTTTGTTTTGTTTTGTTTTAGAATGTATGTACCAGGAGGGGAGAGACCTTATCTGCCTTATTCTTTTTCACCTCTGACTCCCTCTATGTTTTGCGTAGTGTCTTGAACAAAGTTGGTGCTCAATAAATATCTATTCAAATAATGAATGAAGGAATGAATGAGCTAACCCAGGAGTAGCTTACAAAAGTTCAGAGCATTTACTGTTCTCGAGGATGAGCCTGCTGGCATCGGGTACATTTTATGATTTATTTCAATTCACTATGGACAAAATGCATATCATAAGGTATGTGAGAAAGGCATTTGTATTGTCAATAAATGGTGAGTTTGGATGAAATGAGATTAGTGGGTGAGGGAATCTAAGATGTATTTATTATATTAGCTTCTTTAAAAATAGATGATTAAAATTTATTCACTCTACAGTTCAAATCTCCTTTGTAGTTCATGTAGGCAAGGCTATATGTTGTCCTATTTTATTTCATTTTACTTTTAAGTGAGAAGAAAAACTGATATGTGAAACATTTCTGTTGAAAAAGAGAGAATAGATGCTTCCCTTTACCCTCATAATGTCTGTAAGGCCACCATATATTTCAAGCCCTTTTCCACCAAGTATAGTAGAACTTGTTTTTGCCAGTCATCTATTACTACAAATATATTTTTCAAGGGAGAACTTGAGGTTCTTTGGAACTACAGTATCTCTGAAATACAGGAAATGTGCTCGTTAGTTAATGTTTGATCCCTTGAAATCTATTTGGTTACTGCTGTTGGCAGTAGTATTAAAAATTCTGTTTAAATTTTTTGTATATTATAATTTAAGGCAATGTTGTTAAGAGTAATATTTAGGGATGCTTATAAGTTGTAAGATAATGAATTTAGCCACAAATGAATGAACAAAACTTCTGTAGAACTTTCTACAACATAAAATAACTGATTTCTTCTCTTCTTCTCTATACATATTGGTGGTCATTCTAAGCTGTTTTCTCAGTGACAACTGTGAAATGAAATTTCCCATTTTCCCCTTTTCCCTAAGCTTTGAGATTCCTTACTTTATGCCTAGTAGGTAATCACTGTACATCTTTTTAAATGCACGAGAAGATAGCCTGCTGCTCTGGACTGTTGCCCATTGACCTCACATTGTGGGAGTTTGTCAGCCTGCCACCAAAACATGTGTGATAACATTTTCCATTATTTGTTTGCAAATACACTTTATGAATAATAATTAATAAAATTCTAAGCATGTGATTTGAAAACAGAAAATATTTTAACTTTACAAATAACAAAACTCTAAATCCACAAGAAAAAAACAATTCCTGGACACAGTTATATTAATGTTAAGTTATTTGTCAACTTAGATAAAATATGAATATTAAGTAGTAGAGGAATTGCGTGGATGTTAGAATATCATCTTTCTACATTCTATTGAAGAATTAAGATTGAATGCATAAGGCTTAAGGTTTAACTAGAAGAGTTTTGAGGGCTCATACAATGATACTGGATACAAGAAAGGTGTTTTTTAAAAAGACTTTGGTACAATAGGAGGGAGTTAACTTAAGTGGCTACTAGCTCATGCACATTCCACAGGCCTCCTGGTCTTTGCAGCCATAGAGGTGCTGGGATTTGAATCAGAGAAGCCAGATGATCTAGCAACCACACGATGCTGAACCAAACATTTTCTTCTTTCCCACATCAAGACCGATAGCTAAGATTTGAATTATAATCAGTTTAATTATAATCATAAAAATTTTGAGAAGGGACTTGAGACAAATTTACTCTGTTGGTTGGTTAAAAGAAGATTGCTGTTCGATTAGGATTTAAAAACCTCATAAGTCTGAGGCATGGAAGGTATGCCGCTGCTCTATATTCTTCTCAAATAACTCAGTGAATAACTAACTCTTGAATAACTCATTTAATAGTTTCAAATGGAAAGAAATCCTCTTAATAGCCAATGAAAGCTTTGCTCTATAGCTAAATTCTCCCATCAAATAACAAGAAACACCCATCCCCAATGAAGATACATTCTTGAAAACCTCTCACCTATACTTAGCCTCCTCTTCAATGTAACCAGATAAAACTGCGAACAGATAAATTTGTTCTGTAGAACATGCAAATAACTTGATGAGAATTAAACTTAGTAACATGACAGTCAAACAAGAAATAAATTTAACAGTTTAAAAGGTAGCCAGAATTTAGAAATGAAAAATGCAGCTATTCAAGGTGGAAGTAGCTGAAGTCCAAGACACATAATTATTCTTTGTTCCTCTTGACAATAGTATTTATTATATGTTGATTTCCACTAATATTTTCTCTAAAAGAGTGCCTGTCATTTCTAAGCTGAAATGCATATACAGGGCTTAATTGAATTTAGAAATATGCAGAAGTTGTTATTAAAATACAGGTTAGTATGGGGCCAGCCCTGTGGCATAGTGGTTAAGTTTGGGACACTTTGCTTCAGCGGCCCAGGCTCACAGGTTCAGATCCCAGGCAGGGACCTACACCACTTGTTAGCCATGCTGTGGAGGCATCCCACATACAAAACAGAGGAAGATTGGCACAGATGTTAGCTCAGGGCCAATCTTCCTCAGTGAGAAAAATATATATATATATATAGCTTAGTATATAAAATCTTAAGGGTTGTACTTTAAAGTAAGTGAAATTAGCATATAAAGTAAGTGAATTAGCCTAAAGGTTACAAGGAGATGAGTGATGAGTGGCCCCTGAAGAATAATGAATAGATGGGTGTGAGGAAAGGAGTGGAACAGATGATGTGCTTATAAACAGAACCAGACATGTAGAATATTCTAGAGCATGAGAATAAAATGTGAACGTGTCTGAGCCTGGTAGACAGGCCATCCCTAGAACTTTGACACAAAACCCTTGAGTAGACCCAGAGGTGTAATAAAAACCAAACACTAAAGTAATTAATTTGAGAAACTGTAATATAGCAAAAAACTCCTTTTGTGATAATACAGTATATACACCTGGGGTGCTGCCATGACTCCACCCCTCAGGTCCCAAACAGTGTAAAAGTAGGGTGCCTGCAGCTGTGGACTGTGCTGACCTAGTGGGTTTCAGGGTGCCAAGGCCATTCAAGTATGGAGGTGTCTAGGTCAGGCACTGGGGAAGACTAGAGAGTGGTGTCAGCACATGCCAGATACTGTCCTTCATCTCTGGCATAGGCTCTACATTAAGGAGTTGCTGGTTCTGTTGTAAAACAAAGTTTGTCATTTTCTTCCAGTCTTCAGACTTTGCAGGCGGCTTTAATTCAGAGAGCTATTAAAATTAAGAAGAACTTGAGAAAAATAAACAGCTGCTGAGATCACTGGATTATAACGTAGAGAAACAGAGCCAGGGGAAATGTTCCTATGGGCTAAAAATAGGTCCTCCTAAAAAAATCTCAACTCTTGCATGAGCCCTGGTTAATTTAGATAATTGTATGAGCGCCTTCAACATCACTTTGTGAAGGCTGCCCTTGCAGATCAATGGAAGCCATTTGCAATGATCACTTAAGAAGAGTGGGGATGCAGGTCCTAATTCTTATGTGAGAGTGAGGTCGTGGAAGGAAGCTGGGCTTTGGGCAGGGCTGATTCATTTCTTACATTCGTCCCTTATGAGCCCTGTGACCATAAGGACATTACATTAATTCCCCTGTTGTTATAGGATTCCATTAAATAATACTATAAAGTTCTTGACATATAGTAAGTAAATACCCTATTTGAGGCAATAAACCTCAAATAAAAACAATTTTGTATTGAAAAGTATCTCCTGATAGTGATGGTTTTTGTGAAATTAATCACCCAATGCAATGCCATTATGTCCATGATCATTTATTGAGTACAAGAAAATTAGTCTTAATAGTGCGATCTTGGTCATGTCAGCCATTTTGAACATGGCGTGCTCCTCCCTCCTCAGGATTTTCGAAAGTGCCATTTCTATTTGGCGCTTTCTTCCCTTGCTCTTAACCTGGTTAATTCTTACTCATTTTCAGATTTTAGCTCAGTGTTTACTTCCTCAGGACCAACTTCCATGACCACTTCCAATCCCCGCATCTAGACAGTTTCCTCTGCTTTATGCTATCTTTTGATATCGTGTTCCTTTCATTAAGAACCATATCTCAATTTTTAATAACATGTTTATTATTATAATCATTTGTTGAATGTCTTTTTTTCCCACTAGGCCACAAATTTTATGGGGGCAAAACCTGTGATTTTTGCCCAATATTTCTAGTGTTTAACACCTACTAGGCATACTAGTATGAAGGAGTCGTCAAAACTGGCGGAAGAAATAGCAACAATCTGAGGTTCACAGATGACACCATCGTATTCCCAATTATTATGTATGGGTGTGAAACTGGACAGTGAAGAAGGCTAGCAGGAAAAAACTTGATTCAATTGAAATAGAGTATTGGAGGACAGCCCTATGGATACCCTGGATTGTCAGAAAGATGAACAAGTGGATCCTAGAGCAAATTAGATCTGAACTGTTGCCAGAGGCAAAAATGGTAAAATTGAGGCTGTCCTGCTTTGAGCCCATTATGAGAAGGCAGGATTCTTTGGAGACGATAATAATGTTGAGAAAAGTAGAAGGCATCAGCAAAAGAGGAAGACCAAGTATGAGATGGATTGATTCCATAAAGAAAGCCATAGTCATGAACCTGCAGAAGCTGAGTAGGGCTGTTGAGGACAGGACATTGTGGATGTCACTCATTTATAGGATCTCCAGGAGTTGGGTCAGACTTGATGGCAAGAGGCAACTATAAGGCATACAATGTGATGAAGGAATAAATTGATGTATGACGTGTGTGTTCATTTCTGTTTTGTGCGTCACTTTTATATTAGATAGGAAATAAGTAAATACATATATAATCTTTTGTTATTACCCAACTCAAATTTTATGTCTGTGGTAATTTACCAAGAAAATATCTGAATATGTTCCTACAAAATAATATATAGGAATAGCATGTATTAAAACTTCTACTGGGGCCTGCCTGGTGTTGTAGCGGTTAAGTTCATATGCTCCACTTCAGTGCCCCCAAGTTCCCAGGCTCGGATCCTGGGTGTGGACCTACACACCGCTCATCAAGACATGTTGTGGCATCATCCCACATACAAAATAGAGGAAGATTGGCACAGATGTTAGCTCGGGGACAATCTTCCTCACAAAAAAAAGAAATATATACGTATATATATTTTTAAAATAAATTTCTACTAATCATCACATCTCTATAATTTCAGGAAAGAATATATAAGAATCAAATGGAAATATTTCAGTTGATCAAATAAATCAGAATAAAGCCTAGAAAAGTTTTATTAGTGAGACATTTAGGAATCAGAATCAGGGAGAAATATTGGGGCTGAAAATGAGATTTTAACAAGTCGGTGAGTCAGTTGGTCATGGTGCTTCTGTTCCAGATGCTGGAGAATGTGTGGGAAATCTACCACACAGTGGGGAAAGGAAAGGAAAGGAATTGAGGAGAGTGGAAAAAAATGACCAATGTCTAAGGAGAATTGGGAAGAGGAAGAAAGACAGTGGGAGACCTGGCAAGAAGAAGCTAATCCATGAGGATCCTATAAACTGAGAGATGGAGAGGGTTTCAGCTGGATTCTGAAAAGCACCAGTCATTTTTCATGAAATTCAAGGATATTCATCATCCTTAACTTGGAAGCAAGGGGACAGTCTATGTAAACTTTGATTCATTTTCACTGTTGCTTCACAGAGGATTCTGTTCTATCCTTAGGGTTTCCTGGAGAAAACAAGGGTAACGAATACACACATGTCCATGTATGCATGCACACACACACACACACACACACACAGCCCCAACCATGTGGGAAGATTGAAATAATCCAGCACATGAAGTAACTGGCGTATGATAGGAAGTCCATTTTTTTATGTTAGTTTTAGCTCTTGAATCTAAGCATTTACAAGGGTGTTGAAAATGTATGTGCCCAACTTTACTCCTTAGTAGCTTGTAGTCAGTTTAAATACATCAAATACATTTCAATACAGATCTAAGTGCATAGACTATTATATGGTAAATAATTTCTATAAACCAGCATGTAGGTAGAAAATAAACCTTATTAAAAATTGCCTTTGAAATTTTCTTACATTTGAAGAATAGCACACATGATATTTTTGTATACTATATTAGCTTGCAATTTATTGATCAGTCTTTTTCTTGAGCATGGAAACACATTGCTATTTCTTTAATTGGACATGAAATAAGGTAAGCCTATGTTTGAGACCAGCTAATCTGAAAAAAAAAAAAATGACATACATGATGCTGCCTAAGTAGAGTGGTATTTGCGTTAACTTTACGTATACTGTAACTTCATTGTAAGTGCTAAACTTCTGAAAAGCAAAAGCATTCAGAGAAAGAAGAGACCAATGGGTGTAGCAGTTAGTGGAAATGCAATTGTTAGAGCTGAGGGTGAAACTTGAATTGGTGGTGTTTGGGGAAAGACCATGGTCTTGGGAAAGAGACCTCAGGCTCTAGAAAGCTCTGATTCTAGGACCCAAGGCCAAGGCTTAGGACAGAACCACTAGTTCATGACAGTCCTGGGGACCCAAGAAAGTGGATGATAGAGGCACAAGTACTGAGAAAAGTCAAGTGAAACTTTTCATTGCTTCCAGTGGAGGCCTTGGCCACTGCATCTTCAATCCTGTTTGCCAAGATTTTCCTCTCTCTCCTTTGTAGACTTAAATTTTGGAACCCTCTAAATTGATTACGGCCCTAGTTTTAACCAATGTGAGCTGTTTCTTATATCGTTTTTCTTTTTCTAGTGTATTGAATAAATATAATGTATGCATATAAGAGAATTTTAAAAATATAGAAGAAACTTTTAAAACCCTCTAACCTCATTTCTAAGATGTTACTCTTTTTAATATATTAGTGTATTTACTTCCAATTTTAATATACATGAAGATAAACATTTTGTGCATATCTTATCCTTTTAGTTTAATATTTCTTAAGTGTTGCTCCATATCCAGAAATATTTGGAGGAACTTGATTTTTAGTGATTGAAAGTATCCCTTCCATACATCTGCTAAAATTTATTTCAATACGTACCAAGTGTGTAACATTTTTGTTATATGTAATTTTGTTTGAGTTCATAATAGTTTGCATCATTGTGAAATTTCAATTGTATGTTATTTCTTGTCTGTCACCACATAAGTGCTCCCCTTCACCCCCTGTGCCCACCCCCCTCCCTGCTTCCCCTGGTAACCACTGAACTGTTTTCTTTGTCCCAGTACTTGTTTATATTTCACATATGAGTGAAATCATCTGGTATTTGTCTTTCTTGGTCTGGCTTATTTTGCTTAGCATAATTCCCTCCAGGTCCTTCCTAGTTGTTGCAAATGGGATGAATTTGTCTTTTTTATGGCTGAGTAGTATTCCACTGTATACATATACCGTATCTTCTTTATCTAATCGTCAGTTGATGGGCTCTTGGATTGTTTCCATGTCTTGGCTATTGTGGATAGTGCAGAAATGAACATAGGGGAACACATGTTACTTTGGATTGTTGATTTCAAGTTGTTTGGGTAGATACCCAGTAGTGGGATAGCTGGGTCATATGGCAGTTCTATTTTTAGTTTTTTGAGGAATCTCTGTACTGTTTTCCATAGTGGCTGAACCAGTTTGAATTGCCAACAGCAGCGTATGAGGGTTCCTTTCTCTCCACACCCTCTCCAACATTTGTTATTTTGGTCTTAGTGATTATAGCCATTTTAACAGGCATAGGTGGTATCTTGTAGTTTTGATTTGCATTTCCCTGATGATTAGTCATGTTGAACACCTTTTCATGTGTTTATTGGCCATCTGTATATCTTCTTTGGAAAAATGTCTGTTCATGTCCTCTGCCTGTTTTTTGATTGGCCTTTTTGTTTTTTTTTGTTGTTCAGTTGTATGAGTTCCTTATATATTATGGAGATTAGCTCCTTATCAGATATACGATTTGCAAATATTTTCTCCCACTTGGTGGGTTGTCGTTTTGTTTTGATCCTAATTTCTTTTGCTTCAGAAGATCTTTAGTCTGATGAATTCCCACTTGTTTAGTTTTTCTTTTGTTTCCCTTGTTTGAGAAGACATGGTATTCGAAAAGATCCTTTTAACTTCGATGTCAAAGAGTGTACTACCTATATTATCTTCCAGGAGTTTTATGGTTTCAGGACTTATTTTCAAGTATGATCCATTTTGAGTTTATTTTTGTGTATGGCATGAGACAATGGTCTGCTTTCATTCTTTTGCATGTGACTGTCCAGTTTTCCCAACACCATTTATTGAACAGACTATCTTTTCTCCATTGTATGTTCTTGGCATCTTTGTCAAAGATTAGCTGTCCATATATGTGTGGGTTTATTTCTGGGCTTCCAGTTCTGATCCATTGATTTATGTGTCTGTTTTTGTACCAGTACCATGCTGTTTTGATCACTATGGCTTTGTAGTACATTTGAGGTCAGGGATTGTGATACCTTCAGCTTTGTTCTTTTTTCTCAGGATTGCTTTAGCAATTTGGGGTCTTTGGTCGCCCCATATGAATTTTAGGATTCTTTGTTCTATTTCTTTGAGGAATGTCATTTTGATTCTGATAGGGATTACACTGAATCTGTAGATTGCTTTGGGTAGTATGGACATTTTAACTATGTTTATTCTTCCAATCCATGTGCATGGAATCTCTTTCCATCTCTTTATGTCATTATCTATTTCTTTCAATAGTGTCTTATAGTTTTAATTGTATAAGTCCTTCACCTCCTTGGTTAAATATATTCCTAGATGCTTTATTCTTTTTGTTGCGATTGTACATGGAATTTCTTTCTGTAAGTTTCTTATTAGAATATAGAAATGCAACTGATTTCTGTAAGTTGATGTTGTACCCTGAAACTTTACTCTAATTGTTGAATATTTATAATAGTTTTCTGATGGATTCTTTGAGAGTTTTCTATATATAAGATCATGTTGTCTACAAACAGTAAGAGTTTCAATTCTTCACTCCTTATTTAGATTCCTTTTATTCCTTTTTCTTGCCTAATTGCTCTGGCCAAAACCTCCAGGGCTATGTTGAATAAGAGTGGTGATAGTGGGCGTCCTTGTCTTGTTCCTATTCTCAGAAAGATGGTGTTTGGTTTTTCTCCATTGAGTATGATGTTGGCTGTGGGTTTGTCATATATGGCCTTTATTATCTTGAGGTAATCTATCAAGATCTATCCCCATTTTGTTGAGTTTTTATCATAAATGGCTGTTGGATCTTGTCAAATGCTTTCTCTGCATCTATTGAGATGATCATGTGGTTTTTACTCCTCATTTTGTTAATGTGGTGTATCACATTGATTTGCAGATGTTGAGCCATCCCTGTGTCTCTGGTATAAATCCCACTTGATCATGATATATGATCTTTTTGATGTATTGCTGTATTTGGGTTGCCAATATTTTGTTGAGGATTTTTGCATCTATGCACATCAGCAACATTGCCCTGTAGTTTTCCTTTTTTGTATTGTCCTTGTCAGGCTTTGGTATCAGAGTGATGTTGACCTTGTAGAATGTTAGGAAGCGTTCCATCTTTCCTAATTTCTTGGAATAGCTTGAGAAGGATAGGTATTAAATCCTCTTTGAAAGTTTGGTAGACTTCCCCAGGGAAGCTGTCTGCTCCTGGGCATTTATTCTTTGGGATGCTTTCTTTTTTTCTTTTTAAATATTTTATTTCCTTCTTCTCCCCAAAGCCCCCCAGCACATAGTTGTATATTCTAGTTGTAGGTTCTTCTAGTTGTGCTATGTGGGACGCCACCTCAACATGGCTTGAGAAGCAGTGCTAGATATGCGCCCAGGATCTGAAGCAGTGAAGCTCTGGGTTGCCAAAGTGGAGCATGTGAACTTAACCACTTGGCCACAGGGCTGGCTCCTGGGAAGCTTTTGATTACTGTTTCAATCTCTTTATTTGTGATTGGTCTATTCAGATTATCTGTTTCTTCTTGATTCAACTTTGGGAGGTTGTAAGAGTGTAAGAATTTATCCATTTCCTCTAGATTGTCCATTTTGTTGGCATATGGTTTTTCATAGTATTTTCTTATAATCCATTGTATTTCTGTGGTAGCCATTGTTATTTCTCCTGTTTTATTTCTTGTTTTATTTATCTGAGCTTTCTCTCTTTTTTTCTTTGTAATTCTGGCTAGGGGTTTGTCCATTTTATTTCTCTTCTCAAAGAACCAGCTGTTTTTTTCATTGATCCTTTCTTCTGCCTTTTTTGTTTCAATAGCATTTATTTCTACTCTAATTTTTATTATTTCTCTCCTTCTGCTGACTTTGGGCTTTGTTTGTTCTTTTTCTAATTCAGTTAGGTGTAGTTTAAGATTGCTTATTTGGGATTTTTCTTGTTTGTTAAGGTGTGCCGGTATTGCGATGAATTTCCCTCTTAATATGGCTTTTGCTGCATCTCATATGAGTGGGTATGGTATGTTCTCATTTTCACTTGTCTCCAGATACTTTTTGATTTCTCCTTTAACTTCTACAATGATCCATTGGTTGTTCAATAGCCTGTTGTTTAGTCTCCACATTTTGGTCCCTTTCTCAGCTTTTGTCTTGTAATTAATTTCTAGCTTTGTAGCATTGTGATTGGAAAAGATACTTGTTATTATTTCAAACTTCTTAAATTTATTGAGACTTGACTTATTTCCCAATACATGTTTCCCAACATATGGTCTATCCTTGAGAATATTCTGTGAACACTTGAGAAGAATGTGTATTCTGCTGTTTTTGGATGGAGTGTTCTATATATGTGTATTAAGTCCAACTGATCTAGCTTTTCATTTAATTCCACTGTTTCCTTGTTGATTTTCTGTCTGGATGATCTGTCCATTGATGTGAGTGGAGTGTTGAGGTCGCCTACTATTATCGTATTATTATTAATATCTTCTTTTATGTTTGTTGCTAGTTGCTTTATGTACTTTGGTACTCCTGTGTTGGGTGCATAGATCTGTATAAGTTCTTCTTTCTTCTTTATGGAGTGTCCCTTTGATCATTATATACTTCCCCCCTTTGTCTCTCTTTACCTGTCTTATCTTGAAGTTTACTTTGTCTGATATAAGTATTGCAACACCTGCTTTCTTTTGTTTGCCATTAACTTTGAGTATCACCTTCCATCCCTTCACTCTGAGCCTGTGTTGGTCATTGGAGCTGAGATGTGTTTCCTGGAAGCAGCATAGTGTTGGGTCTTCTTCTTTAACCCATCTCACCACTCTTTGTCTTTTTATTGGAGAACTCAATCCATTTACATTTTGAGTGATTATTGATATATGAGGGCTTAATGCTGCCATTTTATCACTCATTTTCCAGTTCTCCTGCATTTCCTTTGTTTCTCGTCCTGTGTATTTTGGCCTACCAATCAAATTATGTAGTTTTTTATGTTGTCTTTCTTTTTTTCCTCCTTATTTATTATTTGTGTCTCTGTTATGCTTTTTTGTTTTGTGGTTACCCTGTGGTTTGTATTCAAAATCTCATGGATAAGACAGTCCATTTTGTAATGGCCTCTTATTTCCTTGGACTAAACCAATTCAGTCCTTTTCCTCTTCCCCTCCTAAGTTGTTTTTCTCACAACTTATTCCATCTTGTGCTGTCAGTTTGTGGTTAAAATAAGATTATCTTTGTTTTTGGTGTTTTCCTTCCCTTTGTCTTTAATGCTATACTTGAGTATTTGCTATGCTGCTCTGATTCTGTCTACTTCTTCACCTCCTTACTCCATTCTTTGTTATCCCTTCCCCCGACTTTTTTTTTTAGGTATGCGGGCTTCTTGAGGATTTCATATTGGGATGGGTCTCACAAAGTCCCTTAGCTTATGTTTGTCTGGGAAAGTTTTTACTTCTCCATCATACCTGAAGGATATTTTGCTGGATAGAGTATTCTTGGCTGAAAGTTTCTGTCCTTCAATGATTTGAATATGTCATTCTGGTGTCTCCTAGCCTGTAAGGTTTCTTCAGAGAAATCTACAGAAAGTCTGATAGGGGTTCCTTTGTAGGTTATTTTCTTCTGCCTTGCTGCTCTTAGTATTCTTTCTTTGACATTCAGTTTTGCCAGTTTCACTACTATATGCCTCAGAGTAGGTCTTTTTACATTGACATATTTAGGATATCTGATGGCTTCTTCCACATGGATTTCCATCTTCTTCCCTAGGTTTGGGAAGATGTCTGCTATTATTTCTTTGAATAAGCGTTCTGCTCAATTCTCCTTCTCTTCTCCTTCTGTAATACCTATAATTCTTATATTGCATTTCCTAATTGAGTCGGATATTTCTCAGAGACTTTCATCATTTCTTTCTAGTCTTAGTTCTCTCTCCTCCTCTACCTGGAGCATTTCAACATGTCTATCTTTGGTTATGCTGATACACTTCTCTATGATGTCTGCCTGAGCATTCAGGGAATACATATTTTATTTCTTCCATCTCTAATATTTCTGATTGATTCTTCTTTATAGTTTCAATCTCTTTTGTGAAGTAGCTCCTGAACTCATTGAATTGTTTCTCTACATTCTCTTTTCACTCACTGAGTTTTTTGATGATAGCTATTTTGAATTCTTTGCCATTTAGACTACATATTTCTGTGTCCTCAGGACTGATTACTGGGTACTTGTCATTTCCTCTCTGTTCTGGAGATCTAACATAATGCTTGATGTTTCTACAGGGCATGGCTCTGTTTTTTCCCTGTCCTGGTGTTATTTGGTTGCAGTTACCACCTGTTGCCACTGGGTGGGGGTCAAGGGCTGTGTATTCTGAGCCCTCTGTCTTCAGCCAAGATCCCAGGCACTGGAGCCAGTGCTGGGCGCGTGGAGGGTGGGGCTATTTCTCCTGCTTGCTCTAGGAGTTTTCTCCCTCTGCTCTCACTATCTGCTCTCCTGAGGTTTTGGCTTGATAAGGTCACCCCTGTGAAAGCTTTTGCCCCATTATAGGGCTTCCCCCTAGGCTGCAAGGGCCCTTGGGGATCCTTGATGTTCTAGTGAACAAATGTCCCCTCCCCCATTCCTTCCCCCTTGGAGGCCTCCCACAGTCCCAAATTGCAATCTTGAGGGGAAGCTGCAAAGTTTTCTCTTACCTCATTCTACCTCCTCCGAGGGGGGCTCCAACCTCTCTGTCCTCTGTTGTATGGCTGTGTGGGTCTCTCTGACATTGTTTGTGTTGTGTTTGGATGTCCTCTCTTGGAGTATGGGTGTCTTTTCATTGTATGGTGGAGGGGAGAGATTACCTGGAAAGACTCACTCCCCCATGATGCTCATGTCACTCTATGTTATATGTAATTTTTATTTTCAACTTTTAATGTCTTAGCAAAGAACTATGGCTGATTTTTTCCTGTAGGGTAAATATCTAGAAGAGTGAATGTTAGCAATTTAAAACATGTATATTCTATTGTGTCATATATAACATGCATGTTATATTGTATTATGTGAAATTTGTCGCTCTAAATATAGCATCAGTTTGTTCTTTTAATAGCAACCTGTAACAGCGTTTCTCTATAACCTAGTCAACAGTAGGTGTTAACATTATTTTTTAAGCTTTGCAAATGGGTTGGGTAGATTTTAAAAAAACCTAAATTTACTTGCATTGTTTTAATTACTGGTGAATGCTTGCAAGTGTGTCAGGTATAAGCTTTGGAATCTCTCAGAATCAGTGTATAAACTACAGTCACCACTTGCATGCACTCTGGTGCAAGTTAAACAAGCCTGTGTTGCTTTAGATTTTTGATCTCCAAAATGAGGTCAATAACACCTACCTTACTATGTTATAATAATGAGTAAATGAATTATGCATGCAGGAGAACCTGGTCCAATAAATGATTATTCCATTCCCCTTAGACTCTATAAATTTTGTTACTCTGAAGTTAATATCTTCCATGAAAACTTTTTGTACAATATACATTAGAAGAAATTACCAGTGTGGCATAAAAATTTTATATTTCTTTATAGGAAAAATGCATTTATTTTTACATTATAAATACTAGCCGTTTGACAAGAGTAAAGTTTTCTGTGACAAGACTTTAGCTGCCACCGATAGAGGTGAAAGGGAGTCATTTGTTTATTTTTAAATAAAGGAAAATATTTTTAAAATATATTTTCTGCAAAAATATTTTTTGTAAATCCCCTTTACCTTCAAACTGCCAACAGACTTTAAACACTTAAATTATTGTTTTTGAAAACTTCATGTGTGGTTGCCTCAGGACCTTTGCATTTATTTTTCTCCACCTAAAATGTCCTACCCCCAGCTATACATGAGGCTTACTCCTGTATTTTATGCAGCTTTCTGCTCAAATGGCACCTCTTCAAAAAGGTCTTCTCTGCCTACCCTTCTCAAAAGAACACCTTCTCACTCGTTATCTCATTATCTTGCTTTATTGTTCATAGTACTTATCAGTACATTATAATTATTAGTTAATTAGTTAATCTTCCAATTAGAATGTTAGATCTATGAGAACAAGGACTTTGTTTCATTCACTCTTGTATTCTCAGTTCTTAAAACATTGCTGGGCCTATAGAACATGCACAGTAAATACTTATTAAATGAATGAACAAATTGAATCTAGTAATAATGAAGAAAACAGCTGTCATTTGATTATCTAAATAGACAATGTTTTGATTATATTCCTGCTCATATGACTTCTACTTTTTATTGACTGGAAGTATTTAGGCTGTATGTAAATGACACGCTAGATAAGAGATCTCAGATACATTATAATGAGTAGTCTGGAATGTGCTTTCACATCTCCATTCATGTTCCTGTCCAAATACATGATTAACACATAGTCTATAATATTCTTTGTATGTCTCCATTTGTGTGTTCCTTTATCAATAGGCAATACTTATAGAGACCTATAATTATTTCCTCCTTGCCATTCTAATCTTCTGAGAAAACATGGCCTATGGAGAAGCTCTTAGCACTTCAGGGTCTTAGCCTTTTTCCAAGGCATAAGGTAGAAAGAGAGTGGCACAGTGATCTGTTGCTGTCCAATTTCCATCAAAATTCTAAAATAAATAATGTAAATATGAAAATAAATATGGAAATGTAATTGACTTTTCTATCACTATTTTATAGCCATGATTTTGTGTGTTGTATCATTATGTCCTATCATGAATGGTTTCACAGTCAGTGGTTTTGGACAGTTTTGGACAGGAAAGTTTTACTAGATCACCGAAATTGAAGTTGGACCTTTCTACCGTATTTTGTCATTGCCCTTCCATTTCTTCAACACTGATGGCATGAAAGAAAGCTAATGTAGAATAAATAAACTATATAACTCTAACTTTTAAGAGAGCTCAAAGCACTCAGGGCGCTGGAACACTAGATGGGCAAGTGGAATCATCGTCATAATAACTTGAGGTCATTCATGAAAGAGATGAAGTAAACAGCCTGTTTCTTAATGAATGAGTTCTCTATAGTGTTAGTGTTTCTTACACTGACTTGAAGTAAATGTTTTTCCTGATTTTCAATAATGCATACACCCTTGTGTATTTAATTTTGTATGTAATTATATTCTAAGTATGATGAATGTAATTATGACCATAAATTCTGTAAAGCAAGACTAAATAACCTTTGTCACTAAGTATGATGAATGTATTTGTAACACTGTTTAAACATAAAAAGGAAGGTGGTTTTTTCAATTAAAGGAAACTATAAAAGGGGTCGGCCCCGTGGTGTAGCAGTTAAGTTGACATGTTCTGCCTTGCCAGCCCAGGGTTCGCTGGTTTGGATCCTGGATGCGGACATGGCACCACTTGGCAAGCCATGCTGTGGTAGGCATCCCGTATATAAAGTGGAGGAAGATGGACATGAATGTTAGCTCAGGGCCAGTCTTCCTCAGCAAAAATAGGAGGATTGGCAGTAGATGTTAGCTCAGGGCTAATCTTCCTCAAAAAAAAAAAAAAAGAAAGAAAGAAAGAAAGAAACTATAAAAGACAATAGAAAAACTCATAGTTAAAAAAATATGTATTTTAAATGTATGTCCAATGATATACTATAAGAAATATTGATGACTTATAAGCCATTTTTTGGCTCATTCAGTTGAGTGTAAAAGTTATTCTGGCTAATCGGTTTTCAAGGCTTTCAGAACATTAAGACTTGGCTGCCTACTTAAATTTTTTTCTTTTTTATGTGCTTCTGTTGAAAAGTCATTTTTTCCTCCCTTAATTCTTCATGAAAATGATCTTGAATTATCAGCATGTATTTTGAAAGAGAATGGGCACTTTTGTGTTCTTAATGACAGCATTTAACAATTGTCTTAAATTGAAATTTAAGGAGCATCCCACATAATATTTAATATGCTCCATGAACATCTACATCCCTTCCTCAAAAGTAGGCAGGAAATTCAGTGAGAATTTTCAGGTACTATTTTACATTTACTTATTATAAAATCTTGATTTTTTATATTTTAAGTTTCACAAGAAATATCAGAATACATTAAGCTGTAAAAAGTTCAAGAAATACCTATAAAGGAAATGAGAACATTCCTCTTTTATTTCTTCCCTCCCCTGCTGATTTCATCGCTATGTTGATATCATTTGGGATTTTAATTCCACTAATTGTCAATTATTTTTAAATTAATAAATGTATTAAGAATCATTTCAGCTGTCTTAGCTTGCTGTATTTCCTTTAACTACTTTAATAGATTCATTTTAAAATCTGAGAATAAATCCTCTACTGATTATTTCTAATATGATTTTGTGGCAGTATATTTGGAGGATTCACATGTCTGAAAACAATTTTATGTTGTGTTTATACACAATTAATAGCTTAGCTGGATATGAAAGTGTGGATTTATAGACATTTTCCTCAGAGCTTTGATGACATCACTTAATGTTTTCTTATATCTAATTTGCTGATAATAAACCTGTACCAACCAATTTCTTGCTTCTATTTAGATAGTCCACTTTCTTTCTCCAAAAGTGTTTAAGATATTTTATATAATATTGATGTTTCTTTTCATTTTTCCATGCAGTGTTTAATATGCTATTTTATTTTAATTTGGGTAACATTAGAAGTACTCCAACAAAGCTGTGTGTTTTCCCTTGTACATTTTGTAAGCCCAAGATATGGCCCCACTGTTGCTGTTCCTTTTGCTACTTTAAATAAATCCCCTTATTGTACTGCTACAAGTGCTGTGGCTATCCATTGAACATAAGTAAAGTCCATCTAATACTCCATTTATTATAAATAGTTCCCAGAGCCCTCTCTGTGACACCTGACACTATTTTTATGACCCTAAATTCTGTAAAGCAAGACTAAATTTCCTGCCAAAACTTGTCAGCTATGAAACTTCTAACAAGGTAACTGAATGATTTTTCTGGCTATGGAAGTGCCCTACCAGCAACTGAAACCTGGGAGAGAAAAGAAATAGAGCAGATTCCATTCACATTGTGGCTGTGTCTGACCCACCCATTTGTAGACACTTTTTGGGGACTCCCAGAATTAACTTAAATGTACTTTTAAAGGGTCTAAGATCATGTTAGGGTGGTAGTGGTGGTGGTGGTGCTGGTGATGGTGGTGGTGGTCAGAGTATCACTAAAACTTGGAAATTAAAAGTTCATGTGATCTTGTTGGAATGAATTTATAGATAAGGAAGGAGAGGATGCTAGAATGATCCGTGTGGTGATGGATTAGAATTGAAGGCATCTCCTTGAATTCATGTTTAGCTTAATATAAATATAGATGGTTAAATATAGAAATATTTATAGATACCCATAGATATATGGAGTAGTATGCACACACATATATTTCTTTGTTCTGTCAGTTGAGGGGGAATAAAAGCAAGGATATCCTGGTAGCAAGGAGCATACTGAGCACCCATATCTTGGTTTCTAATACCATTCTCCAATCAAACCCTTGGAGAAATTGCTGATTCTAGAACAAGAAATGCACAAGATGATCCTGGAGCATCCTGTAGTGCCATAAAATAAGGAAGTTCTCAAAAAAGCAAAATAAAACACTTTTGTGGGAGTATATCAAAGTGACATAAAGAAGTCAACTGAAAGAGCTCCCAGTAGCCAAAGCTGGAACAATTTGAACAAGAAAATAAAGTGGTATTGTATTATAGTCCAAAGTATAAAATAAATATCCATGAGCCCATACTGACATAAAACAAGGCTTGAATAATTAAATAAATTGGGAGAATAGACTACTCTCACATGCATAAGGATTCCAAATAAATTATGTAGACACTCTATCCTAAAGTTGGGAGCCTTACTCCCCATTCCTTACGTGTGGGCTACATGTAGTGACTACCTTCCAAAGAGTACAGTATGGAAAGTAGAGGGAGAGGAAGGGATGGGGAAAGAGAAATTTTACAGTAGAGAAACCTGACAAACACTACTTCAGCCAGGTGATCAAGATCAACATCAGCAGTGATAAATCATGTTGACAGTATGTACCTTTGATATGATGTGAGGAACATGGCACTTTGCCTCTGTAGTCTTCCTCCAAATGCCCATAACACCAGTACAATCATCAGAAATCCCAATAGATGAACATCCTAAAAAATGCTTTCCCAGTGCTCCTCAAAACTGTCAAGGTCATCAAAATCAAGGAGAATGTGAGAAACTAGCATAGCCAAGAGGAGCCTGAGGAGACATGCCAACTAAATGTATTGTGATATCCTGAATGAGGTCCTAGGACAGAAAAAAACATTGGTTAAAAACTAAGGAAATAGGGATGAAATATGGATTTTAGTTAATAATAATATATCAAGGTGGATTCATGAATTTTAACAAATATACCTTAGCAATGTAAAATGTTAATAATAGAGGAAATTGAGTGCTAGGTATATGGGAACTCTCTGTACTATCTTCTCAATTTTCTGTAAATCTAAAACTGTTGTCAAAATATATTTTTTAAAAAAGTTAATGTGATTTGATTGTGAAATCTCTGGTGAGGGGAGCTTAGACATGCTGATTACGTTCGCTTTATTTTAATTGGGTAATAGTCTTTAGGGTTCCCATTGTATCTACTCTTTGCTCTAGAAACAGCTTTTGGCCATCTGAATTGCTTTCTGAGAATGGCTAAGATAAATTAACCTTTGTATCAGCCTTTTGGAGTTCAATAAGGTGTTTATAGGAGAGAGACCTGAATTTGTAGATTTTCAGTTCCCAGTTGGATATTTGTGTCTATGCCTGCACACACTTCGTCCCAGATAGCTGTTTCTCGGGTTTTACTGACTCTTGCAGGGGAACGCAGCTCTCCATACGAGGATGCTGGCAGTACTTGGAGGTCCGTGGCCCTGTGCCACCAAATACAGCTGATGCTGGACGAGCTATTTATGGTGTAGTAAGGGAGAGTTACAACACAGTCTAGATTCAGCAAGTAACCTGGAAAGTCCCCACGCTCAAACATTTTTCCTTCACAGCTTCAGGAAACCATAGGATTTTAAAACAGAAACTTGTTTTTGTAAATATCTAAATCAAGTCTCTATATTAATCCAAGATTTGCGTTTACAGAATTCATATTAAATGGGAATTAAAATAGTGTCTGACCCACAGGGCTATATAGGCTGAATGAGATCATTATGTGAAAGTTATTTTACAACTGTAAAGTGCTCTGCACATGGATGTACATAATTATTATATGTAATTATCAGAGTTCACGGCCTCATAAGCCAGTTTCACTGTTGGTTAGCTATATTTTTAAAAAATGCTTTCTCACGTTAAGCCAAAGTCATCTTTTCCACCATTTTGTAGTACAAAGAAGGTGATAATGAAGTCCCACAGATGTGGGTTCAAATACTAGTCCTCCTACTTAACTAGCCAGGACCTTGGATAAATGACTCAAATTTTCTACTCTCATTTTCCTCCTTGATACAGAATGGTGATAGTCTCTGCCTTACAGGGATGTTGTAAATGCGATCATATTTATAAAAATGTGCCTAGCTTAAGTGCCTAATAAATAGCAGTAGGTATTATTAATATGAGTTTTCCTTTTTTGATCCTACAATAGGTAAGTGTGAATAGGAGCCCCAGGCGTTCCCAACTTCCAAGTGACACTTCATAAAAATGTGTCTGAACCTCTGTTTCCAAGTAATAAAGATGTAACAAGTGGCATAATTCTGCTCCTCTTATTGTATTTCTCATTCCGGGAAGACATCAGCAGGGAGCCTGAGAGAGGAAAGCTTGCTTTGGCAAATAGCTTATGTCTCATAGTAGCGTCACATCGTGTAAAGTATGATTCCCCCTAATTGTTAGGAAAATGGACAATTCTGTTAGCGTGCAGTTACTTTATAGAGGTTCCATATTAAGTAGAAGGGGGATTAATCCTGCAGGCAAGCAGTACTCCTTTAAACTTCTCCATCCAGAGCCTCAGTGTAGCGTTGCACAGACTCATCATCAGACAGTCTCAGGAGATAATATCTACATGGATAGCGTGTGAATGGTGCCCTCTGGCGTTGGGCAATGCATTGATGTTGTCTCCACCTACCCTAGCAATTAATCACCAGATACTTTAACTTTAAGGCAGAATACCTAGATATCTGTGCTTTGATCTTTCCTACAAGTTGACAGCAGATCTCAAATGTGAGTGTGCATAAATATGAGTTTATTATGGATATAACATTTTTAATGGAATTTTTATTATAGTGATTTTGACCTTAGGAGCTGGCTTTAAGATTGGCCTTTCTCCCTGCCCTACTCGAACGCTTGACTCCACCAAATTCCCAGGTGAAACCTCCAGTCACTACGGGGTTTGCAAATGCTTAGTAGCTCAGCTGGACTCTTCCATGAAGTGTGTATGAAGATCAGATTTAATCATCCATCAGCATTCATCAAAAATGGCAGTCAGGCTTTTACAGCTTTCCCACTGGTCAGGAAAATCATTTGAAATTATATTTGGTTAAAAAGCTATTTTCTTCTAACATATTTAGTAAAAGAAGGAATAGGAGAGAGAGCATGTGCATCGATTAGCATATTTCACATTAAAGAGAGTTCATTTTTCTTTTCTTTTTCTCAGAGATGGTCTTTGCTGCATTGGGTTTTTACTATGACCTGCAATTACTCAGTTGGTTTTTCTGTTTCTCTTAACTGTCAGTTTACCACAGGGAAATCGAGAATCACAGGTCTAGCTGGAAATCTTTCCTAGAAAAGATTGATTATACTTTCCTGCCATTATTTTATATAAGAGGCACAAAACAAATTACATTTGGCCACCTGAAATATTTTTTCATGTGATCTTGTAGTAATTTAAAATAAAACCCAAAGTAAACTCTGTGGGACGCCCAGCACCCATTGTCGCTTTGATACCTGTTTATGGCTCATTCAAGTAAAGGAGGCAGAACTGGCTTCCAAGGCCAGTTGGTCCATTTAATAACTTGGTGCCATTTAGCATGGTGCCTAGAAGCAGCTCTGAGTCTCGATAAGTGGTAGTTCTGATTACCTCTTTATTTCTGCAGTTCTCATATTCACCATCAACTTAGTAAAACTTTAGAAGGAGGAAAAGAATTGTTGACAATACCAAATTATTATGAGATGCACCTCATTTTCAGAAATGTTAATTTCCAAAAAAATATGTCTTATCATCAGTATGGTAAAAAGTATGATGATGATGATGGATGGAGCATTTCTGGAATCCCACCTTTTTTGTTGGAAAAGTCTATATTCTTAGAACATAACATCTACCATGGATAGTATATCATGTCAAATTTTGTGTCATTTGCTTTAAGGTAAAGGAGTCCAACGATTTAATTATCTCATCATTGTTCCTAAAAACTGTGAGGGCATCACTATGTAGGTTGGGAAAAAATTTAAAATATTAAGCTTTCTAGGAGTTAATGTGTTTTATTATAGTGAAGTGTGATTGGGTTCTCCCATTGATGTCACAGAGTCACAGAGTTGGAAAGGCCCTTAGAATTCAATGATCTAATTACAGAAATGATCAATGTGAAGTCTAAGGAAACTAAGTACTTTGCCTAAGATTCCACTGCTACCTGTTTTTTGTAGCTATGTATGTATGTATGCCTCTTATTTTCAGGGAAAAAAAAAAGCTGCTCACAGCAGTAGCTTGTGCTGAATAAGTGCTCAATAAATTCATGCTAGTTTCTTGTACAAAAAACATCTACATAGTAATAAAAGTTATGTTGGTCATATAAGGAGGTTCCTTGCTTCTTACAGGTTGTATCTGCCCCAGAGGAGTATTTTTGTGAAGCAAAAATTTTAAGAATACGCTCTGATCTTCACTTGGAAGTGACTTCTGGTATTCGTTCTAAATTTCTCTACCTGTGCCCATCTCCTCCCTTTAGCTTCTCTGTTGAGCAGATTATGATCTGTTAATGTGCACTTAAATACATTGGAGTGGCCACATTCCTAAAAAAACATTGCTGAAGCAAAATAACCTACTTGCAATTTGAGTCATTCCCTAACTGTCCTGTTGTTGAAGACTAATTTTAATGCAAAGTGAGACGTTGCTCTAGTTCCGTGATCTTTCTCACCTTTCTTGACAATGGGAGCAACTAAATCTTTCCATTCAAGAATGTTTTTATTTAAACAGATGAAACAATTTTTTTTTGGCAATCCCTTCTCCCAGTTAAAAGCAACATCATTTGTCTATTTGTCTAAGATAAATATCTATTCCTCATTCCTGGCATCAAATCAGTCACCAAGTCCTGCTTATTTTATGTCTTAGATATTTCTTCAATCCCTCCTTCCCCCATCTGTTATCACTGCCCTAGTTCCAATCATTGTCATCTCTCATCTGTACTCTCGAAAGGCACCTTGTTGATGGTCCCAATCCAGCGTTATTACCTCCCAACCAATCTTTCAACAGCTGCCTGAGAAATGTAAATATGACCACACCACATCTGTGCGAATGCTCCCTATTGCCACAGGGTGAAGCTCCATCTGCACAGCATGGCGTACAAAAATGCTGTGAACTGGTCCCTGCATTCATTTACAGCCTCGTTTCTCTGCTCTAGTATCCCCGAATGGCTTCTCCTCACACAACCTGCTATTTAGTGGCTCAATTTTTCCCCCCAGCTCTTTTGAACTTCCAAATCTTCCCCAACTATCACCACAATGTGTGTCTCTTTCTTAGGCTTAACACATTATATTGGATACATGTTATCTGTCTCTTAGTCTAACACATTAGACTGCAAGTCCCTCAAAGACAGAGACCATGGGTGGTTCATACTTTTTCAGTGAATCTAACTTATATGAATTTAGAAATATCTCAAAGTATAATTCAGATCTTTATGGTGGAAGAAAATTCTAGTCCTCACATGAGCATAAGAAAATATGTCTAATAGTTATACCATTCATATGCATCTACTATCATCTCCAGGATATACAAAGAAATTACAAAATTATAAATTTGAACTTTATACAGGTACATGCAGTAGTTGCCACTCTTGTCCTATGGCTGTCTGAAGTCTGGCTTGGGTAGCTCTTCCAAACTTAAACCAAACCCAGTGGGTGGAGAATAAGAGAAAAACCTAAGAATTAGAAGTGAATGTTTGAATTATATCTTACGTTCGTCTCATAAGTCTTTGTTTTATAAATTATTGTTCTAAACAAATTATAATTCAAAATCAAGCAAATTTCAGCTCTTGGGTAATTTGTGTGTGTGTGTGAGAAAGATTCACCCTGAGCTAACATCCATTGCCAATCTTCCTCTTTTTTCTTTTTTCACTTGAGGAAGATTAGCCCTGAGTAAATATCTGTGCCAATCTTCCCTCTACTTTGTATGTGGGATGTGTCCACAGTGTGGCTGATGAGTGGAGTAGATCTGCATCTGGGATCTGAACCTGTGAACCTGGGTGCTGAAGTGAAGGGTGTGGAACTTTAACTACCAGGCCATGGGCCCAGCCCCTGCTCTTGGTTAAAATTTTTTGATGAATGAGCTGCCTGAGAATAGGCAGCCTATTTTAATTTCTTTAATTTTAAAGAAATGATGAAATGAAGAAATATAATAAATATAATTTCTATGCCCTAGTTTGTATCTACTTCATATCTGGTTATGATATCGAACCTGAAGTGAGTTCGTTCACCTGTTGCACAGCAAGCCAATCTCTGACACCGGATGTAGTGGAGGAAAGTAGGACTTTAGTATTGCACAGTGCTGAGCAAGGAGAAAAGGCAGCTAATGCTAAAATCCCAAACTCCTCGAAAACATAAAAGGAAGATTTTTTATTTGGGGTTTTAGGTAGGGGAGGGGAGCAGATGGCCTTGCTGTTCGGATCTTTCCCACCAGCCTGTCTTTGGCCTTGTGACACTTGCAGAGAGGAGGGAGCCAGTGACCTTGCTGGTCAGCAGCTTTCCCACCAGCCTGTATCTCTTTGTGGGGAGGAGATAATGAATCCAGGTGCTTGTCCTTGGCGGTGTCTGTCTCCATGGAGGATAGTGGATTCTGGAGCCAGGAAGCCAGGGAGTAAGCAGGGAATGAGTGTTTTGGTTTTAACCCCATATCTGCTGGGTTTAATGTAGGGAAACTGATATCAGGGTCAGTATCAGTAATCCATGGTTGGAATTAGACAAACATGTCTATATCTTACCTTTCCACTTTAATTTAAAGAACATCTGTATGCTTTGATATTTATATAATTCCTCATAGGATAAGTAGCCTGCTCTATTTTGACTTAGGAAAATATCCCTAAGTGTCAATATAACTATAAGGTTAGAATTTAAAGTGTGTAGGTGGCTTCTTTCACAAAATCGGTTCTCAACCATGAGTGTTCATTGACTATAGCCCGAGTGTCTTAAACAGCTGGCCATAAACTCTGTAGGAAAGCTGCAAGTTCTGAAAGTAGTGTCAAGTCACATCAACATCTGAAATGACTATAAGGTTTCAGAAACTAGTTCAAAGGGAGGGAACCGTGCCCGATATTCTAATATGATAAATGATTTAATAATTTAGATGCAAGAAAGTTCTCCAAAGTAGCCTGTGGTTAGTCAAATATTTTCCACCCTTTCTTCTTTAAGCAAGATTATCCCATTTCATGAGTAGGACTCCCTCTAGTTTAGTGTTTGTGATGAAATATTAGAACTTTTCCTTGGAATTACTGCCTTAAAAATTGGGAAATGTAACAAACTGAAATAACAAAGAAACTTAAATCAAATACGTTTTCCCAGTGATTAGATAAGGTTTTCTGTATTTATGTTGTGATTCAGTATAAATTTACTACAAAGCTTATTTTGATACTAACTCAGAAAAATTTCTGTGTTGAGCATTATTTTCACATTATATAATAGTTGAACTCAAAATACTCCATAAAGTGCCTTGTTTCACATCTCTTTTTTTATATTCTTGGCAGGTAAATATATGTCATCTGGTTGGGGTAGTGGCCATCTCATTTCTCTTACTCTCAAATATAGATTTTTTTTCCAGGACTCTTTAAAAAATTTCCAGTTCTATTATTTTGAACCAGTAATTTTTTTTACCAGTAATAACCTAAGTTAAAGTGAGTTAATATGATGCACTATAGCATGTAAATCAGAAACAGAACTAGCAATGTAACAAACATTTGTTCAGTGAGACAAGTTGAGTTGAAGGACCTGTGCACAACCCCAAAGCCGACAGCTGGAGAGGCAGGATTGGAGTCTTGCTCTTCCGTCTGATGCACTTGCTGCCGCCTTCCAGAGATGGACCATTCATCCTAAGTGCTGCTGTTCCCTTGGCCACTGATTTTCCTCCACATTAAGGGTGGCATTGATCCCTTCATCCTCTTCCCTTCACTGCTCTGTGACCCATAGCAGGTGGGAGTCCTCACCTACTAGTCTAGCAGGAACCTCTGAGAAGGCAAGTCATCCGCTCTGTCAGTGTCATGGGATTAGAGGACTTGACCTCCACAAAAGTTTATCAAACTTACTTGTCCATGGAACACTTTTATAATTATAATTTTTGGTCAGATTAGTATAATAACAAAATTCTACAGGTAATAGGGAGAAATAATCCAAACTGACATTAAAATAGAAGGCAAAAATGATCTCATAAATTAATTGCTTAATAAATTATCAAAATGTGACATATTTAATATATAATAAAGATATGGAAGTTGTAAGCCCATGTCAGAGCCTGTGATCCCTGAGGAGAAGTGTTCAACACAAAGATGGGTTGATAAATGCTGCCTATATGTTCTTGCTGATGGAAAATTATCTCTTTGTGCATCAGATTGTCACCAGATGAGATCTTAGTTCATGGATGAGGCAAGCTCTGAAATCAGACTCTGGATTTTATTTCAGCCTGTCATTTATTCGTTGTACAATTTTTGGAAAATTATTTAAACCTATTAAGCCTCATTTTTTTAATCTCAAAATGGGCATAATAATAAAATAGATATGAAGTGCTAAGTACAGTACCCGGTAAAAAGTAATAAATATGTCTTAGCTATTAGAAAGGAAAAGGAGAAAGAGGTACTGATTATTGGGTAGGTAATGAACTTTGATGCTTGTTAAGTAAGTAGCACTGTCCATAAGTCATGAGTTTCATGACCATCATTCAGTGCCACTGACTGACCCCTATTACTACCTCACTGGATGTTACTTTTCTGAAGAACAGTGCTTGGAAATGCTGACATAGTTATAAGAATTTCTTGTATATCTAACTATAAGATGTTTCCTTGCATGGTATGGGAAGGGTTTTTATAAATATAAAATAGGATTTAAAGGAACATAAAGGGACTAAGGAAAGATAATTGGAGTCGTTAAGAACCTCAGGAATGAGCTTATATAACTAATTACAATTTAAAACATGCCGATAATCTTCTAATCTCAAAATTTATGGAGGTCTTACTCTACCAAATTAAACATTTTCTTAGGAGTTTACTGTTAAGCCAGACTTTTTCTGCTGCTCAGTATGAGGTTTTTCCTCAAGCAAATACTCAGGACAATAACTTTGTTTAAACTCATGGTTTAAAGAAAGAAGAAAAAGAAAAGACTCAGTCTGTAATACTATTACATTTATATTACAGTCGAACTGCATAGAGTACACATGCATATATTAATAAACAAAGCAACTTATTAAAAGTGAATTGAGGGGCTGGCCTGGTGGCATAGTGGATGAGTCTGTGTGCTCTGCTTCAGTGGCCTGGGGTTTGCGGGTTCAGATCTCGGGCATGGAGCTGTGCACCGTTCATTGGGTGATGCTGTGGTGGCATCCCACATACAAAATAGTAGAAGATTGGCACAGATGTTGGCTCAGCGAAACTCTTCCTTAAGCAAAAAGAGGAAGATTGGCAACAGATGTTAGCTCAGGGCCACTCTTCCTCACCAGAACAAAAAAAGTGAATTGATAAAGTCTGTTCATGTAAAAAAAAATCAGATAACCAACATTAAAAAAGGTTAGGGAATGGAAATTGTGTAGGCGAGCTTAATGTGACTTTGAAAGGAGGGGGTTTGCCAAAGACAAAATGAAGTGTTCGGGATCATAGAGTTAGATGACAAGAGTGATACCTTGCTGCAGTAAGGCTTTGGAAGAATGACTTCAGCAGCTTCAATCAAATTTTTACAGTGGTGTTTAAAGCACACTGAATTTGCCAGAAGTGGAGACGCACCTTCAAGGTGCTCTAAGAACTTCCTTTTAATTGTTATTAAAATGAAAACTCCAGCTCTAATCATAATATTTCTCTCCTCTGTCTAGGGACACTAGTGTATTCTTAAAAGAAACTATAGACCACGATCAACCCATTTTCTACAGAAAACACCCAGGATGACATAGCTGCCTTCCTGTAACTCACTCCTTGATGCTTACCTTGTTTCCCCTCTCAAACACCTGCGTTGATCTCCTGGATCTCAGAACTTCTGCTTCCTCCTTACCTCCTGACTTCCAGAAACTACAGCATCTTTACATTGGTCTGTTGACTTTGAAACTTTGCACAGCACTTTCCCAGATATTTTTCCAACTGAATAATAAGATCTTGTTGTCACCACCCTCCCGTCATGATAATTATGAACATAACCTAGAAAGGTTTCTCTCCCTAAAATAAGATTCAAAATAAAGTTTGTAATCCAAGATAAAAGTTAGAGATGTATATGTCTATCATATACCTTTAAATCCTGCTCTGATATATCATGTTAATATAAAAATTGCAATAATTTGAGTTTAGAAAACAATAATCTACTGACCTACTGCTAGTAAAACAGGCTTGATTATTAGAAAAAAACTTCTTGAGATTTCATTATTTTAACCAACCCTACCAACTGCAGCTAGCAGAATTAAAAAGAACTAACCAATATCTAGCACAGGAATTGTCAACTCAAAGAAATGTCTCCAGGGACCAGACAAGAGCAGTGAGCGTGTGAAAGGGGCTGAGTATAAGAAGCAATAAGGTTAGCGGAGAGAACCGGTTAGCTGAGAAGTAGGGCTCCGCGTTAATGCAACAGCGCCAGAGCACTGTTGACTTGTAAGAATGTGGCCCGGTGTTGCCAGATCTTCCCAGTTCTCGAAAGAAGCCAGAAATCTGGAATTTGATGTGAAATATTCTGACTTTTAAAAACTAGCTAAAATCTTTTTAAGACACTGTGCCTGCCAAATAAAGCATCTTTGGAGGGCTCCATCGGGCTTACTACCTCTGCTTTAGCAGATATTTCTCGCATGTTCCTATTAACACCAAATGACCCACCTATAGAGGAGCAAATCATTAAAATATTAGCAAATTAGGGCCCATTTGAAAGAGAGGTGAGATGATGAGTTCTGACAGAAGAAGGAGAATATTTCTGGAAAAATATGTATTTTCACAGATTCATGCCTTGGGGCCTTGTATGGCTAGAACCCTAGTGACGGTATGATGAAGGGAATGGGGATATCAAATCCAAACACACACAGTAATAGGAACAAAATAGGTGAAAAGTCAACACAGACTCCCTGGTTTGTCTGGGGCTGCCCCAATGTTAAAATAGATTTTAAACAGAAGGGAAGTGTGGTATGTGTGTATTTGTGAGAAGGAGGGAGAAAGAGAATAATAGATAATTTTCAAAACTTGCCAATCATTTCAGAGTAAACAATAAAGGGAACATTTTTGAGTTTTGACATGCTGTAGGATATAAAACTTAGAACATATTCTCCAAATACAAGATAAGTATTTTGATTAGAATCTGCTTTTCTATTATTTTGGCTTTGATGTTGTGTTGTTAATGTTCTCAGCAATTCTAGTCTCAATGCAAAATTTTACTCTTGAGTTTAGTACAAAGCATATTAACAGGTTTATACTTTCTTAAATATTTAAAAGTGTCTGCTTTCAGTAAGTATCATGATTCTGTTTCAAAACTGCCTTCCTTTCATGCTGCTCCACCCTATACTACCACATACATATATACGCACTTAAAAAAAAATCCGTCTGGAAACATTTACCCAAATGTTCCTTTAGAAACAAAATACACAGATCTGATAAGAGGAGTCATGTGTCCCACTCCTTTGCAAAGAGCTCATATAAAGTATAAATTATGATTTATAACCACTGAAAATGGGATTTAATTTTATTCTGAGCTTCTGTGGCCATTTACTTTGCCTTTTGATCTCAATTTCCAGTAGGGAAAAAAAAGGGAAAAAAAGACTCTTTTATGCTGTTTTTAGGTCAGTGGAAATCTGTGGCAAAACTGAGAAAGTGCTAATGTTAGAAAATTAATGAATTAAGCAATATATGGTAAGTTTGCTCTTTTAATTTTAATTTTGTTATCATTTCTGATACCAGTAACCAAGATCTTTTTCAAGAGACAGATCACAACAGCACCATCCTCTAGTTTGTCAGGTCACAAAATTCATTGAAAGGTTGACTGTGAACCTATGGGTTCACTATAGGGAAATATAAATATAGTTCATGGGTCTGCTTGCATGTTAAAACCAGTTTCATAGTGGAAATATTAATGTAACAAAACAGGGTACTGCTAACAGATTCCAAAAGAAGGCCCTTGATTTCTGAGTCTCTGTTTTCCATTAGAAATTCATTTCACAGTGCTGTTTGCCAGGCTCTGTCTTAGGTACTGGCAGTAGGTATGTGAATAAGACCAGGTGTTACAAAGTCAAAATTAAAGGAAATTGGTATATAATATAAATGACTGATATGGAAAAAGTAGACAACATGATCCAACTTGGTCTCAGTTTGTTTTCTCAGTTTTGACAGATACATGGGGAAAAACATTTCTCTCCTAAACAAAATCAGCTTAACAGTTGCAGAATGAATAGCAAATGGCCTCTGCCTCTCTCAGCCATGTCCTTGGTGGTTAAGGGGGCTGTAGGGGATGGAGGGAAGATGCCTCCTCTGCAGGGGGAACTTTCACTCAGCTCCGGCTGATGGTTGATTTGTAAAACTCAGGCCTAGTGATGCCAGTTGTCCTGGTATGTTAAGAGAACCAAGAAACCCAATCGTTATGTGAAATGTCCTGCTTTTGCTATGTAGACTTTAAATTGTGTGGGCCAAAAAGAGTAAAGCTGTGGGTCATGGCCTGCAGGAGGCCGATGGACAGCCACTTCAGGCTTTCCAGTTGCTTTCACACTAGTACCTCATGGATCAAAGTGTGGACCAGAGGCAGGAGCATCACCTGGTGGCTTGTTAAAAATGCAGAATTTCAGGCTCTGCCCCAGACCTACTGAAACAGAATCTGTATTTCAATAAGCCCCCAGCTGACTTCTAGACTTATAAATATTTGATAAGCTCTAGTCTAGGAAGGCAGCAAAAAGAACAAATTGATTTTCCCCTAAAAGCTGCGAGTTTGGATTCTTTACTCTCCCCTTTTTCTTCTTCTTGTGCTTTACCCTTGCCCACTGTCCACTCTCACTGATTCTTGGTCTGTTCTAGAGAAGCACATCTTTACTCTCATGGAAGTAACTCTTCTGAAAGTATTACAGGGTGTTTCAGTAAATCACTAGTGCATACTATCACATCACTGCTTTAACTTGTTTACTGGATTCTCCTTGTAATCCTAGAGCTCTGACCTCATTCTCTACTGCTCTTTCTTGCAATTTTGCCTCAACAGTACTCTCTCATGTTTTTTTTACTCATGAGCAAAGTGGTCTTTTCCTAGCTAGACCTTTTTTATACTTCTGTTGACTTCAGTTTCAAGTTACTTTGTCACAGCAATTTGAATTGCAAGCCTGTAGGCTGTCCTGGGTTTATACTCATCTGGCTGCTGTGGCCTTTTCTTCTGCTTTCTTTCTCCATGAACTATACCTTAGTCACCATAAGCCAGTCCTGGGCTCCTATTTGTCCTTTTCATCTTTTTAATTAAGAGATTGTGTGTGGGGAGGTGGGGGAGAGTGTATATATGTATAATATGTCTGTGTTCATTGGTATTCATGTTATGCAAAGCATTTTGGGAATTGTACAATTCTAATGAGGTCTCAAGAGAAGAAATCTATCTATCTGCTATGGATCTTACTCTTGCTGAGCTCAAGTTCCAATCTCACACCCCTTTGTTTCTTTATATCTCTGTTTCCAGGTGGTCCACATCTCAGCTGATCTAATACTGGAGTGCTTTAGCTCATGGATAATTTGTATTATAAGTAATTATTTTTATTTGGCATTTCATTGCTTTTGAAATTTATATTCAATTTGTTTCTTATAACAACCATTACAGATTAGGTATCTGTACTTCCATTTCATAAAAGAGAATATGATGATTATGGAAATTAGTAAAGTAGTCTAAGACCACACACACTTAATTAAACTAACACTGGATTTCCGAACTTTGGTATTATTTTGGAAGCATGTTATATCACTATTTCTCTTCCAAGCATGATAAAGAAAGCTCATATAATACATTTGCATTTCATTTCAGCTCTCATCAAACTAGTCAAATCGAATGAATATGTTTTCATCTTGTTAAAAATGTAAGTTTAATGTAAGTTAAAGCATAAAGTTATCAGAATTTTCTGACAGATGGTACATAGAATATAAAAATAAGAGGGGAGTCAGGGATGACATCAAGATTTTAGATTGACTAACTGCCGTGAAATAGATAGGGAAGAATGCAAGAGGAGCCAGTTTGGGTGAGGTAGTGATCAGCAGCTCAATTTTGGAAATATTAAATTTGAGATGTGTATTAGTCAGAGTTCTAAAGAGAAATAGAGCCAAAAGGATATGCATATAAAGAGATTTATTATAAGGTTTGCCTCATGATATTATGGAAACTGATAAGTCCCACAGTCTGCCATCTGCAAGCTGGAGACCCAGGAAAGCCAGTGGTGTCGTTTGAAGTCCTGAGAAACAGAGGATGGTATGGATTCCAGTTTGAGCGTGAAGGCCTGAGAAACAGGAGTGCTGAGAGCAGGAGAAATTCAATAACTCAGCTTAATCAGTCAGGCCTAGAGCAAATTCAACCTGCTTCTATCTTTTTGTTCTATTCAGGCTGTCAAAGGATTGGATGATGCCCATCTCCATTGGGGAGGGCCATCAATTCAAAATTCTCATTGGAAAAACCCTCACAGACATACCCATAAATAATTTTTTACCAGATATCTGGGCATCTTATGTCCCCATCAACTTGACACATAAAATTAACTATTGCAAGATGCTTTTTGTATACCCAAGTAGAGATATTGGGTTACCAGTTGGAAATATGCCTCTGGAATTCAGGAGGGAGATAACTATAGCTAAAAATTTTGGAGTAATAACATATGGGGGTTATCTAAAGCGATGAAACTTGATAAAATCTCCAAGGGACAGAGTGTAAATTGAGAAGACAAGAGGTTTAATGACTGATACTGGAGAAACATGAATGTATAGAGGTCAGGGTGATGAGGAGACATCACTGGAGTCTAAGAGGGAACAGCCAGGGAGGCAGGTGGAAAATCCAGAGAATGTGTTTCCTGGAAGCCAAGGGAAGAAGGAGTTCAAGGAGGAGAGAGTGATCAGCTATATCAAAAGCTGCTGACAAGTGGATGAGAACTAAAAATTGGCCAGTGAATTTAACACTTGGAAATCATTATTGACCTTTACAAAGGCAGCGTATAGGGAGGGATGGAAGACGGAGTCATAAAATGCATTGGAAAGAGTTTTATGAAGATTAGATTCTGGGGATGCAGGATAACTTGTCCAAGGTTTCTTGAGGAGACAGTTTGAACTGATTATTCCTGAAGATTTAATGTGAGTTTTGGAGCAGGGAAGAGTATGAAGTCTAAAATTGTAATAATATCTGAGCCATAAAGTGAGGTATATTTCATATGTTCAAAATTTAAAAGTTTGTGTACCTTTTTCAAAATAAACTGTTCTTTCAATAGCTACCCATAATTTAGTCAACTTAATTTCTGTTCCTAATGTCTGTTTTTCTTCTGTCTATTCTAATGTTTCCTCTGCCATGTACTAATTGTCCTTCTTTTTTCTTTGGCCACTTTCTTGAAATCTTGACCATCTTTTTGCTCCTTTCCCCTCCAAATCTGATAGATAGACTTCTCAGTAGAATAGCCTATTTTGTTCTCATGAAATTTCTTCTGAGTTAGACTTGCAGTAAAGCTTCCATGCAGGTTGGACCTGGTACCTGCCTCTTTGCTTCTTTATGGAAGGAGAACCTGGCAGTTTTATTGCTTGATTTGTTTGATCTTCTTCAGTATGCCATCCTTAACTCTGCTCTCACTGCCTAGTCATCTTGAGGGTGAGAGAAGGCACACATTCTGAACATGAAGGAAATTTAACATGGGTAAAGTCAGGTGTTTAAAAGTCCACCTGCATCTAACATGGAAAATGAAGTTTACCTGGAGATTGTTCACTTTGTATGACTCCCCACACCTGGACTATCCTTGCCATGGATCCTTCCTTCTGGTTCTCTGAATCAACCATACATTTTTTAAAGCTATATTCCTCTCCTCTACTTCAGATTCAGATTGAGCTGTTGTTGCCCTTTCTACAGTCTCAGCTGAGCCACCCTGACTCCCTGAAGAGGAAGCTTCTCTTCTTTTGTGGTTTCTATTTGGAGTCCCTGGGTTTGCTTGAATATGTGGCTCTGAAATTCTCCAGTAATGTCTTTCTGATGGCACATAGAGGTGCCCTCTGGATTCAGCAATAGTCATCCACCATGTGAATAGAGAGAGAGAGCTTGGGAAGAAGAGATGACCTGTCGTAAGTAATTTCATCATAATTTACTTTTATTCTTATCTCTGAAACAAGTGATTTATATGGTTAATTTTTATTTCTGGTATTATATTTTAACTGTTGTACATTGTTTGCAAAAATTATCTCCTGAAATTTTGACTAGATATTTTATTGATGCTGGAATTCCTCTGTATTATCTCTTACTTAATCCTCTCTAATGAGGATGCTGCTATACCTGAAAAAGCCTTCTAGCCTGACTGTGCTCACTCTATGAATTGGTCAGTTCCACCAAACCAGTAGTTTAACAGGCCGATCAGCCTTGTGATTGAATGAACCATTCTGTTGTTTTTATGTTGAATAGATAGCCCCTATGAAACTGGGGCTATGGAAAATGCAATAAAGATTATCCCAAAAGGTAGGTGGTCATGAAAACCAAGCCAACAGGGACTAGAAAGGCACAGCAGGACTTCTTAAATGTGCTCGAGAATTACTGCCAGATTCTTTTAATTGTATCCTAACTTATTTTGGGCTTACGACCAAAAGTTGTTTTCATGACTATTTCATTATACTTCTGTCTACTCTAATTTTTCTTCTACACTTTGTCTGCACAAGAGTTGGTGTTTGTTTTCTGCCATGCTGGTCATGCCATATGGTTGCATTAATTTGAGCAAGTATCTTATTTTTTAAAAAAACTAAGAATGAGATCTGAAATAAGTATGTATTCAATGCACAAATCAAGGAATGAAAAGTTATTCTCCTGCTTACTGCTCAGCAATAGTAAAATCAATTTGTTCTCCCCCTGGCCCTTAAATGCCTTTGACTATATTTTAGAAATTATTTCATAAAAAACTCACCTTTTGGCATAGCAAAATATTATCTATGTCTTCAGGGTCTTGGTGCTTTTTAAATGTCAACGGGAATCTCAAAATTCAGATTCAAAATTGATAGATGTATTATAAGTTATAGAAATTACTGTGGAAAAAATATCAAAATATATCATCTCTATATTTGTTACTGGTAGTATACAGTGGGAAAAATGGTTTCTCTTTTCCATGCCTTTCTTCATATAATCAGTGAATCATTTTATTTGAAAGGAATTCTCTTTAGAGTTTAAATCATTACCTCAAACACTATACTTGTAGTGGGAAAAAGTGCCATATAGTTTTTAAAGCAAAGAGACCTTCAAAATGCATAAGTCAAATTTATAGGCTGGCAAGAACCTAGAAAATTTGAGTGATTTGTCCAAGTTATGGAAATTTGGTGCCATAACTGCTTGTATTTTTTTTTCCTTTTTCACATTTACTTTCAAATATATTCAGTTTATATTTTCAGCTTACATATTCAATTATATATTTACATCCACTGGTTTTTATCTCCACATTTAATGCATTTCTCACTCTTGGAAGTTTTTTGAATTAACCCTGATGTAACTCAGAATCTAGACATAATATATTTATCTTTTACAACAATAGTATTTTATTATTTAATAAAAACTATATTAACTGTGGCTGATCAGACCCGTAAAAGTGTTAGCACAAATATTAGCACAGTAATTTACTTTTGTGTGTTGATCATAATGGAAACTTTGAACCAACTAGAGCATTTTGGATCGCTGTAAAATATGGAGTAAATATGTCAGGAGTGTCTGCTGGTTCCCTTCACGTTTCTTAGTCTACTGAGCTGGCAGCATGCCAGAGGCCCTGACCCTTCTGGTCACTTCTGATTAGATAAAGGGTAGATTTTTGATCCAGGCTATGCCAATTCTGTTTCGTCTTCTTGGAAATTGTGGACTATGCAGGTAAGCAGTGTGCTGTAAGCACTGACTATATTCAGAAATATCAGACCTGTATGTGCTGTGAACCTGCAGAGCAGAGGAAGCCAATTTACCCTCTTAAGAGAAGAATGGAGCTGAGTAAAGTAGGCATGAAAGACGTTAAACAGAGACAGAGAGAAAGAAGAGAAGAGAGGCATAGAGCAAGCCAAAGCAAGCCTTTATTCCCAAGGGCTTTCCAATTAATTTCAACTACCTGCTTACAGGTTCTCTAGACCCAGCACACTCTCCTTAGGACAAACCTCTGCATCTTCATAGTAAACTACCTTTTCAGCTAAATCTTCTTTGCATGAGTGTACCTTTATGGAAATCTACATAAAAGGCTGTTTTTTTTTTTTTTTTAATTTGAATGACACATTGAGACAATAATTAATACAGCCAGGAAGGAAGGAAAGATTACTGGAGAGAATGGACTAGGTTTAAGGAATTAAAAAAATAATCTTCAGGCAGTGTAGTGGTGTTAAAACTCTGACTCAGCCAGACAGCCTGGGTTCAAGTCCCAGCTCCACCACCCACTAGCTGCATGATGTGGACAAATTTCTTGACCTCTATTTCTGAGTAAAATAGAGATAAAAATAGTATCTTCCTCACAGGGTTCTTATGAGGACTTAATGATTTAATTCATATAAGGATTCAGATGAATGCTTGGCACAAAGGAACTCTATTTGAGTGTTATCTATTAAAGTGTTATTATTTTATAACATTTTATTAACTGGGAGTAAAATAGCTAACACTGTATGAATTTAAAGACAATAAATATTTCACTTCTATCATCACTTAGTAGTTGCACTTTTCTTCACTCCTTCACCACCATCCTAGCCCATCTATATGGCTTCAACCACCTTCAAGCAGGCTTCCCAAGCTCCATTTTCCGCACTCTCTAGGAAGTTATCTTGATTGTCACTTATCCACCAAAAAATCTGCAATCGAAAGTCAAATCTGAAGTTCTCTCTCCAGCTTTCTGGATCTTTTGCAATCTGATTTTTCTGCCACCCTCTTCTCTGTCCCCTTGAAGCAACCCCCCTTCCTGTCCTGGGCACGTCTTCCACCTCTGACTTCAGTAAACTTGTTTTGAGTTTTCCGTGTGACAGGCTTGTGCTAGCTACTAGGTAAACAAAGGTAAAGACAGTCTCTTACCATGTGGAGCTCTAGAGATGAAGGCAGCATGGATGCTACAGCTTATTGGCATTTGTATAGACTGGCCATAAAAATGATCCTAGAAACAGGATGCCTAATGGGAGTGGGAGGTGGAGAAGCTGGGCTCAGAAGATATGAAAATCTTCCCTATGACTTAATGGATTGAAACTTACCAGCTGAACAAAAGCGAAAAAGGCACTCAAGTCAGAAGGAACAGCATGTGCAAAGGCCTGGAGTCAGGAGAGATGAGAGTTCATTCACGTAATGTATTTAGTCCCAGTCTGAGTCTTTGAGAATTGTATTCATCTGTGTGGAAAACCTTTCCCCCTTGTCTCTCTACAGGCTGAGCTCTGGTTGGAGTAGTTTCTAGCAGCTGCCAGGTGGGCAGTGTTGATAGCTTTCTCATCTCTCAAAATCTAACTCAATCCCATCTCCTCCACGAAAGTTTTCCCACACACTCCACACTCCCTGGTTCTTCTTTTGTGATAACTAGTGGCAGAAGTCACTAGTTCTCTCTATCATACACTTTTCTATGGTATTCAATTATTTTTATTTATCTGTTTTATGTATATGAGTCCTCACAACAACTCTCTATAATAGGATCATTACACTTGATTTTCAGTTGAGAAAGCTAAGGATCCAGCACCCTCTCTTAAGACTGTAAGCACTTAAGAGACAGCTAATATATCCAGTATGGTGGACACATGTGTGATACTGATTACGTGAACAAGCTCAGTAAACATTAACTGACTGTGGTTTTGTGTCACATACTTGTAAGTAGGTGTGGATGTATATGAACTTTTCTTTTTCACTGTGAGTGGCTGAATTAAGTTAGTGGCCTATGTATAAAACATAGTCATTGCCACATAATTTCCTTCCATGCTATTCTGGAAAGCCAGAAATAAATTACTTCCGTGTAGAAACTATAGCATTGTGGTTAACAGTGGTTTTTAGCAAATTTTCTTATATTTTATTCTTATTTTAAAATATAAAGAGGTCTTGTATGTAAGTAGCAATCACAAATTATATGTTTGTTAGCAGGATGTTCCAAAACAACTTATATTCAGAATTGCTTGTTTCCACATAGACAAGTAATTACATATTGGAAAATATACATAAATATTAAAGTCACCATATTGTAAATATAATATAAAACCAACAACATATGCCTAGTGAATGTATTGAAGCTGACATATTGTTTATGACTTCTATGGGCTAAATATATTGTGCTTCACTGAAAATCTTGGACATTATTTACTTATTTATTTATTTAGAAATACAAAATAGTTTCCAAATGGGTGTCACTTACCAAAATGATCATGAATGTGTTTGTTAGAAGAAAAAGAAACGATGATGCAAATATTTTTAAGAGGGAGAAAATGCAATTTAAGAATACTATATCCTTGTTACTCTCTAGATTTTGGTGTCTAAACAGTTTTTGGTGATCATATCAATTTCATTTTATAATAATGTTTGAATTTGCCACTATTTTTTCTGAAAATAATGTTCATCATAAAAATGCATGCTTTTCTGTGATAATGGCTTAGATATAGTTAAAAGACTTTGATTAATGGATGGATTTTTCCACTGCTTTACTATTCACAATATTTTAGAGAAATATTCAGCATACCATTCTAAGAGATTTTTCTCCTTTGCATAATTTATAGATCAGATTGCTACTTCTGTATAATAACAGCGCTTTATCCTTGCCTATGAAAATCGATTGCATAGTTTGTATTTAAAGAATTTGAAAGTCAAAACAGACCATAAATCCCATAGTTCAGTGAAAAGAACACAGACATAGAAATAGGCCGACTGGATTCAAGTCAGGACCCTCCATTTGTTCTCTGACCCTGCTCAAGCTCCTTGATTTCTCTCAGCCTCAGTTTCCTTATCTCTAAAATGTGGATAATAATATTTGCCTTATAGTTTTGTTGCAAGGACTAAATTAGTACTAGCTATAAAGCCCCTAATACGGGTCCTAGCATGTAGCCAGTACTGAAAATGTGGCTACTGTTACTATGAGAGTTACATCTGTAGGTAAAGGATTTTACAATAATTTGATCAGTAAGGATGACATAAATTTTAAAACAGGAAATAAAAATCAGTAAGTGTGTGTGAATTTGTATAGTTGAGAATTTTTCAGCGACGTTTTTCTTCCTTGATCTTGCTGAAACATCACTTCAACTATGAGAGGCCTGTTTCTATCCAGGCGACGACTCCATTCCACCCTGGTCAAGGTTGATCACCATGAATACTGACAGGAGGAAGGAGCACCTGAGATACCAACTCGAAATCTGTAAAAAACGAAATAATGTTGTGGGGAGATTGTGGCACTACATGCTGGTGCTTGTAGTCATGGAAGGAAAGGCAGACCAGAAAGTAGATCTAGTTCTTTACTAGAACATAGGCAAATATAAAATACTTTGTCTTTTTTTTTGAGGAAGATTAGCCCTGAGCTATCTACTGCCACTCCTCCTCTTTTTGCTGAGGAAGCCTGACCCTGAGCTAACATCTGTGCCCATCTTCCTCTACTTTATATGTGGGACGCCTACCACAGCATGGCTTGCCAAGCAGTGCCATGTCCGCACCCGGGATCTGGGCAGGCGAACCCCAGGCCGCCGAGACGTGGAACGTGCGCACTTAATTGCTGCGCCACTGGGCCAGCCCCAATACTTTGTCTTTTAAAATCAGCTACTGGCATGAAGTTCAACCACCTTTTGAATGCATCACCCATTATCTAATATGATTCAACAGAAATGGAGAATTTATTTTACAGTTTTGTTATACAAATAACTTTTCATGAATGCCTTATATATTGTGGAATAATTTCTTCAATCTTTATGACTATCACAGATTCTATTGAAATGATTGGACTAGCATCAAAGCCTACAGTTAAAATGTATGTTTTTAATGGTATCACAATTCAAACACAAAATTGAATGTCTAAAAATGTGTTTCGTATACGTTTCTGCTAGTGACTAGGATACATCATTCTATTTAAGCAATCATTGAAATGTCTTTGCTTGGTCATTCTTGAGAATGCTCTTTACAGTGTTCCTACTAAATTTCTCTTAAAGTTCTTTTCAGAATAGCAATATTTTATTATTAAGGAATTCTTAAAACTATGCCCCCGAGGGAGTTCAATTAGACAGGAAATTTGGGATATTCTTGTGTTTAATAGACTTCTAAAAAAGTATCATAACGTGAGAACTCCCTCTTGCCTGTGTCTAAGTTTATGTTTGCCCTGAACCTCAGCAACTTGCTGGGATCCAGACACAAGAAGCATTAAATCCTCACATCTGAGAAAGTGCAGTTCCAATGACTCACTCTGCACCTGAAATTGGTGACATAGAAAGCCCTGGGTGTCCCAAACAGGTGAACCCTGTGGAAGAATAGGGCTAAAAGCATACAGCCTGTGCCGTTTTCTATGTTTAGGAGGTTCCCCTAGAGCTCAAGAGAAAATGAGCACCCCAATAGGCTGGTGATGTGCCTCCAAAGCCATTTGGCTTGAAAGCTGAGGCATGAAAACATGAGAAACAATAGGTAAAACATGGGGAGTGAGCGAGAGAGCTAGATACTGAGGTAGTATAGATGCTAGTCAGTAGAGACAATAACAGAAGAGCAGAGGGAAAACCCCAAAACATCTGTATGTGGGATAGAAGTGAATGGCCATCTTTTTATACTTCTATCAGCCTGTAGTACAGTGCTTAGAAAATAGTATGGGCATAATAAAGAGATTCTGAATGAATGAAAGAATGAATGAGTGAATACCACCTTTTGAATGCATCACTCATTATCTAATATGATTCAACAGAGGTGGAGAAGTACTGTGCCATTGCAACCAAACATTAGCTGTAGAAGAAGTAGCAATGTGTCTGTGGAGAGAGCAAAGAACCATCTTAATGAGAAAAGTGATCAAGTGCCTCAAGACGTCATGGTAAAAGAAGGTCAGAAGTGATCTGTCCTAACTTTTGGAAGTTCTAAAATTTCCTTGAGGAAGTGGGATTAGAATCTGGCATTTTCATAAAATTTGTCCAATTTTTTGACTAGTGAGAGCATGAAACTTTGCCACCAAAAAAATTTATAAAACTGTTGATCCATTGTGCCAGAATTGTTTAAGATTTTTCTCTCTCAATCTTCTTTCTGTATTTATGTTAAAAGACCAACTAATAAGGACAGATTATAGGATATCTTTGTTTACTGTCAATTAAGATTCGAAGAATTGCATCCTATCCTTGACTTTATTCTGCAACATCCTGGCAAATGATGATCCATCCTATATACAAAAACACCATAATTTTGGCAATGCTTCTCTAATTTTTTTTAACTTAAAAATATCTACAGACTGACAGAGTGAATATTTACTCTTAAGAGTTTGCCAAAAATCAGTCCTCCAGACTTGAGAAATGTATTTGAAGCTAAAATTATTTATAATACCCTATGTGAATTTTGCATTCCATTATAAAATGTGTTGACTTTAATATAAAATTAGCATCTTAAGTCACTTGTCACCAGATAAAGTTGATTTCCATAGAAGATGGACCATGTTAATCAGAGAGATCCTTATACCGCTGATCACACATTTCGTATTGCCGGAATGTCTGTTCCCTGGTTTCAGAAGCACAGGCTTTGTAATCAGGCAGTCCTGTGTTTAAGTCGAGACTCTGCCTCTTACTTGCTGTGTCATTCTGAAAAAGAGACTCAACCTTAGCAAGCTGTGTTTTTCATCAGTGTAAAGGGAATGATGTCTACTCCACTGAGTTTATGGCAACCATTAATTGAGGCAATGTAATGTAAATTACCTGGAATATAGTACCATTGGGGATTGAACTGTGTTCCCCCAAAGATATGTTGAAGTCCTAACCTATTGTACCTGTGAATGCGACCTTATTTGGAAATAGAGTCTTTGCTGATGTAATCAATTTAAGAGATCATACTGGGTTAGGGTAGGCCCTAATCCAATGACTGGTGTCCCTATGAGAAGAGGGAAATTTGGACACAGACACACAGGGAAAACACCATGTGAATTCACAGAAGGAGAGAGTAGAGTGATATGTTTACAAGCCAAAGAATGCCTAATAACCCTATTACAATGCTATGGTCTTAATTTGAGCTAATTTCTACCTAGTAAGCAGTATGATTGCTAGAAACATCTTTTAATTTGTAAATGCTCACAAATCAATTGCTCAGTAATTCACACTAGAATTTTTCCATAAGTCAGCATCAAGCTAGTGATCTGCAAATATACATTTTCCCCAATTTTGAAAATTGGGTCAATCTTTATTTCATAAAAGTCTATTATTATTATCTCTGTAGCCCTTAAAACATGCATTTTTTTCAAGAACTTTGGAAAATAATGTGTACTTGAAGATTTTAGTATGTTTAAAGTCTCTAGATAATCTTTTTAAATGTATTTTCTCTTCATTTATTTTAGTGACCTTTAATAATGTTTTCCATTTTCAGGTTACCATTATATTTGAGTTACTTTTTTGTTTAACGTAATTTCAAAGTCCATTTATGATATGGAAAAATGTGCCTAGTGGCAAAAAAATACCTTAAAATAGCATAATTGGCTCCCAAACATGATGTACATGGTTATATGTCATATGTCACATATACTTTTACTTCATATATCACGTGCACAGCAATTCTTTTACTCGCAGAAGAGCCACTTAGCTAGACCGAAGGAGGGAACACAGGCAGAGTCAAAGTGCATATGTCCAATGGTTCTCCAGTCACTAGTGGTGTCTGGGGCATGAGCAGAAAGTCTACACAGTTCCTGCATTTACTCCATTCAATAAACCGCTGTAAGATTAATATATTCCAAGAAGAAGAATGCAGATCATGATGATGATCATAGCTAACACTTATCTAGTACTTAACCACATACTAGGTGTTATTCTAAGAGTTTTATACATACTGTATTAACTCTCTTTGATTGATTTTTTTCAGTTAGGATAATTTGCCTTTGAGAGGTTGTAGTTTATTGGAAGATGGACTCTGAATTCTGGGAATATGTGTATCGATGGTTACTATGCTATTCTCGGCTAAGAGGCTGGAAGCAAAATAGCACTTGGGTGTTTTTACTCTCTCTCAGTTGAGTTGTATCTTTAGAGTATAACTAATTAAAATGTTTACACAATTCTTATGCTGGCTCCAGACGTTTGTATAGAGGATTTTTCAAGTATGTTTCCTTAGTTATGTGCCTTTTCTTCTGTCTATTGTACATACCCTTTTTCAGTCTGATGTGACTCTTGGTTTCTCAGGCAGCTTTTTTAAGCACTGTGCCTAGTGTATAACATAGGTTCATTGAATGTTGACTTTTTTTTTCTTTATTCTTTGTGGGTCTTAATCATATCCAGAGCAGAAGTCCCTGTTCACCTCTGAGCCATGACATTTTAAAGAAGCCAAGTTAAGGTTTTATGATGTTCTGCTTTTAATTGAATGAAAATTTCAGCAGATGTTTAACTGTTAATGCTTCCCATAATTTTTACATTTTGTGTCTATGCCAACTTTTTAAACTGCTTAAAGAGAGAATCATCTAATAACCTCTTCTGAAGACTCATACTTATTGGTCTCATTGGCACATAAAGAGATCATGCCTTTGATTCACTATCAGTAGTTTCAATCATTTATTCACTCATCAAGCAGTCAGTCAATCATTTGAAAAGGTGTAATATGTTTTTGGAGGTTCACAGATGATTTATACTGCTTGTACTTCGCTGGCCTCTGCCTTTAGCAGTGACTTTGATATCCTGGTGAGGGGTGCTCTCTAGTGTTTTGCTGCAGATGCTTCTGTGTCATGAAATTGCAAGATAAATGATTTTGCTTTTATCTAAAAGTCATGCTTGAAGGGTAACTTCTTGTTTTGGGATCCCATTAAAATAAATTATGGTCACAGGCATGGGTTAAATTCCTCAAAGTGTTAGCTAGTGCCTTATGGGATAATCCATATGTCTTGCTTTTATTTTTCTTCCATGAATATGGGTCTTGCATAGTCTGTTGGGGACTGGTATATGTTGAGTGGCTTATAAAAAGCAATTTTCAGGTATCTATTCACCTTCAGAAAACAGACATTTTAAACCCAAAACAATAAACTTAAACTTGTTACTGGGTTAAGAATGTATAGGTGCTTTGTCTTTGTTTTATGATGGTGTTTTCTGTTTTATGCCTAATGCCTATTTGTAGCATGAATATTATTTACAAAATAAGTCGTTTAAATGGCTTTTAAAAATCAAAGCCAAATGCAGCTCATTGATTTCTGAAGATCATTCACTTTAGTTGTGTAATGTATGTTTAAGAGACGTGTTGCATCTTTCTGATTCCAGCTGTCAGAATTTCGAAAACACCATAACAAAATCTGAATGTCTTCCTTCATGCCTTACAATCCTCCTCTCTTCCTGAGGTCTACAAAACTTTCTCCACCCTGGATTTACTTCCCAACCAGCTGCAAATTTCTTTTGACTTTTACCTCCTCCCAGAGTCAAGTGGCTTAATTTCAATGTGTCATTAATTTTTATTTTTAAATACAATAGTGGACACATCGCACAATTTAACTTACATACTTTATGCAGAAGAATGCATCAGTAAGTAACCATTTGTGTGAATGATTAAATTAACCCTATCGTTTATATAATGGTTAAAAATTCCTTCTGGCATTGCATAGAGCTGCAGAGTTTGTTTAGGGCTTCTATGAAATTTCCACTTGTATGGCCCTCTGGAGATTTGTCAAATAAATAGCAGATGTAGAGATTATCGGTTACTGTTGAATGTTTGACAAAAACAGATATGCAAGCCAGGGATTTCCCGCTGGATCTCTTCATGTTAAAAGAAAGTAAAGGTCTTCCAGCCAGAATCAAGTAATTGAACTAAATAATGTATTCTTTGAATCTTTTTAGGTAATTGTTGCTATTTTGTATCTGTAAAATTTTGTCAAGATCAGGAGGGTAAATTTTCTGTGATCTTTGAAGATGATTACCCTTATTTCTGAGAAATAATTAAATTGCCTACAATATTATCTTCTCCAGTAGAGCCATAAAGACAAAGAAGTTGTAAAATTGGTAAGAGCTTTGCTTTGTGTACCCTGTGGCCTCACGCATTCCTCACTCATTCATTTTATCCCATCAGTATTTATTGAGCACTTCCTATGGGCCAGACCTTGTCCGAGCCACTGGAGATACAGCACTGAACAAGAAGAGTGCTGAATGACATGAAGCTTACATTCTAATGAGGGGATGGAGGTAACTGGGAGACAATCTATAGTGTATCAAGTGATGATAAGCACTTGAAGAATAAAGTAACATAGAGAGTTAGACAGGGATAGAATTGCAATGGGAGAGAGTATTTTATCTAGGAATGTAAGGAAGGCCTCTCTGAGATGGTGATATTTGTGCAGAGACACGAATGAAATGTTAAGTGAATGAATGAACGGTTAAGTGCGTGATTTATTGATGGAAAAGTCATATGAGCAAACAGAACAGTGAATACAATGCCCTGAAGCTGGACTGGAGTTATATGATATGTAGATTGCCCCGATTTTTTTTTTTTAATGCTGAAGCTAAAGAACTATTTCTTATTGAAAATCATTGGAAAAATATGTGCAGCTGGTCCAATATTTCATCCAGGGAAGAGGAAAGAATAAGTCCAGGGGACTGTTTTGAAGGGAAAGACTAAGGCCCCTTTCTGGTTGCACCTTGTGGGAGCCCAGCTCCTTCAACAAAAAGGCAGAAGCAAAGAGGAAGAATTGATTAATTCAACCAAGAGAGGGACAGATGGTGTAAAGATTATCTCAGAAACAGAGTAAATGCTATTAGACATTAGTTGAAATACAGAGAAGGCAGGTTTTCAATAGATTTTAGTGTACATTTCAATGAAAGTCTAAAGTAAAATGTTCTACCTAGTATCTTTTTTCTGTTGTATTTTAATCTATGAATGCTTTTGGGTGGCAGGTTTGCATTTTATGCAGTGGGTGTGTCTCCTCTTCTGTGGTCCTATAACCTCCCAGTTCTACCTCCCAACACTTAAGTCCAGCTTCTAGGATTCAGCAGTACCACACCTCTTTTCTCTCTTGCGGTAGAGGTGATAGCACTTCCTGATCTTGCCAAAATCAGGGTTAAACATTCCCTATTTGTCTTCATGGCTGTTCCATCATTTTAGTCAGTGCCCACAAATTAAATTCCTTCTATGTAAAATACCTAGAATACTTTCTATTTTCCTGTGGCCTCTGACTTGTACGGTGACTTTTTGCATCCAAAGACAGTGACCAAATGGATCCTTTTAATTGATAGTCTCTAGTTTTAAAGGTGGAAAGCATGGATTGGCATTTTGAAAAACTTTCACTCACCTGCAGATAGTCAGCAGCATTGTTGCCTAGCAGGAGGGTCAACAAACTATATAAAGTCCAGATTGAACCAATCAAAATCAAGCATTAACATTTGAACTTATACCTAGAGAACAATATGCTGGCCTTTCGTATAGAAGGGTCAATTGTGATATTTCTCTCTTCTGTCCGGACCTTAGGGAGTCCCCTTGCTTTCATTATTAGAGCTCTTCCCAAAAGAAATACCTTAAACACCACTTTGTGACCCTTCCTTTGGACAAGTTTTCATGGTGAAGGCTATTTTCTTTTAATAACTGTATTAGCTTGCATATGACATCCACATTCTGGTGGCCAGTGATCCATAAAAAGAAACCATTTGACTAATATGGTTACAGCCTATATTATGGGGACCTTTTATGCCAGCTAGTCCAGAGCTGTTAGCTACTGATTCTCTTAGCACATCCATAGCTATTTTGAGTTATTGGAAAATGTATCAGGTAGCCTTTGTGACAAAACCAAGTCAAAACCCTATGTCTTAAGACAACCACCATTTATTTAGTTCACAACTTTGTGAGTTGACAATTTGGCTTGGGCTCATCAGGGCAGTTCGTCTCCACTTCTTGGGCTCACTCATTTGTGGTAAGTTGCTGGTCAGCTAGGTGACTGTTTCTGAGGGTTGTATGGCTCTTGGTAAGCTGGCCTATGATGGGCTTTTCAGATACAACTGGGATGACTGAGACTTCTCTCCACATGGTCTTTGCTCATCCAACAGAATAGTCCAGGCTTGTTCACAAGGCAGCTCAGAGTTCCAAGAGCACCAAGCAGGCAAGACCAATTGTACAAGTGCTTTTGTAGGATCTACTTGTGTTATGCTTGCTAATGTAATGTTAGGCAAAGCTAGTCAAATGGCCAGCACTGATTCAAGGTTAGAGGAATAGAATCCCTATCATTAAGGGAAGAGTAAACAACTGTGGCCATTATTACGCTATTCCACAAAAAACATATACAATTGGCTAGGTGATTCATTCAAGGAGGGAGAAAAATGAACCAGAGAACTGGTTTGAAGGGAACATAGGAGAAAGAATATTTTCAAAGACAAGAAGATAGAGGAAGAATTGAAATCTTTAGTGGTGTAACTAAAGAGAGGAACTTAGGTTTGGAATGCATTTGAATATATCAGAAAGGGAATAAACAGACCAAATATTTAGTGTCTATGGGCAAAAAGAAATGGATGCATGGAGAACAGGCTCTTAATCCTGGATTAGAATGAGGTGAGGGTCAGAGTGTGATCAAAGATTTCTTTTGTTCATATGAATTGAAACATTGGTCCCACCAAAGGAAATAAATATATGTGGATTGGTGTATTTGGAACCTCCTTATCAGAAGAGCCACATGCATGTTATTCATTTAGACGTCAACTCTCGAGGTGTAGGTGGAGGAGGAGACTTCAACTATCGGGGTGTAGACTTTAGCTACTGGGGTGCAACTTAACTTCTGAAACTTCTGCGTGAAAATTCACGCAGCTCTATTGCAACTTTACGTCAATGGAAATGGGGATAGCAAGGAATAGCACTTCAAATTAAGCCATTGCCTCATGCCTTTTAACCCCCTGTTTTACTAAATACATAATTTTTTAAAAATTCCAGAGTCTGTAATTTAGCTTATTTCCTAAACTATGTTACCTAACAACGACTAGAGGACATCTTTATATCATCCTTGGCAAAATTCATATTAATTTAGCAAACATCTGTTTTCTTATGAGATTAGATGTGTTTCCATCAAGACAATCTGCATGTGTACTGTTCTCAGTGGCAGTTATACTCCTTTTGCTTCATATGCAATCAGATCAACAGGACGTGGTTCTCAGAGGGCCGCTGTTTATTCAACTTTATGAAAACCTAATTGAGCTTTGATTGTCTGGTGGTCTTTTGTCATTGTTGGATTGTTGTGAGTGGAATTTGACGGGAATGACCCATGATTTCTGTAAAGGACTGAACAATCATTTATATTTCAATTTTGGAAATGGCACTGTAAATATGGCAGCTTTAGAACTTACTGCCATTTTAAGCACTATTTATCACATGCATTTAAAATATAGCATAGTGGCAGAGCTCCAGGGTTCATTAGGCGTAGTTAAGAGAACAGGCTCAGCCACTTACTACCTGTGTGACCTTTGGCAAATTGTTTAATATCTCTAAACCTTATATTCTTCATCTGTAAAATAACAGTAATAATAACATTCTTTAATGTACTGTTTTGAGAATTGCATTAATTGTACCTGAGTAGAGCATAGCACAGTGCCTAGCATATGCTAAGAGCTCAATACATTTTATTGTTATTATTACTATTATTCAAGTATATACAATTAGCACTATAAAACTCAGAATTAATGTTTGAATAAAGAATATCATGCTATGTATTGTACCTAATTTTCTTACATTATCCAACTCAAGTTGTTTTCTTTTGTTTGAAAAAAATTGGATTTTGTTTTAAGAATGGCCTAATATTGGAGATGAAGAAAATGGAAAAGATAAATTTAAAAAACTTAATAAAAAGCCCAAAAACTATAAGGTGAATTAAGTCCTGGATGACACTTACTTATAAATTTCATAGAATAGAGAAATACTTCATAGTGTTTTTCTGGAAACATAATTAAATTGTTATTGTGGAAAATTAAAATAAAGTTTTAGAGAAATATATATTGTGAAAATTACGACTATCCAAAAGACAAGTACAAATATTTGAACTTGCTTTCATGTATCAGGACTCAAACATCTTCCAGCTGATGTAGCCAAATATTTGCCATCTCTTTCTACTTGGTTTGCAAGGATAAAATTGAAATATTAAGCAGCAATGTTTGTCACAAAAAGAAAGTTATATAAAAAAATTGCACTTGAGCTACTTCTTGTGTTGGGGAAGAGAAGATTCTGAGAGAATAGGTGACATTAATGATTGTTTTGCCTTGTGAATATAGAGAGTGTTAGCTCTTCAAAGGTCACTATTCGGGTTCTTTTGGGTTATCTGCCCACATCCTTGTCAAAAACAGGAATGGAAGGGCTGTAGGTATTTCTGAGTATAGAATTTTGGTTAGAAAAGTAGGTTCTTAATTATCTCATTATAAGAATATGGGAAGGGGTCCATTCCAAGGGCTCAGCTGCCAGCGACAAAGCTGAAATTTAAGGCCAGAGGCATGTGAAATATTCAACAGAATTTTTGACAAGGGCTTCGAACCTTACATTTAGGCTAGTTTGAGAAGAGATGTGAAATTTTTTTTGTCATCATAAATCTAGTAACAGGATATGTATTTTAAAGATATGGAATTCTATAAATGTTAATTTTTATTCAAGTTTTAATTTGGAATTTTTGAGACTAATAAATGTTCTTCTGCTAAGTCAATACCAGCTGCAAATAGTTGATGGATTCATGGAGATAGAGACCAAAATTTCATTTTTACTGTCTATAGAACTGTTGGAGAATTGTAGCCATGTGGCAACAATGCACTTTATAATCCTGCACCCCAGAATTAGCCATACTTACCCAGCAGTGGATACTGGCAACCTGGAATAACCAACTAATTATCACTATTATTAACCCAAATATATTAGAGGCACAAAACAATGACCTTAAGAACTGTAGGTTGAACTGCCTTAGGAAAGATTGTCTGACGATAAGGTTTTTTCTCACAGCTAAATCTCCTTACCTTAGAGTTAACATGAGCTTTCTGATGTGAAAAGATGAAAAATTTACTGGAAAATGTAAGGTTAAAGTGAAAAATTTACTGGAAAACATAGGTTCAAAGTTTCCTTTTCTTAAAGAAAGCAGTTATTTTATGGATGTATAAAGACAGTACAAGGATAAGGACCTTGCAAAATCTTAATGTTACCCTTTTTATCGTTTATGCCAACTGAGAAGATAGTATGGTGTCATTGGAAACTTCTGGGTATTGGAGAGAGAGGAGCAGTTTCAAACCCGGCTCTGTGACTTGCTGTGAACTGACTTTGGGCAAGTGTGAAAACTGATCTGATCTTCAGTTGTCTCCTGTGTGAAATAAATATAACAGGGCCCATCTCATAGGGTCCTTTGGAAGATAAATGAATTAGTACCTGTAAAGTGCCCAGCACATGACAGTAACTGCTGTACTGGGGTGGGGCATCTCTCATGACTGAGTGGGAACTGTGGCAATGAGAGCAAAGTTTTATCTCTGAATCCTTTTGTCTGTGAACTTGGAGTGTAAGAGCTTCTGGTCATTTGCCTTTTAAAGGAAGCTACTGCCTCTATCAGCCCTGAAGAAAGTCCTTAATTCAGCCATCGATTCCAATTACTGGTCTCCTTGAAGATGCCAGAACAGCCGCCCTGGGACGGTTCCCTGTTCTGTGCTTTAAGATCTCTGAGCTGTGAGTCAGAGAGGGGTTTTTGTTTTTGTCTTTAAAGACTTCTGCCCTTTTGGAGGCCAGGGCTTTTCATTCAATCTGCTAATTGCTTTTCTGGTCACATGGCTCCTGTGAACATCTTGTTTCTTCTCTGATTTCTTGATCTTTTATTTATACACCTACTTCTTGTAGTTATTCACTCCTCCACTTCTGGGAAAATTCCTCAGTGGTGTTTGTTCAGACCTTTGCAGTTTCTGTGTGTGCAGACTCTGTTGTTATCTTAGAAAAGTGTCACTCTGACTTTCTGGACCTGAACTGGCCCTCCAGGGTGCCTTCCTCTTTCAGACCACCTGCAGACTTTGGCTTCACTCTTATCTCCTCGATGTGTCCCTCAATCAGTGTATGGTCCAAAACTCTTGTTACCTGTGGCTCTGTCTGTGGGAACGATAAATAATAATGAATGCTCATATTACTAGTTTGAGTTCAGTCTCACTGCATTCTTTTCTTTCTTTCTTTCTTTCTTTCTTTCTTTCTTTCTTTCTTTCTTTCTTTCTTTCTTCCTTCCTTCCTTCCTTCCTTCCTTCCTTCCTTCCTTCCTTCCTTCCTTCCTTCCTTCCTTCTCTCTCTCTCTCTCTCTTTCTTTCTTTCTTTCTTTCTTTCTTTCTGCTGAGGAAGATTCACCCTGAGCTAACACCTGCTGCCATCTTCCTTTTTTTGTATGTGAGATGCCACCACAGCATGACCACTGACAGACAAATTGTGTAAGTCCATGCCTAGGAACAGAATCTGGGCTGCTGAAGTGGAGCACACCAAACTTAACCGTAGGCCACTGGGGCTTGCCCTTTTTTTTCTAGAAGACAAAAAAATGCTCTTAAAGTATCTTCACTAATTTTCTTAGAATACCTGTGAGGTAATGCTTTGAAATCAATTTTAATTATGTAAGAAATATAGTATTACCAGAATTCTTTTAAATGTGGAGGAAAAAATCTACAAATCTAATCAACCTCATTACAAATAGTATTATGCTGTGGGGGACTGGCATTGGCCACCCCAAGATATGTCTCTTTGGCATGAGGATTATTTGGGGCTGATTACTTTTAATAAACTGCAGATGGGAAGGAGGCTCTGAGGAGTGGAACTTGCTTGCCCTTTGTTAGGAGACATTTACATTGTAAAGGAAATCTCTATCTGTAAAGGTTTCTGCCTCTCTGTACCAGGAAGAAGCGCGGGGGCGGGGGGGGGGGGGGGGAGTGACCTTATCTCTAGAAACTCTTAATCAATGCCAAAGGCAAGGACTTAAATCTTCATTTGTTTACTGTACTTGTGTGCTAATCTCCCATGACTGACTCCCCCTACACCCCCAACATCCTCCTTTGTCGTTAGCTGAAGATGATATTTAATGTGGGGGCTTCAGCCATTTTGGCGAGTTGCTCAGCTTGCCTGGGCCTCTCCCCTGTATACATGTTATAAAGCTTTGTTTAATTTTCTCCTGTTATTCTGTCTCATGTGAATTTAATTCGTTCTCTGGCCAGAAGAACCCAGAGAGGGTAGAGGAAATGTCTTCCTCCCCTACCATGCTCTGCATTTTCTTCTAGCATTTTTTATATGCACATCTCAAGATTGGTTTATATTCTACATTTTTTTGCATCATACTTTTTCATTTTGCTATACAAATATCATAATTTCTATTTTTCATGGCTACTTAATATTTCATAGGGTGAATAAACCGTATTTAATAGTTTCCCTATTGGACATTTATTTTCATTTTTTAAAAATTTATTTAGTTCTTATTTTTAAATGATATAATTAATATTATAAAGGACATTTTCTTGGTACATAAATGCACATTAAAAAAGGGAACAAAGGAGCTGGCCCAGTGGTATAGTGGCAAAGTTTGTGCACTCCACTTCAGTGGCCCAGGATTCACGGGTTTGGATCCTGGGCACAGACCTACATACCACTCATGAAGCCATGCTGCAGCAGTGTCCACATAGAAAATAGAGGAAGATTGACAAAGATGTTAGCTCAAGGACAATCTTCCCCAAGCTATAACCCATAGAATTTAATTTCACACATACACAAATGTCATAGCTAAAGCAGAAGAGAGGCACTTGATGGATTTAGAAATTGATCATCTTCCAAATTTTTAGAAATATATTTATTGAAATTTGGAACCACCATTGCGGTAGAAAGAATTCCATAAATGATAGTTTTCTTGAACAGTACTCCTAAACCCGTATTACCTCTTCTATAGGTCTGTAATGTAGGACTATGGTTATGATACCTACTCTGTTCAACTAAAAAGACTATTGTGAGGAACAAATGAGACGACCCATTTCTAAATTGTAAAGCAAAATTAGGATATTAGATATATTTAACACTTAGTACTTATTTGAACTAACGCTTAGTTTTCACCGTTGTTTTTTGAAAAAAAAAAATCAAAAACTGGGCCAACCCCATGGCCAAGTGTTTAAAGTTCTTTGAATTCTGCTACGTTGGCCCAGGTTCACAGGTTCAGATCCTGGGTGTGACCTAGTCAATTGATCAGCCATGCTGTGGAGGCATTCCACATACACAATAGAGGGAGATTGGCAACAGATGTTAGTTCAGGGTGAATCTTACTCACCAAAAAGTAAATAATAAAATAAAATAAACTGTATACCAAGTTCCAAGGATCCCAGCTGTGGAAATTCGACCAACCTCTGCCTGCACCTCCACCCTAGGACCAGTAGTAACAAACTGAATGGAACTTCTGGGGTTCTAAGGGCAGGGCTTCAGAAGGAAGAGAGAGGAGATACCAGGGATAAAGAGCCCATAATGAGTGCTCAAAAGATGCATATTAAAAGAATTAATAAAAAGATAGGAATTATCAGGATCATCAGGAAGAGAAAGTCTTCAGTAAGAATTGTGGGTACAGGGCAATAGTCTCTGGAAGGGAAATAGAAATACTGGGAATGGATGTTAGCACTCTGTTGGAGTCATAATTGAATTCTTGGACATAGGGGAGTTGTTCTTCAAAGAGTCTTTGACTGCAAGGAGAGTATCTCTGTAATTTAAATTAACACCAGCTACTGTAACAAATTACTAGATTTCAGTGGCTCAGCACAGTAGCTTTTATTTCTCACTCATGTAGTCCAATGTGTTTCCTGGTTGTTGGATGTGGAATTGCGATACTGTGTTTTGGACAGTCATTCAAGAACTCACACTGATGAAAGCTCTGCCATTTTCAATATGTGGCTTCCATGTTCCACCTAGATACATATGTACTTGCAGCTGCCCTGAGGGCCCAAAGGATGGAGAATAGTGTGTAATATATTTTTTATGAGCCAGGCTTGGAAGTGATGCATATCACTTCTGTTCACATTCCGGTGGTGAGAAGTAGTCCATATTTTCCCATCTAAACGCAAGGAGAGGAGAGCAAGAAATGAAGTCCCTGTGTGAGAAGCTGCTTGCTGGGGGATGTTCCATGCTATGGAAGGTGGAGCACCAATTTTGGCAAACAGCCGCTAAAATGTAATGGGTTCTCTGACAAAGGGTGAGAGTGGGGAGACTTCCAGTCATGAAGCAGATGGAAGTGCATCCCTGGTTGGGGCAAAGTTTCATAAAAAGTAAGGAGTAGTTGCACAATCATCTATTGTCAAAGTACGTAGCTGATGTATAACCTTCCTTGGAATAAACTAGGTGATACATAAGATATGGACAGAAGAAATTCAAGATAAGGGTATTTTATGGAAATAAATTAGTTTCTGTGTCTCATTAATGCAATTAAAAAACAAAAGCTAGTTGATTTCAATATGCATATGCAAGAGTTATTTGAAATTATAGTGTGTTTTGGGGGAATATGTTTTTAAATGTTTCATGGGTAGCACAGTGCATTGATCATAATAATGATGCCTTATTTTGTATAACATGTTTTGCTTTTGCAAATGTTTTCTGTTACAATCAATCCTCACGATAATCCTGTGCGATAAGCAGGGTGGATAAGGATATGATCCCTGCATTAAGGAGCAGGAAACTCAAGATCCAGTAGTAAGTGGTGGGACTGGGAAAGGAGCCCAGAATTTCTGACTTCAGGCTCCACTTCGGAAAACCCTTCAAAAAGTTAACTTTATTGTTTTTTTTTCTTAGAGGGATTGGGGTTGGAGGACAATGATAGGAACTTAATTCAGCCTCCCTGCCTAGACGGAACTTTTACTTTCTGAGTTTCCATGTTGGATGAAGGTTTCAGACCATGTTTCACATACGTCTTGTGGAACAGCTTCGATCGATCACAGGAATAGGTTTGTCAGGAAACAGTCTGTAGTATTTGGTTTAGCCTTGAATTTGAAATATTAGGCAATTTAGAATCTTTGATTTTTATTTGCTTCCTTGTATTTGTATATAAACACAGAATGAAATGATATTGTGAGCAGTCTTCCATTTTGTCTTTTTTCCATTTTTATTTTTATTTTTCATCTTATTTAATATAGTGTGATAATTTATAAGGCATTCAAATGAATCCTCAGCAATCTAGCAATTGGGGTACATTTAAAATGAAAGGATTTCAGGGTGAAATTTGGGGATTTTTAAGATGATTGTTAATGTGATGACTTCTGAAGGCTTGATGCTTTCTTAGTGGTCAGGAGACCACTAATGTGGCTGTCTCTTTCTGTGAGCAGTTTTCGTCTGCAATGTGACAAACCTGCACAGTAGCAACCACGACTGCCTGATGTTCGTGGAGTCATGTGGCTCTAGCCCCTACCCGTGGTGATTTGGAGCTATAGCACGTCACTGGAGGGAAAGCACCTGCAGGCAGCCAATAAATAATTGTCTGATTGGAATGTAATTGGATCCATCAAAGTGTCCTTAGCAAACAGCAAACTAGATGACAGATCTCACCATGTGTCATGTACGTACATATATGTGGGTGTGCTTTATTATAATTTATGTTTCAAAAATTTCAAATATTTATGACAATAGGATGTGCTCTAGTGGGGATCAACAAAATTTCCATAGTGTTGTGTTTTCCCACAGAGTTCATGGCAACAAAAAGGAAAGAAAAATGGCAAGAAAACAAATATTTTGAAAAGTCTCTTTTTTTTACCCAGAAATTTCTCCCCTGCTTCCCATCAAGGGCTGGCTGGCTGGATTAGTACCCCAGGTTGCTGCATTTTTATTTCCATTACTTTTCACCGTGGCTTTTGAGCACAGCAGGGAACGTGTTCTCTGTCAGCTTCCAGGTCCTATGTTTTAGTCTAAGTAAATGTAAGCCACCTCTTGTTTGCCTCTACCTAAATAAACAGATAAATGATTTTCTACTTTGAAAAAACTTTGAACTAGATGCCTAACTTTATCGCTAATAATTTAAAGAATTTAAAACACGGGAATGAATGATTGGCAAAGAGCATTTACAATCAATATTTGTGGGTTCATTGTGTTTTTCTTGGTAGCAAGAGGAGTTCAGGAGGTAAGGGAAAATATTATGTAAGCCATGAGTCTTTTGTTATCTTTCCCTTACATTGAAATAACATTCTCTTTACAATGAAATATGGTTCAAAGTGCTAGAAATAAAACGACTTTTATTTGTTAGTAGCATTCGTCTACCCCAGTTGTTCTCAAACATCAGCATACATCAGAATCAGCTGGAGGACTTGTTAAAACTCCAGTTACTGGCCCCACCTCCAGAGATTCTGAGTCAGTAGATCTGGAGTGAGGACTGAAAATTTACATTTATAACAAGTTTCTAGATGATGTTGACGGTGTTGGTCCGGGGACCATACTTTGAGAACCACTGATCTACAGTAAACATTTCTATCAGTGAATTCCTTACTGCTAATTTTCATGTGGGAATAGAAATGCCCAGGTCAGGAGCCTAGAAACTCAGATCTGCTAAGACTTATAAAGGTTTATTCTCTCGTAACTTTGTGCTTCATTAACATTCTTTTCTTACACATATTTTCTTCTACATTACTTAGTCTTTGAAGGATGGTTGCTAATATTTACCTTGAATTTATTTACATGATCTGTTTACATTAATTATTAGACTGAGTTAAAAAGAATGTCAAAGAGTCTTAGGTACCATGCCTTTATTTTCCCCCCAGAAAAGTATGAGAACTAAAAGTTCTCTTAGTTGTTTTTCTAAATTGCTCTTTGGTACAGTTTAATATGCAGACTTTAGCTCATGTTGTCGCCTGTATTATTACAATTTTGAAGGCTGTTAGGATGGATTCCCCATAGACTGCTGTATAAATGCCAGATGTTGTACAGCCAAATAAAGGAGCTTTTTCCCCATACTTTGAGATGGACGTCAGATGCAATGGAAATACTGTAGGAGGCTGGAATTAGGGAAGGCTCATAAATGAAATATTTCCTTTTGTGTGGGCTAAGAGTACAGATTCAGAGCCAGAAAATTTGGGTTCTATGTAGCACTTAATGTTGCGACCTCGGGAAAATACTTCACCTCTCTGTTTCAAGATCCTAAAATGGAGTAATAGTACTTTCCTCTTAGAGAGCTTTGAGGACTGAATGAACTAAATCATTTAACGTGTTTGAAACAGTGCCTTACCCTTAACACTATTATTAGCAGACACTGCATCTTGGAGAAAGAATGTTCTATAGCCCTTTTTTGGTCATGCTGCTGGGTGAAGTGGAAATGCAGTTGAAGTTAAGTGAAATAAAATTTAAATTAGTACTAGATCTGTGCTGTATAATTGTAATATCCAAATCCTTTGTCAAAAATTTACAAAATGTCATATTCTCTGTAGAAGAAAAGATCATTAATAGATGCAGTGCATTTAAGATGGGGTAGAAGGTCCTTCATTATATATTTAATTTCTGGCAGAGTGCTTGATGGACTGTCCACACTGATGGTGAAATTGCCCAGGATGATTGTAACACTTAAGATTAAAAGAGAAAATACTGACTGAGGAGCCAGAGTATGCAATACATTTGGAGTGACCAGAAGGCTTAGAGAGTGACACATGTGGCCTCAAATGAATGCTGAGGAGTCTTCACAAGAAGTGGGAAGTAATGATTTGGACAAAGAATTAGGTAGCAGGAATGCCACCGGATAGGCAAGATGGAGAGAGACCAGGCAGTCATCACTGCAGAGAACACACGTATGTTCTCCGAGTTGGCTCACTTGTTCCCTCCCTAACCCTCCCTTTCCTCCTCAAGGACAAACTATGTGCCTTATCATTCTTCATGTTAACCACAGTACCAAGGACAGCATGGCTCAGTCTTGGCTGGTTTGATTTGATTGTGTACACCACAGTTTGTATTACGACCTCAGTTATTTTCTCTATATAGTAACTGCAGGTGAAAAAATCAGTACACACTGTAGTTAGCACAGGAAACCCTATCCCTTCTTTTCTTGTCAGCTTACATCTAGGTCTGTTTCTGTTCAGCTGAAAATTTCCTATCCGCAATGTGAAAACAGAGTGGTATCTTCACTTTCCAAGCTAATAATTTGTGGCTATAAATTTAATCATAGAACTGCAGTTGTAAATGAAAATATCAATATAATTTCCAGTGAAATCTGAAACGTGGGTTAAGGGATGTGTTTGATAGCTATATACCAAGGAAGTGTCACTGGGATGGGTAGGGTTGTGTGCATGGGAGTTGAAAATGTTGATGTTGATCGTTTTTTCCATGTGGCTTGTCGTCAAAATCAGTACAGTTGCCAGCCTAGGTGTGGGAAGTACCTCTCAAAGAACTTGAAAAGTTAAATGCAGTAATAGTGGAAAGTGATATTTTTGCATGTATATGAAGTTGATTTATGTTTACCTAAGACTGGTAATCCCTTCACATGAAATATACTATTAGTAATATATGTGACATGGACCAAAATTTTACTATATTGATTGTAATTTAAGGATTTTCTTCTTTGCAACTAAAATCAAACCTTTAAAAAAATACTTATATTTTCTTAAAACCTAAAAGTGAAGGCATTTTTAGAGTGCTCTTGTGCTAACCTCTCAAAGCCACCACACTGCACAACTCTGGGTGTATCATGTATATGGATTGCCTATAGATCACCCTATGGAATGTAAGCCAGGCTTTTTTGAGTGTCAACTAAGAGGAAGACATCAATATTATAAGTTCCTTAAAGTTTTCTTCGCTCCTGACTTTGACTCTATTTTATTGACTTCTTTTTCATATGTCCATCTGGCATCTGTATTTTCTTTTAGAGGATTTCATCAGATGTATGGTACCCTTCACTTCTGTATGTATCGTGTGAGACACTAAAAAGCTCTATTCACGCACATGCACGCGTGCTCAGACACAATTCTTAGTGTCTTTTGGGATTCATTACAGGCCATTCACTTGCCAGCTGGTTGATTCACTGAGTACCTTGAACATCAATGTGTGTTGTTTTTAGGGATGATCATTTTGTCAGAGAAGGATTTTCCAATTCTGGCTGGAGTGAGGATGGGCGGTATATAATCCTGCACTTTTGAAGGAGAAAAGGTCTAGAAGGGGAGACAGTTGCTAGGGCCTCAACGTCAGGATGCATAATTACACTTCATCTCCCATTTTATTCCCATGCCTCTGCTTTCCTGTCTGATTGGTAAGTCTAAATCTAGACTGTCTCTGGTCTCTATTTCCTGGCTCTTTTGGGGATGAGGGGGAGGCAAGTAGCCATATAGCTCTTGAATCTGGCTCACTGCACCTTCCATTTGGTCTGCTGCCCACGCTTCCTGAGCCGTTCTGGGGTTCTGTGAGAAAATCTGTTTACATTGCTCTGAGATCTCCCTCTGCAGGCTCCTGTGGGCTTGATCTTCCTTTACTCCTCTTTGCTAAATCATTTATCATTCTTTCATCTGCTTTCCATGTTCATATATTGTGGTCATGGGAGACAGAGGTTGAGTGTGGATTTTTTGTTCTTGCTGTTTTGAGGGAAATTTTCTAGAAAATGCAGGGCAGAAAAGTATTTATTTCGCCATCCAGGAATTGAAAGCCTTATGTCTTAAGTCTTAGCCTCTGAAGTAGTCGCCCTTTATTCAGTTTTTCTGTTCTAAACTATCCTTCATAGCTGAACCAGAGCTAGAGTCAAGAAACACAGCCATAGCTGCCATTTTTATGTCTCCTACATAAAAATAAGCAAAGTTTCACCTAAAAATATTGATAGAACCCTCTTAACTTTATGTATGACCCTTACTTGATTCCTATCCTCTTCTCTCTGGTTTTTCCATGTGCCTCTTCCCCATCCTCTGACAAAATGGAATTTTCAAAGTTCAGTGAATGCAGCACGCTATATCATACCTCTGTCCCTTTGTAGGTTTCCTTATCCCTCCATCTTATGCATGGAATATGCTTTTCCCTTCTTTCTGCTTGTCAATGTTCATCCTTTTGGGTAGCATTTCTCTGTCTTCAGTCATTCTTCTACAACCCACATAGTTGTGGCTTTCTTTTTTTTTTTTCCATTTTCCTTTGAACCAGTTCACTTTTAAAAACTGGAATAAACTGGCTTCATAAAGGGACATTTTTCTTTTTTATTTATTTATTTTTGGATGTACATCATAATATATTTCAAATTCTGTGTAGATTACATCCTGTTCACCACTAAAAAACTAATTATAGTCCATCCCTTCACATGTGAGCCTAATCACCCCTTTGCCCTCACCCCTGCCCCCTTCCACTATGGTAACCACCAATCCAATCTCCAATGCTGTGTGTTTGTTTGCCGTTGTTTTTATCTTCTAGTGAGATCATATGGTATTTGACTTTCTCCCTCTGACTTATTTCACTCAGCATAATGCCCTCAAGGTCCATCCATGTTGTCACAAATGGCTGGATTTCAACATTTCTAATGGCTGAGTAGTAGTCCATTGTGTATAAATACTACATCTTCTTTATCCATTTGTCCCTTGATGGGCACCTAGGTTGCTTCCAAGTCTTGGCTATTGTGTATAATGCTGCAATAAACATAGGGGTGCAAGTACCTTTACGCCTTTGTGTTTTCAAGTTCTTTGGATAAATACCCAGCAGTGGGATACCTGGATCATATGGTAGAACTATCCTTAATTTTCTGAAGATACTCCATACTGCTTTCCATAGTGGCTGCACCAGTTTGCACTCCCACCAGCAGTGAACAAAAGTTCTCTTCTCTCTGCATCCTCTCCAACATTTGTTGTTTCCTGTCTTGTTAATTATAGCCATTCTGACCGGAGTGAGGTGATACCTCATTGTAGTTTGGGTTTGCATTTCCCTGATAGCTAATGATGTTGATCATTTCATATGCCTGTTGGCCATCTGTATATCTTCTTTGGAGAAATCTCTGTTCAGATCTTTTGCCCATTTTCTAATTGGATTGTTGGTTTTTTTGTTGTTGAGCTGTATGAGTTCTTTGTATATTTTGGATATTAACCCCTTATTTGATATATGGTTTGCAAATATCTTCTCCCAATTGTTAGCTTGTCTTTTCATTTTGTCAATGGTTTCCTTTGCTGTGTAGAAGCTTTTTAGTTTGATGTAGTCCCATTTGTTCATTTTTTCTTTTGTTTCATTTGCCCGGTCAGACATGGGACTTGAAAATATGCTGCTCAGACCAATGTCAAAGAGCGTACTGCCTATGTTTTCTTCTAGAAGTTTCATGGTTTCGGGTCTTACATTCAAGTCTTTAATCCATTTTGAGTTGCTTTTTGTGCATGGTCTAAGGGAATGGTCTACTTTCATTCTTTTGCATGTGGCTGTCCAGTTTTCCCAACACCATTTATTGAAGAGACTCTCCTTTCTGTGTCGTATGCTCTTGGCTCCCTAGTCGAATATTAGCTGTCCATAAATGTGTCGGTTTATTTCTGGACTCTCAATTCTCTTCCATTGATCTGTGTGTCTGTTTTTGTGCCAGTACCATGCTGTTTTGGTTACTATGGCTTTGTAGTATATTTTGAAATCAGGGAGTGTGATACCTCCAGCTTTGTTCTTTTTTCTCAGGAATCCTTTGGCTATTCAGGGTCTTTTGTTGTTCCATATAAATTTTAGGATCCTTTGTTCTATTTCTGTGAAAAATGTTGTTGGAACTTTGATAGGAATTGCATTGAATCTATGGATTGCTTTAGGAAGTATGGGCATTTTAACGATGTTAATTCTTCCAACCCAAGAGCACGGAATATCTTTCCATTTCTTTGTGTCTTCTTTAATTTCTTTCAACAGTGTTTTATAGTTTTTGGGGTACAGATCTTTCACCTCTTTGGTTAAGTTTATTCCTAGGTATTTTATTCTTTTTGTTGCAATGGTAAATAGGATTGTATTCTTAACTTCTCTTTCTGCTACTTTGTGGTTAGTGTATAGAAATGCAACCAATTTTTGTGCGTTGATTTTGTATCCCACGACTTGACTGTATTCCTTTATTGTTTCTAAAAGTTTTTTAGTGGAATCTTTAGGGTTTTCTAGATATAAAATCTTGTCGTCTGCAAAGAGTGACAGTTTCACTTCTTCTTTTCCAATGTGCATCCCTTTTATTTCTTTTTCTTGCCTGCTTGCTCTGGCTAGGACTTCCAATACTATGTTAAATAAGAGTGGTAACAGTGGGCATCCTTGTCTGGTTCCTGTTCTTAGAGGGATAGCTTTCAGTTTTTCTCCATTGAGAAAGATATTTGCTGCAAGTTTGTCATATATGCCCTTTATTATGTTGAGGTATTTTCCTTCTATACCCATTTTATTTAGAGTTTTTATCATAAATGGATGCTGTATCTTGTCAAATGCCTTCTCTGCATCTATTGAGATGATCATGTGGTTTTTATTCCTCAGTTTGTTGATGTGGTGTATCACGTTGATTGATTTGCGGATGTTGAACCACCCCTGCATCCCTGGAATGAAACCCCCTTGATCATGATGTATGATCTTTTTAATGTATTGTTGTATTAGATTTGCTAGTATTTTGTTGAGGAGTTTTGCATCGATATTCATCAGTGATATTGGCCTGTAATTTTCTTTTTTTGTGTTGTCCTTGTCTGGTTTTGGTATCAGGATAATGTTGGCTTCGTAGAATGAGTTAGGAAGCCTTCCCTCCTCTTCAATTTTTTGGATGAGTTTGAGAAGGATAGGTATTAAGTCTTCTTTGAATGTTTGATAGAATTCACCAGGGAAGCCATCTGGTCCTGGGCTTTTCTTTTTGGGAGGTTTTTGATTGCTATTTCGATCTCCTTACTTGTGATCAGTCTATTCAAATTTTCTACTTCTTCTTGGTCCAGTTTTGGAAGGTTGTACGTTTCTAAGAATTTATCCATTTCTTCTAGATTATCCAATTTGTTGGCGTATAGCTTTTTATAGTATTCTCTTATTATCTTTTGTATTTCTGAGGTGTCTATTGTAATCTCTCCTCTTTCATTTCTGATTTTATTTATTTGAGCCTTCTCTCTTCTTTTCTTGGTGAGTCTAGCTAAGGGTTGGTCAATTTTGTTTATCTTTTCAAAGAACCAGCTCTTGGTTTCATTAATTTTTTCTATTTTTTTTTTTAGTCTGTATTTCATTTATTTCTGCTCTGATTTTTATTTTTTCCTTCCTTCTGCTGATTTTGGGCTTTGTTTGTTGTTCGTTTTCCAGTACCTTTAGATGTGCTTTTAGATTGTCTATTTGGGATTTTTCTCCTTTGTTGAGGTAGGCCTTAATTGCTATAAACTTCCCTCTTAGAATCGCTTTTGCTGTATCCCACAGATTTTGGCATGTCGTGTTTTCATTTTCATTTGTCTCCAGGAATTTTTTTATTTCTTCTTTGATTTCTTCATTGACCCAATCATTGTTCAGTAGCATTTTGTTTAATCTCCACATTTTTTGTGGCTTTTCTGGTTTTCTTCCTGTAGTTGATTTCTAGTTTCATACCTTTGTGGTCAGAAAAGATGCATCGTATTATTTCGATCTTCTTAAATTTATTGAGACTTGTTTTGTGACCACTATGTGATCAATCCTGGGGAATGTTCCATGGGCATTTGAAAAGAATGTGTATTCTGTGGGTTTTGGATGGAATGTTCTATATATATCTACTAAGTCCATCTGGTCTAATGTGTCCTTTAAGGCCAGTGTTTCCTTATTGATCTTCTGTTTGGATGATCTATCCATTGGTGTAAGTGGACTGTTAAAGTCCCCTACTATTATTGTGCTACTGTCTATTTCTCCTTTGATGTCTGTTAATAATTGCTTTATATATTTAGGTGCTCCTATGTTTGGTGCATGGATATTTACAAGTGTTATATTTTCTTGTTGGATTGTTCCCTTTATCATTATGTAGTGCTCGTCTTTGTATCTTGTTACAGTTTTTGTTTTAAAGTCTATTTTGTCTGATATAAGTATTGCTACCCCTGCTTTCTTTCCTTTGCCATTTGCATGGAATATCTTTTTCCATCCTTTCACTTTCAGTTTGTGAGTGTCTTTAGGTCTGAAGTGTGTCTCTTGTATGCAACATATACATGGGTCTTTCTTTTTTTTTTTTTGAAGAATTTTTTTTATAGAGTTAATGATAGGTTACAAACTTGTAAAATTTCAGTTGTACATTGTTGATTGTCAGTTGTGTTGCAGGTGCACCACTCCACCCCCTGTGCCCACCCCCCATCCAACCTCTCCCCTAGTAGCCACCAATCTGTTCTCTCTGTCTACATTTTTAAATTCCTCATGTGAGTGGAGTCATACAGAGATTGTCCTTCTCTAACTGGCTTATTTCACTTAACATAATTCCCTTGAGGTCCATCCATGTTATTGCAAATGGAATGATTTTGCTCTTTTTTACGGCTGAGTAGTATTCCACTGTGTATATATACCACATTTCTTTATCCATTCATCTGTTGATGGGCACTTAGGTTGCTTCCATGTCTTGGCTATTATAAATAATGCTGCAATAAACATTGGGGTGCATAGGACTTTAGGAATTGCTGACTTCAAGCTCTTTGGATAGATACCCAGTAGTAGAATAGCTGAGTCATATGGTAGTCCTATTTTTAATTTTTTGAGGAATCTCCATACTGTTTTCCATAATGGCTGCACCAGTTTGCATTCCCACCAGCAGTGTATGAGAGTTCCTTTTTCTCCACAACCTCTCTAACATTTGTTACTATTAGTTTTACATATTTTTATCATTCTAATGGGTGTAAGGTGATATCTTAATGTAGTTTTGATTTGCGTTTCACTGATGATCAGCGATGATGAACATCTTTTCATGTGCCTATTGGCCATCCATATATCTTCTTTGGAGAAATGTCTGTTCATGTCTCCAGCCCAGTTTTTGATTGGGTTGTTTGATTTTTTGTTGTTGAGTTGTGTGAGTTCTTTATATATTATGGATATTAAGCCTTTGTCAGATATATGACTTGCAAATATTTTTCCCAGTTAGTGGGTTGTTTTTTTGTTTCAATCCTATTTTTATTTGCCTTGAAGAAGGTCTTTAGTCTGATGAAGTCCCATTTGTTAATTCTTTCTATTGTTTCCCTTCTCTGAGAAGACATGGTGTCTGAAAAGATCCTTTTAATACTGATGTCAAAGAGTGTACTGCCTACGTTTTCTTCTAGAAGCCTTATGGTATCAGGTCTCATCTTTAGGTCTTTGATCCATTTTGAGTTTATTTTGGTGAATGGTGAGAAAGAATGGTCAATTTTCATTATTTTACATGTGGCTTTCCAGTTTTCCCAGTACCATTTGTTGAAAAGAGTTTCCTTGCTCCACTGTATGCCCTCAGCTCCTTTGTCGAAGATAAGCTGTCCATAGATGTGTGTTTTTATTTCTGGGCTTTCAATTCTGTTCCATTGATCTGTGCACCTGTTTTTGTAGCAATACCATGCTGTTTTGATTACTGTAGCTTTGTAGTATGGTATGAAGTCAGGGATTGTGATGCCTCCCGTTTTGTTCTTTTTTCTCAGGATTGCTTTAGCAATTCGGGGTCTTTTGTTGCCCCATATGAATTTTAGGATTCTTTGTTCTAATTCTGTAAAGAATGTCATTGGGATTCTGATTGGGATAGCGTTGAATCTGTAGATTGCTTTAGGTAGAACGGACATTTTAACTATGTTTATTCTTCCAATCTATGTACATGGAATGTCTCTCCATCTCCTTATGTTGTCATCCAATTCTCTCAGAAAGGCCTTGTAATTTGATTGTATAGGTCCTTCACTTCCTTAGTTAAATTTATCCTGAGGTATTTTATTCTTTTTGTTGCAATTGTGAATGGTATTTTGTTCTTGAGTTCTTTTTCTGTTAGCTCGTTATTAGAATATAGAAATGCTACTGATTTATGCAAATTGATTTTATACCCTGCAACCTTACTGTAGTTGTTGATTACTTCTAAGAGTCTTCCAATGGATTCTTTGGGGTTTTCTATATATAAGATCATGTCATCTGCAAACAGTTAGAGTTTCACTTCTTCCCTCCCTATTTGGATTCTTTTTATTCCTTTTTCTTGCCTGATTGCTCTGGCCAGGACTTCTAGTACTATGTTAAATAAGAGTGGTGATAGAGGGCATCCTTGTCTCCTTCCTGGTTTCAGGGGGATGGTGCTCAGTTTTTGCCCATTGAGTATGATGTTGGCTGTGGGTTTGTCATATATGGCCTTTATTATGTTGAGGTAGTCCCCTTCTATGCCCATTTTGTTCAGAGTTTTTATCATAAATGGCTGTTGGATCTGGTCAAATGCTTTCTTTGCATCTATTGAGATGATCATGTGGTTTTTATTCCTAAGTTTGTTGATGTGGTGTATCACGTTGATTGATTTGCAGATGTTGAACCATCCCTGTGTCCCTGGTATGAATCCCACTTGATCATGATGTATGATCCTTTTGATGAATTGCTGAATTCTGGTTGCCAAAATTTTGTTTAGAATTTTTGCATCTATGTTCATCAGCGATATTGGCCTGTACTTCTCTTTTTTCGTGGTGTCCTTGTCAGGCTTTGGTATCAGCGTGATGTTGGCCTCATAGAATGTGTTAGGAAGTGTTCCATCCTCCCTAATTTCTTGGAATAGCTTGAACAGGATAGGTATTAAATCCTCTCTGAAAGTTTGGTAGAATTCCCCAGGAAAGCCATCTGGTCCTGGGGTTTTATTCTTTGGGATGTTTTTGATGCTGTTCCAATCTCTTTCCTTGTGATTGGTCTGTTCAAATTGTCAGCTTCTTCTTGAGTGAGCTTTGGGAGATTGTAGGAGTCCAAGAATTTATCCGTTTCCTCTAGGTTATCCATTTTGTTGGCATATAATTTTTCATAGTATTCTCTTATAATCCGTTGTATTTCTGCAGAGTCTGTTGTTATTTCTCCTCTTTCATTTCTGATTTTGTTTATTTGAGCTTTCTTCCTTTTTTTCCTTACAAGTCTGGCTAGCGGTTTGTCAATTTTATTTATCTTCTCAAAGAACCAGCTCTTTGTTTCATTTATGCTTTCTACTGCCTTTTTTGTTTCAATAGCATTTATTTCTGCTCTGATTTTTATTATTTCTCTCCTTCTGCTGACTTTGGGCTTTGTTTGTTCTTCTTTCTCTAATTCAGGTAGGTGCAGTTTAAGATTGCTTATTTGGGATTTTTCTTGTTTGTTAAGATGTGCCTGTATTGCGATGAATTTTCCTCTTAATACAGCTTTTGCTGTATCCCATATGAGTTGGTATGGCATGTTATCATTTTCATTTGTCTCCAGGTATTTTTTGATTTCTTCTTTAATTTCTTCAATGATCCATTGCTTGTTCAGTAGTGTATTGTTTAGTCTCCACGTCCTTGTGCCTTTCTCAGCTTTTTTCTTGTAATTAATTTCTAGCCTTATAGCATTATGATCGGAGAAGATGCTTGTTATTATTTCAATTTTTTAAAATTTGTAGAGGTTTGCCTTGTTTCCCAACATATGGTCTATCCCTGAGAATGTTCCATGTGCACTTGAGAAGAATGTGTATTCTGCTGTTTTAGGGTGAAGTGTTCTATAAATGTCTATTAAGTCCAACTGTTTTAGTTTTTCGTTTAGCTCTACTATTTCCTTGTTGATTTTCTGTCTGGATGATCTGTCCATTGATGTGAGTGGGGTGTTGAGGTCTCCTACTATTATTGTGTTGTTTTTAACATCTTCCTCTAGGTCTGTTAATAGTTGCTTTATGAACTTTGATGCTCCTGTGTTGGGTGCATAGATATTTATAAGTGTTATTTCTTCTTGATGAAGTGTCCCTTTGATCATTATATATTGTCCCTCTGTGTCTCTCTTTACCTGCCTTATTTTGAAATCCGTTTTGTCTGATATAATTATTGCAACACCTGCTTTATTTTACTTGCTATTAGCTTGAAGTATTGTCTTCCACCCCTTCACTCTGAGCCTGTGTTTGTCCTTGGGGCTGAGGTGTGTTTCCTGGAGGCAACAAATTGTTGGATCTTGTTCTTTAATCCATTTTGCCACTCTGTGTCTTTTTATTGCAGAGTTCAATCCATTTACATTGAGGGTGATTACTGATGCATGTGGACTTAATGCTGTCAATCTGTCGCTTGTTATCTGGTTTTCCTGTATTACCTTTGTTTCTTGTCCTGTGTGTTTTAGCCTATCCATTGACTACTGCAATTTCTTATGCTGGGTTTCTTAGCTTTTTCCTTATTCATGTTTTGTCACTGTGTTCTGTTTTTTAGTTTAGTGGCTACCCTGAAGTTTGTATTTAGAATCTTGTGTATAATATAGTCTATTCTCTGGTGGTCTCTTACTTACTTGGCCTAGACTAATTTAGTCCCTTTCCTCCTCCCCTCCTAAATTATTATTTTCATTTCTTATTCCAACTCGTGTTATGAGTTTATAGTTATGGTGATAAGATCGTCTTTGCTTTGGTGGTTTCCTTACCTTTATCCTAAGGCTATGGTTGAATATTTGCCATCCTATTCTGGTTCTATCTATCTGTCTCCCTACTCTGTGGTTTGTGACCCCTTTCTCCCTTTTTTTTCTTTTTTCAGGTATGAGAGCCTTCTTGAGGATTTCTTGTAGTGGAGGATTTTGGGTTACAAATTCCCTTAACTTTTGTTTGTCTGGAAAAGATTTAATTTCTCCCTCATATCTGAAGGATATTATTGCTGGATAGAGTATTCTTGACTGAAGATTTTTATCTTTTAAAGTTTTGAATATGTCACTCCATTCTCTCCTAGCTCGTAAGGTTTCTGTAGGGAAATCCGCTGAAAGTCTGATAGGAGTTCCTTTGTAGATTATTTTCTTCTGCCTTGCTGCCCTGAGTATTCTTTCTTTGTCTTTCATTTTTGCCATTTTTACTACTATATGTCTTGCAGTAGGTCTTTTTACATTGACAAATCTAGGAGATCTGAAAACTTCCTCCACACACATTTCTCCCTCAATCCCTACATTTGGGAAGTTATTTTCTATAATTTCATTAAGCACACTTTCTGCTTCATTTTCCTTTTCCACATTCTCAGGAATTCCTATGATCCTTAAATTCTTTCTCCTCATTGAATCCACTATCTCTCTGATATTTTCCTCATTTTTTTTAATCCTTAGTTCTCTTTCTTCCTCTGTCTGGTGCCATTCAGCCTGTCTATCTTCGATTATGCTAATTTCTCCTCTATGGTGTCTACATGGGCATTCAGGGAATCCGTATTGTGTTTTATCTGATCCATCATATTTTTCATCTCTAGTGTTTCTGTTTGATTCTTCTTTATAGTTTCAATCTCTTTTATGAAGTAACTTCAGAACTCGTTGACTTGTTTCTCTATCTTTCTCTCTACCTCATTAAGTTTTTTGATGATAGCTACTCTGAACTCATTTTCACTTAGTTTACCTATTTCCAACTCGTCAGGACTTAATTCTGTGTTTTTATTGTTTTCCATCTGTTGTGGAGATTTTATAAATTGCTGGATGGTAGAGGAGCGGTTTTTGTGCATGATGGTAGAATTTGGTTGCAGTTACCTCCTGTTGCCACTAGATGGGGGTTGAGAGCTGCACGTTCTGAGCTCTCCACCTTCAGGCAAGATGGCAGCACCCAGCGCGGGTTGGGGGAGTAGGGGTGGTTTCTCTCACGTGCTGATCTGCATTCTGATCAGCTCTCATTCTCTGGTCTCCCTGGGCCCTCGATTGATGGGGTACCCGCACACAGAAGCTTTCCCCCATCAGCGGGTTTCCACTGCATGGGCGGTGGGAGTCCTGGACGATCCCACGGTCACAGAGCCCCTCCCCTGCTCCTTCTCTCACCTGCGGCAGAGATCCCAGTCTCTAGGGGAGGGAGCAAAGTTCTCTCCTACCCCGTTTCAGCTCCTCTGAGGCTGGCAACAGCCTCTCCATCCTCTTTTGTCTTGGTGCTGTAGGTCTCTGATGGTCTGGCATTAGGTTTATTGGCTGAAATTCAGTTTTTCCAATCCTTTGTTGTAGTTTGAAGGGGAGAGAGTCCTGGGTCAGCTCACCCTGCCATTTTGCTCCACCCCCTGGCCTTGAATGAAGAATTTTAAAGCTTACTTCAATAGACAATTTTATATGCAGAATATTAGACAAAATTGGACTAAAAAATGGGCCCTTGCTTGACTTCATGCTGATAGCAATTCTTCTAACCAATGGACTATTCCAAAATCAAGTCTTTCAGCTGCCACTCAAGGGAGGGGCCCCCAAATCCTGGGTCTTGCTTTTTTATCCAGTTGTCCACCCTATTGCATTTGATTGGAGCATTTAGTCCATTGACATTTAAAGTAACTATTGATACATATGTATTTATTGCCATTTTGTCACTTTTTTTCCTGGGTGTTTTAGTAGTTCTTCTCTGTTCCTTTCTTTTTCTCTTGCTCTCTTCCCTTGTGGTTTGATGGCTATCTTTAGGAATATGTTTGATTTCTTTTGTCTTACTTTTTTTCTTGCTTGTTATAGGTTTCTGATTTGTGATTACCGTGAGGATCCTATTTAATATACTATGTATATAACAGTCTATATTGAGTTGATAGACTCTTTAGCTTGACCTCTTTCTAAAAGCTGTACTTTTTCACTCCCCTCCTCCCACATTGTATATTTTTCAAATCATATGTGGTCTCTCGTTTAGTGTGTGTCTATCCATTACCCTCTTATCATTGAAATAGGTGATTTTAGTACATTTGTCTTTTAACCTTCATATTATCTTCACAGGTAGTTGATCTGCTACCTTTACTACATTTTTACCTTACAAGTGATTTTATTGCCTGGTTTTTTGTTGTTGTTTTGTTTTCTTGATAATTTTTTTATCTCTATTTGTGGTCTTCACTTGCCCACTTAAATAAGTCCCTTCAGCATTTCTTGCAGAACTGGTTTCTTGGTGATAAACTCCTTTAATTTTTGCTTGTCTGCGAAGCTCTTTATCTCTCCCTTCCATTCTGAATGACAACCTTGATGGACAGAGTATTCTTGGTTGTAGGTTTTTTCCTTTAAGCACTTTAAATACCTCCTGCCATTCTCTTCTCGCCTGTAGGGTCTCAGCTGAGAAGTCTCCTGATAGCCTGATGGGCTTCCCTTTATATCTCACTTGTGGTCTTTCTCTTGCTGCTTTTAGGATTCTCTCTTTGTCTTTAATTTTGAACATTTTAATTATAATATGTCTTGGTGTGGGCCTCTTTGAGCTTATCTTGTTTGGAGCTCTCTGTACTTCCTGAACTTGGATGTCTGTTTCCTTCCTCAGGTTAGGAAAATTTTCATCTGTTATTTCTATAAATAAATTTTCTGCCCCTTTATCTCTCTCTTCTCCTTCTGGGACACCTATAATCCAAATGTTAGCACGCTTGATATTGTCCCAGAGTTCCCTTAGACTGTTGTCATTCTGTCTAATTCTTTTTTCTCTTTTCTGTTTCTGCTTGGGTGATTTCCTCTAGTCTTTCGTCTAGCTTGCTGATCTGTTCTTCTGCCTCCTCTACTCTGCTACTGAGTCCCTCTAGTGAATTGCTCATTTCCAGTCTTTTATTCTGCGTTTCTGGGTTATGTTTTATATCTTCCAGTTCTTTGCTGATGTGCTCACTGTGTTCATCCATTCTTCTCCCCATGTCTGTGAGCATCCTCATGATATTTTGTTTGAACTCTTTGTAAGTCGCTAGTTTCTGTATTATTTAGTCCTTTTTCTGGGGTTTTGTCCTGTTCCCTTGCTTGGAAAGCATTCCTTTGTCTCCTCATTATGCCTCCTTCTCTGTGCTTATAGGTGAGTTGGCTATGTCTCTTGATCCTGGAGAAGTGGCCTTATGTATGAGATGCCTTATGAGGCCCAGCAGTTTGCCTCCCTGTCGTCACCAGTCCATAAGAACCAGGAGTGACCCCTTTGTGGGCTACTTGTGTCTTTCTGCTGTGGCAGGGTTGCTCCCACTGCAGGTACCCAGGGAGTCTAATCTTTCCTTCCCTGGCCAGGTGTTTGTAAATCCGGTTTGGGGAGCCTCAGCACTGTTGGCTACAAAGTCTATCAGCACACTCCTATTGCAATTTTCCTCTTAATTAGGTTGGTACCCAGAGTAGCTGGTTGCTAGGCTCAGGGGTTTACAGTTGTGATAAGCCTCAGGCCTACAAGGCTGTTGTCAGTTTTCTGAGGAGTGCAGCTGAGTGGGGCTGGCCCTAGGCATGGGAGCACTCAATTGTTTCAGGCTTTGGAAAGTGGGGCTGATCCTTATTATGACTATTCCTGAAGTACAGGTCATCTGCTGCTGATAAGCCTCACCCCTCACAGGACCACATACACCATCAACACAGTCCTGGTCCGTGCACACTTCTCAACCCCATGGAGCGTACCCCAATGCCACACTGCAGAGGCCCCCACCTCTCCACCAATGCCCCCAACAGTTCACCTGGTCATCACACAGGCCCTGCTCTGCAAAGGCAGACACCCTTGCCTGCCTGTAGAGGATGAAGGCATCCAGTCAATGCAGGCTGAAAATTAGCCTGAGGGCTTGCTGTTAGGTGGGGCCAGTCCCTAGGGTGGGTTGCCTGCCCTGGCTGAACTGGATTTAATCTGTGCTCCAGTGGGCGTGGAAGACCCCTGGGCTAACAGGCCAGGGGATGAACCTCAATGGCCCCCACCAGGGTCGTGTCAGCACGCCTGGACCAGCTCAGAACAATGGTCCCCAACAATGTCTCAGTCTCTGGAGAGGTCCCTCCTCTCACCAAGATGCCCCCAGAGCCCACTAGGTGAGTCTTGTTTTACCAAAGGACTGTCAACCTTCTCTCTGGTGATTTTAGGTTGCTGCAATGAGTGAGTTTGTGCATGGGCCCTTTAAGACCTGAGTCTTTTCGGCTTTCAGCCGATAGCTTTTCTGGGGGTATCCTCGCTGCAGTTAATAGCCAGCAAAGCCAGACAGTAAGGCCCCCGACTCAGTTGGGCTTAGTCTGAAGTATGCTTATAGCAGTATCGCCCCTGCTCTGGACCTCTCTCCTACAGGGAGGGCTGTGTACCTCAGGGTGGCTCCCGCCTGGCCAGCTGAGAAGCTCCACTGCTCCCGAAGGTGGCCTTTTTCCTCTCCAGAAGCAATTTCTGCCTCTCCTGCCTTTGTCAGGACTGTCCCTTGTTGTGGGGGTTCTTTTTATCTAGTTTTCAGTTTTTAATCAGGGTAATTTTTCCAAAAATAGTTGTAACCTGGTTGTGTTCGTGGGAGGAGGTGAGTTCATATTCTCCTTACACCGCCATCTTGACGAGATCTCCAGGAGACATTTTTCTGAAGTTAAGTGGGAGTTATATGGTTTTTAGGTAAGAAGGTAAATTACTCAATCAGATTTGTGTTTTAAAGCAATCACTAGCTATAGTGTGTAAAAGAGTTTTAAGTTTAGCCTACCTACACTCAGAGTCTGTTTCTAGGACTGTGAAAGCAATTTGGGTGAGAGATGAGGAAGCTGAACCAGGGTAATTATAGCAGTCATGTAGTGGAAGGGTCAAGAGGTATTAAAGAGATAAAATTAACAGAACTGGGTCAGAGATTGGATGTGAGAAATAAAGAAAAAAGTAAAAGGAAATTATCAGAGTTCCTTTTACATTTACTTCAGAATTTGCCTCCCTTCCTAGACTGCCTACTGGTTTTCTGGGGTTGTTGACTCATTAATATTCACTTTTAAATTAACCTTAAAACTTGAAATTTTTTAAAAACTTCATAAACAGCAATTTCCTTGATGTAAAAACTGAGAAAGAAACTAGCTGGGTTGAAACATTTACTTGGTAAATCTATTACATATATTGGAATAATATCAATGTTACCAGAAGTTTTCAATGGGTTTAATTCATGATATAGTCATGTGCTTAACGACAGGGATGCATTCTGAGAAATGTGTTGTTAGGCAATGTCGTCATGAAAACATCATAAAGTGTACTGAAGGGGAACAAAATTTGCCACTCCAAAATGTGTCTCTTTAACGTGAGGGTTATTTTAGGCTGATTATTTTTAAGAAGTAAAAGACTCAGTTTTTCTTGTTACCTCCCCCTTAGTTGCCTAAAAGAATTCAGATAAAAAAAAATCTGTCTCAGGAAGCGAGCTATCACCTTAGCATCACATGCACTAGGTGGCAGACAGGGAGGAACCTAGAAATACCTGTTTGATGGGCTCCCTCTGTTGTGTTGTTCTGTTTCTGTGGCCAAAAAAACACTTGTTTTCCAAATGTTTGCGCCTTTTCACCTACCTTTGAATTGCCTTCCTTCCCTTTGAATTCTCTGACTCTCCCCACTGCCAACATCTTCTTTTGCCTTTAGATGAGGTTGGTATTTAAGGTGAAGGCTTCCGGGCATTTTGGCAAGTTACTTTGTTTTCCTGGGTTTCTCCCATGTATACATGTGATTAAACTTTTGTTTGTGTTTCTCTTGTTAGTTTGTCTCATGTCAATTTAATTCTTAGACCCACCAGAAGAACCTAGAAGGGTAGAGGAAAATTTCTTCCTTCCTCACAGTACTTACAAAAACCTAGATATTATAGCCTAATACACACCTAGGCTAGTTGGTTCTAATCTTACGGGAGCATCATAGTGTGTACAGTCCACAGTTGACTGAAATGTTGTTATGAGGATGCATAACTAAAGTACCACCTGGACCTCAGCATTGAGATTTCTAGCAGGTCTGCCACAGTCATGAGATTGGACTCCATGGATCTCTTGGTCATGTCAGTTTTGTGACAGTAACTGAAGATCCAGTTTGTGATCGAATTTCAAACTGACTAAAAATAGCATGTTTCATGTCTTAATTCTATACTGTATTTTTTCAACCTTCTTTATCCAACATTGCCTACCATTCATGGAATTTTGAGTCATAAAACCAATGTATACAAAATTACAGCTTTTAAAAAAGAAAATATATGTAAGTTTACCTCTCAAATCTCTATTTCTCTACAGTAAGAGAAAATTTGTTTCTCTAAATTCAAGATATTCAGTCACTTCTGGTTTATAGTTCTGTCTGTGAGTAAAAGGCCTGCTCAGTTCCAGATTCTTCCCCTTCGCTTGTGCATCTTGTCTCCCTAAAGTGATAGGCTGGGGAGGGTTAGCGAGCATGGTTACTTGCTATCATGGCACTTCCTGTTTATGGCCATTGGTGCCCACCAGCACTCCTCTCTGGTGAGTGCTGAAATTTATGATGCCTGTCAGATAGGATATATTATAACCTGTCCTCATATCTATTTTGCTTTTTGTACTTTTTTCTGTGTCAGGTCCGTGCAGCCTTGCTGTCCTGATTTCAAGTGCTCTTTAGAATCACTGACTTTCTCTTAGATAATTCCATATGGTTCTCAGGGAATTGGAAAAACATGGATGCTTTCCTATATTGTTGTGGTAGGTCTTGTGCTTTGTGAATCCCTTCTCAGGTCTAAATGCTACTATAAAACTCAGCCCAGAGAGGTGGGCTGTTAGGTCTCTGCTCAGGACCTTCCCTTCCTTCCAATTCTCTTCCCAGTACTAGTTTTTCTCTTTGTGGGAAAAATACTTTCATCGTTGATCACTCTTCCCTAATCTACCATTTATGTTTACCTTGTACGTGCTTAGTCCTTTGGTGCTTTCTAAAATGTAGAAGCTCAGTTATTGCCATTGAAATCCTTGGTTTTCAACACAATTTCTGTCTGCTATGGGTGGGAAGAACCTATTTGACTTCTCAAAGACAGTAGTTTGAATATACCAGAGACCAGTGTTTATCAGAATGTATTGCTACTGCTTATATATTAGGGAAAAACTAATGTGTATAAATAAGTGCAGGGTTAAAACCAGATCAGCTAATATTTAAAAATCATCTGACTACATTCATAATATCTTCTAACCAGGTTATAAATTAGTGTCTTTCTATCAAAGATAAGACTCTTATCTTGAATGAAGAGTCTGTCTTTCTCCTGTTAATTCTCTACATTTCTTTGATCATGTAGAACTTATTAAAAATAAAGTATTGTAGGGGCCGGCCCCATGTCTGAGTGGTCAAGTACACGTGCTCTGCTTTGGCGGTCCAGGGCTTTGCGGGTTCAGATCCTGGGCGCGGACCTAGCGCCGCTTATCAGGCCACGCTGAGGCGGTGTCCCACATAACACAACCAGAGGCACTCACAACTGGAATATACAACTATGTACTCGGGGGGCTTTGGGGAGAAGAAGAAGAAGAAAAAGTTTGGCAGCAGATGTTAGCTCAGGGCCAATCTTTAAAATAAATAAATAAAAATAAAGTATTGTATCTCATTGAAACAGCTCAGTGTAATGTATGCAATAACAAAAAGTCATAATCATTTTCATATAGCTGTTAGGTTACTTATAATATAATACACGCATCAAATACTAAAATAAATAGTGGTTAAAAAGTTCAGGGGCAGCTTGCTGTGATACACAAAGGCAGTGTGTTATGTTGTCAGTAGTAAAAAAAAAATCATCATAAACAAAAATTTTGGACTCCATGAGAATCTAAGTGGATCTTCTGATTTTTTTTACTGTGACAGATCCACTGTACAAAAGCTATATAGTGTTTTATATATTGCATTCTATTTTACTCTATTATTTTATGATGAAAAGTGAACACTGTAAAAGAAATATTATGATAGCAAAAGACTGTGCTAAGAGATCATTACAGCTTGCAATAGTTTTCCTTAATTAATTAGGTTTACTACATTTGGGTGGATAACTAAGATTTAAGGATTTGATAATGAATAATGTTTCAAAATGCTAATTAATATAAACATATTTCATATTAAAACAGAACTAGTAATAATATTTAACATTTAGCAAATATTTATTAAGTGAAAAGCCATATTCCAGAAGTATAAATTCATTCAATACTCATAATAATCCCATTAGTAAATTAATATGATTATTGCCGTTTTACAGATGGGAAAATTCTGGCACTGAGAGAAAATAAATGTTCAATGAATGTCCACATGGATATTAAGTGCCAGAGCAGAAATTCCAAAATGATATAGAATTTTCCTCAAAGAATACATGTTATTGTCTAATAGGCCCTAAAATTCATGCTGATAAATATGACATATAGAATATGCCATGGTACCTTTGATTTCTATTATTTTTTAATTACTATAAATGAATTATTGTGCATACTGTTGTGCTAGAATTTCTAAGTAGCCCTTTGGTCAATGCAATCTCATTACTTCTTCTGAATTATATAAAATATAATTATTACATGAGATGACATTTATATTCATAATATTGCAGTTAAAACAGTTGAGGAAAACTGCTTCAAATGTTTAGAGTAAATCATATTTAAAGCTTTGGCCAGAACCTTGATGACTAAAATACTCAATGATTCTGGGGCAGAAAATACCAAACATTGATTTATGATTTAATTTGATATTTTTCCTAATTATGTCAACTTCTTCACTCAAAAGCCTGTATTTAATTCATTCCATAATCCTACAAAATACATTACCACACATTTTGTAGCTCATTCAACTGAGGCTAACAGGATAAATACTGTGATTATTTTTTGTGGAAATGAATCAAGGTCAACTGTGAGTTCAGACCCAAAATCTGGACATGATTTCACCGTCCTGTTGTATTTATTTGGACAACAGTTTCTAATGACAGTTGGCAAGGTTGTTTGTTTCCTCTCTCATCAGAATATTATATAAGTTTATTGGTGAGTTGTAAGTACATTTATATACCGTGTGTCCTTTGCTTGAAGACTGTCTCATTAAAGATACACCTCATATTTCCACGTTTTAAAAATTTTTATTTTTATTTTTTAAAAGACAGAAAAGTATGCATATCTATATATAACATGCAAAAAATATAGTTACAAGTTGTTTTTGAAAGCATCATTTTAAAAGGTACTGATTTACTTAAAGGGTCTCGAGTATCTTTTACATATGTTTATTATAAAGAATAAGTAAAATAAAGTATATAGGACTTATTTGTTCAATAGAGATTTATTTTAAATTCATTTTTGTAGTCTGAATTGATTTTACTGGTTGCAATTAAAGTCAGAGCTATTCTCTGAGCAAAGTTTCCAATGTTAGACATGCCGGACAAATCAAAGCACTTAGGCCTAGGATTCCTCTGGAAGAAATCCTGGACCAAGTGAAAAATGTTTCATGAGCTAAATCAGAGGCTTTCCCAACAAGGTCTTGAAGCCAACCAGCTGACTTCCCATCTGTTTTCTCACCTAGGTCCCAGAAGGGATTTGGATAGAGTCTAAGGCACTGTTGACGTGCGTTTGGAGAATGAAAGTATTCTTATCTTCATTTTTAATACGTTCCATTCTATGTGTATTTAAATAAGTATTTTTTCTATAATGCCTTCTTAAAGCAAAATCCATGCAATATGGAGTTTGAAGGAGATGGTGTCACGATGGAGACGTTACAGGCCTGGATGAGAACATTGTGGCCTTAAAATTAGATACATCCCTGTGAGTTTGGATAATGGACAGATCTGTGGCCCAGTGAATTAGAAGGCAGGAGAGTCAGAGATGTGAGTAGTGTCAGAAGTGAGGAATACAATTTCTTCAGTCTTCTACTGCCAATCCTCTCAAATTTTTTAACCTCTGCAAAATGTTAACTTTAAGAAATATTTGTTGGAAAGCCATCATAGCAAATAAAACTAGATGCTGCAATGATGATAATAATAGCGGACATTTCTTCAGGGCTGACTCTGTGACAGGGACTTCACAAGTGCTATCTTCTTTAGTCCTGACACAATCTTATAACGTAAGTATTATTATCATTATTTTGCAGATGAGGAATCTGAGGTTTAGAAAGTATAAGTAACTTGTTCAAGGTCCCAATGGTGGTAAGTGGTCTGCTGGCCTCAAAGCCAGGTCTACCTGACTCCAGAACTCACATTTATCATCTTTTTGGGAGCCTTTAAAGTCAATCAACTGGTCCTTCTAACTTGCTGCCTGTGAGGATAAACTCAGATCAAGTCTGGCTCAACCTGAAATTTCTACCAGAAGGCCAAACATTTTGATTGATGCTTACATGAGGGGGATGTGCTCAATGTTTTAGATTCTAAACAATGTAAATCCTTATAAAAATAAAAGTTCATAATAGTACAAATAGAATAAAATCTTAATTGAAGAAAATGATCACCAAATAGGAGTCTATCTAAAAATCCTGTATTTTCTTTTCTAGTTCAGAAAACAGTTGTGCAAGTGATTTTTCTCACACTTTAATATCTTGAATATAAAGAAGATCATGGACATGGAGAAAGGAGATGTAATATTGTTGTCATATATGTTTTTCTTATGCAACTGGATGCTGCCAATTATTTGTGTCTTTCAGGAAGCTTCATCACCACTACATATGCATTAAGATGCCATTTCATATTTTCTAAAATAAAGAAACATTCTCTTTTTATTCTATATTGTACTTTGAATGTTTGTACCTAGGATCCATTAAAAAACTTAGCAGGCCCACTTTTAAGTTTTGGTCCTGTAAACATACTAGCATATGAATGTGCAAAGATACATATATAAAGATGCTTCTTATAACTTCAGATGTAGTGGAAACATATTTAAATGAATGTCCTTTAATAGCGGGATTAATATTACGTACAAAATAACATCAAAAATAGTGAGATAAATATATGTGAAATGGTTTTACAAATGTTATTAAAATGTTACATTAAAAGTTGAAAAATGCAGAATGAGATGTAAAATGTGAACCAGATTTGGTTAAAAATCCTATTGTGTGTGTATGTGTAATGTGGTGAAGTTTGTGGGCAAACAAAAGAACTCTAGAACTATTCATACCAAATTATTCAAAAGTAAATGGGAGATGCAAGTTGTGAGGAGACTTTCACTTCTGAAATTTAATTTCTACACTTCTGATTTATTTTATTTTATTTTTACAAAAATATGTGTATTGGTTTTGTTAGAAATGAAAAAGAATGTTTTTTACCATTTGCTTGGGCTTCAGTGCTCATGACTGTAAGATGCAACTTGCCTTTCCAGTCTAATTCCAGGCATCCTGTCTTAATTACAGCTTTAACATGTGCCCTTGATTCCTCTGCCTCTTTGCCTTTCTGTATCTCATACCTTCTCTGGGGGAGGCCCTTCCCTCACTCCTTATGTTCAGGTTCCCTTATGTCCCCAGTTCTAATTCCAGTCTTCCATAACACATTTCCATGTGTATATATCTTAGCCAATTCCCCTCCTCTATTCTCATTTCAAGTTTTGCGTTCTTCTATTACATTACGTATCATAGTCTGCCTTGTAATAAACTTACAAATGTGTCCATATGAGCCACCCAGGAAATTGAAAAGTCTTAACCCTTATTTATTTCCTTACAATTGGGCTACATTACATTAGCAGGTGCCCCATAACATTGAAAAATTAGCAACATTTTATTTTTGTGAAATTTTTGAACAGTTTCAGCTTTTCTTTATATCATAATCTGTTACTGAAGAGTCCCCTCCACTCTATGTCAAATTGCCAACCTTGTGACTTGTAATCAACTCCCCAATTCTATATTGTAATTTATATATAATAACTGCATTTGCTTCCTCTATTATCCTATATAAACACACTTCAAGGAGCTTAAATAGGAGATGACAGTCCAAATAAAAAATCTAAGGCATTCGCAGTTATTTCATAAAATGATGCCAAAATATTGTCACATACAGTATCTCACATGACAAATTTAATAAGTCTTCTCAGAGAAACACAAATTTTTATAGTAGGCTTCCTATATAAATCAGTCCAGGTGGTTTCCTTTTACAAAGACAGGCAGGATTATTTTCAACATGATGGAACCAGGGGAAAACGAGTGAGAACCCAAACTGATTTGCAAACGGGAGTTTCCTCAGTAGGCATCTGGGAGGGGAGTTTTGCTGTGTCACAAGTGACTAGTCCCTGGTTTCAGAGACAGTGACTCATACCCCTTTGAAACAAGAGATAAGTGGGAGAAAGAGCTGTGTAAAAATTATTTTACAACTATTTCCCTTTCAGCTATGACTGCTTAAACTGGAATGTGATCCAGAATAGCTTCCCATTGAATCCAACATTTGTCTGAAGCATTTTTATTGTCTCTCTTTTCCCTCATCCCATCTCACTTCTTCCCTGCCTCTGTTCAACAGATTTACACTGACTGGGCCAACCACTACCTAGCAAAATCGGGCCACAAGCGTCTGATCAAGGATTTGCAACAAGACATTGCAGATGGAGTACTGCTAGCTGAAATCATCCAGATCATTGGTAAGAGCTGCCCTCTGAGAGAAACCATGAGACTCTCTGCCCCCACCCCGTTTGGTAAAATACAATTTATGTTGAATGCATATGAACTTGGTCCATGTGTCTCTGAGATTAATGTAGCTCTCCTGTGATTTAATTAAAAATGTTTGTGCGAGAATGTTTGAAAAAGGCGGTTTGGCCATACTTTTAAATGGCTAGAACTGTATCTTTACATACACTGAATTGTCAGAAATGAATGCTTCATTAAACCATATGTCTCCCATGTGTGCATTTCCTTAGCTGGAGCAACTCATACACTCTGAGATTCCTTGAAACTGTATCCTGATCCAGAGGGACAATTGTGAAAGGTTTCATGTCAGCAGTCATTTGGCACAGGCTAAAGAATTAGCAGCAACTTCCTTCTCACTCACTCTTTTTTTTTTTTTGCTTGATTCGTGCATATGGAATTGGCGGCTGCTAGCAAGGGTGTCCTCTTGTACACGGCCTGGGAGACAGAGTGGATGTAGCAGCAGCATTTTGCTTGGTGTTTTTGTTTTCTTAGTCTCCTTTTTTTGTGTTTCACTTCATTGCTTAAGCATGTCGTTCTTTTTTTCTCTCTTTTATTTTATTTCTTGGCTTTAGCAAATGAAAAAGTTGAAGATATCAATGGATGTCCTAGGAGTCAATCTCAGATGGTAAGAATTATATTTATTCTAAATACAATGCTTATCTTCACTTCCAGATATAACTGCATTTGTAAATGGACTGGAAGTTTCCTTTGCATGTCTTCTTGCTTGTTTAAGAAACCATTTGATCACATCCTATGCATTTCTTTGGGTGCAATTTATGAACAAGTGATAGCATGAACACAGCTGAACATGTATGACTCTCAAATAACGTATCTCCATGTGTTTTATCATGTCCTTGACATTTTTTTGTTCTGGTGTCTGATAATTTAGCTTAAGACTGGCCTTGGTAGCAATAAATCCCATTTCCAATTTTAAGTGGAGCCTTTTTGTCTGAACAACTGGTTTGAGAAGAGAGCTTGCCATGTGCATTTTAAAAATATATAAATAGTATTTTCTTTGTTCATGACAAAGTCCAATGTAAACACATGGACTCTTCAACACTTTTGGAAATAGCTCTGAAGGCATGCTGCTGGAAGTTTGCTGAGCAGTGACTGACTGTGAGCTGTGATTCATAGCCTTTTCCAGAAAGCCGTCTATTTACAGGTCTGTCTCTCCCCAGCCCTCTCTCGTCTTTACTAACTGGGAAAGCTTAAAGTTTTATAAAATAATAATAGATTGATAAACTGCTGAAATAAAAACTCACCCTTTCTTAATTAAATAGCCACTACTTAATTTTATAGGAAAACCTGAAGCATAAAATGCCTTAACTGAAGTTACATCAGCAGATAGCAGCAGGAAGGACAGCCAAAATCCACAAAATGGGGCTCCTCCAAAACTCTTTTTAGCATAGAATAGACATTTTAAATAAACTTAATGAGTTCTTCATTGTCAGAGACTGGAAGAAGGAAAAAACTTGTGAACTTTTTTGACCTGCTGACCTGCTTTACTTTATGTCAGAAAACTGAAATCCAAAATAATAAAAAGAAATTTATTTTTAAAGAGTGATTAACTAGCACATCTGGGAGTGTGTGTGTGTGTGTGTGTGTGTGTGCGTGTGTGTGCGTGTGTGTTTAATGAGCACTCTGAGGACCTATTACAATGTCATGAACTTTGTGTAGCTGCTGGGAAAAAAATCACTGTGAAGAAAGGTTCTCTGTAACATACTTCAGTTTTAAAGAAACTTCTTGATCCAATTACTCTGGGCACAAACAGGCTCTATGGAAATTAATTACAGTTGTTCTCTGAAGTTCTACTGAAAGGAATTACAGTACCTTCAGATCCTGCTACAATTAAAGCTGTGTGATGTTTGGAAAGACACGTAACCTCTCTGAGCCTCAGCTTTCTCATTTGTAAAATGAACCCTAATTAGGATATGATAATGACATATAATTATGAACATACTTTACTACCTAAACTGGAAATGTAAATGCAGAATGGTATTGCTACAGACTTTTAAAAGAGCGTATTCATGAATGAACATCTATTAAAAGATTTTTAGGGTTTTGTATTAAAAAGCTCTCTAGTCCTTAGTATCACATACTATGTTTCCTAAACCCAGAACTGTTGGTTTTGCTTTTATTATTTCAACCAGAAGGAAGTGTTGGATACTAAAACTCTTACCTTCTCTGCTGTCATTCCAAGTTGATTCTGATGACAGAGAATCTGATAAACAGCCAAGCTAATAGTTCATGACAGAAAAGAAAACCCCAAAACTCCAAAGCTCATAAGTATGGATAGAGAAGCAGTCCTTAGATATTTATCTGAAACATCTGTAGCAAAGATTCTACAAATCTGTAAAAATATTCTCAGGAGTATCCAACTGTTAATTTTTGTTACTCCTTACTCTTTGTTAGCTACAAATTGTCATGTGACATCTAGTATGCATGTGATGTTGATGTGTCTGGTTCTGATAAAAAAAAAATCAGAAAAATCAAAGCCTGAGAAATTCAAGTGCTGTGAGAAGGGTAGTTTCTCCAGCCAAAAAGTATTAGTCGGAATCACACTGAATGTTGAGTAAGGATGACTTGGAGCCTAATTTTTTCTCATATGGTTGACTTTTGAATCTGAAATTGGCATGTTCCCAATATGTTGATTCAGAAGAATACATAAGACATAAATGTACCTTTTTGGGTTGAATTATTTTTGCCTCTGTTCTTAAGAATTGGCATTGATGCTATGCTATTAATGAATAAAAGTTCCAGATTTTATCTGAGACAAGAGAGTAGAGGAGAGAGCATTATTATAGGATGACTAGGCTTATGAATTCCTGTATGTATTCCAAACAGGATGAGGCCTGTTTCTTTATTGCATAAACAACTAAGGGGGGCTGCGTTAGTAACAGTGCGTGTTGTCCTTACTCATAGGACTACTTTGATTTTTTTTGTGTATCTGATCTTTTATGAACATTGGTTGCTCTTTGTGTTTAACAACAGAAGATAAGCTAAAACTGGGGCTGCCCCATGGTGTAGAGGTTAAATTCAGTGTGCTTCATTTCGGCAGCCTGGGTTTGCTGGGTTGGATCCTGGGAATGGACCTACACCACTCATCAGCCATGCTGAGGCAGCAACACATACATAAAGTGGAGAAAGGTTGGCATAGATGTTAGCTCAGGGCTAATCTTTCTCAAGCAAAAAAACAGAGGAAGATTGGCAACAGATATTAGCTCAGGGTTAATCTTCCTCAGCAAAAAAAAAAAAAAAAGAAAAGAAAGAAATAAAAGGGAAGGTAAAACTAGGTCTGCTACTATTCCTAGTCACAGATTGTCTTTATTTAAATTTCAAACTTGATAACCTTTGTTGGATTGTTTAAAGCCTCTAAGAATAGAAGTTCTCTTGTGCTATGAATCTACAATACATTGATGAATTCCCATAACAGCCAGTAGTTCATATTCAGCCAATATTAACTGAGCACAAAAGATACCAGGTTATAGGGACACTTGAGGGTCAGAGGAGAAAATATTTAAATACATAATAGCAACAGTGTTGCATAGGCAAGGGCAAAAGTAGTGCGAAGGGAGTGAGCTCAGTGTGCTCCAGAAACAGATAGAAGGCCACTGTGGTTTGAGCATGGTAAGAGGTGTTTGGAGGGGACAAAGGAAGCCTGATAATGAAGGGCTGAAGTAAGGAGTTTGTATGGTGGTTGAGGAGCCTTTGGAAGACTTTTAAAGCTGGACTGTGGCATGATCTCATGTAAATGTTAAAGGATTACCATAGATGCTTTCTGGGAATTATAGAATACCTACATGTTGGTCTCCAATTGAAAGTGGGAGATGAAGAGTATAGGAAGTATGAAATGGCCCCCAATTTTTTGGCCTGAATGAGTTAGTGGTTACCATTAGATAAGTAGCTTATTATGGACGGAGAAAACAAGCTAAAGATGGAGAGGGGAGGATGACAGATTTACATTTTGACAAGTATGCATTGGAACATCAAGTAGGAGGTGACTTCAGGCAATTAGACGTGTTTCTGAAGATCAGAAGTAACGAATTGGTCAGAGTATGCCTAGTGCAGAGGTAATGGCTGAAGCCATGGATAAGGATGACATCTCACAGGAGGTCTGTGTAAAGTCAGAAGGGAGGAAAGCTGAGGTTCTCACACTGGGGAGTATCAATATGTGTGTGATGAACAGAGGTGTAGAGTCAGAAAAGGGTGAGAGAGTAAGGCCGTCATTGAGAGTGCCAATCAACAGATGTGGATTCTTAATCCGTAGGGGCAGCTCAAGCTTGGACTAGTACTTAGGCTAACCCAGTGAGATAGGGCAAAGTAAGATGAGCAGAATCTGGCAAATGCAGTCAAATGCTACATAGCCAACTCTCTGGTATACTGGAACAAGGAAGTTAGTTCTGGTAGTTAGAAATTAGATAGTCGCTAGTGACCTTTATGTAAACATCTTCTATAGAGTGATCGTGTGTTAAGGAGTAACAAAGAGGTGCAGATATCCAGTGAGTCTTGAAAAATCTTTCTAGGAGTATCCTGTTGAAGAAAGAATGAAAAATACAAGTTTGAGAGGAAGGCAAAGTCAGGAGAAGTTTTGCAAGAGGGGAAGAAGGCAGAGAAGGAGGAAGCAGTAGGGAGACAGGAGGGTCCCAGGGAATAGGGAGACCGGTGATGATCCTCCTAAAGGGAGTAGCAAAGGAGGAAATGGGAATTCTGTGTGGAGGATTTAATGTTGGATAAGAATGGGTATAGCTTTTCCTTTGTGTCATGTCACAAGCAGATATGGTTGTGTGAAGATATGAGTATTTGAAAGTGGATTAAATAGACATGGAAGGAATTCAAATGAATATGTTAACTTCAGAATATTAGAGAATCCTAATGCCTTCTTTTCCATGTGATTCTGTGATGGTTACCTTATAATATGAAGAAAAATTCAACTCTGGTATCTCATAATAGATAAAGAAGATTCAAAAATAATTCTTTTAAATAACATGGACCAATGAGCACATATTTGAGAAAAATATGAATTTGTCCTTTCAGCAGTTTATTAGCTTGATTATTGAGAAATTTTGATTTATATTTACTCTAAATTTCAAAGTCATAGTTATATTTCCTTAATAAGTTTGACACTAAACTCATCCTGAAAAACAGAACTTTTTTGCAGGAGCTTAGTCAACACTATATTTAACTTCATCTGAAGATGCAGTTACTAATGTGGATGGCACCTGTTGAATAATTTCTAGGTGGGTGGTATCAGGATTCAAAATATATGCTGCATGCCACAACTTCGGTGAGATTACATGAGGAAATAAATTAGTAAACTATAAATACCAAGAATGTCCAGAATGCCCAGCAGATTAAAAATAGCAGAAAAAATGCCCAACATTTATTTGAAATGCAGAGGCACAAGTGCAAGGTTCTTACACAAAAATGTAAAACATGTAGGGCAAAAATTGTTTTGAAAACAAATTTTTTAAAAAATTTTAAAATAGAACATATGGCACCAGGCCAGTTAGCTCAGTTGGTTAGAGCGTGGTGCTAATAAAATAGACTGTTATATTTAAGAATCTTTACAGAGGCTGGCCCTGTGGCCGAGTGGTTAAGTTCTCTTGGTCTGCTTCGGTGGCCCAGGGTTTCGCAGGTTCGGATCCTGGGTGCGGACATGGCACCGAGCCTCAGGCCACCTTGAGGCAGCGTTCCACTTGCCACAACTAGAAGGGCCCACAACTAATAATATAAAACTATGTACTGGGGGGATTTGGGTAGAAAAAGCAGGAAAAAAAAAAGATTGGCAACAGTTGTTAGCTCAGGTGCCAATCTTTAAAAAAAAAAATGAATCTTTACAAATGCATAGAGGGATTAGGAAATTTGATTATGTGAAATAGCTGCAAACCAAGAATTAGATTATATGGCACAGCTAAGGATCTGGCAATGTGGCTCACAGTCTGTCCTTCTCTTTGTTAGCCTCTGCCTTTGCCTCAGCCTAGTAGCTTAATTGTTTTTCAGCCACAACCTTCAACCTCATTTTCTATCACATCAAGTTGTTTAAAATTTGCTACTATGAGGATTTTTGGAACGTTTGTGCCTGTTATCCTTTTTTATTTCTGGAGGATGGAAATTTAGGTTTCAGTCTTCTCTTAATTCTCTGATTCCATGCCCCACGGGTTGTGGCTTCCAGAATAATTACCCTTATGGATTTCACGGGCATCTTTATTCTATTTCTATGGTTTACAGTTATCTGGACAGTGAGACTATTCATGATAGTAAAAGTATCCTGTGCTTTTATCAGTACTCTGTCCTTTAAAGTTTTAGTTCTTTCAGCCACTGCTTGTAATTGCTGCTCTTTTAAAGGATCTATTTAGATAAGATAAGAAGATGAGGTTCTTAACCAAATAGGGAAGAGATAAAATATTGGAATGCTCTTAAAGGTTTAATAAAATCTTATAAATGGCATACTGCAGGATTCTAGCACTATGAGTCAGAGGAGTGGAATATTGCTAAGTTAGTCCATTCACATGATCCCCTGCCATTTTGAAACTGTTCCTCTTCTGGAATGTCTAGAAAAAGATAGCTTAATGAAGACAAATGCTTTACTACAAATATAGCTCTGATCTCTAAAGAAATACCAGATGAAAATCTCTACTTTGTAGTTTCTTCAATGATTTCATTATTTTCGCATGGGCTCAAACTTTGCAAGAATAAGCATAAACTACTAGTATTAGGAAATTTATATTGAATTATTAGAATATCTTGATGATTTTTAAAACTGAGTTTGTCTCTCGAAGTTTCTCTGTGTACTGGTAATTTAAAGTTCAAATGAAGTGATTGATATAGCATGGAGGCTTCAAGAGGAAGTATGTCATGTTGAAAGGACAGTGGTCACTGGAATTCTAATTCTCACTACGTGGTCCAGGGAAAAGCATTCAGTGAACACTCAGAGTCTACATTCGTTTCTGCAATACGGAAATGAGACTGATGAACTCTAAAGTACGTTGGAACTGACTTGCTGGATTGATTTAACAAAATACCAAAGACCATGGTTTCTGTTTAGTATTTTATCTTAGAGATATATTTGGGTTTCAATCTTTATAGCTTTTAAAAACTACATTCATAGTAAGGTCAGAAAGATATTTCCTAAAATATATTGTTTAATTTATAAAGAAAAACAGCAGCAACGTGGAAATTATATTTTTTGGAATTATGAGAGTTATCTGGTCTGCCATTCAGAAATTTAGAAAATGTTGAAAATACAAGAATGCTTTTCTGCATTGTCTTTATATTATATAATAAATAGTTAAATGTTCTTTTCATGAGTATCAATATTTAAATTGGTTTGCAGCATTAGTAGAACAAATAGAAATTGAAATAAAATAACGAATTTTGGATTGGATCCAGACTTCATGTAAATGTTTTCTTTCTTTTTAGAGAGAAGATATAAAATTTTTCCCTTTTTTTGAGGGAAATTTGTGGCCTTTATGTGTACATATAATAACCACTGCAAAATGTAGTTAATCTTTCTACTATATATTTGAGAATCGACCACTTTCTTAAACATCTAGCATGCTCTCTATCCTGATTTTTTAACTTAAAATGCTATAAATTGTTTCCCAGTGATAGGCTAGTATCCCAGTAAACACAAAATACAATCATACCTGGTATTAGAAAACATATTTTGTAACAATCTTTTCATAACTTTGGTATTTATTACCTTCAATTACCTAGTTTTTTTTTTAAAAAAAGCAGTTATTGCTGCAACTTTTTCAATCCCTCTCTTGAAATGTATTAGAAAATTACCACTTATGATAATCATTGGTGAAATATTTAACAGACCAGTTTTTAAAATCCTAGTTTGAAAACAGTATACTAAGATACGAGGCCATTTTAAATATGTACTGTGATATTCTTAACTTAAAAACCTGTGATGATTAACTAATTTTATAAAAAATTGCTTTTATAAGGAGAGAAAAAGAAAATGAAATAGGAGGAATCTTGTTCCCTTGATCTCAGTATAATCATTTGAAAAGTTCATCTGGGATGAGATGAATTATTTGAAAATCAGTAGATGTGCCCAAGCTATTTTTTCTATGCCCTTATATTTTACTGATTTTAATATGAATTCAGTTAAACTGACTTGTGTGGATAGACACAGACAAAAGTTCATGAAATTCCTGGTTACACTTTGAAAAATCATATTGCCCACTTCATTTGTATTAGTGATGTTTCAAACATAACAAAAAGTGTGGTGAAATCATTTCATAGAAATGTCAAATTTTAGGGATGGACCTGAGAATTCAGCACTATCAGCATCACTTTTTGATTCATCTATTGATTGAATGTCAACCATATTTTTTTGTTGCTGTGTGAGACGCTTTGCTTCTGTTTTTCACTTAGTCATCACAGCAAACCTACAAAGGAACTAGATCTCATTGAAGCTGCCTATGTCCCTGTTTAGTAAGCAGAAGAATTGTGTGTGGTCTCATGTCTATTTGAGTCTAGGCCAAATTGCTTTTAAACTTATTAGCAAATATGTGAAACAAATTAAGGCCTGGAATACAAATCTTTGTATTTTTATCTCCTTTTCTTCTTCTTTTTCTTCTCCTCCTCCTCCATCTCCTCATCCCTCCTCCTTCTCCTTCTTCTCGCTCTCTTTTTCTTTTGCTAAGAAACATTTACCTTGAGCTAATATCTGTTGCTAATCTTCCTCTCTCTCTCTTTTTTTCCTCCCCAAAGCCCCAGTACATAATTGTATATTCTACTTGTAAGCCCTTCTGGTTCTTCTGTGTGAGCCACTGCCACAGCATGGCTACTGACAGACGAGTGGTGTGGTCCTGTGCCTGGAATCAAACCCAGGCCGCCAAAACAACAAGAGCACCCGAATTCAAACACTAGGCCATCAGAGCTGGCTCATTTCCTTCATTTCTAATGTTTCGGTTCCTCTCCCTTTTCCTCCCCAACCCCCAACCTTGCGCTATAAATAAGTGTTTTTCTTCCATCTATGGCAGGAATATAACCTTTGGTTAGGTTGGGAGAGGGCATGGGCATGTGAAATAACAGGGATTTATTGATTTTGTGGTGAAATTATGCATTTGGCAAATAATTAATTGTTAGATGTAACTTTAGCCCTGAATATAAATAAATATTGTCTGAGTTTAGAACAGTTTTACCCTTCATAATAAAAGAGTAAGATCCCTTGTCTTGTTTGGTTCTTCAGAACAAACTGAAAAGCAGGAATTTATTACAAACCACAGAGCTTATCTTCAGGTCAAGGAATACTGAAGAAGTTTTTATAGTTTTATATTTATAACACTTTACATTAGCAATTATACCTTATAACAAAGATTAAATATTATGTATAATTGGTAGCAAATATTAAATGTTCATTATTCTTTATCATTAATTATCAAGTTGGTTAAAATAAAATAGAAAAATTTTGAAAAAAAAATTTTCTCTGATAAAATCCTCATGAGTTTTCCCTATCTATATTTATACCTATATATACATCTATCTATTCAAACATACACGACAAACACATGATTCTGTCATAGCATGTCTGTGTTTATATAAATCATTCCTAGTATGAATAGATATATATATGTACTGTTTTCCTTTCCATTTCACAGATAAGGAAGCTGAGGTTTTGGGAGAGTAAAAATTTTCTCAATTTCTTACAACGTGTAAATTGCAATAGTTGGATGCAAACCCAGTTTTATTTCACTGCAAAACTTTTAATTATTATACTGTAGTGTTTAATTAATAAACTGATTCCTTGTATCTAACCACAGATCAACTAAACAAAAAAACAAATGGAAGTCTGAAGCAAAATTACTCTCTCCTACCCCTCCCCCTATCCCACAACACAAACTAACTTGAGAGGGGACAGGCAAACATGTATCTTAGCAGTGCAGTGACATGAGGCCCCTAATTACTGCGCTGTTCACCTCCCCTCCCTCCAGACTTAACAAATTGAAACTCAGAGGGCAATGCGTGGACTTCTGCATACTGACAGATCCCAGCTCATCCTTAGGCCTACTAAAGTTTTGGTATCTGTTGCTTTACTGAGTAGCTAATTGTATCAGTTTCCTGTGGCTGCTGTAGCAAATTATCACAAAATTGGTGGCTTAAAACAATAGAAATTTAATCTCTCACAGTTCTGGAGGCCAGGACTGAAATCAACATCGTGGGACCAAAAAAGGTGTCAGCAGTCCTGTGCTCCCTCCAGAGGCTGCAGGGGTAATCCGGTCCTTACCTGTTCAGCTTCTAGTGACTGGCAGCATTCCTTGGCTTGTGGCCACATCAATCATTCTATGTGTTAATCTACCAGGATATAAAAATGCATTGGATATTTGCAAAATAATTTGGAAACTTTTAAGCCTTGTAAACTTAGAATATGTATGGGACAAGTGGATTTTGCATACTATTTCTGTCTTTACCTTCACTCTACACAATTTCATCCTTATATTCAACCAAATATATACTGAGCACCCATTTTGTGCCAGGCCTTGTGTCCTGGCCACCTGTCAATCATGTAGAGAGCGCTTGAGTCAGAGGCTGGAAATGGCTCAGTTAGAATATCTGAATTATAGAAGTAGGAAACAGTGTGGCATTTATTAAATGTGTATTTATTAATTGTGTAAACTTATACAAAGTATGCTATCTCTCTAAGCCTCTATTGAATGGGAAAAATAACATGAACTTTACCAGAGTTTATGGTGAAGATGAAAGGGGTTTTGCATTTGGAGTAAATAACATATACATGCTTAAAATTCTGTATAGACTCCCTTCCTGTGCTAGGTTGTTGAGGGGTGGAGGAGAAAATTGAGAAGTAGCTTTCAAACCATTTCCCTGCTTCCATTTTTGACATATAGTATTGGATTTTTACTGCAGCTTGTTCAACTAGTGTGTTGTGAAGTAAATGTTACAAATGACTTTTTGTGTGTATGTATGTGAGGGATTGGTCCTGAGCTAACATCTGATGCCAATCTTCCTCTTTTGGCTTGAGGAAGACTGTCCCTGAGCTAACATCTGTGCAATCCTCCTCTATTTTGTGTGTGGGACACCGCCATAGCTTGCTTTGATGAGTGGTGTATAGGACCACGCCCAGGCTCTGAACCTGCGAGTCCTGGGCTACTGAAGAGGGGCCCACAAACCTAAGCATTATGCAACCACGCTGGCCCACAATACAAGTGACATTTTTTTAATGAAATACACTAAAATCCAATTTTTAAAATTCAGAATGCATTGCTCATAGTATGAGTAGAAATTGATTTGTGAAACTTTTATTGCTATCAATAAATTGATGTTTATACCATGTGGTTATATAAGATATATGTCTTCAATGCAACACTGATCATTTCTTTCTTTTGCTTAAAACACAGCTTTGTCTCCCTGAGCTTTCAGATCAGTCCTAGACCCTTAGCAGAACATGGAGACTGTTCCTGATCTAGCCCCCATTTATCTCTATGGCCTTGTCTCCTGCTACAAGATTATCCAGATCTCCAGAGTCTTGTTCCTGGAGTCCCTTCTGCCTGATCTCTCCTCCTACATTGGTTCTTGAAAGCTATTGAAGGCTACCAACCTTTGGAGTTGCCTATTTTCAAATTGGTAAACAAAGAAGTTGTGGAGAAAGGTTTAAGTGAGGTTCAACTCTCAATCTTCCCATCTGTTCTGAATTCTTTGCAGGTCTCTTAACCTAAGATGCTTCTCAACCTTGACCAGTTCACGTATCGCTCCTTTCCTGGGCTCACCTCACACCGCATCCTCTTATTTGGTTAACCCTTCCTAACTTTTCAGGGATTGGCCCAGGCTTCCTCTTAAGCAGAAAACTGTGGGGATTAATGACGTAGGCTTTTATTTTGACATATTCTCTCTCTGTAACCTTGAGCATGTCAGTTTAATTCTCTAATCAACACTTTATCATTGTAAAATGGTATAGTAATAGCAACTTCAGAAGAAGATATCTTTGTAACCATGTTAGATAAGTTTACTTACTAATAATCTTTTCCTTTCCTAGTTCTTTGACTTCTGATCAGGAATAGACTCTTCTGCATCCTTCTCTACGAGTCTGTGTTTCTCTGATCATAACCTTCATCACATTACATTGGAATTACCTCTCTTTCTCTCCTATAAAACTATATATTTTTAAGGACTTCGACATGTCTCAATGAACAAGTAAGTGTTAAGTGAATGAATGCAGACAAATATCTTAAAAATTTTAACCAGTGAAACAACACTCCTACATTTTACTTTAATTCTCCAGCCAAATTTATATTAAAAAAATTTATATTAAAGTCTTTGGCTGAAATCCATATAATTATTTGAATTCTATGATGGGATGGAAGTTTGCTCAAACTGAGCCATCTTATCTATTTTTCTTTTTGGTTGAAATCACATGTATTCAACTTGTTTATTGACACTGCAGTGCACATTTATCATGAAAAATAGGAAGTATAGTTAATTAAAAATAGCACAAGTCACAAAAGAATCCACCACCCAGAGAAACAAAAGTTAGGTTTGATTTATATTCTACTGGATTTTTTTCTCTGTGTGATTCACAACAGCAGTAGCTAGTACTCCAGACGTGCCCTGACGAGGATGCGCTGCCTCTATAGAGAAAACTCAGTCTTTGAAGTATTGCCTGCTATCCAGTTTACGGTTATTTAGCTTTTTATATTGTAGTGATTTTAGAATCCAAGGGGCAACAGAACCTCTTCAATTTAGCTCTTCAATTTAGCTCCAGGCCAAATTTAGCTCTGTAAACATAATTGCAGAAAGTAAAGACTGGCATGATCTATTTTCAAGCATCCTTGTGAGCAGTTTTGCTCTTGGTTGCTCTGTTAGGCATGCCTACTCCCCCTTCTGACACTTGTCTAACCTTACCAAAATTGGTCTTAGCCTTCGAGTCCAAATGATGCTTCTTCTGTGAAGCTTTCCCCAGATCTGTAGTGAAAATTGATGTCATTCTCTTCACTGTCATACAGTGTTGTTTCTAATTCTTGTTTGAAATTTATCATATTATGCCTTGTGTTATGGTGATTTATGAATCTTTTTGTCTCTTCAACTATTTTACAGGCTGATAAAGGCAAAGACCTTATAATTCATTTTTATGTTCCTTCACCATCTAGCAGAGCTCTTCGCCTATAATAAACAGTCAGTAGATGCTGAATGAATTTATCACTCATTGTTGAGTGTTGGTGCCGTGGTTTAAAGTTAATCACAAACTATAAGGTTGATATTAATCATGCTCAGATATTTAGTACCTAATTTAATTTCTATTAAATATCCATTAGTAAAAATGAAAGAAACCTGTGAATAGACAAGGTGTGATTTTGTTAATATTATGGAAGATTCCCCCAGTTACATTCCAAAAACAGGTTGTACCAGTTTTGTAGTAAGAATGCTGAAAGGCTAGGTGTCATAAAACATGCCACTTAAAGTGTGTGAGTTCAATAAGGAGCTGGGCTAATTAAAAACCCCACATTTCTTTTGTAATAGTTTGTTCAACAGTGAAGTGAATAAACACAAATATTTCCAGTATAGCCTCTAACTATGATTAGTATGTCAAGAACACATATTGATCCTCAGGTTAAAAAAACTGTAAAGGCACAAATACACTGATGCCTGTCTTGAGTTTTAATAAAAGAAGATAAATGAGAGCTCTTCTTTTCCTCATTTTAAACCCAATTTGTGATTTAGCAATTAGCGATGCTCATATTCAGTAAGTTCATCAGGGTGAAGATAAATGTACAATTTTGAAATTAGACAATAAAGAAATTTCCGTTTTGAAAAGTGGCTCCTATTTTTCATAGGAGTAGTATAAGATGTTGGAAATGAGTCAATGCTGTTTAGAAAGTATGAGGACAGTGGCTATATCTTGAAATTTATATCTGTAGCACTGAGCACAATTCCAGGCATAAAGTAAGTTTAATAAATGCTTGATGAATGAATAAATGAATGGTTTGTTTTTATAGAACACAAACAAAATTAAACAGTAGTGCTCCAAGATACTAATATTAATTATACAAACAGAAACTATTCAGGTCTAAAAATATGAACCAACTTCTATTGAATTGGTTTAGTGTCTTCAGTAAAGAAAATGCACGCAGTGGTCCATTTTCATATTTACTCTAGCAAAACTGTGTTTTTGTTTAGGCCACTGTGATAACATTAAGTATTTTCATAGAATCCAAAAGCCTCAAGGCTCCATGTGCCCATACGTTTTGAAACTTCTGAAAATATTGACTGTGTCTAGAACTTAGAAACTTTTTGTTTTATTTTCATTATACAGTCAATATTTTTATAGTTATCTAGCCATACTTAAATTTAACAGGAAAAATAGAGGCAACATAGGACTTCCATGCCAAAAAAATGTAAACCACAGAAAGAAGGACCTAAGAAATTGTGCATGGCATAACGATAGATAAGTAAATGTCCTGGGAGTGACTGTCCATGAGCTACAGCTATGACTATCACCTGAGCCAAATGAGAAATGGGGTGCCCACAGAACTGAGAATGAGTTTCCTAGCATTACTACTATAAAGGGAGATATATATTTTAATACCTCAGGAATAAAATGTAAAACACATGAATTATATAGTATCATGGTCCAAATTAACAAAAAACAATGTACTGCTCTCGTCTGAACAGTGCGTCCACATGGGGTAAGTTGAAATTATATGGAGTTACTTTCTTTGAAGACTATAGATTGAAGCTTTGGTTCCCAAGCTTTGCTGCAAATTGGAATCAGCTGAGGATTTTTAAAACGTTCTGACATTTGGCTGCTGTCTTCAGATATTCTGATTTAACTGATGGTGGTGTAAATTGGGCATGTATAGATTTAAAGTTTCTCAGGTGATTCTAATGTGTAGCAAAGTTTACAAATCATTGGATTAAAAGTTTGGATATAGGGGGCTGGCCCATGGCGCAGCAGTTAAGTTCGCACATTCCGCTTCTCGGTGGCACAGGGTTTGCTGGTTTGGATCCCGGGTATGGACATTGCACTGCTTGTCAAAAGCCATGCTTTGGTAGGCGTCCCACGTATAAAGTAGAGGAAGAGGGGCATGATGTTAGCTCAGGGCCAGTCTTCCTCAGCAAAAAGAGGAAGATTGGCAGTAGTTAGCTCAGGTCTAATCTTCCGCAAAAAAAAAAAAAGTTTGGATATAGAACACTCCATCCAAAAACAGCAGGTTACACATTCTTCTCAGTGTACATGCAACATTCTCAAGGATAGACCATATGTTGGGAAACAAAGCAAGATTCAATAAATTCAAGAGGATTGGGATAATATCAAGCATCTCTTCTGACCATAAAACTATGAAACTAGAAATCAATTACAAGAAAAAAGCTGGGAAAGGGGCAAAGATGTGGAGATTAAACAACATGCTACTGAACAACCAATGGATCATTGAAGAAATCAAAGGAGAAATCAAATATTATCTGGAGACAAATGAAAATGAAAACACACCATACCAACTCATTTGGGATGCAGCAAAATGGTCCTAAGATGGAAATTCATTATAATACAGCCTCACCTCAACAAACAAGAAAAATCTCAAATAAACAATCTCAAACAACACCTAACAGAACCAGAAAGAGAAGAAGAAACAAAGTCAGTAGAAGAGAATTAATAAAAATTAGAGCCAGAAATAAATCAGATTGAAACAAAAGAGTTAGTAGAAAGGATCAATGAAACAAAGAACTGGTTCTTCAAGAAGATAAACAAAATTGACAAACCCTTAGCCAGGATCACTAAGAAAAAAAGAGAGAAGACTCAAATAAATACGATTAGAAATGAAAGAGGAGAAATTACAATGGATACCACAGAAATACAAAAGATTATAAAAGAATACTATGAAAAACTATATGCCAACAAATTGGGCAATCTAGAAGAAATGGATAAATTCTTAGACTCTTAGAACCTCCCCAAACTGAATCAAGAAGAAATAGAGAATCTGAATAAATTTATCACAAGTAAAGAGATTAAAACAGTAATTAAAAACTTCCCCAAAAATAAAAGTCGAGGGCCAGATGGCTTCTCTGGAGATTTCTACCAAAGATTCAAAGATTTAATACCTTTCCTTCTCACACTATTCCAGAAAGTTGAGGAAGATGGAATGCTTCCTAACTCATTCCGTGAGGCCAACATCACCCTGATACTAAAGCCAGACAAGGACAACACAAAGAAGGAAAATTACAGGCCAATATCGCTGATGAACATGGATGCAAAAATCCTCAACAAAACATTGTCAAAATGAATACAACAATACATTAAAAAGATCATACAACATGATCAAGTGGCATTTATACCATGGACACAAGCATGTTTCAACATCCACAAATCAATCAATTTGATGCACCACATTAACAAAATGAGGAAGAAAAACGACAAAATCATCTCAATAGATGCAGAGAAAGCATTCGACAAGATCCAACAGACATTTATGATAAAAACTCTCAATAAAATCGGTACAGAAGGAAAGTACCTCAACATAATAAAGGCCATATATGACAAACCCATAGCTAACATCATACTCAATGGGGAAAAACTGAAAGCCATTTCTCTCAGAACAGGAACAAGACAAGGATGCCCACTCTCATCACTCTTATTCAACAGAGTACTGGAGGTTTTTGCCAGAGCAATTAAGCAAGAAAAAGAAATAAAAAGAATCCAAATAAGCACTGAAGAAGTGAAATTCTTGTGTTTGCAGATGACATGATCTTATATATATAAAACCCTAAAAAATCCATTGGAAACCTATTAGAAATAATCAACAACTACAGCAAGATTGCAGGGTACAAAGTCAACTTACAAGATTCAGGTGCATTTCTATACTCTAATAACAAACAGAAAGAGAACTCAAGAACACAATCCCTTTCACAATTGCAATAAAAAGAATAAAATATCTTGGAATAAGTTTAGCCAAGGAAGTGAAAGACCTATACAATGAAAACTGCAAGACTTTCCTGAAAGAAATTGATGACAACGTAAAGAAATGGAAAGACATTCCATGCACATGGATTGGAAGAATAAACGTAGTTACAATGTCCATACTACCTAAAGCAATCTACAGATTCAATGGAATCCCCAATCAGAATCCCAGTGACATTCTTCATGGACATAGAACAAAGAATCCTAAAATTCATATGGGGCAACAAAAGATCCCAAACTGCTAAAGCAATCCTGAGAAAAAAGAACAAAACTGGAGGCATCACAGTCCCTGAATTCTAAATATACTACAAATCTATAGTAATCAAAACAACATGGTATTGATAACAAAAAACACACACACAGATCAATGGAACAGAATTGAAATCCCAGAAATGAAACACACATCTACGGACAGCTAATCTTTGGCAAAGGAGCTAAGAACATACAATGGAGAAAGGAAAGTCTTTTCAATAAATGGTATTGGGAAAAGTGGACAGCCACATACAAAAGATTGAAAGTAGACCATTCCCTTATGCCATTCACAAAAATAAACTCAAAATGGATCAAAGACTTGAACGTAAGACCTGAAACCATAAAACTTCTAGAGGGAAATATAGGCTCTTTGACCTCAGTCTTACAAGGATCTTTTGGGACATCGTGTCTTCTCAGACAAGGGAACCAAAAGAAAAAGTAAACAAGTTTGACTCCATCGACTAAAGAGCTTCTGCAAGTCAAAGGAAACCAGGATTGAAACGAGAAGACAACCCACCAACTGGGGAAAAATGTTTGCAAATCATATATCCAACAAAGGGTTAATATCCATAATATGTAAAGAACTCACATAACTAAACAACAAAAAGTCAAACAACCTGATCAAAAACTGGGCAGAGGATATGAACAAACATTCCTCCAAAAAAGATATACAGATGGCCAACAGGCACATGAAAAGATGCTCAGCATCGCTGATCATAAAGGAAATGCAAATAAAAACTATGCTAAGATATCACTTTATACCCATTAGAATGGCTATAATAACCAAAGCAAAAATAACAAATATTGAAGAGATTGTGGAGAAAAGGGAACCCTCATACACTGCTGGTGGGAAAGCAGACTGGTTCAGCCACAATGGAAAACAGTATGGAGATTTCTCAAAAAACTAAAAATAGAAATGCAATATGACCCAGCTATCCCACTACTGGGTATCTCTCCAAAGAACTTGAAATCAGCAATTCAAAGAGACTTATGCACCCCTATGTTATTGCAGTGTTATTCACTATAGCTGAGATGAAGAAGCAACCTAAGTGCCCAGGAACTGATGACTGGATAAGAAAGATATGGTGTATATATATGCAAAGGAATACAACTCAGCCATAAAAAATGACAAAATCATCCCATTCACAGCAACATGGATGGACCTTGAGGGTATTATGTTAAGTGGAATAAGCCAGATAGAGAAAGACAAACACTGTATGATTTCACTCATATGTGGAAGATAAACACACAGACAAAGAGAAATATTTAGTGGTTACCCAGGGGTAGAGGGGATGTGGGGTGGGTACAAAGGGTGAAGGGGAAAACCTATAAGGTGATTGACAAATAATAATATACAACTGCAATTTCACAATTTTTTAATCTATCATATCATAACCTCAATAGAAAAAACAGTTTGGGAAGCAGGTTTAATGCAAAATAGATAATTCTCAGAAAAGTTGCTATAATACCAAAAGCAAAAGAGGCTATGATGCCATTTTAAATCATTACCACCCTCTATTAATATTAAAGACTGTTTATTACCATAGCCACTTTTTTGTTTCTTGAGTTTATTGAGTTGGTACTATGTGCAGAGCATTGTACTAAGTGCTTCCATGTGCAGTTTCACTGGGTCCTCTACATAATGACATAGAATATCTGGTTCTCATCTCATTATTTAGATTTAAAGAGTCAGACAAGATAATCTCTATGGGCTCCACAGTCATGGAAATTATTTTAAGTTATTTATTTCTATCAATCCTAACATATAATGGCAACAAATTCCCTAAACACAATTTCAATATTTATATCTACATGTTTACTGATCAGCTCAGAATTTGACTGACTGTTGTACATTTCTATTTCTCACTAGTTTGCCTATTATCGACAAGTTTTAGTTTCTTAATGCCATTGCCATCTTCTCTCTCCTAGAATAACAATAGTTGTTTCCTTAACCTCACAAAAGCAAAAGACCAGAAACTGAATTTTTGGGTGAATGCTAACAGAGCTTATACCTGATGCTCTGTGTTATTTTATAAATTCATCCATTTAGTCAAGAAAAATGCATTAAGCTTCTGCTTTGTGCCGGGCATGATATGAAGTGCTGGGGGTAGAAGGGAGGATGTGAGATATGAGGTGCCTGTTCCCTCCCTTGGAGGTGAGCGTGGTGAGCATCAGAGAGGAGAAGCTGACGATGGCACAGATGAGAAGTTGGCATGGCAGGTAGATACTCAGTAGATACACTGAATTTGATTATTAATGGTATTTTAAATTATCACTTGATTTTTTCTTTTTTCATTTGAATGCTTTAGGCATAAAAACATTATTTTATCCTTGCACTAGTTCATTCATTTCCTCAGCATTTGTTTATAGATTGCCTAAGGTACCCTTCTAGACGTGGGGAGAGAACAATGGGCAAAGTAGAAAAGAATCCTCATGGAGCTTACATTCTGCTGGTCAAATATAAGAAATATATATGTATGTGTGTGTGTCCGTGTATATATACATTTTAATATATGCTTGTGTATGTATATATAGATTTCTTTATCTTTTTCTTTTCTCTTTTTCTGCCGAGGAAGATTCTCCATGCTAATCTTCCTCTATTTTTTTAGTTTCTGGGCCACCAGCACAGCATGGTTGCTATCAGAGCAGTATGGGTCCACACCTGGGAACTGAACCCAAGCTGCTGAAGTGGAGTGCACTGAACTTAACCTTTAGGCCACTGGGTTTGGCCCTATATATATTTCTGTATATTTATAGAGAGAGAGAGGCAGAGAGAGAGAATACCTTTAATGAACTGATCCATTTAATCCTAAAAATCTAATAGTCGAGTCTTAGTTCTCATCCTTCTTACCAGCAGCTTCTGTTGGAACTCCTCTCTCCCTTGGCATTAATATACTTTCTTCACGTTGTTTTCTGTACCCTACACTCTCCTGATTTTCCTCACACTTCACTGCATGCTTTTGCTCAGTATCCTCTGCGGGTTCGTCCCCTTCTTTCCAATAATAGTCTCCTAGGGCTCAATGTTCTTTCCCCTTCTCTTTGATAGCCGCACACCCTTGGTGATTTAGTCTAGCCTCATGGTTTTAATTACCATCTGTATGAGGATGACCCTCAAATTTAGATCTCTGCTCCTAGCCTCTCAGTTGAACCCCAGCTTGTGTGCCCAAATGCCTATTTGTCCATTTGGATGTCTAACAGACTAGACAACATGTCCAAAAGTTAACTCCTTCTTTCTATCCGTGGCTTCTTTCCATCATAACGGATAGAGATTTCATCCATTTAGTTACTGAGACCAAAAAACTTGGAGTCCTCCTTGATTCATCTCTTTCTCTTATATGCGTAACTTCCCATTAGATTTCTTCAAAATATATGCAGAATCTGATCATTTCTCATCACCTTCACTGCCACCATTGTCTGAAACACCGTCACCTTAATCTCTTGCAACAGCCACCTAACAGCTTTCTAGCCTTGTATGCCTGGACTCTGTGCTCAACAAAACAAGAGACTGATATTTTATTTTTATTTTTAGTTGCAGTAAAACATATATAGAAGAGTGTAAAGTAATCTAGTAGAAATTGAGGTAAAACCAACAGAAAGTGTATAAAGTACTCCAGTTTTAAGTATATAGCTGATTGATTTTTTAATATGTATACACCTGTGTAATCACTACTCAGCTCAAAACAAAGCACACCTGCCACGTATGTGTTCCCCCTTGCGCCCCTTTCTAGACTATACCCCTCCAAAGTTCATCACTATTCTACTTGCTGTTTTCGTTGTTTAGTTTTGATGATCTTGAATTTCGTATAAATTGGGCATCACATAATATATACTCTTCCGTTGGCTTCTTGAGCTCATCTATATGTGAGACTTTCTCAGGAGATTAGTCGCTTAATCTGTAAAGAGGAGGGTGGACTGAGATTAGGAGCTAAAATTTGAAAACATACTGATGTCCAACCTGAATCCACAGAGTTTGCAGTTCTTATTGTCTGGGGTCAGACAGAGGGAAGTAGTATATTCTAAAAGATCCCAAAGAGAATCTAACACGTAGCCTTTGGATCAAAGGGTCTTCCTCCTCCCCCCCCGCCCCCATACTCATTTTGTCCTTGAGTACAGGGACCAATTGGCTACCGCTCCTTCTTTCCTCCATTCTTCACCAAGTATGCACTGAGCATCTGTCAGATACCAAACACTGTGCCAGGTTGTTGAGACTGCATGAGTCAACAAAACACAGTTCCTATCTTCCAGGGGCTTAAAATCTCAATAAACCCATAGCTTCATAAAATCAAAAGTATACCTGAATAAATAAGTAAATAAATATAACTATGACAGCTCGACAAACATCTTTATATGCCCATAAACCAAATAGAGGGAGTGAGGAGAGAGAGATCGAGAAAAGATTAACTTTACCAAATAACTTAGTAATTCTGAAACGTTTTTTAAATTTGGTCAAATTATTGCTTATGAAGGGTTGACTCAAATTTCAAATCAGTTGCTTTACTTTTCAAAATGAATTTGTGTCCAGACAAATTAAAGGGCACTGAAAAGAAGAGGTAAAATAATTCTTCTCCAGATATTAGACATAGGGACACAATTTGTAAACATATCCAAAGGAATAACTGTGTCATCTTATATATTTATATATATAAAATAGTATTTTGAGCATTTTTGTCTGTGTTAGTTAACTGATTTACTTACATCCTTCCAGAGAACTTGCTTCTGAGGATAATTTTTCACTTTTTCCTTAGCTATTAAATATAGTTACCCCTCCAAAAAGAGACACTGTAGACAGGGCAACACATTACTCTTCTTTATGGCAGTGTTTGTCAAATTGTGGATTTCTATATCCCTTAATGGATCCCGAGATCCATCTAGTGGATTTTAACCAACATTTAAATAGATTAAACAGAAGACAATATAATGTAGTACAAAGCATCACAATGACTTCAATTTAGTAAGAGTAAATATTGTTCCACGAAACTGTTTTTTCCATTATATTTATGCAAGTATACATTGGGCTGTGCTATTGAATGTATTTCTTGCTATGGCTATGAGGCACAGTCAAAATTTTAGAAAATAGTTTGTTAGGGTACATGAAGTTTTTCTAATTAAAATTTGACCCAAATTATTAGGTATTGAAATACAATTTGAATTTTGATAGTTTATTTGGTGTATGGTTTAAGTAATATTGAGAAAAAATAAAACTGGCTTTAATCAGTTGAATCAATTTGATGGCAAATCACTTTTATCTGTTTATAATTATCAAAAAAGTTTATAGAGTTTTAGTTCAAAAAACAATTGTGTTTTAATATGGCAAAAAAATACACCTAAAACAGTTTTTACAGAGCTATTTAACTGGAAAATGTTTAAGGGCAACCTATTTTTTTTCAAAAAGCAGGAATTCTGAGAAACTAATCTCTAGAATTTATTGAAATAAAAATAATCATTATCAAAAACATATTGTTATATAATTTAAAAGTCCTCTCAAATTATTTTAAAGTATTCCTCTGATGAGGAAGCTAATCATATAAATGACATTTAAAATTTCTCAAAGCAATTTTCTTTCATTATAACTTTTTTGCTGTGTAAACAATGTAACATAGTACCAACAACCAAGATTCAATTTATAATTGGACTTTGGAATTAAGTACAGAAAGGATATTATTTTCTTAAGTTATGTTTATTATGCTGTTACACTGTTGGAAAATTAATTTTGACCAATAAACAAATATTGTTGAACAAATAAATATATTTTAATAAACTAGCCTTTAAGAGTCATATTGGAAATTTTATATTCAAGTACTTCTGTTGCTATTGCTTTAACTACTGTAGTATAACGGGAAACTGAATTAACTATCTCAGATTGTTGGTGCTCATAGTGAATTACTGTAAAGGAATAATACAAAGCTTTGGATGCTCCTGATAAATAGATATAAAAGGAATGCAGAGTATATTTTCAAGTTTATGGTGCATGTTGAGAGAGAGTTGTTTGTCTGTAATACCCAATCTGGATGTCAGTTTATTTTTTATATGGTAGCCAAAAAATCTATCTTACAAACTTAATTACAGATCCTATTTATTAACTTTTTCTTAGTCTTCCAATAAACTGATATTTTTATGTATAATAAAAGTAGCTAAAAGCAATAATAGCCTATTAGCACTTTGCAGTAAATTATATGTTTGGGCCCAAAATCTTCTTGCTTTTTGTAAAAGGCATATGATTATAAAAGTGATAATATCAGGACTATGACAGCAAACATTTTAAAATATTCAATTCTCTGTCTTAATATTAGGTGACAGTAATTGTTTGGCATTTCCTTTTTAATTTTTTTAATGAACCTGAAAGAAATAATTTTAAAATATCACTTTGGGTGGACAGAGTAGAAGATACAATTTGCTCAATTTTTTCTTCTCTTTCCTCCTTCTTTCCTTCCTTATATAATTTTATTTCCTAGTAGCAAAGTGAAATGTGAAGAAAGGAAAGTATTTGAAGTCTATTTCAGCACCATAGCCTTATTGGATATTCAGATATTGATGGGCAGAACAAGAATATTCATTTGGTCTTATGTGCAGCATCTTCAACTCTTGTTATTTTTTCAGTAGAATAATTTCAGCAAAACTGACTTTGTAATGAATCAATATAAAAATCATTTTTTTTCTCAAAGCAAATATGTATACCTTGGCTGCCATCATTTTTAAGCAAAGAACATCCCATTGGATATTATTACTTAAACTAAATTTTGCACAAAATTACATTTAAAATGAAATGTAAGTAGTTGTCTATTTTATAAGGACAGATTCTGGAATCTATTTTTTCTTTTTCTTTTCTTTAAGAGACATTTGACCTTACTATGAAGCTAAGCTAGAGAGGACATTGGCAGAACTTTGTATGTCCTCATGCATAGCTTTTGATGAGAATTTAAGAAGACAGAAGCCAATCCCTTGCCAAGTATTAAGTTTAAATCTTTTATTTACTTTAGAATTTCAAGATCTATGGAATACCAAAAAAACCCAGGGAGATGATTCACAAAGAACTGGAACTTCCTAGTTTCCTACACTCTTTAAAAAAGTCTTAGCTGTTTAACTTTGCTATGTAACGCCATGACCAATATTGAGATCAACCTGTGAAATAACATAAATCAGTCATTTGGTTTTTTGCTTCTCACCCTAAATGGTTACAAGCTGGTTATCATGTTGAAACTATTTAACAGCCGTGGCATAATTCTTTTAAATTACAAAGGCAATACCTATACTAAATCAGAGGATTATGCAATTTTAGAAATACAAATGCAACTTTTAAAATAAAGACTGGTTATGGTTTATGATGAAAATATGCTTCATTTCTTTCATATTGTATCAACTCTTTCTCTATCTTTTTTATCTTTTGGCAACTTACCAAATGTTACTGCATGAATCTTAATTCCCCACATCCTAACATCCTGAGACTCCCACAGGCAACAGTCTCCTGATGTGTGGACACTTTCCTTGAGACTTATTTACGAAGCACAAAATCCAGTTTTACGTTACGTAGGTGGGTTGCTACTTTGTAAGAATGCCATTCTTGATCAGGCCTTTATGAATTGTTAGTAAGAACCAAAGTAGACAATGAAAGCTTTATATTCATTTTGCAATTAGTCAAAATAATTCTAGTTAAACTCTGGTAAAGATCTCTAGTATGAAATGAATGTAAAGTATTCATTCTTTCTTTATCTCTCTCTCTCTGGTTTCATTCTAGCTCATTTATTTATTTAAAAATAACCCTCTAAGTTGCTTTTTCACTGCTTTTCATGTTACAGATTGAAAATGTTGATGTCTGCCTTAGTTTTCTAGCAGCCAGAGGAGTAAATGTTCAAGGTTTATCTGCTGAAGGTAAGAAAAAGCACACTTGTCACAAATGGCATCCATATTTGTAAAAGATTATTCATAATGGAAGAAATGTAAAGTGGGATTACATAGTTCCTTAATACAACAAAGGAGATCAGTAAAGTTTACAAAGTAATAGAAACATAAATGCAGTACTTATTAATGTATGCGTTAGTTATTTAGATATGTTCCATATTTTGCAAAAGCTGTTCTTGTCATGGCTGAGTGTATGTGAGGGGGATAGATTAACAAAGCATCTTTATGTTATTAGCAGAGTAGAGCATTTTTAGAGTCTTAAGTACATGGCTGGATAGAAGGATAATACATAGACATACACAAAAGGTAAAAATGGTATAATTAATGCTCAAATATTATTTTACCAATAACGTTTCTATGATATGATCAAGTTGGTAGTCTTAGTCTAAATATTTGGTAAGTTTAAATAAGTCATCATGAGCTTTAAATGACTAACATAACAATATTAGTAACTGTTATATATAAAAGCCTTAAAATAATTAAAGGTTCAAACGGTTATTACTCAAATTGAAGTATAGAAAAGTGGACAACGACTGAACTAGTTCTGTCATTTTCTTTTTTCTGGATCTTTTTCTTCCACATATATTCTTAGAAAACCTTTCCAAAGTTTTCAAGTACTGTTAACAAAAAACAATTGCTTAAGTTATGAAATAGCAAGTCCTTGGAGACCTGAATCAAATGTAATTAAATTAGAATATTAATTGTGTATATAAAAATTCTGTTAGATGCTATTAAACATTTTGACGATTGAGGTTGGTTAATGTTTCTACCACAGTTAGTTTGCTCTGAAAAGCCTTTTTCCTCATAGGTACTAGAAATACTAGACAATTCTAAGTTTTAAAAATTTTGCTGTCATTGGAAAAAGAGGAATTCTGTGGCTTCTGAAATATTATGAACATTTAGTAGAATTATTTAGTTTTTCCAATTTTTCTTCTAGATTTGAATTTTATCTTAAATTTCTGTTATCCTTTATTTGCTATGATGTGTAACATTAAATTAAACATTTAATAGACAAAAATCTCAGGTTTAAACCTAGCTGATGGTTATGTTACTTAGAATAAAATTTGGTGAAATTCTCCCAGATAATATTTTACTTTCTTTGTGGTTAAAAGCAGGCTAGAAATGCTACTATTTGTTCATTTTATGTCTCTTCCTTCTCACATGACATCCCTTATCAACATAAACCATTGATTTTTATTTATTTCTAAAAATATGTGATGCTCAAAATTGATTTTCTAAATTAATTAAACATGCATAGCTGTAAAACAAGAAATTGTTAAAAACTCTTCGAATAAGATCAGTCAGGTTTAAAAGGGGAAATTAGTACTTTCTCACTGTAGTTTCATGTCGATCAAGCCAACTCTTCTATATTATGGCTACTGTGAGGAAGGTTTGGGAGGAAAAAAAGAACATCTCAGAGCCCCGTTGTATATGAATAATTCCATCGCATGGTTTGTGTGACATTATAGACCATCAGAGGGCAGGAAATTGAAATAGTTTACTAATGTTCCTAAACTCCACAAAGGACACATAAAACCTTGACCTCACAAGAGGATGTATTTGATTGCTAATAGCAAGTTTTGTTTAAAATATGACTACAGGTCGCATAGCCTTATTTCAAGCTTTACTTCCATCTCTTTAAAAAAATTTTTTTTTTTTTATATTAAAGATTGGCACCTGGGCTAACAATTGTTGCCAATCTTCCTTTTTTTTTTTTTCTGCTTTATCTCCCCATCCCTGCCCCCCCCCCCCCCAGTTGTATATCTTAGTTGCAGGTCCTTCTAGTTGTAGGATGTGGGACGCCGCCTCAACGTGGCCTGACGCGTGGTGCCATGTCCGCGCCCAGGATACGAACCCTGGGCTGCCACAGCGGAGCACGCAAGCTTAACCACTCGGTCATGGAGCCGGCCCCTTAATTTTTAAATTATAACTACAGGAGAAAAATCTAGGCTCCTGTTGTAGACTACTTTGTGCATTTAATTTTTTATTCAATATTAGAAAAACTTACACAGGAGCCCCACGTGTTAAAACTCAGATTTCTACTCATATTTATTCAATTATGTTACCTGAAGTCATGAGTAAGCTGGTCTTTATTATTTATTAATATGTAATGTGAATTAAAAATAAAATAATTGGAGCATTAAAAATGGATACACATGATGTAGTGGGCTTTTTGGAGGATATATATATATATACATTTTTTCTTTTGAGGAAGATTAGCCCAGAGCTAACTGCTGCCAGTCCTCCTCTTTTTGCTGAGGAAGACTGGCCCTGAGCTAAAGTTCGTGCCCATCTTCCTCTACTTTATATGTAGGATGCCTACCACAGCATGGTGTGCCAAGCAGTGCCATGTCCCCACCCGGGATCCAAACTGACGAACCCCGGGTCGCCGAGAGGCAGAACGTGCAAACTTAACCGCTGCGCCACCTGGCCGGCCCACATTTTATTTTCAAATAAATTGGTTGGTGGGTGATATAGAAGGAATGTTGACTGCTATAAATCCAGTGACTATTATGAGGTACACTCACGGCATCGATACTTATTATGCAGGACGACCAACATTTAAGTGGCTTTCTTTCTCCGCTTCATAACCATCACTGTCTTGGTAACAGCTGTGTGTATTTGTGAGGGAAGCAGAGTGTTATCAAATAATTAGCACGAGACAGATTGCACATCCATTTCTAAGAAGAAGCTAACTCTAAAAAAACTGTAGTTCAGGGTCAGCAAAGAGCATCACATGAGTAAGTTTTGTTCTGCTGACCCTCCATCCCTTCACTTTCTCCCTGAATTTTCCAAGCTATGTGTAAATGTTAGCATGTTCCAGAAAATCAAGTTTGTTTGAATCTGTGACTGAGAGAATCAAGTTGTGTTTCTATCTTCATAGATTTAGTCTAAGAGAATTGCATCTAGAATTTCATTTGTAAAAAAAAAATCATTTTATATGATACTGTTTTTATATTTTCCATTTGATACAGAAATAAGAAATGGAAACTTAAAAGCCATTCTAGGACTGTTTTTCAGTCTGTCTCGCTACAAGCAGCAGCAACACCATCAACAGCAGTATTACCAGTCCTTGGTGGAACTGCAACAGCGGGTGACTCACGCCTCCCCTCAGGCAGACGCCAGTCAGGCCAAAACCCAGCAAGATATGCAGTCCAGGTAAGGAGGGGAGTCAGGGCATGTACTTGAAGTTCATTTGTTTAGGTACCACTTGTTTTTAGCAAATTGTTTTTTGTGAGTTTGAAAAACATATTTATGTAGTTGTGTCAATGTGATGGGGTTGTTTGACTAATGTGATAGAAGTTAAAACCACTTTTCTTTTGGCTGGATGAGCAACATTTATCACTTTTTACGGGAAATATCTGTGTTTGTTTTCTAAAAATGCTTGTGGTTTGCATCAAAGTGTGTGCAATGTCTTTCTTGTTAGTCACGTGGCACGGGTACTTCCTTCTGCAAATTACTTTATTATTTAGAATGCGCTACTAAGCCTAGTCTCCAGTTGTGCAGTTATCTGTTGTCGATGCTTTTGATTGATTAAATTGTTAAATCTTTCAAAAATGTCAAGCCTGTTAAACATAGGAGTTTGAGTGTTTGGGAACATACGTTTTTCGAAGTGAGACTCTGTGTGTGTGTGTGTGTTTATATACACACATGTATATATTTGTCTGACTTGAGTCTATGGTGCATGTAGACACAGCCTGGGGTGAGTGCTGACAGATCAGGGCAGCTTTCTTATCTTTTCCATTACCGCTTTTTTCCAATTTGAAGTTATAGCAGTCTGGGTTCAACCAGAGAAGCAGAACCAGTAAGAGATACATATTAGGAGATTTATTGTGAAGAATTGGTTTATGTGATCGTGGGGACTGTTTATCAGGTCTGAAATCCCAACGACGGCCCAGCACAAAGGACAGGCTGAAACTCTCAGCGTGAGCCAAACCTGCTATATATAGGTAGAATTTCCTTCTCTCAAGGAAGCTTCAATCCTGCTCTGCAGGCGTTTCTAGTGCTGAATCAGGTCCACCAGATTATCTAGGATGATCTTCCTTATTTAAAGTCAGCTGCCGTGGATTTTCAGCGCATCCACAGTATATTTTCACAGCAACACCTAGATTAGTGTTTGAATAAGTGGGACTGAACAAGCCTGGGCAAGTTGCCACATCAAAAATGACCACAGGGGCCGGCCCCATGGGCTAGTGGTTAAGTTCACGCGCTCTGCTTTGGTCGCTCTGGGGGTTTCGCTGCTCCGGATCCTAGGCGCGGACATGGCACTGTTCATCAGGCCACGTTGAGGCGGTGTCCCACATGCCACAACTAGAAGGACCCACAACTAAAATATACAACTATGTACTAGGAGGATTCGGAGAGAAAAAGAAAAACAAAATGACCACAGAATGAAATGAAGTTAACAGGTTTCATGCAAACTGCTCATTTGTTCCTGATCAATGAGCAGGCTATCAGGTAGTCAGCTCTATGGCATAAATAGCTATTGTTTTTTTAAGGAAGGAGAATGTCCGATATGGAAATACTCTTCATCATCTTTAAAAATATATACACATATCAAACATAAATATTTAACTTTTTCCGTCTCAGAAGCCGAGACTGAAACATAATAATAATCATTTTACCTTGAGTTTGTTTTTGGGAATTAGTATTGACTTAAAAAGCTAAAATTCTGAAATACGCTCACAAACTACCCTCTACTTAATGTCAAATATTCAGTGATTCAAATATCCCCTTCTCTTTCACCTGTCAACCAGCCCTCACTTCATAATAAGCAATATTTCTTTCTCTATATAACCATGCAAGCTCTATTCTCTTTTGTGGATTTTTTTCATTAGTCGATTATTAAATCAATAAAGAAAAATCATAGTTTTACCAAAGAATATGGAATATACTACAAAGTATTACTACAAAATGGAGTAATAAGATCTATTTCTCATTACTCAGTGATACAGATATACTTCTGTTTTTTAAACTTGTCTTGGCTTTTTGTGATGTCGAGTGAAATGTGCAGGAATCAAAGTGGAAAAAAAAATTCTCAACAGTGTAAGTTCTTTGGATTTCCTTAAGAATAGGGAGAAAAGAAGAAATATTTATTTTTTATCATTATTTTTAGGGGGATGGTTGGTAGAAAGAGATCTAGATTTTGAAAACTGCCAGGAATAATATTTCCTACAGTTTGGTTTAAGCCATTTGAGTGGAAAAGAAGCAAGAATAGTAGTAGAAAAAATATAGGAAGTAAAGTAGTATTGTATGAAGCATGTTGACTCTGGAAGTGATGTGGAATTTCATTTGTCTTTCCTTTACCTACTCTATTTCTGTATCTGCCATGTGGAATTTCTTGCCCAGAATTTCTCAGTGGTTCTGACTCTTCTGGGGAGATTTTTTTTTTCTGTTCTTGCTGGATATGCATGGCTGTTATGAAAGTGTATTATATTTTAAAATATAGACCCATATGTAATAAGCATCGTAATTTTATACCATTTTGGGGAGAACGGTCTTATTTTTCTCATTGAAATGTTATGAAAAGTAGTCTTTTCACCAATGTCCTTTAGGACTGAAATAGATTCTTAAATAATTCTTCTTCTGATAAATTGGAGTTAATTACTTTTTGGGTTGATAATAAATTTAATAAATGTTGAGTACTTGCTGTACTAAATGCAGTATTAAGACCCTGATATAGAGGAGCTCAACGTCTTAATTTTAATAAAATTTATTGTATGTTTTGGAGAATACATTTCATACATTAATATTTATTTTCATTTTTATATATTTGATATAGTGAAATAGTCTATGAATTAGAATTTCTGTGGACTTATGTAATAATAGTGTATTTAAGCCCTTTTCAAAAGCCCATAGTTATTATACAGAGAAAAAGAATATAGTGTCTATGTAGTAGAAGCAAGATGGTTAATGCAGGAAAAGAATTCCAGTGACAGATTTTTCTTCATTTGCTTGAGATGTGAGTCATAAATCATGACTTATGAAGCCTTTCTGTTGATTCCAAAGCTCTTCCCAAGTAAATAGCTTAAGTGACCGGTTCCTCTATTATTCTGGATATTTAGCCAGAAAATGTTCCTATATTTTTCTCTGTAGACTAATAAAAAAATTTAGGGCACATTGTTCCATTTCAATGAGACTCATTTTTGTTTTGTTTTGTTTATTTAAAATAAATATCTATATATATTTCCACAAATAAATTTGTTTTATACATTAAGATTTTCTAATTTGTTTTTGCTGTTTTGAACATAACTCCAAATGTTTTCAACCAATTTGAACATCTTTCATTTAAACAGACATTTTGATCTAAAGGTTACAAGTAGTGCATACAAGAGACAAAATGAAATGTGGCCCAGGAGATGTAGAATACGGGCAACCAACTCTCTTCTGGTCTCTCAGCTCCTTCTCCACTCTTGTTTGTGGGTGTGCATGCATATGTGCAAGTATGCATGCGTGTGTGTATCCTGTTCAAATGGCAAACTCTAGTTATTAAGAGCTTGCTTCTAGAACAAGACTGGCTTCCAATCCCACCACTTCCTAATTGTGTGACCTTGGGCAGCTTACCTAACCTCTCTGTGCTTCAGTGTTCTCATTTATTAAAAGGGAATAAAAAATGGCACTCATCTCATGAAGCTGTTTTGGGGGTTCACTGGGTCAGTACATCTAAAACACTTTGAACATACCTGGCACATGTCACTCCCCTGCTCAAAGCCCTGCTATGGTCTCAAACAGCCCAGGTTTGCTCCCAACTTAGGAAATGTACTCTAGCTCATCCCTTTGCCCAGAGTGTTCTTCCTCTGATGGCCACTTAGCTCATCTCTCACCTCTTTCCAGTCTACTAGTCAAATGTTGCTCTCTCACTGATGACTGCCTTGACTGCCTTTGAACACAACAGGCTGCCCACCACCACTCCCCATTGTACTTTGCTGTACTTTCCCTTTTTTCCCGTAGTTCTAATCATCCTCCAACCTACAATTTACTTGTTTATGATATTCATTGTTTGTTATTACTGCTTCTTCCTTTCTAGAATGTAAGCACTATGAGGACAGAAGTATTTTTATATTTTAGTCACAGTTGTATTCCAAGGGATACAGAGCTATGTGTAATAATATGCTTCATAAGATTTGCAGTTACAGTTATGTCATTTTAAATTAAAATTGCATATATTTATAAAATTAGTATACTAAAGATAACATGTCCTTGATTTTTGGTTGGTTTTGATATTGAACTACGGTAGTTTTAAAATGGTATATAATGGAACCATCAGAAATTATCCAGCTGCATGGAACTGTTTGCCTCTATCCTAATTGATCCCCTCATATAGCTTTCTTTGGTCCTTTATTTATTTATTATAGATATTATGTTCCCTTTGCTTGCTGGGTGTCATTCATTAATTCACTGCTGTCAGTGTTGCCACCTCTGCGCAGTGCCTGTGCTCCGTGTTCCTTTACTAGCATGTGATTTCAGTTCTGTGGGGTAAGAAAGCAGATCACCAAGATCATTAGCATTTTGGTATCATAAAAAGTAAATTTGAGTGAAGTGCTTGGGCTATGGAAGGTCACTGATAGCTTCAAGTCATTTATGTTTATAACTCCTTTCTTCTCTCTCCTGTTTTGCTTAGACAGGCCAAATAAGATAACTGATCTAGTATTCAACCAGTGCATTTTTTAATTACAGACTGGTAAAAAATATTAAGACCACAACTAATCTGATGCAAAAAATATTGTCTTTAAGATGTCCAGATTACTGATTCATTTTGTTAGCAAGTGATATTAACATAGACATTGCTGTTATTTTGTCAATATAATTTAATGTTACGGGGGAAAATATGATCGAAAGCCACCTACTTCTGAATTAATCCCGAGATGGCCTTGTTTTTGTGGCTTTAATTGCTGATATGTGAGGGCAATCTTGTTCCTTGATCACTGATCTCCTTTATCGTTTGACCTGAATTATCTTCTTGTAGCATCTGTGTTAAAGTAAAGCTGTACTCAGATTCTAAATTTCTTAAATCCTTCACAGAGAAATATTTGGTTATATGTGGCGTGATAAAGATTTGATCAATCAAGTTATCAATTCTCAAAAATGTGAAGATATTTAATATAAAAATTAGATTTTCTCTAAGTCTTTGGAAGGACTTTACATGGGTCAAGATTAAACATCTTACTCTTTTACGTAATGTTCAATATCCTATTTGTGTTTATTTAATATAAAAGATAAAACCAGTTCCCTCTATCTTTCTTTTTTTTTTTTCCTCCGGAAGGAGTAGATTAAAGACTGTGTCTCCAACCAACTGGGGAAATATGAGAAGTGCTTTAATATAAAGTGATAAAAATCTTTGAGAAGAGTTGTAATCGTATTTATTTTCTATAGGTTTTAACTAAGAGATAGATAAATAATATTTCTTATTCTAGAGAACAAGCTAGAAATGAATCCTATAATTTTTAAACTCAGAAAATTCATTTCCGTGGGTAAATATGTCTTAGAAATTCAGGATATTTCTACTAATCATACTTTTCCATATATCGTGTTGACAATTAGAGTTGTAGTTGACAGGAAAGGTAACAAAGTTTGACTTTCCACAACCATACACATGAGACCAGCCAATAATGAGCAGAATGCATGTCATGAATGTATAATTTTATTGGGAATATCTGGTAAAGCATTATAGTGAAAGAAATTATAAAATGAAATTTATTTTTCTTATGTAGTGGTCTGGTTATACCTGAGGTATTAGGATGAAAGTATTTGTAAAAGATGGTGTATTTTTTTGTTACGATAGAGTTAATAAAAGGGAGGTAATTTTCCTTAAAACGTGAGCCCCTCAAGCTTAATTTTTGTCCAGATTATTAAATGACTTTCCATACCGTTATTAAATAGTTGTTGAATTTTACCAACTTACAAATAGTGATTTTTGAATCGTGAACAATATTTTTGTATTTTAGAGAATTAAAACATGTATAAAAAGAAAAAAATTGAATGTGAAAGTGGAGGTAGGTAAGAAGTTACGTAGATAGGTGACAGAAGTGTTAAAGGCAGTGATGACGGTTAAGTCTGTCTGAACTAGAATGAACTAGTTTGGGAATTTGAGATATCATGATCTCCACAGATGATCATTTGCCCCTGCTTTTCATTTTGTAGGAGAAAGTCAAGAATATGTTCACATGCTGTTTAGATGAAGTTGCTTCTATAGAACTCACAAGTCAAAGTGAAAAATCTTTGGGCACATATTCTTGGAGTGGCTTGTCTGTCCCCTTTGCAGCCCCTTCCCAACGTTCCCGTGACCCCTGCCACACACGGTGCTCTTGGAACCCTCTTCCCGTTGAGGACATTTGCTTTCCTCTTTTCGAGGAAACATCTTTTCCTTCTGGGAGATTCACTCTGAAACTGGGCCAGTTTACAGCTTCTCAGCCTGGGGTTATAAATCTTGAAAAGCATATAAGGAAGTTTAATTTAAGATGACAGGAAGGCTCTGGTAATTTAAGCCCTCATGTACCTGGCTTCAATTAGTTGCTTAACTCAGCTCTGTGTTGTGGCCTATTGTATATTCTTCAAAAAAGTCAGTGAATCAATTAAACTTTAAGCAAAACAAAAAGGACAGTTATGCATCTTTTCTTTAAAAAAATCAGCTTATTCATTCCTAGCAAGAAATAATTGAAGAGAAAGAAATTATTTTTAATTGACCGATTTAGGAAACCAACAGAGTCTAATATTAAAAGAGTGTGTAGTATACACACACACATATACACATTGCTTACATTCTATGCTTTTACTCCACTATTTAAAAAGCTTGACGACCGCTTGTCCTTCTCTTGTTATAGATGAAGCAGCATCTATATAGTTTTGGTTACTTTAGAGTCAAGTAGACATGGCTGTCAAATCTGCCTACCAATTCCTAGTGGTGTGGCATTGGGAACTGCTCAAATACAATATTCTTAGCCCTAATATTGGAATGGTGATAACTTCCTCATAAGGGTGTTGAGAAGACCACATGAAATAATTTATGTATAAACTGCCTCCTTAGCACAACACTTAGCATATAATAGACACTCAAACCAGATACTTTCAACTTCCCTCTACCACTTTAAGATCATATCACATGTATAATAGAATATATTGACCCACATTAGAAATCTCAAGTCAGCCTCATCACTGTTCCTTTCTTTCTAAATTTCTCTGGTCAATTCTGTCCATTACACTTTTTTAACTTAAATATGTAGAAGTAATTCAAAGTAATAATATGCTCATGATTAAAAATAACAGCCTGCAGCTCAGACCTTCCCATGCCTGGTCTAGCTACACAGAGGTAAGCCCTTTAGTTATTTTCAGTATTTCCTTTAGTGGTTACTCCCATATAGCTAAATAAAATACTTCTACCACTATACCATTATCGCTATTTTGTGATTCACACTCCCCATCTCTCCCACCCCCATTAATGTATGTAACAAATGTTTATTAAGCTCCTCTTATGTTCCAGGCACTCTTCTAGGTGCTGGATGGAGATATAGCAGAGGACAAAATAGATTAAAGAACCCCTGTCCTCCCGAAGCTTACATTCTACTGATGGGAGACAAACAATAAAAATTTAATTAAAATATGTACCAGTAATTGGACAGCCGATAGTGGAGAAACGTAAATCAGAAAAGGGGGGAAAAGATGTGTAGGAATCATTTTTCCACAAATTTAAATAGGGTTCTGATGGATGTCCTCACTCAGATGATATTGAGCAGAGCAGGTGAGAGAAGTAGCTGTGGGGTTACCTTGTGGTAGAGAGTTTCAGGCTGACAGGAGAACAAGCTAAGACCTTGAGTTCAGAGCCTGTCTACTTTATTTCAAGAAGAGGAAACATCCCAATTGGCCTGGATCAGAGGAAAGGAGGAAGAAGAAGAGTGGGATATAATTCAGAGAGAGAACGACGAGACACTAGTATGACGCTGTTGCCATTATATGGACTTTGGAGTTTACTGCAGGAGAGATGGGAAGCTACTATATGCCATACGGAGGAACATAAACAGGTATAAAAATCTAGGGGTCTCTCTGGCTGCTGTGTTGAGAACAGATTGTAGTAGGGAAAATGTGAAAGCAAGGAGTCATGGAAAAAAGTTTGGACTACCATGGTGAAGGGGGAGAGAGGAAGTTAAATTCTAAATATATTTTGAAGGTAGTGTAGTAGAACTAGCTGACAGATTTGTGGTGGGATTGGTAAAAAGACAGGAGACTCTACATGGTTCGTATTTGCTGCTTGAAAGATGGTGTTTCCATTTACCAAAATGGAAAATAAAGTAGGAAGAGCATGTTTGGGAGGGAGAAGGTCAGATATTCGTTTATCAACATGTCTGTTTTGATATGTCTACTATGCGTATGTAAGTGGAGAAATTAAGGAGGCAACTGGAATTGCAGGACTGGAGTTTAAGGGCTAGCTGCAGGCTGTAGATAAAAATTCTGGAGATATAACCATATGGAAATTGTAAAAACCTCTGAGACTAGACATGATAAAGTCACTAAAATCTATGTTTAAACGAAGCAAAGAGGACTGAGGACTAAGGTCAGGATCCCACCAATGGTTAGAGATCAGGGCGATAGCAAGAACTCGTAGAGGAGACTGAAAAGAAGCAGCCTACAAAGGAGGGGGAAAAACCCCAGAGAACTTGTTTTTCTGGAAAGCAAGTGAAGGAAGTGTTCCCAGAGGGGGTGGGGATCAATAGTAATAATTGATATGTAGCCCCTATTGTGTTTCTGTCACCATTCTAAGTACTTTATACACATATTCATTCTTTAAATCCTCACAACAACCCTGTGAAACAGGTACTATTATTGATCTTAGTTTTCAGATAAGGACAAAATGGAAAGGCCAATTAAATTGCACAAAGTTTCACGGTGACTAATCTGTAAGTTGGATTCAGGCAATCTGGGTACAGAGTTTGTGATTCTAACCGTAACCTGCCTGCAGGACCTCAACTGCGTCAAATGGTGCAAGTGAGTAGGATGAGCACTGAGAACTGACGGCGGGTTTCGCACTGGAGACTGACTAGAGCTATTCCAGTGGAATACTTGTTGTGAAGACTGCACTGGAATCTGTTCAAGGGAAAAGAGGACAAAGGAATTGGAGATAGTAAATGTAGACAGGTCTTTTGAGGAATGCTCCTAACATAGTTAAACTCATTCTTTTTAGTTCTTTTATTGGTTAACTTCATAACTTTCTGTAATGAAACAATATTTTTATCTCTTTCTCAGTCGATTTTGGGATTCTATTTTGTAAAACATGGATATTAGCCCTTCTGTTCAGTTCACTCCCATCCATTAACAGTTTCCAGCCTCTGTAATCTACACTTTTATTTTTTATCAAGATTCATAAGATGTACATTCTATTTTATACACATATGATTCTTCCAAATTCTTGTATAGGTTGACTCCAAAAGTTTTGAAACCAATGGAGTGTTTATATAATGGTTATTATAAATATGTTCTGCAGAATCGAGACAGATACTCTGATTCTTTCCTATTCAAGGCCTTACAATGTCTATTGAAAGTTGATATTTGTTTGATTTTAGTATAAATGGAAGATAACTTTAAGAATGCACCAGGACTCATTTAATGATGCTTTAGAGGGATCAGTCTGGGTAAACCGAGGGACTCCTCTATGCCAGCGTCTTTTTTCTGGGATTATTCAGTGTTTAGAGTTAAAACTGCTTCTTGTTTGTTTGGATGGTTAATTAATTCGTTTATTTATGCCTGCCATGGAGTGACCATTGACAGTGATTGACATGAACATTTGACTAATCTCCCTTTTTTCATAGCCCCTTCATCTTGTCTGCAATTTGCTAGCTAATGTTCTCTTCTTCCTCTTCTAGGCTGAATCCTCCCTCCAGTTGATTACTAGGATGAGGCTTCCCTTATTTTGTGTTCTCCATCAACATTACTCTATTTATTTTCAGTTCTCCAAAATCTCTTGAAGTCTCTAGTCCATTGGTGGCCCCTGTCCTCTATCCTGTTATCCTTGACGTTGTGAACCTAAACCTTTGTTACTCCCTTATCAATGTGTTAGTGGCATCACATTAGGGAGATGGGAATAATACATGAGTTTGAGTCTCAGAAGGGATGGACAGAGTCATTCTTTGTTCTGATAACTTTATTTTTTTCTTTAACAAAATAAAAATCAATTAACTGAACTTAGTTTCTCCAGGTAGAAAATGAAAGCATCACAATTAAACTTTATGTTTCCAAAGCAATTATGAGAATATGATATATATTTTAAAGTATTAGACTAACTCCTAATATAGAGAACTTAAGACACGTGCTTTTTGCCGTAAATATCTAGATGAAAACAATGGTGAAGCAGTTTTTATAATTTGGTCTTATAACACATCTTTTTTAAAAATCTAATATGTGTATCATCATTGAGCTGTGATTTAGGATAACTAATTTGTGATTTATTTTTTTAACGTTTTACCAAAGGACATTTTGATATTCTGTTTATATGTTTTATGAACACTGTCTCCCAAGCACTAGAAATTATTTGGTTCTATTTGATTTTTAGTGTTATAGGGCTCTCTCTTCTCAGAGCACTGATAATATAGATTTGATTATTATACCTGCAATTTTATACTATATGAAATTATTACGTTAATGTTTTCCACTCAAGATTTTATCTCTAAATTTCAACTTATTGACTTACAATGGAAAATGCAGCTGCCGCAAAAACTATAGTAATCATGTCAATATGACCATTGAATTATTTTCCTGTAGTCAGATCTACATGGAAAACCAAATTCTAATGAGAGGATGACAGGGTGAGGATAGCATTGAATTTAAGCGACTTACGCATTTCTGCACCTGAGATAGTCTTGCTAATAAGACTTCAACCATTGGCCAAGGTCCCTTCTTCATTGTAAAAGGCACTGTCAACATTTGCCTCTTCATGTTCCATCTCATCTGCCTCCACTTCTGACCGCCTCTACTGTTTCCCCCTTTCTGATTGCTCTCTAGTCTCATAAGATGTATAAACAAAATCAGCCTTCTCTCCCTGCAAGACTGTGGGGCAGAATCTAGGCCAAAGCTTATCATCAAAGACGTTTTGAGACCCCAGTCACCCCTTAATAATGTGAGACCGATTGTACTGATGGTTGCATTTGCTTTGCAGTAGATTGGGAGTAGCCCAGTTATGAAGACTCTATAAAATAGACTTTCTCATAGCTCTTCACATACTTTATAGACATTCATTTACATAATTATTTTATAAGTAGAGTAACTGAAGGTCATTTTCATGAAAATGTGAACTAAGAAATAGTTTAACATATTTTGTGCTTACTGCAACACTTTTTAAGTCTTTAGAAGTATAAAATAGTCCAGATCGTTCACTAATCAGGATAGTCTTTGCCAAAAGTTGTTTAAATCTTGAGCTTAATAAAATAGCTTTGTCTGCTGGTATTCTGGGTCCAATTTTTTAAAGATGCTTGCATTAAAATAAACTTTCAGAAGGGAGCACTGAAAGCGTTACCATATAATTTTACTCCATACTGAAAATTGTAAATAGAAAAGATCCATGGAGCAGTGTAATGTTTTGAGCTACATGTAAGTAAGCGCATTGTGGAAAATCTAATTTATGGTAACACTGTTAGAGAAATATGAGCCTGGTTTCCTGAGTTCTCCTTTATCTTGAAGTCCTACATTCCTAAAAGTGCATGAGACTTTGATGCAGTGGTATCTTGCACAGGCATCTCCCTCTTTAGTTACTGTTTTGAGATCCCAGAAAAGCAGACCATGCAGGTGGTCTTATTAACTGTCGGTTGAAATTTAAGATAAGACAGAGGTTATAATATATTTACATACCGTATTTCACTAATGGGATAAGTTATCACAGTAACCTGTCTCACATACAATCAGGATGATATTTCAGCCACCCAGCTACTAAAAAGAAACACATGTGGATGAAAGCTAAGTTTCTGACTCATTTATGGATTAGGCAATAACTATTTTCAGTGAAGTCTCACCAAAATTTAAGTTTAGAGACAAAGTATTTTTATCACATACTCTGATGTGAGTATAGTTGTTATAAAATGTCTTAAATATTTTTGAAGGAACATATATGGTTTTGAGGTATAAAAGATATTTTTGCAGAAGTGGCTAAATGCCTCCCTCTTTCTTAGAGCATTAGTTTGTCAGTTATCATTTTATAACGTTGCACCAGGATCCTACAGAAGGGAAACTTTATAATCAAGGAAGAATTTGACTTGAAGGATTCCTTAAATCTTAATTCTAAATAGATGGCTTCATTTCTACCCTTAGCCATCATAGGATATATAAGGAAATATATTTCAACCTATCTCAGTCTTAAAAATTTTGGTGAATGTGTTTTACTGTCTTCAATGTTTATTTTATCTAAAAATGCTTAGTTTAAGACTTTCTTCCAATGTATTTAATTATAATATATCTTGGGTAATTTATTCCTAATTTTCTCTCCAGCCATTTTCAGTAAATTTGAAAGGAAATAATTCCTGCCTTCTTAACATAATACCATCTTATGAAAGAAAACTAAAATTGAGAGGTAAAAAATTTCTGCTAAAACTTATACCCAAGAAATTTCTTACTTCATATTCTGTAATTTATTTCTTTGTTTTCTTCCTTTGTTCCTTGGGAATAGTGCTGTCAATATATTCTATTGATGTGATGCTATGACTAAGCGTATGTTTCTCTTTCTTTGGGAATCAAGAGTACTAAATGTTTGACTGTACAGGGATTCTGTGTAGGCATTTCCACTCTTATGATGTGTTTGTGTGGCTCCAAGACTGAAGATAAGTAGAAAAGGGAGGAAATAAAGGAGATCCTAAAATATTTTTTCATAAAATCTCTTAATATAGATAAGGAGTTCTAAAAACCTATATAATGTGAAAAATTGCTTTGATAAACATAGATTGTTCAATTGTATTTGTATTAAGTACATCCATTTTAAAAATTACTGTTTTGTGCCTCATTTTTATCTTTGGATGAACCAAGCACTGTGCAGTTGGGCATAGTCAATGAATACCATATGGCTTAGTGAAAGATAGGATTGTTCCAGTGATCCTTCATATATTACATTAGAGCCCAGTGTTATTTTTCATTGGTGATTCAAAAGTTCAAATGTGGCTTTTTAGCAAATAAAGATTCAACCCCCACTGTGTGCCAAGAATTGTGCTAGATGTGAAGCTGAGATATGGTGATGGTTTTACCTTTAAGATTGCCCACCATCTAATAGAGGAGAGGACCTAGACATTCAAACATATAGTTCAGGATGGTGTGCTAACTAATCTAACAGAGTACAGGTTGCTCAGTGAGCACAGTTAGAGGAAAGAGCTGACATGAAGGCACTGATGAAGGATATGCCGTTTCACATTCAGGAACTATTTGGCCAAGGAGAAAGCGTAATTAGAAGTGTATTATCCAACTCCAAAGATGGTGGCACAAAACAATAACAATTTTATTATTCTCAGGAATTTTGTGAGCCTTGGAATTAGACCGGACAGCGGCGATGGCTTATCTATACCCCACAGTGTCTGGAACTCTACAGGGAGGGGTGGAATGGTTGGGCTGTCACAAACTGCTGGGAGGCAAAACATCTGTGGTTGGAGAATCCACTTCCAAGGTGACTTCTTCACTCACATGTCTGGCAGCTTATCTGGAATAGTGACTACAAAAGGCCCTTCCAGCATGGCAGTCTCAGGGACACTGTACTTCTTACATGGTGACCCACTGAAGTAGTGACAAACCCACCCAGATTCAAGGGGAGGGGTGGGACAGAGATCTCACCTCTTAATGAAGGAGCATCAAATTCTTTAAGGCTCTGTGTTTAAATTGTCACAGGGTATCATGAGAGGTAAAACTAGAGAAGTAGGCAGAGGTCAGTCTATGGAGGCTCAGGATACTATTTTTAGAAGCTGGCACTTCTTTCTTGCTTGTAAAGGAAAATTTTTTTAGCAGAGAAAAGGTGATGCTATTTATAATTTAGGAACAGGACTTTGGTGACAGGATAGAGAAAAGATGTGCTTTGGGAGAGAAGTGGGAGGGACACTGCAGCTCTAGGGGCAAGACAGGAACAGTGTAGTGTTAATAGGCTGAGAGTCTGGCTGGGAAAATGCATCTAGGGACTGTTTGGAGGTAAGGCTGAAAGAAAATCATCACGTTTCTGTTTTTGTGACTCATTGGATAGTGATATATTTCAGTAAGGAAAGAAATAATACTGCGGTAGTGGAAACAGATGAGAAAGAGATGGAGAGAAGAAAATGTGGCTTTAGCCTTCATGAATTTGATATTTCAGTGGGACTTCTGCATGGTGGTGTCTAGTGTGTGGCTCTGGAGCCCAGGAGAACAGTCAGCGCCAGTGATATAGCCCTGGGAACATTGGCTTACCAATGTTTTGTTGATTGGAACAATAGAAATGGTAGAGATTACTCAGAAACGGAGTATAAAGCTAGGGGAACAAAAGAGGGCCCAGAACAAAACTCTGGACACCACAAACATTTATGGATAATGTAAGTGAACAAGACAATGTTCCTTTTGTTCATTTTGCAATATATTCAGAGTTATGGTAGCTTTTTGGCTACTTTCTTAAAGGCCATTTTTTATTTTTATTTGAGGAATCCCTCATTTTCTGAGACATTTTATCCTTGTCTTTCAAATCAGTTGTGAAATCTAGAGGAAAAATCTAACACAAAGCTCTGGTTGAAATATTAAAGTAAATAAATTATATCTTTTAGGTATATCAAAAGCGTATTTTCATCTAATCACTATACACAGAGCAAAATATTTGTTAAATTCTGTATTTGAGAGACTTTTTGGATTATGTCCAGTGTTGAGAATTATAGGTTCTGGAAGGCCCACCCTGTGTGCATTGCTTTGGGAATGGTGGTTCTTAGATGTCCTATTGGTACAATTTCTGATAATTCTTCATAGGATTGGGACCAATAGGGATTTATATTGTTGAGTTCAGGAAACAAGAAGAGTGAGTAGTATCCAGGGAGGTTTGAGGGAGAATAAGACTTAATTGTATTTACTTCCAAGAAATCATGGTCCTAAAGTAATTATAAACCTGGAGAACGAGAACCAGAGTTAAAAGCTCCGTCACTGTCCTGAAAGAGAAGTCCATGCCTGTGGGTTCAGAGTAAGAATGTAGTAACATCAAAAGAGATAGGGAGAACCAAAGGATGTGGTGGTGGGAAGACTACCAAGCACAGGAGAGCAGGGTAATTGTAGGGGTTGAAGAATATGGGAAGTTATGATATACCGAATTCACCAGAATATTTGCAGAGCCTCCCTTGGGGTCTTAGTGCATCCAGGGACTCTCAAACGTACCTCTGAATCCAACTGAATTTTCTTTTAACTGTTACAGCACTTATTTGTACTAGGCACCATTCTAAGTGATTAACAATTTAATCCTCGTAAAAACCTTGAGGTAGCTAAAGTCATCGTCTTCATTTAATTGACGAGGACACAGGCACAGAGAACAGCAGAACCAAGATTTAGGCAGAGCAATCTGACCCTAGATTCTGTGCTGTTAACCAATGTACCAGATCTTATACAACTGGCATTTCCATTTCATAATTCACAGAAAATAAATATTTTAATGTACCACTTTTTGCACAGCTCCCTAATATTTTTGTTTCTCCTTCCAACCTTGAAGTAAATTCAATTTCCATTAAATATCAAATTATACTCTATAGGAAGGGTTTTGAGTTAGTATACATGGTTTTGAGGGTTCTACTTCTCAGAGTGAATGTCATCCTTGCACACTTAAACCTGATTTTCCCAAATTAAATCCTTTTAAGTACCCATACATGTGGGCAGTCAATACAAGTGTTTTAAATGATTCATTAATTGGTTGATTAATCAATGAATATATGCTTATTAGAATACGTGGAATACAAAACTGAATAAAATTTCTCAATAGCTATGTCTATCTGTCACTTTCAAAACCTTAGGGCTGTGAAGTCAATTTTTTATTCATTTATTCAACATCCAAAAGTACTCATGCACTTTATAAGAGAACCGTTACAATAAGTGATCTTTCTTTATCTCTACTGTGAAGCTGGGTTACTCGTCTGTGAATATACACCTTCCTAGTATTTCCTGTTACTTCAGCACCCTTTGACTAGTGATGTAACTTAGAAGTAGAATCTTGATTTTTTTCTCCTCATATACTGTATCAAGGATGTTCAATCTCCTTTTCCTACACTCTATTTCTATGTAACTGTACTCCAGGAGCCATTTTAGATTCTTTTCTCTTCTTGAATTTCTGTGTCCGTGATTATAACTTCTCTCATTAATCATTTACTTCTATTTTCTGTGCCTTTGCCTTCATTCAGGCCCTCATCAAATCTTGCCTGAAATACAGCAGTGATTTCATATTTGGTCTCCTGGTTCCAACCTTGCTAAATATCTCAACCTCCTTCCTCCCCCAGTTCCTTCTTTACATATCTAAGAGATGGATCTCTCTAATTTGAGAATTTATCATTTATTCTGCAATTAAAACCTTTTGATATTCCCCACTGCAGTGAGGACAAAGACCCCATTACTTAGCTAGTTGCTGTGGCTCTCTGGGTCCTTACCTGGGCACACAGTAGGTGTTAAAAGAGTATCTATAGAATGAATGAATAAAAAATATTTTAAATTATAATAGTGATTAAACACAAATTGAGACCATTCAAATGTCTGCTGTCTTAACTGATATTTTTTTGAAAGAAGCTTGATGGCAGCCAATGGAGATAAAGAATGATGGATTGTGGGAGGCTCAGATATTATGTTTTGATGGTTCTTTAATGATGTGTGTATCTATATGTCTGGGTCTAATTTGATTTTTAAGGATGATAACTAAGTAATAAGATTAAATATTTTTTACTTCCTCATAGAAGTCCACTGCTAGAATAACTACAACAGAAATAGAATCGTCTACAAAAATCCTTTACTGAACCCCTAAAATCTTCTTAAAAATAGTTTGATGAAAACAGAAAGAAGAGATGCAAATAAGGGCCACTCCCATTTTAATTCTTTTGATTAATAAGTGTTGCTTGCATCCTTGCCAAGGCTTTTGAGGCTACCACAGGGCTCAGCAGAAAATGTTGTGTGATTGAGTGATGTGTGCAATGGGCATAGAGTGGCAGGTTATAAATAATGTGCCATATTTGCTAGCCCTGACTAAAATGTAGCTTAAAAATGTAAAGGATTGTGTTTACTTGGAAGACTTTTGAAGAGAGCTGCTTAGATAGTAAACATGTCTTACCCTTTAAAGTTATTTTATTGCCTATTCCAGTTTTCTACGTAAAATGACCTGGCAAATGAAATTATTTAATAGTAATTATCTGAATGCTGAAGAGTATCTTTTGAAAGTGGATTTATTTGAGACTGGAAGAGATGACATTCAGTAGGCAGTATAAAATTATTATCATGTCTTGGAGATATTCACAAATCCACAGGGCAATGAATTAATAGCAAAAGACGCATTAAAATATTATAATTTGTAATTAGCTTGCAAGAAAATGATATGGTATCATAGAACACAGCCAAGATTTTAGAATCTAATAGACCAGAGTTTAAATTTCAATACTGTTATTTATAAGATATACAACTTCTACAAATGAGTTAATGTTTAAAAGCTTTAGTTTCATATTTTTAGCCAGAAATAGAGATCACATTCATAGGATTATTGTGAGGATTAAATAAGAAAATAAATGTAAATTCCCGGTCACTTAAGAAGGACACAAGGAAGATGAGTGTCTTTCTGTTCCCTCATTTAATATACTTCTGATAATTCTATTCTTAAAACAATTTCTCTTGCTTAAAAGATGGTGTTATACCTTTGTTTGATAATACTACCCAGTAAATATCAACCATTTAGTTCTTGAACACATACCAACCCCAGGACAGGAACAGAGAATGCAAAATGACCATAATATAATTCCTATCCTGGTGAACAGGAGACAGACATTAACCCTGATAAATCCCCATATCAACCTCATAATTAGGGAAGAATAAAGACCTGTGGACCAGTGGAGGAAAAATTTAACTCTGGGAGACTTGAAAAATGCTTCAACAAGAAGGAGACATTTGAGCAGGATTTTGAAGTAAGAGATTTCATAATGTAGGGAAAAGAAGGAATGGTGTTTCAGATGTAGGAAACCTCATGAGAAAGGCCATAGATCCACGGGAGAAGAGGCCACAGGCAAGGGGCAGAGGAGTGGTGACAGTGGAGAACATGGGGTGGAGGATGTGCAGATGAGGCAAAGCTGTAAGAGTCTGAGGAGACATACTGAAGCACTTTATAAACCAAATCACGGAGCTTGAATTTTATCCTGCAGACAATGGGGAGTCAGCAGCAATTGCAAAGAAAGACATTGACTTCCATTCTTTCTTGCAAAGTTAATTCTGGTGGCTGTGAGAAGAATGATTTGATTTGCCTGTAAATAGAAATGGATTGATAACAAGGAGACTGGTGAAGAGGTATTAGAGTCCATGAGAGAAATGACACTTAGTTGAAAAAGGAGGGGGTAATGGTCAAGACAACTCCATAGTGTTCAATGGGGAGAATGTTAATGACACTATATTTAGAGGGCAAAGTTAAAGAGAGAGAGGATGGTTTGAAAGAAGGACAGTGAGTTAAATTTTGAACATTTGTGGAATATCTGGGAGAAATCTAGGTGATAGATCCACGTGGAATATTTAGGAAATATCAAGGAGATATTTAGAAAAGAGACTCTGAGTTTAGGATTGAGGATAAACATAGATTTGATATAAAAAGAATGGAGGAATAGATTAGTTGATGCTTAAGATTATGGTTTGGGAAAAATTCATGGTCATGGTACAAAATTCAGAGGCTGGGGATAGTGAGCAGATGTATATCTGGGAAGCAGGAGGAGTAGGTGGAGAGAGAGCTGTTGTGCTAAGAAAGCTAAGGGAGATGAGGATTTCCAGAAGGACGGTGTTAACAGTATCTAAAGCAGCAGTAGGACAGAAAGTGAGGCATGGCTTGCTATGTTTAGATTATGCTATTTACATTGGAAACTACATGTTTTTTTCCTCCAAGACCGGACATTTGTGGATATTCTGTAGAGCACAGCTTCTTCAGTTTTATTATGCATAGGAATCCTGTTAAAATGCAGATGCTTTTCAGTAGGTCTGGGGTGAGATCCAAGATTCAATATTTCTAACAAGTCCCAGGTGATGCCAGTTTTGTTGATCTATGGTCAACACGGAGTTTTGAGGCTCTGGTGGTTCATAAAAATGGGTAATCATAATTCAGGATCTGTTTACTTTAAGAAGTATTCTTTCCTTGTAATACATGGATATTACACTTCCACGTGGAGATTTGCACTAAACCTGGATTAGAAAGTTCCGGCACTCTGGATCCTTCTGTGTATGGAACACCAGATGAGTTTCATCTTTTTTTTGTTTTTTTAATTGACTGTCTCTAGTCTCCTTCTCTTCTCTTCCATGTTGGGGGAAAAAAGAAGCATTCTCTTGATATTTCACTTTGTCAGATAGATGAGCAGATACTTCCTTTAGCAGAATTTTGTCTCTGATAGTTTTGCCACCCATTAGCTAGAAGGAATCTCATTTTACAACACTTCAGGAGAAAAATGCGCAGTCTTCAATCCAGATGTCTGAAAGTCCTTAGTGTACTGGTGTTCTGGCTCTATTTATCTACTCCGCTTGCCTCAGAGCTGTGTCTACATGTCCCTGGTGTCTGTTTTACTAATTTATTACATTAGCTGTACCTCTCACCTGCTTTGTTGCTAGTCTATTTGTAAATGTGAAACTTGGGAAATGGTATTACAAGCACTGTGGGGGAAAAAAATGCTTTTCTGCTGCATAGGGAGACAGAGCCATATAAAAGTTTAAGACAAATACAGGGAGCTGGAGGCATTATGGGAAGTGTTGGGGGTTTGAGTTAGTGTGATAAACATGCAAATTGAAGGAGAACATAGATGCACATGGATTTGTAGCAGTCAAGTCAGCATGACAGGATATTGATTGCACAACTGCAATAATTAAAAGGAAAAAGGAAACAGTCAACTATTAAGGTTTAAGCCCATAGGACTAAAGATGATGACCCTGTGAATAGAAATCAAGAAATTAAAGGAAGGATCTGATTAGGACAGGCAGGATAAAAGAAGGAAAATGGTGAGTTTAATGTGCTGATTGATTTTGAAGATCATGGAAATGGAAAAGTCTTTTATTCTGTTTTGACGGCCGGGAGTATGATGCAGACATTAATTCTAGTTTCTAGTAGATTTTATTTGAAATCTTTGGTAAGAAACAAATTGCTAAGTGAAAGAATGCACTCAAGAGTTTGAGGAAAAGGGACATACAAAAAAGCATGCCTTTAAGAGATGGTAACGGAAGGCAGACTGGTGATGGAAAGAAAATAGACAAGAATGATAGTGGGTAAATCAAGTGAGCTTATTGGTATGACAGTACATGAAAGAGAGAGATTCAAAAAGGAAGAGCGATTAATATGGTCCAATGCAAAGATGTTCAAGTATAGTGAGAATTGAATAAAACTCCTGTGTTCTTCAAGTAACAGTTTTACAAGTACTAGGGAAGCAGAACAGAAGCCAGGGTTCAAGGGACTGACGTCTGAGGGCTTGATGCTAAAACACAACCAACAAGTAGAGTATTCTCTTGTAATAAATTGGAGAGCACATATGGGCCATAAAACCAAATTGATTTTGGCCAAGTCACTTAACCTCTCTAGGTTTTGTTGTTGGCTTTCCAATTCTATGCTAGAAATTATGGTACTTCTTTAAAATCATGGAGGAAAAACCAATAAGGTGGCTTCAGTTCCCTGAAGGAAAGAAGTACATTGTTTTATTGTCATCTTTCCTGCTAATATTTGTGTTCAAGTTGGAGAGTATAGGATAAGACCTAGTGGTGAACCTTTAGAAAGTTCTCTTACTCTTGGGTTGACAAATTAGACTAAGTTCACAAAAGACTTATTTCCACTTTGAGTGCTTTATATTTAAATTTAAATTTTAAATTAATATTTCTTTTCATTGAAAAACTTTGGTTTTTATTTTTAAATTATTCTCTGTTATTATTGTTACTGAGGTAGTTTGGCCAGCTGTGGCCAGCTGACCCAGTGCCCAGTGTAGTTAGAATACAGAATGCACTATATGCAAATAATAATATTTCATACCAAACGTGAAAAACAAGTGTTCCAAGAAGCTGAAAAGCTCACTGCATGTTGGGAGTTATTCCCATCAACCAGGCAGCTTTAATGACCTGCGCGCTCCCACCACAGACAGGCTCAGTGGAGTAACAGTTAACTTAGGAAAGATGTCATCATCCTAAGAAATCCTTCCCTTGACTAAAATACCCTCTGCTTGGCAGCAAAGCAACTGGATCAAGTGCAGCAGGGCTCCAAACGACCCTGCACCCTGATTCCAACACCCCCACGTTGTTCCTCTTTCCTTGGAGGCCTTGGAAACTGCACGCACAACAACTGAGTTCATGTTGAGTCACCACAGCTCACCTGAAAAGTGATCCCACTCAGGCATCATGCCTTGACCATCCCAGGGCGTGCGGACATGTTTCAGGTCTATTGGGTCTCACTGTATTCTTCAGAACACCAATTTCAGAACCCTTAGGTAATGCAGAAATCAACTTAAAGTACAAATTGTCATTTTGTTCACAAAGTATTCACTGCTCTTCAACACTTCGTTGAAATAATGCTTTCTTGTGTGTTTTTGATCAAAGATTTTGATTTTAAAAATCACTAAGAATTTTAATTCAAGAATACCCAGAAGTTGTCATCGGTAGTTGTTCAGTTTGGTTTGAAGACTTTAACTCCACTTTAATCTCAACTTTTGCATAGATCTGTCTTTAGAAAAACATCTTGTATTGTTACCTCCTTAAAACATTCTGTCTAGAACTAGAGATCAACAATATAAATTATTGGACAGACACTAGATATTTTAATCACTTGGTTTTCAAAATAATATTTAGGCTAAAACAGCAAATTAGAACAGTTTATTAAAGAAAACAATGATTCATTTCCTACTCTTTTTTAAATTTCAACCTTTTATAGAAAGAGATCTTTCTATTGTGTAAACCAAACTTTAGCTTTTCTGAAGTTTTCATAGTCATTTGCAAAGATTGAATTTTTTTATAAGATGAAATATTGCTACTTAAAATAATAATAATAATATCACACAGCCATTATTTTAAAGTCAATGGTGACACACTTTATTACAAGGGGCTCACGGCATTATTTCATAGTGTGTTCATAGTCAAAGGTCATGGTATATATGTTGCATTATCATAATTTTCTAATTAATTTATTCCTTATACATGTTTATACATGTTCCAATTGCATTTCATTAACTCATAGTTTCTTGTAAGTTTGTGCTTTCTTTCCATGTTCAAAGAATCTCTTTAATTCAATTTCTCTGTTTCTCCTCATACAGTCTGGCAGCCAGATATGCAACTCAATCTAATCACAGTGGAATTGCAACCAGTCAAAAAAAGCCTACTAGGTCAGTTAATATCTCTAATTTATTGCTTGTTAGTGATAATAAAGTAAATACCCAGTGATATTTTGTCCTATTATTCTAAATTTTTTCAAAAACTACGTACTTCTGGGTGAAAAGTTTAGAGTACTGAGTTCTTCCAAGTGGATTTCCATTCACATTCTCGGGAATGAGCGTGTTTGTGTTAGATCATTAAGTGGGTTTTGGGTTTTTCTATTTCAGTTTTGTTATATGTAGTGCTATGATTGGGCTGAAGTCTAAGTTCTAGGCTTAGAGAAAGTCAAGAAAAAATGACTTTGAAGGCCCCATTCTTTTCAGGTCACAAAACGTTGTACAAGAAAATTGTAATTGCTTTTTGAGATGGGCATGCATTAACTATTGCACATTTTGAAGCAGAATTGAGAAACACTGGCAGATTTTTGTGGGAAAGTTAGCACCAGTTCAGCCTGGATTGTTCTTTTATCTATAATAGTTTAAATTTGTTATTCTTTATGAGGTACGCATTTTAAAGAGAGTCTGTTATAATAAATGACAGTGCATTTTGTACTGTTTGGAAAATGCTAGTATATAAAAATGTGTGGAAAGTGTTTGATTTTTTTTTTAATCATTAAGTTGCTGAATGCATGATGGTACAGCTGAGTGAAGCCACAGCAAATGTGTTTGGCTCCCCTGATTCGTGTGTGATTATGTGTGCCATCTCACGCAGGGGGGTGACTAGTCACCACTTTCATGATGTATCATGTTAGATGCAATGTTCGACTGCAAGGACTGCTTAGTGTGCCTTGCCTTGAGGTGCGTGCTTTTCTCCCTGCCTTGGCGTTCTAAGCTATGTCCATTTCCACAGTAATTAAAATGATTCTAGAGAGACAAATTAAAAGAGTATTTAATTAAAAATTATAGGAAATGATATAAATTAGGTTGTGCAAAGAACAGTGAGCTGCCATGTACAGTAAGCATTTTTTATTACCACTTCTAAGACTTAGGCATGTAAAATATATTTTAAATACTTTGATTTAATAGAACATCTCTCTATTTTTTGGCTTCATTCTCATTTCTCTTTTTATTACTTTGATGAATGATCTGGAGCTCTGGCTGCCGGTCAAATTAGGGTAATGAGAAGAGCAAATGGTTTTCTTAATTCGTTTTAATTTGTTCTTAGAACTAAAGATCACTTGGCTTCATGGGTCACAGGAAAGATTAAAATGCATCTTAATTGCTTTCTAGAAACAGGTTAAGTTTCATTGCAAGCAGGGCAAATTTTGTGAAAAAATCTGTTTATACGTGTGAGTTTGGAATGAACTTTCTTAGTCTACGGCTGAGTCCACAGGAATAGTTCTCAGATTTATTATGATTGGGACATTTGGCTAGATTTATTCGTTGAATTCTTTCTGCAGAATGCAATCACTGGTACTCAAAATTCCTGGTGTCTGGTTATTGTGCTATACTTATAAACCCTGTGGATTTATTTAAGCATGAGTTAAATGCTGGAATCATTTGGAAAAGATTCTAATCTTGTGCATGACACACCTCTAATTAGCAAAATAGCTGAAGAAACTATTAGCCATATGTAGTTAGACTCCAAAATACAGTCAACATTTTGAAACTATTAATTATGCCAAGAAATCAACAATTCTGCTTTTAAGCTGGTATTTGTCTTTTCTTGGTGTTCATTCCAGTTTACAATACCTGCTACTATTAAAAAAGTATTTATAGCATTTAATAGTTCATTATTTCCTAATAATCTATTGGAAATAATATATTAAGTAGTATTATAAAGGAGAGTTTAATTTGAATATTGTAACCACTGATTGTAGAATTGTGACATATTGGACACCAATATGCCAAATATAAACTTCTTTTATTTAAAAAAGTTTGTGAAAGAGAACAGTCAAAAGTTCAGTGCATGTTTATAAGTTCTGGATTGTTTTTGTTTGTTTTTCTTTTAAAATAGAATTTATCAGAGCAGTACCCAGTGACATTCACATGGTGGCAGCAAATACTAGCAAAGATGCTGGCAACATTTACTATCATGTTTTTAAACATGTCTTAGAATGCCAATACTAGTTCTTAATTTCTAGTTTGTAATTTATGTTGATTGAATTTATTATACATATACTATATATGTTAGTAGCGTAAAATAAAATATAGTAATTGCACATTTTAGGCACATTCATGAAATAATTTGTACTTGAAATTTTAATATGGAAACTGTCTAAACAGTGAAATAAATAATCCAAACTGATATTTAATTATAATCCAAATAAAAATACCTGAAGATCATAACCTCCTGTCAAATTCCACTAATTTTGAGATAGTCTGCATATATCTCTCATGTTCTGTCCTTTGTACACAAAGAGTAGCTGAAGCTATTGTCACTGTAGATATATGTTAAATGCCATTCTGCTAGCAGAGATTTTCTTCCTCTGAGACCTGCGTCCTTTCTTCTTGTATCACTTCTGTGATCAGTTGGCGGCACTTGTGAGATCACCAGCCAAAGTCTAGGTGCCTACTTTTGGCAAGAGAATGAAAGTTTTTATGTGAGACAGGTTAGTCAAGTATGAATTAACTCATGACTTTTGTCTCCACCCCGTGTCTTGTAGCTAACTAGCTTAGAGATTCAATAAGCATTTGCTGTTGGCAATTTGTTCAGTAACTTTTTTCTTCTTATTATTAATGTACAGGTTGATTTAGGATACAGCTGCCTAAAATAAAGCAAATGTGCCATACATTGAAAAGAACAACTTTACAACACCTGCAGGTAGCTGGTTAAGACCCTGAGAACATCGTTAAGTTAGAAGTCATTATCTCCCTTGCTTTTCATGTAATTGTTACATACTTTTAGGTCAAAGGTTTGTTTTTTGTTTTTTGTTGCTTTATCAGAGGTGTGGTAAGTATGACATTTTTAGTTAAACATTACTTTATTTCTAATTTTTCTAGATTATTAATATACTTTGGAGTCATAGTTATTGAAAAGTGAAACAAGATTTTTCTGAAGATTCTCAAACCTTGTGTTTAGCTGGTTGTTTGCCACTTAAACCAACAGTCTCTGCTAAATAGATTTTAGAACCTCCTATGTTGTGATTTTTCCCATTAACTATTCCCTGCTTGGAGCTCCTGCTCCCTACCTTTCCGCAATGTACAATAATGATGTGATTTTCCTTACGCTATTCCAGGCTTCCAGGTCCCTCGAGGGTGCCAGCTGCAGGCAGCAGCAGCAAGGTCCAGGGAGCCTCTAATTTAAATAGGCGAAGTCAGAGCTTTAACAGCATTGACAAGAACAAGCCTCCAAATTATGCAAATGGCAATGAGAAAGGTAAGTGTTCACCCATTACATCACTGCGGCCCGAGTCTAGGGTATGAGGCTTGTAATTACATGTGAAATCTACCGTTTGAGCACTGTGACCCCTTTGGGAATGGAAACATTATGAGTGGAGTTTCCTATGTTTTCTAACTGCCGCCTCCTGAATTCCAGCTTTCTTCAGGGCTTTTCTTATCTGAAGAACATTTTAAGGAAATAAATTAATTATTTTAAAGTGGTTAATTATATGCCCAAGTATAAAATGCCCAAAAGTAGTTCCTCCCTGATGCATACAAATAGTATTTTCTTTTGTCTTCTCATGTTTTATGAACATTTATCCTGAAATCACGAGCCTGTATTAAATTTATTGAATCCTTAGTTTTAGTTAACGTGTCACAGTGTTTTGGGCAGTTAAGGTTGGAGCATCAAAAATCGAGACATAATTATGATGTGTATTTAACCTTTGAAGGCAGCAGGACAAAGAAATATTATGGCCTTAGTTTTCCCTAAAGAGACAAATTATTCATATTTGTTTTCTTGAAAGAGTGCATGACAGAAATATCTAATCACAAAATCATCAAGAAGAAAGACACGTAGTGGAGGTCTGTGTTAAAGGCAGATTATGTACTGACTATATGATACCCAGTTCTCTGTAATGTGCAAAGTGTGCATTTAAAGAGGGGCTGGCTTCACACATATCTCTGTGGAGGAGCCGGGGCTGCTGCAGTTTACATCTAAAGCAGGTAAAAGTCAAGAGTCTATACTGTTGTAAGCAGTGTGACTGTGAGGGGTGCGGGTGTCCTGCTGGGTTTTGAGGTAGTGTTTTCAATCAGTAGAACTTTACATTCTCTTCAGTGTTTAACTCTCCGTGCAACAAGACATGAAATTCTAAAGTGGCAAACACGCTAAGTTAGTAGGAGAGCTGGCAAATTTGGTTTACTAATTCAACTGGGTAGGAACTTTTCCTCAGATTAGATCATTTCCAGTTTTTGATATAGATGATCTGATTCGACAACTTTCTTTTACTGAGACACGGCTTGACAGGGGTAATCTATGACTTAGACACTTTTGTGAAAATTTCTCACCTCTTGAAACAAACTTGGACAGACTGTAAATTCCTGAAAGCAAAGCCGCAACCCCTGGAACATCCCCAGTTCTTGAGTCAAAAGGAAAAGAGAAGAAAATAGTGTGTATTTGAAAGTTAGGAGTTTATCTTTAAAAGATAGAATAAAATCTTTGATTTAATAACTTAAGAAACGTTACTGAAGACTTACATTTTTCTTGGGAAAAGGGAGACAACAATTTCTCATCAGAAAAGCATTCTCCCTCGTTTTGTGACTCTCCTGGAAAGTGTCATACAAGGCCTGTACGTCCTATGAAATTCTAAGGGAACATGTTTAGACAAAGAGATGTGTTGAGTGGACTGCTCCAGTGTTCAGTTTAGCTATGTGATATGAAAGTTATATAATATTTTTGCAAGATATTACTTTAACGTTGGCCAAGAGACCCAGACATGCTTTAGATGACCTAACTCTTTGATATAATGGATCTGAATTTTCTGTCATGTGAAATACTGTTATTTCTAGTGTCTAAAAGTAAAAATCCAAAGGTAGACAAGCATTCTTATTTTTCCATAGCATTCAACCATTCTCATATGTGTCTAGGAAGTCGTGCAAAATTAAAAAGTAGCGATATTCATGATAACCACAAGGTGGTGACAGATGACATAACATTATGAGGTTTTTGACCCTGAAAAGCAGATTTTCTTAAGTTCATATCTACAGCAAAAGATAAGAATTTTCATGGTGAATTAGCCATTCCAATTAACTAAATTTAATTAATTCCAACAAAATAAACATCCCAAAACATTTAAAGTGCATGATTTCATATTCACAAATATTTATAATACGTCAAGTGAAAGCATCAAATGTCTGTAAACTGCCAATAATAACTAACATAAATTGCATCATATGAAATATTACAGCCACTCTGGAATTTGTTTTAAATGCTATGTGGCATTTTCTATTAATGTGGAGTTACAAATTTATGTCAATACATCTTATATCAATGTTTCTAAATAAATCATTGTGTCATGCTATTTTTACTTTTTTATTTTGCTAAGGAAGATTTGCCCTGAGCTAACATCTGTTGCCAGTCTTCCTCTATTTTGTATGTGGGTCACCACCTCAGCGTGGCTGATGAGTGGTGTAGGTCTGCACCCAGGATCCAAACATGTGAACCCTAGCTGCCAAAGCAGAGCACACCGAACTTAACCACTACACCACATGGCTGGCTCCTGCATCGTGCTATTTTATATTTCCAGAACATTATTTTAAATTATAAGAGCAAATGAAACAATAATAAACATCACATGTGAAACAATTTATAATTTCTTCTTTAGACTATTCCAGTGATACATCTTTTTTGATAAGAATGCTCTATATAACCTTTATCACATGGAGATTTGTTGTGGTAGCATAACTTATATAAAAATTTAAGATTCTGTTTGCTGACAGGTTGATCTGTCTCACAAACTAGTTTGCATACATATCTTTGGCATGAGCAAGTAAGATGAAAATTAAGAACTTTCAAAGGTTACAGTGTTATAACGACAGAAATCACAAAGTACTGGCTTGAGTATTCTGATTGCTATTCCTTTTTAGTTATTAGAAACTGTAACATTTAAATTCGATAAAGTAAGATATTTTATTTGAAGGACTAACTAAATGATCTGTAATGTGCTCACTGAATGCTTCTCAGTGGAAATGTACTTCCTGCTTTCTTTAACAAGTCTTAGGTGATGACTTATAAAGGAATCAACTGAAGCATCTCTAGAATTTGTGATAATGAAGGTTTACTTACAATCAAAACAAGTTCACTTCTCTTCTGTAAAACATATTGTCGAAAGCACAGTAGCTTTTCACATGTATGGGATTGTAAAAATAGCTTATTTGCAAATTGTGTGACGTTAATGAAAGGAAATCGGTAGAGAGTAACAAACTGCACTTCTAAAGATCCATGTAATACCATTTTAATAATGATTCAGTTCAAAAGAACAGTGTGCTCATTTCACCATTTCACCAAATGAATTGAAAGGTCAGTGAAGATGGCCATAGATTATCACTTGCAGAGAAGGCTGAAATAGAAATGTTGTTACAGTGATAGCAATGCCATCCTGCCATTCTGTTGAAATGGAATGTAGGAACAAATTTCTCAGAACAAACGGTGAAATGAGGATAGCATTGCTTGTAGAGAAGCATTTCTTTTGAGAGTCCAAGTTTCTTCTCTTGGTGATCTGATATTCAGAAACTGACAACGAATAATATGTTCTGACATGAGCATTTATCAATTTGCCCATGCACCCTACAAGGGTACTCTAGACAGATATATGCTTTAAAGAAAAGTCAATACCTGTTCTCTGGGCATCAGGGATCTTGTGAAAACGATGCCCTGGGTCATTTGGACATATACTTTACATGCCTGAGCAAATTATTTTAAGAAATCATTCTTGTTTTATAAAATCTGGATAATAAATATGAAAAAGGCTAAACAGTTTCATATTATTAGGAATATAAATATTCCTAGCTTTATTTGGAATTCAGTTTCTGAATTGTGATATGTAAACACTTACTGCTTGACAAAAATGACACAGCAGAGAGTCATTTTTCCATGTTGCTAAGAAACATGCCATAGTACCAGAGGGCATGCTACCATCTTTCCATTATTTCTCCCAGGTGAGTTTTACTTTGTACCTGTACGTCTACTGAAGAGGAAATTTCCTTTCTGTTCTCCTGGATCATAATTAGGTATCTTCTGATGTGGAGGTGTTTAGTTTCATTTACACTCAACGTAGAATTGGTAGGCTTGATACTGAGAATTTAGCAACATTGCAACTGAACTTTTTAAAACTATAAGGTTTACTCTGAGCATTGCGTTAGTCATAGAATTTTGCTAAAAACATAGATATCTATTCTTAAGTACTTTCTGTTTCTTTTTTGTTAAATTACTCTGAAATTACTATATGATCAGAGAATTGAACTGTTTTATTTTTTCAAGGCAATGCAAGTGTTTTACTTATTATATTCCTTTACTGATAATTTAATTATGTGTTACACCATGACTTTTTGCTTTATTTCCTTAATACTTATATAATCCTAAAATATATTGCTAACATGATAATTTCAGGTTAATCTTGGGGTTTTTGGTGAGGTAGTATAATTAGGTACATATTTCAGGTGATATAATTAAGTAGACTTGTGTGTTTATGTTGTTTGCTTGTGTAAAAATGCTCATATATTGAAGTGTACACATATTATACATATCTTCACATAAAGTACATACTTTTCATAAACTGGCTGGTGAATGGAAGCTTTCTTAGATTTTGCAATACTCCACAAAGTGGCACTCTAACATTGCAGGAGGTACCAGATGAGCATGTGCAGATCCCTGTAAAACCATTCTATATTTCTGTGGAGTCATCTTAAAATTGATGATGGAGCCATTTCACAAGCAATAATTTATGGAAGACAGTGTGGTGAGGTGAACAAGGGGCCAACTTAACAAGACGTATTTGGATTTGAATGCTACTTTTTTTTTTTTTTTTTACTTTTTAAAATGTTCAAGGGTGTTTTGATATTATTGTCAAGTGAGAGTCTAAATTAATTATTTACCAAACTAGTTGCGATGGCCACATTGATTAATTATTTCCTTCCTTCTTCAATGGTCTGTGATGCTGATATTGTCTTATATTTACCAGGGACCAAATATATCACTGAGGACAACGCCTGCTACACAGTGAATACTTTTAAGAGAATAGTGTTACGGTCGTTGTTGTGGTTACTTTGTGTTACTTTGAATATTGTTACTTTGCTGTTACTTTGTAAGCGAAAGCTAGTTTGCTTCCATATAAACCACATACTATTCAGTGAGGAAGAAAAATAAGCAGATTGAGGATGTTTCCTGTGCCCTTTCTTAGGTTAATAGCACAGTTGGCAAAGGGTGCTAAACTCTAAAGCTAGGTCAAGTTCCACGGAGAAATATCCTTATCTAAACTTCCCATATGTCTGTTGTGACTGCCACATTTTCCTGCATATATTTATTTTAGAATTAGATTGGTACTTCTCCTACGTCATCAATGTTGGGTTTTTTTTTTTGCAAGATGAGATAACTAAAAATTAACTCTGTGAATTTAAATGTTTTCTAAGCATGAATTAACATCTATTCTTACATAAACTGAGAATAATGGTGTAAGTAGGATACCCAAGGAGATAGTATATAGTTTACTGAGTAGAGAGTATCTTGTATCATGTTCTCCTCATTTATAGTCTGCTCATTGAAGAAGAAGGAAATCATGTTTTAAGGAATTACCCAATTAACTTCACTCTTGTGACAAACATGTGGCTTTCTGGAGAGACATACCAGCAGAATTTCTGAGTATGCAGCAAATATATGGAGAGAAGAGAGAGTCAAAAGCCTTCCAAGTTTGGAGTCAGAGCAACCTGAGTTCCAGTGTTGATTTTGTCTTCTCTAAGTTTCACTGCATGTGTCATTTGGAACAAGTTACTTTCTCTTTCTAAGTTCAGTTTTCTCATTTATAACAACAGAAATCATAAGTATGTTGCAGATTATTATGGGTTTAGATGAGATACCATGTATGAAGAGTTTTAAATGTCAGACCATGTATCAAAGTACTTGGAAAAAGTAAGTAGCTGATAAATAACATTGTTTGGTTGTAACGAAGTTGGTGATGGTGGACATGGAAGTGGAGGAAGGGGAGGGAAAGGAGAGGGAGTGGATTTCTCCTTGGAGGCCAGAGCAAGAGCAGGGCTGTGGGCAGAGAAAGGCCCTGTGAATGTGAGATACCAATCCATTGCAGGAGTGCCTTTAAATATGTGCATTAGGTATCTGCTCCTTTCTCTATACCCAGATGACAGCTCATTCACAGTCAGAAGCTGAGTTATCAACATTCAGAAATCTATCTGTGAGACCAGGTTAATTAATATTGAATATATAAATGGCACAGAGGTGAGAATTTGTGGCAGCACCCACTCTGTAGGAGCTACAGATGTTGCCATTTCAGCTGCTGTTGTTGTTGCAACCTTTATTGTGAGGAATCCAGAGAGACTTGTATTATTCCAATGCCTTCCTGATGCACAACGACCTATGATTTGTCCTCTTATTGAAACCTGAAGCAGCTTGTTGCTGTTCTATAGGGACAGGCTGGGGACAGGTTTGGAGCTGAGCTTAGAGAAGTATCTTATATGTGTGTACTCATCTGAGAAGGATTTTACAGCTTTTGCTGTGACCATGACTGTGGGGTGGATGTGGATGTCATAATTTGGAGTCCCTCCTGTCTCATTTTTGGGTGTAGTGATGTTGGAACTCCTCCTCTGTACCTGAACTGCTGTAGCAGTCTATCTAGCTAATGTCAGAACACTTAAAAAGCATCCTGACTGGTCCTTTTTTTTTTTTTTATTTCTCCCCAAAGCCCCCCGGTACATAGTTGTATATTTTTCATTGTGGGTCCTTCTAGTTGTGGCATGTGGGACGCTACCTCAGTGTGGTCTGATGAGCAGTGCCATGTCCGCGCCCAGGATTCGAACCAATGAAGCACTGGGCCGCCTGCAGCGGAGCACGCGAACTTAACCATTCGGCCACGGGGCCAGCCCCCTGACTGGTCCTTTTACTCCCTTTCCTCTCCTTCCCATCCAAGCTCCCAGGCAAACAGGGGTAGGAGTCCCCTGGCTTCTTAAGCTAGTTGTAGATACACAGAAGATACACACTAAATATGTGGCTAAAATGGTGACATTAAGCATGTTAGGCAAACCTGATGGGCTTATTATATTTGTAGTGACCCCTCTCCACAAAATGTTAAGTATCCAGAAGAATACAGAACTGCCAAGGGTCCGAAAGTTCAAAGAATGAAGAATATTGATGTTGCACACCCATGGAACATTTAATAAGTTTAACCAATATGGAGACTGTCATAAAAAAACAACTCTTTAAAGCTGTTATGTCAGCAATTTCCATGATGTCTGAGTCTGTTCAACGTTTACCACTCAAAACATGGTCTGTGACCAGCTGCACTGACATCGTCTGGAAGCGTGTTAGAAAAGCGGAATCTCAGGATCCACTGCGGGTCTGCTGGACCACAAGGTGAAGTGCGTTCAGTAGGTCCCCAGGTGACTGCTGTGCACATTAAAGTGTGAGAACCACTATGTGAAACACTCAGAATGCCAGGCACTCTAAGACAATGATAGAGCCTGGGCTCTAGAGTCACACAGTGTGGGATCAAATTCCAGCTCTGCTCCTCACAGCTGTGCACTGCTGAATGTGCTGAGTCTCACAAAGCTTTGCTTTCCAAAAACGTGAATTAGAAATAGGAGCCTTTCCCACCTCCTTGGGTTGTTGTGAACACTAAATGTGAGGTAATGCAGTTGAAGAATCTTCAATAAAGTGCCAGTTAGCCTTATTATATTCATAATAATTATTAACATTATTTTCGTTATAGAATAAGAAAGATTGCAAATGACTTTTGAGATCATAGTAAGAACGTGAAGATGAATTCAATGTGATGCCATCGTGTTCCTCTTAACAATATTTACAGCAGACTACACTTTGATTTTGGGGGTGCTATGTTTCTCTCCAAATCTGTGTCCCAATATATCTATGCACATTTTGTTAAAATGTAAATAAATAGAATAAATTTTCACATAGTTCCCTAAAAAATTTTTATAAATGTTTCTCCTGCCCTGAACGCTTACATTATCTCTCTTAACACATTTGTCTTGATCTTATCTTACTTAATATTGTGCAATGCTTTGTGCAATTCTGATCTCCTCTACTGTTTTCTTTCCCACCTCCTACTCATTTAACATTTAATATATATCATTCATCTTTTATGAGTCTGTTTTCTTTCGTCTGACTAGATTACAAGGTGTCTTGCATAGAATAGACACTCAGTACATATGAAGAGATGGTGTGCCTAGATTCAAATCCTATAGATTGTAGGAACTGAATAGCATTGATGAATATTGCTGGACATAGTAGGAAAATAGAGCCATATGTTGGACAAAAATCAGCAAAACAGTGAGGTCACTGTGTGAAATGCATGGGCATGTTTACAATTCACTGAACTTGAGAAAATTCATTTTGTTTGGAGGTTTCTTAGTTTCTAATTGAATCTAGGCAATTGAGAAATAAAGTTCACTTGATATAATTCTATTAAAAGCATTAATTTCATGGTCATTATTTTCTGTTTCTATATTCAAGAAATATTATAGTTGGTGAACCATTGAGCTTATCCTTATACATTTGAAAAATAGTATGATATAGTAGTTGATAGAATTAACTTAGAATCAAAGCTAAGTTCAGTTCTCAGTTTTGTCACTAACAAATTGCATAACTTTGGCCAAGCTATTTAACCTTTTTGTGCTTTAGTTTCTTCATATGTAAAATGAGGATAACTGAAAACTTCATGCCATTCTTGGGAGGATTCGGTTACTCTATGTCGAATACATAGTTCAGTGCGTGTCCAATAATGCGTGCTGTGTATGTAATACAAAACCAGCTCTCATGGAATGCACAATGTGGTGGAGGAAGCAGGACATTACAGGGGAGTTATAATGGCTGTAATAGAGGAAATAAGCTATGGAAGAAGGTAGAGGAGCCACTCACTCCAGACTTGATGCTAAGATGGTCGGAGGTGGGAGTGGGGATAATGTTTTCGCTTTGGGTTTTCATTTTTTTCCTCAGAAGAAGTGAGGTCAAAGTTGAGACCCGACCAATAGTATGAATTATTCTGAAGAAATATTTAGCAGGCATTTCTACCTGTAGGTAGACAATGTACTTTATCTGCTACTGAGGATTATTAAATCATGATGAAATGTTATCAGTCTTTGAAAGGGATCTGTCAGTGAAATAAATTTGGAATTATCTAGACTTACAACAGAAGTCAAAGGTTGAAATCCATTCACGGAGAGTGAGCACACTTGATACATGGAATGTTTTGAAGCTTGCTTGATATGTTTATCTTGAATTAGTCAATACTCCCACTGTTTTTCAGAATGCTTTGGTGTTGGTATATGAACCTAATGGATCTGTATAAATATTCTAGAAATGGACATAATTACAGACTTTACATGAATATTGGGGAAAAAAGCAATTTATCATCATATGCTTTAAAACTTAAATATACCATGTAAGCATTTTGGCTTTTCAGTGAACTAATACATTTTAATCTAGAGGATATACATACAGTCTTACATTTATTTTCCCAGTTGAAATGTAGAATTGTAGAAAGGTAGTGTGGAATTAGAAGTCAACGTTAGTATACCAATTTGCTTAAGAAAGTTTAATATAAAATGCATTTGTCTACACGATTATTGTTAATGTAAATTTCACAAATATGTTATTTTAGACACATTTATTTAAAAAAGTGCAGCTCACACAAATATTCAACTAACAATGTAACTTCTTTTCCTCTAAATTCTTTATTTCCTTTTTTTTGTATGTCAATTTCTTCTTCTGAAAAATAGGAAGACTGGTATTCTGTACTAATTGGCTTGATTACATACTGTTTATCATGCATTTTGACAGCTTTAAGAAAACATTTAAAAGTAAAAGCTTTGTAGTTTTATAAATATGAATGTTTAATGAAATTTAATGGGCTCCAATTCCTAAATATTCTGAAAAGGAAATTCTTTATGAAATATTTCCATTGGGCATTTCATCAAAAATATCTTTGCATCTGTTTGTTACTATCAAGTTTGTTTTTGTTTTGTTTATTTTTGCTTGAGGAAGATTCACCCTCAGCTAACATCTTTGCCAATCTTCCTCTATTTTGTATATGGGATGCCACTACAGCATGGCTAGATGAGCACTATGTTGGTCCATGCCTGGGATCTGAACCTGCGAACCCAGGCCACTAAAGCAGAGCATGCGAACTTAACCACTATGCTACCAGGCCGGCCCCAATATCTAGTATTTTAACAGAACCAAATGATGCCTCTTTTACATAAACATCTAATTTAATCATTTATCATTCCATCTCTCTCACAAAAAGAAAAAAAAAAAACAAGAGGGTAAAAGAGGGAGGCATTTCTGGCAGAGGAAACTTAAGGTAAATGACCACCATCATAAAGTACCCAAATTTTAACATTTATACTGAGGTCTTTTAACTTCAAGCTCAGTTCTTTTTTATTCTATATAATATCAGAAAATCTCTTTTTGGTTTAGGTTTTCATGCTTAAAAATGAGAGACTTGTAATCAGGCATTAATCAGTGCTATAGCACTCCTGTAAAAATTCATGTCATCGTGAGATTTCTGCATTGGAAAATGCTTCTATGACAAAGGCCTTATTTTCCTATAGCTGCCCATAAGCAATTTTATTTTCTATTAGAATGTAAAGTTTGTTCAGATCTCCACAGGAGGCTATAGGTGTGTTGGTTAAAAATGCTCTGAATTCAGTTCAAATCCAGGCTAAGTGACCTTGAATAAGTTATGTAGTCCTGCTTTGCCTTAGTTTTTTTATTTGTAAAAAAGGGAAGATAATGTTAATACATACCTTGTAGAGTTGTTATAAATATATATGTTATATATGTATACATATAATATATTTATTTCTTAGTAAATCATCTGACCCATACAAGCATAAATTTCAATACTTTTTATACAAATAAAAATAAACAATACTAACAAAAAGCTTAATCATGATTCATGAGCATATTTAATCAGATAACAATAAGCTAGGCTTCCTGTAGGTTAAAGCAATTTCTCAATATTTATTATAGAACATATTCTTAGGGCTATGTGGAATATCAGTTTACTGCTATGAGCCACAGCAGTAATTGGAAAAAATACAAAGAATTGCTTAGGGAAAGGATAGTGTTTTATTCATCTTTAGTTATCTGTGGCTAGCCAAGTTCATTTGGGTAAGAGTAATTTTAGAAGGGAAAAAGAAGCAAGTTTTTTCCAAAAAATCAATGCCTCTCAGACACTGAATTTTTGATATATGGTACAAAAACAACCACATCACAGAGGTGATTGATGCCACACAGCATGTCTGTGTTCAGTTCACAGGAGAGAGACTTCCACGTGTCTGTAGTTGGAAGTACTCAGTGGTGTGATATAAATGATCAAAACTAATAAGCCTTTCCTTTACTTTTTTTCTTAACAATGTGCAGATTCCTCCAAAGGACCTCAGCCATCTTCAGGTGCGAATGGCAACATGCAGCCCCCGGGCACTGCTGCGCAGCCCCCTGCCTCCGCCATCCCTTCTCCAAGCGCCAGCAAGCCCTGGCGCAGCAAGTCCATGAATGTCAAGCACAGCGCCACCTCGACCATGCTGACGGTAAAGCAGTCGAGCCCTGTCACCTCTCCCACACCATCTGCAGACAGACTGAAGCCCCCTGTCTCGGAAGGGGTCAAAACAGCTCCCTCGGGACAGAAATCCATGCTTGAAAAATTCAAGCTGGTCAATGCTCGGACTGCTTTACGCCCCCCACAGTCTCCCAGTTCAGGACTCGGTGACGCTGGGAAGGATGACGATGCCTTTTCTGAATCTGGTGAAATGGAAGGTTTTAACAGTGGTCTGAATAGTGGTGGCTCAACAAACAGCAGCCCCAAAGTGTCACCTAAATTAGCCCCTCCAAAAGCTGGAAGCAAAAATCTCAGCAATAAAAAGTCTTTGCTACAGCCAAAGGAAAAAGAGGAAAAGAACAGGGACAAAACTAAAGTTTGCACTGAAAAACCGGTCAAGGACGAGAAGGATCAGTTGACAGAGATGGCTCCAAAAAAGACCTCTAAAATTGCAAGCTTGATCCCAAAGGGCAGTAAGACAACAGCAGCCAAGAAGGAAAGCTTAATCCCATCTTCCAGTGGGATTCCAAAACCGGGCTCAAAGGTGCCAACGGCAAAGCAAACCATTTCACCTGGTAATGCAGCAAGCAAAGAGTCAGAAAAATTCAGGACTACCAAGGGAAGCACTTCCCAGTCTTTGCCCAAGCCCATGACCGCTGAGAAAGCAAGCACATCCCACTGCCCTGCTCCTTTGGAGGGAAGGGATGCCAGCCAAGCTTCTCCCGCTGGTTCCTGTGCTGTGCCGGTGGCACAAGGCCTTGGGCAGGGTGCCGGAAATGGTGCTGTCCAGCTCCCTCAACAGCAGCAACACAGCCACCCGAACACTGCCACGGTGGCACCATTCATTTATAGGTAAGGCGACCTCTGTTCGTCCCCAGTAGTGAATATTTACAGGTCCTCCTCCTCAGCGTGTGATATGAAGGCTGCTGGAGTCCTGTTGTGTATCGTCATTTTGGAACAATGTTTCAATCTGATGATATAGGCCTAGAATTTAATTTTTCAAGAAAAACCCTCCAATAAGCTTTAGTCCTATTTGCCCTCCCCTCCCCTCCCCTCTCGTCAGGAACTTGAAGGCCTCCAGAGTTAACCTGCTTGTTACTGAAGGCAAAATAGAACTCAGATGCCGTGAATTCTCCTGTGTCTATTACTGTTACTACTAGTACTGCTGTTTTTATTATTAGTCTTTTAAAATAATTCTCAGGACTATAGAGTTCATAGATATTTTTATTTTTACCCTTAGGAGACAGTATACCATAATAGTTAAGGGGGAAGGCTCTGGAATCAGACGGATGTGGATTTAATGCCCAGCTCTGCCATTTACCAGCTCTAAGACTTTGGACAAGTTGCTTAACATCTCTTAGTCTCATTTTCTCCAGCTGTCAAATAGGAGTAACAGTGTCTACTTTGTAGAGTTGGGAAGAGTAACAGGGATAATGCATATAAAGTATTTACTGTATATTCTGGCACATTGCAAATGTTTGTTAAATGTTCTTTATAAGGCATCGCTTTCCCAACATAAAATTTATAGTAATTTTCCACAGCTAGGCATAAGTTTCTAGACAAAAATAATAATCTATATAATTATTATATTTATACTTTAATTTGTTTTTGCATTTTATTTGTTTTATTTTGTGTATTAGAATATACAATATATGCTATATTTTAAAATATCTACCTTACTCTACGGTTATAAAAATAGCACATTTTGCTTATTGTCCTGTGGTTTGTTTTAATCAATTAGAAATATGTCACTTACCGCTGTGTCTCCAGTTTCATTCACTGTCTTGTCAGTGAGCAGACGCCAAGGGAGGAACAGGCGTCCCTAGGCAGGTGGGCAGTTCAACAATAGGGAAGAAATGTTCTGAATAGGAAGTAGGACCTGCTATAATTAAGGAAGAGTCAAGATTAGAAAGTTAGAAAATCTATTAAATTTATGGGTTTTTGAAGTAAAGAACATAACTATAATGATTTGTTTTCCCTCAATGAAAAACGTAAGCGCTTTTTTTCCTGGGACTTCATATACCCAGCAAAACGAATTTATACTTATTGCATTTTAGCTCCCGGGACACCTCATTTAAGTTTACTATTCTGGCTTTAGTAGCAATAACTCATTTTAAACCTTTGTATTTGAATCAGATGGGAGTCTGCAACTCTTTCTAACTCCAGAGTCCCGATCTGACAACGGGGAATTTAAGATGTCAAATCATAATCCACCTTTCAAAAATATATGAAAAAATCACAAAGTTTTAAACGTCATACTCAGCATACTTGTGGCTCTTAAATATATTCTGTAAAAACATCAGTCATTTCGAATCAACACAAATGAATTTCATAGAAAAGTGCAAATCTAAGCGGAAAGAATGTATCTGCCAGTCTAGTTGCTCCTTTCTAGAAGTCGCAACAGGCATTTTTGTTTGTTTGTTTGCAATAAAGTATCCAGTGGATATAAATTCAGTGGTGTACATTTGAAAACATAACTTTGACTCTTGAAAAGAGGAAGCAGCAGAGCTTAGAGGTTAAAGTGTGGATCAGCTGTGTGACCTTGCCAAACTCTCCAACCTCTTGAGTTTCTGATTGCCCTCTTTAAAATGAAGATTATACAAATGAGGTGGTGTGGCCAATTTAGCTAAAATACTGGCTGTAAAGTCTGCTGGCTCTGCCCTTGTTCAGAAACAGCATCTGGTTTTGTTGACATGATGGCCCCGAGAGCCAGGTTGCCTGGGTTGGAATCTCAAAGATGCCATTTATTATTTATGTGACTTTAGGTAAAGTATTTAAAGACTCTGAGCTTCAATTTCCTAATCTATAAAATGGGGATGATAATAATAGAAGCTTCCTCATAAGGTTGTTTTGAAGATTAAATGAGTTAATATTTATACGGAACTTAGAACAGTACCTACCGTATAGTAAACGGGCTTTCCCAAACTTCAATTTCTAATCCTGTGAATGGTGGTTGGTAAGAATGTCTACCTTATTTGGTTGTTTTAAAGATTAAATAAGGCTGTCCCATGTAAAGACTTTAGCACAGAGCTAGATTTGTAATAAATGACTTACAAATGTCAGTAATTATTTGTATTATTGTAATTATATAAAGTAGTTGAAAATAAATAAAATCATCTAATAAAAAGGTTTCACATTATAGTCTATACATGAGCCAAGAGTGGCCTGAAATCTTTTATCAAGTCAGAATAATGGTATAAATGATCATGTCAATCCTCTCAAGGTAGAGTAGTCAATATTCAAGCTTTTTAACTCTCAGTGAGAGATATTTATATCATAGCATCATGTTGTCTGCATTATGTGACCCCTGGTGTCTTTTCAACTCTGACTGTTCCAACTCTATTTAAGAATCTTCCTGCAAAATCCCTGACAGACTTTTCTGGAGTTGCTAATCATTTGAAAGATAATAGTAATAAGTTACTATTTTATAATGGTATTATCAGTGAAAGTCTCTGTGTTGCAAGATTTAGGTTCATTTTCTCACTTAAACTTTATCATAAACCCATGAGAAAGAAATGTTGTCTCCACTTTACAGAGAGGAAGAAGCAGAGATTTCAAGTCAGAATAGTGATCATCTCTTAAAGTCACAGGGCCCCTAGGAGTTTGCCTTTGCACCCAAATATGAGTCTGGAGCATGCCCTCCTTTGCTCATCAGTTCTTTCTGCATGTATAGAAATGAGGTATTGTTACCAGGGACATTCTGGCTAGGAAAATGTCAATTGTAGATCCACACAATTCTCAATCAGAACTCATTTATAATGGAAAGTGCTTAATTGCTTTTAAATGCTATAAATTTAAAATATATATGTGTGTGTATGTAGAAATGTACATGTGTTTGATATTTAAAGATAATTAAATGACTTCTATAAAACTGGAAGATTGACCGCTGATGGTGATGGTTTTCTCCATTTATCAGCCCACTTCGAAGTCATGCTAGGTTATTAATTATACCCTCTGCGACTCTAATAGATGTTTCATAATACTGGTTCTTGCAAGTTGAATATTCAGAGTCCTATAAATATAATGTTTGGTTCTGGAAGTTAATGGATTTCATATTGGTCCTACTTCTTATATAATGCAAGTACATTCTATATTAAGTTTTGTAACTCATTTATCACTAAAATGTGATAAAAAGTGTTTTGAATTTAATATATCCTTATCCATTTAATGAGTATATATAATTAAAATCAAAGATGTGACTTTTAAAAGAGAAGATTTTAATTCAATGTAAGAATATCCCAGTAATTAGACGTATCTGAATGGAACAGGCTGCCTTTGTAAGTGTTAGTGTGACTACCAATTGCCATAGTTTAGGTAAGGGGAAATCACCAGATACTTTTTCATTTATGTATTCATCACTCATTTTGCAAATACTATGTAATGAGCGTTACAAAGATTAAAAAGCTCTCTGCCCTTTGAGAACTCAGTCTTTTGAGATAATGGTAAGAATATAATAAAAAATAAAAAATGATTGATATTGTGGAAGTATTTGCAGCAAATAACATAGAAGAAAGAGTTTTCTTAAGTCTTACATGAGGGTAGAGTCAATGAATGCATCATAAGATAAGAGATGAGACTTAAAGGATGAGTCAGAATTTGTCAGGTGGGAGGGAGAATGTTGCAACTTCATCCAGATTTGACATTCTACAATTCTACAATCCAAGCATGATGAAAAATTAATAGGCAAATTATGACATGCTATGCAAATGCTGGTAACTAGAACTGTCACAGAGACTGGAGGTTAGGATGCCTGATTACTTGAATGGGAGACTAAGGGAGAAAATTTGGCAAGAATACACATTTTGTTCTTTTTCAGTCACTCCTTCCCCACATCTTATTTTCAGCCAGTCCTATTGGCTCTTCCTGCAAAACATACCGTCAGTCAGGCATTTCTTTCCATTTCCACCCCACCCCTCCTGGTCCAAACCACATCATCACCAATTCTCACCTAGTATCCAATGAGTCTTCTAACATCCACTTTTGACCCTTTCTAATAACACCCTTCACACAGTAGAGACTCTAACCTTTGAAAAGTATGAATTGTGTATGTCATTCCAATTCATGAGAACATCTGTTGGATTTCTATTACACTTAAAAAATAAACTCACACACCTTGCCAAGACCTACAAAGTCCCTATGCAATCTGGCCATCTAACTCTCAAGCCACACTTATACCATTCTCCCCCTAGTGTACTGAACACCTGCCATCATTCTGTTTCTCCGCAAACTAGGCTGTACTGCCTTGGGACCTTTGTCGTAAATGTTCCGTCTGCCTGTACTGACTCTCTTCCAGATCACAGCAGGCTCCTTCTTCTTATCAGATCTCTTCTTACATGCTACTTCTTCACAGACGCTATCTCCAACCATCTGGTCCAAAGGATCATCCCTCATGCCTCTGGCCAGAATTATACCCCATCACACTCTTGTACTTTATTCATAGAATTTATCACTATCTGCTATTTTTTGGTTTACTTATTAACAAGTGTGATTTCAGCCTCCTCTGACTGTAACATAAGCTCATTGAGAGCAAGAGTCTTGTCTTTTTTATTTAGTAGCATAATTTCCCAGGAAAGAGCCTACCCAAGTTGGCACCAAATAAAAATTGTTGAATGAAACACTATCATCATGAGTTAGGATTACCTGCTATAGAAGAATAGAAAAACTGCCCAAAATATACAGTGCAATAGGGAAAATTCTGAAGTCTCCTACTTCCTAGAAATGGAAGAGTGTAACTGAAATATAAACAGCTTTAAAATATTTAAAGAATGAAATCGTATCTTCTCTTCAGTAAATTCATTCACTTATTTCTTCTTCTTCTTTCAACAGCTACCTTGTAAGTACCTATTATGCATAAGGCATCAAGGATAGAGTGAAACACCACATGGCCCATATGTCATTTTCCTTCCGTTGTCCACAAGATAGTAGGCAGAAGACTGACTAGAAGATAAATACAAAATGAAGCAGGAAGGGTAAAGCTCCCCAGCAGTGAACCAGATTTGCTGCATTTAGAGTCCAAAAATGGGAAAATTACTGCTAGCTGTTGGAATCAGAGAAAGTGGCACTTGAGCTGAGTTCTGAAAGATATGTGAGATTTGGGGCTGAGGTGAGGGGGACAGGAAAGGAAATGTAACACTGAAGGGACCATGTAACCAAGGTGAACACAAGAGATGTCAGGTGGTCAGCAAGTACATCAGTTGTCCTAGAAAGTGGAGACTGATTGGATCCTGATTGTAGAAGAAATTCTTGAGTGTCAGTAACTTGGACTCTGTGTATATATGCACGTGCGTGCATGTGTGTGTGTGTGTGTGTGTGTGTGTGTGTGTGTGTGTGAGAGAGAGAGAGGCATGATCTGGAAATTACTATGTCTTCAGTGTGTAAAATGGATTGTCACTGGGAGATATCAGGGCAGAATAAACGATGTTCAATAGCTAGATGAAGGAGAAATTTACTGAATTTCAGAGGTAGCTTTATTAAGACTTTAAGTAGTGGTCCTAATTATAGGAAGAAAAGAAAGGGAAAGGAGAAAAGCATAATTTAAAAAAAAAGCCTACTTTTCGCTGATCCTCTTCTTTCTTGGCGTCGACCTTTATGCGGTATTCTTCAAACTTGTTTTCCTTGCCTAGAGTTCAAAAAGTGTTACCTTAGCTCCTTTGGACTTTCAAAACATGCCTCCCCTCCTCCCACGTGTCATTTTTCTTCTATTGCATTTACATTTATTAACTTAGAGCTACATTTCTCATACTTGCAAAGATATGTGAAGTAAAACAGTGGAGTAATTAGTTAAGGAGAAAAGAAAGATTTGTACAATGTCCCTAAACCTGAGCTTTTCTAGCAGCCCCCAATAAATTTCAGAATAGCTATTAACCAGATTCATAACTTGCTATTTTGAGGTCTACATTCTTTTCTTTAGAGCAACATTGTGGGTTCTCAGGAGAGATGTTTGCTATAACGAGTTTCTGTGAGATTTCAAATTTGCCCAGAAAGTGACATGGAAAATTGACACTTGAATAGTATACTGTATTCTGAAAGGAAAAGAATGTAAAACATTAGTTTTGAAAATGCTGACTCTAATGGTTTTAGGTTTGGCTTATTTGTTGAACCAGTAGATTGAGTAGAAGGAGCTGTGAGTTTACGGTATTGCAATGCAGAGCATATCATCATGGTACAGATAGAGCTTTTGTAAGCCCTGCAGCTACTGTTACAGATGGTGCTGCAATTGTGGTTTTATGTGAGCTGGGCATAATTGGTCATCAGCACAAAATAAAGCTTATTGACTGCTTGCCTTGTGAGCTTGTCTTTTGCTACATTCGATATATATCTGTGCATCGGGTAGCAATTTAAACTCCCTCACACAGCAGTATTTTTAAGACGGAGTGCAGAGAGACTGCTAGAAGAGGGCCTGTTGTGTAGGCTGCTGCCCCAAGTTGGCATCCCCTCAGCAGAGAAGCTTTATAAGCTACCCTTTCTGTATTTGGCTTACGAGATTCAACTACCAGATTGCCTAACCAAACCACTGTTTCTTCTTTCTATATTTTATTTTCTCTTGGAAAAAATTTTGGACTTATGGAAAATTTACAAGCATACCACAAGGAACTCCCAGATACACTTCACTCAGAGCACCCAGAGACTTTATTCAAGTTTCACTAATTGTCCCAAAGATGTCACTTTTAGGATGTATGTTGTCCTGTCTTCCTAATATCCCTCAATCTGAAACAGTTACTTAGTCTTTCCTTGACTTTCATGACATTGATATGTTGAAGGCAGGCATTTTGTAGAATGTTTCTTAATTTGGATTTGTCTGCTATTTCCTCATGATTAGACTATAATACAGGTATTTTTGTCTAGAATGTCACAGAAATGATGCAGAGTTCTTTCCATTGCATCCTATCAGATATCAACTGTGTTGATATTTCCCATTTTGGTGGTGTTAAATTTGTTCCTTTGATTAAGATGTCTGCCACGGTTTTCCACTCTGGAGTTACTTTGCCCCATTTGCGTTTAGTTAAGCATTTCTGTGGAAAGATATTTTGAGACTTTGTAAAAATCACATTTCTTGATCTACTTTCACCCATAAGTTTTAGCATACATTGAGGTTTCTTGCCTGAGTTAACAATTTTTTATGATGGGTGTCAAATGATTTTGAATTCCATCATTCTTTATACATTTATGCCTTGGCATTCTACTTTAAGGAAAAGATGTCTCTTCTCTTTCTCCTCCTACTCTTCCTCCCCGACCCCTTTCCTCCTCCCCTTTCCCTAACCCTCCTTCCCCTCCTCTTCTCTCTCTCTCTTTAAATTGTGTGGACTAATGGATTCCTATTGTATTCAATATAATCCTATTGGATTATAATATGACTATTTATTTTGCTGCTTAAGTTTTCCCAGATTTGGCTACTGGGATGCTGTTCAAGCTGACTTCTGCCCCATTCTTCTTTGAGAACTGCATTTCTCTTTGGCTCACGGTGTTCCTGGCTCATCTTGTACTCTCCCTGACTTGACTTCAGCTTTTATTTAGGAAGCCCTGATCTCTTTTTATAGAGAATGATATTTAGAAGCTAAGATCTCGCTTCCCCTAAGTTTCCGAAGTGGTAAAGTATATGTAGGTACACACACATACCCACGTGTGTTTATATCATTTATCTCAATACCTATGAGATAGCTATGATTGATAGACATGATATATATAAAACTATACCTGAATTCACAACAGTACCTTCAATTCCAAATCAACGCATGGTGTTTATTCTTGCTTTATGTTTTCCTTCTGTCATCTGAGAAATTGGGCTCCAATTATCCTCAATATGTTTTCCTATTTGCTCAGGCCCTTGAATATAACAAACCTCCCTCCACATTGGCCTCCTCTTCACTCTGACAGGTTCCTGGCCTGGGCCCTGGCTGTCACCTGTCTGCCTTCCCATCAGGGAGGAAAGAAGAGAGAAAGCCCATTGCTGGTTTTGGAAAGATAGTCATGTTTCTTTCCCTTTTGTTTGGTTTATAAAGCAGGAACTTTGACACCTTTATTTAATGTTGCTGACTCAAGTTCTGCTTGTGTCCACATTTGTGACTATATCCATGTCAAGATGACTCCAGAGAGGGATATATTTTTTGAATATAAATCAATATGCAAACACCCATACTTATGAAATTGGCAATTTGAAGATTGATAGTATCTAGCACTGATTGCTGAGTTCCTTTAAATGGCACATATAGGGGCCGGTCCGGTGGCACAGTGCTTAAGTTTGCACATTCCGTTTCAGCAGCCCAGGGTTTGCCGGTTCGGATCCTGGGTGCGGACATGGCACAGCTTGGCAAGCCATGCTGTGGTAGGCGTCCCACATATGAAGTAGAGGAAGATGGGCATGGATGTTAGCTCAGGGTCAGTCTTCCTCAGCAAAAAGAGGAAGATTGGTAGCAGTTACTCAGGGCTAATCTCCCTCAAAACAAACAAACAAACAAAAACAATAAATGGCACTTATACTCAAGAATATACTCAAGAATAATTCTTTTTCTCAAGAATCAAGAGTAAAAATTTAAAGTAGTAAAGAGACCAGTGGATATTGTCACATTCAAATATTTTATTGACTTAGTGACTGAGCTATCTGTAAGCTAAGGGGACCTCAAATGCAATAAAATACTGTGTCCAGAGGCAATTAGATAGAGTTAAACTGTAGGGTAGTGGTTAACAGAACAGTATCTACAGGCAGCCAGCTTCAAGTATGGGTTAAGTGTCTACCAACTTGTTATATAGGGCAAGTTATTAAATCTCTAGAAGCCTTAATTTATCTACAGCACCTGTATTACAGGTGTCTAGTCTGTTTAGGCTGGTATAACAAAAATACCATAGACTGGGTGGCTAAAACAACAAACATCTGTTTCTCACAGTTCTAGAGGCTGGGAAGTTCACGATCAAGGTATCTAATGAGAGCCTTCTTCCTGGTTCATAGATGGCTATCTTCTCACTCTGTCCTCATGTGGTGGAAGGGGCAAGGGAGCTCTCTGAGGTCTCTTTTACAAGGGCACTAATCCCATTCAAGAGGGCTCCACCCTTGTAACCTAAGCACCTCCCAAAGGCTCTACATCCTAAATACCGTTACATTGGGGATTAGGTTTCAACATATGAATTTTGGGGGGAAACAAACATTCAGTCCATAGCAACAGAATTCTTGTAAAGTTTGAGTGATATGCCACAGATGAAACACTAGGCACAGAAATTGGCACATATTAATTACATGCACAGAAACAGGAAGTAGCTTTTATGTTCATCATTGGTGAAGTCTAGACTTTTGACCACTACAGCTCTTAGTAACAGACACTAGCACTGAGGGCCTGGCTTGTTAGAACTCTAATTAAGTTAAATGGCATTTTTGCAATGCTATATCTTAGAATATCAATAGGTACTTGTAACGTGTTGACTATGTTGTAAATGCACACTAAGATAGTCTGCACAGGACTGTATCTGCTAAATATTTTAAAGGAATGTCATGATACTCATTTTTTTCTTTTTCTAGTCAATATGAGGGAAATGCAATATCAGTTTCTGTGGGAACAGTGAATGATGTCACTGCAGTGTTCACTTTACCTGTCAAAATGTGCCTTTTGATTGGAGAACACTATTGATTCTGAGGTTTTCATAAATTGTTTTATGAATCAAGCCCTAAACCTTTTATTTTACTGGAATGAAGCATGCCCAAAAACAGAGAACATGTTGGGAGTCTTCAGAGATTTAACTGAACTTCTTTGATCATTTGTATAAAAGTTAAATCTTTACCAGTTAGCATTGATTGTCCCTCTAGAGACCAGAGTTGAAATCTGATTCCACTTTAACAAATAATGAAGTGGAAATCCTAGAGAAATGGATGGCTTGTAACATATGTAAAGCAGAGATTTGGACCATTTGCATGTACATACAAACCAAAGATGACTTCTAAGTCTTTTTCGTAATTATTTGAAGTTTAGCGTCTCCACGTTCCTTTCCTTGATCAATCTGTTTCCCTATCACTGCTAATGTAGGTAACTCATACAGAGAATACCAATGAAAATACACCAAAGAACTTGGAAATAAGGTAAATAAGGTTGGCTCTTGTGACATTAAAGGGAGAGTCAGCCAGAAATATGCAATGCCACATTAAAAAATAAATCAAAACAAAGGCTTCTAAGACAAGACTGAGCTGTCAGAATATGAATAGTTTTTATAAAAGAGCATCTCAGACAGGAGAAGTGGGTACCTAGCCAATGGAATTGAGTACTAGTTCTCATATATTGAGGAAGATAGCCATAGTCAGCTCCTGAGGAATACTTTTTAAGATCTGTTTGTTTGGAGCAAAGCAAAAACTATACTCCTAAAATACATTCTGAATATTCTTTTGCTCCATACAGGTTTTCATAGAGGGAGATACTGTAAATCTTTATAACTGACATGACCACAAGCATTCTGGCCCCTGTGACAGCTCCTGGTCTTTTTCTAGTAAGAACCAGTTGGCATTGGGCTTCAGACAGCCATGTCAGGAACTGCTTAGTGTGACTCAGCTTCTGAGAGATCAGTCTGCGAATACTGAGCCTGCAGGACTATAGGCCAGGCCTGGCTCACAGCCAGTTCACCAAGGCATGGTGTTTCTCTGAGGCTTCCTGGCAGACAGCCAGAAAGCTTTCCCTAGGGTCTCCAATCTCAGTACATTCTCTCCATTTAAACTTCTTCAGCAGGTAATAAAATCCTTAGAAAACTTCAGAGGATTTTTTTCCCTTCATTCAGAGACAGCAGACTAAGGAACCGGTCAGGGCGATACAGTGGCCTATAAGAAATCAACCCAAGTGGAAGAAAAGAATGAAATGGACTCTAGAAATGAGTGGGAAGGAGTTATACATGGGGGTGTAGGAGAACTTGGGGGCCAGAGAAGAAGAGAAATAGACTGTGCAGAGAGCCAGATATCTTCGCCACGTTTTAATGTTAACCAGAATCCCACATGCCTCAAGAGAATGCCTTTCCAGACCTTTAGTAATAATAACATTTGAGTTCACAATTATTTTGCAAGACACATATTTTTCTTTGCTTTACACATGAGCAAAGTGAGGTTCAGAGAGGCTAGATAACTTAGCAAGGTCACGAGAGTCAATAACTATTCAGTGTGAGAGCCAAGTTTTACATCCAAACCCAATCATGCACCTTATACGATGCTTGCTTCCATGTGCTTGACCCACTAATGATACTATTTTATGATCACTACCACCAAGATTTATTCATTCACTTATCAAATATTTGCTGGGTACAGCCTGTATGCTAGACATGGGGCTAGGTATTGGGGTACAAGGCTGAGCTTAAACATATAGAATAGAGTCTAGTTTGGGAGATAAACTTTAATCAAATAATTACACAAATTTTACATTGCTAGAGTATGAAGTGCTGTCAAGATAGGTACAGGGAACAGTAAGTGCTTATAATTTGGGACTTCACCTGAAAGTTAGGGATATTTCTTTAAGGAAGAGTCTTTTGAGCTGAGACTTGAAGGGAGAGACGTAACTGGATGAAATGGGGAGGAAATTAATCAAGTACAAAGGCCCTGTTAAGGCAATGAGCTATGGGATGTGGGTAGAAGACTCCTGTGGCCACATGGGAGAGATGGAGAAGGGGAATGCTATGCAAGATGATACTGGAGGGGCAGACAGAGACCAGACATGCAAAGTCTCACAGGCCCCCTACGGGTTTCACCCAAGGGCTCCATAAACAAGGAACAAGTTTGTGGAGAAAAGATTATGAGTTTAGTTCTGTATATCTTTGTGACAATCATCAGGAAATGTCAACTAGGCAGTTATGATACACATCTGAAATTCAGAAGAAAATGCTGGGTTAGAATTTGAATTTGAAATTCGTGTATGGATAGGTCCTCATTAACACATTGAGTATGTTCGAGATCATCTAGAGAGACTGCAATGAAAACTGGAAGAAGCTTAGGATATTGCTTTGAGGAACTCCAAAATTTTTGCCCTCTGTATCCCCTTATTTTTACTACCCAGAACCACAACATTTAATGATTGAGTGAAGGAGGAAAAAGAAAGAGGAAAAAAGTAGCATCGAGAGAGAATTGGGAACACACTGGAGAATTTTTGTCAGAGAAGCCAAAGTAGGAGAGTTTCCTGAAGTAAGGAGCGGTCTGCTGTTGTGAATGCTGCCAAGATATCAAGGAAGGTGAAGACTAAAAATGTCTGTTGATTTTAACAACGTTGAGGTCTTTACTGACTTCAGTGGTGCATCCTGTCACTTGACTAGTATGTCCTCTTTTTAAATTTTGTCATGGTTCTAATATTCAGTTTTGAGTCAGTAAAATAGGAACAGTTTACCAGAAATCATTGGAGGCCAAGGCACAGCTTTGTATGAATTCTTATGTAGCTCTATCTTTATGTTATATATCAATCCCTATATATACACCTACATCCATACGTACAGCATATAGTTTTCCTTGATTTTGTAGAATCCTAATGAGCTTTTCAGAGTCTCTAGATCTGTCAGATAAATGTAAAATATTTCTGGTATCAATTATTAACTTTATTTTCTCTGAAACAAAACCAGGATTTAGAGCCACAGAGTCGATTCCTAGTGACCCTGTGTACAGCACAGTGAAACCCTGCCCAGTCTTTTTGTGCCATACTCTCACCTTCTGGCACTGTATCAGACAATGCTCCATTGCCATTCATAGGATTTTTGTGTCCAATTTTTTCACAAGTGGGTGGCCAGCTTCTTCTTCCTAGTCTGTCTTAGTCTGGAAGGTGCATAGAAACCTTCCACCATGGGTGACCCTGCTGGTATGTGAAATACTGGTGACGTAGCTTTCAGCATCACAGCAACATGCAGCCACCACTGTATGACAACTGACAGGTGGTGGGGTTCCCTGACTGGGATGTGAACCTGGGCTGTGTCAGTGAGAGCACTGAATCTTAACCACTAGGATTTAGAATAAAAGTAAAATAATAATTAAAAATTGATTCAGAAAAAAAACACTGAATTCTTCCTTCACATATAAATATTCTTTATAGATCTTTTTACAATAAGAAATATTTAGTGATCACTTGCCATAATTCAGACCCAGTACTAGAAATGAGACTTGAAGGCAAATGGGATTTCTACAAAGAACACAGTCCTGTGTACACTGCTAGATGTTGTCTTGCCTCTTTCCATGTCATAATAGGTTATGCTGTGGAATTTTTTAATATGTGGCAGTTTGGATCAAATATATGTAGACTTTGAAGCTGCATCATGAAAGGCGGTGCCTTTTAAAATGTTTGCCTGTGCATAAAAAGAAGAAGCAATGCATCAAGTAAGATTGGAATATCAAAACATATACAGTCCCTCTGTAGAGTGCTTTTCACTTGATTTGACCTACTGTTTACATATTAACACAAACACAAATACATACCCATGCACATACACACACGTCTAAAATGTGATGTTAAAGGGAGGTTTAAGAATGAGAATTTATTTTTGATTGACTTTAACTTTTCTGAAATCAGGACATCATGATGACATTTATTGCCCCGAACAAATTCAATGTTTATTTTTACTTATACTTTGTATTTTAGGATCTATTTTATATAATTTTCATGGAAAAATAATTTTAGGGGTGGTTTCAAGTGCTTTTATTAGTTATTCTCACAAGAACACAATTTAGCCAGACTTTTTAAAAACAGCAATAAAAGTTGGATCTTTTCAAGTCTTTTGCCCCCCGAAATGCAACCAACTATTGGTAATTCAACTTTCAAATTTAGAAAAGTCTAAGAAATCTGACTTAATATCTCACTCCTACTTGGGTTGTATATGAAAGAAAGGAAATTCTGCTGTAGGTAGACATCTTTGGAATGTCCCAGTCATAAAGAAATCCTTACTTATCTTGACAGAAAGGTTTTAATATGTTGATTTCTTCTTGTGCTAGAGAACTTTGATGAGTCACTGGTGACAGCAATTGCTATTTGTTTCTATCTTCTTGGTTAATTTCAGAGCACATTCAGAAAATGAAGGTACCTCTTTACCATCTGCCGACTCCTGTACCAGTCCTACTAAGATGGATTTATCATATAGTAAGACTGCTAAGCAGTGCCTAGAGGAGATATCTGGTAAGTGACCTGATTGACGGGTGGGTCAAACCTCAGAATTTTTGTAATCTCTATGTAAGTCTTTTTATTAAATCATGTTTGTGCTATACTATTTTTCCTTAAGCATAAATGGACTGTGTACATTTCCTGCTTCAGAGATTCTTAGATATTTGGCTATTCCACTTGGGATGATCTCTTTGTTGCTCTGTAAAGAATTCTGTAAAGCATGGTAGTGCTTTCAGAGGCTGCGATTTTAAGTTTTCATTGCCCTCAGTCAAGTTGAATACAATCAGAGAAAACTTGGACAATCTTCTGTTGTTAATAAGGCAGACAATGAATATATTTGGAGATTTAAAAAATATTAAGGATCAGATGTCAATGTAAATTTTCCATGGCTGATCAAACTCTGTTTTGTCTCCAATCCTGTACTATTTAGAACATTTCTACATGGTGGCTCCAAATGTGTATTCTGGAAAAAAAATCTAATTGGGGAAATATTTCATTATATATAAATAATGTAAGAAAAAAAAGACATATACATGCCCCAGTTTGTCGTATTTTTAAGTGTATAAAACAGGATTCTCAGCTTTAGTCTAGTGTTTTTCCTAGGATCAAGATAAGCCTAGACATATATGGAAGGCCTTTGGGGTAATTTTATTATCTATAGGTCTGTATTTGTGAGGAACTAAGTAGGCTCTTAGCAAAATATACTGCTCCTAAGGGGAAAGAGAGTTTAAAAACATTTTATCTGTTTCTAAGTAGAAGAATGCGTGGGAGTAGAGGTATGTCTGTTATTCCAATAAATCTCTGGCTTAGCCCTTGTATATTCCCAAGAAAAAAACTGAAAGAACTATGTAATTTAAAAAATTACTATAGTACTCCAAGGACTCAAAATATTGCTCTGAAGCTCATGAAAGTAACCGTATCGAGTTTGGGCATTAAGAAGCTTCTCCACTTCTTGAAACACTTTGGCAAGCATTAGCCATTACTGCAGTGTCCATCAGAGAATATTGACAACGACAGCACAACATCCCAAGGGTTCATTTCAGAATTACCATCAGTGGTATCATTAGGTACTATCATCAAGAGGTTTCCTGTGGAGATTACAATGGACCAGTGCAGGGTCGGGGTAGAAATGGTGATGCCAAGACATAAGTATGACTATGATATTTGTAGATTTTTAAAATAATGGGACTAATGATGGCTTTCCCATAGCTCCAGATAGTCTCATGGTCAGAATGAAGATGTATATCTTATTGAGAATAGATATTTTTTAAACCTAGTGTGGCGTGAAATGCATACTCTTCACATATTTCTTTATTCATAAGTGTCTTCAATTAGTATCAATATGCCTATGAAATACTAGAGTTCAAACCTGTAGGAGAAAATGCATTTAGTACAGTTTGAATTCTAATTTTTATGTGAATTTCACCAAAGAACCTTGTTTTTCTGAAATTAATATATCAGTGAATATCTCTGATTGAATAAATAATCCATATTTGATTTTTTCTCCAGTTTCATATTCTATCTACCATTTGATCATTTTTTCATAGTTCCAGTTAATATTTTCATTTAACGTTCTGATGTTTTTAGCAGAATACTTGAAAGTGAAATATAAACTAGACTTTAACATAATATATTAATTAAATGGATTTACTAGAAGGTATAATATTTTGTGACAATAATTATTTATATAGAATCATAGATTTGAGTCTATGAATTAGTTAGGAATTTAATAAAAGAAAGAAAATAGCAAATAAATGCTGAAATAAGGCTTCTCTGATTGTGTTAGTCCCACTATGATTTGTTTAAAATTAACCTACAGTGGGGTAGTGAACATTTCTCCCAATGAAAACTTGAGATTTTGTGAAGAAAGATGATATGCATTTATGATTAATAAGCTTTAAATTGAGTACCGTAATCAGAGAAATCTGGATGAGAGTATACCTGCAGACCAGTGATGAGAGGATGAGTACCGTAATCAGAGAAATCTGGATGAGAGTAGACCTGCAGACCAGTGATGAGAGGAAGACTAGCTTACCCTGGCCTTTCTTCCAATGATCCTGTCTTCTAATCTCTCCTGAGCTACTTATTCTCGTGGTCATACCCTAGATCGGGGCATCATCAGAATCTGCAAGCTCTCTATAATCTTACTTTCATGCACCCAATTCTCGCTGATTACGACCTCTTACATTTTCAATGCTCTTCCTTTTGTTTCCTGACTCCACCAATGGTTCTACCAGGATTTCCAATTCATTATCCCCACCACCTTTTACTGACACTCAGCAAACTCTGCATACTCTTTCTTCCCTCCTTAATCAGCTGAATTCCTGTGGTAACTGAATGTAATTTTACTTTTGTATATACCCTTTACTCCTTCTCTCTCACTTCATTGTTCTTTAATAAAATCACAGACCTGTCTACATTCAACTCTCCACCTGTTCCATACCAACAATGAATGAACCTGGAGAAAAATGCATCACGTGTTGATGTGATTCACCTTACATTCCTGACCACCAACCTCAAGTGAATATTTAATGCAGCCGAGCAATCATTCTATATTTCTCTGGTTCATTCACTGTTTTTTGTCTTTTTAAGAACTCTCTCAGGGGGTGTAATCCTGTCCTGCTCCCCAAGTCAAGTAACCTTAATGATATAGAACTTTTATGGAGTTAGGTTTTGTCAGAATAAGATCCATGTGTTGTAAATTTTTGAAGCCTATACAATTTGGAGAAGGCTGAAAATAATACAAAAACAAAAATATAAAATTACACACAGTGTTTAGGAAGGGGCTCAATCGAGTAAGGAGCTCTATATCTTAGGTACCACTGGCTTCATGGTCAGCATACCTTGGTGTCCTGGTGTAGTTCTGCCTGACCATCCATCGCCCCATCTGCTGATAACAGCATTTGATTTTCTTTGGGGGAACTATAGCCCCATCAGTCTCTGTTCATGTGATTCAAGTGAAATTTACCCAAGCAGATTCAATGAGAACAACTCATTCCCTTGACCGCACTGACTCTTTCAGGAAAGGACATGTGACCCCATTCAGTTCAATAAGAACTAATGAGAATCAGTCTTAGAACTGTTCTTAAGACGGTTAGGAAGGAGCCTGTTTTTCACTAGACCTGAAACTAATCAAAAGGAAACTTGGAATGCTGGCTGTCCCTTTCACCCTCAAGAGAAACAAACATGGAGAAAACAGAACCTAAAGCAGGAGAGAATGAGCTCAAGGTCATTGTAGGAAATGTCTGAGCCCCCTGAACAAGCCATGTCTGAAACTCTTCCTCCCTCCTTCCCTGCACTTTTCTGTTATGTTACCCGGGGAAAATCCCTTTTTGTGCTTAAGCAAATATGAAAAGCATGCCTAGTGCATAACCCAAGAGATGCATGACACGTAAAGTTCTGTGATACTGTTAACGAGCAAACTTGAATGGTTCACACTGCAAAGCAGATTTGTTAGAGGGATTCTCTGAGTTAGCTAGGATGCTTAGCTGTTTATGTTTTCATCTATGCAGTAACTCACGTGAAGTGATAAAAAATTGTCTTTATGATTAAATGGTAGTCGAAGTTAAAAATGTAGTTTAATTGCAGTGTGAAGATAAGTATCATAAATGAAGATAAGTATCATAAACACTCAGTAAAATGGCATACTGGAGAAAACTCAAGACTTTTACAATCTGGAGACCTTATATCCCTCAGAAGTCTTCATGTATATCATTCAAGCTTCTTATAGTTTGTCATGTTCTTAAGGAGGAACCCAGTGATATTTACCTGATCTGATGATGATCGTTCTGTTAATTGTTACATACAGGTGAAATGCATTTTATAATTTGTGACTATGAGTGAGTGAGCTTCTTGCTTCTAGCCTCTCCTTTAAGATTCATGCCATGACCTCAATATTACAAGTCCAATTAAATTGACAGTTCCAATTTTACTGCTTTGGCTTGGGTTTTATTCTCACATTCATTGACAGAAAGCATTTGGCCTCAGAGACCATCTCTTTCATCAAGTGCCAAGAGATCCTGCCAAATAGAAAGTGAGCTTTATTTTCATTCCACTGGAATCATTCAAGAAGTTGTTATATTTTTCTCTCTACATAGGTTCACACTTGCCCTCTTTTCACATAAGACTCTCTACTAACATGTATAACATTTGTTTAATGCACTTTTTAACCTGTGTCTAGAATTTGTGTTCAACTGAAAGATGTTGGTAGACGCCAGGCTGACTCAGTATCAGCGAAGCTGGCGTGTCATTTGTAAAAAAGTAGCAAAATAATTGGATGAATTCAGAAAATCATTTTAGAAGTGAGAATTTAGTTTAAACAGAAGGATAAGCTAACTTACTAGACTTTGTATTTAATAATGGGAAATTTCTGATATTTAAGATCTTTGTAAATTATCACTTAAGTTGCCTTTTGTTTGAATGTTTATAAAGATTAAGAAGATCAAATTTGGTTAACTGAAATCAGTTTAGATTTTTTACTTAAACGGCCACTGTATAATTATGTTTACTAAGAACTGAAAAGCATTCCTTTTCAGAACATTATAGGAGTTGTGCTTTATGTGAAATCTTGGCAAAATTAGCGATTCATATTTTTAGTACTGATTGGGCTTATTTTTCTCCTATGTTCTGAGGCTTCCTCCTTCACCTTGTATAGCGTACATTTATATGTGAATACGAATAAGTATAAGTACACTCATGTGTGAACGTGCACCCAGAGCAAGCAGAGATAGCTGCCTCTCAAAAAGCTCTAAGTAGGTCCCCTGCTCTTGTTCAGGGTAAACCTATGGACTGATGCAGTTTCAGGGAAGAAGCTACTGCAACTACAATTTGGCAGTGGTATCTTTAAACAGAGAAACAAACAAAAATACCCTTTTGATGTTTTCTCCGTTAAGGTTATTTCTTCAAAATAACCAGCCCCTCCTTACTGGCTCCATTGGACTTAGCCCACCCCTTCCTGGGTTTACCTCTGTAGAAGGATTTTATTTCCTACCCCATCAAATCAGGGTGGACCATGTCACTTGATTTGATTTGACCAAGAAAATGTGAGTGGAAAAATGACATGGGCCCTTCTTTAGTAGAAGCTCTAAGAGCCATTGCTTGGATCTCTCATCTCTTTTCTCCCTGTCATGAGATCGACGTGTCCCTGACTAGCATTGCTCGTTCTGCATGGGTCTTAGTAGAAAGTGTACTTGTATAGTAAGGTATACTTTAAGGATCAGAATTGCAGCCAACACAGAGTGGACATTAATGGGAGCAAAAGTGCCTCTTTATTTTTGTAAGCCACTGAAATTTCTAAATCATTTGTAAATTAACATGACTTAGTCTAAGCCAAAATTCCTCAATCTTGGCACTATCGACATTATAGTCTGCATAAATCCTTGTTGTGGGGGGCTGTCCTGTCATTGTAGGATGTTTAGCAGCATCATTAGCCTCTGGCCATTAGGATGTTTAGCAGCATCATTAGCCTCTGGCCATTAGATGTCAGAAGCACCACATATCCCCCATTATGACAAGCAAAAGTATCTACCAATATTGCTGAATGTCCCGTAAGAGGGACCCAGTTAAAAAGATCACCCCCAATTGAAAACCACTAGTCTCAGCCTAGTAGCTCTCACAGTGGGGTCCCAGAGCCAGCAGTATCTGCATCACCAGGGAATATGCTAGAAATGCAAAATCTCAAGCCCCCTTCACACCTACGGAATGAGGAGGGGTGGGGCTGGGGCCTAGCAAGCTATATTTTAATAAGCCCTCTGAGAAGTTCTCAACATGCAAGTCTGAAAACCACCAATCTAAGCTGACTGGTACACAAGCACCTTTGTATAAGGAGAGGGCATAGTAACTGTTTTCACATAAAATACTCATAAGTTTAACTCTTTATCATCTAAAGGATAAGAATTCCATTTTTTGTGAATCTGTGAGATTTAGAGTATGCTACAATATACTAGTATAACAAAAGTCAAACAAGTTGAAGTTTTATAACTTCAACAAATTTACTCTGGTCTCGTACCCTGGTCATTCACTGGGTCACAATAACTCAAAATGAAGGAAAAAAATGTTCTGCTTAGGAATCCAAAGTATTTTAAAAAGTGCTTTACACACACACATTATTATTTTAGTAAAATAATAGTCAGTTTCTATGGTTCCATATTTGTACCCTCATTTTATTTAAGCACATATAAACGCTATTTTTAAAGCATGAGGAACTGAGAATCAGTATTCACAGTTCACAGGTTTATTTGCTTGTTTAATTGCAACCTTCTTATCAGGAATAATTGCTGTTCTTTCCATCTAATTCCCTTTTATGTGTCTGTGTAAAATGGATCCTGCTATGCTCCGCTTTTGATCCTAGGCATAAGGAATAATTAACCATGCACAGTAGGTTGTCACCATATGTAAAGATACAGGCAATGTATATTATAATGCTATTTTACATCGTTGAGAGATCCAGCATTTCCTCTAGCTGAGGTTAGCAATATGAGGTGAAAAATCAGAATTAATTTGATACTAGCTCAGAAAATGATAGGGATTTGTATATCAATTTGAATGACACAATTAAATATTTCTATGTGTATGTCCACTTTCCCTCTTATAATAAGGAATGTCATGGGCAGAAAACCTCAGAAGTTTTCCTTGATACACTTCTCATAAGCTCACAGTGGTACACGTGGTCTCTCCTATATCTTCTAGGTGTTTTAAAAGTTTTCCTAAAATCAGAATTTCAGGGTGGTGGTGTAGCGTACATAACCAGTACAAGATAAATACAAGAAATTTATCATTTAGGTTTTCTGTTTTTTATCAAAATATTAAAAATAAAGAGATTATTATGCGGGAATAGGTTTATGGAATAGACTAGGAAAATGCTCAATATCAAAAATCATAATGTACATTTTACGTTTTTTTTGTCACATCATTATGTTCTACATACTTGGCCATCAACTTTCAATTATAAGCTTTGAGTGAAAATATTCCTTCTCAAAGGGAAAAAAACCGAGGTGTTTTTTTTTTTGCATTTTTTACAGGAAGAAATCTTGATTTTTATTGTTCAATTAGCATTTCACTAAATAGCTTCAGAATAAAAAGCCCATGAATTTGTTCCTTAGAAGATGAAATGAAGTCTTTCCCTTTAAAGCATATCTGTCAGCCGGTGGAGTGTCATGCTCTGTTTTTTAGGTCCTTTACACTCTTGAATTTGATTTGTGCTTTTACAGCACAAATCCCAACATTCAGAAGACAGATCTGCCTGCTTCAGCTGCCTGCAGCTACAGAGAATTAGTCCGTCATTCTCCGGTGTCGAGGAGTGTGTGTGTGTGAGAGTGTGTGTGTCCGTGTATGTCCGTATCTGAGGTGCGGTGGCTGAGAGTGATGTAAATGTGTTTAGGGTTAATAGTGTAGCATCTTATTCAGGCTTGGCTTTGAAACCTGTGGCATTCCAGGCTGGACAGCAGCTTCCGCGCCTCAGTTTCAGGATGTTTGCTGCCATGGCAGCCAGCAGCATTCACTGCAGCAGCAAGGAAGAGCCATAGAGCAGAGAATGCAGGTGGAATACTAACACGCCAGAGGCTCGCGCGGGGCTGGGCTTCCGCGCTTAATTTCTGCTCCTACGGGGCTCTGATGCGGAGGTTGCACATGCTGCACCGTGTCAGCTCATCTAGAGTCCAGGGCTGCAGACCTAGATCAGCGAAGGGCTGGTGAGAGGCAAAGAAAAAAAAAGCGAGAGACATCACTGGTGCTTCACTACCTCGCGTTTGGCAACACAGAAGCAATAGAGAGAAATGTGGACCCATCGCCCTGCTGAGACATGTGATTGGATGAAGACGGGGAAACGTAGTTGGCTTCCTGTGCTACTTTTCAGCTGGAGCAGTGTCTTTGGTGAACTCTTTTCTGCTTCACGTAGATTCAAGCAAAATGTTTGTAAGTACTGCTGATCAGGGAAATGATGTGGCAGGCTAAATGGTGGGCAACTAATTAAATGTCCTATAGCTACAGAATCGTAGGTGAATGTTTGAGCCTACCTGGGCTTTTACTGAAGTGCATGTGTTAATTAAAACCAAAAGGGCCAGTTGCTGTCTCAGTGTAAAAAGACAGTATGAAGTCCACTTGATGAGAAGAAGGCGCTGGAATTGCCATGCAGCGGCCAGCTGAACTCTCCGTGTTTCGGAGCAAAGAAGTAAGGAGAAAGGCAGCTGGCCTGCAGAAACAAAAGTCTCTAACCAATCTTTCCCTCGCCAGTGAGGGGGAGAGGAGACCCACTGTGCGCATTTCCAACTGGTTTGGGAATGCAGCAAAGGCCAGCCAGAGAGAATCCACCTATGCAGAGAGGCACTCGCTGTCCCGATTCCTCTCGCGCTCTGTGCAGTCCCTGTACCACACCAGCGGCCCAGGGGCCTGGAACCTGCTGCCTGCCAGCCGGTCAGGCACTGAGGGCTTAGAGGACTGGTCTTCCAGAAGAGGCTTCGACGCTGAGAGTGATGAAGATAGCAGGTCTGAAGATGAAAATGTGTCCTCCCGGCCAAGCAGCATCAGTAGGAGCTGGGCGGAAGAGGAGGGGGAAAGCTGCCTGCGGGAAGGCACGGCGCATCTGGACGAGGATGTGATCCTTACAATGCTAGGCGATCTGGAACAGGCGCTTTACACAGACTTGTTAGGTAAGTTGAGTGTGCTCCTAAAATGAGGATGGGATTTTAAGAAGCTGCGCATGTGCATTAGCCAAATATCTTCCGTTCTTCCAACTATTTTTTAAAACTATATTTACTCAAAAAACTTTTAAATTTCTTGTTTCTTGAAATTATTTTCTTTGTAAAGCTGAGCTAAAAGAACCATTGTAAAGTCTATTTGGAGAAAGTAAAGAGCAGCAATCCACCCTGGGCACTGTTGACCTGGTATCCAGTACATTCTAGATGTCCATAAATAAGAGTTACCGTTTTAAAACTCCAAATGTGTATTTTACTTAGTCATTAATGGAGCCTATTTATTCAACTTCCCTCAAGGTGACCTCACCACAGATATGGAAGGAAGAATGAGGGGCCTTGTGGGTAAATTTTCTGTCTAGTCAAGTTTTTTCTGCTGCCTCAGTGGTACCCAAATGGCTGGCCCTTGTTTTTGCCTCAGTGACGAGTACTGTGCATTCTTATAACACTTTCAGAAATGCAGAGGCCTCTTCTGACAGCTTTACTCACAAACATTTTTTTGGTGTTTGGTGTGTGCATTATAACTATTTAACCTACTATGTAGATGACTGTGAACTGTTTTTATGCCTCACAGAGTAGGCCTTTTTCATGACATGACGCTCAGTAGCAACTTCTGACATAATCTTTCATTAACTAGATATGAAAAAGTCAGAGGAAATTCTTCAGTTTTGTGATTAAACTTTGTCAACTTTGCTGCCTGCCTAAATAGCTAAATTGTACATGTTTTAATTGTTTATATCTAAATTCAGTGTTCGGTTGAAGCATATTTACAACATACAGTCTCTACTTCAAAAATCCATTGGTATTAAACCATTGACCACATCATATTTATGTCAGTTTGTATTTCCACAAAGGATTTCATACAGAACTCCTTAAATATGAAAGATTTAACCCTGAGCAGCGATCTCTTTGTTTCTGATTCATACAACTGGTGCTAAATATAGGTTTGTTTTTATTCTCCATGTAGACCCCCCTGTTACAAGATGTTTTATGAGTTTTTCTGGCATCTTAGTGAACCAGCTTTAGAAGAAGAAATCTTAGAGGGACAGCAAGGGCAAATATTGCCCGATTTTTCATGTCAGCTTGGCTTTAAAGAGTCAAGTTGTGGGAATAGTGATTTCTGAATTTGAATACACCAGGTGCTCAGACCCTGAAGATTTACTTCTTCACCATTGTGTGATTTCTGTGATGAGGTGCTTCTCATAAAAGACCTGTATGCAGTACAAAGGCAAGAGAGGGAGTCTTAATCCTTATGAAGGTTTTTCTTTTTTCGCTCCTCCAGAACTGTAGAATCAAGCAGTATTCATCTTTTGCCTGTAGAATGGTAGCACTTATCTTGTTCTAAGCACCTCTTATGTAAGTCTTTTCAAAGATATGCACAGAGTGCAGTCCCCTGACAGTATTTGCTGGTTTCTCTGTCAAATTATAGCATGCTGTGGGCGGGTGTATGTATGACACATGCCTTTTTGTGCATAAATAACTTGGAGCATTACTGTCAGAGGGTAATCTCTCAATAGAAGTCTGTGTGTTCCATGGTTTTTAAACTGAGCATCTGCTTATTGTATTTATGGAATTATTCTCTTTAAGGCTTTTATTTTCACTTATGCCAGTATTCAAAAATGCAAGTGAGAAAGTAAGAGGAAGAGTTTATTCAAATAGCTGCTATGAATAATCATATCAGGATAATGAAGCATTCCAATGCAATTCCCTCAGTAATGATGCGTGTTAGGTTGGTGAATATGTCCACGCCCAGAGCACACAGGAATTTCAGGATTTCTGCCACGTGCTTGACTAGGTTCTGCTTCTGGCTCAAAATGGCCTCTTCCAAGTTAGTTTTAGGCAGGGTTTCTTGAGTTCAACTCTTTACTCTTGGATATCTTAAATCAGACAGACTAGGGCCTGTGCTATAACTATATAGGAGAATATTTAAAAGATAACTATAAAGCTGTTAGCCATATTTTGCTATTTTTCCCCCAAAGTGTCTGGTTTAACCAGATGACTTGAAAATTTTCCATCCAAATCACTGTTGGGGTCCTTCACAAAATTAGGGTTATTTCTCAAAATAAATCAGGCAGCTGTACTCTCATTAATAACATCTATAATGTGGATGATGTAGAGGACCTAATTCTCTGTGAATCAGGTTCATTCATATGTAATTTGATTTCCTATTAAAAGATGACAGTGCCGACAGTGTTAATTACAATGTGTTTAATTAAAGCCTAAAAAGTAAGAGCAGGACCTCAAGATTAAATGGTCCGTCTGCCACTAAGTAAAAATGCAGCAACACCAAATTGAGCCTGTTACTCTGTGCCCTGCTCATAGAGGAGACCTTATGAGCAGTGAGAAAGCAGTTTACACCAATTTTAAAAACTCAAAGCAAATTGCAGACTATGTTGTTCTGGAAAATGTGTGTCAGCCCTTACTATCCTGTCTGACTCTTAGGAGCCTTCTTTCAGGAATGATTGTTGGCTTTGAGATTATGGAAGTGAGAGAGGATATAGCGTTTTTGTGACTAAATAAATTTCTTGTGTGCATTTTCCTGCTAACTTTTATTTGTTACTAAATTTTTCATTTGATTTGTGCTTTCACATTTGGCCTTTTCAATTGCCATTCAGTCCCCACCCCTAATCCTCCAGACATCATTTGGATACAGATTTACAGGATATTGCAGACTTGTGCAATCCTTAGGGGGTTTGTAAGTGCATTTAATTTTACCTTGCCTTTTGTGGGTCATTGAGAACATTTACTGCAATAAATTTTGATCTGGCTATTATCTTTCATGACATGAATGAGGCAGCAATTACGTTTTGCTCAGTAAGTGCTGGAAAGAAAAAGTCCATTTGTCTGATTGTCATGAGTGGATATCATGATGGGAAAAACCAAAGGAGGGAAGGAGGTTATGGTTTTGAAACTTAAGGGAAGCTATGTAAACAAATGATGAATTCAAATAGAAAAACGAAGGATGTAAGATGCCTGTTGGATTGAAAGAAGGAAATTTAAAGATTGAAGATGTGAAAAACTAGTTAGTAAAATGGAATGACTCAAAAATACGATGTTCTTAAAGCTTATATGAAACAACATATTGGGGCTGGCTTGGTGGTATAGTGTCGGTCCATGTGCTCTGCTGCAGCAGCCGAGGGTTCAGATCCCAGGCATGGAACTCTACACCGTTCATCAAGCCATGCTGTGGCAGCATCCCACATACAAAACGGAGGTATATTGGCACAGATGTTAACTCAGGGCCAATCTTCCTTACGAAAAAGGGGGTAAAACCCCCCACATATTGAAAGTAATTCAAATATCAATATTATTAATATTACGCCAGTTGGCAAATGGTTAAGATGCAGCTTAATTACAACATAAAAGCTCTTCCGGAGGGAAGGGGGTCAAGGATAGGAGACATGTGATGGTATATTCTAGAACTTGTGTAAGGTAAATGACTTGCATGCCCTCCTCCCTCCAAAAAAGGCAGTTTCAACACTTTCCTTCTTTAAGTCTTCTCATCTCTTACCATCACTTAGAATCTTTCTACACTGTATGAAATCTTAGACACTGAGTATTGGCTCTAATGCTTCTCCAATTTTATCTCCTTCTTCACTCTTTCTTTTGCCCACTTGAGTAAAATCTCTCTTCAATTCTGCCTTTCCTATGACTGTAATGATACATGTTTTTCTGCCCTTTAAGATTGTCCCTGCAAAACTCTCCTTTTTCTTCAGGGTTCTTACCAGATTATTTAGAAGTGAAAGGTAGACATCTTTCTAGCCATTTCTTAAATATGCTGTGTCATATTAATGAGGAGAAGGATGGGAAGAATTTCCAGGGAGAATATGATCAAAGTCTTAAGGGTTATTAACAGTTCTGAATTTTAAAAGAATGTTAATCTATAGGGTTAGAGTTTGCAAGACTTGAGTTAGTGTAGGAAAAGTTTATGCTGCGTGCGTGAGGGCACAACACGTGTTCTTCTATTTCTTAAAAATATAAGGAAGTTTTTCATTACTTTCTAAGTTTGAAATAATCCTATTATTAAGCATATTTTAATCATTCAAATAATTTTTGAATTAAAAGGAAGAGATTTACAGACTGGCAGCAGAATGGTGGTTGTTTTGGTACTCATCCAAGATGAGGAATCACGAACAATGAAGTCACGTTTGGCTGAAGAAGAAAATAAAGAAATTGGCAGTTGTTTTCCAATATTTGAGCGGCTGCCATGGTAAAGATAGTGTAAAGTTGTTCAGTTGGTTTCAGAGCCGCTGAGACTACTGGGTGGAAACTAAAGGGGGGCAAATTATTACTCATCCTCAGAAATGTTTTCACAATTAGACCTGATACTGCAGAGGAGAAGAAGTCTTCCCAGTCTTAGTGGTTTCAGGCAGAGGCCCATGGCCACCTCCCAAGTGAGACAGAGATGAGTTTCCTCACTGGGTAAGAGGTAAGGAAAGACAATCTCTGAAATCCCCACCAACTCTGTGAATATATTATAAATGTTAACTGGGTGCATTTGTTGTATATTTTTAAAAGTCTGGCATGAATGCCATGGAAGAAAATTAACAGGTTGAATATCTACCCATAGTCTTGAAAGAGATTGTAGATATGCATCTTGACACGTCTGTGTGACAATTTTCATCCTGGAATTTAATGTAAGCTACTTTTCTACCTTCACTTTTCCTTCTCTTTTCTTTTCCTTTCATCCCTTTGCCACTCCCTTCTCTTCCTTAACACCTTCTTCCTTTGCCTTCCTCTTCCTCCCTCTCTTTCCCATAGCTTCTCTCCCCTTCATCCTTCCAGTCCCCTTCTTCCTCTCCTTCCTTCTTTTCTTCTTTTCTCTTTCTTATTAAAATTTCTCATCACTGGACATCCTCCTGAGCCTGAATTGAACAGAATAAAGGCTATGCTTCCTCCTCTGTCTTTCCACATTCTTTTTGTTATCCAGATGCACCAGCTTCAAATGGCCACTGGCCTTGGAAGTATTACATGGCCCTAAACAAAATGGTGTAATGGCACCCGTGCCCCAAAATGATAGGTAGTGATTATGTAAGGCCAGCATTTGTCGCACTGGCAGAGCTGTTTGTTTCATGCCCGTTAGACACATTCTGAGTTCAGATGCCTGGGACTTTACCGGAAATCTAGTGTCACATGTGGGTGTTTTGGTTCCCTGTAGAAAGTGGAGGAATAATTAAAAATAAAGCTATCCCTTGTTGTGAATCTTGGTCCATGAGTCTAATAAAATAAAAAACTTCAAAAGATATTTCTTCTCTAAGAAAAGTCCTCTCTCATTCCCCAGAGTCCAAATATATACTTGCTACTTAAGTCAAGTTTATCTCAACTATTCTGAGTACACTTTGAAACAGATAATCACAGAAATAATTAGGATCCAAATAATTTCAGATTTTTAAATTAAGTTCAGAAACATGGAGTACTGAACAGTATATTTCCAAATGACTCTCTCATTTTTAATGATTAAGGTCATAGTCCAACAAAGTATTACTGTATTATCACCACTTCAAATTATTACTTGTAGTATTAAATTTGTTTCTATTCACATTTTATTGGTAGAAAGAACAATTATAATTTTCAGCTGATAATAATCATTTGGAATTTCCTACCTATAATTTTAGTTTTCAGAAAAATAATTTATATTACTCATATTATGCATATAGTTATTCTCAGGACAGTAAATGACATGAATAACAAACTTATAATTATATTACTTTTCTAGGTGAAGACCCTGAAACAAGAAGAATGAGAACAGTTAAAAACATAGCAGATTTGAGGCAAAATTTAGAAGAAACTATGTCCAGTCTTCGTGGGACCCAGATAAGCCACAGGTTTTTCTCAATTCTGTATATCACTGGGCCAGTAAAGAAAAAAATTGCAATCAAGCACTTAACTTCTTAGAATGATAGAGAAGGAATTTTAGTTTTCCCTTACTGTTTTCTCATTTCAATTTTACATGACAGTCAACTGGTGACTTCTCAGCATATACCAGGGACTTGTTTCTCCTATCCATCTCTTCTTCGATATAGTTTCCCATTTGAACTGAATTAGCTACTGAAACCACCACCATCACTGCTAAGTCGTTTTCATGCCTGCCTAAAGAAGGAACAATGGCAGAAGTTGCAGTTGAAAAGCATCTGAGGAGGGGTGGTAGAGAGACTTTCAAACATAATTGTAGTTAACTTCCAGAATAGTTCTGGGAAGGCTACAGTGTGTTAAATTAAGCATTTATTGAGAATGTGAAACAGTATTTTGCTTTATCTAAAATGTTATAATGGCCTTTCTTTTGAAAGCAAAAATGCAAAAAACCTGCAAACGAATGCCCCCTCCTACATTTTGATATCTGCAGAGGTGTTTAGAATCTCAAAATGAATGTATAATTTGGCTTTCATGAAAATGACATCCTTCTAAGAAACGGCTCTCAACTCTAGGCTTTTTTCTTCATGCATTCTTGGTCTGTGGCCCCAGGAGAACCAGAGTATAGTTATTTCTGCATTTTATTTGACAGCACCCTGGAGACAACATTTGACAGCACTGTGACAACGGAAGTGAATGGAAGGACCATACCTAACTTGACGGGTCGACCCACTCCCATGACGTGGAGGTTGGGCCAGGCGTGTCCTCGACTTCAGGCTGGAGATGCTCCCTCCCTGGGTGCTGGCTACCCTCGCAGCGGTACCAGTCGATTCATCCACACAGACCCTTCAAGGTTCATGTACACAACACCTCTCCGTCGAGCTGCTGTCTCTCGGCTGGGAAACATGTCACAGATTGACATGAGTGAGAAAGCAAGCAGTGACCTGGACATGTCTGCTGAAGTTGATGTTGGCGGATATATGAGTGATGGTGATATTCTTGGGAAAAGTCTCAGGACGGATGACATCAACAGTGGGTAAGTGGCCCTGGATCCAGATCTCTAACAGAACTGTGTGAAGAGGAGGGGTGGTCTACTAAAATGCGTTAGCCGCAAAAAAGGCATAGAAGTTGGTTCACAAAGTCATTAGAAAATGTGACAAATCTAAGGTTATTTGGGAGATATTTCAGGCCCTCTCCTCTGTTCCGTCATAAAAAGTAAAATATCCAAAGTTTCTATAAAATCTTTTTATTATAAGCCATTAAACTTTTCTCTTGTTATAAGTTTAGAGAAACATATATGCCCTGTGTTTTTCAGAGTGACTTTCACATGCTTCTTCAATAACAGATTCTGTAGTGAAGGACATGGAAGGAGAGAGGGAGTTTTGCTGAGCTGCTGGGTTTTTTTTTTTTTTTTTTGGCTTGTCAAAGCTGCCTGTAACTGCTTTAAGGAACAAATATTTTCTAGCATTCTTCAATTATGCACCTCCAATCTATTTTGAGGAAAAATCATTTTAGAGTTAGTAGTTTCAATCTATTTCTTCTTTTTTGATGGTATCACATTTTTTTTTTTTTATGGTGGCTCCTGTTTTCCTTCTGTTTCCTATTACATTCCAAAAAATGTTGTGATTATAAAACTCTTAAAGTATCTTGACAATTTGGAATATTTAGTACTATCTGAGGATGAGCCCTAATGCAGTCAATAGGACATTCTATTAAAACTAGTCCTATCAGTAATTGTAATTGCTCTTTTGAACATGTCTTATTACCTATTTCACTCCTGTTAAGTGCTTTAAAGATATTAATTCCTTTAAGCCCCCCACCATGACCAACCCTTATGAGGCGAGTATTATCATACCTGTTTCATAGGTAAGGAAACTTATCCCCATTGGCCCCAATTGCTCAATGCTAAGGAAAGGCCAGCCTTGCATTCGAGCTCAGATATGTCTGATTTCAAAATCCAGGCTCTGTAATGTGAAGAAAAGCTTCCCAATTAACTTTATATTTTCCACATGAGTCTAGGTTTTGACCTGTTCTTTGTCCATACGCATCTGAGAGGACCAGTGTCAGATGTCATTCTTCTATATGAATAACCTTTCCTGACTTCATTCATGAAAAGCCTGTTTGAATGGTGACAAGACCTTAAAAAGTACAAAAGAGATTTTGATCAGATCCATAGCTTTGTCTGATATCCTGACATCCACCAGTCCATTCCTGGTTGCCACCCTGCCTGAGTTTCCAACAATTTAGAATTAGGGAGACAGATTATGGTTGATTAGGGTAGGAAGCAGTCGAGTTAGCCCAGACTCAGAGGGCCTAATTTAAGTCTTTTTCTACCATTTGCTATCTGTGGACTCCTTGAGAGCTTAACTCACCCGAATTCTTTTTTGTCATCTGTAATAATGATAACATTGCAGAATCTTCACGAAATTGTTAGGAATGAAGGAAATAACCCACACAATCGTATTTAGCATAAGGCCTGTTGCAATATAAGTCTTAAGTAAATTCATCATCAGCAGCACAATTACGTTTATCATTAATAGCCTTTAACCTAATGATTAATAACCTAATAATCATAGAGTGTGATCTCATATAGGAGATATTAGAAATTGTGGGAGGCATGAGGACTCCTGGGAAAAGAATAGAGAGAGAAGAGGGATCATGAGCTGAATTATGTACGTATGTATTTATCCAAACGATATTTGTCGAGTTCATCCAATGCGTCAAGCAACCTTCTAGGCACTGTGTGTGCAGTGGTGAAGAATATCGACACAGGGCCTACCCATATGCGACTCACATGCTAGTGTTTTCATGTTTTTATAGGTGCTTATTTATTCAATAAATGAAGAGTAATATATACATATATGTGTGTAAGTGTGTGTGTAAACCTTCTTGGGTAAGTAGTTTTTTAAAAGGCATTTGGGGGGGAGGGAGGAGGAAGATTGGCCCTGCACCAACATCTGTTTCCAATCCTCCCCCTTTTGCTTGAAGAAGATTGTCCCTGAGCTAACATCCATGCCAATCTTCCCCTATTTCATATGTGGGACGCTGCCATTGCATGGCCTGATGAGTGATGTGTAGTCCACGCCTGGGATCCAAACCCGTGAATCCCAAGCCACCGAAGTGGAGCACGCGAACCCAACTACTATGCCGCCAGGCCAACCTCTAAAGGCATTTTTTTTTTAAACGGGGTTCTGCATATGGTAATATATATTATAAGCATACCTATACTCAGAAGCATTTTGTATTTTCCAAGACTCTAGCTGTATTAGTTAACACTAACTTCTGTAACAGAGAAATTTCAAAGTCCCAGTAATTTAACACAAAGAAGGTCATTCCTCCTTCATGTAAAATCCTCACTGGTGTTTCTGACCTTCAGTTGGGGAATGTGCACCATATAGTCTTTTAGAGACTAAGGCGAATGGTAGGTGATTCTGCTATTATCCAACCAAGTTTACAATGTCACCCTGGGCATTGATATTCAACAGGCAGATGGCAAAAGAGAGGAAGAACCCTAGTGTAAGAACATTTCATGAGTACCAGGCCTGGAAGTGGTGCATATGACTTCTACCACCTTCCCTTACCCAGAACAGCTGCATGGTCACATCTAACTATAAGTGGGGCCAGGAACTATGGTTCAGCTGTGTGCCCAGGAGGTAGAGGAAGTTGGTTTGATGAGAGCTAGCTAGTCTGCTGAACTCACAAATGAGAAAAAACAAGTACTGTTATATCCTTTTTCCTTCTTGCTTGTTTCATTCCTCAGTGGAAACTCAATTCAGACTTCTGTTCTCCATTTTTGTTCCCTATCTGTCTTTCAAATAAAGTCTTGGATAGCTCCACGAATAAGTCCATTAAATATGCACCAATGGTCTACATGTTTTATGTTGACCAACAAAGTCATTCATATTCAGTATCTAAAATAGAAGAAGGAAAAAAACACAAAGTAAAAATAACACAAATCCTGTATAAAAACTTCCTCTGGTGATATTTACCTGCTTGGCCTTATACATTTTCTTTTTCCCCTGGTAGAGTTCAAGACACTGAAATTTAAAGAATGACTCACAGTTCTGTTCCCTGAGTGGAAGGTGACTAGACATGGTGAGCGGGCAATGTGGCTGGTCCCAGCTCAGGTGTGTTTGGGAAGATGGAGGATGGAAGACATGCAGGATGTGTACGTCTTCGTTGTCACCAGTGCACATAGTGTGTCGTTGTTGGCATCTGTGGAACTGCCTGATGTCTCAGCCTAGAATTAAAAAGTCGAAAGACTAGAGGGCTGGCGACATCCCCGGGTAATTTTAATTTGATACGATTTCCTTTAAGTAAGAAAAAAAGGCATGGAGATGTCTGTGCTACAGCTCATGAAAAAACTGTCACAAAGTTAGCTTTCTGTTCCCAATTTTTAAAAGTATGTTTTAGTGATTAAAGGGACAAAGGCTCAAAAGACAGAGTAATGAATTAAGATGTTTAATATAGGAATTTTTTCTCATGTAACCACAAGGAATGTCATGAAGTAAATGGGAACGGAGTTTCATTTTTTCATGTACTTTAGGGAGAACTCAGAAAATTAATCAACATTCTGAGAATTCAAAATTTCTTGAAGCATGCAAAGGCTTATCTCTTTCTTCTCTCTTTAAAATTAGTTTAAACACTTGGGGCTGTGAATCTGCCAGTAATTAGGAATTAGTCCGAGGAGGGCCTCTTACTTATAATAAGTCTCTTTGAAAAAGTCTCCATTTATGAAGCAGAAAAGAAACACTGTAAAATTAGGGGGAAGTTACATATTTTAATTGGATGGAAATTAAAGTTAGCTGCAGGTGTCACAGTGATAAACAGTTGGGCCAAAATATAGCCTAAAACTCTACTTTAAGTGACATGACCCAAACACAAGGTGATTCAGTTCTGAGGAATGAAATTTTAAAAAGCGGTGGTGGATATTTTAATCCTGCTTCTCTTCACTCCTGACTTAATTCTCCTTTCACAAACTTTGTGATGACTGAAGCATCCACAACATTGGAAAGGGCAGGGTTGTCTGAGTTGGGTTAAAAGGATCTGCACAGAAACCACAGATTTCTAATCTTAACGCTTCTACTTATTTCATATTCAAGCTATGAGAGTTATTTTTAGTGAGTAGAAATTCTAATGGAAAAATAACTCATAATACTAGCCAATACATAGAGCACTCACTATGTGCTAGGCAATGTTCTATGCCTCTTACATACATGAACTCACTTATATCTCACCATAACTACAAAGAGTAAGTATATCGTTACTATCTCCATTTTGCAGATGAAGCCTCTGAGGCATAGATAATTTTAGTGACTTGCCTGAGTCCACACAGCTCGTAAGTAGCAATGCTGGTCTTGAACCTAAGCAGTTTGGCTCCAGGCTGCACCTTTAACCATCGTGACATACTGACCCTGTGAGATTGTCCACACGTCTCTCTGTGCACATTTCTCTCCGAGAAGTTGATTTTTTACAAGCACACGTAACAGAGCTTCACCGGGACCATTCACTGTTAGTGGTTTTCTTAGCTAGCACCTTTGATCTAGGGGCCAATTCTTAGTATTATCTAGGCTCGTTTAAAGGAAGATGCTAAACTGGAGTTCCTTTGAAGTTAAAAAAAAAACACATTTTAGATGCCCTGTGTTTTCATGTCTTTAAAAAATAGCTAATTTTCACACACAGTGGCCAATAGGAGATGTTGAATGTAAAGACATAGAATTCTAGGAAGATATGGTGGAAGCAGAGGTTTTGAATCTTCCCAAATCTCCACAAAAACAGACAAAGCAACTAGATAGGAAAGCCAAAAAAATGATCATTATTTACACAAAAAAGATGGTGACAAGGTATCATCTCAAACCTCAAGTATAAGCAACTGGGGACAATCAGCTAAGAGTCGAAGGACCAGCCTGGAATCAGTATCTGTAGAAGAAGAAACAGGGTAGCAGTGGTGCATCTGATAACACTGAGAACAGAAGAGCCCCAGAATAGGCCAGCGAAACTGACTGGGACTGGTCTGAAGACAGCAGCTGAAGCTGGGATGGCTTTTGACACTTGACCAGCCAGGGAGAGTAAGCACCCGAGGTGGTGACTGAAGGGAATGGAGCCATCCAGGCCCCATGCATTCATTAGACTGTCCAGGCACAGCTCCCTTCCAGGACAGGACCCCACAGTGAGGGAAACTTCATGGAGTAGAGGCAAATTGAACAGCATGTGGCAATAAAGATGAAGGTAGAGAAGTTCCAGGTAAAAGTGGGAGATGGGGTCATAGTCCACAATCTCAAGAAACTAATTATCACATTCTTAAACACGAAACAAAAATGACAGAAGCAGTTACTGTGTGAAGTTAGAAAGGCATCTAAATCAAGTTTCTTTGTATTCAGAAAAATTAATTTCACGTAAAAATAAGCAAGAGAAAAGTGTCAGGATAAAACCCCATATAAGCCACAAACATATGTAATACATATAACTAATAAAGGATTAGAATCAATGAGGAAAGAAAAAATAAATTAAAAAACCACCCCCAAAGCCAGAGAATCCAATGGAAAAATGAGCAAAAGACATTAAACAGACTTTTTTTTTTGGCTGAGGAGGATTCGCCCTGAGCTAACTCCCACTGCCAATCTTCCTCTTTTTTGTGTGTGTGAACCACTGCAACAGCATGGCCACTGACAGACAAGTGTAGTTCTGTGCCTGGGAACTGAACACAAGCCACCAAAGCCGAGTGTGCCAAACTTAACCACTAGGCCACCAGGGCTGGACCCATTAAACAGACATTTTGCAGACAAAACTTAAGTGGCCTATAACAAAGCAGAAATATTGCCAACGTGCTTGGTAATCTGCAACTTGTAAATTAAAACAAAAATGAGAATTCTCATCTGTAGACAAGTAGGAGTTTATTCTGAAACTATTTTGAAAACTATCTGGCATTGACTAGTAAGGTTGGATGTGTGTGTGTATCTCTTGTGACCTTCCTGGATATAGACCTTAGATAAGCTCTTGCCTGTGAGCGCAAGCATTCGTGGTAATGTTGTTTGTAAGCAAAAAGACTAAAAAAAGCTCAGATATCCTTAACAGTCAAGTGTATTAATGAACTGTAATGCGTTTGTAAAATGGAGCTATGCAACTGTAAAATGAATAACAGCAATATACATCAAGATAGATGACTTACAAAAATGTAATTTTGAGCGGAGGAAAAACGTCACAAAAGAATACATATAGTGTGATTCAATTTATATAAAATCCAAAGCCATGAGGTGCTAAACAATATACTTTTAGGGATACAGGCCCATGTTGTAAAACCATAGAGAAAAGTAAGGGAATACTTCACACATAATACAGGACGGTGGATGTCTCTGGAAGGAAGGTTTGGGGACGTGATTGGGAGGAGCCTTTAGTGACACTGAAGAAACTGGAAATGTTCTATTTCTGAAGCCAGGCAGTGGGCACATGAAAGTTGCTATTTCTTTTATTATTATTTAATATGCACTTTACACTTTATACACTACATAAATATGATATATTTTACCATAAAGCTTTTTTAAAAAAGCATCAAGTTTCTATAATGGTAGAGTTGTATATCTTTATGTGGATTAAGGAAATAGGGTTGAACAACATAAAAAATAAGAGTTTTTACAATTTTTTCCTATTTCAGTGAGTAGACAGAGCATAGTGATGCAAATTCACAGATCTGAACAGACTCCATTTTATAATAGTAGGGGATAGAGAGTGACAAGAAGAAGTCATGTGTGTAAATTGTTGATCTGGTCGCAGTGTGTTTCTCCGTGACTATCTTAGCATACACAAAAGGAGCCGGAGCTTCTGCAGGAAAGTGATATATGGTCAGTTTTTGCGGTATTTGAGGTTCTTGTGGGAAATCCATGTGTCTACGTGTAGAAAGGGGTTTGATGCCATGTTCTAGAGCAGGTGGAAGAGTGTGGCCTGGAAATAATTTGGAAAAAAGACATCTAAAGAAAATATACCATAAGTATGCAGTGTTTGTTTACATAGAAAGAAGACGGGTAGCAGTAGAAGGGAGGAAGAAATGGGAATTCTTTGTGAGACTATTGTTTTTTATGTATATCATTTGATAGCTTACAGAATTTTAATAGGGCAGAAATTCTTCTAAGACCTTCATGGTTTGAGAGATTTTAGTTTTCGTCAACAACCTTCACAAGCGTCCTTTGCAACTTTTTGTTTTTAACAATCTTCCTTAAGACTAATACCTCTTCTTCAACTCGTCTTGACTGATAGTGTTGAAGTTTATTTATAACACTATTAGCAAGTTTTTTTACATTATTCTTTTGAAATCATCCCGTAATGTTTGTAGCTCCCAGATCGTAGCATAATTTTCCTAGAGGAATTATAAAATTCATCTTCTGTAAGATTGTTAAGTCCTTCAGAAAGAATGAAAAGAAAGAATAATTACCAAGAAAATATTTAAATCAAGATTTTTTCTTACTTACGTGATGCCTGTATGTTATTTTTCAGTTAACAAATTCATGGTTCTATTAAGAAAATACTCAACCAATGTCCAAACGAGAGAGTGTCTGTAAACAGAGGAATTATACACTTGAAATTTTTGTGGTCCAATTAATACCTCTTGTAAACCTACTTGATATTACCTGGAAGATTGAGGAGCCAAAGAAAAATGAATACCCTTTGAAAAACTTCCTGAAAAAAGTTTTCTTAATTCATTGAAGTTTTAAACGTGTGGGTTTTTTCTTTTTCCTTTTGAAAATTAGTTTTCAAGGCAGTTAACCTTCACCTATAGAACTTACTTTTCTGCAAGTATTGAATAGTTAAAAGGTTATGTTTTAACAGAAGTGATCCTCCGTCTTAATTCTTGTTTACATGTGTCAACATTATGGGTAAGTTGCTGAGGTCTGTTATGATGGTTCCTTCCTACGATGTGGAAACCTTTTAAATTCAACTGAACAAACATTTAATATATTTGTTGATACCAAACTATATACAAAACACTTTGCTAAACATTTTTGGAGACTCACAGATGAGTAAGACAGACCAATGAGATGTATAATGTGAAATATAGACATTGTTATTACTTCCTCCAGAGGTTAAGTTTAGGATTAAGCATGTTGATAGTTTTTTAAAAAAGGAGTATCCTATTTATCTGGAGAGAAGATTTCTATCCCCCTGAACCTTTTAAAACACAATTTCAAAGGGAGAATGAATGAGAAAAATGTTTGCTACTAAACACTTTTATTTTACAGGAATTCCATATACTATGCACAAAGAAAAGAGGCAATAAAAACATTTAGAAATTGTCTGAAAACTAGGTTGAAAATAGGATAAGAAATTGGAAGTAAGAATAAACACGGGAACACTGACAACACCAAGATGTGGCAGCTGACAAATTAAAAAGTATGAAGGATAAATATCCTTTCATTCTTTACTTGTCCCATTTGGTATCACTGTACACAGAATTGATGCTCGTAATCATGAATTAGTTATCAAAAAAGTTAAATTATATTGAATATTCCCTATTTAAAGGAGTATGTCAGTGTTCAACACATTTTAGAGCCAAAGTCCTCTTTTTACTTTTTAATTTTGATGGGATTAAATTCTTTGGTTATCAAGAATATTAACCATATAGGATACTTTATAAGGATAACATAGTGTGACTTAGTGTTATTGTTTTATATATAAAACTTCATATATTTCCGTTTCAAAGTATGCGGGAGAGACATTGTAGATAACAAGTAGTACTATTTTTAAGGTTCTGATATTAAGAGCTTTTTATGTTTCTCCTTTAATTATCCTAGAATTCATCTGCAGTAGGTTTTATTCCTATTTTCAGAGGAAGAAATTGAGGCACATTTCAAGAAACTAGTTCAAGGTTCTTCAACTAGTAAGGACAGAATTTACTAATCATGTAGGTAATTAGCCAACTTCATAATCTTAGTTTTAACTATTTGGTCAATCTTCAATTAAATATGGTTGTGATTAAATTTTTTTATTCCAAAAAATGAAATTAACTTGAATTTGCTTAAGTATATTGTAGACCTGATTATAAAGAAGTTGATGTATCTCCTAGAACCCAAGGGCAAGTTGTGAAGCTGAAACCATGTGGCCAAATGTCTCTGCTTCTTTTTTGTACCTCTGCGTCATTGTTTTTACTTTGCTGACCAGCTTTTTCTGTGGTGCTTTACGTCTTATGAAGACTGATATTCACACCTCCTGAATTTTAATTACCATTAACTCTATCCACATAGAAAGACTGATGAGTTGTCTCTTAATCCCAGTTCTCAAGAAAGAAAACGGATAAGCCCAGCATAGAGTAGGAGATTAGGCACCCTAGTTTAATCCTTCATAGCCACGGAAGCAAGATTACCTAATAGTAACATGGCTATGAGGGTTACCAGCCCTGTGTAATGGTGGTGGTCCTGTGATGGCACAGAGGTGGATCTCAGAGACAGGAAGTGGGGTGGACAGTGCTGTCCTTCAGCTTAGACAGCAATGCATGGTGGTGAGGATCATGGTTTCTGGAACAAACTTTCTAGATTCATTTCTCAGTTCTGCCTTTACTGGTTCAGAGATCTTGTATAAATACTTAACCTTTTCATACTTATTTTCTTCATCTCTAACATGGAAATAATAATGTTATGTGTAAACTACTTAGAAGAGTTTCTGACAACATATTAAGTATCTAATACATCTTGGTTATTATTTTATGATAGTGGCCGATTGTAGCATAAATTTTGCTCATCAAATAAATTGATCTAATTTTCACTTTGGTAATGTTTCATTACTCCAATGACCTTCAATGCTTCAAAAGTGGTATTTATAAAATAAAATTATCTTGCTCATGAAATTTTCTTGCTCTTATTTTGGTGCGTTATATTATCGACACATCTGTTCTGTATTGATAATATTGATAACAAAAGTGGGGGGAAAGGAAACTTTTATAATACTCTAGTTACTTGTAACAAGGAAGATTGATTCCCTAGTAAACTTGAAACGATATTCTAATACTTCCTGGTGAGTAGAATGTTTTTACAGAAAAATTATAATAAAGCATATTTGCATAATTATTGAAAATTTTGAACAGTTTGTTTATTAAGTTAAATTATACTGATGAGGTTATTTAATTTTCTGTTGATTAATCAGACATTTACTTTCAGGTACATGACAGATGGAGGGCTCAACCTGTATACGAGAAGTCTGAACCGAATACCAGACACAGCGTCTTCCAGGGATGCCATCCAGAGAGGGGTTCATGATGTGACAGTGGATGCAGACAGGTAATGCAATCAGCATGCATGATGGTGAAGAGTGCATAAAGTAATTTCATAAATGAGATCCTAGGAGCTTTACAGTGTAAATCAAAGGACTTTCTATTTCAATATAATAATTATTTTGGAACATTTAAAAAATTGTCGGTTTTACTTACAAGACGTTTTTTAGGTTTGTATACTGAAAAATATTGTGTTGCTGGTGAGAATATTTAAAAATTTTCAGGCTACGTGGTAGCAACTTTTAATATCTGTAAAAGGAAAATTATAAGCATAATCTTATATTCTTGACTTGAAAAAAACCCTGGCTGATAAATTTCTTTTAATTCAGATACCCTCAGATTTACCTGAAGGCTAATGATGTAAAGATTAAAACATATTTCAAATTATCAGGTACATTAACCTTGATGTTTTTCTTGAGGGTGTTGTTGAAAACATACAGCTCTTGCTTTAGGCTAATTTCTTTTCATCCTTGTCTCAGATTGCTTAAGAGGGTGTGTCCGTGTGTGTTTTCCATATACTAGTTATTTTGCTGGAAATTGCTTTGCCAGTTTTATCAGAATCATCACTGTTTGAGAATATTGTCTTTGTAAAATAATGTCGTAAGACATATTTCTGACCTCATTTTGCCCCCTCTTCACTCCAAATTTTGAGTAGGAAGGGATTGCCCATTTTCAGAATACTATGTATCAATATGTAGAGTGGTTCTTTAATTCAGTATTTATGAAGAGGACAAAAGGTTAAGACTTAATGCTTCCGCATTCTGAAATAAGGACAGTGTACCAATCATTGTACATTTTAGTACAGCCAACTCCAAAGGCTAGACAGTGAATTCTGATGTCACTCTTCAGTTTCTCTTCACTCAAATGCTATTGATATCTTAACTCACATTGGCTAGAGGAACAGATTTGGCTCTCCTCCTGTATGTATCCTGGTCTCCTAATCTGTATATCAAATGTGTGTGAGTGTGTGTGTGTGAAGCATGTTACAAAAGGCTTATGAAAAATTTTGCTTCCCCCTCCAAACTCCTTTTCAGCTATTTTCCGGCCCTGACTCCTTCGCTAACTTCAACCACCCTGAACTTCCTTCTGCCTTTGAGTTGACACTTCCTTTGCCTGGAATGTCCTCTTCTATATTCATTGCATTATTGCCTCCATCACAACATTTTTATTTCAGCTTAACGTTACCTTCTCAAAGAAGTGTTTCCAGAGCAGCTAAGATACATTTATTTTCCAATCGTTTTCTTGCTTGTTACCTTATATTATTTTCTTCAATGTACACATCACTCTTTGAATATATCATAATTATTTGTTTACATGTTGATTTTCTATCTCTGCCATTATCATGTAAGCCCATGAATGCAGACTTTTTGTCATATTCATTATATGTTGAGCCTTGAGCAAATGCTTGTGGAGTGAATGAACAAAGGAATGAATATAGACTGTATATTCATATAGGCTACATATTCATGTAAGTTAGCAGTAGGGTCCAATTTGGTGGAGAGGCAAGTGAGGCCAGGAAAGAGCCACGGTATTGCAAGGGTGTTATGAAAGTAAGGGAGTGAGTTATGTGGGAAAATAGGAAGTAGTGATTATAAGGGAGGAAATCCAAAGTGTGGACCACATTTTGAAACTAATGACCTACACATTGTTAGCTGAGAGTGGAAAACAGTAAAGAAGGGAAAATGTGTTGGTCTTTGGGAAATGAGGTTATGATGGCAGAACCTAAGAATTGACACAAGGGTGACTTTAGTTTGGAGACAATTGGGATAACCAGTTATTTTTGTTCCTTTAAGGCTCCAGATTGGGGCCTGGCTAAGAAACCTCAGACCAACAGAAAGACCCAGATATGCGTCTAATGACTTGGGACCTGTGAAAGCAGTGGGTCTTAGAGTGCGGTACCTGGACCGGCAGCATCAGCATCACTTGGGAACTTGTTAGGAATGCAAATTCTCAACTGCATCCAAGACTTACTGAATCAGAAACTCTGGGTGTGGGCCCAGCCATCTTAGCTTTAACCAGTCCTCCAAGTGGTTCTTATGTACACCAAAGTTCACCAACCACTATCTAAAAATTAACAAGTAGTTGCCAGGCCTATAAAAACATAAACACTTAACATGACACTTAAACATAAAACATGACATTTTAAAGTCCTTAATACTTTAAGTTATATAAAAAGTTTTTGAAAGAATTATAATTTAAGGAATGCAAAAGACCACTTTGCTCACTTGGCTAAATGAAGCAGCAGTAAGGTCATAGTGAAAATCCTACTATCAGCAGAGACAGGAGTTACTATTTTATTAAAGATAGGTCTGAAGTTCCTTTAAAATTTTATATTCAGGAAGTGATTCCAGGTGTATCTATTGTCCTAAAATACATAGTCTTAAATATTACAGTTGTGTAAGTCCTGTTGTTTTAAAATACCTCCTTATACAGGATGTTGTTGCATAAAATTTTCTTCTGATATCCGTTCCAAATAGAATAGATAAGAAGGGCGATAAGGTAATACCTATTTCTTTAGTTCTGCTCAACAAAGGTACTGAGAAGTCCTGTAGTTCAAAGTAAAACCTGCTTAACTCTATTTAATTCAGTGCTGCTTAAGCTTTTTTCATCACTGATAGCCCCACTTTTTTTTCTATAATGGTAATTAATTTGTTCCTATAATATTTTTTAAAATACTGATTTAGCCTAATGCCCTCATTTGGTGGATATAGTAGTAAAAGGACTTGGATCTTTTACCTCTTATACATCCAGTTTCCCAGCTACGTTAGTCAAGGTCTTTTAAATAATATAAAACATGTTAGTGATGGGTTCATTTTAGTAAATTGGTAAATGATAAAGCTTGTGGTAATTCACAAGAAAGCTTAAAAGAAAAGCTTAAAAGAAAGCTTAAAAGCCAAAGAAACAATGTTTGATTAATTTTTCATATTTCTTAGATATTCTTTCTAAAAGTTCTATCTGTGAAAATCTATTTACGTAATGACAAAGTAGCCAGCTGGCTGGAAGAAGAGTGGACCTGAATTGTTTGTGTTGATATAGTGAAGGTAATAGATTCCCCTTTGGTCAACCTCTGGTTTAGATGTGATGGGCAATAGAGAATAGTGGACCTCGTCTTCCCAGCAGGTTGAGATGGCCCCAAAGAAAGAGGAGGGCCTTCAACAGCCAATAGTGTATTTGAAGTGTTTTATTATTCAAAGGTATTGCAGTTCCTTTACTTTCCATATCAATCCAACACCAACCCCATCTCCTTTTTAAGCTAAGTGAAGATTACAGAATGGGACTAATCCTTGTGGACATGTTGGAGACTCTCTGGGAACTTCACAAATAAATTCATAACAGACAGTTAACATGTGTGGGCTTTATCCATTTTGCTCTGGTTATAATGATTGTCAATCCTAATTCACATGCACTTATACACTTGGGTTGTGCTATATTTAAAAGGTAATTTTGGGGGAAGTTGGAGAATGGTTGTTGTTTTGGGCTTTATTAACTCCTATTACTATTCTTACACTGTCTATGCTAGCATTAACAAATATTTGATTAATAAATATATAATTACTCCTAAATGCCTAACATCATAAAGCACCTTGGGTAAAAATAGAATGAAATATTCAGGGTGAAAGGTTCTGAGTTTAATGGTGAGAGAGAATAATGTAAACAAAAAAATAAAGTGACAATAAAATTGACCAAGTCGTAATAGATGTGTATGCAAAGTACCTTAGAAGCACTAAAGGGAAGTAATTATTTCTACCTGGGAGTGTAAAACTTCAACAAGCAATGTGATTTAAACAGGGCCATAAAGAAAACACAAGACTCTTTGACATATGACCTGGGAGAAATCAGAAGGAACGCGGGAGTGAGAACGTAGAGGCATAGAAGAGTTTGGTTTAAGGAGATGTTAAAGACAAGAGGTGGACAATAGTTAAAGCCATAAAAACAGGTTTCATAAGGAACTATTGCAATAGAGGAAAAGAGACCGCAGTGTAGAACTGGGCTTGATTCTGAATACAGCAAGGACAAGCGGGGATTTACAGCCAACAAGCAGAATGTGGGGGTCAGTAGATGGAACAGTACTGAGGGGAGATATCAAGGTAGGCAGATTCTTGCTAAACTGACTCAACAAGATTCTAGCTGAAGGTAAGCCAGGTGATCAGGTACAAGAGTAGAGGATGAGAAATTTAACCAGATATCAAAGGTAATCAGATATCAAGGGTGGGCGATTCTCTCTGAACTGACCTAGCAGGACTTTTACTAAAACTGGGCTATGCAGGCCCAGCAGGGACCAAGGTCAAAGCTTAGAAGAGAAAAGTCATGAGAGGACCCTGGCTAAAGTTTGGTTAAGGAAAGAGTCTTTGTCAGAACCACTAATAATGTGATTTTGCTGGTGCACTGGGTACGTGGACAGGGATGGCAAGAGACAAAGGATCTGGAGGACCATTCTAGAGTGTTTGGACCTGCAGTGATAGGGAGGTATTTTACTAATTTTAATTACTTTCTTTTTTTAGTTTCAAAGCAAGAACACATGTTATAATCATAGCATTTTAGAAAGAACTCTCTCACAGCAAATATTTAAGACGGATGATGCAAAGACAGGTAGACTGCTTAGGAAGTGACTGTAAGAGTCCAGGTGAAAGGAGATGTGCACCTGACTGAAGAACAGAGTGGGGACACCATTTCTAGAGGAAGCTGGGCTTGGTTTGTGTGTCTTACTCTGGTCGGGCTGCCATAACAGAATACCACAAACTAGATGGTTTAAGCAATAGACATTTGTTTTCTCATAGTTCTGGAGGCTACGCATCTATGATTACAGTGCTGGAAAATTCATTTTCTGGTGAGGCCTCTCTTCCTGGCTTGTAGATGGCCACCTTCTCACTCTGTGCTCACGTGGTCTTTCCTCTGTGCTCCCTCATAGCGAAAGAGAGAGATCTCTCATGTCTATTCCTCTTTGTATAAGGACACAAGTTGTATTGGAATAGGGCCACATTTTTATGACCTAATTTAGCCTTGATTACCTCCATAAGTGCCCTATCTCCAATACAGACACTTTGGAGGTTAGAGATTCAACATATGAATTTGCAGGGGGACACAATGCAGTTCATAACACTGTGTAAGTCTCAGGTGGTTTTGTCCTTGGAGGTTGAGACATTATATAAGTACTGGATTAAAGTAGTGAGTCTATGTAGTATGCACACCATAAGCTCAAATCCTACAGGGATCAGGAAGATCACGTGAAATGAATGAAGCAGAAAGGACATGGTAAACATGACCACTCCAGAGGGGGCAGCCATCCTTAGCTCTAGAGTTTTCTGCCTGTGGAAATGCACAGACATGGAAGGAGGGCCAAGGAATTGATTGTTCAAGTGAAGTCAAGAGTCTAGACTTTTGTAAGAAATGTCCCAATTTTTAATTATTGGTAACTGTCTTAACAGATCTATGAGATCAATAGGTAGTTAAAGATATAAATCTTCTTCAATGGCAGATAATCTAGGAAATTACAGAGAAGCTTATACACAGCAAGAGATGATGAACATTCTCACATTACGGTCATGTGAACTTCCTAGATCCTTAAAGTTTCCCACAGAGATATGCTGGTGCTGTCACCTGCATACAGGATGAGAATGCCATCAGTCATGAGCTGGCCCACCAGGTGCAAATAACTGTGGCAAAACTATATGAGCACATTTCCATGTTTTTAATGCAAGACAGGACAAATCTAAGGGATGCCATGGCATCCCTCAGTGGAGCTGGCCTCAGGCCTGCCTGAGGTCTATTAGGGCAGTAACCAGTTAATGTTCTTTAAACCATGATGTGATTCAGCACCACGCAGGCTAAGAGCACATTTGTATCTGTGATGTGGAGTGAGAAAACAAGCCTGGAGAATTATTCCTTGACAATCAGATAGTGAGCAAAGGAAGAGTAGGCTTTGAAGAGACAGAGAAATCAGCTCTAATATGAAGCTGAGGAACAAATAGGGTTAACTGATATTTTTGAAATGGAGAAAAGAAAGAATAGGTGACAGTGTCAGATTCCATGGACGAGTGAAGTTAGGTGAAGGTTTATGTCAAAAAATAAAATAAAATAATATGAAGTTTACCATTTAGAGGTAGCGGTCTCCTGGATGACTAAGACATCTATAAGTTATAGCCTGAGTTACTAAAGTAGAGTGGTCATGGACATCAAAACTCACTTATATAGATGATTTATCCAGGTGGCCATTAAATCAATATGATGACACAATGAGTCTCAAAGGAGAGGAAGACAAAGATCCAGGTACCAAATTCTTTATTGAATATGGACAAAAATTACACAAATTCTGGTAACAAGGATTCCTTTTCCAGGTCCATTCTGGATTGTCTATTACATTGTTATCTAAGTTATATTCCTAAATATAGTGATTGTTGATTTCAGTTATAAAGTAATTACTTTAACCATTTATGTTTTTAAACTGATTTTGCATGTTTGATCATGATTTTTTGAAAATATAAAAGCATAATACATCATAGAAATTACGATTTTTTTATTGTACTGACAGATTGATTTGATTCGTGATACTGCAATCCAGGTACTGAAATCACAGTTGAGGAAACAGTTTGCAAAGGGCATTAAGGGATTCTCATGATTTTACATACCTCCAAGGTTTTCGGTCATTAGAACTGTTAACATATTAAGAGAAGCCTAGGTCCAAACATGTAGTCATACTGAATCCCTTGTCTGGTACAGGGTAACTTTTCCTCCACCCTCTTAGGTTTGGTGGTTGGGAGCATGCAAATTACACTGACAAAAGACAGATTTTTCAAGAGAAAAGACAAATTTTTATTCACATACATATGTGTGCAGGCATTCACAGAAAATGTGACTCAAGGAGGCAGTTAAAATTTGGGGCACCATCTTAATAGGGGAAGAGGAGTGGGAGCAGGGCACTCATGGGAAAACAAATGACTTTTCGGAGAGATAAATGGGCCCTTAAAAGAAGAGATGGGAAATCTGATAGCTTTCTGACAATGTCTGTTTAGGTGATTTCTTATCCCTACTTCTCAATCTTCTCTGATTGCAGAGCCCCCAAGGGGGGATTTATGACAGATGAATTCTTTTGGGATTCTCTGCTTTTAGGCAAATAAGGAAAGTGCAGAAAAAAAAATGCAGCTTGTCACAGTGGTGTATTTTGGATCCCTTCACTCTAAATCTACAGTTGTTATCAATGTGCAGAAAATTGCACTGCCTCTACAAAGGGAGTCACGACAGAGTCTCATAAAATCAGGTGAGACGTCATTTCTAAGGGTAAGAGGCTTTAGATATTTCTCTGACTTCTCCAAATAGGAGAAGTGAAGGCAACAGAGATTTCTCCTAAGCCACCAAGCAAATATCACCAGGGGTCAGATTCATGATGCTTGTCACTAGTCTGTGTACGCTCTAATAATTCATTCTATTCTGTGTTGATTTGTTCCAGCATAATCACAGAATCAGTATTAAGTATTTCCTTCATTAGCTTACTGGCTAATTTTAATAATAATTAAAAACAAACATAAAAAAATTAATAGACTGAGATGCAAATAGATAAGTAAATATAATTATTTCATAATCAAATGGTCTGTCTTTTTGCCCTCATTTCTTTACTTTAAGTAGAGTTACCAATGCAAAACGGTGGGGAAGTAGAAAAAGTTTTATTTGCTTTCTCAGCTTCCCCCTGGCACCTGCTCACCATCACAGGCTTATGAACTGGTGCTGAACTTTTCTCCTTTATCCCAATTCTCAGAATTCACTGACCTCGTTGTGAAGAACTGCGTAAGCCTCCAATGCTTTTAAGTAATACCCCTCATAGAATTAATCCACAGTCTACATGTATATTGAGAATCTACTCTCTGCCAAGCGCTGTGCTCAGCCCTGTGGACCTTGTCCTCAAAAGTCTGGCATTGGAAGGGCGCTAAAACAGAGAGGATTAAAGCCTAGAAAGCCATTGAGATTCAAGGTAATTGGACAATACAGGTAACCCAAGTTGTAGATATTTTCGGTTGGGATAACTTTTAACATCTTTCAAAACGTACATACAAGTGGCTCTAAGCTTTACCACCTCTTTGTAAGACTGTGCCTGACATTAAACTTGACCAAAGCTAAATGTTACCATTATAGAATCAATCTCCCAATACAAGAGATGTCCCCGGTGCTTTTATTATGCAATATTTTTGCTTTATCTCCCTCCAAAACAATTTACTAATGAATCTTATGAAGATGGTGATGATGATGATGAAGAGAAGTCAAGATTGTTATAATAAAAATAGCTATAGTAGCTATCAGTATTGAGGATCTAGAGTGTATAGCCAACAAGCTGTATTACTTAAGCGCATTATTTTATTTTATCTTTACAACAGCCCTGTGAGGTGGGTTTATTACTGCCATTTTGTAAGTAAGACAAAGAGTTCTTGGGTCAAGTAGCGTCCCTACAGACGCTTTGTTGATAAATGGTAATGGCAGGATTTGAATTCACTTTCTATGCTCTTAATATTATTCATAACATTATTGCTTTAGATAGGGTTTTTATTATGCCTGCATGATATTTTCTGATTTTGTAAATTATTTCATTTTTCCATTTTGGTCTAAACATATCCGTAAAATATGAACAAATCTTTTTTATTCGGCTTCATAAATGTTGGTAAGTTCCTTCAGTATGTAATCATATTCTACTTCTACTGCAGAATGTAGATAAATCTAAAAACACAATTAACAGAACAATACTTTACACGTGTTAGAGCTTTTAAAAGCTGGCTAGTTTGTTAATACCAGTAAAGCAATTTAGCTGTGTTTTGTTCTTTTATATAAACTTATCATAGTCTTGAAATCTATTCTCTGTTGTAATATCTATTTCCAACAGACTCAAGAAAATAACAGAAAAATGGGAAAGGGAGAAATATGTTCAATTCATATACAGAAAATACTGAAAGAGTACTCAAACGAAGGGAAAAGCAGTCCGGGCCTTTTATGTTACATGATTTTTTTTCCACAAAGAACAATAAAACATAAGAGATTGTGTCATCTAATGTAACTGTTTAATTTGATTTAAGAAGTTGCATCTATACATGAAACAGTTGTTTTTTTCCCTGCAAGAACTGGAGGTGAATTTTTTTTTTTAAATAGGCTAACTAATGAGGTGAGACACTCAACTTGGGATCATTAAGTTGAGGGCTTCTGGCAGGCAGCTGAGCAATTCTACATCTTCCTCACTCCAGCTGTATAGAGCGGGTGGTATGGACTTATTTATCAGAGTCGTCTGTGCTCCGTTTATATTCTGTTTTCTTGCTTGACTTAATTTGTATTTGAAATGGTTAACGTTATTTGCAATGAGCTGGATTTTTTAAAGCATTAACAGAGCTTCCATATGTTTTTTCAGATAAGTTGCAAATGAAAGTGTTTTCATTACAAACGAGTGTTATTTTCTGAATTAAAGTTATTTTGTTATTATAAAGCTTTTCTCTGATTATTGAGGAAAATTCACAGAATAAATAAAAGTATAAAGAAGAGTCTAACAGTAATCCATAATTCTCCCATCCCCCGAAAACCACGAATATTGCTTTGATGTATTTCCTCCCAGGCTTGCTCACCCTCTCTATTTACACAATTTGGATTATGCCATCTAAACAATATATTATCCTGCTTTCTTCACTTAACTTATATTGTGAACACTACTACATAGTATTAAATATTATTTTTTCATTTAATTTTTTATTGAGGTAACATTGCTTTATAATGTAATATAAATTTCAGGTGTACATCATTGTATTTCAATTTCTGTATAGACTACATCATGTTCACCACCCAAAGTCTAATTGCCATCTGTCACTGTACACATGCGACATTTTACCCTTTTCATCCTTCTCCCACGCCCCTTTCCTTGTGGTACTCACCAATCTATTCTGTGCGTCTATGTGTTTGTTTGTTGTTGTTGTTGTTATCTTCCACATATGAGTGAAATCATACGGTTTTTGACTTTCTCCATCTGACTTATTTCACATAGCATAGGACTCTCAAGGTCCATCCATGTCACAAATGGCAAGATTTCATCATTTTATGGTTGAGGAGTACTCCATTCTATATATGTACTACATCTTCTTTATCCATTCATCCATTGGTAGGCATTTAGGTTGTTTCCAAATCTTGGCTGTTGTGAATAAAGCCACAGCGAACATAGGGGTGCATATATCTTTTTGAATTAGTGTTTTCATGTTCTTCAGATAAATACCCAGAAGTGAAAAAGCTGGATCATATGGCATTCTAGTCTAATTTTTTGAGCAATTGCCATACTATTTTCCATAGCTATGGCACCAGTTTACTTATTTTAAAACATGACTTTTAATGATTGCATGTTATTCTATCATATGGAATAAATTCTATCTTAAGAGTTTGTGTAATCAACCATTAAATTAAGACATCCATCAAATTTGTGATTTTATTGGCAAAGTCATTAGCAGAATCTTACCTGATCTGGTTGTATATCTATACCATGTATGTTTTTCTAAAAAATAGAATTTTCAAGTTATTAGATGAGGACACCTCTCATAAATGCATGTGCATGTTTATATACCCATGTGTATGTATGTACATATGTACATTTGGAATTTTATTTTTTCATACTAATCTCATTCCTTAAGATTAAGTTTTATTTTTTATTTTAGATTTTTTAAGTATGTATTTAGTGTTTTGTAGACTGTTAGGATTCGTGAGTTTGTAGTAATTTTAAAATATTTTGTCAGTCAGGTTTTCCTGCTGACAAGATAGATGTAAACACTATTGACTGACACTATGCTTCTTCTTCATGCCAACTACCTATCGAGAGGTGCCTTGTTTCTTACAGAAGACGACACTATCATTTGTTTCTCTACTGATACATTCTATTCTGATCCTAGACAGTTTATAGAAGCCACGTCCACTTGACATCTGAAATATTTAGTAGGTAAAACTGAAAATAATTATAATAATAGTTTCCTTATTGAGTGCTTAGAAGACAAGAAAACCCACCAAAAAAAAAAAACCAAATAAAGACATAGAAGATTTTAACCACACAATAGGAAACATGAACTAGTTGACATGTATAGAACACCAAAGCCACAGATGACAGAAATCACATTCTTTTCAAGTACACATTGAATATTTACAAAAAGATGATTTGTTGGACCATGAAATAAGTCCCAACAAATTTCACAGAACTAAAATCCTGTGGAGTATGTTCTTGGACTACAGTGCAATTAAGGTAGAAATCATTAACAAAAAAGATAATTAGACACTCACTGTAAGTTAGGAAATTAGGAAATACAGTTCCAAATAACTTTGGGTAAAAGAAGAAATCACAATGGAAGTTAGAAAATATTTTGAACTGAGTGATAAGGATAGCACTGCATATTAAAATTTGTGAGATGCAGCTAAAAATCATACTTACAGGGAAATTTATAGTCTTAAATACAAAATTTTTTTTAATTTCTTCCTTATCTCTATCTTGATTCTGTTCTTTTTTTTTTTTTATTAATGTTATGATAGATTACAACCTTGTGAGATTTCAGTTGTACATTTTTGTTAGTCATGTTGTGGGTACACCACTTCCCCCTTTGTGCCCTCCCCCCACCCCCCCCTTTTCCCTGGTAACCACCGATCAGATCTCCTTATCAATATACTAACTTCCACCTATGAGTGGAGTCATATAGAGTTCGTCTTTCTCTGACTGGCTTATTTTGCTTAACATAATACAAATTTTAAGACCCAAAACAAGAAAGGCTGAAAATCAATGAGCGAAGCTTCCAAAAATTTAAGAATTTTCCAGTTCAGAAAACAGCAGTCAATTAAACATGAAGAAAACATACATAAAAGCAGAAACCAATGGGATGGTTTCTAAGTACTTTACATGTATTAGCTAATTAATCATCATAACCCTCTTCTTTACTTGGTGCTATAATTATCACCTTTTGCAAATGAGGCATCTACCACAAAAAGGAACTGAATAACTTGCTCCAGGTCACACCATTTGTAAATGTTGGAGCCGGGTTTAAACTCAGGTGAAGTAAAACAAATAAGTGGATTTAAAAAATGACATTAATGATATATTTAAAAAAAATTTTTGAAGTCTTTCCCAGCTTCCGTTTTGACTAAGTAATTTGATTGTTCCCTGACCTCCTTCTCTAAGCCGGTTTGATTGGCTAGTGGCTAGAACAAGTTGATCACAGTACAAAAAACCATAGAAATGCTGTTCAAATTCCAATAAATTACTAAATTTTTAGAATATGTTGATGCAGTTGATTTTATAGCAGAGACATTTTAATATATAACTATAAACCAGCTCCACTGCACATGAAACTCTCCAAGTATGTTAGTGAAAAGAATTTTTTAAATATATAAAACCACAAGGGCCAGAGTAGATAAGGCAGCAATAGCAAGAAAGCTGTGAAATTGGCAAGACAGAGGGAGAAAGGCCACAATTTAGCAGCCCCACGAAAGCACTGAGCACCCCACGGGTGAAGTCAAGAAGCAAAGCAGTTCACACCACAAGAACCCCAAAAGCTTGGGAGTTTTAAGATTGGTTACCTTGAGATGAAGGGATGAATGTGAAGTAAAAGCAGGAGGAATTGATCAAAAGGTTTTAAAAAGCACTCAGACCTCCAGAGATCCCTACCCCAATCTATGAATAACTGGGCAACCATACCTTTTCTATCTTAGTAAAGACTGGAGATTATTCTTTGTGGAGAGAAAAAGAAATGGAATCTGGATGGGGCATAAGGTACAGTTGAGGGCTGACCACAGGATAATTAAATGAAGTTTACATAATGCTAAACATGAAGATTCCCAGCTTTTCCCCCTATTTGGATCCTCTAATCCTGGCAACCAGGTGAGTCCATCTAATTGGAACCATCATTTATCCTCTACGTACTTTCCCCGTATATCTGCCGTGTGCTTACTGATTACAAGTCTATAAATCACTTTAAGTCATAAGCAGTATGCATTTGGAGAAAATATAGTATTATGAGATAGAATTTAGCAGAATTGGTTATTTAAAGGGGGTTTGGAGTTTAGATTCCTGACTTCTGATCCCAGCTAAGCAATGGCTGTTTGTGTGACTCTGGAAAGTTATATAACTCTCTTAGCATCCTTTTTATACTTGCAAAAATGAATAAACTATTAGTAACAACTAGTTACAATATTGGGCCTCTTTTGATTGTAAATGACAGAAAACAATATTAAAACTGGCTTAAGTAAAAAAGGTATGTATCGTTCCCATACCTGAGAAGTCCATAGGTAGCTCTGGATTCGGATGTGGCTGCGTGTAACAGTATCTGGTTCCCTTTATCTCCCGGCTCAGCTGTGGTATTTTGCATGAGTAGGCTTGATTCTCCTCTCATTACTACAGCTCACCCAGTCCTGTGTAATTCAAGGTTCAAGTTCAGTGTGGGAGAAGCAAGCTTCTGCAAAGTTCCTAAGAGACACTAGATTGGACAGGGGCAGGCACATTCTGGAATCAATCACCATGGTCAAAAGAGCATCTTAACTGCCTGAGTCCTTACTTACATCTTAGCACGCTTAATCTATAATTGCCATTGCACCCTCTTTCTACTCCCTCTCTTCTTCTGTTCCAAATCTGGGCATCCGGGCTTCTGGCTCACAGCTTTCCCTCATCTTTTCCTTGCCTGACCTCACAGATTATGCTTTGAAAATATTGAACTATTTATTGCCTCCCCGCCCAGCTAATGTTTCATGCCTTTGCTTAGACCCGGAATCCAATACTCAACCTAGAATACCTGTTCTGTCTTCCTTCATAATTCTTACTCATTCTCTTAGAATGAGTGGTCTTCAGGTGTGCTCTCCTCTGTGAACTTGCCTTAAAACCTTAGTAGGCTCAGTGTCTCCTGTCTCTGCACTAGATGTACATCAGTCTGATAATGTACCGTGTTATTTTGAAAACTCTATGTGCCTTGTCATAGGAAGCCTATGAAATATCCAAGGATAGGCACTGTGTCCTATTCATCCCAGTACCCCCAGTTTCAAATGTACTTCCTGTCAAAAATATACATCTCTTGTCCTGAAACCCCATTTCATCTTGTGCATCCTTGTATTAGATAATGTTCTCCACGCTGGATCGAAAGTGTTTTCCGTGTCTTGTCTATCTGACTTTATATTCTTACCATCCAGCACAGGACCTGGTACACTGGACCTGGTACAACTCATGTCTGTTTAAATGAATCAACATGTAAATGTAGTGCTTTCTATAGGTAGAAAAAGAAGCATGTCGATAAGGGTGTTAACATTTAAAGGCATTATGGAAGAGAATTTATGATGTGTGTGTGCACTTATTTCAAAACCATACCATCCAGAATATTGCTACGTGCTTCCTTTTTTTACTGAGATATACTTGACAAATAAGAGTGTGTAAGTTTGACATACAGTATGCTAATTTGATATACTATTTGCTTCTGTTTGCTTATGAAATTCAAGGCTTTCTAACTAGTGATCTTTTAAAAATATTTTGACCAAGTCACTCAAACCAGAAATTTAAATAGCAAAGTATAATACTAGGATATCTGATGGCAATTTTATTCAGAAATTCTGCTTTAAGTATGTTTTGATTGCATCTAAAATAGCACAGAACTCCTCTCCAAGTTTAGGAAATTTATGGGGTAAAACTATAGACTTCTAAAATTTGGTGTATATGTAATTTATATTTCTGAAAAAGCTACAATTTTGTGTGTATAGACTTTTCTATATTTTTAAGTTTTATCACATTCTTCATTTTTTTACGTCTTGGTACTAATTCTTTGAAGTTGAAAAAGTTGTTAAAAGCTGTATTCTATAAAAGCCCTGTGTAAAAATATGAAAACTGAACTTTCAATAATTAAATGATGAAGTTGGAACTGAGCTCACCTGGATTCTTATCTAGACCGGTGGTCAGCAAACTTTTTCTGGATAGGGTCAGACAGCAAGTATTTTAGGCTTTGTGGGGTAATAGGCAAAATCAAGAAATTGTGTACACACTTAGATAACAAAAGGGAAAAAATTGCTGCAAAGGTTTTCAACTATTTAAAAATGTAGAGCCCACAGGGTCTACAATTTGGCCTTAGTCTGCAGCCACAGTTTGCTGATTCCAGGCCATTCTTCAGCCTGACGTTTTTTCTCTTATTAGTTTGGTGGTGCTGCCATAACAAGGTACCACACGTTGAGTGGCTTAAATGATAGAAAATTATTGTCTCCCAGATCTGGAGGCTAGAAGTAGGATATCCCCTGTTGGCAGTTTTGATGCCTTCTGAGGACTGTGAGGGAAGAACCTGTTCTAGGCCTCTCTCTTTGATCTGTAGATGTCTTTTTTTCTCTCTGCCTTCACATTGTCTTCTCTGTGTGTGTCTGTGTCCAAATTTCTCCTTTCTATAAGGATATCAATCATATTGGCTTAGCACACACCCTAATGACCTCATTTTAACTTAATTTACCTCTATAAAGACCCTATCTCGGGGGCCGGCCCAGTGGCGCAGTGGTTAAGTTCGTGTGTTCTGCTCTGGCGGCCCAGGGTTCGCCGGTTTGGATCCCAGGTGCAGATGTGGCACCGCTTGTCAAGCCATGCTGTGGTAGGCGTCCCGCATATAAAGTAGAGGAAGATGGGCACAGATGTTAGCTCAGGGCCAGTCTTCCCCAGCAAAAAGAGGAGGATTGACAGCAGATGTTAGCTCAGGGCTAATCTTCCTCAAAAAACAAAACACCCTATCTCCAAATAAGGTCACATTCTGAGGTGCTGGGAGTTAGGACTCCGACATATGAGTTTTGGTGGGAGGGACACAGTTCGGCCATAGCAATCTCATTCTCTTTGTACTGTATCAAAATCTTTTTTTTTTTTTTTTAAAACATTGGCACCTGAGCTAACATCTCTTGCCAATCTTCTTTTTTTTTCTTCTTCTTCTCCCCAAAGCCCCCCAGTACATGATTGTATATTTCTAGTTGTAGGTCCTTCTGGCTCTGCTGTGTGGGATGCTGCCTCAGCATGGCCTGACGAGTGGTCCTAGGTCTGCGCCCAGGATGCGAACCCACAGAGCTCTGGGCTGCCAAAGCAGAGCACAGGACCTTAACCCTTCAGCCATGGGGTCGACCCCTCAAACTCAATTTCTATTAGGAGGTAAAGTAAAGAGTATGATAGTTGTAACTCACTCTTTCTGTCCTTCTAAATTTAAAGCCATATCTTCTCTCTTAACAGCCCTGCAGCAAGATAATAAATAGAACAGAACCGAGAAAGTGAAATGATGACCCTATGAGACTTGCTGCCTCAACCCTAAAAAACACCCAGAAAAAAATGTGGAATAGTATCAATCGTCTTAATACTTAACCATTTTAGCAAGTGGACAACAATATTTAGAAAAATCAGATTATAGGAAAAATTATTAATTTTGATCATATTTCTAGCAAATATTCTTCAGGTTAAAAGTCTTAACCCTGTAATTCCCTAAATATATCAAGAGTAAGACTCACACAAATCACACCCTCCTGTGTCCAAGCAGCAGACGAAATTGACTCTAAAATAAAACTGTCATTTGAAATCCCAGCCGTGAATGTGCCTTGTTATTAGGAAGTGTCATACCTTTTGTAGCTGGAGCTGTCACAGCAGGCAGAGCCGAGGTGCCAACAAATCTTACAGCCACGGCAAGGATGGGTTAGCACAGGAATTCTAAAGAGGCATTTTTATTTTTAGATGAATAGACTGTGTGAGGTTCTTAGATATAAAGACTAAGATTTGTAGCTTACATACTTGAAACTGTCTTTGGAAAAATTAGTCCATCGTCATCAATTTTGAAAGAAATGTGCTTTAAAATAAAGCGTGGCGTCCCATCTCCTTGAAGTCTCATTAGCCTTCCAGTGATCCATGCATTATTTTCATGACTGATGACATTTTTATCAGCAAAAAGAGGCAGTATATTTTGGAATTTGTTGTTTGATATCTGGTATGTGATATCTGCTTCATCATGGCAAACCTGCTTCAATAGGGCTATTGTAAAAAATACTTAAGGTAACGTATAAAAAATATCTCCTATAGTGCCAAGCACAGTTATCTTTTTTCCTTTCTCTTCAGAGAAGAAAGTGTTGAGTTAGTTTTTTAAAAAGTCTCACTTCTTTACAAATGTGAAAACAAACATGAGACTTCTTTAATCAGTTGAGGAATGGCTAGATACCCTGGCGCAGTGTTCATCCCTCTAGAGTGGAACCATCCTCAAAGAGAACACTGGAGAAGTGATGAGGCCTGTCTGCCAAATGGACTTTTCATCAATTCTGTGGAGGATAAGTGATGGTTACTCCCTTCTCTACATATGACAGTAGAGAAAGGGAAGGAAACTTTTATTTGTTTAACTGTATGAAGGATGTTTTGCCAAGTGTTTTATATTTATAATCAAAGATACCACACTGTCAGCCCTCCATGTCCATGAGTTCTGCATCCGTGGATTCAACCACCCTCAGACTGAAAGGCCTACAATGATTGTGTCTGTACTGACTACGTACAGACCCTTTTTTCTTGGCACTATTCCCTAAACAATACAGTATAACAACTATTTACATAGCATTTAAGAAGTATTATGTGTTATAAGTAATATAGTAATGATTTAAAGTATACAGGAGGATGAGTACAGGTTATATGACAATACTACGCCATTTTATATGAGGGACTTGAGCGTTCTTGGATTTTGGTATATGCGGGGGGCCTGGGACAAATCCTGCATGGATAGTGAGGGACAATTGTGTTTTGCTTGCTGTACATAAGGCAACTGAAACATGGAGAGTGAACACATTTGCCATATAAAATGTGTTTTGTTTATACTTTAATACTTTATAAACGTGTTCCTGCTCCCCCTGCCCCAGCCCCAAACTGTTGACAATAGAATCTCAAATTGTATCTACATGGGCTTTCTTGACTGACATTTCAGACTAGCATGGGTTAGGGATAGAGTATAGTTAATATTTTTCTAACTTCAAAGTCTGTCTTCCATAGTAGGCTCTCCCATGGTGCTGGTTGAGGTGTAAAGGTACAAAAGACCAGGAGAAAGTGGAAAAGGAGAGTGTGCCGTCCCCTTAGCAAGCAGGCAGCCGGAGTCGCACAGCCTCCGGCTCTCATTTTCTACACATCGATAGAAACCCTTTTGTAAAATTAAGGTGTCTGTGTGGTATATAGAGTGAGCCTTAAATTCATTTTTAAATGTTTTCTATCTTGAAACATGCTTTTAGAATAAATTTCCACTGGCATAAATGTTCTCGTTGGATTAAAGACTTAATCGCCACACTTTGAAGAGATACTTTTCTTAACCTTCTGATTCCATTGTTATTGTAATGACAGCAACTCATTAACACAGTGGAGTCGATATTGATTATGACTTTTAGATTTTACTTTTTCCCATTAGTTTAATTTCTATCTGAAATAGATAACTCTTGATTAGCTGCTCCATTGGAGTTTTTCCAAGACATTGGACTGATGGTAAGATAATAGTGTTCAGTTGATACTGGTGGTCACTAGAGACCCTGGACTTTTTTCTCCTACTGCGATGCTCTGTTTTGCAGAACACAGTAGTATGTGTAGTCTTCAAGCCATGACTAATCCTGAAAGTCAAGTGCACACCACAGGTACAATCAGCACCATCTAATTATCTCAAACTTGTTTGTCGTACGACTTTGGCTGAGCACATGCACACGATAATAACAAATAGGCTAATTCAGAATCTTGTGAACCACAGGCAATTTAGTCATTGTAAATGGAGTCTGGTGCATTTTAGAGATTGCATCCACGTGACAAGATAGCAGGTATGAGGAGGGCAGGAAATAGATGAGTCAGAATTTGACTCTTTTTCTTAGGGGAAAAAGCTATCAAGCTATGTAAATGTTCGTGTATATGAAGCATTCAGTTATTTATATTGTTATAACATCTCTAATATGTTATGAAGTTTATAGCATTATAAAATGTTGAGGTTTGATTTTTCAGACTCTTAGGAATGTTCTTTTCTTTAAGGAATCTCTATTGGTCAGAGTCAACAGACACTATTATGCCTCTTATCACTCCCCACGGATAGGTGCAACTAATGAGCCTATTAGTTCAGCTCTGCAGGGCTCATGGCAGGCCTGGTGCAGGCGCAGATCACGGTGTTCAGCACAGACTGAGGGCCCCAAGGTGGTGATTGCAACCCTTTACGGTGTGTGAATGGCAGGAGATGAACAGGGGAGCGCTCTCTGTCTGATGTTTCTCTCAGCTGTGTCAGCTGTCTATCTTGCCGAGAGTCACTGTCAACAATCATTTACTCTCCTTCTCTCTAGCTGCTTTCTGTTTTAAAACCCTGGCCTAGACCTATTCACACGCATGAGAAATCTGTTAAGGGCAGATCTTGAAGTGGGAGGGAGACTTGTCTGAGGTGCTATGCTGTCTCCGGAGAAGGGTGTAGGGCAACCAATTATCCTCGCTGGTCAGGCATCCTCAGTGCTGAGCCCTCCACATTGCTTGGCCCTTTCCCTCTGCCACCCACACTGTTTATTTCTGCCTCTGACCACACCGCAAAGATAATTTTTCATTAAAATGCCAAACTTCCTGAAGACACGAACGTTAATTAACTCTCTCCCTGACTGCTATTTAATTTATCTCATTCCCCGACATATGCCCATTTTCAAAAATAAACGTATGGGCTGATGAATTATTTTATCTTAATTGTTTGGTCAAGTTAATGACCTGTTTTGAAGATGGCTCTGCACAATTTTTAAGAAAAACGTCTTCCTTCAGATCAGTTAGCTCTTTTTCTGGTAAGTTTTAACTTGAAAGCAACAAGTTATGCATTGAATAGTTTGGTATTTTGTTGTAGACATGCTGTGTGTGATTCCTGTTCATCTATTATTAAACAAAAGCAGTATGGAATATAGTTCTCCTACTATTAACCTTTTACCAGAAGACATTTGATCTATAAACTGTGTTGTTATGTATGTCAAATGTTTGAGACATACATTTAATGTGATAATAAAAACATTCTCCCTCATTCCTATACCCCCACAGCTATAGAGTTGTGTAAATCCTCCTTTTTTAAACTCCATTTTCCATACCTTCCCAATTCCTGAAACCCTTTCACTGTGCTTCTTTGAATTCAAATCCACTGTCAGCTAAAATTTCCTCTCTCAGTAATCTCTTCTTGAATCCCACACTTCACCTTCTTCTTTTCACTAAAAGTTGCCTCTCCGCTGAGGCCTCTGATCCCCACACAGTCCTTCCCCCACAGCCCTCCTCCTCCTACGGAGCCTCCTCCGACCTACTGGACATGTAGGTTAAATGTCTTCCATCCTCTAATCCATTTTCACTCCCCACTCCTCCCTTAAAAACATCCAGTTTTGAAGCCCCTGCCATCAATCTAGATCACCTACTATCCCTCCTTGGTGGTGTCATTCCAAGAACCTTAAGCTGCTCTCCCTCAGTTATTCAAGATTTTAACTCATGTTTTTTCAGTCTCTCTAGCACTACTCTTGTAATTCATTATCAGTATCTACATACATTTTTCAATAGCCTACCTTCTCAGGACCTTGACACTTTATCTTCCAATTATCAAGCCTTTCATTCCATCTTAGTCATGTGTTCCCTTTATTATGTCCTAGAACTTGTCATTAATAAAAACATCACTCTCTCTGTTGAAACCATTTTGAGTGTTATGCTCTCTAACAAGCACTCCCACTTTTCCAGTTCGCTACTTTTATTATCCTAGCTTCAAGAATAACATAATTCTATCAGGAGTTTCAATCCATTGATTCCAAACTTGTCAGAATCCCATACCTTCATTGTATCCTCATATTCTTCTTTGTCCAGGTTAGATTCCATGATCCATAAAAAGAATCGCTTTATTTGATATAGATAGTCTCTCTATTCCACTGCTTCTTTCTCTCTTTGCTTGTTTTACTAGCAAAACCTCAACTTTTAGTAAAACTCAACCTTTCCTCTACCCTGTACCTGCCCAGTGAATGTGATAAGAAAATTTCGAAAATCCTGCACACTGATTTCACAGTAAATTCATGACTAGTAATCTCAAGTGGACTCCTAGTGTGCCCAGGAGTCCTCCATTTCCCTACTCTGCTCAATCTTCCATTCTCTTAACACGTAATTCACACCTATCCTCTCTCCTTAAACCTCTCATCTCTCATTCTCATTCTGATTCTCAGCATGCTTACCATTTCTCTGAGGAAACAGAGCATCCAGATATGATTCTCATTATCCTAGCTACCTCTTTACTTACAGCTCACTTGTATTTGCCTCCTGTGACTCTGTAAAAACTGTCTTAGATACAATTCAAGGCAAAACAGTCCACTGGATCCCACTCCTTCTCTTCTGTTCAAAGTGATAGCTCCATTATTTCTAAGCAGTCCTGCATCATCATTTTTGTTTGTTTGTTTCCACTAGATTATTCCCATCAGCACGTCGACATATTGAAGTTTCTCTCTTACCATAAACAAAATAAGATAAAACAAAGCTAAAGCCCCCTCCCCAAATTACATATTGCCCTTGAGCCACTACCCTTTCTCTGCTCTTCTTTATACCAAAACCCTTGAAAACAGTTTTGTTTTTTAATTCTCTTACTATCTCCAATTTCTCTCTTCTGTCTCTTAAATCCACTCTACTCTTCCAAAACTGTTCTTACTAAGGTAATGAATGACATTTTTGTTAAGATTAGCAATGAATTTCATTGATGTCAAATACATGTTGCTAAATCCAGTGGTCAGTTCTCGTTTCTCTTCTGACTTGACCTATCAACACTGTTTGATAAATTGATTACTTAGTCCTCTGTGAGACCTTCCCGCCCCCTGCCCCCTGGAGAATCGTTTATGAGGTTTGCATAAGGGAGTGAGATGAGTGAATTTCAGTTGAGGAAGAGCCGTCTTGATAGACCAGAAACTAGAGAAAAACACAGGAATAAGGAATAGCAATTATCAAAGGAATGGGTAATGATCAGCATAATTAGGGTAGTGGTGATGTAAAAATAAAGAAAAGAATAAAAGACACGTTACAAATGTAGTGCAAATTGTGATGGATTTGATGTCAAGGTGAGAGTAAAATGAAAATCTCTATTTGCAGAAATAAGAAGTAACCCCCTAATAACAGCGGCTTCCAATAACAGACATTTATTCCTGGTTTATAATACATGCCACAGCTGTGGGTTGGCTGCTGTGGCCTGACAGTACTTGTTTTCTCATTCCTAGACCCAGACTCAAGGAGCAGGCCCAGTGTGGAATATCTTTTCTTGAGACAGGGAGAAAGAACGAGAGGGCTGACAGAAACTTGCAATGCCCCTTCAAAGATGTAACATATGTCATATCTACTTACGTTCCTTTGGCCAACGCACATCCAGGGCTGAGGTGAAATTCAACGAGATAGACATGTATAAGCTACAAATGGAAGTGGGGTAGAATATTTGTGAACAATAATACCATTTACTCTAGTGGTGCTTCAAACTAGTTCCTGTCCTCCTAAGTGATTGTGAAAATGATGGGCAGAAATAGAAAATCCAGTAGAAAGGATGGATTTGGGAGGGAAGAAGATGAATTCAGTAAGAAACATCTTGTGTGTGGGCTGAGCATCCAGGAGGAGATGTCAGGCAGGCAGTTTGAAATGGAAAACTGGTACTGAGGAAAAAGGTCAGGGCTAGAGATTTCGAATAAAGCCAAGAACAGATCATTTGGCAACACTGCATTTTGGCAAAGGAGGATGAAGGCTACAACTATAGAAACAGAGTAGCTGGTTCACAAATTGTAAAGTCCAAGCTCAAAGTAAAATGCACCCTGATAGAAATGTGGATTAGTGATCCAGTATTAAATCATTCTGTGAATTCACGAGAGACAATAGACATAGAAATTAAAAACATAAGCTCAGCAGTCCAAGATATGGGTTTACCTTCCCTCTCAGCCATTTTGTAACTCTGAGATTCAGCAAATTGATTCACTTTCTAAGCCTGTTTCCTTGTCTGCAAGATAGTAACAATAACACTTACTTTATAGGTTTGTTGAGGGCTTCAGTGAGATTATGCCTGTAAAATGTTCAGACTGCTCCTGGCTTGTTTTAAGTATTGAATTGGTATTAGTAGTATTGTCAACAGAATTACAAAAAGAAAACGTTAACTCTGGTTTTGTTTACCTTTGCTTTTTGTGAAGTCTTTTCTTGAAGCATAGGTTCATTGTTTACTAGTGTTAAAAATTATCTTGACAACTTAACAAAAATGCCTGAGATATGTATTATTAGCCAGTTATGTCAAAACCTCAAATAAGATGAAATTCAATCATAAAATGTATGTAGCACTTCGAGTAATAACATTTATTTTTAGATTCATTACACCCAAATGCTTACTTGTTCTTACAAGAGTATGGCTGTGCAGCATGCATGGTTATTGCGGCCAATATTTCTATCACAGTGAAATTATGAAAGGCTATTTGGACAATGTTGATACTATTTACCTTCGACTGCTTAAGCTTTTATGCTTAATGAGAAGTCATATGGTAATGAAAGATTTTTAGGCATTAAACATCACTGAGGAATTATTCCATTTAGCTTGAAGAAATAAATGAAGGAAACCCTTGAAAGTTGGCTAGAAGTAAAAACTTGGAAACGTGTATCTATTTCATTGTCAGTATTTCTGTAGCCCCCTTGTGACCCAGGTTCGCATTGCATTTCATTCTCCACTATCACTTCTTTCCACTGAGATATGATTTCCATTGAGATATATCTGTGTGTTGGCATTATAGTGGTTTCACTGGCTATCTTTAATACTGTTAAAAAAATTAAATAATCTTCAGTGAAGATTCCCTTTATGACACTAACACTTTTTCATAACAGTTGTTAATGGAACAATATGTATTCTAGAGTCTATACCCATATTGCTCTTTTATGCTATCTTGTGGTTTTCCTGTGAAATAGTTTTTGGTGTTTATTTTCTTTAAGCATCACTAGCCATTTGTTAGGCTGCAGGGCTGATTAAAACTCAGACTCCCATATGAGGCTTACAGATGTTGCAGAATTAAAGGAAATTAGCTTCAGGTCTGGCAGTGGTGTTCTAAAAATGGTTCTGTTGATCTCACTAAAATTGAGGATTTCTTTGCTAAGCTGCCAAGATACATAAATCTTCTATGAGAGCTGATTTTGTAACAGACCTTGACATGTGTGATCTAATTCTAGAAATCAAACTTTTCGCTAAAAAATCAACAGCCTCAGGGAGGATTAAAGATTATGTTAGTATCCACATGTGTGTTCCATTCTGTACTGCACAGAGGGGTTTGAATGTTATTTGACACGTTCAGAAGGAACCCAAAAGCATCTATACATTAACAAGCTAACCTCTCCCAAAATCGCAATGCACAGCCAAGCAATGGGTATTTAGGAGGTGGGGTGGTGACCTAGATTTAGGTGAGATTTAATTCATGTTTTTATGTTTTTTGACTTTTTTTTCCAATTTGATAACAGCAATGTTAGTGGATTGCAAAGTAATGTAGCAATAGTCAAGAAGGCTTATCATAAAGCGGAAGTTCTCACCTTTCTTTCTATTTCTAGAAATAATAGTTAATAAAATGCAACCACTAAAGTGGATTGTCCTCTTGTGAATGTTTCCCTACATTATGCAGAGGGTTTTAGAATTAAAATGGCCACCTAATTCTTTTTATAGTCCTATAGATCCTTTGCATTCAATTAAGAATATATTTATTTGCCCTAGTTTTGCAGTTGAACCCCTAATAGAAGATTAATTTGAGTATTCTCTTGTGTATCAACATGATTAACATGAACTGTTATTTTTTATAACAAAAACAATATAACGTAATAGAAAGCTTTTGCTAAATAGAAAAATATCCCACCTCACATCCAAGCACCATTGATGTTATTTTTCTTTTCTTTTTCAGTCTTTCTTCATATGCATATTCATTTTTACCTACATGGTTATATATAGGGTTCATGCAATTTTATATTCTGCTTATTTACTTAATAAAAAAGGCTTTTTATGATGGTAGCAGTAATCTTTATTGTTATAGCTATATAATTCATGTAATATATAAAATACACTAAAATCAGTTAATTGTTCTGAAATACATGTGAAGAAAAATAAATCTGTATATAGCATATTATGAAAAATATAACAGGTTAAAATATGAAATTTATTTAATCATTGTCTTTTCTTTCCAAACATCTAAAAAATAAAATACTATTATTATTGGAATATGTGAATGGATTATCACTGCCAACAGTATTATCCCAACTAGGCAGACAGGAGAAGACTCAATGATCACATTAGTTCTGCAACTTGTCGTTTACTTTTAAGTTTTAGTAGTTTGTTGAAATGCACTATCATGTAAACTTACATGTGTTGTAAGTAGTGTCCTCACTAGAAGAGAAAATCAAAAGATTATTGTCCCAATTCTTTCTCTTTGTCCTCCTCTCAACAGAGAAGATTAGAAAGCAACTAAAATAAGTCCTCATCCAGAATTGTATGCAAATACCACTGCCCTTGTGGCCACCAAACTCTCTAGGTCTTGCTTCTCTTAGCAGTAGGTACTTCCTTTCACAGGGGTCCCTAGAGAATTTGAAGGTGGGGCAGCTCACCCAGCATCTGAGAGCGTGAGCTGAAGAATGGTTATGTGTCCCAGCTCATTGCATAGTGGGACCAAAGACAGACATGCTGTACTAGCAAACGTGGGATCCAAGGAAACATGGATACATTTTAACCCCCAAATCTCTTCCATTTTTGGCATTTGGATTAGTAGTTTCATCTTTTGACCTTTCATCAGAAAATATGCAGTTCATTCTTACTAACTACTCATTGATCTCTCAGAATCTGGGATTATGAAATGTATTCTCTATGCATTTTGAAATCTGCATATTAGGCATGTTTGTGCATTGCACTCTGTTGGCAAATGTGGCAGGTCAGGTAATTTATATTTGCGATTTAGTCAACCAGCTTATCATTCTCCCCCCACTACCACTCCCCCTCCAAAAAAAACTTTATAGAATTCAACCCATTTATAAGCTCCGATTTCTTCCCTCTGAGGTTTTAATTCAAGTAGAGATAAAGCTAATGCAGGTGAAACAAATGAGAGAAAGATTAATGCAAAACTATATGGTGAGGCCATAATTATTAATAAAACATTCAGATGAATATGTTAACATGTTAACATATTAAACAAACTCCATTTTAAGATATTAACAGAATCAAGGCACTTTGGTTAAACAGGCATGCTGGTGTTTGTGATTTGTTAAACGGTAGTCCAAAAATCCCCTGAATACTTAGCCTTTTCAAAGATATACTGTCTTTGGCTTTCTGAAGATTTCCTTTCTCTAGTTTCCTTCCCTTATTTATAAGATGAAATAAAATTCATTTCAGCTATTTTATGAACTCGGATGATGACTTTTAGGTTTACATTATGAATGATTTTTGACATTTTTATCCAATGTGAATGCACAGTTAGTGACAGGGTCAAGAGTGGAAATTAGGATGCTGGAGTTACGATGAGAGTTAGTGACAGGGTCAAGAGTGGAAATTAGGATGCTGGAGTTACGATGAGAGTTAGTGACAGGGTCAAGAGTGGAAATTAGGATGCTGGAGTTACGATGAGAGTTATGGTAAGTCGGTTCCCTTCTCCCTTCTCACCATATGTAGACTGGTGTCAGTCTACATGTGATCCCAGAATACATGTGACAATACTTGACAATACTTCCTTAGCCACTACATATAACTCACCTAATAAAACATGATATCACGTCCCAAATGCTCCAATGTGTCTATCCAACCTCATCTTCCATTCTTCTTCAGCTTAGGTCTTGTTTTCCAGCTGTGCTGGAATCTTCTATCCCTCTATGTCTTTGTTCTCCCTTCTACATCTATTCAAAATTACCCATCTGTCAAACTCAGGTTTAAGCTGCCTCTCTTCTGCTCTAGACTGCTGGACTTTTATATCATTTGGCTTACTTATTTTATCAATTTTCTTCAGTTACATTTTTGCAAAATTAGAATCATTATCTAGGTCTTTCTTTCTCCTGTGTCTCCACCATGCCCTGCATCAAGCTATGGCTACTGTACTTTGTTGGCAAGCCCCTCGAAGAAATATTTGAAAGTTGATTTAAATTTCAAATGTCCCTGTAGCCATACTTCTTTGGTTCTAGTACTGCAAATGAACGTGGGTGGAATAAAAATAAGCAATAGAAAATTCAAAGGTGTTAAGAAATTTGTCCAAGATTCTAATTTAATCTTGTCTGAATTTAAAGCTTTTGCTACTAACATTAACCACATTGCCTGAAGATGCCTGTTAGAGCTTGCCATAGGAATTTTACCTTAAATGATTTCAAACTGTAAAATTAATATAAAGTATCTGATGAGTGAGCTTTTTGGAAGATTTTCCCAATGATCATGGCACTATTGACATTAAATAGAGCTTTGTTGTCAGTGTATTGTGAAATTTATTACAGAGTAACCCTAGGCACTTCTTTTGTAAGTTCTTCTTAAAATTGCCACCACATATGTTTTTAAATTTTCTCTAGAACAAAAACTACTATGGTTGACACATCATACAACTATCTTTATGGGCTGTCTTTAAACTGATAAAGAAGGTTCTATAATAGTTGCTTTCATATTTCTAAGGTTCATTGATTTCAGAGATAAAAGTTAAAAAAATGTGAAAGTTCCATAAGTCTCTTCATGGGATCCTTCCTTGCACTCCCAAACTCTAACAATAAAAGTGAAAGATGAATGGTGTCTTGCAAAGTGTCAGAGCTATTTCTGTGCTTTGTGTGGATGTCTGTGTGTGTGTGTGTGTGTGTGAGAACATATCCAAAGAGATTCAAACTTAGCTTTTTACTCAAGTAAGTATTATATTGGAAAATGGCATAACATAGTTAAAAAGTGTGTGGTTTACATTTAAAAATACCTTTTAGACATAGAACTGATCACTAACTGAGCTAATTAAGGAGACTGCTTAAGATATGTGCTTGAAGTGTTAAAGATCATAGAAATAATACCTATTGATTCTTACTGATCTTTTGACATTTAAAAGCTCATTTGAAGATATAACAGCCAATAATAACCTTAGTTTTGTAAACTTAAAGTTGGCGTCAGAAGATGACGATGGGTTCTTTGGAAGTACGTTATTGGCCCTTTCCTGCTACAATGCATTGTTCTTGGATTAATGTTGACAATTTTTAAGTTGTTGAAAATTAGTAATTCAGGAGCTGCTCATAATTACTCAGCAGGTTCAAATGACCCAAAACTTAGAATAAATGTTAAGTGAAAACAGCGTATTAATCAGTCTAGCAAGAAATTCATCTGTCAGTGGGCTGTATTTCTTATTCTTTCTCCTTTTCTTGTTTTTTTTTTGTGTTTTCATTTTGAAACCTAGACAGAATATAAAGAATCACTATCATGCTTACTTCATTCTCAAAATAGCACTCACTCATTCTAAGTTAAGGAATAGTCATAATGGTAAAAAGGAAAGTGATTATTTAGTTTTCCTAATATTTTTCAGCCTGCAGCATTCACTCATTATTATTCCAGTAAATATTCACACCTACTCTATACAAAGCACCCTGAATACAGCAATGCACAAGATAAACCAGGACACAGATTCCATATAGCCTAGATTTTTGCACAATCTTTTGAATTTGTGGAAAGTTGATATTCAAGTTCAGGGCTATTTTAAGTAACATTGCCAATCAATGCCTGTGTAAATTGGGAGGCGAGGAGGCAGGGAGAGCTTAGCCCCATAGGAAATAATTGGCTTGTGTTGGGGGAGGATTGCAGTGTATAAAATAAAGACCTCTTTAAACATGCTCATACTTGGTATGGTAATATTTTTGTAATGCCAGAAAGAAACTCATTTCACCCTTTGAAAATATTCATTATTTTCCAAGCTTTTTCATCCATATTCACTTTGGCCTTAAACCAAATTCTAAGGCTGTTTCATTTTACGGAGATGCAGACTTTTTGTTTCTCCTGTTACATAGCACAGAGTAAGGTATGTATCTGGCTATCGTATATGGATTAAGTATTAGCTAGTTGGTTGGTCAAATCCCCCAGAGAAACTTGCCAAGTCATGTCTGCTTCCTGTGATGATTTTCATTTGGTCAAATCCTAGAAGGATGGATTTTGTTCTGTTCATCTTCATAGGCCCAGTAAGCACCTAGCAAATTCCTGGAGGATGAATGAATAAATGAAAAAAGAAATTATTTCACAATAATCAATGAATATGAATCACTGAGTAGTATTTTCAATTTCGGTGGTTAAACCTGTGATTGCCTTTTGTGGGAACAAGCAAATTCAGATATAAGTTTTACATAATGCATTCTTGTTTTTCTGGTATTTGACTGAAAATAGGCTAAAAGTCATGTTCTCAGTTACAGATGTTTACCCACCTTTATTTTTTCTGCATTCTATATGTTTATTGACGGCAAAATCTAATTTTTGTTTACCCTTTTATAATCAACAATAATACAGAGCCTGGGATATAGGACATGCTCAATAAATCGTGTAGGACAGGACAGAAGGGGAATTTCAAGCTTCAGATAGAAAATCTAAAGTACCTTAACTCTCATAGTATATGAAGTTGTGATGAAAGAAATGCAACAACTCCAAATATTATTTCTGGAAATAAAACACACATCACTATGGTATAAAGATTTGCAGAGCAGTGGAAAGGCTGTAAGGACCAGAGACCATAAACTCTGCCTCAGTTTGACCAAACAAAGGGGCTCTAGGGACTAACAAAAACAAAACCAAAAACAGCAGCGCAGCAAGTAGAGAAGCAGACAAGCTGCTTCTTTCCGGTATGGCATTATTTCCTACCTGAAGTCATCTTTGCTTTTACATTTAGGAGACATGTTAATTCCAGAGCACATTCAAAAGAATGTTTTTTACTGAGATGAGTCTTAAAAATAATAATTTTCTTTTATTCCTATTTTATTTTTATGGAGAAATTCCAAAGTACCAGTTTTGAGTACAATCGGAGGAGTCGGCATTCATAATGTGTCCCTTCATTTAAGAGTTTATGTAAAAACACTGTAGAGACAATTGTGAAGTCTTCAGCCAGGCAGAACTTTCCTTCTAACGTGCAGCTATGAAGTTTCTTTGTCCTTTATCCCAAAAGAGATCTAGAAAATATTAATTTAACATTATATCCAGATCGCTAAGTAATGGGCTATTTATTTTTAATTGAAATGATTCAGTGAATGTAATGGTATAAGATTTTAATGAGAAGAAAATAATTCCCAAAAAAATTATACTTGGTAAAGTACAAACAATTACTGAGATGATTGCAAATTGCACATTTAAACTTTGAGGATGACGTTAACCCTGTCATATCCTTATGAACGTCCTAAAACATTTAATCTTTTGAGGTCAGAATTATAACGTTTTGTAAATACACAGTTATAAATGTGTACAGAATTTTAGTTATTCTATAAAAAGAGAGAAAAACTTCAAGAATATGATGAAGATTGAAGAAAAAGTAGAGGTGTTTTTAATTAGCAGATAGTAAATCAGAGGCATATAACATTTTGCATCAAAGATATTAAAAATTATTTCTTGCCATGATAGCACAATTGATGTGTTTCACGTTATCCATTTACTTGTCAGTACCTCAACACACTGTGTGAAACCTCAGTTCCAGAGAGCCTTGTGAGGCATGTAGGTACCATAGGAAGATACTCCACTTGCTAGACCTAACTTCTATAAACATCCTCAATCAGTTCAAACTCAAATGGAGGGAAGAATAATGGTAAGACAGAGAGAATATGAGTGAATGTATTTGTAAACATATTCATATGCAGTATTCCTGGGGTTGATTTCACCATTCCACTCAAACAGCTTATGCCCCAAAGTGAGTACAGATGGGAGAGTTATATCTGAGGTTTTTTTAGTCTTATTTTCCACTTGCCCTTTGTCAAGTGAGACGAGCAATGCTTCTAGTATTCGAGCTATGTTTGTTTCGTGTATTTTGGCCCCTCGCTGAAGCCTAGCTACTTCATATAAGGCTGAACAGAAGAAACTGCACTATGTTCTAATGAGACTGAGTGAGATCACCTAGGGAGTAAGTATTGATAACGGAAGATCAGTGGAAACCCTTTGGCTTAGGAATGCCAAAATCTGCATCTTGGCCTCATTTGTATTCTCACTGGACAGAAACCAGTCTTTTATGTGTTAATATTTGAAGAGGAAAAAAATTACCAAATTGCTGCATTTTCTTTCAGAGCTTTTGTCTACAACACAAGGCGAGATTAGGGGGCTTTTTTATCTTGCTGAGAATGAAATCCCCCAATCTTCTATAAATCTGCTGATAATGTCAAACTATAGATATTTGTACATGTTTGCAAAATTTATTATACACATAATCAGAAATCTGTCCATAACTACCTTTCAGCATATCACATCCTAATGAAAAACATAGATAAGTAAAATAAACAATATCAATTTAGTTAGAGAAGTGCTGCAGTGGGGATTATAAATATGTGAACTGGGGGCCTGGCCCCATGGTCAGGTGGTTCAAGTTCCACGCATTCCTCTGCAGTGACCCAGGTTCACAGGTTCGGATCCTGGGCCTGGACCTACGCTACTCACCAGCCACCCTGTGGAGGTGTCCCACATACGAAAAAATAGAGGAGGATTGGCAGCAGATGTTAGCTCAGGGCAAGTCTTCCTCAGCCAAAAATAAAAATAAAAAATTTAAATATATATGTGAATTGGATACTCACAGAATACAGAGGAAGGTTATTGAAGAGCCTCGGGTGTCTGAAGAAGGTTTTTGAGAAGGGAGACAATTTACCTGATGTCATGTAGTGGTCTGGGCAGAATGGATGTATGGAGGGATACATTGAGGAAAGTATCAATTTGTGAAACTGAGAGCATACTTGAAGAAGTACAAAACAGCTCAACCTGACTCTGTGTGGAGAAGCTGTGGGAAACTAGGCTAAATCACAAGGAGCAGACACTGAAGAGTCTTTGTACCATGCTAAGTTTTTGGTAATCTATCCTGGCTCTTTGGAAGATGCGTTGGAATTCTAGACCAGGGGCAGAGATAACAGTTAGGAGATAGCAATAGTTTGCTAGGAAGTGATGAGATCATTAGTTAAGACAGTGGCAATGGGGATGGAGAGATGCAAATGGAAGGAATATAGATCAGATTGAGCTTGGTGACTAATTGGATATAGGTTGAGGTTATACTAGATGGAGAAATCTAAGTATTTGTCTTGGGCAGGTGCTTCAGTGATAACACTCAGGATGGTCATGTAGGGTCCTACAGTTTGTATGCTATCCAAGTATGCACAGCTGAATGACTGTGTAGCTGAAATGCAGACCACACTCTATTTTCAAAGTCGTGCTTCCATGGAACCATGTAAAGGCACTTGCTACACAGGCTATTGACAGCCCTAGAAGTAAACCATATGGAATATATGAGATGGAGTGGGTTTGATAGAAAACCTACTGATAAAATTCATTTTCTTTTTTTTTTTTTTTTTATTTTTTTTATTTTTTTATTAATGTTATGATAGATTACAACCTTGTGAGATTTCAGTTGTACATTTTTGTTAGTCATGTTGTGGGTACACCACTTCCCCCTCCGTACCCTCCCCCCACCCCCCCTTTTCCCTGGTAACCACCAATCAGATCTCCTTCTCAATATACTAAATTCCACCTATGAGTGGAGTCATATAGAGTTTGTCTTTCTCTGACTGACTTATTTCGCTTAACATAATGCCCTCGAGGTCCATCCACGTTGTTGTGAATGGGCCAATTTCGTCTTTTTTTATGGCTGAGTAGTATTCCATTGTGTATATATACCACATCTTCTTTATCCAATCATCAGTTTCTGGGCATGTAGGCTGGTTCCACGTCTTGGCTATTGTAAATAATGCTGCGATGAACATAGGGGTGCAACGGACTCTTGAGATATGTGATATCAGGTTCTTAGGATAGATACCCAATAATGGGATGGCTGGGTCATAGGGTATTTCTATTTTTAACTTTTTGAGAAATCTCCATACTGTTTTCCATAGTGGCTGTACCAGTTTGCATTCCCACCAACAGTGTATGAGGGTTCCTCTTTCTCCACAACCTCTCCAACATTTGTCGTTCTTGGTTTTGGATGTTTTTGCCAATCTAACGGGGGTAAGGTGATATCTTAGTGTAGTTTTGATTTGCATTTCGCTGATGATTAGCGATGATGAACATCTTTTCATGTGTCTATTGGCCATATTCATATCTTCTTTTGAGAAATGTCTGTTCATGTCCTCTGCCCATTTTTTGATCGGGTTGTTTGTTTTTTTGTTGTTAAGCAGTGTGAGTTCTTTGTATATTATGGAGATTAACCCTTTGTCGGATAAGTGGCTTGTAAATATTTTTTCCCAATTAGTGAGCTGTTTTTTTGTTTCAATCCTGTTTTCCCTTGCCTTGAAGAAGCTCTTTAGTCTGATGAAGTCCCATTTGTTTATTCTTTCTATTGTTTCCCTCAACTGAGGAGTTATAGTGTCCAAAAAGATTCTTTTGAAACTGATGTCAAAGAGTGTACTGCCTATATTCTCTTCCAAAAGACTTATTGTCTCAGGCCTAATCTTTAGGTCTTTGATCCATTTTGAGTTTATTTTGGTGTGTGGTGAAAAAGAATGGTCAATTTTCAATCTTTTGCATGTGGCTGTCCAGTTTTCCCAGCACCATTTGTTGAAGAGACTTTCTTTTCTCCATTGTAGGCCCTCTGCTCCTTTGTTGAAGATTAGCTGTCCATAGATGTGTGGTTTTATCTCTGGGCTTTCAATTCTGTTCCATTGATCTGTGGACCTGTTTTTGTACCAGTACCATGCTGTTTTGATCACTGTAGCTTTGTAGTATGTTTTGAAATCGGGGATTGTGATTCCGCCAGCTTTGTTTTTCTTGCTCAGGATTGCTTTAGCAATTCGCGGTCTTTTGTTCCCCCATATGAATTTTAGGATTGTTTGTTCAATTTCTGTGAAGAATGTTCTTGGGATTCTGATTGGGATAGCATTGAATCTGTATATTGCTTTAGGTAGTATGGACATTTTAACTATGTTTATTCTTCCAATCCATGTGCAAGGAATGTTTTTCCATCTCTTTATGTCATTGCCTATTTCTTTCAAGAAAGTCTTGTAGTTTTCATTGTATAGATCCTTCACTTCCTTGGCTATGTTTATCCCAAGGTATTTTATTCTTTTCGTTGCGATTGTGAATGGGATAGAGTTCTTGAGTTCTTTTTCTGTTAGTTTATTGTTAGTGTATAGAAATGCTACTGATTTATGCACGTTAATTTTATACCCTGCTACTTTGCTGTAGTTGCTGATTATTTCTAATAGTTTTTCTGTGGATTCTTTGGGGTTTTCTATGTATAAGATCATGTCGTCTGCAAACAACGAGAGTTTTACTTCTTCGTTACCTATTTGGATTCCTTTTATTTCTTTTTCCTGCTGAATTGCTCTGGCCAGCACCTCCAGTACTAGGTTGAATAGGAGTGGTGAAAGTGGGCACCCTTGTCTTGTTCCTGTCCTCAGAGGGATGGCTTTCAGTTTTTGTCCATTGAGTATGATGTTGGCTGTGGGTCTATCATATATGGCCTTTATTATGTTGAGGTACTTTCCTTCTATACCCATTTTCCTGAGGGTTTTTATCATAAATGGGTGTTGGATCTTGTCGAATGCTTTCTCTGCATCTATTGAGATGATCATGTGGTTTTTGTTTTTCATTTTGTTGATGTAGTGTATCACGTTGATTGACTTGCGGATGTTGAACCATCCCTGTGTCCCTGGTATAAATCCCACTTGATCATGGTGTATAACCTTTTTGATGTATTGCTGTAATCGGTTTGCCAAAATTTTGTTGAGGATTTTTGCATCTATGTTCATCAGTGCTATCGGCCTGTAGTTCTCCTTCTTTGTGTTGTCCTTGTCAGGTTTGGGGATCAGAGTGATGTTGGCTTCATAGAATGTGTTACGGAGTTCTCCATCTTTCTCAATTTTCTGGAACAGTTTGAGGAGAATAGGTATTAAGTCTTCTTTGAATGTTTGGTAGATTTCTCCAGAGAAGCCGTCTGTTCCTGGACTCTTGTTTTTGGGGAGGTTTTTGATTACCGTTTCTATTTCCTTATTTGTGATTGGTCTATTCAGATTCTCCATTTCTTCCTGATTCAGTTTGGGGAGATTGTAGGAGTCTAGGAATTTGTCCATTTCTTCCAGGTTGTTCAATTTGTTGGCATATAGTTTTTCATAGTATTCTCTTATGATCTCTTGTATTTCATTGGTATCTGTTGTGATTTCTCCTCTGTCATTCCTGATTTTATTAATTTGCGATTTCTCTCTTCTTTTCTTGGTGAGTCTGGCTAGGGGTTTGTCAATTTTGTTAATTCTTTCGAAGAACCAACTCTTTGTTTCATTGATCCTTTCTATTGTCTTTTTTGTTTCAATATCGTTTATTTCTGCTCTTATTTTTATTATTTCCCTCCTTCTACTGACTCTGGGCTTTGTTTGTTCTTCTTTTTCTAGTTCTGTTAGGTGTCGTTTGAGGTTGCTTATGTGAGCTTTTTCTTGTTTAGTGAGGTGAGCCTGTATTGCGATGAATTTCCCTCTTAGGACTGCTTTTGCTGCCTCCCAAATGATTGGGTATGTCGTGTTCTCATTTTCATTTGTCTCCAGATAATATTTGATTTCTTCTTTAATTTCTTCAATGATCCATTGTTTGTTGAGAAGCGTGTTGTTTAGTCTCCACATTTTTGCACCTTTCTCTGCTTTTTTCTTGTAGTTGATTTCTAGTTTAATAGCGTTATGATCAGAAAAGATGCTTGATATTATTTCAACTCTCTTGTATTTATTGATGTTTGCTTTGTTTCCCAAAATATGGTCAATCCTTGAGAATGTTCCATGTGCACTTGAGAAGAATGTGTAACCTGCTGTTTTTGGATGAAGTGTTCTATATATATCTATTAAGTCCATCTGGTCTAATTTTTCATTTAATTCTATTATTTCCTTGTTGATTTTCTGTCTGGATGTTCTGTCCATTGGTGTTAATGGTGTGTTGAGGTCCCCTACTATTATTGTATTGTTGTTGATGTCTTCTTTTAGTTCTATTAAGAGTTGCTTTGCAAATTTTGGTGCTCCTGTGTTGGGTGCGTATATATTTATAAGTGTTATGTCTTCTTGGTGGAGAGTCCCTTTTATCATTATATACTGTCCCTCTTTATCTTTCTTTATCTGTTTTGCTTTGAAATCTACCTTGTCTGATATTAGTATACCGACACCTGCTTTCTTTTGTTCATTATTAGCTTGGAGTATTGTTCTCCATCCCTTCACTCTGAGTCTGTGTTTGTCTTTGGGGCTGAGGTGTGTTTCTTGGAGGCAGCATATTGTTGGATCTGGTTCTTTGATCCATCCTGCCACTCTGTGTCTTTTGATTGGGGAGTTCAATCCATTTACATTTAGAGTGATTATTGAGACGTGGGGGCCTACCACTACCATTTTGTGTCTTGTTTTCCGGTTTTCTTCAGTTTCCTTTGTTTCTCGTCCCATGGTTTAATCTGTTCTGATGTAGAGCTGCTACTCTCTGTTGTTGTCCTTCTACTTATCTCCTCTGCTCTTGGTTTTGTAGCCCCTTTCCTTTTTTGGATTTTTCAGGAATGAGGGTTTTCCTGAGGATTTCCTGAAGAGGAGGTTTTGTGGCAATGAACTCCCTTAATTTTTGTTTATCTGGGAAAGTTTTTATTTCTCCATCGTATTTGAAGGATATTTTCGCTGGGTAGAGAATTCTTGGCTGTAGATTTTTGTCCTTCAGATTTTTGAATATATCATTCCACTCTCTTCTAGCCTGTAAAGTTTCTGCTGAGAAATCTGCTGATAGCCTGATGGGGGTTCCTTTGTAGGTTAGTTTCTTTTGCCTGGCTGTCCTTAATATTTTCTCCTTGTCATTGACTTTTGCTAGCTTCACTACTATATGCCGTGGAGTTGGTCTTCTTGCATTGATAAAGTTTGGAGATCTATTGGCTTCTGTCACCTGAAGATCCATCTCCCTCACCAGATTTGGGAAGTTCTCAGCCATTATTTCTTTGAATAGGCTTTCTGCCCCTTTCTCCTTCTCTTCTCCCTCTGGTATACCTATAATCCTTACGTTGCATCTCCTAATTGTGTCTGATAATTCTCGGAGAGTTTCTTCATTTCTTTTAAGTCTTGCTTCTCTCTCCTCCGCTGCCTGCAACAATTCTATATTTCCATCTTCCAAATTGCTAATTCTTTCCTCCATATTATCGGCCCTACTGTTCAGAGCATCTAGATTTTTCTTAATCTCCTCTATTGTGTTCTTCATTTCCAATATTTCTGTTTGGTTCTTCTTTATCGTATCAAACTCTTTTGTGACATAGCTCCTGAACTCGTTGAGTTGTCGGTCAGAAATCTCTCTTAACTCATTGAGAATCTTAATGATGGCTGTTTTGAAGTCATCATAATTTAGGTTATATATCTCATTTTCTTTGGGATTGTTTTCTGTGTATTTGTTACTTTCTTTCTGTTCTGGAGATTTAATGTATTTTTTCATATTGCTTGATGTTGTTGATTTGTGCCTCCGCATGGAGATAGAGTTTAGTTGCTCCTTTCACTTGTTTCAGCTGCTGCGGTGGGGGGAGCAGCTGTTTATACTTCACCAACCAGGAACCCTGTTCGTAGTTGCTAACTGGGCCTGGGCCCCTCTTCGTAGCCACAGTGGCCCTTTGGATTCCCTCCTCTGCCGTGGGGGCCGTCACAAGGGGGCTTCAGGCTGCAGGTGCCTACTGTTGCAGCCCACCTAGATGTGCTCTCTCCTTGGGGTCTGCAACGGTGTTATGGGCTTTTCCAGCGGCCAGGGGTGGGATCACTTATATTTGTCACTCCGTTGCTGTCGGCACCCACCGAATCTCACTTGTCCTCTATGGGTCGCAGGAGAGCTATTGGCATCTTCTACAGTCTGTGGTTAGTACACCTAGCTATGCTGCTTTTGCCCTGGGGTCTTCCAGCCTTGTGGCTGGTGGCTGGGTGCCTTCTACTGGTGCTGTGCAGAGGCTTTCCCTAAGGCTGCTGTGAGCCTGTAGGGTTTCCCCCTAGGCTACTAAGCTGGGTCTCTGGAACTCTCTCCAGCCCCAGTCCTCTCCGAGATCTCCGGCAATCCCTAGTCTCACGGGGCGGGCAATGGCAGCTGGGGGTCGCCCCGCCCTCTGGGCTTCTCTCCAGGCCTCTCCCGGGAGCCCTGAATGCTGGGCGTGGCCCCTCTGCTAATGGCAGACAGAGTGTTTTGTCTGCTGCCTGGCGGAACTCTGGCGCTTCCCCTCCGTGTCGCAGAACCGGCCTTTGAAAGTTCCCCCAGCCCCGGTCCTCTACGAGATCTCCGGCAATCCCTAGACCCACGGGGGCGGGCAACGGCAGCTGGGGGTCGCCCTGCCCTCTGGGCTTCTCTCCGGGCCTCTCCCGGGAGCCCTGAATGCTGGGCGTGGCCCCTCTGCTAATGGCAGACAGAGAGTTTTGTCTGCTGCCTGGCGGAACTCCGGCGCTTCCCCTCCGGGTCGCAGAACTGGCCTTTGAAAGTTCCCCCCGCCCCGGTCCTCTCCGAGCTCTCTGGCAGAGCTCTCTGGCAATCCCTAGCCCCACGGGGTGGGCAACGGCAGCTGGGGGTCGCCCAACCCTCTGGGATTCTCTCCGGGCCTCTCCTGGAGCCGTGAATGCTCAGCGTGGCCCCTCTGCTACTGGCAGACAGAGAGTTTTGTCTGCTGCCCGGGCGGAGCTCCGGCGCTTCCCCTCTGGGTCACAGAACTGGCCTTTGAAAGTTCCCCCAGCCCCGGTCCTCTCCGAGATCTCCGGCAATCCCTAGTCCCACGGGGTGGGCAACGGCAGCTGGGAGACCTCCGTACCCTCCGTGACTCTCTCTGGGACCCTCCGGGCGCCCCGAGCACCAGGCTGGGTCTCCCCGCCAATGGCGGGGAGAGACTCTCCCCGCGGGCTCAGGTGTGCAACTCCAAAGTTTCCCTCTGCGTTTAGGAGTAATTGTGGGGGTTTTAGGTAGGGTTCTGGTCACCTGTTTCCACCGTCGCTCCTCTGTTGTGTTCTCGCTCCTGCCCTAGATGTGTGTGGATCCTCTGGGGGCGTCCGTTGGAAGAAAGCCGCTTGCGGGTACTAGGCTGCCCGTCGGGGTCGGAGAGTTTTCACCTATTTCCACATCCTCCCGGAGGAAAGTCCGTCTGCCTTCCGATGTATAGTCGCGTGGGTGTCTCAGACATCCTGAGATGCTGTCTGGATATCCTTTGTCAAGTGATAAGTGTCCAAATAATTGTAGACTCGAAGGGCGAGAGACAAAGAGGACTACTCACGGCGCCATCTTCTGTCTCTGAAGTAAATGGGTTTTAATATGAAAAAGTAAAGTGGTACAGAAATTAAAATTTGGTATTCTCTCAAAGGATAATTGTCTTGAACTTTTGGTCTGCTCTTGATAAAGAGGTTATAAAAGGTGTTCCTTTGAGTAAGTCTACCTAAAAGACAAATCCGTTTTATTAGTATAATGACTGAGGTCACTCTTAAGACTTTTGATCGTTTCTGCTGTCACTTTAAATGGATACCTGAGCATTGTCTGACAGTGAGCGTTGTTTGAACAAGTGTTTTCAAATCTTTTGATATTTTTGACAAGCTTCTCCCTCAAGAATATGCAAGTCCTGAATGAATGAAGGCTGTCTTTTAACCTGGTAGAAGGGGGAGGATTTCTCTGGGGATTTTCAGACGGCCCCTGGGACTTCGGAGAGACATTTGCTCTCCCTTCCTGCTATTTCCATCAATCGCTGTGCCCACAGAGCAGTCTCGTGACTCAAGTATTTTATTTTTAAAAAACTCACACAGTCCTTTCTTACTCTACAGCATTACACGTTTGTGAAAATACAAGCAAGTTTCTAAATTGCTTTTTCTAAAAAAAATGATTGAAATAAAATATTTATGTTTCATTGATGTTGTGAGGGTTAAATATACAATACAAATTATGTAAACATATACAATATTCTGTCTGTGCAATCTGGATTGCTATTTTTTCTAACATGCCATTTTGCCATAGTAATTCTGCATGTCATTAAAATTTCTTCAAAAATATCATTAATTACATGATTTTACTCATACTTGGAACATAAACAAGCAAACACATAGATATCGAGACCAGATTGGTGGTTACCAGAGTGGGTGTGGGAGAGGTGAAAGGGGTAAAAAATCATGTATGTACAGTGATGGATGGTATCTAGACTTCTGGTGGTCTACACAGAAGTCAAAATATAATGTATACCTAAAATGTATATAATG